>NC_133009.1:11974183-13224183 GCF_048564905.1 Vicugna pacos | reverse complement strand
TTCTTTTTCATTATAGGTTATTACAAGGTGTTGAATATACTTCCCGGTGCTATACAGTCCGACCTTGTTTATCTATTTTATATGTGGCTGTTTGTACCTGCTAATCCCAAACTCCTAATTTATCCCTCCCCCACCCCTTTCCCCTTTGGTAACTGTAAGTTAGTTTTCTATGTCTGTGAGTCTGTTTCTGTTTTGTAAATAAATTCATTTGTCTCATTTTTTTTTAGATTCTACATATGAGTGATATCACTTATGTTATATTTGTCTTTTTTTAACATTTTTTATTGAGTTAGTCATTTTACAATGTTGTGTCTATGTCATATTTGTCTTTGTTTGATTTACTATGATTAGCATTAGACTCAGCTGGCCTTTTTAGCCTCCATGCTCCTCAGAGCAGTTCTTGATAAGACAAATAGAGACGCTTTTGGGGTTAGAGCCACTATGAGAACACAGAAGGATCCTCATTGGGCAAACCTGGCCTCCTCTAAGGTTCTTCCTCAGGCAGATCCATGAAAACACTTTACTCCACAGAGAAACTGTGGGGATGTGACCAAAGAGTGTAGGATGCAGAAGACAGGCAAAGCTTGGTATTTCAGGGTTTATTCAAAGCCCAGGGGAGAAATTAGGATAAAGATGGAAAATGGTCAGCATTTTCACTCCAGGCAGAAAGTGCAAGTTTCAATTCCAGGACCCCTGATCTGGGCCAGAACTCCTTACAGCTCTTTACTCTGAAACAGCTGTCAGGTCAGATCCCAGGGAAAGGCAAGGGGTCAAGATGAAGGCAGGAGAGAGGAGGGAGGGTGGGCTCTCCATGCTCTCCCAGTGTGATGTCACCACCCCAGCAAGTGGCAGCCCAAGGAAAAGACCTTGTCAAACCAGGTGTCTGACTCTGGCAGAGGTCCCAGCCAAGTTAATTCTCTCAGAACCCCACCTTCCCTCGCTGTCAAGTGTGAAACTAGATGAACAAAGTAACTTGATGGTAAATACATATTCATCCTTTTAAAAAAATTATAGTAGCAAAACATAAACTTGGTTACACAAAACTATTTTCAATGTGTTCGTTAAAAGAATTTACAGTTCCACTAATGATTTACAGTGCATTTCTCAGGTCAGTCTTTCTTGCCACAGCCACCACCCCTTCCTTCCTCTTGAATTCATTGTTGTCCATGCAGCTTAAAATGTCTTGAGTTTCGCAGCAGCTGATTGGTGGCATGACCAGAAGGTAAGTGCAGAGAAATTCTTCCCCCTCCACCAAGATAAGGAAAATAGATTATCTCCTGAAAAGAGTGGTGAATAGTACTTCTACCAGATGCTCTTGACAAATTAGGAACTACCCCGATATGTAATTAAAGCAGCAAAATTAGGATGCCTGTGTCACAAGTGACAGTTTAAAGGAATCATACACGAGTTCAAAGGAGCAGGCAACATTCATGTGCATGAATCTAACATTTAATGAAACCAGAACCTCTCTGAAGAATGGCATTGGTGGCAGAGTAGCCAGTTTTTATTTCCAGCCTGTGAGTGTTACATATGTGTAAAGGCAAAGAGCGAGGGACCCTGGTTCTGTTACAGACCTAAGCAATCATATGCTCTGGAGAGTCCAGAAAATTAGGTGGACTCCTTTTCTTTGAATTATCACGCCTATCCTGTCTAAAGTTTACACTGTCTCTCGTCCTCACTCTTCCTCTCTTCCTTCCCATCCTCCCCGCCATTCTTTTCCAAATTTGAAATATATATTTGCAACAATGAGACCCATATTTGGACATTATAAGAGATGTAATTCAAGTGACGAGTTAATGACAAGATCTGTGACAAATGCAAGGTGTCCATCGCTCATGTTGAACAACAGGCGTACGTACATGTTAGGTTTTATATACCAGAGAAAATGATAGTTGAGGTATTCAACTTTTATATCAAAATTCTAAATACCAAATAGTTAATCTAAAGGATATACTTGCTGCCATGTTCTAGAATTTGTCAATGAGAAATTGAACATCAGAAACCACAGACTGAGAAACAGGATTGAAAGTCAAATATCCTACCTAGTTGTATGCCAAAGAACAAAGAAAAACACTTGAAAAATATATATAACTTGAGACCACTCCCCCACGCCACCATCTCCAAAGGAGAGAGGAAGGGGATGGTTAGATCTCAACAAACCACTGATTTTAAAGAGCAGAAACCAGCGCAACACTGAAGTTCACCGTGTCTTGGTTCCAATATTTATTACATTGACAGGTTAGGAATACTCGGATAAATAAGTACTATTTTCTCTTACAGAAAATTGTAATGAGACTACTGAGTAGGATTAAACACTCTGAGGATTTCACAGAAACATCAGAATTTAAACACACTGTAGCCAGAGTCCTCATGGCCAGTGTGAGTGACTTTCTCACAGCTATAAACGCTCTGGGCCAGATTTCTACAAACATCTGCATGACAAAAACAATGCCATTGACATCTAATAATGCTAAAGCCTAGGCATCACCTGGCTTCAAATGCGTCTTCACTGAATGTGGTTTTCAACCGCAAGAAGAGGAAAATGGAATATTCTTTGGCTCATCCGGCCTAGAAAAGATTCCTGACCTAAGTCACTGAGCAGAGAGTCCTAACCCTTGGGAACCTGGACTCTGTCTCTGCGTTCTTCCTGTGACGTTATAACTGAGTTTGCAACAGAGGACCCGCGTTAATGCCTGGGTGCCAAGGGGAAGGAGGCCTCTGCTGGCATGAAAACCGGGCTTGCTGCTAGCCGGCCGTTTTGTTCTCCCAGGGCTGACACGCTTTTCTGGCCACCCGAACATTTTGTAAGACACTGCCCATGGTGATAGCCCCCTAACTCTCAGAAACCAGGCCTGAGGAAAGTCGCGAAAAAGTCATAGCGGTATTGTGTGGTGCAGACATCGGAAGTACACAACGCCTAGTTTTGAAACGAACACCTTGCACGCAGTCATTCCTGTACAGAACAGCATATTTGCTAGCAAGCACAACCCTGGCCATTGCACAACTTTCACGAGATGCCATTCTCACTCCACGTCCCCTATGAGTGACCCTGGCAGCAGCAGCAGAGGAGGTGGCCCCATCCACCCAAGATACAGATACTGCTTCTGCATGAATCTTAATGGTGGGAGTCCTGGTTTTTGTAGAATCCAGATGAAAGGCAGGCAGGACCCTAACCAGAGGCCATCTGGAGAATCCAAGGATGGCCACCATGTTAAGGCCTAAATCCTGGAGTTGAGGCAAAAGATACCCTTGCCCTGGTCCAAAGTCCACCCTGGGGTGGAGTGGAAAGGCCCAGCTGAGTCACCGAGGGCCCTCCAGCCTTCATGGTTCTCTGCTGCTGGGATGTGAGAGGTGCACAGGAAGTCAGATCTCCAATGGCTTCAGGGTTTCAGATGGAAAAGGAGGATTCGATGAGGACTCCCCAGTTGCCCCCATACCACGGCTGCTTAGCTCTGCAGTGTTCCCTCTTTTATCTGTTGGATAAAAAGGTTTCTCTCATCTTCTGGAGTCCGCCCATTCTGAGCCCGGACAATACACGTGGGCCGATGAAGGTTGAGCATGTATATCAAATGCTGCTTCTCATTCTTGAGCTCCTCAATTTGGGCCTTCAGTTCAGCGTTCACACTCTCCAGCTTCTCCGACTCCTGGGGGACAAGCAACAGAGATACTAGGAAGGGAGCCAAGGTCCAGTGAGGATGGGGTCGGGGGAGGGGCCTGCCAGTGCTCCTGGGTGGTAGGAGTAACGGCTGAAACGTGGCTGGAACATGTCGGGGCTCATCAAGCTGGGAATGGCCTGCAGGAGGAATGCCGTCGGCTCCCTGTTACAGTGCTCCACAAAGCCAATGCAGCAGCATTAAGTTTGGGAGAATCCACAGCCTGGAGAAGCCTTTGAACTTGGAGGCTTCTTCAGAGATGCCCTTGAGTTTCCACTCAAGGTTGAGGCAAGTCGTGACTCTTATAGTAATGAAACAGTAATAGAACCAATGGCACAGGGATCTCCTTTGTGTGAGTCCAACAGCCCATAGGCAGGTCTTCTGGACCCGCAAAGGCCTTATGGGCTGGAAAGAAATCCAGTCTCATGGTACTTGGTCTTTTATGAGTCACTGGTTTCACTGAGAAGCTCATCTCCCCAGAAAGAATGTACATAGCAATACCCAAAATGTCTTAATTTTCACTGACCTCCTGAAGCAATCAACAGAACCCTTGGGGACCTATGGACCCTGGGTGAAGACTCTGCCCTGGCCTGTCCACACTTGTTGAGGGTGGGACACAACTACTGGAAAGACGGCACCACAGCCTGCTCCACCAGCCCACAGGTGCGCATCCCACTGCTTCCTCTCCCTTCTGGAAGAGGGGCTGGCTGAACGCAGCCAGGAGCACAGATTGGCTGCTCTGAGGAGAAGGGCTGCAAAGTTAAGAACGAGACATGAACGCAAAGCAAGTGTAACCTCTGCCTGTGGATTAAGGAAAAAAACTTGTTTGAAGAGATTAATTAAAGGCTTTTCATAGTGAGCCAAATGAGAGATGGCAGCTTCCTTTTCTCAGGAAAATGGGCAAATGAAGCCTCTTTAACTGGGGTGACATATCCTGCAGCCTGGAAGTTTCTGGACATGCATGGACTGGCTGAGGCTGCTGGAAATATAGGCATCAGATGATCTTGTGGTTTTTCATTCACACATCTGTTTCTTACACATTTAGAGTCACATTCATTGTACTTACAGCTTTGCTACCTCCTCACTCTGCAACAGGCATTTCTGCTGCCAGGTACCAGCTTTCCCTTCTTGGGAAAACACTTCTAAGTTGGGGCTTTCACACTCTGCTTCCTCGTGGGACATGAGTTGGTGGGGGACAGGGGTGAGCAGGAGCTAGGGGCAGGTGCAAAGGCACTCACTTTCTGTAGGCACTCTGTCTTCTCCTTTTTCTTGTTCCGGCACTTGGCGGCTGCAATCTTATTTCTTTCCCGTCGCCTCTTTTTCCTTTCATCTTCTTCAGGGGCTACCTGTAAAGTTCAAGAGGCACAAGCTTAATGGAAGGCAAGAAATACAACCCCCTTGAGATACACTGCCTTTTACTGCCAGCTAAAACCGGCAAGTGAGGGCAACCCTAATGTTAAAGGATCTGAAAGAAGTAAAGCTCTAGACTTTTGCGTGAAACCTCTCTACACACACACACACACACACACACACACACAATGAATAATGAAAGTCAAAGAACTGTTAATATTATATTGACAATATTAGGAAATTAAAATTTGTTTTGTTTTTAAAAAACATTTGGATTTTAAAATAGGAGTTTGATATTCCTATTGGCAATAACTGTAAGCAATTAGAGCAAGGAACAGATTTTGTTTGGTAAATATATCCTTTCCCCTAGGACCAGGAATGACCTCAGGAACATCACCTCGCCACCATTCCCCCTCCTCTTCTTCCATTAAAGACCAAGGGCAGCCCCATTCATCTCTGCCTTCACCTGGAGCATCCTCATAGCACCTCCTTCCTAAATTTAGGAGAAGCCTGTGCAGCTCCTAGAGAAGAGGAACCCAAGCCCATTCCCCAGCCAGCTCATGGTCACCAGACTACAAAACTGGATGTAAATCCAGGCTTTTGGCTCTTCCTGCATCCTCTGTAGGCCACAACTGCCTCATTCTAGCATGTTGCCTTCCCAGAGGTGACTGGGATCTGGGGAGGAGGCTCACACTGCCCAGACACAAGATGCCTAGGGGTTTCACAGGCTCATGCCTTATTTTAGGTTGAGAATTACAGCAACCAAGGGGACCAGAACATTCAACTAGATCATTTGGTGCATTCTCTTCCCAGCAGAAAAATCTACTTGATCACCCTTGAGTCCTCCACTTGGAATCATAACCCATATACAACTCTGGAAATTAACTTTGCTGTCAAGACAGATCCAGAAGCCGACATCTCAGAACCTCACTGCCCTCATCCTGGTTCAGACCCTCTGATTTCTGTACACTTCTTCTGCCCTTGCTCCTACTGCCCATTCTCAACATGACCACCAGGGTAATTGTTTAAAAATATTGTCAGTAAATGTAACACATGACACCATAAAACTCCTAGAAGAGAACATAGGCAAAACATTCTCTGACATAAATTGTACTACGTTTTTTTAGGTCAGTCTCCCAAGGCAATAGAAATAAAAACAAACAAATGGGACCTAATTAAACTTATAAGCTTTTGCAAAGCGAAGGAAAGCATAAACAAAATGAAAATACAACCTATGGACTGGGAGAAAATATTTACAAATGATAGGTCTGACAAGGGCTTAATTTCCAAAATATACAAACAGCTCATACAACTCAAAAAGAAAAAAATGAACTACTCAATCAAAAAGTGAGCAAAAGACCTAAATAGACATTTCTCCAAAGAAGACATACAGATGGCCAATATGCACATGAAAAGATGTTCAACATCACTAATTATCAGAGAAATTCGAATCAAAACTACCTCACACCAGTCAGAATGGCCATCATTCAGAAGTCCACAAATGACAAATGCTGGAGAGGGTGTGGAGAAAAGGGAACTCCTCCCACTGTTGGTGGGAATGTAGTTTGGCACAGCTACTGTGCAAAACAGTATGGAGTTTCCTTAAAAACCTAAAACAAAGTTACCATATGATCCAGCAATCCCACTCTGGAGAAAACTCTAATTCAAAAAGATACAGGCACTCCAATGTTCATAGCAGCACTATTTACAATAGCCAAGACATGGAAACAACCTAAGTGTCCATCAACAGATGAATGAATAAAGAAGATGTGGTATATATACACAATGGAATACTACTCAGCCATGAAAAAGAGTGAAATAATGCCATTTGCAGCAACATGGATGGGCCTAGAGATTATCATACTAAGTATCATATCATACTCTTTCTGAAGTAAGTCAGAAAGAGACAAATATATGATATCACTTAACTATGGAATCTAAAATATGACACAAATGAACTTATTTGTAAAACAGAAACAGACTCACAGGCATAGAAAACAAACTTACAGTTACCAAAGGGGAAAGAGAGGGATAAATTAGAAGTTTAAGATAAGCAGATACAAACTACTATATATAAAATAGATAAACAACAAGGTCCTACAGTATAGCACAGGGAACTATATTCACTAGATTGTAATAAACCATAATAGATAAAATATGAAAAAGAATATATATGTGTATATATAACTGAATCACTCTGCTATACACTAGAAACTAACATAACTAAACTTCAGTTTTAAAAAATTGGGGGGGTGATTAGATTTGTTTATTTAATGCAGGTACTGGGGATTGAACTCAGGACCTCATGCATGCTAAGTATGCACTCTACCACTGAGCTATAACCCCCTTAAAATTTTTTTGAAAAAGAAAAATAATTTAAAAATATTAAGTCAGACCATGTTGCTCCTCTGCTCAGAAACCCTCTAGTGCCTTTACCTCACTGAATACATGGCCGTATCTTTACAATAGACTATAAGACCCAGTGTGATCTCGTCCCCACCCATGACTTCAGCTCCTACCTTGCTTCCCACCCCACACTCCACCCCAGCCACCTGGCCCACCTTGCTCCTCCTCCTATGTATCAACCACACTCCCCACTCAGTGCCTTTGTTCTTGATCTTTTGCCAGATACCTGTATGGCTCTCATCCCCTCTTCCTTCGAGTCTGCTCTAAGGCCATTCTATCAGTGAAGGCTTCCCTGACCTTCTGATTTAAAACAGCAACTCCTCCCACCCTACTCCCCTTTCCCCTTTATTGCTTTATTTTTTCTTCTTTGCCCCTACCTCTTATATCATGTATTTACTTATTTTGTGTGCTGTCAGTCTCCTCCCAATGGAAGGTAAGCTCCAGAAGGGCAGTGCTGTTGTTTGTTTCAATCACGACTGCAGCCCCCTGCTGCCTAGAGCATACCTGGTGCACGGTAGATGTTTGATAAGTAAGTGCAGAAAGAATGGACACCCCTGGGAGAACCCACCTCTGCTTTTGTGACTGACATCTCGAGGGGCCTGCCGCTGACAGTGACTGATTCCAGCGCAGAAGACATCCGGTGGCAGAGGTGCTTGTTCTGGATGGCGAACCTCAGCTCTTCCTTGACAAAGGGTGTCAGGTTAGCAAAATCCTCAAACACCAGTGACCCGGGAGGGGACAGGCAGGGGACGATGGCAGAGGCACTGACTTCCGAGGCAGAGACCTGGCCTGGGTGTTGAAGCATCATTTTGCTGAAAGACACATCGAAACCCAAACTACTTCAGGAATTTGGGGGCATGGGATCAAGTACCCCCACACCTGTGACCTCCAACCCCCGAGCCCCACCCCCAGACCCAAAAGGAAGGTCCCATAAGCTCTTGGGCTTCCACTTTGTTTTCATTTCACACCATCCTCATCTTGAGTAAAACAGGTTCTTAAAATGTACAGTTCAGTGATGTGGATAAAATGCCTAACTGAAGTTTATAAGGGGTGGATTTCAGGCTATTCTATTAGTTTTGGCTGGTGTGCATATATGCAAATATAGCCTCAAACAGTCCTGAAAGAGGAAGAACATTAAAAAAAAATGAGTGAGACTATTATGCAACCCCATTTGCCGTCTCCTTTTCAAAAAGAAACCTGGAAAGTATCTGAAATTAAGTTGAATCTATCAGAGTGGAAGTAAAAGCAAGGGGTGGGAGACCCTTGAATTTAGCAAATATATCTCCAAAGCTTCTCCCTCAGCAAGTTGGATCCAAATCAGTGAGAACAGTAACTGTAGCAGGTGTGTTTCTTCACCCCAGTTAGGCAGAGGCTGGGGCATGGGAATTCAGGTCACAAGGGATTAGTAGCCTCTTCTTAAGGTTAAGGTTGGTGAAACAAAAGATCCCAGAGTAAAGAAAAGTGAGGCACTCAATGTGGATCTATTTTGGGGAGTGTTGTTCAGTGCTGTGATGTTTGGAGGGCATAGGGCTAAGGGCACAGGGAGCTCTGGGACTATCTCTGGCAGTAAGGAGTAGTGGGACCTGAGCTCTCTGAGTCTCAGTCTTCATACAACAAGTGTCTGGGAGCTCCTGCAGCACTGGGACAGAGTCTCCACTGTCACTGTTTCCACAGCCTGGCCCTGTACCTGGCACCAGCTGCTCCCAATGCCTGCTGACCACTGGAGACTATTCAACTAAATACCTGAAATGGGGAAGGGGCAGTCAGATCAGATAGCCTCTGAGGTCCCACTTACCTCTATCCTTCTATGGCCCAGGGAACCCAAAGGGTCAACAAAAAGAAAGGGCAGAAATAGTAATAGTGCCATGGTTCCAGTTTGGAATAGCCCTCCATAAATCTCTCCCTGCTGGACACTCCCTCCAGCAGTGGCCATCCCCCTTCATCCCTGCAGCCAGTTCTCCAGGGGAGATGAGTATGGGGACTGTCAGGCCAGGTGGTCCCCTGGAGCGTCCCTTTCACTCTGGGGACCTGCAGTCATTAGCCAAGTCTAGCCAGATGAAGTCCTTTGGCAAGTCACTAACATTTAATAGGTACCTCCTTGATACCCAGAAACCTTATGTGCATTATCTCACTCAGTCTTGATGAGAACCCAGTGAGTTAGGTCCTCATTCCATTTTATAGACAAGGTAACTGAAATTTAGTCAAGCTAAAGAATTTGCCCAAAGTCTTAGAGTCAGTATGAGGCAGCATCAGAATTTGGAATTAAGATCGACTCCAGAACTCATGCCCTTAATTTATAGGCTATAAAATGTAATTCTTCACTGCAAAAACAGAGCAAATTTTCCGGGGGTTGGGGGCAGGTGTGGGGATGGGTAGGGGTCCTATAACTGAAGTGCTGGAGGGGAGACTAAGCAGAGAGCCATGGGGAGAACGTGAACTCTAATGAATTGCTGAGCTTTCTCTGTCTGAGTGCACACTCAGGCTGCTGCCTGAATTCAGGGAGTATGTATAAGTGGGTCTTTTATTCACAAAATTCTGAGACTGGGGTCAGAACACCAAGATTTAAGGCCCACTTCCTCATGTGTCATCATTATACCTTCCAGAGCCTTCTTTCTCCACGGTAGAAGAGGGCAAATAACAAGCACCCTATTTTCCCATAGAGATGTACAAGGAGCTGAGGAACTAATTCCCAGATATGTCCCAGAAAACTTAAGGCGACTAGGAAATATGTTATTCCTGGGCTTCCCAGTGATCTCTCCAGCCCACAGCTGGCTCTCTGTGGGGTCCAGGTGGGAGGGTGGCTGGTCATTCTCTTTGATCTCAAACACTTCTGAATAGAACACCCTGACCTCTAAATCCCCCTTAAGATCCAAGATGCTCTGATGGAGGCAAGAATTCCAGGCTAACGAATGCCACTGTTATTGACTATTCAAAGAAACCCTTGAAATGTATGTAATTCTCTTCTGAAAGCCATGTGTCATGAGTCAGAACTGATGTTCTTCTGTCAGTTTAATCCTATAATCTTAGGATGGTAGGAGGAGACTTTTCTGGCAGGTGATAAACTCTGAGAAACCAGTTTTCCACAGTCAGAGGCTGAAGGTTCCCCCATGCATTTGCATTTTCCCTCCTTTTTTCAACTTTATTAAAAACTCAACAGTTCAGAAATGGAATTCAGAGCTGCCACTGGGCTGGCCTTTGTCGGGAGGACGGCATGGCTCCCTTCTACACGGGCAGTTTGAATTCCACTGCAGTTGGACATAGTTCCATTTCACCTCCCAGCTAAGTTTATTAATGAGCTCTTAGGGCTTGGGGGTCTGCTGTTTCAGATTTTTTCCCCCTTCTTGGTGTAAAGTCAGCAGTTCTGATGAAAGAACCTGAAGAATGTCAGTGGTATGGAATGCTTTTATGAAAAGCGTTGGGTGAGCTTACTGGAAGATGGAAACAGGTTGTAGAAAAGTTAAAAGCCTTTCAAAAAGTAAAGCAGTTGTATCTGTAGAGACTTGGGCTTTTCCTGCCCTTGGCTAAAGCTTAGTTTCTTGAGACACTTTCTAGTTATTCCTTGACTCATTCTCTTGAGGTGTGATTTAGCCTAGACTCAGGCTGAGTCCCTAATGAGGAAAATGAAGTTAAGTCTTCAGACAGTTTTGCAGAAAGTTGAGACCCTCTAACATCCCCTTCATCAAAGAAAAAATGTTGGGGGATTTTCTGAGCTGACTTCCTACACTGATCTTAAAATTGCCCAGGCCTACTGCAGAGAACCTGCATTTTCCTTCTGCTTCATTATCTCCGATCAGAAATCATGTCATATCATCAGCAGTTTCACCATTTTCAAGAAAGTGAAACTTTACTCATGTATTTCTTTAACTAGAAATTCAGCTCCCAGATTTTATTTCCTAGTAGCTGCTACTATGTTGAATTTTCACTCTTAATTTTCATCTTTTTCCACTAAGTGCTGCTCATAAAATATCTCATAGCAGGAAGCCAGTTCTTTCACTAATTTCCTATCTAGGTCTTTCTCCTAGACCACAGGAAGGTTGTCAGTGTAAGGCTGCGTGTCAGGGACAGAGATGACGCTTGCAGGCCCATTACTACCACTCACAAGCTGAGCACCCACCAACAAGATTTTCACACATTCTCGGCCTCAGTCTCCTCATCTGTAAAACGAGAGCAATATTGCCTGCCCCAGTTCCCTCGCAGGGCTGTCAGGAAGATTCTGTGAAATTCATGAAGGTGGATTTATACACATCCTAGGTAGCCATTATTACTGTGATTCCACTTTCCCCATTTCGGGGAGGGGGCATTCATAATGCTGCCCCATTAATCAGGAACTAACTGGAACCTTCAAGAAATTCAGGTCAGTCACAGCTTCTTTTGCACTTTGATGGACCTCTGGTCTCTTGACACACCAGATCAAGTCCACCCCACTATTTACTGGCACCAGCTTGTCTCCACTGGTCTTAGGTACTTGAGAAATAACCAGTTCTCACACATGAAACCATTTCTGGTTTCTGTGGTGTCCTGGCTGTGTACTTCCTCCTTCCTAGGCTGGGTAACATTTGGAACCACTGACCCTGTTCCATGCCCAGCCAATTTGAAAATGGAAGAAATCATGAGCCCTATATATGGGACAGAACACACAATATTAGAGTCATCTAGGTGAGATCTTCATTTTGTAATTGAATAAAATGAGGTCCAGAAGGTAAAGTGACTTGTCCAAGGCCATAAAGCTGGTGAGTGGTCCAGTCTAGGCCAGCTGTTGACCACTGACATTTTACACCAGCAGAGATCCAACAGTGTGAGGACCAACCAAAATGGAGAACAGAGCCAGTGGCCAGGTAGATGAGGGGTCAATAGTCCTACTAACCTGTACCCACAACAGAGGAGACTTTGCTAGGACTAAGACAAGGAGCAGTATAGAAGAAAGAGAACAATGGGGAGAAAAGACCAAGAGGGAGAAAGGGAACGGTGGGGTTAAGACAGGAGGATCTGGAAGTTCCAGAAGCTGCTGGGTGCTGTATCTTATTCACACTGTGCACCTGGAGTGCTGCCTGCAGTGCTGTCTCTGACAATTCACACTGTGCACCTGGAGTGCTGCCTGCAGTGCTGTCTCTGACTATCCAGACAATAACAACTGCAAAACCCACCCCTACCCCAGTCTTCATCCAGGATATCCTCAAAGCAATAGCTTAATGTTATAGCATTATGCTACAAGAAATGCCAAATGCAAAACAAGAGGACAGTCATATCAATTTCTTCTTCATTTAAAGTTAAAGACAGAGGCTCCAAAGAGATGTGACTGTCACCCACACTAAAGTACCACCAGTAAGTGCATTGAGAGAACACCCAGATTTTCTAGCGCCCAATTTTTTTTTCTGGTTCCATCAAGGGTTAGCAACTCCTTTATTTTTAAGAAAGCATTTGTGATTTGGTAGTGAAATTAGGGAAAAGAAAATGGTTAGGAGGAAAGGAAGTAAGTCGATGAGATGAAAATGGGGTGCGGAGGGAGTAGAGAAGGAAAACCAATCAGTGGAAAGAACGTTGGGAAGGGAAGAGATGTCCCACAGAGAAGTACCCTTTCCCCCTCTGTCTCAGAGGCTGACCAAAGACTTCCAAGCCCCCTTGTTCAAGTCCTCTCATCGGCCCCTTTCCTTTCAGTTACACTGCTCTAGAATCTGAAAATCTTCGTCCAAAAAGGACCTTAATGGATATCCGGTTTAACCACCACCTCCTGCTCGCAAACAGGCAGAGGGCGACCAGGAGTGTCTACATGCCCACATCTCCCAGCTGGGGATACTGAGGCTTAAGGACATCAAGTGCATTATAGGTTCTCAGGATCCTGGCCCCTAGACCACTGAGCTATTCTCTCAGTTATCTGAATTGGTTTCGCACTGTCGCTCCCCCTCCTGCCCTCACAGTCGGTCTACCTGGACGAAAAGCGAAGAAATCCGCGAACCCTCAGAGGAAGAGCCAGAGCTTGAGTCACAGGTAGGAGAGAAAAGCGTATTAGTTACTTGGGTTAGGAAGTCTTGGGGCCAAGGAGCTCGGCACCTGTGCCGGGAGCCCTCTCCACCTTCCGCCCCAGGGTAGCGACAGGAGCGCGCGCCACCTCTAAACTTATCCCAACTAACTTTTGCTCCCGGGTCCCGGCGAGGTCCTGCCGCCCAGGGCTCCGAGGTGCTCAGGGCGACCGCCAGCGGCCGCGGCCGGCTCTCGGGTCCCTTCCCCATTCATTCCGTTTCGCCCCTCCGGCCGCCCTTCTGCGATCCTCGCTCTCCGTGCCTCTCGGGAAAGGCTGGGCTCGGGAGTGGCACTGACCGTGCACGGAGCGTGGGGTAGAGCCGGTCGGCGAGCCGGATAGGCTCGGACACCCTGCGCACCCACCTACCCTCGCCCGCTCCCAGGGGATGAGTAGGCGCTAGAACGGAGAGGAGCTGCGCTTCGAGGCCGGTTGAGGAGTGGGAGCCGGACCTCTCCGTCGCCAGGAGCATTTCGCGCCCCAAGTCAAAAGAGAAAGTTAGTTCTTTGAGAAAAAGTTTCTCAAGCGCAGAGGAGCAGTGGTGGCTGGGAGAAGTTCAACTAGAGTTATCTCGAAGCCAGAAGCTGGGGACGCAGGTCGGGGGTGGGCATAGGGGTCGAGAACTGGTTACTAGAGGGGCGCATAGGGAATGAAAGCGAGCCACCCTTGCCGCGCTCACTCACTCAGATTCCAGCGCTCACCTCCTGTCTCCACTCGGGGCGGCCAGGGTCCAGAGGGCGGGCGGGGTCGGGGCGGGGTCGGGCAGGCTGTCTGTGGGGCCGGCGGGCGAGAACCCAGGGCGCAAGGCCGGCGCACGGGGTGGCGAGTCCACTGGGGCAGCAGCGCGGCGAGAGCGCTGTGCAGTGTGCGTCTCGCTGAGTGCGACTGTGGCTGTGAGTGCGTTGCATCACCCCTTTTATAGCTCTCTGGCTGGCGGCGCGCCCATTTACTCCGGGTTACCAGTCCCAGGCTGACGTAATGCTATTAATAGCTTCCCCGGAGAACCAGCCGAACTAGGCTGGGCGAAGGTGGCGGGGAGGGGCCACAGAGGAGGAGGGGAGAAGGGGGACCAGTGATGCAAGCTCGGGGAGGAGCTGGCCTGGACGCGTTCTCTCGGCCTCTCACGCCGGGACACACGCACCCGCCCGCCCTCTCTCTCCATATCAGGACCGGAGCCGCCCGGGCTGGCCGCCAGATGTGCGTACTCGCCGCTGCGTGTTCCAGGCATGAGCCAATGGTGCCCAAGCCAGCGGCATGACTCCACCGCGCTGGCATCTCTCCCTCCGCTAGGTTGAGGAGGGAGGGGGATGGAGAGGCGGGTTCTGGCTGCTGCCCAGACTAGGTGAGGCTGGGAAGCGGGCACGACCTTCCTCTAAAATGCGTGGTCATTTTCTTGAGCTTCAGGAAAATACCCACTTCCCAGCTAAACGCCTCCTTCTCAAGTACGGGGCGGGGTAAGAACAGAAGCGTTAGTCCTTGGTATGGGAGAGGTCCCCAAAGACACCCTACAGTGAACCCACACCGTTACCCGCCGGGGGTGACCTCTGCGGCGGGGACTGTGAGAATTCTGCCCGTTAACTCAAGAGCGGAGGGCAGCGGGCACCGTGCGCCCACTCCCGCAGCCTCGGCACACCCCACACGAGCACATACGCGGAACCGCCTCTTGGCCAGTTGGGAACCCGGCTCAGAGGCGAGGGCGAGTGGTAGGACCTGTGGGTTGGGATTTTTTTTTAACAGCCACAAAGCGTTTAGAATTGATAGTGAAACGAGCAAGACCGTGGAAAGATGGGCGACCTGGAGAAATCAGAGGCAACTCAGAGAGGGGCTAAGAATAAGACTGAAGCCTAGAGGACAGGGAGAAGAGAGAAAAGGTGCTTTGGTCTTTGCGGGCAGGGAGGGGCGGGGGTCACCTGGCTCTCAGGCAATGTTGAGGGAAAACACGTCTTCGCCTTTCACGTGTTTTTCTGCGCGGAGAGAGGCCTGGGCAGGGACCGGACGGCCAGGACTGGGGACAGGCTGACCGCAGCCGAAAGGGGGCCCCGCAGCAGAAATCCTTTCCGCCCTAAAGCCGAGTGGCGGAAAGTGCGAGTTTTCACGGTCCAGATTCGAATCGAGGCTTCAGCAGAACTGGATTTGAACCTTTAAGAACGATTTCCTAGTTCCGATTCCCCCACCCCAGCTGTCTCAACTTCCAGAGCGGCAGAACCAGGGACCTTCTCAACTGCTCATGGACGAATATAGGTAGACGCGAGTGTGGCCCGCCATGTTTCGTACCTGCTGAGAGGGAGACCGTGCGCGCCCGTGGCGTGTAGGGGCACCTGCTTCTACCTGCCTTTTGGGAGAGAGGCGATGCAAGATCATAGTTTGGTAATTTGGGATAGGAACTAGAAGGATCTGAGAGCCGAGATGTTTCCCGTAGCCCCACCTCACCTGCAGCCTTCGGCTGTTGAGAGTCGTAATGGAGGGGCTAGTCCGTCTGTCTCTTGTTTCTCTCCCTTATACACAGAGTCCCGCACCCTCGGGGAATCTGTTCCTCTTTCCAGCCTCTCTGATTGCTCAGCGCCTCTGACAGATACCATCCAGAGCTGCAAATAAAACTGAGTCCCCTGCACCCAGGTTCCTCTCCCCCGAACCTGAGCCTCACTCAGAACACCCTTAGGGTTAGCTTCGGTGTTGGGTGTTAGGGTTAGCTCCGGGGCCCAGAACAACGCGGAGAGCAGCCTCGCAAGTTCCCCCGTCCCCGGCCCGTCCGGGAGTCTCGGGGTTCTACGCAGGATCCTCGGGGATGTTGCCCGGGACCTCACCGGGTTTCCAGCGGAGTAGCGCGGGAAGCCTGGGGAGGTTGTTTTTGCTTTACTTTTCACCCTGGTAACGGGCTTCCCCGCCCCAAGTCCCACACACCCGCACACCCTGTTCCACACCCCCACACCCCGCCCTCCCGCCCACGCACCTGCAGGTAAACCCGGGGCGGGCAGGTAAACCCTGGGTGTGTCTGCACAACACGTAGCACGACACGTAGAACACCGCGAGAGCAGGAGGAAGGGCGTTTGTAAATTTAAATGAAAGTTATTTGGGATTCTTTCCATGTCTTTTATATCTACTCATCTACTGCCCTGGACTAAATGGCACTATTAGAGTGAAACAAGAAGATGGGGGGAGAACACGTGAAAACTTTCTACCCCCTCTTTTTTTCCTCTGTGAAATGCCTACAGAAATCTTTAACCAGTTTACATTTTAAACTAGGATTCCATTAATACACCTAAGCCAGATTTGTGGACGTTTTGTCCTGTCGTTAAGGGGAAATTCAACTTCAGGCGTAGGTAAACAAATAGCCAGACCAGCCTCCACCAAACAATGCAAGAGAAGGGTAATTAAGACAGAAAAGTCCACAACCCTTCGTCGGTTTATTTTTATTGCCATGGTACCTCCCTCTCCTCTAATTCAATTTGTTTCATTCTGATAATTCTTGGTTTTGAATCCCCAAGTCACACCTGGATAGAAACGCTGTTCACCAAAGCCTGAGCCTCGCTCTCCACTGAAACTCTTAAAAGTGATAAGAATCTTGACAGAGAAGTAAGTCCACCCCCTTGTGAATGAAACTCTTATCCAAGGAAAACAAAAACTGTTGCTGCCTACCTCCCAGCCCCCAGCCTCCAGAATTGTGAAATCTGCCTAATTCGAGAGAGACTGGGGAAGAGCAATGCTAGAGGACAGTCCCAAGGCGTGTGCCCTGCAGGCATGATCAATATCTGAGCTCTGTGCATCCTCATTTTACCTGACTTTAATTACTGTCACCAGTGTCCAGCATGCACACACTGTACCATCTAGAGGAGGAGCAAGAAAAGCTCCCCAGACCAAAATGCTTCTTTACACAAAGGCAAAGAATGCCTCTCTTTTCCCTGAGAAGGAAGCCCTGGGTAGGGTTATTTCAGGGGTTAATCCTTAGTGAAAGAGAGTTAAGCAGAGACTTGAATATTGCTGAGGTTTTACGCTGGAGAACCGCCTAGGGAATCTTCATTCAGACTAGTCTCGGTATGTTTTGCTGAGTGAGATAAGAATTGGAAACTTCACGTTGGGGCATGTGCAAAAGGAAGGGAAAACAGTTAAAAGGGGAGGGGATGGACCTAGCAGCTAAAAACAGCCCACTGTGGCAACCGAATCTAAACATCAAAACATCACAGGGAGCCAAAAGAGGGGAAAAAAGATCAAGAGATATTTAAAGCTTTTAGCAGTTTCTTAGTCCAGGAAACAGTCCCTTTCCACTCCTTCCCTCACCTCCATTATTCTTCCTCAAACCTCAAGATTGTATTTGCTTACAGCACTCTAGAGAGGCAAGTTAGACACAAGTTAAAATCAGTCAGGGTAGTAGCATCCCTGTCCTCCTGGCTGCTTCACCTCAGAAAAGGAGTGGGATAGATTTTCTTCTTTCTTCTGCTTTCCAAAGCCTGCACTTCCTATAAAGTCAATTTGAATGTGGGGATTACATATTTAAGAGGCTCCTTCTTCAGGAAACGTTGGGAAGCATCATATAAATGCTGAAATGTGGAAGGTGGCACTTTGATTCTGGATTCAGCGCTTAGCAGCTGTATCCCCTTGGATAAGTCATTCCACTCTCTGTGCCTAAGTTTCCTCAGCTGAAAATGGCATGAGTAAGAGCATCTAACACATAAGGATTCATTGAAGATGAGGCACACAGCCAGTCCTCAGTAGTGGTATCATTAATTATGAATCAAGGAAGGCATTCTGGGGATACTCCTGAATCTAACCCAAAGCCCATTCTGTCCCTCGAGTCAGTGGCAAACAGTTGTGGATGAAGTCAAGAATATATCCAAGGATGACCATCTTCAGGGAAGTGGGGATAAAACTCCATACAGGAAACAATGCTAGTGATTCCATTCTCCGTCTACAAAACTCCAGTACATACCTGGGGCTCCTCAGTGCAGGGTGGATCAGTGCAAAGAGCCCTGGGCTGGGAGCACGGGGTGGGGGCGAGGGGCGCTTGGTTCTAGTCTGGTTCTGCCTTTGGTATTCTTGAGCAAGGCACTCACCTGCTCCAAGGACCCACCTTCTCTGAAGGAAGGAACCCTGGGCTGAGCTCTGAGGGTCTTGAATGGAGACCTTCTGCAGAAGCCATTTTACAAGTTCCTGGCAACCTCTCCTAAGACAACTGGAGGAAGAGAAGGTGTCAGGGGAAGGCATTGGATAGAACAAGGAACAGACTAGTTTGAATAATCTCTCTTCTTCTCCAAAAACTAGAATTAAAAAATGTTGTCCAACTTGATTCTCAAACACAGCCTATGGTCCTGACAACCTCCCTTCTTCTTCTCCTCCTTCTCCTCCTACTCTGATCTCTCTCTCTCTCTCCATTTCCAAGGAATTTTACCCAAGGACTTGGTGCTTTGCTAGATAGGAGGAGGTATGAGAGGAGCAATCCAGGTGGGGATTGCATCTTTGGGAACCTTCTGATGTGTATCTTCTATGCCATAGACACCCAACTTGGACCATAGAGCCAAAGCCCAGGGAGCAGCTTTTTCCATTTAAGATTGAGGATCCTGGAGCCCTGGCTCCAGAGGCTTCCAAGATGAAGACCCAGCAGCCAAGAGATTAGCAGGATTGAGGGGGCTCAAAGTTTTCCCCCTAGTCAACTGAATGACTTAGTGCAAGTCATAAACACTTCATCTGTGTCCTAGACATAAAATGGAACTATTTAATATTGACCCTTTCCAAAGCGTTGTAAGAAGCAATGAGATAACAGATGTGAGAGTCATCTGAAAATAATTAAAAGAACCATACCTTTAAAGATTCCTTTGGGAGAACTTAGTATAATTTTTTTTATCATTATGAAAATTTGGGAAATGGGCAACAGAAAAGAGATTACCCATACTCTCAATACTATAGCATTTTGGTGTGTTTCCCTCTAGTCTTTTTTCTCATGCATGTGACTTTTAAAAATATAGTTGTGATTGAGATTGTGAACAACTTCGAAATTTGCTCTTTTGCCTATTATTCTGAATTGTACATGGTCCTTATTACCATAGTTTTTCTTCCCAAACTATGTTGTTCATTTTATTGTGAAATGTAGCACAATGTAAATGAAATGTGAAACATACAGATGATTATAAGAACATATCAATTCATTTTAGTAGTAAAACAAACTTCAAGAACCTACCCCCCAAGAGAAGGAGTAGACCACCATGTCAAGGACTGAGAAGCCCCCATGTGATCATTCCTGATCACACCTGCCATTCTTTACTTCCCAGAGGCAACCACTATCCTGACTTTTTTTTTTAATTGGGGGGAGGTAATTTTAGGTTTATTTATTTGTTCATTTTTTTTTAAACAGAGGTACTGGGAATTTAACTCAGGACCTTGTGCATGCTAGACATGCACTCTACCACTGAGCTATACCCTCTCCCCTTATCCTGACTTGTATTACCATAATGTTTGTGGCCGATGGTTGTGATACGATTTATTTAGTCATTGTCCTACTTTCAGCACTTACAGTGTTGCTAGAGTGCTGCACAAATTTAAATCTGTATTACTGGGGAGAGGGATCAAATTCCATCATTGCCCAGATTGCTTAAATGGGGTTAGAGAAGAGGTCTTAAAGTTCTGTCTTCAAGTGCTACCCAGGACATAGTGGAAGATGGAAAGACCCCCCAATGATTGGGACTACCTGTGCATTTTCCTTGTTTCTTAACATCCAAACAAAAATCCTGCAGGCACTTTTCCCATGGAGCATCTCCTTTAATCCTGCTCCTTGCTACTTTCCCATACCCCTTTATTTTCTGTTTGTCCACCTTTGGACAGACGATCCAGTCTGCTGTGTGGGTGGGTGGGTGGTAAAGAGGGAGAACAGCTGGAGCAATGCTTCTGCCTGTGCCTTCTGGGCAAGTTACTCCGGCAGCACCTCAGCTCTGGCATTTCTACACCAGCTCAGCAGCGGCTTGGGTGGTAGGGGTGATACCACGTAGGCGGCCACAAGAGCAGGTTCTTGGAGCCTGGGGATGCTGATTCTCTGAACCACAAAACACCAGAAAACAAAAAGATCCTGGAAATCATCGACTTTCATCAAAGTGGGCTTGAGCATGTCGATGGGTATACCATCGTGCACCAGACCTGGGAGGCAAACAGAGGGCATCTTGCTGGCGTGTCTGTCTTAATGAATACGTGCTTTAAATTTTGTTTTATATTAAACAAATGTGGATAGGTTGAATTTAAATATGTCACACAAGAATTTTTAAGGAACAGAGGAAGACATCAAATATATTTTGGGCTTGGGATGGGCTTCCAAAATCTACACTCCTAGGACCCTGGGAGTCCTAGTTTTCTCTCTTCTGCCTTTAAGTGTGAAATAATGTGAGCAAGTGCCATTAAGTGGCACTCACTGTGTCCCGGGCTGTGGGCTAAGACCTTCACATATAGTTAATGCACATAATCCTCATAACAACCTTATGAGGTCATTACTGTGAACATCTCTATTTTGTAGATAAGGAAACTGTGGCACAGAGAGGGTAAATAATTGCCAGAAGTTACACAGCTAGGCAGTGCCAGAGCAGGATTTGAGACCAGGCAGTCTGGCTCCTGAGTCCAGGTGCTTAACCACGACATTTACTGCCTCTCAGCAAATGCTCATAGGAAAATGTGGGGCGCTCTGGCGCGGTTCAGTGTCCTTATTTGATGGTTGGGGAAGTTGAGCTCAGAGAGGAAAAGCAGCTCTTTTACAACTGTCCAGAATCATAAATTCTTACACCAAAAGAAACTTTAGCAGCAGGCTTGTGAGCCTCCTGTTTGCCCCTTGCCCCAGGAGATGCTCCATTTTCTAAGACTAGGGCCAAGGTAAAGAACAACTGATTGTGACAGGGACAGACATCACTTCAGGGGTGTCCTGTGCTCGTGGCTGACCATGAACAATATCCCTGGAGCTGAAAGTGTGAGTGGCAGAGGGGTGGGAGCCAGGGAAGGCAGAAAGAACCTTAAACCTGCGCTTTTCTCCCTCCTCATGCCTTACCCTTGAAGCTACCTTGTCACAAAAAGCCCTGATACATCAGAAATGTCCCGAGTCCAGTAGAAAGCTCCATCTTTCAGGCTACATACTGATATAAAACAAACAAACAAAATTAATGCGAGGCCAGGTCATATTTAGTAATTACTATTTACTGAGCACATGCTACATGCCAGGCACAATGCTAAGCACTTTTAAAAATACCCAGTATCTTATTTCATCCTTGTAATAACTCTGTGAGGTAGGTATTATTATTTCAGTTTTACCGATGAGGAAACCAAATCTCAGAAAGTTTAAGCAAATTGCTCATAGGCACTTGATTCAAACACAGGTCTGACTTACTTCCTTCAAAACTTCTATTAAGCTCTACTGTCCCCCAAATCTTAGAGAGCATTACGTGTGCTTATTTTTCTTTAGCTTCGCCTCTCTTCTAAAAGTGCATCCTCTCCCTTAACCTGTCTTGTTGACTGCATGGAATCTTCTAGTGTTGACCTTACCATACATAGTATTAAAGTCTCAGAAGACTCCCATGTGACAAGTTCTAGGTCCCTGTGCCCTCATGACACTATCCTGTCTGCCAAATTTGCAATTATTCCATAATTTACTTTAACCACAAACATAAGCCCTGCTATTGACTGAGTAAACCGAGTAGGCTTTTGGGGACTTTTATTCTGTTTCTGAAAATATGATGAACTTAAATCATCTGATGATGAACTTGTACTTGAAACTGGAGTGGCTGAGAGTAGGGTGAGTCACTCCGGTGAGTTTACACCTACCGGTCCATCCTTCCAGTTCTGTTCTCTTGCCAGATCCTGTGCTCAGCAGTACGTTTAGACACCTCAGGATCACAAGGGCAACATAAGAGCATCCTTTGCCCTTGAGGAGTTTAAAATCTTGTTTAGGTGGCAAATTAACATGCACAAAACAGTATCTAGCCCATAGCAGGTGATATATACATATATTTTAGCAAATATTTAATGAGCACCTACTATATGCTGAGTACTGTGTTAGAGTTGCAGATACCCAGGGATACTTCCCTGCCCAGAAGGTCCTTACAGCTCATGGGGAGACAGAATTTGACTACAGGTAGGCTGATGTAACAAGGGCAGGAGGGCTCTGCCTGGGAGACCGGCACAGGCCGATGGAGGAAATGACTTTTGAGCTGGATGTTGAAGCTGAGCATTTTCCGGACAGGGGAGGAAGGCAGGCATTCCAGGCATAGAGGGACGTATATGCAGAAGCTATAGGTGCCAGGAAGTCAGAGACTGCGCCCTGCTCATTTCTATGTCCATTCTCAGCTCCTGGCACTGTTTCAGGCAGGTACTAGACCTGCAGTAAAAGTGGATGCAGTGAGTGAAAACACAGAATTGTGAAAACCTGTAGCAGGTTTGGAGAACGGTGAAGCAGCTGCAGAGCAGGGGTGTGCATGGAGGGCAGGGCGTCGGGGAGTAAATGGGCGGGACACAGACTGTGATAGGTCTCGAGGGTTGTATAATCAGCTTGGATTGTGTCGCAGGACGAAGGGGAGAGGTGAGTCACAGGGTCTTTCTCAGCAGTGGGGGGACACAGCAGATGTTGTTTAGGGAAGTTGCTGGTGCAGGGCTGAGAGTGGACTGGATGGGAGAGGAAGATGCAGGCAGAGGCATGAGGAAGCTGCCGCACTGGTCAGGTGAGATGAAGGCTAGATGAACCGAGAAGATGGTGGTATCCCTCACATGTTTATTCAAAATAAAAATTATCCATGAAACATAATGCTGTCACGTGTGCTGAAAGTAAATAGCATTCCCCCCTAGATCTTTTCATTACACAGTTCAAGTTTCCTTCATTAAAGTCAAGCTTCCCTTAAGGTGAGTGCAGTCTGTCCCTCACTTACTGGTGCCCTAAGTGGGTGACTGGTAGGCCTTGGAAGTGAAGCAGTGCTGCCTGAACTGAGATGAAACCAGTAAGGTGAACAGGAGAGGGGGACTTGGGGAAACTTCCAGGCAATTGCTTTTGGATTTTGGCACCAGCTCGGTTTTAGATGAGATTGGGCACGTTCAGGATGGTATGGCCATAGACTCCAGCTTGGTTTTAGAACAGAGAGGGAAGGAGTCCCCTGCCTCAGGTGATATACGGCAGAGGTTGGGAGTAGGGTGGGAAGGGGGTTGGTTGGTATTGTAGGAACTCGGGGCAGGAAAGAAACTAATGGGTTCATTTGGGGACAGTTTTTAGCAATAGGATGTTAAAGAAGGGAGTGACCTCTGAGTATCAACGTGTTGGGGACATCAAAGTTACAGAAAGACTCAGAGGAAAGAAGGGAGAGAGGAGGAAGGGTGGCCAGGCTGGGCCCTCGGGCTCCATGTAGGTGTTGATGTAGCCTGTTCTGGATGATTGGAAATGTATTGTTAATTACCAAGTACCACGTAAATCTGCCTCCACTGGTTTACAGTTTGCATCACAGTTTTCCTCTAGGGTTTTGACAATACTGACCCCCAAGTCAACAATAAGAAAACAAACAACCCCATTTAAAAAATGGACCAAAGGCCTTAAAAGACACCTCACTAAAGAAGATACATAGATGGCAAATAAGCATGTGAAAAGATGCCCCATATCATATGTCATCAGGGAAATGCAAATTAAAACAACAGTGAGATGCCACTACACACTTACTAGAATGGTCAAAACCCAGAACACTGACACCACCAAATGCTGGTGAGAATGTGGAGCAACAGGAACTCTCATCCATTGCTGGTGAGAATGCAAATACAATACGGCCACTTTGGAAGATAGTTTGGTGGTTTCTTACAAAACTCTAACCATACTCTAATCATGCAATCCAGCAATCACACTCTTGGGCATTTACCCAAATAAGTGGAAAACATATCCACACAAAAACCTGCACATGGATGTGTACAGCAGCATTGTTCATAATTGCCAAAACTTGGAAGCAAACAATATGTCCTTCAGTAGGTGAATGGATAAGATACTGTGATATATCCAGACAGTGGAATATTATTCAGTGATAAAAAGTGAGCTATCAAGCCATGAAAAGATATGGAGGACCTTAAATACATATTATTAAGAGAAAGAAGCCAATCTGAAAAAGCTACACACTGTATGATTCTGACTATATGACATTTTGGAAAACAGAAGACTGTGGAGACAGTAAAAAGATCAGTATCAGCCAGGAGTTGGGGGTGTGTGGGTGGGTAGGGCATAGATAGGCTGAGAATTTTTCAGGCAGTGAAAATACTGTGTATGCTACTGTAATGGTGGATACATGTCATTATACAATTGTCCAAACCCATAGAATATATAACACCAAGAGTGAACCCTCATGTAAACTATGGACTTTGGGTGATTATGTGTCAATATGAGCTCATCAGTTGTAACAACTGTGCTGCTCTGATAGGGGCTGTTGATAATGGGGGAGGCTATGCATGTGTGGGGGCAGGGATTATATGGGAAATCTTTGTACCTTCCTCCTAGTTTTTCTGTGAACCTAAAATTACTCTAAAAACAAAATTTTAATAAAAAATAATTTTGACCTCAGCTAGCTTTCTGCTAAAGTGGTTAATGAACAATGAAGTGGTCACCAAGGAACCAGGAGAAGTCAGTGATCCTCAGTCTGGCATAATTAAGAACTGGCAAAGTTGATGCTCATTTAAGTAAGGGTCAATTTTTTCAGTGCTTTTCCCCCATTTAAAAAGATGTTTACAAAGAGCTTGTAACATAGGGAATGCGGTAGGGATAATATAAGCTCAAAAAAGCAAGATAGAAATATTGTAAACACAGAACAATCACAACTCAATAAAAACTATAAATAACAGAATACATGAATAGAGGAAAAAAAGAATAAATTTCCATAAAATACTAAAAGTGCTTTATTCTGGTTGGTGGAAATATGGGTGGCTGATTTTTTCCTCATATATATGTATGTATATGTCAGAATTTTCCACCTTTTCTATATTGGGGGCATGTTAAAAGGTGGAAGTATAAACTTTATATTATAATGAAGGTAAAAGCTAGTATCATACTGTGCCTTTCAAAGGATATAGTTGCCTACTTGTTTCCAGTCCTGCCACTGAGGGATACTAAGGACTAAGAGTCTATCCAAATTCAATTCTGGCTTTATTAACTATATCAAGCACTTCTTGAATGCCTGCTGTGTGCCAGGAACTAAGACAGGATATAGGAAAGAATAAAATCGTCTGTAAGGTGGGAAAT
The DNA here is from genome assembly GCF_048564905.1 of Vicugna pacos. NCBI lineage: Eukaryota > Metazoa > Chordata > Mammalia > Artiodactyla > Camelidae > Vicugna > Vicugna pacos. The sequence goes on along the minus strand of NC_133009.1, from coordinate 13,198,547 downwards.
GGAATAACTAATTCATCCTCAATAAACTCAGTTGCTAACTTAGCATTGACTGACATCAACAAAACAGAAAGGAATTCAAAGTGTACTCACCTCGAATTGAGAACATTAGGTAAGTGGAAATGACATAGGTCTTGGATTTAAGTCCTGGTTCTGCACTAATTGAATAACCTTGGGTACTTTGCTGAGGGTCAGATTTCTTCTGTGTTAATCAAGGAACCTGTGCTAAGGGGATGGCTCCAGGAGGCACTAAGAGTTTGGGCTCTGATATGTGCTGGCCTGGGACACTGAAAATGGAACTATTAAGATCTACGTGCAGGGCTGATAAGGCAGGGGTGTGTGTGTGTGTGTGTGTGTGTGTGTGTGTGTGTGTGTGTAATTTTTTACAGATCTTCAGTTCTCTGATTTTAAGCTCTGTGTCTACAGTCAATGATGATGATTAAGATGATGATCATGATGGGGATGTTACACTTTAAAAGGCCCCTTTTCTCTTGTCATTATTCCCTGTTGACCAAGGGTTCTACAGAAAAGACATGTAACTGGTCACATAAAAGGTAATCACCAAGGAAGCCCCATGTTGTCTCTGTCTGCCTGGGACATACCTACCTGGATGTACTATCTCCTTCCCTCAATTTCCAGCACACAGTGTTAGTCTGTTTCCTGATCTGAAAAGTTGCCACAAACACTTGGGATCACTGGGAGGGATAAACTCAATCACTTAATCATCAAGTATTTATTTAGTGCCTGCTACATGCCAGGCATTCAAAGTGCTAGAAACACAAGAATGAAAAAGGCAGACAAAGGTTCCACCCTTGACACTTAGAAGATACCCAAACATTCATTTATCCACTTACATTTAATTTAAATTGAAATAAGGTTGGAGTGGAAACTCAAAAAGATTCTCAATTCGAAAGAACCAATGTTGTCTCCTTCACACTCTAAAAGAAATGGGAACAAAATACTGACCTTCACCAGCTCATTGTCCATGTGTTGGAGGGAAGCCACCATCTTTTTTTCCCCTTCATTTTGGCCTTGAAATGGGAGGGGCTGGGAGAATGGGGACCGTGTGCTTTCATTCTCACGTATAAAGCCTTAGTTTTAATTTTCACATTCCCCACAGCACACTGCTGCATTGGCTCTCCTACATGTCCTGACATGTAGAATCAAAGGAAGCACAAACTGAAAATGAAACAGTGTTCCACCTGAGTCACTGTCTGTGTTTCTCCTTTATCACCAAAGCAATGCACTCCCACACAATTGAGGCTTGTTCTATTTAGGTTTTAAAACGTCATCTTTGTAATTAAAGCACACTATTATTGCTATAAAGTAAACAATCGGAAAACACGTTCTTAGAAACATCTCTCTGATTCATAAATATTTGGATGATGAAGTCATAGAGGTGGAATGCTAACCTTGCTAACATGCTGATGATAAAGATCAGTAGACGCTAATATTATACAGTGAAAAGTTAGCCTTAGTCTGGACCAAAAAAATTAAGGTGGAAAATTGGGCGGTTATTTTGTAATGATCATTTGGAATAATATAGGTTTAAAAAAATAAATACTTTAATCTAATGTTGTAGTTCACTTGACTTGTATTTATTAATTCGTTTAAGAAATATTTATTCAGTGCCAGCCTCCTGGCTTGACACACCAGGTCCTTCTCTGCTCCTATCTTTCCTGCTCAGCCAAGCCCACTCCCCACCGGCAGTACAAGCTCCAACCACTTGAGGCGCTAGTAGTTTCAGTTTCTCACTGAGCCTTTCACATCTCTACATTGTTGCCTATGCTCATTCCTCTTTTGGAATTTCCTGCTCCTCCCCACAACCCAGCCCTCTCCGCCAAGAAAATCGCCATTTAATTTTATCTTTCAAAATTTTATTTCAAACTCATTTTCTTATGTATATAATGTAAAGTTAGTCACAACCAGGATTAGCTATGTAATTTGTAATTTAAATGAAAAGAATGGATCCCCTTGTTAAAAAATTATTAAGAATTTAAGCTGGTGACAGCAGAGCATGAAACCAAGTGTGGGACCCTTCAAGAGTAGGACCACACAGATCACACACTCATAGAGCCAGCCCTGGTCACATCTTTTCTGCTCCCATAATTCTTAGTTGATATTGTTGTTTCTTGGCCATTCAGCAACCATTCACCCCAATTCAGTTACTTATTTCCCAGTTTTCCTCTGGGAAAGCCATTCCCCTCACACTCCTGGTCTGTGTGCTACCAGTCAGCAAACCATGCCGGGGGCGAGGTTGATTGATCCAGGAATGGGCCTGGGACCCAATCAGAGCTGCTGGCAGCACTTGGCTGAGACTACTGGAGACCCACTTTCTCACTTTCCTGCTGGACTGGAATGTAGGGGCTGTGAGCCAGAGGTTGCTGGCATTGTCATATGGAGCTAGAGATAAAGGGCAGAGTCAAGAGCCAGTAAATCCACCTTTTTTGCTTAAGCCAGTTTGAATTGGGTTTTCTGACACTTGCAGACAAAAGAGTGCTAGAGAATACACATCTTTTTGGTCCTTATACAGTTTTGTATGGGTTCCCTCACTGTTCTGTGAGCTCTTTGGGAGCAAGAAGCTTGTATTTTTCAACGTATCTTCCCTGGTCTTGGGATAGTATTAAAATATCCTTTCATTTTCTAAATAAATAGAATGATTGTGATAGTGGATGGAAAAACAACAGTTGATAACCTCATCTCCATCACCCCGATTTCTGTTGTGAAATTTTAACTTATCTGTAAAATCAAGATGTCTGTGAGCCCCTGCCACATGTCCTTTCAGTTCAGTACCTGCCAAGTCCAGCTGACCAGGCAATAGATTGGTAGGTTAATTCTGCTCACAGGTGCTACCCACACTTTCTTATTTTCACTGAGGTGGGGGCCTGTGAGAGGTCTTCAGAGCACACTCCCACCCATTAGCTCCTATGTATCACATAGCCCTGAAAAGGGATCAAAGCAGGGAGAGTTATCTCCATTTTATAGACTGGAAGTTGAGAGTCTGAGCAGTTTTGTTAAGCTCTAGGGCAACGCTGTCCAATACAACAGCTACCTGCCACCTGTGGCCATCAAGTGCTTGAATGTGGCTAATCCAGACAGAGATGTGCTGGAAGTGTAAAATACCTACTGGATTTTGAAGACTTAGTACAAAAAAAAAAAAAAGAAAACGTAAAACTAGCACATTAATAATTTTTTACCTTAATTACATGTCAAAATGATGTTTTGAATATATTAGGTTAAATAAAATACAGTATTAAAACAGATGTCACTTGTTTAATTTTACTTTTATTAATGTGGCTACTAGAAAATTAAAAATTATATATGCGGCTCACATTTGTGGCTTGTATTTTATTTCTAATGGATAGCTGATCTAGAGCCTAGCATCCTGGCTCCTGCTCTGTTTCTATCTATAGACTTAAGCTCTCCTCTTCCCTCCTGCCACCCTCATCTGAGGCTCTTCTGCCCAGTGTCTCTGCCCTGTCTTCTCCCTCCTTGTTCCTTCATCTTTCCTCCCTAATAGGGCAGAATGTCTAAGAGGTGGGCTGATTTTTCAAGTCTGGCACTTGCTGGCTTCTGTCAGTTTATAAGGACACAACATCGACTCTGAACTTTCGAAAGTTGTCGGGAATTTTTCAGTTCATACTCTGAAATTTACTTTGAAAAAATAGCTTATCTGTATTTAATTTCAAAAGAAAAACAACAAACCCTAGCTTGGAAGTTACAATAAAACATATTCAAATCCTTGCCAATCTTTCGTTAAATTCATAAAGCATGCAGGCTACCTGAGCTGGGTTTTAACTTCGTGCATCATTTCCCTAGCCCCAGTCTGTAAAGTCTGCTGGCCACCTGCTCTTTCAGCCCCACCGAGCCCCAAACTAGAGGAAATAGAATTCGACTCCAGGAAGAGGGCTAGACTAGACAGAAGGAACACTTACTCTCTGTGAGAGCTTAGCCATCGGAACAGGCTGTCAAGGGAGGTGGGAGAGGACTCCTTTCAGGCAGATCTGTGTGGCTCTGAGCGGGCATCCATTTGTAGGCAACTCAAGGACTAACTGGAAATAGAGAGCTGTCTTGGGTGAAATCTGAGAGCTCAAGAATTCCAGGAGAGGCTCTTTAGTGTCACAGATTGAGCAGAGACAATGGGGTATTTTGAGAATCTACAGAACAAATAGATGACAGTTTAGAGCAGAGCCTAGTGACTAATAAAAATACATACACAGAGAGACATAGACAGACATGTATGCTTAAGATCACTTACAAAAACTTCAGAACGGTAATGTTAAATGCCATCTTATCAATGAGAGGATCAGGTTGGCAGCACCTGAACCCCCTGATCCACCTTAATGTCCCTAGAAGTGGGACCACCAGACACCACGAACCTCTTGCTGTGATGTAAGAGGAAGCACACAGCCCATCAAGGGAACTGAACCAGAATCTAATAATGTCCTAGATCTGACCATTGGTTTTCAGGATAGGGAATAGTGGAAATGATTAAATAATTCCATGAGGATGCAATTAGCCAAATTTAGAAGGGGAGGAAATTTCATGGAAAAAAATTGCCTTGTTTCTTCAACAATAAATAGCATGAAAAAACAAAAGAGGAGGGATTATAGATTAAAAGAGACTTAATGCAACATGTGGACCTTATTTGGCTTTTGATTCAGTCAAACTAACTGTAAAATGATATTTAAGGTGCTAACTTTGGAAACGTGACCATAGACTAGCGAAACAGATCATATTAGAAAATTTTTGCTAATTTTGTTAGGTATTGTTGTGATTGTTATTTTAGAAGTCCTTATCAGTCTTAAAAAGGAATGAAATTCTGATACATGTCACAGCATGGATGAACATGAAAACATTGTGCTAAGTGAAATAAGTGAAAGGACAAATATTGTATGATTCCACTTATAGGAGGTATCTGGAATAGGTACGTTCATAGGGACAAAAAGTAGACTGGAAGTTACCAGGGGCTATGGTGAATGGAGAATGGGAAGTTATTGTTTAACGGACATTTGAATGGACAGTTTAAGATGAGGATAATGTGCTGGAGATGAATTATACACTTAAAATGGATAAAATGGCAAATTTTATGTATATAATTTACCACAATTTTTAAAGAGACCTTTTCTGTTAAAGATATGCCCTGTGATGCCTGTGATTTGCTTTAAAATGCTCCTAACCTCCCCTCCGCAGTAAAAAATGTGTGAAAGGATAGATAACATAAGACTGGCAAAATATTGATCCTTGTTAAAGCTTGGTTATTGGTATATGCAGATTTATATGTGCATATTTGAAAATTTTCACAATTAAAAAATTTTAAACGACTACAAAATGCCTGACTCTCAAGAGTAATTGAATGCAGTGCAAATCCATCAGCAAATATAACTGAACCCAGCTGATTGGAAACGCGCTTGCAGTGGACCGAGCACAGGGCCGTGGGGAGCCTCTCCTGCTTCATGCCCATGACTAATCCATAGGGCTGTCAGTGCCTAAAGACTGCTTGCTTTTTTCAAAGCTGCATCCCTTAGTGACAATGTTTTCTTGACCTCTGCTCTTGCTGGAATACCTAACACCTTTCTCAACCAGTTTGATGAACTTCTGGATTATATTTTTTCCACAAACATAAGCCAAGATATCACTTTAGATTTTTCCTTGCAATGGTGGCCTGCTGATAATTGCTGAGTATAGTTAAAGAAGCTCTGTTGAGCAGCAGGATAGTAGCACCTGCTAGAAACACTTGGGAGGGACTCTCATTGCCTAAGGACCCTGAGGAGGCTACAGTGGGGAAGGCCCCTTTAGAGAAAATGAGTCTTGAAAACATACCCTTAAGACACTGGGGAAGGACATTCCAGGTAGAGGAATCTGAATATACAAAGGCATGGAGCACAAAGGAGTATGTCCCCAGGTGCAGGGACTCAGAAGGGAAGAAGAGGCTGGAAAACCTAGCTGGTTAGATCGTGGATGCGCTTATATATCTTGCTATGAATTTCATTCTTTCAGTAAGTTGAGAGCCTACTAAGGGGCACATTCTTTGCAAAGATGAACAATGAACCTTTCCCTCCTGACTAGGAAGTTTGACTGAGAAGAAGGCTGATGAAAGGAAATGCATTATCCTCTGCACAACACGGGACACCTGCTATGGCACCCAAAGTTATTTGTTTCACCTTGAATCTCTAATCCTTCTTTAAACCCAGCTTTGCAGATGTGGGTGGGACTAGGGCAAGTAAAAGAGACCTGCTTAGGTAATAAAAGAAGATTCCAGGCTATAAATAGGGCTTGGTACAAGCAACTGGGTCCATCATAAAGAGAGATTTCTCACTCTGTGCAGTCTCTCTTCATTATCTGAGTGGTCAGCTCACTTACCTTGTAGCCAGCAGTAAGAGCAATGACAATACATTATCCTACTCCCCTAATGGTGCCCATATCCAATGCCAGCTTCCTAAGTCTGTCAGCAAGAGACCCATTAAGCTTATACTGCCATTTAAAGAAGTGCCTGGAAAATACGCAGTTGTTGAAAGAATAATAACACGTTGCCATTGCAAAATGAACATGTGTAGTTTGGGTTCCCATGTTCCCACTGAATTCAGCTTTTAAAAATGTGTGCTTTTATAAGACATTTCCCTCTTTTACATTTTTAACACTGAAGTAATATATGCCCAAGATTAAAAATTTTCCAATAGTTCAGGAATGCATTTAAAGAAAACCAACAGTGTTCACTCACGCCATTTTCCAGAGACCACTACTTCAAATGCCTCTTTAAGAAATTATTTTTAAAAATCATTCAGATTTAAAAAAATATTCTGGTCAGTTTAAGACTGTCTATTGACTCACCTCCATAAAATATGAGGATGTTAGCTTCCTACTTCCCTTCCCCCTGCTTTCTGACTTCTAATTTAGTTCTGTTGGTTCTCTCTGTACACTTACACGATACACTTAATCCTCCAGTTCCTCTTCCATCTATGCCGTACCTTTTAACTCCCCACTATATTAGCACAATTCCCTTCTTTCTGTCTCTTCCCTCTACTCCTCATTATCTGCTATTTGTGCCTTTACATCAAGAAGGAAGACAACTACAATCAGCTCTGTCTTCATTGTTGAGTTGTCCTTGCTTTGTGGGTAGTTTGATTTCAAGAGTGGAAAGCTAATAGACAGGGTCTACATTATTATGACTATGCAAATTTGGATTATGGCTCTTCCTCAACTTACAGTGGGGTTACATCTGGATAAACTCATTGTAAATTGAAAATATCGTTAAGTAAAAAATGCATTTAATATACCTGACCCACCAAACATCATAGCTTAGCTTATTCTACCTTAAATGTGCTCAGAACACTTACATTAGCCTATAGTTGAGCAAAAATCATCTAACACAAAGCTTACTTTATAATAAAGTGTTGACAATCTTGTGTAATTTATTAAACACTGTGCTAAAAGTGAAAAACAGAGTAGTTGTATGGATACAGAATGGTTTTCAGTGTACCTGTCACTTACCCTCTTGGTCACGTGGCTTGGTTTCTGCTGAATGAGTATCACTTTCAAATCATCGTAAAGTTGAACAATTGTCAGTGGAACCATTGTAAGTTAGGACTGTCCGTATGTGATGTGCAGGGGCAATGCTAGGATCGTATTTCCTTCTCTGCCAAGTCAATGTCACCAACACCACCTCCCTGCCACTAAAAGGAGAACATGCCTAGCAAAACCAGCCACCTGGAGTCTCACTTTTGTTCGAAACAGTGCTATGTTTTAGTTGCCTTCAAACTAGGACAGTAATTTTTTAAAAAATATAACTACGTCTACATAGTCACAGAAAAAAAATCGTATACATGTATTACTTATATTTTTGAAAAGGAAAGTATTGACCAAATATGAAAACAACTAAAATGTGGCATTTTTTTGGAGTATTTGAAGGAGGGATTATGCAGATAGTGGAGGAAGAGAGATAAATCCAAAATGTCCAGAGTCAGAGTCAATAAACAATATCCAAAAATGGAAAAACCAGAAAGTTACCAGTATGAGTGCAATATTTATAAATATGGAGAAGAAATGGCTAAAAGAATGGAAAACAGTTGCCTTCAGGGAGTGAGAATCAGGGGTGGGGTTGCAGGGGCTGGGAAACTGTTGGCATTTTTCATTTTGGAGCCTCGTACCATTGTTGGACTTTTAAAACTTTGTGCCCGTGTTACTTTGATAAAAATTACAATTAAACGTAAAAAGTGAGTAGCTATCCCTCTCATCCCACTCTCAAGGTAATCACTGCTGACCCAGCCTAACAGCTGAGAGTGAGGCACTAAAAAGAGGATCGGAGTTCTTTGTATGGGGGGATCCTCGTGTCTCGGTGGTGATGCTCTAGGGTGATGAGAGGTGATTCTTTGCTGGTAGGCCTCAATGTTAGCAACTCTAGTCTTTTCTCTAACTTCCCTCTGCTTAGGGCTGGTGGAAACATGCTTGGTTGCAGGGTGTCTGAGCAGATTAAGAAGTGTGCGGAGCATCCCAAAGTTCAGAATGTGCGGAGTCTCATTTAAGCCCCTCATTTTCATTTCATCTGCCTGGAATCTTTGTGTCCTGAGCCTTTCCAGTTTCAGTTTTCCCTGAAAAGCAGCTTCTCAAGGTGGGAGGGTAGTCATCTGACTACAGGGAATAGGTTAAGGTACTTAGGGGGTACTTAATTCAGATTTATAAGTAGTCTCACTGGTTTCTGCCTCATGGCTAACCCTCACCTCACGCAGTTACTGGTGCACTGAGATGCTGAGCTTTGAAAAGGTCTATGGAGAGACTTCAGTCTCTTCCTAATAGGCACTTCACCTGGACTTCTTTGGCTTTGCTAAATTAATTACATGTGCTCTATCCCACCCCTCACATTCTACCTTCACAGTTCTACTGACATCTCTTGTCTGTTGTTATCTATCCTCCTGTCCTTTCTGTCCTTACAAGTTGATGCAATTTAAAAAATCTCTTTGGTATTACTTTCAAGGGGCTTGTGAAGAGAGAGAATGGAGATATCCATGTATTTTTGAATAAGCGAATGAATGAATAAATGAATGGTTAATTCTCCATCTTAACTGAAGTTGCAATTGACTTTAAAACAGAAAGACTGGATTTTACTTATCATTTTCTGCTCTGCTGTGAGTTCACACTCTGCAATATTACCCTGTTAGCAAAGCTTTGTCCCCTGGCCAATGGCTGCTTCCCTGAGCCGAGTCTGTAGGCTTCTAAACGTGTGGGTTGGTCACAAGAGGCCCAGGCTAGAGACTGTGGTTTGTGTCATGTAACCCACCCCCATGGCAGCAACCCCAACTTCTGCAAAAGTCCGGTTGAAGTTGGTTGTTTGGAATGCAAAATATTGTTTTCCTATAGAAACAATGTAATAAAGGAATATTTTAGTTCCCAGGCCAGCTTTCAAGAATCTTTTTAAAGCTCATAGGTATGAATATTCTTTATTAATGTACTCATGCCCCAAATTTATTGAACATCAGTTATGTATGATTTGAGCATTGTATTATCATAAGATCCTATCAAACACAACCTTTTAAATACATCAATTTGCTCAATTTTTAGCTTCCACTGTTTTTAACTTCCAAGTGGTCATCTCTTTTCCAAACATAACCCTCTTCTTCTATTCTTCCTCCAACTCACTCACTTCACCTTAAGGGAAAAAAGCAAAGCCTATTTCAGCGTCTGTGCAAATGTTCATTTGTCAGAGACAGGAAGTTCCCAGTGGTGCTCACTGCACCCAGAGGGCTCCTCTGCCCATGAAGGGCCCTCCTAGAAAGTCACCCATCATGCTTTCTCCAGGGCACTGCAGTGCCTTGGGTGAAACTTAGAATTAGCTCTTCATCAACTGTCTTTGTGATTTCTAAGTCTATAGCACTACCATGAACAGAAAGCCACTTTTTAAGGCTTATCGCTGACAACTGTTGGTTATTTTTTGCCTTCCCATAAAATTCAAAGGTGATCGGAGCACATTGCCAATGCAGCACTTCGTGTGTTTATTTTCTTGTACACCAGTTCACTTCTGACTTGCAGAGAGCAATGCTCTCTCTCATGAGGAGAGGGGAGAACTACTTTGCAGAGGACATTTGAAACTCTCACCAAACCAAGTTCTTTGGCACTTTCTCCAAGGTTATTCTGGGCAAGAGTATCATCCAAGATAGAAAACTTAAACCGATACAGTCATTTGTACATTCGTTCTTTCACTCACCAAATACTCACTGAACGCTTCCTATGTGCCAGACACCATGCTCAGGGCTACGGATGCCCTTCTGGAGCTACCTCAGCACCATCAGCTTTGCACAATCAACTCTATACCATCAGCTGTGCACTATCAACCTTGCACAATCAGCTCTACACCATCAGCTCTGCACCATCAACTGTGGCATGGCCCCAAGAAGAGTATTCTTTCCCACTGATCTCCCCCCACCCCAGATAAAGCTCTACCACCGTGGGGGAGAAGTGGGAATCAAGAGGGAGGGAGGACTGCCTATGTGGGACTCCCTCCACCTCCAGTGAGGCTCCGGGCTCAGAAGATAATAGAAACTCCATGAAAAATTGGGTAACCTCAGAACAGAGAAGAGTTTCACCCCCTTCCACTGGTAACTTCCCAGAAAAGCCCATGTGTGAGGGTAAAGAGGCATGGCTGAGTGAGGCATCCAGGTGGATGGACCTAGAGCAGCCTCACAGCATGGTGCAGAAAGAGTAGCCAAGACCCCTCTGCCCACAGGCAGGACCCAGAAGAATTGAGAGAGGCTGGAGGACTCAATGAGTTTGGGAAAAGGAAGATGTAGAGGGTATGAGAGTCCACAAAAAGGCTGGGTCAGTTAGGAGGAAGCCAGGGGATGGACGCCAATGATCAAAGGCTAAGGACCGTACATCTTAGCAAAGCCATTATTTTGAGAAAGAGACCCAGGGGCAAAATGCTAAATTTGGCTGAACGGATAACCTGGCTGAGTTTATCCCAAGAAGACTAGATTATGTTTCCTGTGACAGAGAAATTAATAATTACAAAATATAATCAATTACAGTTTACACATATGAGTATGTAGCCTATGAAATTTGCTCCTGCTTCACAAACAAGTAAATTAAAAAACCACACATTTTCATAAATCCTCTGGGGAAACAAACTAGCAGGTTGGAGAGGGGCTACCATTAGATGATCAAAGGGCTTAAGAGTGGGCAGATTCCTCAGTCTCCTTCCCACGCAAACTCATGTAGGAGGCCTGGGTGGGGCCTTGTTAACTCCTGCAGTGTTAACAAGATCCCACAAGAGTCTGATAGGTGGCCTGGAAGCCACATCTGGAGAAACTTTAGGTGAAAGAGAGAGGTCAGATTTACACAGGAGGGAGAGAAGGGCAAATCAGTGAAGAAGTTTTGACTATAGGGCAGTGTGATGGTTAATTTTATGTGTTAAATTGACTGGGCCATTGGATGCCCAGATATTTGGTCAAACATTATTCTAGATGTTTTTGGGTGAGTTTAACACTTTAATCAATAGACTGAGTAGAGCAAATTGCCCTCCTAATGAGGGTGGGCCCTATCCAATCAGTTGGTTTTTGAGCTTAGACTTGAACTGAAACATCAGCTCTTCCTGGGTTTCAAGCCTGCTGATTGCTGATCTGAGAATTTCCCAGCTTTCATAATTCCTGTATCAATTCCTTCAATATACCTATATGTCTGTCTGTCTGCCTATCTGTCTGTCTGTCTATCTATCTATCTATCCTATAGGTTCTGTTTCTCTAGAGAACCCTGACTAACACAGATAGCTCAAAACTTTGTAGTACAGTGGGAAACTAGCCTGATGGTAAAGATTGCTAATAAATATTGTTACAAGAAATTGAGAAGTGCTATGTGATATGGGTCTCTTTGGGAGACTTTGAAAAATAATTACAGCTACTATTAGTACCGTCTGGTGATATTTCACCTCCTTCCCCTTGTGAATACTTACATAGTGTCTGGCTTTCTTGTAAGTATAATCTCCATGAAAGCAGAGATACTGTCTGTTTTGGTCACCTCTGTATCTGTGGGAGAGAACCTGGCACACAGTAGGTGTTTGGTGACTACTTGTTGAATGTGTAGGTCAATTTATTTCCCACCCTCACAACAACTCCACATACTAGGAACTGTGATTTCCATTTTTAAAAGAGCAAACTGATGCTCAGCTTGAACACTGTCGCTCTCTGATTACAACGCCCCACCCCCACCCCTTCCATCCATGTCTGTCCTGCTCTGTGCCCTGGAAGGCTGACCTCTACAGACAGATAACCTGGGCTCCTGGCCAGGGAAGGAGAGGCCAAGGTTAGGACCTCTGTTTCAGGGTATGGTTCTACAGTGTCTGTGTTCCTCCAGGGCCAAAGCTTCTGTCAGGTGACACCTCTTTTACGGTTCCAGCTTTCAACAGGATCCAGTAAAATATTGCCTCCCCTTTCCCCTTCATGCCTGGTGTGGAAATGGCTTCTGCAGTTAGTGTCTCTCTGTACTTCATTCTCCCCTACTGGTTCCCTTAATGCTGCCAAAGTCTCAATTAATAATTCATCTATTAAACGTTCCTCAGTTAAACCCCTTGTGTGTGCCATCTTTTCCTGCTGGGATCCTGACTGATGAAGAGAAGTTAGGTAACAAAGTCACACAGCTAAAAGGTGGTGGAGGCAGGATTTGAACCCAGGTATGTCTCGCACTGAAGCCCACTTTCATTTTGTTATACCTCACAACCTCTCATATTCTCTCAGAAATTGATTAGGAATGAACCTCCCCCATGACATCCTATGATCTCTTCTAGAACATTCTACAAGCCTGGCATTCTTTAGACCCCCCCAGAGAGTAAGCCTGGTGGCATGGAAATAGGGCTTGGTCTTCTGTGGCCTCAGAGATCCGAATTTGAATCCAAACTCTGCTAGTTCCTATGTGACTCTGAGCAAGGGGCTTGACTTCTCTGAGACTCTGTTCCCTGGTTTGCAAAGTGGGGCCATACCACAGCAGATGCAAATGAGGAGTAAATAAATCAATGTATTTATATCATGAGCTCAGTAAAGTTGGTGTCTCCTCCTGTTTCTCTTCAGTTCAGGTCTTGGGGCAGTGCCTGAATACCTCTCTGAAATCACTCAGTCTCTTTTTTAGGTTAAAAAAAAATGCTCTTCAATCTCTGTGCAGGGAGAGCTGTCAGGGCTTTTGGCTCCTAAAAAAATGTGGGCATGTTTCAGGAGGAGGCTTCTGGAGTCCTCAGCCCAGCAGACATAGCTTTTCTCCCAAATTTTCTTTCAGGCATTTAGCTTTGACTCTCGTGTGACATGGCTGAAGGTGAATCTCATGACCAGTGTGTTTCTTCTCCAGCACAAATGGCTGTGACTAAAATAGGGTGTTATGGGGCAGCCCACACAGCCCCCCCCCTCCTTGGAGAAGTTCTAGAGGCCGCACTGCTTTACAAGGGTGCAGTGGGTTTGAGAACCATTGGTTGGTGATCCGAGGCTACAAGCCTCACAATGTGTAAGTGAAAATGCATTAATGCAAGCTCTGTAATACAGAATTTACAGAGTTTGGGGCAGAGGCTGGCCAGCTTCTTCCCAGGAAATGGTGCAAAATGAGGGTTAAAAAAAAGTGAAGTGAGTAAGGCTGCCAGATAAAGTATAGGATGCCCTGATAAATTTGAATTTCAGATCAACAAATAATTTTTTAGTATAAGTATGTCCCATGCATTGTTTGGGATATACTTACACTAACAATTCTTTGCTTTTGTCTCAAATTCCCATTTACTTGGGTATCGGGTATTTTTATTTGCTAAATAAGGAAGCCCAATAGGTGTGGGGAAGAGAGATGTTTCACTGGCCTAAGAGAACATTGTTCTCAGGCTTTTTACACGCATTTTAGAAGCTCTCTTTTACTTAGAAACCGTTGTGCTTTTTATAAATTGATCCATTAAAGGATGACGCTATGTAACATTCTGTTAGCAGAGTTCTAATGTCTATGTTCTTGAAAATAATAAAACTATATTTCCTTAGGAATATGTAACTATATTCCTTATCTAGGGGCCATGTATCTAGCAATTTCAAATATCAAAACATTGCCAGGCTTTTATTATATATGTGTGTAAGATAGTTCACTAGCATATATTAAGTATTCCTCAAGATACTCAGTATTTGTTTTATGCTTTAATTTGTATAGTTTGCATTTTTGTAGTATAGGCCATATTTTATTTATGCTGTTTATTTCTCTTAAATCATTAATATTATCAAAAAGTCTAATATTTATAGCAGAGCAAATGTCTATAGAATCACAAATATTTTTTGCATTTTAAATTCAATTATTCTTGCTTCCAACAATAACAATGGCAGCAAATCAACACCCATAAGAGACCGCACGGGGCTTATGCACTTTTCTCAGGGTACTGCTTCACTTTCTGTGCATGTCTACTCAAACTGAATTTTCTAGTCATTGTCCTTCTGAGTTCTTGGTTTTCATGTTTTCCACCTCGAGAGCAGTGGGGAGAAAACTAGGAATGTGGCTCGGCTTTCTACTATAGGCACACACACCAACAGCAGTGTGAGTAAGAGCAGAAGCCCCACAGAAATACGGGACCAAGAACTCTGAAAGCAGCACACTCAGAGGGCATCATCTGCCGGGGCCAGCAGACCCACACATTGTGTCAGCCCTGGCCGGCACCACTGAGTCACTGAGGCATACAAAAATGTTGCACGTCATTATTTAATTAATTATGTTCAGGTCAAAAATTTTGTCTTCTCATTTCCAGAAAGGGCACTGTGACACTTCTAAAAATCGCATGATAGTCCTGAGAATTCTAGACAATGTCACAATTTTCTGAGAAAGTTGGAAGACCGCAAATATGGGATAATTACTGGCTTCTAATATGTTTATCCTTAGTAGTGACAATAAAGAACAATTATCATATTTATATACTAACCTGGAAATTGGAAGACAGTAGTGAATAAAGAGGATCCCTCCCCCAACAGAGCTCAAAATTTGTGGAGAGGAGGATACAGGAAAGTCGTTATCTGACAAGGTAGCCCCCTAGTTTTTTTTTTTTTAACCTTTTTTTTATTGAGTTACAGTCATTTTACAATGTTGTGTCAAACTCCAGTGTAGAGCACAATTTTTCAGTTATACATGAACATATATATATTCATTGTCACTTTTTTTTTCACTGTGAGCAAGATAGCCTACTTTACTGTGATACCAAAAAACTCTAAAAATCTCAGTGTCTTAAAACAATAAACTTGTTTCTCATTCACACTACATATCCATTGGCTGGGGATTTACTCTGTTATTCTCACTCCGGAACCTAGGCTGATATAGTAGTCACCATCTGGATAGAGGGTTGCCATCCAACCGTGGCTGTTCATTTTATAGAAGAGGAATTCTGGGTTGAGGGTGATTGGGTGATTTAGCTAGGTGAAGGAAAGGGCCATTCTGAAACCAAGGTCTTTGAACTCTTACACTAATGTTCCTTCTCTTCTGTAGATACAAGTTATCTCTATATTAGGCTGACCATTCTCCAGGGGGACTGAGAGTTAACAAAGATAACTCCAAAGGTTTAGTCATGTTTGTGACATGTTAGTCATCATTTATTCATTCTGCTTACTAAGTGTTGGCATTATTTTTATCTGCTGGGTATACAGTAGTGATCAAAATATATACAGTCCCTCTCCTTAAGGAGCTTATGATTTTATGGTTGGGAGGGACATGGAATCAAGTTTCCCAAGGTTGGGAAGAGAGGCTGAGGTTGCCTGGGCTCTAAATGCTAGAAGTTGCAGGCCCAGAGGTGTAGGAAGATGCAGACGCAGCTTGCTGGTTGGAAATCAGTAAGTGACTAGATCTGCTGTGTCCCTGCCATCACCATGCAGCAGCCACCCTGCAATGCCACCAGAAACTCTGGTTCAGGAATGAGGTGCTGGAGGGCTGGGTGGGACAACTACAACAATGGGGGAAAAATGAGGGATGAGTGAGGGAGAGAGAAAAAGAAAACAGAAGCCAAACAAATGTGACTTCTGCCTGAAACGAGCCCGCAAACCCAAATTCCAAAATACAAGGAGAACTCTAATGCTAAGAAAGACGGACAACAAAGTCAATAATTAGGACAAGATTTCACTCCACATTGAAATTAATTTTATAGACAGCTTAACAAAGACTTTAGAATAAGTTCATGTGAAGTGTGAAAAGAGATGGACTTAAAAAATATTAGAAATTATAAAATAAACTAGGTAAAAACATTTATTATTTTTTTAAAGAGCCAACTAAAAATCTCAGACACGAATAATACAATCATTAATATTTAAAGTGTCCTGGATGAGAATATTTCTGGTCTGAATAAAGCTGAGGAGCACAAGTGTCAGGTGGCAAGGGTACTGAGGAACATACTCCAAGTCCAGGCAGAGAAGAGAATGTATTAAGAGACATGGAGGAGAGACTGAGAGACCCCGACTGACTCATCTAATGGGAATTCTGAAGGAATAGAAAAGAGGGAAGGTCAGTCAAGCAATATTTAAAGAGATCATTGCTGAGAAGTTTTCAGAATTGAAGACTTCAAATCAAAAGTACATTTGAGTACCATGCTTGGAAATAAGAATAAATCTGCACCCAAACACACAGTAGCAAAATTGCAAAACATTAAGGATAAAGATAACAAAAAGTTAACAGAGATACAAGATGGATTACCTACAAAGGAATGAAAATTAGTTTGATGGCAGCCCTCTCACACAGAACAACAGATTCTAGAAGACAATGAGGACAGTATGTTCAAAGTGCAGAGGAAAGGTAATTATCAATCCAGAATTGAATACCCTGACAAATAAAGACATTTCAGGCATGCCTAGACCAAGAGAGTTTACCAATTATAGACTGTCACTAAAAGAACTACTAAAGGATATTATATTTTAGTAAACATAGTTAACTATTGATTGTAAAAAAAAAAACCCAATTTTTTTAATATTTAAAAAGAGTGGAACTACAACTCTGAAAATTACAAGATGGGGAGCAGGGTTCAACAGGTAACTAAAAAGAGCTAGGACCTTTGTTGTGGTCAGGAGAACAATGAATACTTAATACCTTAAAAATGTTTCAATAAATAATTGACTTAAGAAACTAAGAACAATGGAAAAACTGTCCTATTTCTAGGACAGTAATAAATATAAGAGAAAAAGTTAAAGAAATAGTATTTAGGGAAGATGAGTAAAACCCAAAGTTGGTTTTTTCAAACAACATAAAGACAAACCCTACACAAAACTGATCAAGAAAAAGGAAAAGAAAACCCACAAACAGAAAACAGAAATAAAAAAGGGTTAGAAATAGATACAATAAAGATGTAAAAATACACAAAAGAATGACTAGTGAAAGAAGTTGTGGTATATATACACAATGGAATACTACTCAGCCATAAAAATAAATAAAATAATACCATTTGCAGCAACATGGATGGAACTGGAGATTGTCATTATAAGTGAAGTAAGCAGAAAGAGAAAGAAAAATACCATATGATATCACTTACATATAGAATCTTAAAAAAGACTCAAATGAACTTATTTATAAAACAGAAACAGACTCAATGGACGTAGAAAACAAACTTACAGTTCCCAGAGGGAAATGGGAGTGGGAAGGGATAAATTGGACATTTGAGATTTGGAGATACTATTATATATAAAACAGATAAGCAACAACTTTATGCTGTATAGCACAGGGAACTGTATTCAATATCTTGTAGTAACCTATAATGAAAAGGAATATATGTATGTATATGTATGACTGAAACATTATACTGTACAGCAGAAATTGACACAACATTGTAAACTGACTATACTTCAATTAAAAAAAATATTCAAACACATTGGAAAGAAAGGCTAGGGAATAAAATGGATGTAAGATTTAAAAAAAGAATGTTATTACAACTTCATGCCAATAAACCTGGAAACTTGAAAGAAATGGATAATTTTTAAGAAAAAATAAAGTTTTGGTAATTTATTCAGATGAAATCAGAATAAGGCCTTAGTCATTAAAGAATATGAAATTGTTAATCAAAAGGTCTCCTTCCAAAGACACAAAGCCCAAATGATTTTACCAGATCTTCAAAAAATAAACACTGTTTAGAAACAAAAAAATAAACTGTTCCAGAGAATCGGGAAATAGAAGAGGATTACCCAACTTGTTTTTTGAGATACTAAACCCAGACAAGAACAGTACAAGTAAAGCAAATTATCATTTAATCTCACTTTTCATGTAGATGTAAATTTTAAGGAAAATATCATGACCAACAAGACTGAATCTCAAGTTGAAAGTATAATTCAAGACTAGAAAATCTGCTAAAGATTAAGAGAAAAATCAGCTTTTTCCTTTTTTTTTTTTTATCATTTTAGTGTCATTTTGATAAATGCCAAAAAGATATTTCATGGAACGGAGAATTCATTCATGGTTAAAGGAAAATCTTTGTAAACTAGGTATAGAAGGCAACTTTCTTTACCTGACAAAGGCCATATATCAAAATTCTACAAGTAAATATTATACTATTGTTGATATTTTAGAGACATTTCCATTGAAGTCAGGAATACTATAAGCATACCAGTATTCATAAGCATGCCTGTATTCAGCATAGTGCTGAAGGTCTTGACTATGCCATAACAAAAAAGGGGAGAGACAGAGATTGGAAAGAGAAAAGAAATGGTTCTTTTTTGCAGAAAATGTGATTGTCTACATAAAGGATTCAAGAAGATTCACAGAGAAACTCTAAGAGCTAGAAAGTGTTCAACAAGAATGCTAAATACAAAAATTACACAAAAATCAATAGCATGCTTAACAGTAATCACTAATTAAAAATATAATTGGAAAAAAAAGAATTCTTTTCACCATGTAGAAATTATGTGGCACCTAGCAATAAATTTATTAAAAGAGTACCAGACCTCTGTGAAGGAAACTATAAAAGTATTATTGAACAATATAAAGAAAGACCTAAGTAAAGAGAAATACCACATCCATTGATTAGAGTATTCAATAATATAAAAATGTCAACTTTCTCCATATAGATCTATAGGCTTACCGTAATTTTAATTTAAAAAATCCTCAAAACGTGTGTGATTCTTAATAAGCTAATTCTGAAATTCATGTTAAAGGGATAAGAAGAGTCAAAACAATTTTGAAGAAGAAAAGAGTAGAGAGACTCGGCTTATTAGTTCAGATATTTGAAAAGATCATGATGGTGTTCGTTCAGGGGACAGATATATAGATGAATGAAACAGAACAAAAGCCCAGAAATAATCTATACATATGAGGAAACCCTCTGTACAATAAAGTGATACTTCAAAGCAATGGGGAGAAATGGTGGGACTGAGACAACTGGTTATCCATGTGGGAGGAAAGAGAAATCAGATTCCTATTCACCCAGCCAAAAAGACTAAAGACCTACACGTGAAGAGCAAGTTTGCAGCTTTGAGAAGAAAATATAGGACAATACATTTATTATCACCAAGTAGGGAAATATTTCTTATATAAGATATACACACACAAATACAGTCAAATAAGAGGGATACATTTGATTACATCAAGATAAAAAACTTATGCACAAGAAAAAGACATGTAAACAAAATGGAAAGAAATTATAGAACAGGAGAAGATACTTGCAATGCATATAACCATAAACAGGAGATAGTTTAAGAATCAGTAGTTACACAAGCTTAATTCTTTGATTACAGGGCAATAAAGCTATTAATAAATAGAAATTAAAACAAAATTACAAAGTATAAAAACATAACAGTTGGGAGATAATTAAAATAAAAACATACCATATTAAAAGTTATGAAATGTTATTAAAGCATACTGAAAGGTGAGATTACAGTCTTTATGTTTTCATTATTTTTAAGGAAAGGAAAAATGAAAGTATTCAACCCAAGGATTTATAAAAACAACAATAATAAAATCCTTTAAAATTCAAGATAAAGAAAAAAATAAAGGTAAAAGTGAAACTAAATGAGTTAGAATATAGGAAAATGTAAAAAATTAATTCAAGAACTTATTTTTAAAGAACAATGAAATAGACAAATCTTAGAGAAAGTAAGTAAGGAAAAAAACCTGTGAATAATAAAATTAGAAATAAAAAGAAGGGATTCAACATCAGATAAGGAGGATATAGTTTAAACATAAAACAACACTTAGCAAAATTTTAAGTTATAAATTTGAAAACTTAGATGAAATGATCTCCTGGATATACATTACAAAATTTAGAAGCATTATTAAACCTAAATACACTAATCACAGCCAAAGAAATTAAGGAAGAAAAGAGGGAAAGAATTCCCTCCAGAAAAAAGAATGTCTAGGCCTATAAAACATTATAGGGAAATTCTTTCAACTCTTTCAACAAGGAATAGTTAATTATTATGCTTCAATAAACATTTCAAAACACTGAAAAATCTGGAAAGTGTGTCTAATTTACTTCACAGAGATAACTCTGATGGCAAACCTGAAAAAGACAGCTCAAATAAAGAAAATAATAAACCTATCTAAATTATTAACATAGAGAAGAAATCCAAACACAGATAACAGAGTATCAAAAGAATAACCCAAATAGGATTTAACTTAGAATGAAAATGTTTTATGTCTCAGTATTTGAAAAATCCACAGTATATCACATCTATCAGTTAAAAAAGAAAATCCAAATGAGATTCTAAACTGATTTTAAAAACACAATAAAATTTGACAGCTAGTCCTTATTAAAGAGTGATCATAAATTTAGGAACTCCTTAACAATAATAAAATATTTATTTCAAACAGTCAAAACCACCTGTGTGAATGAAATACTAAGGCAATATTATTAAACTCGGGAACAAAACAGAGATATAGTTTATTGCCAATTTAATTTAATTTTTAACTGGAAGTTCTGACCAATTCAATACCATACATATAAAAATAAGATACATAAATACTAGAAGGGAGAACACAGATTTATAATTATTTGTAGCTGATATAATTATACTCCTGGAAACTCAAAAGAATAACTCAACTAAAAATTATTAGAATTGATGTGAGATTCAAGAAACCTGCTAAGTATACAAAGGAGATACAAAAGCCAGTAGCTTTTCCATATAGAAATACTATCCAGTTGGAAAATATAATGAACAAAATTGAACTACAATAGTAAAAATTAACAATGATGACATTGAAAACCTCTATTAATTGCCTTGGAATAGCTTTATGAGAATGTAAAGGATCCATACAATAAAACCTACAAAATGTCACTGACAAATATAAAAGGGAATTTGAATATTAAGTTCTATGACAACAATGTCAGTATTTTTCAAATTAGTTTGTATGCTCAATATACTTTCAATAAAAATCTCAATAAGTTTGTTTTCCAGAATTTGACATTATTATTCCAATGTTTACTGAAAGAATAATTAAGTTATAAACAGCAAAGAATGTGAAAAGGAATGGTGAGACAGTGGCCCTGCCAGATTTTAAACCATTTTAAAAAGCAAGTACCAATAAAACAGTGTGGAACTGACAAAAGAACAAATGGGTAGATATACAAATCAATTGCACAGAATAGATATTCTGAAACCGTATTATATATAAGAACTTAATCTATGATTTAAAAAAGCATCACAAATCAGAAGGGAAAATATTATTTAATAAACTATGCTGGGTTAATTGGTTATTTAGAAAAAATAAATTTAGAGATTTACTTCAAATTATAATAAAAATAATTTTAGATGGATAAATAGGTGTAATTAGATATAAATACAAAGCTATTATTAAAACTAAAAAAGACTAGAAGCACATAAAAATGTTCAGTAATTTTAGTCATCAGGGAAATATAAATTACCACTATAATAAGTTACCACTGCACACCCAACAGAATGGCCAAAATAAAAAAGACTGACAACATCAAAAGTTGGCGAGAATGTAGAGCAACTAAAACTCTCACGCATTGTTGGTGGGAGTGTAAAATGGTACAGATACTTTGGAAAGAAGTCTGGCAGTTTCTCATAAAACTAAGTTTACATGTATTCTATGACTCAGCAATTCCACCCCTTGGTATTTCCCCAAGAGAAGTGAAAGCATATGTCCTCATAAGGACATGCACAAGAATGTTCATAATGGCCCCAAAATGGAAATAGCCCATCAATAGAGGAATGGATAAACAAACTGTAATACAGACACAGAATGAAATGTTACTCTTGACAACCAAAAGAAACTCCTGAAACACACCAACATAGAAGAATTTTTGAAATATTATGTTGAGTGAAAAAAAACTTTACACAAGAGTTCATGCTATAAGATTCCATTTATATAACGTTTTAAAACAGGCAAAACTAACTGACAATGAAGAAACCAAACACTGGTTGCCTCTCAGGTAGGGTAGGAGTAAGGATTTATTGGGAAGGGATACTGAGAAACTTTCTGGGATGATGTTAATTTCTCTCTCTATATATATTTTAATAGCTTTTTAAAAGATATTCACATGCCATATAATTCACTCATTTAAAGTATAAAATTCAGGGGTTTTTAATATATTCATGTATGTGTGCAACCATCAGTTCACATGGAAACCTACCCTTTTGTAGGTCTATGCATTTGTCATTTATCAAAACTCACTGAATGATCCACTTAAGATTTGTACATTTCACTATAAATATGTAATATGTGTAAATTTTAGAGTTTATTAGGAGGAAATATGAAATAATTTTCAAAGTTCTATATGGAAAAGTTCATTCTTCAGAAAAGAAACTATTGATTGATTTGATTACTTTAAATCTAAAAACCTTTATGTGTCAAAATATATGAATATAACCAGCATTAAAATGTATATATCAAGCCAGAGGAGGATTTTTATTTTTTTTAAAGTATTAGACAAGGGGGTTTTGTCTATACATTTGATGTTTGTGTAAAACATTTTATAGCATTGCAAATACTAAGATAGCAACAGATGTATGGGCAAAGGCTCTGAGGAGAAAATTCATAAATAGGAAATAAAACTTGATAACAAACATGGGGGAAATTTCTTCATGTTTACAGGATTTTAAACTGAAATTACATCAGGAATAATATATATATCAAAGGTTCTAGGATTTGTATGCTCTGTATATCCCTTTGAGAAATGCTTTTATTCTCCTTTGAGAAAGGATAAAGTAAATAAGAATGGCTATGCACAAAGATTTAGCTACAAGAATGTTTATTGCATTACTGTTTGTAATATTGACAAATCAGATATTACCCAAATGTTTATTATAGAGTATAAATTAAATAAATTACAGTACAAAGATAGTAAATTAATTTAGCACTCTTGCACAACCATTTAAAATGATGTTGTAAAATACTTAATGGTGTGGAAATATGTTTACATCTTGAGTTTAAAAAAAAAAAGAAAAAAGGCTAAAACTTCCTTGATGCTGTTAGGCTAATCCATTCCTTTATATCCCTGCTATTGACACACAGGCATTTAGCTCCTGTTAACTTTCTCCCTGTCCTTTCCCATTTCCCTTTGGAAGCCGTTCTGGGAAGAAGAAATAGGCTGGTATCAGAATTTGAGGGGAAAAAAAAAAACTTAAAAAATGAAAACAAGAAGAGTGTAAAACACTGTTTTGGTTAACCATTTTTTTTTAGTTGAAAAAAGTATATGTGCACATGGTTAGAAATTGGAACAGTCAAAAAATGTGTGTACTAAAAAGTCTCTATCCAGTCTGAGGTGTCTTGAGTAGTTTTCCTTATCTTCTAGATACTTTTTTAGAAAGACACCTACTAAAAGTGAAAAAACGAAACACAAGAAAGAGGAAAGAAGGCAGGGAGGGAAGCAAAGATGGAGGGAGTGAAGGAAAAATAGAGGGAAGTAAGGAAGGGAGAAAGATATAAAGAGGAAATATGGATGAAAATCAGAATGAGTTTATTCTGTGAGGGTTCTAAACAATCGAAGTTTACTTTTGAATATACGTTAAATATTTGGATCTCAAATGTTCAGCAATCTGCTATTAACTCAATACTACTATTACATAAATATTAAATTATTTATAAATATTTATAAAATAAATAAACCAAGACCAAAAGTGAGGAGCCTTTTTACTTGGGATGACTTACGGAACAGTGACTGTGTCATCCAAACTCAAATTAGGGTTCCTAGGCTGACAAATATGAATGTATGAGAACAGAGAGTAGAGGATGTAAAATCAAGACTGTCTTGGGCATGCAGCTCTGATATAAAGGGTGGTGGAAGCTCAGATCCTTAGAAGCGCCCTCAGCCTGGATTTACCCCACTGGAGAACATGCATAGGGCAGAAGTGCCAAATGACAGCCACTGGGAGCCCACACATTTTCTTTCCTGGCATCATCTTCAGATGTTCAGGATGGAGCCACATAACCTGATGCTCTTTTACAACCATTTTGAATTGATTAGCTGGTAATGTACTGGTTTATATTTACTTCTTGAAGGAAGCCTAACAATATTATTTTAACAAGTCGGGGGAGGATTAGTCAGTCAATCCAGGTGGTCCACAAAAATACACACCTGGGCCTCTCAGTTGAGGGCAAGTTAGGGTTTCAGTGTGTTTCTCCCTGAGGGCCACTGCTTTTTCCAATGATGCAAATGTAGAACACTCAAAGGTCATGTTTTCAAGGGATAAGATTTGATAAAATTAACTTTTACTTCTTCATCCAAGATGTTCCTAAGTGAACAGGAATATTTTTGTGCATGATTAAGTTTGGTAGCTGTTATTTATGAATAATTTATTTATAAATGAGCTTATAATTAGTTCATGATGTTTTCTTTTTACATTAAAAACAAAAAACCTTATTGACCAGTCATCATGTGAATGCCACCTGCTAGAAACCATAAGACGGTTTATGAGATGAGAAGGAATGCTTGGAAGGAAAGCAACATGGGAAGCAGAACAGAAGGAAGGAGTTAGCTTAGGGATGGAGGGAAGAGGGTGAAGAAGGAGACAAAGTTGGAGAAGCCAAAGCAGGAATGGAAAGAATAAGAGAACAGAGCTATCCTTGTAAGCCCCTCTCAAAATTCAGAAGTATGTTCTTGTATGTAAAATCCAGTGGTGTTTTTCCCATTTAAAAAAAAAAAAAGCAGGATTAATGTTTTCTAATTACCCCTTTTCTTTTGTATCTTTAAGCATGATCTGGGTGGAACTTTTATTTTTCAAGGGTTTACCCTGTCCAACTACTTGTCTTTCACCTGCCATCACAATGCCCCAACCAAGTTGACTTTATTCTTATTAAATATCTGCAGTGATGATTTCAGTTCAAGATTTAGCAGGTGAAATTAAGTCTGACAGTTCTCCTGATGTACCTCCAACATACAAACAAATTAAAATCACTGCCAGGTATTTGAATGAGCATTTTCTAAAGGGGTTTCTGAGCCGAGTGTTATACTTCCATCTGGTTTTAGCAGTTAGTCCCAAAGATGTGAGCAGTTATTTTTCCTTATTTTAGTGCTAGCAACTTAGAAGATGAGTCTCCAAGCGTGACCCCACTTGCTGAGTCCCCCAGCCCTGAGCAGGGGGAACTAAATTCAAGAAGATAAAATCAGGAAGACCAAATAAAAAAGGGAGCAGAGCTCTATGTTCAAAGCTCTTATCTCATTCATTAATTCTGCAAATACTGAGCACTCACTTACTATGCACAAACTCCAGGCGAGACACTGGGGGTAAAGGGGTGGGCAGACACTGTTCCTGACCTCCAGAGCTCAAGGCTCTTCCTCTGAGGTAGGCAGAGCAAGTATTATTAATACTCCCATTAAAAGAATAGGAAACAGAGGCAAAGGACAGGCACAGCTTTGAAACAGGACTAGAGCTCAGCTTTTCTCTCCCAAGGTCTAAGTAGCTGGCTCACTGTACTCAATGGCTCTCAAACTTTTCTCTCACTAATTAGACAAAAGAGCTTTAAGAAGGTATTCACACTCCACCATGGGCTTCTGCTCCCCATCTTTAAAATTCGGGAAATTATTTGTGTCTCCATTCCTGTCTTAGAAAGAGTAGCCCATTTCTTCACATAACTTTAGGCTATTATTATTATTACTAACACTGGTAGTAAATCAGCTACAAGAAATAATTCGCTGAAATCTTCAAACCGATCTTTCCCTAGAGTTGGTTATATGAAAACTAAGACTATGAAAAAGTTTTTTTTTTCTATATAAAATGATCAGACATCCAGGTATTCAGATAAAGATGCTAGATGTGGATCCTTCATCAAGGAACTCTGAGTTCACCTGCCTTTCACGAAATCTGAATCCCTTCCAAAGAAGAGGAATCCAGAGAGAAAGGTTCTTCCTGAGAACATTGCCTTCTTCCTTCACTCAGTTCAGCTGTTAGCAGCAGCTGGTTCCTTCACTGTGCTAAAATGCTGGCTGCCTTGTAAACATTCTCTCTAATACCGCGCATTACTCATAGTTTGAAAATCACTTTGACTCCTGAAACATAATTATGTTAATGTCAGATGAGTCAGCAGGGGGACAGCATGCTGCTCCTATGGCAGCCGCGCCTTCTGCCAGCCTCTCAGCGCCTGGGGCTTCAAAAAAAAAAAAAAAATCAAAAAGAGAGAAACCCCCTTTTGGTGGGAGAGAAGAGAAATTACGCTTATGGCTCAAAGAACGGCTTCAAAGGAATGGTCGACTTCATTTTCGTTGCAACATGAAAGGGAGAATCGAAGTAAAACCGCTAACCCTAGGTTAATCCGTTTACGTGAAGAATAAACAGGAATTTGGAGAGTTTCTCTAGAGGATCTGTGATTTTCCCGCAGGGATGAGTTGAGACAGGTCACTCTGGTGATGTTAGTTCCAGGGCTCCGCTCAGAGCTGTTTTTACATCACCGTAGGAGGTGATGCGGAGCAGCCCAGGAGGTGCGGGGGCAGCCCAGGAGGTGCCGGGCGCAGGACCGTCACCCTCGGGCATCCACAGGAAATGGGAGGGGGTTCATTTGCACGGGGATTCCAGACGCTGGCCCGGCTCCCCTTGGCCTCTTTGCTTTGGCGCTGTGCCCACTCAGGCAGGGCGACCCCTCAGACAAGAGTTTGCGGCCACTCTCCAGGGCTGTTCTCAGCATCATTTACAACCTCTCAATTGTTTCCCCTCACCAAGCTGCGGGGAAATGAAGAGGAACCGAGCAGGGTGGAGGTTTTCATGGCCTGGATGACCACATCCCCACCTCCCCCTGCTCCTGGCCCTGGTCAAGGTCCAACCTGCCAGTAACCCCAGCGGTCCCCTTCTCAGCCTGCCTTACCACCCACTCTTCCGCCTCCATCCCCTTCTCAGCCTGTCTTACCGCCACCCCTCTCCCCTCTCGGAACTCAGGAAGTCATTTAAATGCATTGACAGGCTGCCTCCGAAAGGCTTCCAGATTCATTATCTCGCCTATGTCTTGTAATGACCTCTATTTTATAAGTGGGGAAACTGAGGTTCAGAAAAGGAGTGTCCTTGTGCAAGGTCGCTCAGTGAGTGGCAGAACCAGATGCTTAGACCTGGGAGTGCTTTCTACTCTGCCAACAACAGGGTAAGGAATCCACACTTGGAGGACTGGAGAGTGCCAGTTAGGGTCGAAGGGACCCCAAGAGCACATATTTTTACAGGCAAGACAAGTAACCAAAATCTACAAAGAGTCGGTGACTTGCCCAAGGTCACATAGCTCAGAAGTGACAGAACCAGCTGCCAAACAGTATCTCCTGACCACTGGTCTAGGGCTTTTTCTCTCTAGCGTCTTTACTTCCTCACTCAACTTACTCCAATTTAGACACAGGAAGAATCTGCTCTGCCCAGTTAATCTAGGCATCTGGATTGCTGATGCAAAGCATTCTGTTCCCAAAGAACAAGTTCCTGCAAGAGGCAGAGATGTCATGGAGGAGAATTCACTGGAAGGAAGGGGTTAACCACATCCAGTGGCTTTCTATTATGATACAACTGATCAATACCCCAGATTAACTACAGCAGGATACCCTCAAACCATGGCTACAACTATGTTTGTTTTAAAGGTTGAGACAACATCATTGCCTTATGGGGTACTGATTTGGCCCCACTGTTGTTATGCAGTCTGTGAGGGGCAAAATACCTAATCCAACCTAGAGATTCTGCAGCACCCTAACTCCAGGCCTTTTCAATCCCCTTCCCTCAGACTGCTTCTTTGGGTGCCATATAGACATCATGCAGCTGGTGCACAGAACTCACATTCCCACCGCTCTACAGGGTGGCACTGACCCTCGCCATGGTTAATCTGGTTCTGGTGGGTATCCCTCTAGCTAGAGCCTTCCTGACCAAACACCTTTCTCCCATGGCATTTCCCCTGCTTGGCCCCAAAGACAAAGAAAAATCAAGACTCACATTTTTGGGTGAAGTGCTGAAAATCCTTAGGAAGCTGTGGAACACTCTATTTAGAAGAGGATTTCTCCTCTTGTCATGTCTCCCTGTCTGGTCCCATCCAATTTATCCTTGAAGCATGGTTGGCCAACAAAAACTGACCCCGCCCCCTGCCCCCCAAAGCAACCAACAGCTGTTACTATATTGAGTGGCAATATGATTTCATATCATAGGTGACTAACCCAACGAGGCTTCCCTGCGAGCCATCATCTAAATATGACAGCCTTCCATCATCCTGACCTTTTCACAGGAGAAAGCTGAGTGAGGGGCTTGGGCTCAAGTCCCCATCTGGTATTCTGTGGTCAGCATCTGTGACCGAGCATGTGAGGCACACATGCCCACTCCCGCACAGATCCCCTCCCTAGTAGAAGGTCACTTTCACTCCAGACAGCTTTCCTCCACTGGCATGACTTTGAAATTAGTTAGCCATTAGAATGTTTAATAATTACAGTCATTAGGGAGGATTTGGGGAGGGGAGTTGTATATACTTACTTGTATATTCCAGGTACTGGGTTAGATACTTCATGTATAGTTTTTCATTTACTTTTCTCTGAGGAAGATATTACAATCCTGTGGAGTTAGAGAAACTGAGATCAGAGGGGTTAAGTAACTTTCCCAAAGTTACAGAGCTGGTCGTGGTGGGGCTCAGATTCTGGCCCAAGCCTCTGTGACTCCAAGGTGGAGTGAAACCTACGTATAGAGGGTTTTATCACCTCACCTGGATTTTTTAAAAATAGGCTTTATTTTGTAGAGCAGTTGCAGATTTATAGCAAAACTGAGCAGCAGGTGCAGAGTCCCCATGTGCTCCTTATCTGCCCTCACCAGCACTGTCCCCGAGTAGATGTGCCAGAGTGGTACATTTGTTACAATTGATGAACCTACACTGACATATCATAATCTCCAAAGTCCAGAGTATATATTATCGTTCTCTCTTGGTGCTGTACATCCTGTAGGTTTGTGAAAATGCATAAAGATATGTATCCACTATTGTGTGTCATACAGAGTAGGTTCACTGCCCTAAAAATCCTCTGTGCTGTGCCTATTCATCCATCCCTCCCCTCCAACTCTTGGCAAGCACTGACATTTTTTACTGTTTTCATAGCTTTGCCTTTTCCAGAATGTCACATAGTTGGAATCATACAGTATGTAGCCTTTTCAAGTTGGCTTCTTTGACTTACTGATATGCATTTAATGTCCCTCCATGTCTTTTCACGGCTCTATTGATTTATTCTTAGTACTGAATAATATTCCATTGTCTGGATGTACCATAGTTTATTTGTCCATTCATTTACTGAATCACCTGGCTTTTAAAACCTCATCTATTGTGGTTCATATTAAAAACAGAGACAGCCTGGTCCTCTTCTGGACCTCATACCTGCCTCCTGACCCCTGCTACCCACTCAGCACCTGTCAGCGGGCACCCCTGTGGCATCCCTTGTCTATGCATCTTTTCAGCAGCCTGGGAACCAGCTGTTCCTCCAGGATGCCCTCTAGGGTGGTCTGAGGAGAGCTCACACAAGCACATCTGCCATAAAATCAGCACATTTCATTTTCCCTCCATGCCAATTGTGCTCTCAAATTTGCCCTCCAGCCCCCAATACAGTCATTTCTAATATGTGTCACCAGTTACCACACAGGTGTTCTTTATTTTTATTCCATCTGTCCATCCAACCATCCAGCCACCCAAAAGTATTTATCGAGCACCTATCTACAATATTTTGGTCCTAGATGGTAAGTCTTTAGAGGACATTAAATATGTCCTCTGTAAGGACACTAATGTAAGTTTGCATGGAGTTTTACACCCATCACAACACTCCACTCCATTAATAAATACTTTTTGATGGGATGTGTGTGTTTGCATGTGAGTGAGGCGATAAAAACAAACATAGTGACTAAAAATAAGCCTGTGAGACTATTTGAATTAATGATTATCATCAAATTATAATATAGTTATATTCATTTATTATATATATAATTATAATTATAAGATTATTATTATAAAAAGCCTTAAATAGGACTTTCTGTGTTTTAGTGCTTTTACATGAATGGTAAACCTACTTGTTGCCTGAAAAGGCTTTACAGGCTGAAATAAAAATAGATTAAAGAAAGTTTCAAATAAATTCCTGGAGGGCAGATCTATAACAAGTTATTAAAGTGGAGTTAGGAATAACTAGGGTGCATTCCTAACCAATGAGAATTATGTCACGAAGGATAAGTGCATAATCCAGCCCAACCATCTTAGCGGCTCCACTGGAGGCTGGTGCGCAAGCAGGACAGAGCTCAGGGCTGACCCCACAGCCATTGCTAAGCAGTCACTATTGACTAGGGGTCGTCCAGGGCCCCCTGAGCTTCCACTGCACTGGGAGCTTGCCCGATGGCTTCCCCTGACCCTCCACCTCTGTCAGGTGAGCAGCTGTGTGTTGTCTCATGTCTCCGCCAACAGAAGAAGCACTTTGCTTTGTGTCATCCAGTGAGTCACTACCTCGGTTGGGAACAGACCTAGGATTCTTGCTCCTTTCTTTGCTGGGGCTATTTGCTGGAGATCACAATCCTTCTACATTAGTGGCCAGTTACATTTATGGCTCTTAACAACACTTAATGGGGCTTTTAGGATAGGAAAATGATGGGAAGCAAAGGCTAGGAGATGAAAAATCAAAACCTGAAATGACATACAAGATCTTGATTATTGATGGTTTAAAAATGGCAATCTAACTCATCATGCCATTTCATTGGGAAATGGTTCTTGGTTCGGAGGAGGAACCTATCTTACCTATCTTGAGGATGGTTGGGAGAGAGGGAAAAGGGAAAGAGGGAATAGCCAGGGGTCCTCAGAAATTGTGTTCTCCTATTCTGCCCTATGATTTTATCTCTACATTTATTTCAAGTTACCATTTGTCTTCCCTTCCATTGTACATATGACACATTACAGTTTACCATGCACATCTGCCATGCTCACTGTTCCACCAAAGCCCCATAACAGAGGTGTGATCCATCAAAAGAGCAGTAAGCTGGGGGGCAAGTGACTAGGACTGTCTACCTAACAGGCCATGTGACCCCAGGCAGGTCACCTCTCCTGGACCCTGAGACCTTTCGTTGTAAAACAGGGGCTGGCCTTGTTTGCCTGAAGGTCCCATATTGTTTTAAGCTTCCATGTCTGTATGTCCAGTCCCAGTACAGAGAAGCCACTGCCCACAGCTGGGGCTGACTGTGGTTTTCTCCATCTCCTCCCAAGGCTGTGATGGAGCACACACAAAGTATTAAATCACAGGCTCCAAAAAACCTGGAGAACAGGAAGAGGAATGGGCAGTGACTCCATCAGTATGATCGAGGGGACAGGAGCAGGGGACACAAAGAAGAGAGCTTGGTGGTAGCTGGAGATTGGGTATGAGGGGAGAGGGGTCAGTTCTAAATGTCTCTGAGTGGTGAGCTGAGGGAGGAAGGTACTCCTGGTAGATCTGGCATGTGTAGCCTGAGGATGATGTTGAGACACTCAACCAAGGAACAATAATGATTGTCAAAAGACAACAGGTCAGCAGCTCATCCACTTCCAGTACTCAGGCACCATCATTTTCCCCAAACTTTAAGAAGCTGTTGTCTCATTTGTTTTTAGCATGACTGTTGCTGTTCCAAGGAGATTTTCTGCTGCTTTATAGAGGGGATTACGATGGAGGAGAAACAAGGTATTTCTTCTACACTTGGGTAGAACTGGCCGCTGGTTGTCAGGTGAAGATGCATTAAGAAGGATGCCCTCTCTAGTTTCCAGAGAGAAAACAGTCAAGGCTAGTGCAGTGAGTGAGGTGCCTGGGGTGCAAACCTCAAGCAGGCGTTTATTCTTAGGGTCCTGCAGGGAGAGGATGGGCACCAAAGGATGCTCACCTCCTCACTCGCCTTACCCTCCTCCGGGTCCTGAGGCCTGGCCCTCCTGCTCTGGGCATGGGGTTACTTATGGGTTACTTGTTCAGAAGCACTGGAATTGCATTAAAGGGGAAAAACTGTTCTAGGAGCCTCAATATATCCAGAACAAGACATACATTTCACAGTCTGCCTTTATCACCAAAAACGCTGACTTGGAGTCCAAGTGACCTAGGAGGGACTTCTAGTTTGCCATTCTGTAGCTGTGTAACCTAGGGAAACATACTTAATCTGGCTGTGCCTCAGTTTCCTTCCTCATCAGTAAAATGAGGACAGTAACTCCTACCACAAAAAAGAGATAGGATTCAAGAGAGGGGAGAGAGGATAATGAATGTACCTGCTACATAACAAACCTCAGTAAACTGTTAGCTCCCTGTGAGGCTGTGACTGTGCTGAATGGTCAAGCCTTGAACAGGGTTCCTGCCCCTAGAAGCTTCCACTGGCAAGATTAGCATAAAAGGAGAGTTTGGAGACCAGTTCACAAATTTCACCCCCAGAGAGTTAAGTAACTTGTTTCAGGTCACACAACTACTGACAGAATTGGGATACAGCAAAAAAGTGATAAAAGGGCCAAGCTGGTGCAAGTTGATGGATTACATAAATAAATATTCAAACTACAGCCTTTCTCTACCAGGAGACGTGTTAAGTAAGCATATAGGGAGAGGCTGTAAGCAAAGCGGTAGGAAGTCAAGGGCCATGGAAAACTTCCTGACTTTTGGGTCAGGATCAGATACTGGTTAATCAAGGAGGGCTTCCAGGAGGAGGTTCTGGGGCTTCCGGGAGTCTCCAATGAGGCTAAGTTGCTCTCCTTTTTTCATCCCTTTCTCAACAATCAACTCTTCTCAGACTAAGGGATACAAGATGGGGTCGGACTCTGTGGGAGAGTGTATCGTGTCAGCTCCCGAGATCGTTCACGATCCGAAGCATGGTCCCTTTAAGGCATCGAAACTCAGTGAACGTTCTACCGCTGGCCTCGCGGCCTTCCCGAGGCGCGCTGACGTCACCTTTCGGGGAAGCGGCTGACGTCAGCGCGTCCTCGCAGGGTGGGGGCCGGGCCGTGACTCACCCGCGCCGTGCCACTGGCCCGGCTCCACCGAGTGCACGTGAGCGCGTCCGCGCTCGTTGCTAATTTTAGCTCCGGCGGCCCGGGTGGGGTCCGGCGAGGTAAAGTCCCACAGAGGGGACAAGGGGGCTGCGGGCGAGGTTCTTCCGGTCCCTTGCTGCCCAGTCGTCGGTCCTCCTGGAGGACTGGGTCCCGGCCTGAGGTGCTGGGGCGCAAGCGCTTCCCCAGGCCAGGGACTCCGCGTGCCAGCCCATCCCCGCGCTGGTCCTGCCTCAGCGTGGGCGCTCAATAAACGAATCGAGGTTCCTTGCTGGATGGCGACTGGGGACTTCCCAGAGAGGGCCAGGGTTCTGGAAAGTTCCCTGGTGGACGAGGTGCGGTGTAGGCTGAAGTCAGAACTGGAGCGGGGCTCGGCGAGGGCTCCTGCGGGGCGGCGTGGCCCGAGCCCATTGGGACGTCAGCCATCGGTGACCTTCGGGGGGCAGTCATTCAGCATCTCTGGGTGTGATCCAGGGCTTGGCCGGCGTCACCAACAGCGGGGTGGGAGGCTCCTGGGACCCCTACTGATGTGCCGCATCTGAATCAGTAGGGGGAGGGGCAGTGCCCTCGGTGGTGTGAAGGGAGGTGGCCGTCCTGGGATCAGGCTAAGCACAGAGGTTTGAAGGTCACCGGTTGAGCTAACGCTGATGCCCCAAACTCCAGGCGCTCCATCCCGAGTCCCGGGAGAATGAAGGGGACCTTCCAGAAATGAGATAAAAGCTTCGTATTAAAGAAAGCAGTGCCAGACACCTTGTGAAATCGACACTCTCCCGTTCTTTGGAGGGGAAAAGTTCTGGAAAGAAGCACTGTCAGCGTAAAGTGAACTGCAGTTTTGACTTTGCAGACTGGTCTGCCGTGTCACAGTGACCTGCATTTTGTTCTTGGTGTGACATCCTCAGGATTCTCTGGGTTTGTCTCCCTAGGCAGCCTATAAAAAAAAATGTTCAGGGAAACTTTGACCTTGTTAGGTGAAGGGTGTTAGACGTTACTAAAGAGTATTAAATATAGTGAAAAACTGGGGATGTCAAATGGTAGTATGGGAACGTTTGCTAATTGTTGGATTATTCATAATTTGTATTACAAATGTTTGAAAGCTATAACCTTAAAAAAACTTTTCATATGCCCTTTTCTTAGAAAGAAATGATGGAAAGTTAGGTGTGGAGTAAAGGTAGCTTTGGGGATTATAACATGAATGAATGAATGACAGAAATCTAAATCCAAATGTGTAATTTTCATTTGTTTTCCAAAAATACCACATTGGCCTTGGTAAATTGGAAATTTTTTCAAATATAAATATGGAAACTGCAAGTGTTTAGGGCTCTATTCCCCATTCAGTACCCATTTTAACACAGTTAAAAAGGACTGACAGTTTACAGTCTAACAATTGAATACATCCAGAGGTTTGAGTACTGTTTTACAGTGTTCATGTAGCAACAGAAGTCTCTTTGTCCTAATTTTGGACAGTTGCTAGGGCATATTCCTCAATGTAATGCCTATTTTGGGAGAGACTTAAATTGAGCAGGTGTGAACAATGATGAATCATGTTCGCAAACTGAGCTAATTTCCCTTTGTATGGGATATCATTGTGTGTGTATATAATGTATAAGATCTTGAACATAAAGTCCTCAGGTTCAGAAATTAAGGTTTTTAGTCCGGAAAGTGAGTTTTTGCTTTAATAATACTTAACCTTGGAATGGGCCGCCTGCATCCTGAAGACAGCCTGTTAGTGTTTCTATGAAGTCTTCCCTGCCCCCAAGTTGGACCTGCTCTCTTTGAGTCACATCTGTTACTCAGTTATTGTTCACTGTGTTGTGATCGTTTAGGTGTCTGTGTCTCCCACTAGACTAACCTCTTGGGATGTGGATGAGTGTCTGTCTTTGTATCTCTGGCATCTAGAGTAGTGCTAGCATGCAGTAAGATCTACATTTTTTGGAGTGTTTTGTTTCATTGAATAAATGTGGGTTTTCCAGATTGCACATTTGGGGAAAGGAGAGTTTTTTTTTTTTTAAATAGTTGAGAGGATTGGGCTGGGACCTATATTGTTTTTATAGGGAACACAGTTCACTTTTCCAGACCCACCGTAACTTCTCCCTCACTCCCACCACCACCATGAAGAAGGAGCCAAGGAAAAAAAAACCAGTAACCAAACTCTAAATAAATTATTTTGAGATTGAAGTAGTGGGCTGTCCTTTTAAACACAAGATGGTAGAGCTCTGTGTGTCTCTCCAGGCCAGAACTAATCCACACACTGGCATTAGGTTCTTTACACAGAGGACTTAGCTAGTCTTTACTTTAAAAAAAAAAAAAAAAGGAATTTTAGAACCTCCAATGCTTCTGTGGATGGTTAAGACTGGTTACTAAATGGAATGTTCATATCAGAAATAGAATTGATTTCTGCACAATGATATTTCATGGTTGCCCTGAGACAAGACTGACGGATATAAAATGAAGATTTTGTACTTATTCTCTTCCTTAGAATTGTCAAAGAGAGGAGGATTTTTACAATAAAGCTTTACCAGCCAAAACTCTTAGCAAACTGGGATTGATGCCACACTCAATTTTATGAAAGACTGACAGCAAAAATAAGTTGCTATCAGAGATTTAGTTTTGAAAATACATACATAGTATATTACACTGATTAGTAATATTTTCTGTAATAACTCAGGACCACTGCAGCATCCTAAATCAGGTTTAATTAAGAGTGATGTATATTTGGAAGATTTTTAACAAGATTTAAATTAGGGTTTTAGAAAGTGGTTCACCTGAATTTTCCCATGCAAAGAATTACATGACTGTGATGAAACAGAGAAACTAGCTTTCATGAAAATGGGAGAGAAGACTAGAAGGAAAGAACAAGGGACTGCTGTTGGCTAGGTGAAGCTTTGACAATTCCTACTCACTTTCCTACCGCCCTCCGGACCAAGAATACATCTTTAGGCCCTGTTTTACCTGGATTTTTTTTTTTTCTCGAAAGAAAGCCTTCTATAATAATAATAGAAATAATTATCAACAACAACTTTACATTGACTTGGTGGCCTTGATATGTCTGGGAAAATAAAAACAGAGGGTATTAAAGTAGAAATCATAAAAATCTGAGAAGTTTGATGTATAATTTGGTATTATTTTTACAAGCCAAATTCCAGTGGCAGGGAAGTGACTTTGTTTTCTGAAACAGTTATGAGGCTGGGTCCTTTGTGAATACTTTCTTGGGTATATTTGCTTCTATTGATACCTTAATAAAGAGGAGACATCACTTAATTACCCTTTTCTATGTCCTTAATGGTGCTGTTTCTTTTTTAACACAGTTCTGTTGAAAACAATTTTCTTTTTCTTTGCCTTTTTTAGAAGCTGAGCTGCAATTGTGTTTTAGAACACAGCTGAATCTATCAATTAATGAAGCTAGCTGGTAATTCTTTGTCCTGAACTATTAAATGTACAGTTTTTGGCATATAAACAGGATTTATGGTAATATTCTGGAAGTTTAAATTCATTGACATTTTTGAAAAACCTCAGATTGTTATTTTCTGAGATATTAAAAAATACATAGCATTGCCTTTACAACACAATGGTTATAATAAAGGTTTTGTAATCCAAATCTATATTTTTAAAAACTACATTTTTATATTCTATTTTAAAATTGATGTATTTATTGAATTATATTAGTCTAAATTGGATTATTAGCATTATAAATAAGTACAAAAAATTACTAGACTGCTTCACTTACGAAAATAAAATTTGTTTTGCACCTAAATTGTAAATTTTATTTTTTTTTAGCCAGGTAGTTAAGAGTTCAGGCTTTTTCTTTTTTTAAGTCAGGTGTATTGAGGTAATTTATGTGCAGTAAATTCATCCTTTTAGGTACAAAATTCTATGAATTTTGACAAACTCAGTTATATAATCATTACCATAATAAAGACAGAACATTTCCACCAACCAAGAAAGCAAACTTGTACCTCTTTATAGTCAATCTCTTTCCTGAAAATAAAATTTTAAATTACGTTAATGAAATAAGACATTTAAAACCTGAGTGGTACACTGGTTTTTGGGTCGTTGTTGTAAGCTGGATGATAACTTTAGTGAGAAGGAAAATGTAATTGAAACCTAAGATTTTGAATATATTGCTCTAAGATGATTGAGTAGAAGTGTTACAAACAAAACAGAGCAAAGGATTGATTTTACTGTGTTCTATTCCATCTCCCTGATACATGTTTACTTCTCTTTACCCTATATCCATCTCCCCAGATATCTTGATATGCCTAAATCCTAAGTCCTTTTCTCTTGCTAGCTTGTTTTGTCATCTTTTCAGTGAATATTAGAAGTGGAATATTGTTTCTGCCCTCCTGAAATAAGCAACTAGCAGCAAGGGCCATGTCATCTTCATTTATTATCACCATCTCTTTCATACCAAAGAAGTCTAAGTGTTTGTTAAATGAAATTTTTTTTTTCATTTGAATGGTTTCAAGTTGAGCCGAGAGTGATCTGAGAATGACTTGGATTTTCTCAAGTAAATGTTGAGAGTATTGGTAATACTAGATTAAAACATAAAACTCAGTTAAAAACCTTGCTTTTAGAGTTGGGTATAAATTTGAATACTGCCTTTACCTTTGTCATTTAGCTATGAAACTTCAGGCAAATTTATTTCTCTTAACATCAACTTTTCTTTCTATAAAAAAAAAATCACAGTAAAAAATTGAAACAAAACAAAATGCATGTCCCACTCTATGACGAGGAATTTGAGACTAAGGTGCTTGTCACAGTGTTTTCCTCATAGCCCAATTCTTTAAACTTGAAATCTTCAGAAGTTACTTTTGATCAGATATTACAGCTATCCATGTAGAAAAACTGTCTTTTAGAATGCAGATGCAGCTGGCTGGACCTGGTCTATGGGTTCAAGGGAATAATTGCTCTCCTAACTTATCTTTCGATTAATTACAGGTTTTCTTTTTTCTTTTTTTTTTTTTTTCCTCAGAGAGAGGAAAGAAAGGAGAGTGGCAATGGAGAAGAGAAGGGAAACAAGAATGGGGAAATTGAGAAAGGGAGAGGTGTTTATTGAATGCATGATGAATGAAGGGATCAACAGCAAAATATCAAAAAAGTTAGTAATATTGTCCTATCTACTCCATCTTGTCATGACATCTATAATAAAAAAGAGGAAAGAGTAAGAAAGTTACAGAAATAACACAGAAAAAATAGGTATCTAAATGTTTTGGAAAAATTAAGCCAGAACTCTAAAGTTTCTTTTTAAATAGTGTTAATTTGTATATATGACATAGGATTAAGATTCAGAAAACAGTGGTTCAGAGTTATTTCCCTGTTCTGATAATTTCACCAGTACAATAGTATTAGAGCAGCCGAATTATGAACATAATGAAACAGAAACAAAACCATGCCACTTTTTCTTGCCCAGTGAGCACAGAAAAGAGAATTTTCTGGGCCCAGCCAAACTATCAAGTATGAGGGTAGAATAAGACAATTTCAAACAATCACAATCTCAAAAAAATTACTTCTCATTTTCCTTTGTCTCAGGAAGCTACCGAAAGGGGTACTCTATCAAAATGAGGGAGTAAACCAAGAGGAAGGCGTGAGATGCTGGAACCAGGAACTCCAACTGGTGTTATGAAGGAATAGAGGTAATTTTCAAAATTTTTCATAGATTGAAATAAGTTGAAGGAGTGCAGGTGAAAGGAAAAAATAGTCAAGAAAATAGAAGCTAGAAATAAGAAAAAGAGGAATACATACTCTGAGCCTATACAGTTTCAAGAATGGGCTGGCAAATCTGGTCCTTAAGTTTCCTACCATCCAAAGCAAAAGGGAAAATGTGCTCAGCTACAAGTTGTACAACGTCCCTAAGATAAAAACAAAGCAGTTGTTTCCCAAATGACTTATTGTGGACCTCATGAAATGGATCCTTTGCTCTTAATCTTGCAATAGAATGTTGTGTTTCATGTGACAGATTACTATTAATTGGTTCCCCGTTAAACATTCTGGGAGGCTAGAAGGAGGTTGGCAGGTTAGTCTCTCTATCTTCCTGAACAATTTAGGTCTTGCCCCACGCTGCCTCTTCGAAGCAAAACATGCTCTTATAATTGCATTTGGCCATTTTAGGAGGCAGTTTAGCAATGGTCTGGTTACTGGAGCATGTTCATATGTAGTCTCATGCCCCACCCCAAATGGCTCATCAGAGTGTGCCTTCCTACCTTAATTTCTTTTTTTTTTAATTTTATTTTTATTTATTTTTTATTTTATTTACTTTTAAATTTTTATTGGGAGGTAATTAGGTTTTTTAAATTTATTTTTTAATGGAGGTACAAGGCATTGAATCCAGGACCTCGTGTATGATAAGCATGCACTCTACCACTGATCTATACCCTCTCCCCTATCTTAGTTTCTGAGAGACATTTTGGTGAATATACTTTTCTCTAATGCATTGCATTTCCAATAATGTCTTAGTACCTTTTAGACTAGACCTTCTGGCCCTCCCATTAATCTAACTCTGAATACAATCTAGATAGAAAACTTTCTGATGGCCGTGTTTCTGCAACAGGTAATGTCCAGGATATCATGTCCCTCAAGCAGTCTTCCATAGGCACTTATTTCCTGCAACCAGGTTTATATCCATAATTAAGATCGCATTTAGTTAGCAGCTATCAAGTTTGGACTAAGAATTTTCAGTTATCTATCACTTATCATCCCCTAACCACTGATGAGAATTTACTGTACCACCTGAATGTTTCTTAATTTTGAAAAAGTCAACCCATTTTATTTGATAGATTTTCCATTGATTAATGGAAAATCAAGTATAATTTCTATAATTCATTGTATGTTTGCTATTATTTAACATATAGTTCAATAGTTACTGACTAAACTTTGGGAAGAAATTCCGTTTTTGGGGTTTTTTTTGGGGGGGGTAGGTAATTAGGTTTATTTATTTATTTTTTAATGGAGGTACTGGGGATTGAACACAGGACCTTGTGCATGCTAAGCATGAGCTCTACCCCTGAGCTGTACCATCCCCCTCCTAAGAAATATATTTTTAAAATAGGTTTTGAACTAACCTTTAGAAAGATAACATTTTGTGTTATTATCGCTTTTGTGTTTAGAAGAATATGTTTATTTACACATAAATAGCTAAATCTCTGAATCCCAAAATTCAAAACCTTAAAAGTAAACTTCAGTTTGTATAGTATTATTAACTGTTCTCTTCTAGGAAGCTTATTAATAAGATTATATTTCAAAGCAATAAACTGCCTGCCTGCCACTTACAGATCAGTTATTACTATGCTAGCATTTTTTTTTTCGTCTTTAGTAGAGTGTAGAAATGCTTAACTAGAAAATGCCATGGACTCCCACTAGAGTCCATGATAATATTTTCATTCTGACCTGAAGTAAATTACTTTATATTAAATGAAGAGTCAATGAAATAATATTTCTTCACAGTTAAATCTACATTTAGCATTGCTGTAAAAATATATCTAACCAGTTCTTTTATTTTGCATGGCTACTGGTAATTTTTGACTCTTTTTAAAAGTAGGCAAATGTTTTTCTAATCTTGATATGATTTATAAACAATGGTCTCTGACATACTAATTCATGTATTCCTGTAAGTATGACTGTCATAAATTTAGAAATAATTTTTATAAGTGAGAAAATATCACAGACTTTTTTCTTTGTAAATTTTTTTCCAAACTTAGCAAACTATTTTGACTTTAGAAAAATCTATACATTAACAATTTTCAGGAGTGACAACAACAAAATGGTGAAGTAGTAAGCCCTGAACCCTTCTTTCCCAATAAACACACCAATTCAGCAACAATTCATGAAAAGATTCACTTTGTGAGACATCCAGAAACTAATGAAAGGCTCTTACACACTGGGTGAATGCAGAACCAGACTAACCTAAGCCAACAGGGAAATTCAGGATACCCTCTCATCACAGACCCTGCCCCCAACACAGTACCATACAGTCAGGAAGAGACTCCCGGCTCCCAGCTTCTCCCAGGGAAGGGAAGGCATTGGTTTGTTTATCCAGCACCCTAGCTTATGCAAGGGAGTAGAATGATATATTCAAAGTACTAAAGGAAAAAAATATCAACCAAGAATAATCTGCTCAGCAAAACTGTCTTTCAAAAATGAAGGAGAGGTAAAGATTTCCCCAAACAAAAGCTGAGGGAGTTCATGACCTCTAGCCCTACCTTACAGGAAATGCTAAAGGAAATTCTTCAAGTTGAAATGAAAGGATGCTAAATAGAAAGTATGAAACTTTGGTAAAGAGAAAAACATTAAAAATATAGAATATTGTATTATGGTAATGATGATGGATAAATCACTTTTAATTCTAGTCTATGACAAATGAAACTAATAAACGTATACAGAACATTCCACCCAAAGCAGCAAAATAGACACTCTTCTCAGGTGTACGCTGATCTTTCTCCAGGACAAATCACATGTTAGGTCACAGAACAAGTCTTAGCAATTTTAAAAGATTGAAATTATATCAGGTATCTTTTCTGGCCACAATGGAATGAAACTAAAAATCAGTAGTGGAAGGAAAACTAGAAAATTCACAAATACAGGTTTTCCCCACTATCTGAAAATATAGTGTTCCTACGAAATCTTTCGTAAGCTGAAATGGTGTAAAGCAAAGACACAATTACCTTAGAACACATCTTGCTAAAGGATGCACATAAAACATCAAGATAAAGCACAGATGCTCACAGACACAGTTCTGTGGCGGTCTGATACTGAGATGCTGAGTGTAGTTTCTAGGGAAGGAGCTTGGAGGTGTCTTATTCACTGTTTAGGGTGCACACTACCTCTCTAATGGCTCACTGCAAAACAAACAGTGAATGCTATTTTCACTTGTCACCTTTTTTTGTAAAAACAAAAACGCCCTGTGGATTTCTTTTGGTTAGCGAAAACAAGTGCTAATTTAAGTCTTTCGTAAAAGCAAAGTAGTGTAAAACAAACTTTCAAAAAGTGAGAGATTTCTGTATGTGGAAATTAAACAACACACTCTTGGACAATAATTTGGCCAAAGAAGAAATCAAAAAGGAAATTAGAAATACCTCAAGATAAACAAAAATGAAAATAATGTACCAAAACTTATGATATGCAGAAAAGGCGGTATTAAGAGGGAGATTCACAGAGACAAATACTTACATTAAAAAAGAAGACTGATCTCTAACAACCTAATTTTCACTTCAAGGAGTTAGGGAGAAGAAAAAAAAAACTGACTAAGCCCAAAGTTAGCATAGAGAAGGAGATAAGATTTTAGTAGAAATAAACAAAATGGAACATAGGAAAAAAAGAGAGAGCAATAAATGAAACTAAGGATTAGTTTTTTGAAAAGATAAAATTGATGAATCTTTAGATTAAGGGGGAAACAGGAGACTCAAATAGATAAAACCAGAAATGAAAAAAGGGACATTATAACTGATGTGACAAAAAAAAAAAGAAAGTAGTATGAGACTACTATGAACAATTATATACCAACAAACTGGATAACCTAGAAGACATGGATAAATTATTGGAACCATACAACATACCAAGACTACATCATAAAGGAACAGAAAATCTGAACATACTTATCGCTGGAATAGAGATTGAATCAGTAGCAAAAACCTCCCCCAAAAGAAAAGCCCAGGACAAGATGGCTTCATTGGTGAATTCTACCAAACATTTAGAGAAGAATTAATACCAGTTCTTCTCAAACTCTTCTGAAAATCGAAGACTAGGAAACACTTTCAAACTCATTTTACGAGGCCAAATTACCCTGATACCAAAGCCAGATGAACATACCACAAGAAAACTAAATGCCAATATCCCTAAAAAAAATAGGTGCAATAATCCTCAATAAAATACTAGCAAACCAAATTCAGCAGCACAGAATTAAATCTATGCATATACAGATCTTAGAGAAGTTTGTCAAGAATATACAGTGAGGAAAGGATAGTCTCCACAACAAATGGTGCTAGGAAAACTCAATATCCTCATGCACAAGGATGAAATTGGACCCTTCTCTTACACCACACATAAAAATCATCTCAAAATGAATTAAATACTTAAACTAAGACCCCACACTGTAAAACACCTAGAAGAAAAGAGGGGAAAATCTTCATGACATTGGTCTTGACAGTGATTTCATGGTTGGGACACTAAAAGCACACACAGCAAAAACAAAAATAAATAAGTGGGACTACATCAAACTAAAAAGCTTCTGCACAGCAAAGGAAACAACCAACAGAGTGAAAAGGCAACCTACAGAATGGGAGAAAATATTTGCAAACCATGTATCTCCTAAGAGATTAATCTCCAAAATGTATGTGATGGTTAATTGTGTCAGTGTGCCTGGGTTAAGAGATGCCTAGATAGCTGGTAAAACATGATTTCTGGGTGTGTCTGTGAGGGAGTTTCTGAGAGAACTTATTAGAATCAGTAGAGTGAGTAAAGAAAATCCATCCTCACCAGTGTGGGCGGACATCCTCCAGTCCACGGAGGGCCTGAAAAGAACAAAAATATGAAGGAAGGGCGAGTTCTCTCTCATTCTTCAATAAGGCACCCACCTTTCCCTGCCCACCCTCTCTTCCATCTCTAGTTTAGGATCAAAAAGATTTGAGGGACAGTCGTAACTTTCCCACACGTTTCGTAAAGGAAGCGTCTTTACATAGTTTATATATCCATTGAACATTTCCCCCAAGTAAAGATATGT
Source organism: Vicugna pacos (assembly GCF_048564905.1). Classification (NCBI taxonomy): domain Eukaryota; kingdom Metazoa; phylum Chordata; class Mammalia; order Artiodactyla; family Camelidae; genus Vicugna; species Vicugna pacos. The sequence continues at coordinate 13,154,503 of NC_133009.1, read as the reverse complement.
GATTCCTTTATACTGGATTTACAGTTTCATACAATTAATTAGTAGAGGGAAAAGATAAACATAAAACCATTCTTAAAAGAGGGCATTGGCTAAGGATGGAGCAAATATCAGATCACTAGCAATAAGCATTCTGGGGGAGGGGGGGCAGGAGCACGGCCCTAGCACGGACTTGGGAGACCTGGATTCCGGTACTGGTGCCCCTCTGACTAGTTGTGAGACCTTTACTGGTCCCTGGGTCCCTGTTTGTGTCCTCATCTGGAAAATGAGGGGGCTCAGTGACCTTTAAGATTTCTTCTGTGGTTCTGTGCTTCAGATGACTTTTAAATAATAGTGTATTTGAATTGCCAGAACTTAAGCCTTTTTTGCTTTGCTTTATTGTGCCTTCACTTCATCATTGTGATGTAAACATGAGTTTTCAGAATTTCCATTTTTCAGATGGGAGTCTGAGCTGGGTGACTTTGGGTCATATGATAGATTGCCTAACCTCATTTTAGGCGGTTTCCTTAGATCATCATATGTTTAGGAGGAAAACAAGCTAGTTTCTTCAAGACAAGAGAGCTTATTCTACACCAGTATTATATTGGCCTCATCAGTTATTCCCTAACTTTTTCAGCCAGATTAAACTGAGTAATCTCATTTCCCGTATTTCCCCTCCTACACCCAGGCTCTCTTATTTGCAGTGCTTTTTTTAAGAACAACTGCAAAGTAAAAATCCCTGTCCATGCTTCATGGTATGAATTCTTCTACAAGGAATTCCCAAGTTTTGTTCCCTTTCCAGTATTAGTGCACTCTTCTGGATTCTTATTGTTTACCCACCTCTTCTCTACCCTGGGTACTGTATCTTTACTCCTTCCCTCAGCATTTTAAAAGCTTTGAGCGACAGACCACAACGCAAAACATAAGGACACCAGACATTGCCCAACTGCCTGCACATGTTAGTTCTAGTTTTTCAAAGAGAAGAATGAATGCATGTGCAAACAGATTCAGATAGTGGAAGAAGTAAGTCCTCTCACTCCAGACTCTGGAGTCCTTCTTTCTAGAAGTAAAGCTTTTGAGTTTTTTGCCATAATTTCTACTCTTCAAATAAACTAAATATTATCTTTGGTTTGAACTGCTTTCTCTAAATGAAAATCACTGGCCTGTTTCTTTTGAGTGGTATATACAAACGTGATTTATTACCAATGTTTAACACCTTTACATGTTCTACTTTGATTTTTAAGATGAACAATAGATAAAAATCAAAATTATATTAGAAATGAAAAGGGAATGAGATGAACACCAAACTGAAAGCAAAGTCTTGGTTTTGATACAGGCTCTACCATTTCCACTCAGAAATTCTGTAATTCTGTGACTTTCTATACTGACACCCATATTTAAATAATAGAATCCTCCAGAATCACAGTGATCCATGTAGTTCTTCTGTTAATGAAAAGGAGATATGGAACTGTTTTTTGAAAGCCTAATATATCCCAGAGCTGGTGATAATAATGACACATAATTATCTCATTTAGTTTTTAAAGAACTTTAGGAGATAAAGTTATTCTATGTGTGATAAATAGAAATATCTTCAAGATAAATTGTTAAAATATTTTTTTAAAAAGGTAAAATATATGTAAGTATGAATGGCATGCTCCAATTAATGTTAAAAAAAAGGTAGATTCTTGTATATGCCTTGAAAAATTCTGCTACACAAGAAAATGTTAACAGTAGTTAACTCTGAGAAATGTTACTAGAGTTAGGAATAAAGAAAAAGATTTTTACTTGTCATTTCATATTCTTTTGCACTTTTTTTGAAAACCAAGGGAGAGATTAGCCTAGTTCATATATCCCCTTCAGGAGAAAGGAAATAAAAGGAAATTTTGAAGAGCTAAGGGAGTCAGTATTTGTAGTACAACTCACTCTATTGTTTTTGCATGTGAAGAAAGTGATATTAAAGTAGAAGAAAAGATAGTTGCCTAAGTATAAATAAACCCATGCGGTTTTCTTTTAGAGGGGTAAGAAGGGAGACCCTAAGTTGTCTTTACTCTGCCTTTGGAATCTGATTTCCAGTTTTTGGCAGATGCAGCTCCAAGGTAAATGGAAGTGGGTGAAACAAAGTCTGGCATGTGTGCTATGATGCAGTCACAGTGATTCAGTTCTTGCTGCACAATTTAAGGTTTATTTATTTCTTTATCCTTCTTTGCTTTGGTGTTTAAAATGTGTTTTACATTTGAATAAAATGCCCTCAAGTGTAAGAAAAAGTTTTGAACTCCTACATGGTATTCATAACCTAAGCCAAGTCTAAAACGCAAAGACAATAATCCAAATGTAGAGTTGTCTGAAAGACATTGTATGACATTTACAGGTTTTGGTTTAAATAAAATAGTAGTCCCATCCTGAGTCCCAGGCGAGAGAGGTCCCTTCCCTGGATCCTGGGTTTCAGAGGGCCTTGCAAACACACACACACACACACACACACACACACACACACAAACAGAGTGTACTGAAGGATACATGTGCACCTCTATGTCAGGATCTGGTGCTCAGCATGACATGGTACAGCCTGTAACCCTAATCATCTGCTCTAGTGACTAATACAATTCAGGTCCCAGGGAAACACCTCATCACATCTCTTAGCTATGAAGTTCTGTGAATTACACTGCCTCCAACATCAGAGTCAGACATTCCTTTGGGTACAAAGAGGAGTTGAGTGAAAGCAGCACTTAGTTAACAGCAAAGACAAATTACTTAAATCCTTCTCAGATACCATGGAGGCAGTCGATTCCTGTATGAAGAAGTACGCTTTCTTCCCACTCCAGAGCCTGACTTCTTCTTCCCAGAAGTAATGCTTTTGAGGCTTCTGCCATAATTTCTATTTTTCAAATAAACTATATACAACTATTTACATGGCATTTATTTTATATTAGGTATTATAAGTAATACAGAGATGATTTAAAGTATATGGAAGGATATAAATAGGTTATATGCAATAGTAAGGAAATTCTGTTGTCTTTCATAATTTGCTCATATAAAAACCACAGCTTTCACCTATTTTTTTCAACTTGGGTGTTGTATTAGTCAGCTTGAGCTGTCATAACAAGATACCACAGACCGGATGGCTTAGATAACAGACATTTCTTTGTTCATGGTTTTGGAGGCTAGAAGTCCAAGATCCAGGTGCTGCAGGGTTGGTTTCTGGTGAGGCCTCTCTTCCTGGCTTGCATACAGCCATCTTCTTACTGTGTCCCCATATAGCCTTTCCACTGTGCACTTGCAGAAAGAGATCTCTAGACTTAATGAATTAGAGCCTCACCCTTTTGACTTATTTAACTTTAATTATCTCATTAAAGATGATAACTCTAAATACAGTCATATTAGGAGTTAGGGCTTCAACATATGAATTTGGTGGGGGACACAATTCAGTCCATAAAAGATGTTATGAAGTATATTTGTCAAGGTAGAAATATAAATATTAAAAAACTTAGTTTTTTAACTTGATTTATGTAATTTTTACATATTCAGACATATTGTATATGGTCCTCCATTTGTACTCTTGCCCTGGACCCCACAGATGTAAGGGGCAAGCCTACAACAAAGAGTAAGTACATGCTACAATTTGTGGCTAAGAGTGACTTCCATCAAACCTAGCCCAAGGGGCATTTCTGGAAGAATTTGTCAACGAATCATTCTGTCTTTCAATGGAATGAGCTATATTATGAGATAGTAAGCTCCCTGTCACAGGATATATTAAAGCAGAGGTTGGATGACCAAATGGCAGAAATGTTGGGAGGTGATGCCCATGCTGATAGAAGGTCAAACTAGATGATCGTCAAGACCCCTCTCACTTTAAAATTCTGTGAAGGCTCCGTTAGCTAGAAATATGGCTCTCAGGTCTTCTGCCTTAGTTATATCTTCTAGAAAACAACACTAGCTTTCTAATGCTGGGGTCGGAGAAGTTTTCCTAGGGTACCTAGTTTCTGCTGGACATTTTTTCAATATTCACTGCAAAGACTGTTTCGAGTTGTATGCGCTTTCAAAGACAGGAAGACTTTTGGCATCAAACATTGCTGGTTAGGTGGTAAAACGGCTACTTTACAACAACAAAAAACCCCAAATACATTTCTTTCAGCTAAGTGTGGCTCAAATAACGTTTAAATAAGGTATTTGATTCAGATAAAATCATAGTCATGTGGGGACATTACAGCAGAATTTACCATTCTCTAGAAAGTTGCTCATAAGCACATCTGTGGGGATCTTGGAAGTATTATTTACCAAGATCTAACTATGGAGAGGCTGGAATTAATGGTCTTCCCTACCCCAGAGAGCTTTCTTTTACTAATGAGAATTTTCCTGGGTTTTACAGGAAAGGGGAAAATGTGCTGAGAACTGTAAAGTATGAACAGACATTAATGGTAGGTCCCCTAATCCTTTCAACTCGTACTACTAAGGAAACAGACTTGGAGGAGATAGAGCAACAAAGTAGGTTTTACTAGTAAAACCAGGACCAGATCACTCGTCTCCTACTCCCAGTCCAGTATTTGTTTCCACATACTGTGCTGGCATTAAACCATTTAGAACCTGGACTCCCAATAATAAGGATCAAAAGCACGCTGGGTAGAATAATGTCCTTGTTTCTAAACAAAACAAAACAAAATTTACCTAACAAAATATCTAATGTTGTGATAATTTCTGTTTCTGAGTTCTGTTATTCTAGGCATTGAAATCATACAAATAGTCCAGAATTCTCTGACTAGAAAGAAGGCCATCAATCCCCCTACCATCTCTCTTTCTCTCAACAAGATGACATTCATAACCTCCATCCTCTCCTTTCAGTCATTGTTTATTCTTTCTTTATAAAAACACAAAAAACAAAAATCCTGGAGACATATATAATCCTTTTCAACAAGATGTTCTCCTACATCACAGCACTTAAATCAGAGAATTCTTTTTGAAGTTTAATCTAGGGGGCTCCAAAGGAAATGCCTTTAAGATAAGTATATGCATATGAAAAGAATATAGAAATACTAGTGAAAAGAAGAGATGGAAGCCATAAAAGGTAAATTTACTTGCTAAACACAGACTGTGTAAGGAACTGAAACATGAAGGAAAAGGCACAAAAACTGGAACTTGGGTCAAATCCACCAAGAAGAAGAATGAGGCAGAGCCGTCCTGAATGCTCAGAGCAATAAAAGCAGAAAACCCAAACCAGGAAGTGAAAGTCAAATGACAAAAGACAAAGGGAAATTAAGAATTCTTTATATAGGGAACTAGAGGAATTAAAAGAAAAATATTACCTTATTCGGTGTTGGGGGAGAAAATACACACTCACTAGCCCAGTCAACACGGAGGTTCCGAGGGAGTCAGTGCTGTTCCATGGGAATAGGCTGGCCGCCCAGCTCCCAAGACGCCTTCCCGCCTCGCATTTGTTACTCAGGGGGAGTTATCTCCAAAAGCCCCAGTTTCCTGAATTGTACGTGGAAGGTAGTAACAGTGAATCAAAAGAGTGAATCAATCTTCATAAAGTGCTAAGCATGATATGGGTTTCTAATAAATGCTGGATATGTGGCAGGTGTTTTTAATGTCATACAAACTTACTACTCCAAATGTTTACTCTTTCCATACACTATTATTTATTACAGATAATAATAGGGTTGTTATATGACCTTCCAATACATAGGTAACTACCCTCCCGGTAGATAAGGCCATCATTTGCAATAATCTGATTTCATCACCACCCTTGATGATGGGCCATTAGTGACAGATTTTATTAACTCAAATTTATAAAAATGGAACAGAAGCAGCTTAAGTAATTTTACCATGATACAGTAAATCAGTGACTTAGCTGAATACAAGACCTGCATCTCAGAGTCCTGTACTCTAGCCAGGATGTCCTGCTAGGATGAAAAGAGCCACTTTGTTATTTTACATTCTCATTTATAAGTGATATCATGAAGCAAAATCTCAACTGTGATTTAGACTGATTTAATTATAGAAAATCTACATTTGCCTGGTGGTATTAAATATTTTTTGAAGGAATGCCTAAAGCACCATTTTAATTGCAGACTAAGGAAGCAAACATTAAAGGTACAGAGCATTTAATACTTAATTATTAAATATTATAACAAAAATATTATTACAGATCTTTCACAAGTTGATATACTCATTTGAAGAATATCCTGATCTTCATGCCTATTTATGTATTTGGCCTTATTTTCTGTTCCTCTGTAATACTAATGTAAATGCTAGTGGTATTAATATTAATAACTACTTTTACTCCTGCTTCCTTACCCCTTCCCTCCCTTGCAGGTCTCCAGCTTTCAGTTGTAAGACATTACATAGAAGAAGGATGTAAATTGGTGATGAGTCTACATTTATCCATCCCAAATACCACAGCAGGGAACAGAAAGGTCAGACAACTAGAGGCAGTAAACATCCAGACTAGGGGTTCCCAGATTTAGGGTTCAGGGCTCAGTAAATTTTCCAAAAATTGAGGGGATTCGCATCGAGATGCCATCATCTGATTTGCCAAGTAAGGACATTTAAAACAACTACTACCATATACTAACATTCTTCACTAAAAGAAAAAACACATGAACTTTAAAAGAACTTGGTAGGAAAGACAAAGACATCAGAGTAAAGGCAATCAACAAGAAATGACAAATCATAATCTTAAAGCTTTTTCTCATTTTTCTGGAGACTAGTGAAAATGGACTGGTCTAATTCTGTGGACTGGTCTTTGAGAGCTGCTCCAGAGACTTCCAAAGAATCATTCTGGGGGGCCAAGTAAATGTAAAATATAAACATAACCAGATGACGTTTATTGAGGGGTCACTGTTCCAGGCCCTGTGCTAAGGAGTGATGACCTCCGGGTGATGCCCCTGCTTCTTTCTGATTCTAATCACCTTGGAAACCATTACAACCTAAAAGATCTCATTGGTGAGATGCTCTTTCCAAAAACACAATCTCTATATGAAATTTTAAAACTCCAGTGTACGAAGGACTTGAGCAGCTCTTTGGGAGCTGTTGCAGCAGGATGTAGCCACAACTGGGATTCAGTGTTCTTCTCTCACAAAGGGACAGAAAGTTGCCAGATTTTTTGCCACAAGCTTCTGTGCTGTGACAAAGCACCGCTTTGACCAGTGTACTGGGCCTGGTCTGAGGCCACATCAGCCAGCCAGTTGTGACAAACCAAAAATAGCCCCATAATCTAAATCAAGACACATGGAGAGTGACCACCCTGAGTCACCCAGAACCATTTGTCACATACTTTATTTTTGGATAACTTTAGTGGGTACGGAAAGTGTTTCATTTGCTGGTTTTTCTCTCCAACTAAGAGTACAAAGAAAGGAACTAAGTCATGTGGTTTTGTTTAGCTTACCATGAAAGATGCAGCTAATATAGATGATGTGATTCCTCAGCTTTGGAAAGCCCACGGCTAATTGTTTGGGATGATGTGTCTCTATGGACTGCCTAAACTGCCAAGAAGATCTTGGCTCACAATCTGTTGCACAAGAAAATTTTGCTCCCAGGAATGCATATTTATTGTTCCAAGATCTTTGTTGCCATTCAGGGTGAGAAAACACAAGAAAATGAGAATGTTGATGTGGAACAGAATGTAGTAGACAGCTTGTTTGCCTAATTTAGGTTTATTTCCTATTAAGATTTGAGTTAATTGTATAAGTGTTTATAATTTGCATAGTAAATCTTCTAAGTGTAAATGTTTCATTTTAGCAAATATATTATCATCTTCTTCCTTAAAAATGACTTTTGTGGTTCTTCACCATCATCTGGTCCTCCTACCACTCCAAACAAATATCCTATAGTTCTCCCTCCATGCATTGTTCTTCAGCCTTCTCTGTTCCTGCAAAATGCAAAGATCATTCTTCCCTCACAGCCTTTGCATTCACTATTTCCTCTGCCTGCAGCACTCTCCCATCATCTGTACATACCTGGCTCCTTCTTCTCTCTTAAGTCTCTGTCCAAAGTCATTTTCTGGAGATGTCCCTGACCACCTTGGCTGAGATAACCCATCCCTATCAGTCACTCTCTAGTGTATCACTTTATGTTATTATCTTTACAGCACTTATGGATATCTGAAAAGATCTTGCTCACTTATTTGTTAACTTACTGTTTACCTTCTCTAGAATGAAAGCCCTGTGAGAATAGGGAGTTTGTCTTGGTCGTTCCTATAGCCCAGCACTGAAATGGTATGTGGCACATAGCAGCACTCAATAAGTATTTGTTGAATGAATGAACAAAAGGATAGAAGAATCACCAGCATTTTCATATTTCGTCACCTTTATCCCAGGGAGTTCATGACTAAATGGCACAAAGGCTAACATAGTTCTTTGATTTTCTTGATAATTTTATCAATAAATGTCAGCCAAATGACTCATGATTTAAGTTATCTGGCATAGCTGTCTGTCACTGATCATATCACTGAACAGTTGCCACATCCCCACTTCACTGAAGTTATACAGCTCAGTCTGAGAGAGCAATCAGATAAGAGCACAGATAAAATTTTAATATAAAACAGAAAGCTTGGGCATAATGATTTAGGATAGATAAATACTTCTTAAAATAAAAATACCTGATTTAAATCATCAGCTAACCTGATTATTATTTGTAGGAAAAAACCCACTAAAAGCAAAAGGCCCAATCTTTTCATTTTTAAAATATTGATGTGGAAGTTCCAGCCAATTATATAAGAAAAGGAAATAAATGATATAACTATTTTAAGGTAGAGACAAAATTATCTTTATAGATAACGATTATCTACCAGGAAAACTTAAGATAGTTTTTTTTAAAAAGGATTAATAATGGAGTTTGGTGAGGTACAGTTACAAAATAATTGCATTAAAAAATGATAGATTTCTTATAGAGCAGCAATAGTTATTTATGAAACACGAAGGGGAAAAGTTATGGATGTTCAAGTTTTTTCTTTTCCTAGTGTCCAAACATGGCATTAATCTTAGACTGTAGAATATGACTACTATGGGTTTTAATATAATATTGTGTTTTCCTATGAAAAAGCATGATTTATCACTTGTTCATTCTGTTAACATCTATACTTCTACTCTGTTTATAGTTCTGTATTAAGAACTATGTACAAAATAAAGGGAAAGGAAGAAAACATGGTCCCTGCTCTTGAAGACTTCATAATCATGTTAGAAAGAAATAATGTACATATGGAAACTACTAGAAAATTGCTTCTGGTAACATTTATTTCGTAAATACTTATTCAGCATCTGTAATAATAAGGTCCCTTTGCAAGTTGTATGTGGAACAGTGGGTGGACTTACATTAATATGATTAGTACTCAGTCATTGCCATCTGTGCAAGCTATTGGGGGGAGTAAGGCACAACCCTTTAATGATAAAGCAATTAAGCTGAGCCTTGAAAGAGGAAGGAGGACTTCCAAGTGGAGGGCTTGACTTTGGGTAAGAAAATAAACCATAGGACAATGTTTGTGAACGCTGAGCAGTCCTGTTTGACTATAGGACAGGCATACATGACTGGGGAGGTAAGACCAGAGGAGAGTCTGGAGCTCAGGGCTCAGGATGGGGATCTTGCATTCCTAATTGCAGAGTTTAGACTATATTTTTTGAGCTTTCAAACATTTCAGAATAAGGAAGTAACCTTAGAGCTCAGTTACAGAAATATTTGTCTGATGGCAACATATGGGCTGAGTTGAAGCACAAAGAGACAGAGGATGGAGGGTCTGTTAGGAAGCTTTGGAAAGATAAAGGAACAGATAAGATTTTAATGTATAAAGGAGAAGTTAGACATATGATTTAGGATAGACAAAAACTTCTCTAAAGTATCTGACAGAGAATATTATAATTACTAGTAGAAAAAATATAATGCGAAAGGCAAAAAGCCCATTTTTCTCATTTAAAAAATCTTGATCAGGAAGTTGTAATCAGACCTGAATTAGTCTGGAGTAGATCGAGAGACACTGCAGAGGTGGTATTGAAGGACTTTGGCATCCAGAACAGTGCCTGGCTTTTAATAGGTATTCGATAGAAATTCATCAAATGAATGCTTCTCTGTCCTCCCCTTGTAAGTTCTCAGGGGTAAAACCAGTCTCTCAGTCCCTCATGCTCTTTGTCTCTCTCTGTCTCTGTCTCTGTCTTTATCTCTCTCTCTCTCCTCCTCCTCATCTCCTTTACCTTTTTCACACTACTTCCCAGAGTCTGGCATTCAACAAATGCCACCTTATTAGAGATGTTGTCTTATTAGAGATGTTGTCTCATTAGAGACGTCTACACAATGAACGTCACCTCATTAGGTATGGGATTGAGAGAGATGGAGAAGTGCAGAATTATTCAGTCTTGAGCTTACTTCAATGTTAGTAGCATGTTTTCTTTCACAGATATTAATAGGGAAGTTAGGAGAAGGGGCTGGTTTGGGGGAGATGATTGGTACACTTTTAAACTGATGCATTTGAAAGACTGGCAGAATTATCTAGACAGTATGATCCAGCAGACAGCTGAAAATATGACAGGAGAACTCTGTAGATTAGCTGGACTGGGGTAAAGATCTCGGACTATGTGCACAGAGATGTTAATTGAAACAGTAAGAGTATTTGAGACCACCAGAAAGGAGGTATAGAAAAGGAAGAGAAACTGACTTGAGGACAAATCTTGGGACTTACCTGTGTTTTAAACGAGGCACAAGAGGAGCCAATGGAGAAGAGGAAAGTTAATGAGAGTTGTGTGGCAAACTGGATTCCAGTCACTCCAAAGACAAGAGAAGAGAATTTTCAAGAAAGTAGTTCATAGCTGCATCAAGTTTACTAGGAAGATTAGTGAGGATAGAATTCAAGAAAATCTATTACAGTTAGAGTGAGCATTTCAGAGTTTGCATATATATGGAGGGAGAGTGGGAAATGAAATCAGATTTGAATGGACAAGATATGAGATAAAGGGAGTAAAGATTACTCTCAAGAAATTTGGTGGGAAAGGGAGGGAAGAGAGAGAAAAGTTGACTCGTTTCTTTATGGATGCCCCACCATTCAGTGAATAGCTTGTCCAAAATTTCAAACTATACATCAGTCCTGTTTGGGGTCTGTCTGTCACATAAAGGTCCCATGATATATTCTATTGCCAACAAACAGTTGCTGTTGACTTCCTAGGACAGCAGCATGGACTGGATTCTGTGGAAGAAGATGCAGAAATTTAAATATAAGGACAGCAAGAGACAGAAGGTAGAGAAAAACTACATATGAAGCAGCAAAGAACCACACAAAGAGCAGAGCCAGAAGTAATCAGCTTAGCTCCTTGACATCGCATTGACCCCCTGTTCTGTGATAGGCATTGAGATCTGGTTAAGGGGTGAATCTGGAGGGGCGTAAGATCTCTGCTTAATGGTAGGATGAGTCTACTAATAGCTTCTAAGCTGGAGTAGTGATGGGCAGGGATAGCAGAAGGGGTGTTCCTAAGCTGAATTTGAAGTTTGACCTTAATGAATCAGAGTAGGGAAGAGAAGGCAACCTTCAACCTGTGAAGACAACACAGGCATGAGGACTGCCTTCTTGGGGGCCAGCGAAATCCCCTCCTGACTGCAGTGGATGTGGAGGGTTTAAGGGTGAATGAGATTACAGAGGTGATCCTGAAAGCTCCTCACTGACTATGGAGGTAGCTACTCTTCCTTAAAGCCTGAGGAAAACGTTTCTTTTCTGCTTTTTTTTTTTTTTTTTTGGTCTTTCCCCTACTATTTTGCTGAGCTGAAAGCAGAACTATTCTTCTGTGTCATAATCACACTACTAGTTAGGAAAAACATTTTCCACCAAAATAAAAAGTAAATAAATGTTCACAATCTATAATATTCACGTGAAGGGCCCTCTCAAGACCAGGCAGTGCTTGGCCATTTACCTTTTTGGAGTAGGAGGAAGGAAAATCTCACCATAGTCATCAGAATCAACCCACTCTTTAACCTACAGACTGTCAGACAGATACAACAGCCTCCCCAGATGCCCCTGTCATCTTTTGTCATCTTCATCATGAGACCAGGACTGTGCTCCTTGAAGACCCATGTGACTCCAAGATCTTCTCCTGCATTTTAGCCCCCATCATCGGAGTTGTAGTTTCAAAGAAGTTGATTGGACTTTATCCTTTTTAATACCACTTGATATCAGACCCTTTTCTTAAGAGCAACTTCATTTTTTTTAACTTTTTAAAAATGTAAGTATAGTTGATTTACAATATTGTATTAGTTTCTGCAGTACAGCATAGTGATTCAGTTATATATATTATATTCTTTTTCATTACAGATCACTACGGTCATTGAGTATTGTTCTCTGTGCTATACAGTAGGATCTTATTTATCTATTCTGTACATAATAGTTTGTATCTGCTAATCCCAGATTGCAGTTTATCCATCCCTCTCCCTTTTCCCCCTGGTAACCATAGTTTGTTTTCCGTGTCTGTGAGTCTCTTTATGTTTTGTAAATAAGTTCATTTCTGTCATTTAAAAAATTCCACATATAAGTGGTATCATATGATAATTGTCTTTCTCTGTCTGACTTACTTCACTTAGTATGACAATCTCTAGGTCCATCCATGTTGCTGCAATGACATTATATTCCTTTTTATGGCTGAGTAGTATTCCATTGTATATACTATATACCACATCATCTTTATCCATTCATCTGTTGATGGACAGGTTGTTGCTTAGGTTGTTGTTTCTATGTCTTGGCTATTGTAAATAGTGCTGCTCTGAACATTGGGGTTCATGTATCTTTTCAAATTAAGAGTTTTCTCAGATATATGCCCAAGAATGGGATTGCTGAATCATGTGGTAACTCTATTTTTAGTTTTTTAAAGAATCTCCATACCATTTTCCATAGTGGCTGTACCAATAATTTACATACCCACCAGCAGTGTAGGAAGGTTCCTTTTCTCTACACCCTCTCCAGCATGTATTATTTGTAGATGTTTTAATGATGGCCATTCTTACTGCTGTGAGGTGATACCTCATTGTAGTTTTGATTTGCATTTCTCCAATAATTAGTGATGTTGAACATCTTTTCATGTGCCTGTTAGGTCTTCTGCCCACTTTTTTATTGGATTGTTTGTTTGTTTGTTTGATATTGAGCTATGTGAGCTGCTTGTATATGTTCGAAACTAATCCCTTGTCAATTGCATCACTTGCAAATATTTTCTTCCATTCCTCAGGTTGTCTTTTCATTTTGTTTACTGTTTCCTTTGCTGTGCAAATCTTTTAAGTTTAATTAGGCCCCATTTGCTTATTTTTGTTTTTATTTCCTTTACTCTAGAAGATGGATCAAAAAATATTGCTGCTGTTTCTATTTTGTCAAGGAGTGTTTTGAAATGACTGAATAAAGAAGTTGTGGTATATTTATAAAATGGAATACTACTACTCAGCCATAAAAAAAGAATAAAATTATGCCATTTGCAGCAACATGGATGGACCTGGAGATCATCACTCTAAGTGAAATAAGCCAGAAAGAGAAAGAAGTATATCACATGATATTACTTATATGTGGAATCTAAAAAAAAAAAAGAAAGAAAGACACAAATGAACTTATTTACAAGACAGAAACAGACTCACAGACATAGAAAACAAACTTATGGTTACTGGGCAGGGGAAAGGGGTGAGAAGGGATAAATTGGGAGTTTGAGATTTGTAGATACTAACTACTCTATATAAAATAGATAAACAAGTTTCTTCTGTATAGCATGGACAACTGTATTAAATATCTTGTAGTAACCTATAATGAAAAAAATATGAAAACGAATGTATGTATGTATGTGTATGACTGAAACATTATGCCATATACCAGAAATTAGCACAACATGGTAAACTGACTATACTTCAATTAAAAAAAATAAGACATTTGAACCAATTGAAAAAAAATAGAGTTTGCCTGTTTGTCAGCTTTTATTTGAGCTGCTGAAAACACCCTTTCTCCTGAAAAATGCTCGAGAATGCAAGTACGGAGTGACACATTCTCCCAGTATCATGAGGAATATGGTTAATGGGAAATGACTTCAGTTTACTGCATCTGCTAGTAATCCTGTGATGCCATCGCAAAACAAAAAGCACATGACTACTCGTAAGCCCACGGTACCTGAAAGAGAAATTGGATTTGACTCAGAAAATCAGGCAGTACAGCTAATCGCTCTGATCCAATAATGAGGCCCTGCAGAATGGCGTCATCAGCCCTGGGACACAGAGTGGAGGAGGGAGGGCAAGAGGGAGAGGGAGCACTGGGGAGGCAGCTGCCCAGCCCTCCAGACAGTGAAGCCAATGAAAAATTCATAAGGAGATGTTTTATAGCCAATGTCTAATACCACTGCTGGGTCACAAGCTGATCCAAGCCAATCAATAGTATTCATCATCCTGAAAGGAACTAGTGATTGCATGTTTATGAGAACTGGGAGGTTTTCCAAGCCAAGGCCAGTTTCTGGTTACTTGGTATGTGTCACCCTTAAAAATATAGAACTTATTTTGAAAATGGAACTCAAGACCTTTTAAAAAAATTATACAGAGTGGAGGAGGAGAGGTACTTTTCAAATCTGGGTCGGGGGAAGTGTTTGAATTCTTTTTTAAGTCAACCCCAGGGCTAGTTTTTAAATTGAAGCTACTTTTTTGTTTCAAACTTTGGTGGCTTTTTGGTATATGATTTCTTTTTACTTAGCTCTAGAATTTTAAAAATAACACTGTAGAGTATGTGTCAAACTCCTCCAAATACAAATGGAAATATATGAGAATGAAATCATGAAAAAAAAAAGAAAGTTGAGTCAACTTTATCATCACTAAGTTCCAGGTTGGTTTGATTTTAAAAAGCTTTTAAAGATGATAGAAACTTCAACTTGAGTTTGAGGGTGTGCTTTTTACTTAGGCAGTGATTTAAAGGCAGAGGGAGGTGAGAGAGACAGCAAGATGAGTCTTAAGGGTTATGTGCTCAAAAGTCTGCTGAGGATTTCAGGGGAAACCACATCGCAATCTGGTTGTACGGAAAAAGCTCTGAGTAAACCAGGGCTTCCAGGCGTGGCTAAATTAGAGCCCTCCCTGAGGTCTTCAAAGCAGAGCCCGTTGGATGCCACTCTCACAAAAATTGATTTTGAACAAGTGAATTAAACATCAAGAGCTCACAAATAAAAAGTCTTGGAAAATCAACTCGAAGTAGGAGGGCAGGAGAGGAAGAGGGTCAGAATAGGGTAAGGAGTTTCACTCTCTCCCTGGTGATGGTGTCAGGAAAGAAGCTGTGCCCTTGCATCTGGGTGAACACATTAAATTTCTTTCAGTGGCTGTGAATGTAAAACAAGATCATTGTGTTTGAAAAATACAGAAAGGAAAGTAAAAAATAAGAAAATTAAGCCCGTCGTCCTCCTGTCCCGAGAAGTCTGCTTAACAAGACGGAGTATGTTCTTCCAGGCTGTTATATCTCTCTCTATAGATGCAGATATAGATCTACTACATGGCAATCTTACTGTAAATAGTTTTGTATCCTGAGTCTTCAGTGCATATTTATTTTGTAATCGTGTTCGCATGTCAGAATACTCAGATGTGATATTTCATTGTCCAGTTAGAAGTCTGTTAAAAGTATGTGCTCTTGTGTGCCTTTCCTCGGTTGACAGATGGGCCATGCGTTTCCAAGCCCCAAGAGTTAGTTCATGCAGGCGTAGACCCGCCCACCTCTGTGCACTGAGCCCTTACTTGACTGTTTAGTTCCAATGCCACCTACACTGAAGCCTGCCCCTCCCCCACTTACAATTAATCCCCCCCAGGAAGCAGAGCGGTAGAGTTGGGGGAGTTTGGGCTGTGGGCACTGCCAACCTAGGCTCCATGCCTGGGGCAGCACTTACCAGTTGTATGACCTTGGGAAGCTTCTTAACTAAGCTTCAGACTCCTCACCTGTAAAATGGGGATAATTTTATAGAATGTTCTTATAATGATCGAGTAAAAGAATGTATGTCTTAGTTTCCTCCCCTCTGCCCTTTTTTGGGTTTTCTGGCTTCTTCCAAGAGCAGCTACAGAGTAGTGTTTAAAAGCTTAAGCAAGCAACCTAGGGTTTCTACGCTTCAATTTCTCCATCTGTGTTTTGGGGATAATGGTACCCATCTCTGCATTCACAGGTTTTTAGGGAGGATTAAATCAGATGATCGACATAAGGCACTTGGTGCTCGCACAAGTAAGAGCACAGTAAATGTTGGTTCTTCTCTTATAATCTTACAGGACGTTTCATGGATGTCAGTTCATCATTTCCACCAGAGTGTGAGCTCTTCTGTGGCATCACAGTGGACGGTAGGTTCCCCCTGTTGGCTGCCTCTTGGAGTCACTGTCTGGTGAGCCTCCAGGCAACCCCACGCCCAGGGCTGGGCCCTGCCTCGCTACAGCTACACCGTGCTGAGGGCTCTGGCCCTGGACTTCCCCAGCAATCCCTGCATGAGAGATACTGGATCGGAGGAGCCCTTTGCAGTGAGTGGCTTAAGCGAGGGAGCCACCTTAACCCCAGCTCAGCATCCAGGTTTCAGGCCAAAGGGAAGAAAGTTTGGCTATGAGACAGCATCCTGAGAATTGACTGAATCAGTTCTCAGAAAGAGGCCCTGAGGGAGAGATAACCTCAGGGAAAGGCCGTAGCGACCTCGTCCCCATCTTGGGCCTTTCTTGCAGGAGACAGGGTCCCAGTAAGAGGATAGGATTCGTGCAGCAATCGGTGTGGTGGCAGTCTTGGAGGGTGCCTGCCCCCAGCCCCCATGCTGTACTCTAGCAGGGGTCCTGAGAGTGGGGTCCTTGGACCAGCAGCAGCAGCAGCATCACCTGGGCGCACACTAGAAATTCAGATTCTCGGTCCCACCCTAGACCTGCTCAGTCAGAAACTTCAGTGTTTTCAGTGCACATGGTCCTGACACACTCTCAAGTCTGAGAACCACTGCCCTCAGGGAACTGTCAGGGAGAGGAGAGGAAGTCCAGATAAATTCCTCTTTCCCTGCCCTCTCTGAGGACTGGCCAAGTTCCTGCCCAACATTCTTGTCTCCATTTTTTTGTTTACTTGAGCTAATTTCAGCAGATTTCTGAACTAAAGAGTTCTGAGTAATAAATTAGGGGTCACTCAAAGAAAACTGTAAAAGAAGTGAAGCTTGGGGTGCCCATGTGCCTGCTTCAACATCTCCCTCTTTGCGTACCCTCATCAGGAAGCCTGGCAGTGACTAGTGACCCCCTGTCCCTCCTTCCTGGACAGAGAGATGGACCATGCCAAAATGGTTTGTCCTCAGAATTCAGCCCCAGGAAAAAGTCATACATGGGCATAAATACAGACGTACAAAGATGTTCACTTCAGTGTTATTTACATAGGGCAGAACAGAAGAGGAGAGCAACCCAAACAGCCAAGAGTATAGATCAAATAAATTATGGCACACCCATATAATGGAATATTATGCAACTGCTGAAAATGATGTTTCATAAAACACTTGGTGTCAAGGGTGAAATGGTATCAAATAATATAAAGTGATCAAAGATGGATACAAAATAGTATGTCCAGAATAAACCTACATATGTATGCAGGAAAAAACTAGAAGTAAATACACAAAATGTTAATAGAGGTTATCTCTGTAATGGTATCATAAAGTGTTTTTATTTTTTTCTTTATACTTTTGGATATTTTCCAATTTTCCACAAATAGAAAAAATGCAATGACATTATGTGAACTGGGTTGATCATTTTACCCCTCCCCCGACCACCTTATTTTTTGGGGGTAGGAGGAGGTAATTAGGTTTGTTTATTTATTTATTTTAATGAAGGTACTGGGGATTGAACCCAGGACCTTGTGCATACTAAGCATGCACTTTACCACTGAGCTATACCCTCCCTGCTGACCACCTTATTTTGATGACAGCAGTGACTAGCTGGGTTGTCACAGCTGGAGCAGGCTCAGAGGAGACCATGCCAGGCCCAGACTGCAAACAGATCTGGCAGAAAAGGAAAAGAAACAAGGCCAGACTGGGCCATTAATGCACAGGGGAAATGGAGAGGGGCCAAGCAGGGCCACTGGGGCTGGTCCGAGCTGACCACAGGCAGCTCTGCCGTGGAGCCCAGCAAGCTCTGGCAGCCAGTGATCCTTGGAGGTCAGCAGGCCCAGCTGTGGGCAGATTCAGGACACCAGAAAATAACACCACAGCCCAGCACAGTGCCTGGCATTTGGGGATACTCAACAAATACTTGTTGAGTGGAGGAATAAATGAAGCGTCATCACGGTCTCTGGTGATAAAGACCCTTCACCAGAGGATGCCCTCAGGGTCAGGGGTCTGGGCACAGACAGGCTTGCAGGGAAAGGGG
Organism: Vicugna pacos; assembly: GCF_048564905.1. Taxonomy (NCBI): domain Eukaryota; kingdom Metazoa; phylum Chordata; class Mammalia; order Artiodactyla; family Camelidae; genus Vicugna; species Vicugna pacos. Next base: position 13,136,218 of record NC_133009.1, on the reverse strand, counting down.
CCTGGGAGAGAGAGAGCTCAGCTGTGTCCAGAGAAATTGTGCCAAACGGGGGAAAGCAGGAGCCTTAGAATCCAGCCCAGGTTTGAATGCCACCTCTACCACTAAGCAACAGGGTAGTCCAGGGCAGTTTACCTAACCTCTCTGGCCTCCTTTCTTCCCTCACTACCTGGGTATATCTCTCCCCACCTTGAAAGGCTGTTTTCCGATGTTTCCATGAAATAATGGAAGGCACGTGAAGGACAGTTACAGGTCTGCTCCCGCGGCTCAGTGGCAGCCTGAGAGCAGGTAAAGACAGAGCTGTACTGTGCTCCGGGCCAGCACCAGTTTGGCAAGGTGGGGCATGCTGCCGCTCGCCCAGGAACCTGGGCAGGTTGCTGGCACCAGGCACTGGCTCTCGCTGGCAACGGAGGCTGCAGCCTCTGCACTGCCTGGCTCAGAGGCTGGCCAGGTCCAAGCCTGGAGTTGGATCCAGCAATGAGCTAGGGAAGCAGGGAAGCTGGGAAGTGAAGAGGGGGCTGGCTACAGAGGCCAAAAGGAGAAGAAACAAGGATAAGGTGAGGGTGTGGGCACCCAACAGATTCCTCGGACAGAAGATACAGATTTGGTTTTCTCTGTCTCGAGGGCAGGTTTGGAATCTCACTTCCTTGAGGTGACTTGTCTCCACAAGGAGTTCGTACAGCTCTTTGCTGGGTGTGTTCCCAGACCACTCAGACCTCCTCGTAGGCACACGCTGTTTTCGTAATGGCTTCCTAATGTCATAACACTGACCTGGGGCAGGTCATCTTCAGAGATGAGAAGTGCTACCCCTGTACACACATTCCTTCTTCTCACACCCACTGGTTCTTCTTCCTGGAGCCTTCTTGTTGCCAAGTCCTGCCCTCACGTCTCTGATTTATCCTTACTTGGAGAGCGCATCATATGCTTGTTACCTGGCTAATCCACTGACCCTGTCATTGCCACCTGTATCTTGGGCAAGATTTGCTAGCACAGCACTTCCCACTCTCATGGCTGCCTCTGACATAGTCACCTCTGTCAGCCTGCACCAGACCGTGAGCTTCCTTGGCACAAGGGTTGTCTTACTCGCCTCCTGCCCTTGGCAGATTCCAGTACAGTGCCTGTCATTGTACAGACAGCGCTCGGCATTGCTGGGTGAAATAAAGAGGCAGGGGCGGGGGTGTGTAGCAGACACTGTGGATTGACCACCCAAAAGCCTTTTGAGACCTTTCCCCCTTCTTCTACCCTGGGGTTGGTAACAAAGTTCATACTTAACTTTCCCAGCTACCCTTACAGCTAGATGTGGGCGTGTAAAACAGTTGTAGCCAATGAGATGTAAGTGCAAATCTTCAAGGAAAGCTTTCTTTCCAGAAGAAGAGACAAACATCTCTAAAAGAAAGCCTTTGAGCCTTTTGCCCTTCCCTTTTCTTCCTACTTGGAACGCAGATGTGATGCCTGGAGGTGCAGCAGCCATCTTGCAACCATGAAGCAACAAGCAACAGTCAGAATGGCCGAGTGAAAAAGAATAAAGTACCGTGCTTCTTGATGGTGTCACTAATGACTGAGATTGCTAGGCTCACCAACCTCCTGGCTTGCTTGGGACTGAAGGGTGTCCAGAGATCCAGGACTTTTGATGCTAAAACAGGAACAGTCCTGGGCAAATCTGGACATTGGTCACCCTATCCTAGCCCTGGACTGCTTATTTCCAGAGACTTCTTATTATATAGTGAGAAAAATAAACCTGTTTGTCTCAGGCATTGTAGTCAGGTTTTTCTATTATTTGTAGTCAAAAGCATTCCTGTGGATGCACACGAAAGTTGATATTTCTAAGATTCAACAAACAGATAGGTACAGAGTTGCAGGTCATTGAGTGCTAGCTCCCTTCACAGGGATTATCTCAGTTGAGTCTCAATAATTCTTCATGGTAGGTTTTAACAGGTGAAAAAACGGAGGCTCCAGGAAATTTAGCCCAACTAGGATCCAAGTCCTGTACATTAATGCCATGCCCTTTTCACCCATAGCCACTCTGGCTCATTTTCTTTTAACTTAATATGTGATCATTTAATGTTATTTTAGGATGGGCGTTATTCTTTTCAAATGAGTGTCAAAAAATCCTGGTAATTAGACTGATTTTTCCGTCACTACTGTTAATAAATAAGAGAGAACTGGTTTGCATAGATTTAAAGAATGTTTTAAAATTGTGGAATGATTCCCAAGGTGCAAAGGGGAATGAGTAAAAAGTCTCCTTTCCACCCCTGTTGCTTTATGGGTGAATATTAGGAAGACTTCTATCAGTTTTATGTTGGTGGTTTTGAGCATGGATCATAATGAATAGTCCCTTAAATTTGTAGTCACCTTTTGAGATTACAAAATACTTTCAGAGGCACAGTCTCATTTTCTCTTTCCAGCTGGTTGGGGAAGTTTTCTTCAGACTCGCTTCATTGTCAGAGTTCTTGGCAAATCTCCACCCCCACCCCCCACCTTCCAACCCCGACCATCCCCATTCCCAGAAGCCAAGACTTCCTGCTGGGCCCCTTTCCCCTTTTGTAGGCTACCCGCCTGTGACCATGGCCACACCCTGGCTGGTGCTGAGTCTCCTGGGGCCTCTGGGTACAACCTCAGGCTCTTTATGTGTTCTCTGTATCACTCTCCTCACCAAGGACAGGCCTCTCCCATAAGATGCTCTGAAAATTCTGCTGATGGCTCGCTGACTGGCTGACCTGCTCCCACACACGTGTAGCCTGTGAAGTACCCTGTTCAGTCAGCTCATCTGACTCAGTTTCTCTGTCAGTTTGCGTATCTATTTACAGCTTGCCCCTTATTAAAAATAATGTTTATGAAGAGTCTGGGAAAACATGTTATGTGAGTTGAAAAATGTAATATATCTGTATCTATGTATATCTACATCTATACATACTATATAATTAAGACTCTCAGAACAAAGCCAACGTATAGAACAATTTCTGGAAATAACTCATTATTTCCTCCCTCTCAGCTCAACCATACCTCTTCCTCCAGATTTCCTCATCTCAGTTGGGATCCACCAGGTTTCCCAGGCCAGGTTTCTTAGCATTTTCATCCTCAACTCCTTTGTCTCCACTCCCATCACCAGCGCAGGTGGCCACCCATCAGCCCCAGTGGTCACTAAGTCCTATCCATTCTCCTCCTTAGCTTTCTTGACTCTGTCCTCTTTTCTCCATCTCTGCAGTCGCCTCCCCAGTTCAGCCCCCACCATCCCACACCTGAGTTTCTGCAACCAGGTTCCTGCCTTCTAAGTCTTGCTCTACCTCCATCCGGTCTCCATATCCCAGAAAGAAAAAAAAAATAGTCCTGCACACACCTTGCTTATGGGCCTAATTGTTCCCATTGTCCTCAGGGAACAGTTTAATTCCCTTTGTGGTCTGACTCAAGCTCACTTCTCCAGTCCCTCACTTGCCTTTCCACATGCTGCCCATCACTTGCTGGCTGTTCTGAACCCCTCACCTCCAGCCCTCACCCTCTCTCGCCTTCAGTTCTCACACAGGCTGCCCTGCATGCTGCATACCCTTCCTTGGGTTAACTCCTGCTGACCCTTCAGGTCTCAGCCTCACTGATTTTAAAGAAATAAGGTTAAGACAAAAACGTCAACCAAGTTTGCTGAATAGTGTTCCTGGGTTTTCCTCATAGTGTATATATGATACAGTCAATCCATCAATCATCCATTTATTGAAGAATCATTAATTCTGCTCAGACTTATTAGGCATGATACATCTAATGGCCCAGGGCACCACTGGTTCTAGGTATCAACCCTATGTCTCTTTCTGCAGATTCATTTGTTCAGTCAATCTGCATTTCCATCTTTCATTTGTATTTACTCAACAAATGGCCATGCAAAAAATAAACAGAAGGGAGTCTCTGTCCTCAAGGGTCATGATGGTGTGGCAGACACAGGCTTACAAACACACCAGCATGCCACATGGTCAGTACCATGAAGAGGAAGGCAGAGCACTGCAGGGGATCAGAGACAGTCTCACAGCAGAAGTGAGGTTGAACTGACAGGTGTTAACAGGTAGATGGGGCATGAGAGATAGAGGGGCAAGGAGCAGGGGAGAGAGGTTCTTTCCAGAAGAAGAAATGGCAGGTACAAAGGCTCTGAGATGCATTAAAACCTGACTGTCCCAGGACCCAGATAACATGTGTAGAATGAGCAGGGTGCTGGGAAACATGCATTCCCCACACGCCGCCTGCTGTTGGAGCCTCATCCTTCACCAGCCCTTTCTCCTTCCTCCTTCTCCAGGTCCTACCTATTCTCAACCCACCCAAGAAGGACTTCCTTCACAAAGCCTTCTTGGACTGTGAACTAAATAGATAGACACTGAATCCCATTCTGCTTTGTCATTCAAAGATTTCATAACAAGTTACAGCTTCCTACCAAACTGTAAAGTCCTTGAAGATAGGGACTATGAGTTACACTGATTCTTAAATTCCTCTGGGCATGCAGGCAAGAAACCTGGAGCTGTGCTGTGAATGTTCCTTGAAGCAACACTCCAGGCCTGGAAAGGCAGTGCTCATGTACCTGACCTCAAACAACCACTGGTGAGTCTCTCAATACATACCTTCCATCTTCATACATCATTGGCTGTGATATTGGATTGTAGGCTTGTGGTGGGGCTTTAGTAGATGCCATTAGCTTGATTTTATGGTTCTCCAAGAAGACACTAGCAATGATGTTACAAGAAACTTAAGGGGATTCCCATTAGGAGTCCCTAGCTCTAACCAACCTTTGAATTTACTGTTAATTAACTTCTCACCCACGGAAAGTAAAAAATGTTGTCATCTGTAAAGCCCTGAGCTTGTAGGTAGAAGAACCAGGTCTTGGCTCCATCTCTACCACATATCAGCCCTGTGACCTGGGACAAGTCATCTATGCACTTTTAAACCTCAGTTTCCCCCATCTTTAAAATGGGAATAATAATACTTCACAGGGTTAAAACTACTCTCAAAGGGCTATTGTAAGGATTAAATGTGCTAATGGATGCAAACTTGATTGGCAATATGTGAAGTGTCATTTAAAAATCAAAGAGCACTTTCATCTTTATTATAAACAAAAATCCTCTTCCCTCTGTATAATTCTCAACATTCAAAGTCTAGACACAAGCTCTCCACTGGGAAGGAAGTGAACTGTACTGATCGGAGGAGAGCGTCCATCACCTGACACCTAGGAGACCCCCTGGAGCCCCCTTCAGACGCTGGGATAGTCGTGTCTGCTTTACTGGGGACTGCAGCTCCTCAGAGCAGGCACGGTGCTCACCAGGTGAGCTGCCCTACCGTGCTCCGAGCCCGATGGAATGGCACCTGCTGAGGAAGCTGCCCAGCTCAGCTCTTGGAACACTGGCTCTTCCCAGGGAGAAGTCTCTATTCCAGGCTGTCCCCTTCAGAAAGAGAGTTCTGCTTAGATTTGGCAGGGAAGATATTTAAGCAACGCAAACAACAAAAGTCGCCCCAAACCAAAGACCCTAAAAGAGAAGGGAAAGAGAGACAGTCACATCTACACAGCCGGCACTGATCTAATGTATAATCAGAGGCCTGGACTCAAATACAAACTGGCTGTGTGACTTTGGGAAACTCACCCAACCTCTCTGTGCCTCTAACATTATGCCCTCTAAAATGAGCCTAGTAATGCCTATCTTTTGGTGTTATTTAAGGATTAAATTAATGTGAGTTTTATGAAATGGAAAACGCCATGTGATTATGAGTTGACTATAAACATACTTGCCTGAAGAAATCATTCAGAAACACCCAAATGAATTGTGTGTCTCTGGGCCTCAATAGGTTGTCCATTAAGGGACCTTAAATGTGATTGTAAGAACCACACCAAGGTCTGAAAAGGCATCTGCATGTGAGGGGTGTGCCATGAAAGCCAGTTGGTTTCTATGGGTAACAAAGGCCACCTCCATGTGCCTTTGTTCCCTATGCATGGCCCCCTCCCTGGAGGGGCACGGTTGCATCCCCTACCTGCACTCTGTGTTTTATGATTCCCAAGGCCCTTCCACTGCCCTGTCTCTTTGATTCTCCCAATAAACCTGTTAGGTCAGCAGAGCAGATAAACCCTCCCTTCGCCTACTTGCACTTTTTATGGATGACTTGCCTGAGGCCACAGAGCTCAAAAGGACAGTTCCTCTGCAACCTGGAACCCCCAGCTTGGAGGGTCAGCTGGGATTTGAACCCAGGTTTCTAACGACCTTGCTGCCCATAGCCCAGGCCATGAGCCCAAGCTTAACAAAAGCCCTGTGGGCTGCAGCCAGGAGGGTAAACAGACCCCATTAACACAGAATTCCCTGGCAACCCTATCTAGACCTGGGCACCTGCTTCCACCCAGAGGTTTTTATCTCCTTGAATTTGTTTCCAAGGGGACCAGCAGGTACTTGCTCTCCCTGCTTTGGTCCTTGCTCCCTGTACGTAATTGGGGAGCACCGTATTGGCCTTGTGCTGTGATGAACGGGCTTCCTCAGGCGAGCAGGCAGTGACTGAAGTGCTGGCAGCGTGTGGGCCCTCCTCTGCAGCGCCGCACTCAGATACCATTAGCCCCGTGTGTCACAATGCTTGGCAACGGTTCCGGGAGGCAGCAAGGCCTTTGTTCATGCCACCGTCCCGTCAACTGGCTACAATTTCATTTGACTGCCAGCCTGCTTGGCCTTTTGCATCATCCTGGCCTGTTCCCTCCTCCCTCAGCCAGTGGTTAGTCCATTATCCCAGATTTTTCAGGGAAGATCTAAGGTGTGCATGTAAAGTTCCTGCATCTTCCCCTAAAGCAGCTTTGGGATGATCTAGACAATGAACAAGTGCTGTGTGGTTTAGGAGGGAGGCTCCCTGGGACTTCTCCTGTTCCTGCCGGTGCACAGAAGGAAGGACCTTGTATGGCAGAGTCTGGCCCCAGTGCCCAGGCACTGGGATCTGTATAGTGGCCAGCCGGGTTGGGTGGAGGATGCAGCATGCAGTGCTTCAACGCATTCAATAGAGCACATACTATGTGCCTGGCACTGTTCTAGGCCCTGGGAATAAAGCGGTGAACAATACAGATGAAAAGCCCTGCCTTATGTGGCCTTATTAGTGTTGGTTATTGGCCACTTCTCCCACTTGACCTTCAAGGCAGAGATTGTGTGTTTTCATCTCCAAAACCTGGCAAAGTGTCTGGCATAGTGTAGATGCTCCGTAAATGTCAAAATGAACTGACAAGTAAACAGAACATAGAGATGGATGAGATACGGAGAGTGAGGACAAGAGAACGCAGACTTGAAGGAGAGACAGAACCGACGGGGACTCTTCTTCTCACAACACAGGAAGGGGTGATTAAGTTGCCTGCCCCTCATTCCTCTTTCCTCAAGGCTAAATACTTCAGTTGTCTTAACCTTTCATCTCACATCCATCTCATTTCCCAGCCCTCTAATCATCTGTGTTGTTCACATCCCTCTGCGCCTTCATCACACTTTCCAGAGGCCCCTTTTGTGTTTAATGTGATGTGTTCAGAGCAGCAGGACCGCGAGCCTGTTTCCTGAAGAGCATCAATTCCACTTAATTAGCTCAGGATTCTACAATTCCCGGAGCCTCGCCACCCCAGCCTGGTGGCTGTGGGAGCAGCCCTGCCTCTGGGCACCAGTAAATTGTTTTCACAGAGAAAGAGTGGAGAGAATTGAACTGGTGATTATGCTAATGATTTCCTTTCTGTGTCAAGCCTGCTCTGCAGGGAGGCCCAGCTTCTGGGGCTGGAGTGTGGGCAGGGCAGAGGTGGGGAATGTGGAGAGGGGACCGGGCTGGAAAGCCCGCCCTGAGGACTGAGGAGACACCTGAGGGACTTGGCATCTTGGCGGAGTTAGTGCGTTCCGCCGTGACAGGGGCAGGCTGGGGGTCCAGGGCCTTCGCCAGTTCTCGGCTCTCACATCCACAGCAGTCCTGTGAGGGAGACATCATCTCCAGTTACGGACAGCGAAGCTGTGATGGACAGTTGGAAGGACAGTCCCAAGGTCACCGGCTTGGAGGGAAAACATGACACACAGCAAGGGGGTCACTCTAACCCAGAGCTTGTAACTCCCAGTGCGGATTTTTCCGTTACCCCGCAGTCCCTTCTCTTGGTGGATTCTTGGTGTCAGAGGCAGAGGAGGCAGTGCCGGGGGCAGAAGCCCTTTAGCAGTCCCGATGTCATATGACGGGCCCAGCACGTGGCTGGGCAGACCGAGGCGCCCTAGCCAGCCTGTCGGCCTCTCTTGTTGGAAGTGGCCCTCAGCCAGTTTGAACCTGTGCTTTTTGGAGTCTCCATGTGTTCCTTCTGTCCAGCCTGCCTGTGCCTCCCACCTCTGCTCTCCACCTGGCAGCTGCCCGGGGAGCCATGTGGACCCCCTCACTCTCTAGTGGCCCAGCAAATCCCTGCCACATGGGCTTCTGTTTATCACTGGGGCTGGATGGTTTTCACCAGTCAGATGATCATTGGTTAATCTGTCAGTCAGTCAACAAACTGGCACTGTTCTGAGTGATAGAGGTACCTGGGAGAATGAGGCAGAGCTCCTGCTCTCGGGGACATTGCTCCCATCCTCCTGGAGCAGGCAGGGGGCAGTTTAGCACAGGGAGACAGAAAGACTCCTCGGGGCTCCAGGACCTGCCTTGCTCTTTAATGAAGTCCAGCTCCACTGCAGACACACAGAGGTCGCTTTGAGGTGGGCAGTCCTGAGGAGGCTGCTGCCTGGGCTGATCCGCCAGGATGTATGGAAGCAGCAGGAGATGCCCCTCACATGTGCACACACACACCAACTCGAGGATGCTCAAGTGAGGATCTGGGAGGCTCCTGAAGGTCCACCAGTTCTGCCCCTGCTGGTGGGGTGAGGTCATTTAGCCTGGATGTGGTTTCCAAAACTGACTGCTCTGGCCGAACTTTGGGCCACTCCCACACTGATGGGAGGCAATGGGGGAGAGATGAACAACACAGTTGACACCGAGGTGCAAGCCGGGGCGAGTGACCTGGCCCCTCCGTGCCTCCTTTTCCTCTGTGAAGCAGGAACCGCACGCGGCCTGGCTCACAGGAGTGTGTGTGGATTCGAGACGCACAGCTTTCACATGGAGGGCACACTGCAGGGCTCAGTGAGTGACAGCTCGGCCCCCTCCCTGCATCCTTCAAAGGAAGTCCTCTTTCTGCCTTCTGGTTCACACCTCCTTGGCAGCCATCCAGAGTCCCTAGAATGAACTGTCTGGGAGAATGCAGTGACAGAAATACTCGGCCATATCTGGAACTTCCCTGGTGGCAGCTGGTCCTTGATCACGGGTTCCCCCTGGGAGCTGCTGTGTTAGGGCATGAATCAGACCCAGGCTCAACTCTGGCTCTGTCACACCCCTGGTGGTGGCCTCAGGAAAGTCACCCAAACTCTCCCAGCCTCAGTTGCCACCTCTGCCAACTAGGGATGAGAATACCTCCCTCAAAGGCTAGCTGAGAGCATTAAGTAATACAGTGAGGCGTGGCCACCTTTCTTTAAAGAAAGAATGAGAGGATAGAGTGCCAAAGGAGAGGACAGCTGGAAGCCGGGTGGAGGTGGTCGTGCGCTAAGGGAGGCGTGAGGCGCTCGACGGGAGTAAGCACAGGATGCTAACAGTCACCCGCGTGGGCTCTCACTGCGTGCCAGCCTGTGCTCAAAGCTCTTTACCCAGCGTGCCTCACCAAATCGTCACAAAAGCCTCCCGAGTTAAGTATTATCCCATTTCAAAGATGTGGAAAGGAGACTCTAAAGAGATTAAGGAAGCTGCTTAAGGTCGCCCAGCTGGCAATTGGCAGAGCTAGGAGCCCAGCTGTCTACCACCACAGCCACTGCGCAGTGTTGCCAGCTGGGTCGAGGTGCAGGGTCTGTCCCAGCTGGGCCTTGAGGGGCTGAGTCACAACATCCCTCATATGTGAAGTGGGTGTAAGCATTCCAACTCTAAATGGAATGTGTGGCATTGATTTGGGGGTCCTCACCTCTCTCCAGCCCTGAGAGGGAAACACTTTATAAACAGAGGAGGACCTATTGGCCCTGCTACCCTGAGCCAGATCTCTTGTCCTGCCAAATTGTTGGAATGGTTCAGTGACAAGTGTGGTCTTAGGAAGAAATTTATGATGCCTTATTCAGAGTGAGTCACCAACTCCCTGTGGTGAGAGGCACGCGGGAAGGGCCTCTACAGAGACAGGCTAACTCACCCTGGTCCCAGCTGCCCTGGGCCTGGCTGCCTCCCCAGGCCCCCGCCAGAGGGGGAGCGCTGTCCTGTGAGGGTGAGGGCAGTAGAGAGAGGGAGACAGACTCCAGCTGGGGAAAGCTGGTGCCCTGTGCTGGAACTGCATGGACCTCACTGGGCGTGAGGGGCTGCAGATTTCTCTTTCTGCCTGCCACCGAATTTCCTAGGTGCTTCCAGTCAGGCTCCAGGTCGCTCCCTGACTCCTTTCCAAGGGTTTTGCATAACCCTCCCAGCACTTGGTCAGCCAAAGAACACTTCACAGTTTGGGTGAATCCTTTTCTCTGCCTTTGAATCACAAAAGAGGAAGGTGACTGATAGAGAGTTAAACTTCAGAGGAGGAAGGCTTAGCTTAGATGCTGCCATTCTGCTGAGATTGTTTTTCTCCTTTAACAGCTATACGCCGCCATGTTCACGAGGAAAGCTGCTGCCTTAAAAGTTGACTCTTTTGGTCATAAGTGTGACTATGTTAGAACAACTAACATGAGAAAACATCAGTCAAGCAATAGCAGGTGATCTCCTTAGACAGATGTCACTGAAGTCACCAGACAAGGCTGACCCTCCCCTCTCTGCTCCTGGGTGCAGCGTGAGGATTTGTCTGATGTATTCAAACCAGTTTAGGATGGAGCATACACGGCTCAGGATATGTGGTCTGCCTGGCAGGCACGGAAAATGCCCACAGCGTGGACAGGGTAAAAACCAGCTCACTTCACTGGTGGTCACTTATCTAGTCACCCACATTTTGCAAACAGCTGAAGGCCAGCCAGGATGCAAACGCAGACCCTGGGCAGCAGCAATGGAGTCCTAGTGTCATTCACCGTGAAACTCACCCCCTCCCCAACACGAGAGCCTTTTTGGGTCCTGTTGACTCCTACTTTAATCGTGATTCTAACATGGTAAACACTTGTATTTCTTAACCCAAACCCCATTAGCAGGATCTATGCTGGAAGGAGGGAAGAGCCTCTAGAACTGAGATGTTCAGTATTTTGTGGGTTAGTGATCTCTCTGAGAAGCTAATGAAAACTGTGAACTCTGGCCCCAGAAGGATGCATTACCCAGTGTGTTCCTGCAACATCAGGTGGTTCTTAGCTCCTTGAGTCTCACCCGCAAAACCCAGATTAAGAACCACAGCTGTAGAGGTGGGCACACCTGTGAGCTGACCACCTGGACCGTAGAGAGCAGACCCAGGGATGTTAGCCCTGCCGCCCGGGCCAGCCGTATGTGGCAGACTCCCCGATCCCTGACGGGTGGCGGTGCTCATCACAGTGACCCCGTCAGTGCCCAGGTACGCTTGGTGCCTCCACCAGAGCAAGCAGGGGTGCACATAAAACACTCACTAAGCATGCAGCAGGTGTCAGGCTCTCTTCTAGGTACTTGATCTGTTTTAATTCATTGAATTCTTGCAACAGCCCTGGAAAGTATTTCTACAAAGAGCCTGGACTTTAACTGTAGTTTTCAAATTCCATCTCCAGTGGCTAAATTATTAGAAATGTAATATTTTCCCAGAAAAAAAATACTTACTGGTACTATTGAACACTTGCTTTGGGTCAAGAATTGTGCTAAGTATGGGTTTTACATGTGTTCATTCATTTATTATATGCAAAACCACATTTTACAGATAAGGAAATTGAGGCTCAGAGAGACTAGGTAATACGCCTAAAGTAATAGGCTTATCAGTAGTGGAACTGGGATTTGAGCCAAGTTTCTCCATTTCTAAACCCTTTGATAGGAGGTATCGTGCTCTCCTGCTCTCTCCAGTGTGGCGTTATGGTCTACATGCTCACAGCTACCTAGAACAATGGGGGTTCGGTAAGCAAAATTCTGCAAAGATCTTATATTAATGTCCAGGACACAGACTCCGGTGGTACAGGGTAACACAAAGAGCACGAGAAGACGTCCATTTAAACATGGTGGCTCAGTCTCCAGCATTTATTTTCTCTCTTTCTATCATAGATTTTTTTTTCACAAAGATGGCCGCAACAATTTTTTCTATTCCTCTATACATGCCCCTTTACTATGCACCTTTGCCACTCTTCCCATCAAGAGAAAATATCTTTTATACATATATATATTCTTTTTCCAAATTATTTTCCATTTAATTACTATAAGATATTGAATGTAGTTCACTGTGCCATATAGAAGGTCTTTTGTTGTTCATCTGTTTTATATATAGAAGTATGTATAAGTTAATCCCAAACTGAATCACGTTGCTGTACACCTGAAACTAACACAACATTGTAAATCAACTAGACTTCAATTTAAAAAGAATATCACAAAAAGAGAGAGAGAGAGAGAGAGAGAGACAGAGAGAGACAGAGAGAGAGAGAGACAGAGAGAGAGAAAACATCTTGAATCTGGGCTGACTTGCATTGACCAATAGAATTTAGTTGAAAGTGATACTGTGTGACTTCTAAGGCTTCTGCCTTTAATCTTTTGGAACATTACCCTGAGATCATGCCTTAAGGAAGCTAGTCTAGTTTATTGGAAGATGTGGGGCCAATGGAAGAGAACTGAGGCACCCCAGTCAACAGCCAGCACCAGCCACCAGGCTTATGAACAAGGCCAACTTATATTTTTCAGCTCAGCCAACTATTGAGTCAGCCCAGGTGAAACTAGCAGAGGAACCACCCCATCAACCCACAGCATCATGAAAAGTAGTAAATTATTGTTGTTTCAGCCACTAAGCTTTGGGGTGATTCATTATACAGTAATAGATAACTGCCTCCTAAATCCTACTTCACTCACCCCTTTCCCCAAATAGCCAGTAATAGTGGAATTACAAAGGCATTAAACCAAAAGGATGAAGAGAAGAGGGAAGACCACTGGGGAGGAAAGACTTCCAAACCCTTGGAAGGGCAGGTGGGTTGAGGAGCAGTCTCTGAGTGGCGCTGAGAAAGTCACAATCCAACATGTGTGCAAGAAAGGAAAGTGATGAGAAGTGCACCATGGAGCCTCATGGAGTCTGCAAGGGTTGGGTGCTGATAGGTACCCCCACAGAAGACAGGAGCAAGGCCCAGGGCTAAGAAACAGGAAGCTATCCCAGCTCTCTTTTTCCATGGGAGAGACCAGAAGTCATTATCTGGAGAAAATGAACTGGAGATGCTCTGGACTCCAGGACTAGTCAGGACAGAGGGTGACAGTGAGGGAGGAGCTTGAAAACTGGGAGATTAATCAGAAATGAAATAAATTTGGCCTCTCAGACGCTCTGCCTGCTCCCAGAGCACCAGCAGCTGGGTGTGACCTCCCTTCCCGGTGGGCAATGGAAGATTCTTCTCTGGATAGAGTTCTTCCTCAGTCCCATCCTCTGCTCCAAGGAAAGGACCTCCACAAAATATTATTTGACAATTCCCAATAAAACCGCCTTCTAGCCATCTGATCACTCTACTGTGAAGTCTACTAAAGTGTCAACTTGTTTATTCTTTATTATGAAGGATCACCAGACATTTGAAACGAAAAAAAAACAGGTCAAAACAAATAGAAAAGAAGGAAACAGACAGCATACAGCAAGCAGAAAAACCTTAAAATAATTTTTAAAAGAACCTATAAAATAGTAACTTCAGGAAAATACAACATAAAAATATAATTCCATGAGAAAGGAACAATCAGAGAAGTTCTTGAAAAATTTAAATATGGTAACTAAAGTAAAAAACAAAAACCAAAATCAGCAAAAGGTATCCAGCACAAGGAACAAAAAACCAGTTCACCCCAAATTTTAGGACACAAAGGATCAAGAGAACACCAGGAAAGCCCCAGAAAGAGAAAAGCCCCCAACAGACAAAGGAGTGGGGGTTAGACCGGCATGACACTTCCCTCCAGATACACTGAGTAGAACATAAAGGGACGATGCCTTCAAAATTCTGAAGGAAGATTATTTTCATTCCAGAATTGTATATTCAGCCAAATGACTGATCAAATGTGAAGGGAAAATAAAGACAGGCAGGACTCAAAAACAGGGCTTATGAAAGAGGAAGTTGTGGCCTCCAGGAACAGGGGCTCCAGCAAAGGAGAAGGCAGAGGGAAGTCTCAGAGCAAGGAGCAAGGAGCCAGGCCAGCCTGAGCAGTGGGACTTGCATGGGGAAGGGAAGTTTCCAGGCAGAGGGACACAGGGCAAGGACTGACAGGTTATGTGGCCGGGGTGAGTAGGGGAAGAATTATTGCTAGGTCCCTATAGGTCCATTGAAGGAACTGGGGAAGTTGATATAAGTAGAAGAAACTAAGAAATGGGAAAGGGGTTGGGAGATGATCTGTTCTTGAAAAATATATATGAGAAAAGGCATTTAGGTGAATATTTTGAAATCTAGAGTAAAGAGCAGGAAAAAAGCAGCTACTGAGTTGGAAGGGGTTGCTTGTGGGGAGCAAGGCAGAGGAATAGAGGGTTGAGCTGTGGGCCACTGGTTTTTGGCATGTCTTTTAACCCTATTTGATTTTTAACCATGGGAATAGGTCATTTTAATAAAATAATCATTCCTTTTATGCAAAAATAAAGAGCACAGGCTGCTGAGTCCGATCACCTGGGTTCAGATCCCTCTTTTCTCTCTGACTGGTGCCAGGGCCTCAGTGGAGCCGCTGGCCTTCCTTAGTTTCCTTATCTACCTCGGAAATTAAGAAGGGGTTAAACAATTTCTGTGAAGGACCTGGCACAGAACATATGCTCAATAAATCATAGCCATTGTAATTTTTATGACTTCTGAGGAATTCCATGGTAGAATGAAAGCAAACTGCACTGCCCCAGATTTGGGAGGAGTCGAGGAAGCCTGGATAAATGTGACCCTTGCATTTGCCAGTAGGCTTTCCAGCTATGGTAAAGCTGCAGAGATTCTGTGGGCTCCCACCCTACCCCCTCGCTATCTCAGTTATTAGCGACATCGAGTCAGCTTTCAGAGTGGCTTGGAAGGAGCTGGGTTTGCAGCAGAGAGTGGCTTTTCACATAAAGGCCCAATTCATTCCCAGGGGCCCACTTGTAGGTTTTCCTTCTGATGCAGTCATCCCTCACAACCACGTGGCCTCCATGGGAGGGTGGAAAAGCAGCCCCAGAATGGGGCATCCTGCGCAGGGCTGGGAGAAGGCGGCTCCAGGCTCAGCTGGGGAGGTGGGGAGCACATTGGCATCAGGCAGAAACGTTCAGCCCCCCACCTGCCGGGGTCCCGAGCTCAGAGCTGCCAACACTGGTCTGGTGCCCACGAAACTAAGGGGCCTCCAAAGAGGGTCTGGGGCTGAGTATGCTGATCCCCTGGCCTAAATATATACATACACTTATTTAAAAGAACATACTGAATGGGATAAAAATCTGGAGAGAGAGAGGTACCCTAAAATGTTAACCAGAGTTCTCTCTGAATGGTGGGATTTGAAGTGATTTTCATGTCTTCTTACTTATCTGTATGTTTCAATGTTTGTACAGTGATCATATATTCCCTTTGTAGTTTTAATTAATAACAATGATGATAAAGCACAAGGTGATGACTCCCTGAAAGGGGTGTAGGTACATGAGGAGGGGGAGTTTCATGGCCTCTAAAAGGCCTAAATGACCTGTAGCCTGAGAGACTCGGTAACTGCAGGGAACAAGCCAGTTCTCTGCTGGCCAGTGTTTCTAGAATTCAGAGAACCCCCTTTGGGAGGGGTGCAGATCGGGGGTGACCAGGCAGAATGACAGGAAACAGCTAAAGCGCCAGTAACCTTTAATGTGTGCAAGGCGCTGCTCGGTGCTCTAACTCATCTGATCCTCACAAGGACCTCGTGACATAGGGTCACTTGTCATCCAACCTTAGTCTTTCCTTTTCCCTTCTATGGGTCCAGCCAAATAGAGTGACTTGCTGTCTCGCATTCGTGACCCTTAGTTGCCACTCTATGCCTTTGTTCGAGATCTTTCCTCTTCCTAAATGCCTCCTCTCCATTTTCACGTGCAGAATCTCCCTCTGCGTTTCAGAGATCCTAACTCCTTCCTCAAGTAACTGCCATTGCTTCTGCATTCTTACAGTTCTCACTTGGTAACACTGTTCTACCTCATAATTAACGCTGCAAGTTAATGTGTTGCAGCACATCAGCCTGGGTGCTCAGAAGAGGCGCACTGAGTGGGGCAAGATGTGGTCCTAGCCCTGAGGGGCTTTCTGCCTGCCTGCCTGCCTGCCTAGGGAGAAGACAGAGACAGCTAAGAACCCACAGTAGAGAAAGGCCTTTAGACTAGTGCTAAGTGTTAAGGAGAAGAAGCGGGTCTGGGTTCTCAAGGGAGGCTTCTCAGAGGAGGTCAAGTGAACCAAACAGGCCTTGAAAAGTGCCTGGGATTCCAGCAGGTGGAGAGGGTAGGGGTGGGGTCCCCAGGAGAAGCAGGAGGGGAGACACTGGACTGTGGTTTAGGGAGCATGAACTGGTTAACCCCAAAGGGCAGGATTCCCATGGGCTTCTTTGCCTCCCCAGAGCAGCAGTTCCTGGCCACAGGACACTGTCTCTCCTGGCCCACAGTGACTGTCATGGGGCCACTGCTGTGAGCATCAGGGACACCAGGCTGGTGCCCTGCCCTGGGAAGAGCCTCCCAGGTAGTGCCCATGGTGCATATGCAGAGAACATCCATACAGTGAGTGGTGGGCAGCCCATGAAAGGACTCCTAGGCCTGCTCTCAACTCTGTCAGCCCTCTGTGAGCTGAAGCGAGGCACTGCTCCTCTCTGGGCCCCGATTTCCCCCGCTGTGAAATGACCTAAACGGCACAGGGAGCCCTATGGAGAGGGCATGAGGCCAGGATGCCTGGGTACGAATCTTTAGCTTCCTCAGTGATCCACGTGAGTAAATTAATCTCTCTAAGCCTCAGTTTCCTCCTTCATAAGAGGGAACAATAATATTGCAAAACCTGATCAGAACACTATAAGTAGGATCCCAAGAATTCAACTGCACAAAACCTGGAGTCTCATTATGGTGAGGGTAGAGAAGATGGGACGCTTAAAGTTAATCGCATTGTGTCTAAATTCAGTTATTATGAGGTGTAGAGCAGGATTCTTGTGGATTAAATGTATATATATGTATACACAATATATTAAAATGTGTTAATATGTATAAAATGCTTAACACAGCAAGTGCGCACTGGAAGCGAGCAGCAGTGAAACAAGAGCTCCCCAGCGGGGCCAGGCGCAGTTCACGGAGAGGATGAGCAGGCTGGCCGCGAGCATGTCAGGGCCGGACTCTGGCAGGGCTGCTGAGCCCACACTCCCTGAGACCAGGAATCTGGTTGGTCTGACACCCCAGCTGCTTCCAGGACTAGTTCTGCTCTGCCCAAGGTTAGATCCTAGAGATCCTGGGAAAGAAACTTTGACTTGGACATTACCTCTGGGCCAGCAAAAAGAAATGTTTTTCACATTCATAATAGATTACAGGAGGAGGATAGAGATGTCAATTAGAGACGATCCTCTCCTTTTTTGTTAAAAATGCTCAGAATAATGTGCATGATTAGTTTCTCAAGTATTTAGTCCCCTGCTGGCATCTATCACAAGAGAAAAAGTAAGCTTCTCTTTGCCCACGGAAGGAAAGCAGTGTCAAAATAAAGCCAGCTCCTACCTCTCCAGCCTAGGTGAGAACCCCTGGCCCTGGCCCTCCCTGCTCTCCAGGCAGGGCCTGCAGAAGGCTTGCTGGCACAGGGCTGCCAGCCTCCCCACTTCCCACCCCTCACTGTGACCATGCAGATGCCCCCATGCCAGTGGGACAGCTCAAACAGGAGCCTGGGTCCCATGTACATCTCGGGAAGTGAGCTGGGAGAGGGTTTCCTGCTGTGCCCTGGGCACAGCTGCATTCCGCATCTTATAAGCATAGGTGTCAGAGTGGAAGGGGACCCTGGAGAGCCTCCTCTTTAACAGATGAAGGATGAAAGCCCAGAGAAGGGTGGGCCATGCCTCCCTGGCTGATTCTTCTCTGTCCCCTTTGCTGCTCCCTTCTCACCTCTTGATCTCTAAATGTTGGTGTGCCCCAGAGCTTGGCCCCTCCCACACCATCTTAAGGACCTCACCCAGACCTGCAGCTTTATGCACCATATATATGTACCTGCTGATGACTCTCAAAAGGAAATCTCCATTCCAAACTCTCTCCTGACCTCCAGACTCATATATCCAACTGCCCACTCAACTCCCCCACTGGGATGTCTAATAGACATCTCTCTTCTCATGGGTCCCAAACTGGGTTCCTGATCTCTCCTCCTCCCACAGTCTTCTCCATTTGAGTTCATGGCAATTCCATCATTGCTCAAGTCAGAAACCATTGGAGTCACTCTTGGCTTCCGTTTCTCTCATCCTCATGCACAATCTTTCAGCAAACCCTTCCACATACATAAGGATTCTGACCACTTCTCCCCAGCTCTTCCCCACCCCGCTCCAAGCCACCATCAGCCCTCAGCTGGTTTGCAAGTCTCCTTAATGGTCTTCCTGCCTCCACCCTTTTGCCATGCAGTCTGTAATAAACCATCCTAGCAGGCGGACTACCCTGTATAAATAGAAGTCAGCTGAGGTCTCCCTTCAGCTCAAAGCCTTTCAGTGGTGCCCCATCCAATCTGGAGCAGTGGTCTCTTGTACCTTTCCATCGGAGCTCCCAGCATTCGCTCCCCACTCACTCTGCTCCAGCCACAGTGGCCTCAAACCCACAAGGTGCACTCTCACCTTGATGCTTTGGTATTTGCAGCTCCTTTGCTTGTGACACTTCCTCCAGGTTTCTGTAAGCTCACTCCCTCTCCTCCTGGGCACAGCTTCATTCCTGTCTTTATGCAAATACCAACTTTTCAGTGCCATTTTCCCTAACCTCCATAGTTAAAATTGCAGCTCCCCTCCAATTTCTGTCCCTGCTTTTTACTTTTTCTCCATGACCCTTATCACCATCAAACATAATGTAAACTTTATTAATTTAGTTAGTTTATTGTCTCCCCTAATGGGAATGTAAGTTTTTTATCAGACACACAGTAAGTGTTCAACAAATACTTGTTAAATGAATGAATGAACAGGAAACAATGGTTCTGATGCGTCTGTGTCAGCTGGTACCATTGCACTAGGCCAGTTAATGGAAGAACAAGAAAACACTTAGATCATCAGTTCAACTCCTCCTTCAGTTGAGGGACGCTAAGATCTAGCAAGGAGGAGGACATCCCAGCACATCCCAGCACACTGATTTTAGAGCTGGGGCTGTGAATGGATCCTGCCGTCTCCCAACAGAGCCTGTTCTGTGCTCCCCCTGCCACCCGCGGAGGTCACTCCATTCTGACAGCAATTTCCAGTCCTCTGAGCTGTAAAATTAGAACAAGGAACCTACAGAAAACAAAGCAATGAGGTGGGGATGGGGTATTTTAGGCTCACTGGTCTCTAAGTGCATACATATATAGAAGGTTCTATACATATGGCTATATATAGGTATTAAATCAGGAAGCAGGTTGAGTGGTAGGTCAGCTTTTCTGGGGGTGGCTGAGCAAGGCTGTTGTAGCACGGACAGTTTCCAGCCAGATTGGCTGATTCCAAGGAAACTGGCCCTGCTGAGTCATCTGGAAGCCACATACCTCACTTTGGGTGTTCAGAAAAAGTCTAAGGAGTTAGATCCTCCTTTTGCTTCTCCTCAATCAGCCAGAAGTACCAGTGAAACTCCAAGGCCCATCCAGCCCAGTAACTGACCAAGGCTCTTACGGTCAAAATCTCCCCAGTGCCTGATTGTTTTCTGTAGGGGCAGATGGGATTCTGAAGGGGGAGTCTGAGCAGTAACCTGGAGCCTCTGTGTCCCCAGTCGACCAGAGACACCTCCTGGGCTCTGTGCCCTTTGTCTACCAGGAAATTTCTACAACCTCAGACCAGGCCTAAAAGATGAGGCCTGGATTAGCAGGAAGCGTTTCCTAATGGTCAGATACTCAATTCATCACGTATGATCTCATTTTATACAACATATGAGAGGAGGTACTTTATGATGCTCTCCATTTTACAGTTAGAGAAACTGAGGCAAAGAGTAGGTAAAGAATGTACCCAGTTCTCAGCTTAAGTGGAAGACAGAAGCATTCTGGCTCCACAGCCCACACCCTCAGCCATCAGGCTGTGCTGCGCTGGCTGGAGTGCAGGAAACTGGGTCAAAAGCCAAACTATGTGCAGCCTTCATTCCTTCCACAAGTATTTACTGAATGTTTACTACATGGAGGGCATTTCTGGGGCTCTGAGAGTCACAGCTGGTTCCAGCATCCAATGTTGCAGATCTCCGGCCGGACGTCGAACAAACGACGAAATGTGTAGCAAACACATTGGTTGCTTGCTGTAAGTGAATGAGGGCCTGTTCTCTCATCTGGGGCAATCTGACGAAAGTACCCTGATTCACGCTGTAGAAACAGGGCCTAGTGTCCCTCTGCAAGGCAGAAGAAGGACCAAGCCCTAGAGCTGGAGCAGATCCCTGCCCTCGTGTAGCGTACGTTGTAGCTGGGGGACACAGACAATGAGATCATTAAGATGGTTGTAAAAGCCCTACATGAAATAAAACAAGGTAATGGGACTCTTTTGGGTTGAACTGTGTTGCCCCAAAAGTTGTATGTTGAAGTCCTAAGCCCCAGAATATGACCTTATTTGGAGATAGGGTCCTTTGCTGAGGTGATGGCGTTGGAATGAGACCATTAGGGTGGGCTCTAATCCAATACAACTAGTGTCCTTATAAAAGGGAGGACATGGAGACAGACAGGCACACGGGGAAGACACCCTGTGAACATAGAGAGAGATCAGGGTGATGTGGCTACAAGCCAAGGAACACCAAAGATCCCACATACACCAGAAGCTAGGAAAGAGGCACAGAACAAATTCTCCCCAAAGCCCTCATCAGGAACCAGCCCTGCTGACACCTTGACCCTGGAAAATAAGTCTCTGCTGTTGAAGCCACCGGTCTGTGGTGCTTTGTCATAGAAGCCCTAACAAACTAACACACAGACCCAAGGTGTCTGGGGAAAAAGAGGACTGGCTTAGCTACCAGATGAGGCAAGGTCTGTCTGAGGAGGTGACCTTTGGGCTGGGCCCTGATGTTGAGAAGAGGCCCATCATGCGAGTCCCTGCAGAAGATCCACAGCCCAGAGAGGAAACTAACCTGGCATACCTGTGGGAGGGATGGAAGGCCTGCGGGGTTGGGGCAGGTCAGTGAGAGTGGACAGAATAGAACAGAAGGCAGGGGCTCCACGAGACATGCTGGGAATTTGGATTTACACCAGTTGCAATGGGAAACCACTGGAGGGAGTGACATGAGACTCAACTTTCCCCTTTAAAAGATTCCTCTGGCTGCTCCTTGGAAAAACTTGAGGATCAGGTAAGGGGAGACCAGTTAGGACCCGAGGCTCAAGTTCCGCTGAGAAGTGAGTAACCTCAGCTGAGAGCACCTTCAGAGGGGAGGAGAGATGGTCTGGCTGGTGATAAACTCTGGAGAAGCCCGACTGTTGCAGAACGCCAACTGGACTTGCTAGTCCTGGGATGAGGGAAAAAGAGAGGGCTGGAAGACAGTCCCTAGGACTTTGGTCTCAGCAAC
The DNA here is from genome assembly GCF_048564905.1 of Vicugna pacos. Classification (NCBI taxonomy): domain Eukaryota; kingdom Metazoa; phylum Chordata; class Mammalia; order Artiodactyla; family Camelidae; genus Vicugna; species Vicugna pacos. The sequence goes on along the minus strand of NC_133009.1, from coordinate 13,114,509 downwards.
TAGAACAGTGGTGCGTTTTACAGTGGGGCGTGGTGTAGAGGAGGGAGTTTCTTGAAGAGATGGGCAGCCAGCCAGCTTCCATTCAAATAAGATTTATAAAATGAGGCAAAGCAAAGATTAAAGAGACATGGCCTCTGTCCTAGAACTCAGAGCCTGAGTGAGGGAGGCAGACATGTACATAAATAATAGCAATACACCGTGTGAAGGAGCCAGCTACACAGCTAGGGGAGCGACACTGGGGAAGTTGGACAAAAGAGGAAAAGGTTTTGGTTTTGCCTTTTCAAATAATTTCAGACTTACATAAATGTTGCAAAAAACAGTACAAAGAAGTCCCAAATACCCTTCACCTAGTTTCCCCAAATGTGAACATCTGCAAATTTACAGTACAGTCATCAAAACCAGGAAATTAGCTTTAGCCACGAGCCTCATCCAGATTTCAGGTTCCCCACTAATGTTCTTCATCTGGTCCAGGAGCCAATTCAGGATCACCCAGAGCATTTAGTTGGCGTGTTTCCGTATTCTCTCTAGTCTGGGATAATGCCTTCATCTTACTTGTTGATGGACTTCATACTTTTGAAAAGTACTATCCAGTTATTTTGTAGAATGTCCCTCAACTTGGGTTTGACCGGTGTTTCCCTGGGTTGTGCATTTTGACAAGAACATACAGAAGTGATGTTGTGCCTTTCTCAGTGCACGTGAGGCCAATATGTTGTGTTACTTATTATGGTGACTCTCATCACCGAATAAGATGGGGTCTGCCAGGTTTTTCCACTGTCAAGTTATTCTTTTCCCCATTGCAATCAGTAGGCATCTTATGGGGAACTGCTTTGAGAATATATAAACATCCTGTTTCTCATCTTATTTTCACCCACAAATGTTTGTTTCCATTCACAAGTCTTGCTTAAAGCAATCATGACTGTGGGTGCTTGCCAAATGGTGGTTTTCTATTTCTGTTTCCATCACGCCTTCTAACATTTATCAATTGGAATTTTGCTGTAAGAAAGAGCTGTTCCTTTTCCCTTATTTTTCCCTTATTTTGTTAAAACATCTATCTATATCAGTATTAGACACATTATTTCCTATTTTACTCTTATTCTATATGTTATAATCTATTGTGATCATTATTTATTTTGTTGCTCAAATTATCTCGTATTTGGCCATTGAGAGTCCCTTCAAGTTGGCTTCTGTGTTCAAGAGGAAAGTTTTGAGATGGGTCATAAACAAGGCATGGGGACTTGCAGGGAGATGGGAGAGGACAGGCTTCTGGGCCTGGAGGGAAACTACACCCATTGCTCTCTGAGGGTGCTGGTCAGCCTCTGGACTGGCTATTCCTGACCACGAAGGCCAGGAAATGCAGCCACATGCCTTGCTCAGGTGGAGAGACCTCCACTGAAGGTGCCCCACCTCTAGCAGGACTTCCCCAGGTACCAACCAGCAGGCTGCAGCTGCTACAGCACTTGGACTGTTAATGCATCTGCTTGGAGTTGCTCAGGAGGGGCCCTCCACCATATCCACGGACCCCCACCCGCTGGCCACTTCCTGCCTGCCGCTCCTCTGCCAAATCAGCCATCATTCAGGGCTCGGGGGTCCCCACCACTCAACCTGTAACTGAAGGGTATTTCTGTGCTCTCCCTGCCTGGAGGGATTGTATCTGGGGAAATGTACCCAGAGCTAATGGAGCGACAACTACTTGGCTTGGAGACCATCTGTGTGAGACTGGCTATTGTGTTGACTGGTTTGTTGTCGTTTTTCAATCCAGGGCCTCTATGAAGTCTTGAGGTAAAGTAGGTGGGAGCAGGTGAAGGAGGTGGGGAAGTGGCAATTGGATGACTGTCAGTCTGGTCCAGGCCCCCATTGACAGGGATGGGGCTGGGCCCCAAAGGAAAATGACTTATCCAAGGTCACAAGGACAGTTGGTGGCGAGGCAGGACTAGGACTCGGTGTCCAGAATGCTCGTGTCCTCACTACTGTGCGCTCCCAGTCTGCTCTGCTGCTTGTTCAGAGTGACTGATGAGGCCGCAGTCTGATTTTCCTTGTCCATTTCCCTTGTTCCCATGGCAGGTGGAAAGACGGAGGCCAGTCTTCCGGCCTCTTCTGAAGTAGGCCTCCAGGCATGTGAGCAGCACTGGCCCCTCACCCACAGGGAACGGAAGCTGTCCTGGGTCATTAAGCAAGTCAAGGCCGAGGTCAAGGCTAAACTCACCCTGCATCCTCTCCTGGCTGGAGGCCCCTGACCTCACCCTAACCCAGAGCTAAAGGGCTAGAATCCGGCCCCCCTTTCTTCCATCACTCCTTCTCTTCCTTCAGTTCAGGATGGGAAGCATCCTTTTTTCCTCTTTTAAATTTCAAATTAAGCTTAAAGATAGGTTAAATATTCGCATGATTCAGAATTCAAAAATTACACTGTAAGAAGTCACCTCTCCGACTCTGTGCTTTGGACTTTCTCTCCCCAGCAGTCACTGTGGTTCACTTCCAGAGACCTATGTGAGGTTAGCAAACTTTGTCTGTAAAAGGTAAGCTAGTATCTTTGGCTTTGCAGGCCATAGGGCCACTGTCACAGGACTCAGCTCTGCCATCGTAGTGGGAAAGCAGGCACAAATGACACACAAATGAATAAACATAGCTGTGTTGCAATCAAACTGTTTATGGGCACTGAAATTTGAGTTTCATGTAATTTTCATTTATCACAACACATTATTCTTCATTTTTTCCATTTGGAAATGTGAAAACCATGCTTACCTCACAGGCTATACAAAAATACGGTATTTCAATGTTCAGATAAATCATAATGTGTTTAAACATTGCCCCGTTGGTGGACTTTAAGCCTAGTTCCAGTTCTTTCCGATCACAAAGAATACTTCAGTGAATAAATTTGCTCATACATCACGTCACGTGCAGGTGACGTATCTGGAGGATAAATTTGGGGATGGGTTTGATCAAATCTGAGCAGCCTTTCTTCTCCTCCCAGGCTCCTCCACCTCCTTCCATCTCTTTGAAATCTTCATCTTGCTCCCTTAGTACCAATCAGTTAATATCATATGAACTCAGAGCTTCACAAGCACCAGCCCTGGCCTGCTTCTGCAGAGATGCTCAGACCCCACCCATCTGTCCCTTTGACCCTGCCCCAAGTCAGCCTTCCAGCAGTTCTCACCTGAACGCTGGCCTTTCCTCATGGGAGTACTGCCTTCACTCTCTTAATGCTCCAGCCCTTCCTCAGGGAGCCCCCGGAGGGATGGTAGCTGATGGCACCATCATATATTTCTGATAGCCCCCTGCTTATTTCACAGCTCTGTGCAAGAAAAGCCACACTCCTTAGAGTGGCATTTAAGACCCCCACCTTACCATGGTCTGACCCCTTCCTGCTGCAGCTCAGTGGCTAAGAGAGTAGATCTGGAGCCAAACTGGGCTGAATCCTGGTTCCTCTCAGAGGCTTGACATTGGGAAAATAAACTTTTCCTGAGTGAAAGCTTATTTTCCAGACCTATAAAAGGGGCAGAGTAGTAGTCCTCACCTTATAGGGTTGTTGTGAATTAATTCACAGAAAGCACCTAGAACAGTGGCTGGCACATATTATACACACAGTACATTCTGGCCATCATTGTTTTTATTTTAAACTCAATCACAGCTTTATCTCTCACACTCAGCACCCAAGTTCCACCCTCTCAGTCTCCCAACACTGTAGCCCTACTACATTGTGATCATTTTTAAAAATATTTTTATTGAAGTATAGTCAGTTTACAATGTTGTATCAATTTCTGGTATATAGCATAATACTTCGGCCATATAGGAACATACATATATTCATTTTCATATTCGCTCCCAACACTGTAGCCCTACTACATTGTGATCATTTTGAAGTCACCCTGCACCCTGGGACCCTGCTGCATCCTGTTTCTGCTGCTCCTTCAGGCTGGGCAAGTCATCCCCACCCTGCCCTCAGCTGAAATGGCCCTCCATTCTCCAAAGCCCAGCTCAGATGCACCTTCCCTTTGAGGCCTGTGTCTCCTTCTGCTTCTCTGTATCTCCCCCTCCCTCTTGACTTCTCTGATTGCCTTTCCACAGCCTCCTGCATTCACATGAGAATCATATATGCTTGTGCCATTTCCCAACTTGACTGTCAGCTCCCTGAGGGCAAGGCCAGCATCTTTTTCACCTCTGAGTTCCCTGCGGCACTTAGTGTAGAAACTTGCAAGTGCAAAGGGCCTAAATGCCTTTAAATCTAACTGCTTAATTGCTTTAAATTTGGGCTCCTTGGTGATGCAGAATGTGGGCATGTGAAGAAATACTTATGCTGCCCAAGGTAGGACTCATTACTTCTCCATTGTCTAGAAGCCACACACTTATAATTAGAATGAACCAAGTTTTCCCCAAACCTCACAGATGGGCTGGAGATCTGCTGGCCTCTGCTCACTCTTTTCTCATTTTACTGCCTTTGAATTAACAAATCCTACAGTCTTGCAGTGTTTGCTTTGCAGTCAGCATCCGTCAGTCTTTCATTCCTCCCCGAAGATAAGGACCAGGTGCTAGAGAACCAGCCTGAGTGCACAACCTCATTAGCTTTGGGGCACAGACACCCCATGTGAATCAGAAACTTTCTGCATCTCACACATGGGGCTCCAAAAAGTCCAGATTGTTAGGCTACTTTGCTTATGACCGAAATTTCCCCGAGTGCAGTTGTGACCATAAGTGTAACTGGTTAGATCTCAGAGAAGAGGGCAAGACTATCAACTCACAGTCAGAGGAACTATGGTTGATTACATGTGATACAAATCCTAAATAGCTGGTTTCTTGTTCCCTCATGTAACAGGTTGGGGAGAGGAGCCTTCTGTTACCGTCACATTCGAGGGAGCAGTTCCAGTTTCCATTTTAGAGATAGGGAAAATGAAAGCTAAAGCTATTCAATAACTCATTCAGGGTCACGCAGTTGTAAATGGCAATTTAGATTCAAACTCCAGAATCCAGCAGGCTCCCTTGTCCCTGACAGGCTCAGTGTGCATATGTGAGAGGAAGGAAAGAAGAAAGGTTCAAAGTTGGGGAGGCTCTCAGCGTGTTTCCAGAGCGGAATTCTGACAGGGTCAGAAGGGAAAGCGAACAGAGAGGTCCAGTTTGCTCCAAGTGGGTTTTTCGAACATAGGACATCTTATTTACCTACGGGCTAATTGCCAGAAGAATTTCATTTGTTTTACACTTAAAAAAAATCAGTGTGAAACAAAAGTCAAAAATCAAATGGGATACTGAGGAGATGTGTGGAGGCATGAGAGGGGACCTTTCGTTGGGGACCCAGAGACAAGGCAGGGGAGGGGGTGGGAGGCTGACCCCAAGCTGGAGGACCAGTGGAGCAGGGCCATTTCTGCTCACGACCAAGTCCCTCCTTCTCTGGGCAGCAGCCAGCAGCCCCACCTGAGTCCTGGGAACATTCTCGCCTCGCGCTGGTAGCCAGCAGTGAAGTTCTGGGTGCCCTCCTCCTGGCACCACACTCCTGCCTCCTGGTGCCCTGCAAGTCTCATCAAGTGAGGCTTATCAAGTGGAAAGGGAACTTGACTCCCCCTCTTCCACAGGGGTACTCTTAGACCAGAAAAATCCTAGGGCCTTGGGTTTCACCCCAGATTTGGCATCTCTAGGATTAGAGCCCAGCAGGGCCCCAGGCAGTGGCTGTGGCTAAGCGCCCCCTCTAGGCAGAACTTGGGGGACTCCACGCAGACAGAAGGAGTCAGAGGCATCTCAGCCCCTTAAGAGCTGGGTGAAAAAAAAAAAACCAAGGTGTTGGACATAGAGAGCCTGGCAATGTAACCTGCTGATTTAATTAATGTAGTTATTATTATTGCCATGGTCGCTGTTATTGTCTGGTGGATGATGGCACCACTCACTTTTCTTCTAGGTATTCCCTCACTGTCAGGCTTTCCTGTGTTAATGTTCCCTACTCTTTTTGAGCTCCCCTTTCGGTGCTTTCACTTTATCGCTTCTAATCTGCCGTAAATTTGAAGACCAGACATAAGTGGTTCATCTTTTACAGCCTGTTTCAGCCCAAAAAGGAATTAAGGGAACTCTTATAATTTGTCAGTTACCTACTATGTGCTGAGCATTTTACCAGCTGTTTTGCTGCCATTATTTCATTTTTCACAACAACCTTATGAGCTGGAAACTTTTATCTCCATTTTATAGATGTACAGGCTGGGGCTCAGAGGGTGTAAGCAACTTGCCCAAGGTCACACAGCTGCTTGTGCGTGGTCGGGGGCTAGAATTCCCATGTGGTGTGCAGCACAGGGACCATCCATGCTTTTCCTGCTATGCTTCCCTGCTCTCGATTGGTGGTAAACTGCATGCTGTGCCCTGTTGCTTATTTTTGTGTTGGGCTGTGGTAGTGTTATCTTCCTAAGTAGAACGTAAGCCCCTGGAGGGCAGTGACCTGGCTGCCCGCTTATGTGGTGCCCACACCACTGCCCAGTGCCAGGCTTTCAGGAGGGCCACAGTTGCTTTGCAAAGAGTGGGAGCCTGGAAGAATGGAGACAAGAGAATGGAGTGGGCTCTTGCCCCTTGGCACTCATACCTCATACGTCCCTGTGGCCTAAAACCTTCAGCTTGCCCCAGGCATTTGCTCAGCATTTGCTGAGCCCAAACTTTCCCTTAGTTTAAAGCAGGAAGTGCTGAAGCACCCTGAGTGGGCCACTCTGGGTTGGGAGGAGGGAGTAATTGTTCAGGTCGCTGGCCTCTCCCTGGGGACCGACCAACATGAAGGCCAAGCCCAGGTGAGACCCCTCAGGGACGCAGCAGCCCAGTAGGGAAGGAATCCTGGTGTTGGAGCCAGGAGTTTTGCTAAAGAAATTCCAAAGCAGGTACCTCTGAGGAATCTCTTTCTTACAAAGCTTCTTTCCTGAAAGGACAGTGACTGGAATTCCAGTGTACTCAACTTCCCAGCCCAAGCACAAAGCAGGCCAGCATCCCAGCAGGGCCTGATTTTGCTAAGTAATGCTGGCTCTGGTTCTTGGCTCTGACTCAAGCTTTGAGGAGAAAAACCACCCCATCACATGACTTACGGATTTCATCCTGACAGGACAGTTTCTGTATGTGTTGTGGTTCTCTGTCAGACACACTGAGCTCAGTGGGGAACCCCTCCCCCACCCCGGGTGACCAGTGCACACAGCCGTGTCATGTGACCACAGTTGCCTGCAAGCCAAGCATTTCTCCGGGTGACATCATGCCCTTGCTGATTGCCCAGGTGTTTCATGGCCTCCCGGGGCAGACATGGAATTTGCATCATTTCTGATACTTGGCTCCTGATTTGTTTGTCTTTGGTTAATGGCAAATCTGGATTGGGGTCGAGGGAAGTTGTTGAGACAACCAGACAGCAAACATGTCCCACGGAGAGCTTGGCGGGACTTGGACCTGCAGCTCCCTGCCCATCCCCACCCCCTCCTTCCCCGGAGCCATCACAGGTCTTCTGGGCTCAGACCTGAGGCAGAGAGATTGCTGGTCCAGGCCTCTGGCACAATCCTGGGACTTAGTTCAGATTCAGGACCTCTTTGGATCAGCCTTGAAGTTCCCAGAACCAGGCATTGCCGGGCTTTAAGCTTTGACGTGGCTCTTTCGTCACTTCCCTCTCTTCAGAGGACCCAGCGCCGGAGGACCCTGGATTCCTCTCCTTCCCTCTGGTCTGCTCTGGCCATCTGCCTGGAGTTAGAGCTCAGCCTTCCCACCCTCTCACTCACCTTGGGTCCTTAGGCAGTCGCTTCACAGACTCTGAAGAGGAACTCTGCAGAAACCCCTCACCCCCATTACCCTGTGGGCGAGGAGACCCAGGCTGGCAGGGCAACTTCTTAACCCACTCCTCTCACCCACCAATTTCCAGCACCTTTGCCTCTCTGGCCTCCTTTTGCCCATCTGCCAAGGAGTGAGAAACAAACCCCATTTTCGCAACCACAGGACAAAGACCCAGGCCAGCTAGCTTTGTGAAAGGGCCCGTTAGCCTATTGTTCCAGAGGTTCTCAGACTTCAACGTGCATCCAAGTCCCCCAGAGGGCTATGAAAACAGCGGGCTCTCCTCCCCTTCCCCACCAGCGTCTCCCAGGCCCTAAGTCTGGGGTGAGGTCAGGGAATTTGCGCATTTTCGGGTGGTGTTGATGCGGCTGCGTCAGGGACCGCACTTGGAGAAGCACTGCTCTGGACCACAGGGCGCCGGGACTCCCCACAAGGCACCAGACGCAGTACGTGTGGGAGCTGCTCAGACGGGCTCCCGGGAGTTGGTAGCTTGGAATTATCCATGATGGGGGTATTCACACCTCAGAAATCAGTAAATACTGTGAACCAGAGCTGCTTTTGCCAGAGAGCTGGTTGTTAAACATTTCCCAGCACACCACTGGCTACGGAGTGGCCTTTCTCTCCCTCTCTGCTCTGAGACCGGGGTTTTGTGCCTCAGAAACTAGACAGGAAAGCTCAGTCAGATTCTCTGTGCCTCCGTTTCATTATCTGTAAATTGTAAATTGGCATCTATCTCACTGGGTCACAGGAATTAAGTGAGAAAATACCTGTGAATCCCTTGACAAAGTACCGCAGCATAGAGTAAGTTCTCAAAAATATTCGCAATTGTCATCAAAATCCTTTGCATTGTAGGGAATCTGTATTCTGTTCCTACAAGATTAGAAAGTTTTATATGACTATATACCCAGGATGGTATATACCCATCCCATTCTGAGCTTCACTGCTTTGGGGTGCCTGCTAGTACACAGTCCTCTTTCTCTGAGGACTCCCAATGCTCCCCCACCCAATGCACAGCATGAGCCCCACCACGCCCCGGGGTTTGTACGTGTGACACCCCTGGCCATAGCTGCTTACACGAGATGCTCTGGGGCTCTCAGAGTCTCTCTCCTGGAAACTCGGACCTGGAACCCAGAACCAGCCTATAACTCACCACTGCAAGGTCAATGGGGCAAGCAGGCTCTGCTGGCCGCCAGAGGGACTGAGGGCAGGCTGCAGAGAGGGGGACTGGAGCAGATGGGCAGAGGCGGGCAGGGGAGTGAAGTGGAGAAAGAGTCCTGAGGATGCCCTGCCTCTGAATCAGGGCTCCTCTGAAAGTTCTGCTGCCCCACCCTGGGCCCGTATCCTCTCTACCAATGTCCCCTTTGGCTTAAATTGGATCAAGTTGGCTTCTCATAATCGCAACCTAAGAGTCCCAACTCATCCACTTACTCCCCTCTTTCTACACCCCACCTTGCCCCAGCACAGGCATGGGGTCCAGTGCCAGCTCGGCCCTGCCCATTGTGGCAGGACTCGAGGCCCCTCTTCTTCATTCTTCAACTCACTGAAGGTGAACTTGGGTAGGAGCAAGCCTCCTTCTGAGTTTTCCCCACTGTATGAATAAAAATGAATATTCCCACAGTCAGCTACTCAGCATCACCGTTCCCTGCTTAAGACCCTTCAGGACCCAACCACTGCTCTTGGGTTGAGTCCCGTCTCATTTCCTGCACGGGAGGTGCTGCCTGAGTCTCCCCTGGCCCTTCTCTAACCCCGACTCTCACCTCTTCCCGCTCACTCTTGACTCTGAGCCATTCAGACCTGCTGGCAAGTCTCTAAGATCCCATGTTCTCTCTGGCTTCTCTCTGCATAGAACAGAATTTCCCCAAGTCTACAGCCAGCTACCAACCATTCTTCAGGCCTCCCCTTAGATGTTGCATCCCCTGGGCCATCTTCGCCTGGCTGTCAGCTCTGTGCCTGCAGCCTGTCCATCTCCCCGTTGTCACAGCCTTCGCAAAGGCCTGCTTGTGTGCCCCCCTCCTCTGCTGCACCACAAGTTCCTGAGGGCAGGGGCCAGATGTGGGCCCCTCTCGTTTCCTCAGAGCCCCATTGTAACTGCTCAGTGAATGGTTAAATAAATGTTGTGACGTGAGGAACGTGGGCTCCAGAAACTCAGGGGCCATCCCCATTGTCCATGGCCACCTCAGGGAAATCCAGTTTTGCAGAGGGAATAAAAGGAGAGGAAGTGGAGAGGGTAGCGGCCAGTTGGGTCAAGTAAAGGTTATTGATGAATTTGCTGCTGGGTGATCAGATCGAGAGTGCTCAGAAAAAGAAGACAAGGTGCAGGTTGAAGAAGCGGTGAGATGGGCAGGAAGGAGGCAACGTGAGGTGTAGGAAATAAAAGCACAGGATCTGGAGGGAAGTGAGGAGGAGAAGGAGGAGCGAGAGCCCTGGGCACTGGGCTCCCCTTCCTAGAGCCTGGGCTCATGCCATGCATGCTCCCCAGAGGCCCAGCCGCAGATGCTCGTGCACTAGTTGGTGGCTCAGCCGTACAGTGGACACTTGTGTCTAACCTGAAGAAAGCCCTGCACAACCTGACCTAAAAGAAGCTGTTGGTCAAAATCATGACAAGTACAATTCTCCAGGGGTTCCCCTGCCCTAAGCAGCTTGCTAAAGCCCCTCTGCAAAGCCAGCCCTGCTCGGAGGCCTGGAAACAGAATAACCACTTCGCCCAGTGCCGGGTGGGATGTCACAAGGCCCTTGGCTTCACCCCCCCTGGCTCCAGACAGGCTCCTCTGAGGCCAGCCAGAGGGACACGTGGTTCACCTCCCTTGGGCACAAGTCCCAGGGTCACAAAACCATCCCAGCATTGCTCCAGCCATGGACGTCATTCCCCAGCTACTGCGAAGTAGGGCTATAGTTTCTCCCACGGTGGGGAAATCCTAGTTTCTCTGACCTCCAGGGAGCCCTCCCAACCAGCGGGGCCGAATGCAGACGCTGGGCTTCTGGTCCATTAAATTCCCAGTCCAGGAAGCCTATGGTGTGAGGCTTCCTTGTAATCTGTGATGTATTTTCAGAGCTGCCCAAGAAAAATTTTATCAGTTAGACGTTAGGACTTTCATAGATGATTCTACTGAAGTTGGGTGCACAGACAAGAAGCTAAGAGAGTTTAGAGAAAGCCTACATTCACCTACCTTCCCCAGCAAATTAAGAATGAGTGTTACCCCTCTGAGCTGATAATCTAGGTAGGGAAAGAAAATGAACATGCAGTTTTTTAAATAGTGGAGAATAATTAAATATTAAACGGTGTGGTGCTTGCCGGTTGCAACAGGACTGTTATGTGGCTCAGGGAGTCAGTTCTGCGTCAGAGAATTCACAGAGAAGGGGGAGACCAGACCTGCGCCTGCAGCGAGGAGGATTCGGATCAGTGGAGAAAAGAAGGGAGGGTTTCCTGTGAAGGGGAATTGCACGAGTAATTGCCTGTGAAGTATGCGGGACAGGAGGGCCTGGATTAACGAGAGACTGTACGTTAAATGCAGGAGATAAGACTGGTGAGAGGGTGAGAGAGCGTATGTGTGTATTGGGAGGTGGAGGTGGGGGCCGTTAGGAGTTGTCTGTACTCCCAGCTCCAGGAATATGGGCTGATGGAAGTGATGGAAGGAGGGTGTGGTGAGGTGTGGGGAAGCATTGGAGGGCTCAGTGGGGAGAGAGCTAAGGAAATTTCCAGCAATTTCTGGTCACCAGCAGGCACGAGAGGCTGAGTTTTCGTGGGGAGGGGGCTGACTTGAGGACCGAGGGAGCGCCGGCCCCACTAATCAGGGAGGTGGGCAGACAGGCCACCTGCTCCCTTGTGTGCCTGAGGTGGCCAACCTGTCCCAGGCCCCAGGGAGCCGCTGCAGGGCTGTGCACAGGGAATGGCAGGATTCAGCGCTTTCACAGACATTCTGAGGGTAGCTACTAGGGGCAAAGCACCACCGGGAAACAGATAAGTGAGGTGGGCAGGAAGCCAGGGGCCCGGTGTCTCGGAGAAGAAAGCAGACGTGGTTCACAGCACTGATGGAAGGACAGGTGTGGTCCACGTTCATGGGCTGTGGGGGACGCAGGCCGGTTAGTCCTGACTGGAGAAGGCATCTCCGAGGAGCGGGTGGGGTTTGTACACCTCGGAGAATGAGGGAGGGGCATCCTCCGCCAGGCGGAAGAGGTGGACACGAGGGTAGACAAGGAGGGGGAGAGCATGGTGAGGGGGCAACGGGAGCCCAGGCAGAGGCTGCAGACCCCGTGGCCCCCAGCGGGAGTGCCGGGCCGCCTTGTGACAGACACGGGGTCAGAGGCCGAGGGGCCCTGCCATGTGAAGGAGGCTGGGGACCCAGGTGGGGACGGCAAGGCAGATGCTGTGCTAGGTCAGACGACGTCGAGAGAAAGAAGGGCAGTGGATCCAAGGATCTGTGTAGCTTCACCTGGCTAGATGTTGGGGCACAGAGAGGAACAGGACAGGCCTGGCACCAGCCATCTGTCCACAAGTCTGCTCGGTGTGGAAAATGCTCGAATGTTCTGTGTGCACACAGAGGAGAGAGTGATGAACTCTGCCCTAGACCTGGGATGCAAGGGTGCTGGGAAGATATTTGAGCTGGGCTGGGGGCTTGGGGAGGGGTGGGGGCTCCCTGGGTTGGGGAGGAGGAGGTTTCAGGCAGAGGACTCGGCATGATGAAGGGGGTGATGCTAGGAACGCGCAAGGCACCGGGAACAGCAGGGTGGTGTAGCCAGAGCTGTGGGCTGTGTGTGTGAGAGAGACAGACGGACAGACAGAGACAGAGATAGAGACAGAGAGCCAGATCCAGAGAGAGACAAACAGAATGACAGAAAGATGGAGAGAGACGGACAGAAAGAGGGAGGGAGGGAAGGAGGGAGAGAGAGGAGAGAGGGAGACAGACAGAGACAGAGATCTGGGAGGCGAGGCTAGAAAGGAAGCTTGGGGGCCAGACTGGGAGGCCTTCACCCGCCCTCCCACGGGACCTGGACCTCACCCTCATGCCATGAGGAGATGAAAGGTCTCTGAGCCGGGGCCCAATGAAAAGAGCTGTGTGTCAGAGAGTGAATCTCGACCCTGCGTGGAGGAGGGTGAAGGAAGCAGAGGCAGGAGGCAGGGATGAGTTAGGAGGGTGGCCGCTCCTCCACGGCGGCACCAGGGCAGTTGACGGGCCAGGATGGGGACGCCAGCAAAGTGGAAGCGGCCCCGGGGCCGCAGTCAACAGGCCTTGCTCACCAGTGGGCAGGGCAGTGATAGTGGGGGAACCCGGGAGGTAGTGAGGCTTCCCGGTTACGTGACCAGGTTGGGCCCCAAGCCAAGATAAAGAAGATAAAGAGGTCTGTGGGAACAGGCTGCCAGTCCTGCCTCGGACATTGTGAGCCTGAATTGCTGGGGGCCATGCCCAACAGAAGTTGAAAATACTGGAAATCAGAGCGGAGGTCAAGACTCTAAGGAACACTGGTACTTGAGGAGGAGGTTTTAAAAGCTGGGGAAGAGCGCGACTGGAACCAAGAGAATGTCTAGGAGGTGGCTATGGTGGTCACATGAAGAAGGCCCAGGTGGCTGCCTTGGGGGAGGAGAGGGAGGGCTCCCTGGGAGAGACTCAGGTGGAAGGAGGGTCATCAGTACGGATATAGAGAATGTCATTAAACCTGGAGTAGTGTCAGTGTTTCAGGAAAAGGAGACATTTGGCAGGGATGGCAGTGGGTGGGAGGGTGAATATGAGCCTGTTTTGTGTTAAGGGAGGGAGGGACACTGTTGTCAGGATGTCGGAGCCAAGCACTCTATGCAGAAGTGCCTGATGTGCACTGAGGAGTAAGAGGGAGGATGGGGATCGCAGAGTGGTCAGCAGGGCAGGCAAGGATGGCGAGCCTCAAAGAGCTTCCAGTCCCCTGGCCCCAGCTGTCACCATGACCCGAGTGCAAGCGAGTGAGCCTGGTACCGCGCTCCGCAGGTCCTGTTGGGAATGAAGGGTTCTGGTTCTCTTCATTGAATCCTGTCCCCTCCCAGAAGCCCCATTTCCTCCTGCGTCCCTCACTGTTGCCTGGTGATTCCTGATGTGGGCTGGGACCTGACAGGACTATCCAGGTGTGTGTCCTGTCACCAGTAGACCAGGGGTTTTCTGAGCATGGGGACCCGTGTCTCCCCTCTCTCTGTTCCCCACGGTATCCAGGAGAGGGCCCACGAGTGCCAGTGGGCAGGCAACCCATGTGGTACTCAGTCTCCCTGGCAAACAGGGGTGCCTCAGATTCCATTGCTTCCCAGCAGGAATTTGAGCCAGATCCCATGGGCATGCAGACTTGTGACTGCCCCAGACTTCCTGGTCAGACAAAGTCACTTAATCCAGGCGACAGTGTAACTTCCTCCTGGCTATTTACCTAATCCGCTCCAAACAGGTGAGCCGCCCAGGCCCAGGATTCAGGGTGAAGGGGCAAGAAACGGTTGTTTTATTCCAGACCTGCTCAGCCCACCTGACCCAGAGTCTCCACATTATCAAATATTTTCTGGTTCCTATGGCAACTGCATCACAGAGTCAGGGTTTGTTATTGTTCCAGGGAAAAAGGAAAGGGTCACAGTGCAAGGACTGACGTCTGTCTGCCACCCATCAGCCAGGCAGCTGAGTCACACCACGGTCTGGTGCGTCCATGGAGTCACCTCCCTGTCGTCTGAGGCTCCCACTGGCCTTCCCTCTTTGGCAAGAGGCTGGCCCTCAGTCTGCATCTGTCAGTAAACATGGGTAACTGGGCACCCTGATGTGCTGAGCCCTGCCCTGGGCACTGCAGGAGGCTAGTGGGGCAGAGAGGGAATTTACAGAAGGAGGCACAGTCCTGCCTTTGGGGAGTGAGAGCTCATGGGGGTGGGGACATGTTCAGAGCTATCCTTTCAAAGCACACGTGTGCGTTCACAGACGGTTTCTAGGGCTGCCCAGCAGTTGACTTACAATACGACCTCAGCCAAATCACCTGGCCTCTCTGAGCCTCGATCTATGTACAAAATGGGGAAGTAGGTGCTTTCTCACCAGGTTGATATGAGAGAGAAATGAGATTGTGCCTATGAAGTGCCCAGCACCAGCCTAGTTTCCACAAAGCATGCACTCATGGTGATTACTGATTGGCTGGATGCTGGCCGCACAGCCAGGACCACCCGGAAGGTGAAGCAGAGGCAGTTCCTCTAAGCCCTGAACACCTGGGCAGGCCTCTCGTTGAGCAGCCGTGATGGATGCAGCCACCCTGAGCCACCACCACCAAAGACTGGAATAAAAAGCTTCGATTGCTCAGACACAGAAGGAAACAGCGCAAGAAAGTCAATGAGTCAGCCAGAGGGAGTAAGGACCAAGGAGGGGTTGTGAGGTAGGTATCCCAGTGAGACGGTGCTCTGGCCACCCAGACCTGCTCCAGGTTTCAAAAAATGCCCTTGTTGTAAGGCCGTGCTGGCCAAATGCCTTCTGATGAAAGCCTGGCTTTCTGGATGGAATTTCCCACCAGAGAAAGGGTGCCTATGGGTGAACATAGCTCCTGGGCCCACGAGATGGCCGTACCCTCACCAGGAGTGGTTGAACCAGTACCAAGGTATTTATGCACACATAGTCGTGTGAGTCACCCCGGAGCCCAGCCACCGTGCAGTGTCTCCCCAACGCAGGTTTCTAGCTTACAGAGTGGAAGCCGGCCCTGGAATGGGATGACCAGAGAAAGGCACTACCCCCGAAGAAGAGTCCAGCCTTCCCCTAGGGGAGCCCCGCAGGACACCCTCTCTGCAGAGTCCTCTGACAGCACCCCCGGCACGCTCCCCACTGACCTCTGCTGGACGCCGGAGCCAGGCCGGCTGACAGCTGCCTCCGCTGGGCTGGCCCTACTCAATGCTTTTCCAACTGGGGATCAAGACCCACAAGTGAGTCATGGAATTAATTGAGTGGGTGGGATGAGCATTTGTAATAATTAGAATAGAGTCACATATACCAGAGTGCTTCATGGGAGTAAGGGTGAGTGTTATTTCATAAGTCGTGTGTGTGTGTGTGTTGTATGTGTGGATGCACACACTGCATGGATGCAGCAGTAGAAAGATGGCACACTCAGATTGGGTCATTTGTGGGCATTTAATAAAGGAACTATTTACAAAGATGTAGGCACGGCGTAGGGAAGCCACACCACTAGTGCAGGGCCAGGTCTAGGAACCGTAGGGCTTAGTTTTCACCCTCTGGCTTGAAGGCTTGAAGGAGGAAGGTGTTTCCAGAACTTGGAGACAGAGAGAGTGATGTGGGGGAAGGCTTAGACCGGAGCTGTGATCATCAGCCAGACTATGGCAGCCTGTTGAGGGATAAATGAGAACCCTCATCTTCTCCCGCTCCCAGCCCCTGTGGGGGCTGCCCCCTAGCTGAGCCCCGGGAAGGCCTGTGGCCAGGGAGCCACGAACCCAGGCCACGTGTGGAAAAGGCCAGGACGTGATGTGTGCACAGGATGTCATGTAAAAAACACAGCATTTCTTCCTGTGAGTCTCAGTTCATGAAGTTTTAAAAACCCTAGGAGCAGTGTCTGACATGTCTGACACTAAAATTACTGTCAGGAAGAGGCAAAATGTTTCTGAATGGCTTCGGGTCAAGGCTTTGGGTGGCAACGCTAAACCAGTGAGGACACGATCGTGTCGCTCTCCTCTGCCGCCGGGTGCGCACCCATCCTCCAGCGGTGCCCTTCATGCCGGGATGGAGACACCCAACAGTGGGGCTGAGCACACCCAGCCCCCAGTGCCCACAGGCTGGGGCGAAGTTCACAGAGGAAGAAGGGCTGGAGAGGGGAGCGTATGGGAGAGAGGAACGAAGGGGCCTGTGGCGGGACACCCACGCCAGGCGTCTGTCTCAGCTCCTCAGGGACAAGGGGCAGAGTGCTATTTCTGTCTCTCCGTGGGAGCAGGAGGGAACGACCTTCTTGCTTTCCACACGCCTGTGGTCGGCTCACTAATCCTCTGAGCCTTGTTTCCACGACCCACACACACTGCCGCTGAGTCTACACGGTGGGGTCACATGCCGGCAACGTCACATCTTCCCGGCCACGTGTGACCAGGCTCCAAGGCCGGCTCTCCTGAACCCTGGACCCTCCACCCCAAGCCCGCCCAACACCCACCTTCAGGTGTCCAGTTTGCAGAAGAGTCTCTCTTCTGGGAGTGAAGTAATTTCCTCTAATGATTGAAAGGGGAAAAAAAAAACTGACCATGGTGTTCACGATGACAGAGAATTCTCATTTTGCCCCTGCTGTTTCCTTGGGCAGCAGAAAGCCAACGTGCCTTCACAGCCTCGGCTTCCTCCTGGCTTCCTCGTCTCCACTTAGGGCTGAGCTGTTTACTCGAGAGTTAACAACATGGAGAGCATTTTGCCCTTTGAACGCTCCTTCTCCTTCAGGATTCCTTCATTTCTCTCAGCCACATTCCTGGTACTGGTTGACTTAAAGGTAGTTCCTAGACCCTGTCCCCTCTTGGCCCAAACCAGTAGGACCTAGGGCTGGACACTGATGTTAGGTCCTGAAGATGCTCCAAGGAAAAGGCTCACCAATGTCTTACTTTCTAAGTCAACCAAACAGAAAGCAGTTGCTTGACTGCTTAATCAATTTTAATCAGTCTTAACCGAGTCATTACTAAACTAAAAGGTAGAGAGAGGAAAAGAATACAAAGGCCAAGGAGATCAGGGTCTTCCCAAGGCTCTCTGCTCATCATCTTGGACCACGGCCTGTGGAAACCAGCTTGCTAGTGGCAATGCCTGGTTAGCAACCTTTTACTGCTTCTTTTGATTCTTCACAGCTCTGCCACGATCCACGTGGTGCTAACTCTTATTCCATGCCTTATACTTCCAACCACATGTGATCACTGGTTAACTTTCTCCCTGGATAACTTGAGAGCCCTCTCGGAAGACAGTACTCTGCCTCATTCGCCTCATGTGACCCCATGGTCTGCACCAGTGCCTGGGCTGTCGAAGCACTCCATAAAATGTGTCTGGGGTGGAAGAGTACATTAAACATGCATTACAGCTAAGTTTTTCAATGTGGAAAAAAATGAAGAGCTAGCTGTGGCTTTCTAAACTTTTAATTTTTGGCAGTGAAAACATTCATTCCAAGAACATCCAACCTCAGCCCCCAAATAAATAAAAGCAAAGCAGGACCCCCAGGTAAGTTTGCCAGATTTAGCCATTAGAAACGCCAGCTACACATTTAAGATTGAATTTCAGAAAAAGAAATAATTTCAACAGGATAAGTATAGCCCAAATACTGCATGGGACATACTTATACTAAAAATTTTTATTTATTGTTTGTCTGATGTTCACATTTAACTGAGTGTCCTGATTTTAACTGGTGGCCCTCCACCCAGGCCTGTGCACACAGGGGACCCCAAGGGCACCCTGAGTCTTCCTGTCTGGTTTGTGAACCCCAATTTAGGAAACCTCATGACTCTCCCATGCTGCTGTCCGTCTCCCTTCTCTGGAGCTGCTCTCCCTGGAGGGCGGGTGTCTGTGTGGGCCCCAGGCTGTGAGGAAAGGCTGCTGCTAAAAATGGGCTGTTTCCTGGAGCGTCTGAGTGTTTTGAAGTGTCAAAATAACTCGAGAGGCAGCCAACATTGATGACAAACAGCTACGCCAGTTTGCACAACCACGTCAAGCCAAACATACATTTCTTCACACCTTGTTTTCCCCCAAATCCTGACTTTCCCTGAAAGGCTGCTGCGCGTTGCATGAAGGCACTGGATGGAGCTGGGGTTGTTCTGCTCCCTCCTCGTGCTCCCAGCCCTCTCATTCTGGGGTGAACAGAGCAGCCTCCACATCCAAACCAGTCATCTGGGTTCTGCTGGGTGAATACTGGTGGCCTCTGTGGGTGCAAATCCGAGATGATCAGAGAAATGCCACCCCTCCCTCCCTTCAGTTTCTCCTCCCAAAAGGGCAGTGAAGGGGCTCCTTGGAGAATCACATGAACTCCTGAATGCCTTCCAGGATGAGCTCACTCTGGAGAGACAGCCAGGGTATCTCAGTGGATGATGTCTGCTGATTTGTGCCTGTTCACCTGAGCCTCCTTCCCAGATGGGAGTCCCCCAGTTTGTGGTCTTGGTGGGGGACAGACAGTCCTCTAGGCCCAGCTGTGACCCAAGCTCAGCCCACAGGATCCTCTGCCTCGTGGCTCTGACTCTCGGTGGAGAGGAGGGCAGTTAGGGGTGCTGCTAAAGACGCCACTGGATGACCCTCTGCAGCTCTCTGGTCCCAGGCTTCCCAAATCTGCTGTGCTTTCTGAAAAACAGGGACATGGGCACCACTTCTTCTTCCAGGTAAATGTCATATAGGATCACACTCCCACCCTGGTATGTGCAGCGGCCAGAGAAATGTGGGCAGAAATGAGGAGCTTCACTTCTGGGTGGAAATAGTGTTAAAAACCAGTTCATTATGTAGCGCGTTTTCCCCTACTCTGTCATAGAAGCCAGCAACTCTCCAGGCGGTGGCCGCTCCATCAGCCTGGGTCCTAGAATGAGGGCAACTCAGAGGAGAGTCCCAAACCAACTCAAAGTGACCATTTGGAGTAAACTAGAAAGAAACATTTGTTGTGCCAAGCCGCTGAGAGGTTGGGATTGTTTCTTGTTGTGGCACACCCTCTCTGATCCTGACTGATGCCCAGGCACTGTCTCCTGAATCCCAGTCACCAGGGGAGCCCGAGCAGAGGCATTTTTCCAAGTCCCACTCACATGCTCGGGACTATGGTGATCAGCCAGATTTGGGAACCCCTACTTTGCTCCACACTGATTCTGAAGGATGGCTCTGAATGGTGCCCCCCACCAAATATATCCAAGTCCTACTCCCTGGAACCTGTAAACTGTACGTTATTTCAAAGAAGCATCTTTGTAGATGTAATTAAGAACCTTGAAAGAGGAGCTCACCCTGGATTATCCAGTAAGCACAATGACAAATGTCCTTACAAGGTGGGGGCAGAGGGAGATTTGAGACAGAAGCAGAGGAGAAAGCCATATGGGACAGAGGCAGAGACTGGCGTGAGGTGGCCACAAGCCAAGGGGTACTGGCCGCCCTAGAAGCTGGACGAGACAAGGAATGAAACCTCCCCTAGAAGCTCTAGAGAGTGTAGCCCTGTTGCCCCTTGATTTCACACTTCCAGCTTCCCGAACTGCGAGAGAATACGTTTCTATTGTTTTAAGCCCCAAGTCTGTGGTACTTTGCTACAGCTGCCATAGACACTTATGCACTCAGTGGAAGGCGGGACCTCCGGCCAGAGTCTGCCCTCAGGGAGCTCCCAGTCTCACTAGGGAAATTGTGAGTCTGTGAGCTCTGGCTGCCTCTTTGAAAAACAAGCTCTGGTAGAGGGGAGTTTGAGCAGAGGTCTGGAGGGGTCTGCATTGCAACTTAGTAGAGAAGAAAGGGAAGGGTGTTTCAGGAAAGGACAGGTAGGCGTGGGCACCAGGATAGGGGATGGCGGGTATTCCAGCCTCAGAAGAGCAGCAGCACCTGTGCTGGGGATGGTTCAACAGAACAAGAGGGCTGGTGAACATGGCCTTGAAACCCAAGCTGGCATTCCTTCATATCAATATTTAATAAAGCTGGAATGGTAATTTGAAAAATTGTCTGTGATTTCAAAATAGGCCAAAATAGTTCAATTCTAAATTGTATCTATGCCTTGACCACAACCACAAATATGTATGTATATACATATACAACGAGACCAAAACATAAAAAAATTATGGGATAGACTTAGGAATGTTTTTCTTTGTTTATTGTCATCAAAGTTGCAACACTTAAATAAACAAAGGAAACCCAAAATGAGAAGTGTTGGGTTAATGTGGAAATAATAATGAGCTACTGAGTGTCCTTGAGGAAGGGTGGGGTGGGGAAGAGGAAAGGTGATAAAAATAATGGTTAAGAAGGTAGTGGGGACAGTCCTGTGCATAAAGGAGCGAAGATGGAGTGGCAGAAGCCAGAAAGCCCACGAAGGGACTGAGCAACATTCCAGGAGTGAGTTGTGGCCAAGTGCAACTAGCGATGGGTGTGAGGGTGCAGCAGAGCCGGAGCAGAGTCTGCAGCCAGGGGCCTCCCCGGCGCTCACAGCCTCCTGTGGCTGCCAGGCCAGATGCTGCCTGCACTCGACTGCCCTCTAGTGGCCAAATCCGGCAAGCCAGTCAAGCCTTTCACAGCTGCCTCCTTGGGATGGTCAGTGTCAGAGCATTGTGGAAGAGCCAAGAAGGAGCTCCTGGCTCTACCCGGTGGGAGAAAGCTTCCCAGTGGACACGATGCTTCCACTGATCATGGGAATTCTTTATAACCGAGTCAGTCCCGCTGGCGGGGCCCTGACCGGCAAGGCATGAGGAGTGGCACGTGCAGTAGCGTAGAGGCTTGAGCCTGCGTTGCATCATCTGGGAATGCAAGGTACTGCACTGGGTGGTGGTGAAAGTTGAGGCTGAAGACTTGAGCTGAGGCTATGCCTCCCAGGGAGTTTGAAATGCATTGTAGACACTGGAGAGTTTTCCAAGAATTTAGGCCCGGGAATAATACAGGGACAAAGGAGGGTAACATGATCAAATTTGCTCTTTAGAAAGATCATTCTAGTAAAAGTGGAATATAGAAAATGGATAGGGCTGGTGGGAGAGGGACCGGTTAGTCCAGGCTAGAGAAGCCAAGGCTCTGAGCTAAGCAATGCCAGTGGGGGTGGAAAGACAATAACTCAGCCATTCTTTCTTTTATTCATTCAAGCCATGTGGCAGGGACAGTTTGTGATGCTGGAGTCACAAAGCTGCACCTGGGTCCCCAGGCACCCACACTGCCCCCTTATTCATAGAGTGGGAGGAAGCCATTGATCTGCCCACACACTTTAAGCCCCAGGGATTCAGAGCGATCCAGAGCAATACTCACGGGGTGTTAAACACTGGGCTTTGCAAAAATTACATGAGGACTGAACGCACACTGAGGGTTGAGAATCCTAGATCTGATAGCTTTTCCTGTCTACCCGTTCACTGTCGGTGCTCTGCTCCTGCAGGCTTGCAAGACTGGAGACATCGTAAAGTGGCAGAGAACTGGAAGGCACTTAACATGTAAAGATGAGCACAGAAAACAGGTGCCCGGGCAGCAGTGTGGTCCAGAGCATGACGAACCACACTTCTGCCACATTCATATTGATTTGGAGTGCTGTTGGGCTTGAAGGCCAACCTGCTGGGGTTTTTTTAATTTTTAAAATAAATTTTATAGAAGTATAGTCAGTTTACAATGTTGTGTTGCTTTCTGGTATACAGCATAGTGATTCAGTTATACATTTTACATATATATATATTCCTTTTCATATTCTTTTTCATCATAGGCTATTACAAAGTATTGGCTATAATTCCCTATGCTTTACAGTAAGGCCTTGCTGTTTATCAATTTTTTATATAGTAGTTAATATTTGCAAATTCCAAACTCTCAGTTTACCCCTCCACCCCTCTCTTTCCCCACTGGTAACCATAAGTTTGTTTTCTATGTCTGTGAATCTGTTTTTGTTTTGTAAATAAGTTCATTTGTGCCATTTTTTTTTTGATTCTACATAGAAGTGATACCATATGGTATTTGTCTTTTTCTGGCTTACTTCACTTAGAATGACAATCTCCAGGTCCATCCATGTTGCTGCAAATGGTACTATTTTATTCTTTTTATGGCTGAGTAGTATTCCATTGTATATAATATATACTGCAACTTCTTTATCCATTCATCAGTCAATGGACATTTAGGTTTCTTCCATGTCTTGGCTGTTGTAAATAATGCTGCTATGAGCATTGGGGTACATGTGTCTTTTAGAATTAGAGTTTCCTCCAGATGTATGCCCAGGAGTGGGGTTGCTGAATCATACGGTAAGTCTATTTTTAGTTTTTTAAGGAAACTCCATACCGCTTTCCATAGTGGCTGCACCAATTTACATCCCCACCAACAGTGTAGGAAGGTTCCCTTTTCTTCTCACCCTCTCCAGCATTTGTTATTTGTAGAATTTTTAATGATGGCCATTCTGACCGGTATGAGGGTACCTTATTGTGGTTTTGATTTGCATTTCTCTGCTAATTAGTGATGTTGAGCGTTCTTCATGTGCCTGTTGGTTATCTGTATGTCTTCATTGGAGAAATGTTTGTTTAGGTCTTCTGCCCATTTTTTGATTGGGTTGTTTGTTCTTTGGTTACTGAGTGATATCAGCTGTTTATATAGTCTGGAAATTAAGCCTTTGTCAATTGCAATCCACTGGCTTTGGGTGGGAGTGTTTTGAATCCCACCCATGATCTCTCTTGGAGCAGGGCTCTTTGTTGCCACGTGGCACTTCTGGGGCTTTAACATGCACCACTTTTTACACACCACTTAATAGGAGCTGCTCTCTGTCTTATACTCCTGCCCCCTGCTGGAGTTGGAGCCTAATTTGTGTGGGCAGGTCAGCTACCTTGTTGTTTAGCATCAACAACTGGCATATTGATTAGGTCCCAACTAGATACTTTTGTGTTCTCATCTTACAGATGAGAAAATTGAGGCATACAGAAGCAGAAGGACTCACCCACAGTCACACAGGTGAGGTGACAGAGCCAGGATTGGGGTGCTGGCTCCCAACTCTATGCTCTTAACTAATTTGCCGTTTGGTCCCATGTGTGCAGGTCACAGAGCGATGACCAGAACCACATTGGGGAACATTTTGCCTTAAACTGTCCTCTATCTATCCTGTTCCCCACTCGTATTCTACCTGTTTCCCACTCCCTGAAGGTTACTGAATAGCTGGATGAATCCCAATTAAACACTAATTAGGGAGAGAGGCACCTGTGCCTTCTCCCCTGGAACCTTCCCTGTCTGCCCAGAGTCCTGGTGCATCCACAGCACCTGTGTTCGCAGGAGGTTCATGGATGCAGGCTCCCCAGTAGGACTAATGGGAGGGCACAGCCTCTGATCTGGGGAAATTTATCTCCAAAGGGAGTGGAGGCGGATGAACTGTTCAGTTTGTTCCTTTTGCCTGCCATCAGCGTGGTCAGCTAGTGGTTTTTAAACCATGAGTTGCCACACATTAGTGAGTCATGACAACTTAATGCACTTCATGGAGTATGGTTACGAGTCGTTTCAGGAAAATCTGTTTTAGTTATGTGTATCTGCGTGTGTGTGTGCACACACTTGGCTGTGATACAAAATATATTTCTTGCTATGAGTCGAGTCAGAAAAGTTAAGGAACCACTTGTCTACATGTTTTTCTCCTCTGGTTTCACAATACTTGTTTGCAGGAGTTTTACAACCCATGTTTTGCTCGAGGTTAATGTGAAAGGGGGTTTCCATCAGCCAGTCTACACTGCCCGGGATGGAGCGGAGGACTGTGTGTGTTGAGGGGGCAGGAGGTGCTGAGCTAGCACACAGAGGGAAGCTGTTGCCCACAGAGGAGCCAGGGTTGTACCCCTCAGCCACCAGAAGTGCCACGCAGACATTGACCCAGCGCCTCTCTTGCTAAACTTAAGTCACCCGCGCTCCATTAAAACTCTGACGCCTCTGAGCAAGTTAATTTGTTTGAACTGACGCAACTTGATGGGAGCCAACCCTAAGCTCTATTTTCCTAGTGCATGTTTGTCATTAAAATCCTACTATAAAATACATATTTTTAAAAATCCAGTTTATGAATTTGTCATTTATTCCCTGCTTCTAACTAACCAGGCCTGGCATATTTATAGGACTTCCTCCTCATGCCCCAGGCACAGATCCACAGATGTGAGGACTGGAGGGTGGTCTGGCCAGCCTCGGCTTCAACAGGACTGGTCTGGCTGCTTCTTAGAGGCCCCTCCCACCGCCCCCGCCACCCCCTGCTCCACTGTGAGGCCCTGAAGCTGTGTCTTTATTTGGGGAAGGTCACTTTCCTCTGTAGGGCCGCCCAGACCCTGGGATCACGGGGCTCCCTCGTGCTGAAGCCAGATAATTACCTGCACGTCTGTAACGTTCCTCTTTCCTCAAGAAACCTGACACTCTTGACCTACCTTCTGGGTGGATCCTTTTTTTTGTTTTTGTTTTTTCAAGAAGCAGATATTATAGAAGTCAGAGTAGGGCATGAAATCAGACAACCTGGATTCTCGTCCCAGATCTTTCCCTGACCAGATGATGCCTTTGGGCAAGTTGTTGAACCAAATCAAGTTTCCGCTGCCTCACCTGTGCAATGAAGGATGCTAACAGCACGCATTTCATCATGTTGCCGGGAGGGTAAAATGGGGTAATACAGGCAAGGCTTCTGAGCCCCATACTTAGCATACAGTAAGTGCTCCCTGTGTGTGACCTGCCATTGCCGTAATGATTCCGAGTGTTACAGCAGTCTTCCGGGCAGTCTGAGAGGATGTACGTCTGAGACTCACACAGAGCCCCTCCTGGTTAATTCCAGCGATCCATTTCTCCACCACCCACTGACTCGAATGCCTCTCGCTTCTCACAGGGCCCCCGCCCCGCCTGCTTTCCTGCCTCTTCTGGCCCACCACCTGCCTCTCAGCTTCACTTCCTCTGCTCCAAGGCTGGCTTTGAGGGATGCTGGCTCTTCAGTACTTGCTGTCATCTGAATAAGATAAAGTGGGGTGTGGCGTGTGAGGCTCTGGGTTCAAGTCCCTGTGATACAGGAAGATTGGGGCGTGAGAGGATGGCTGTGTCCCAGGTCCCAGGAGAGTCCCTGGGATGTGCCCCATCAAGTGGGAGTCCTTGGCTTCATGCAGGAAAGAATTCAAGAGCGGCCATAGTTGAGGAAAAGTAGATTTATTCAGAGAGATACATTCTCCATAGACAGAGTGCTGGCCGTCTCAGAAGGCCAGAGAGTCCATGAGGCATGGGGGTGGGTGTTTAATTTAAAGTAAAAGTAAATACACACTCCAGAGAGTGCAGGTCTTCTCAAAAGGCAAGAGAAAGGCCAGGAGGTGGGGGTGGTTAGTGTTTATGGGCTGGGTAACTTCATGTGCTAACAAGTGGGAGGATTATTCCCACTGCTTTTGGGGGAGGGGCTGGGATTCCCAGGAACTGGGCCTCTGCGCCCTTTTTGGCCTTTTATGGTCAGCCTCAGAACTGTCGTGGTGCCTGTGGGAGTGCCATTTTCCAGGCTAATGTACTACAGTGAGCATATAATGAAGCTCAAGGTCTACTGGAGGTCAGCTCTCCCACCAACTTGGGCCTCAAGGTCTATGGGGAGTTGAATTGTCCACCATCTTGGTGCTGACTGCTGTGTCATCCCTTTTCTGGCTGTGCCCCACCCCCTTCCTTCCTGTCTCGCTTGCTTTGCTGCTTCCTGTCAGGAAGCGTGGCTTTTTGCTTCAGGTAAATCCGGATGGACTGGAAAGGGGTCCTGAGCCTGAGACTCTACCAGCAGGGAGGGTCCTGCGATCAGGCAAGGCCTGGGGCTGCAGGTGTGTGACAGGGCTCCTGGCTGCAGGGCCCCCAGCAGGCGGAAGGAGCATCCACCAGGGAGGGGTGAATTGGAGCGGGGGGAGTCAGCCCTGCAGTCCGTGGCTGGGGCTCACGGGCACCTGGAGGAGTCAGCGGACACGCAGTGGGAACAGGGCCTCTGTTGCGGGGGACGGGGACCTGAGGTCAATGCCTAGACCCATGAACTGGGCATGTCTGGTTTTTGTGGAAAAAGGTTGGATGTACACCCAGATGACTGAAGGGTCACCATCTCTAGAATCCACATGGCACTGGGGGACCCCATGTGGGGATGGCTTGGCTGTACTCCCTCCCAAGGGGAGCCATGTGGAGAGGGGCCCGGCTGGCCACCTGGGGCTTCCTGCCTCCGCACTAGACAGGTGTGGGCCAGTTGGAACAAGGTCAAGCTGGCTCAGCTCTAGGGGAGCTGGGGAGGCAGAGGCCTGGGAACTGGGGTTGTGAGGAAACACGGTGCTGCTTAGAGACACATGTCCTCTGTGCCTCCTTTAACTCTTCTGTGAGACAGGAATGGTGCTGATCCCCAATATGGAAGCTCTTGGGTGTGTGACTGAGATGAACATAAGAAGTAGTTTGGAAACAGCTAAACTACTGTTCTTATATTGTCATCACTGTCCCATGTGTGAGGACACAAGGATTTTACTAAAATTCACTACTGTGTATATCGATACACCAACTTGGGGAATTCACAAAGGTTCCTGAAGTTGGACACGGCTTCTGAGCAGGACTGGAGCCGAGAATGGGCCCCGCTGTGGTGAGAGGGAGTGTCTGTGTGGGAGATGAGCCTTGGCTCAAAACTGGTGACAGAACAGGACTCTGAATTTTTCTAAACCAGGCGCCTGCCTGCCTCAGTGCTCAGCCGATATTCAGGTGTGGTGCTCCTGTGACTCAATGACAGTGAGGTCAAACAAACCAGATTGTTGGAGTTTGCAGCAGAGAGAGGTTTATTGCAGGGCCAAGGAAGGAGGACAGGCGGCTTGCACTTGAAAAACCTTAATTCCCCAGTGGTTTTTGGAGGAAAGCTTTTATAGGCAAAGTCTGAGGTGAGGGCAGCAGGGTCTGCGACTTCCTTCTGCTTGGTTGGTGGTAACGTAACAAGGAGGTGCTCCAGGAATCTTGTGCTGGGTCTGAAGTCACCCTCCTCCACCTGGGTGGGGCCTTAGTTCCTGCTGGAGACCTCAGAGATAGTATGTGTATTCCCTGAGGAGGAACCAGAACCCTGCCCCCAGGCTGTGGTATTGTTTCTTGACTGTTCCTCCTTTGTTCTGCATTCCCTCCCTCCTCCGATTAGCAACGGTTTGCATCTGCCCTTTGGAACTCAGGGAAGGTCATGGAGACTGAATGAAGCCCATTTTCTACAAACAAGAAATGGGGGACATGGAAAGATTTATACCAGGGAGGACCCCACAGGTCCATTTCATTCCCATGATGGGCCCCCAACCTGAGACTTCCCTGCTCTGAGCCAATCCTGGGGGTGTCTGGGGAAGTCCTTTGGTCAAAGTGGACAGACCAAGGTCAGCTGTGGAGCAGGGGATCGGGTTCAAGGCTACCCCTGGGGTTAAATGAGCCAAGGCAGGGGACTGGGCATCACATCTGCACTTCCTTACATTTGAAGAGATTCTGTGAGTTTGTAGTTTTCATACCTCCTCATACCTTTCATCCTCTCAGCAAGTTAGCCCAATTATTATCCCATCTTTATCTGGATAGAAAAATAGGATTCACAGTGATTTGCCCAAGGGCACATGGCCAAGTTGAGACTAGACCCCTGATGCTGAAGCCCAGATCTGGCCTTTCTCCCCAGTGCATTTGCAGGCTGTGTCCCAGGACTGGGCCAAGAACCAGGATCAGCCAGGGCTGTGGCCAGTAGCTCAGAGGACCAGAACCTGACAGCTGACAGCTCCAAGCACAAAGGTGGCAAATGTCTTGATGGATTGAAACAGTGTCTGGTAGCAGTGTATGGGAGAGAGGTCCTTTCTTTTTTATAGTTTTCCGTACAGATCAGAATTGTTGCATAAACAAGCTTTACATTTATAATCAGACAAAATAATCTCAGGGGTGGGGTGGGTGGAAATCTGTGTGCAAACACGTTAGAGTCCTTCATCCACCAGCAGCTGCTCTTGGGGGCAATTCTCTGGCCTTGTAATACCTGAGTCCCCTGATGGTCTTTTTCCAATGATGGTTTCACCAGTGCCAATTTTCTAGTTCTCTCAGCTCAGTCTTCTTTCTGGCAACCACAGCTGCCCGCCCTCATCCGTCAAGGGTTTTCCAGCAAACCTTTGCACTCAGTTCCTTGGCAGAAGATTAGGGGAATCACATGGCTGAGTGACTGGCGTTTTCTGAATCATGGAATGGAAAGAAGTGCTGCCCACAAGATCAGCACACAGGGCTTCTGTTACAAGTCTGGGTAATAACACGGCGTGGAAGTGATTCATCTGAGACTGCCTGGCATGTGCACATGCGCTGGAGAGAGGGCAGCGTGGTGCTCATCTTCCCAGTGACTAATGGAGCTTCTCAGACAGAGGGGAGCCCCGGGCCCCTCCCAGGCACACCACGGAGCCCGGTAGCCCTGCTGCCCAGGGTCTGGGGCTGCCAGAGAGGTGTCTGGGGAGGTGACAGACAGAAGCTGAGGGCAGCAGGTGAAAATGTGAAAGATCTGGGGGACAGGGGGAGATTGGGGAAGACTGGGCAGACAGATCTAGGGAGAATACGGTCAGCTCTCCTGAAGACCAGGCAACAGGCTCTGACTTCTCCACTTCACATCCCAGACGCCCCCCAGGGCCCACCAGGTACAGGAGACACGTGCTCACTAATGTCAGAATGGACCTAATAAATAATTAACGTGCTCACGGAGTCTTTATGAAGTCCAGGCATGGTTTCAGTCCTTGACCTGGTCCTCCCAACAGCCGCATGAGAACATCAGATTTTGTTTGGCTGGATTTATTGCTCTTGTTGTCACTTAAAGTTGATGTCTTTAGTTAAGCAAGGTGTGTATTCTCCAGTTCGCCTTAGTCCCCACCTTTCCCCATTGCCTTACACCACCCCACTCAGACAAGTTACCCTGTTACTGTGGCCCCTGATGACACTGGAGTCTGAAATCTGAGACATAAAGTAATTTGGTATCAGAATTTCACCTAGAAAAAAAAATACACGTGCCCCCTAGACCAAAATGGCACTGGGCCCAGGGAAGTTGCAGTCAGGTCCCAGTAAGCAGCTGTGCCTGGAACAGTCAGTTGTAGCTGGAGCAGAGCCCAGAATTTATTATAGTTTCTGCTTCCCTGGGACCTGGACCTGTGTATTATTATCCTGTGGTTCCCGTAACAAATCATCACAAACTTACTGGCTTATAACAACGTACGTTTATTATCTTTTCAGTCTGGAGGCCACATCTCCAAAATCAGTGTCACACTAGGCTAAACTCAAGGTGTGTACGGGACTGTGTTCCTTCTGGTAGCTCTAGGGGAGAATCTGTTTCCCTGTCTCTCCTGGCTTCCGGAGGCATGTGTTGTTACTGTCCCCAGTGTAAGGTGGGGAAACTGAGGCTCCGAGCATTCAGCATTGTTTCAGGCAGCTTAGGGACAGAAGACACATGCAAAACAGAAGCTGAAGGTTTTGATGAAAAGACTAAATACAGAGATGTGGGAAGAGTTAGGGGACCTACAAGGGCTGCAGCCCGGAGTCTGCAAAGCAGGAGGCGGTTACTACCCTTGGCATCTAGGATCTAGCGTCTGCTGTGACCGTAGGAGAGGGCTGCCTGTCAGGAAGGGAGCCTTTGGGAGAGAAACCAGCCACTGCCACGCCAGAGCCCAGCAGGAAGGGCACCTGGACCTCACTCTCCTCTTGTCCAGCTGACGCCAGATGTGGAGGGAGCCCACCAATACAGTCTCAGCCCAGCCTCCTCGGGAAGCTGAATCCCCACTCAAGCTTTCCCACCAACCCCCTTCCCACACTGCCACCAAAAAACAAAACAAAACAAAACAAAAACCACCTCTGAATTCAGGTTGCCCACCCAACTCCACTGATTGGTTTGTCCAAACTGGACAACTAGACTCCATTTCAGCTGGAACCAGGCATATGTAGAAAGCAAACTGCTGCAAACAAAAATTTATAGAACCAAACATGCAACCTGCATCAAAGAGAACTGGCTTGAGATGACCCGTTGCCTTGGTTCATCTCAGCCATTGATGCCCACAGTTCATTATTGTACGTGCTTGGATTTAGACATGGGGACTGTCGCATGGAAATGCATGTTAGTGAACACACCCACAGGAAGAGGGACATGTAAATGCACATCCTTGGCTTTGCCAAATTAGGAATTATTTTATTAGGCCTGGCTTCAAAAGGGGCCAGAGGCCATTGGTGGGGACAGTTGGTGAGGCTGTTTCCATTTCATGATTCAGAAAACGCCAGTCACTCATTTATTCATTGCTTGCATGGATTTTTTCTGCAAGCACCAATGACGTCTATAATACAAAGACGTTTCCGAGATTCCTGACAGTTGAGGCAGCCCTGGGGGCACGCGCAGCCTGGGACTCACTGCTCTCCAGACCCCCTGGTTCTTTGTAATGTTGACAGGCCTTCTCTAAGTGGAGAGGTGAGGGTGTGGGGTGGGATGCGGAGAGGAACAAGCTACAAAGGGACTTGCACGTCCAAAGCTCCCCTTCTGGACCTGCAAACCTGTTGTTTCACATTCTTTTGGCAGGTTGCTCTAACTGACCTGTGTAGCTCCTGCTCTGAGACCTGCTTCTTTCCCACCCCTAGTGACCCCACCACTAATGTGAGCTTTTCCTGTGTCCAAGCTTCCCATCTTCCAACCGCCTGGCTAGCTGACAGTCCTGGCCAGGCAGCCCACATCCTGCCCTGGTTCCCCTGGGATGAAGGCTGGCTCTCGTACCTGCCCTGGGTTGGGGCAGGTGGGTGAACTCAGAAGGTTGAAGGGTGGAGATAAAGAGATTTGTGTCTTGGGGCTGACTCTGAAAGACCCAGTGTTATGCCCAACAGAAGGGCCCCACTCTCCCCAAAGCCCCTGGAGCCATCGCAGGGCGGTCAGGGACACCCACCCCATTCCTGACGAAACTCCTAAAACCCACACAGCACCAAGGATGCTGGGTCTGGCTGTTACCTCCCAAGTGAACCCCGCCCATGACTCAGCTGGTGCCTCTCCAGTTCCTGTCAAGCTCAGCTCAGAAGCATCAGCCTGGGAGCTGCCCCAGGGCCTCATTCTTCCCTGGGGAGAGTGCCCAGAGCCACAACAGCACTGTGAACAGCACTGGACAGTGTTCAAAGCACCCTGCACTCCAAGTATAATCTCACATGGAAGGACGAGCAGAGGTGCCACCTTCAGCTGCACAGGTAAGGAAGTCCAGTCACTTACCTGGAGCCCCTCGGGTCCCATGCTGGTGAGTGGGGCCCAGAACCAGAGTTCATGTTTTTGGGCTCCTAGGCAAGAGCTCTTTCCCTCAGGAAGCAGGACGTCCAGTGCATGTCATGCCTCTGGGACCTCCAACACCCCTGTGTCTGAGAGACAGGGGAGCCTGGTCCTTCTCTCCCTACCCCCGGATTTGATGCTGGTGAGACTTACTGTGCACACAGCCCTGAACAAGCCCTGGGCACTGCCTTTTCCAGCTAATGACATGCAGTGGGTTTGAGGCTGCATCCTGCGTGGCCACTGTGGGCACCTGCTCCAGCCCACAGCCCTGGTGGAGAACCTAGAGGGTCATTTGAACAGAGGAGAGCTGTAGGCTTAGGATAGGCCCAGGGTCTGCCCAATCTTTGAGGCTGCATGTCCTTCAAATGCAAGCGGACAGGGCAGCCCATTAAAACCAGATTAGCTACCCAGGCTGGCCCTGCCTCCCCCACTGCACCAAGGCATCCTGCCCCTCCCCAGGCCCTGAGACCACCTACAAGGAACACCTTGGTCAGGTTGTACACCTCAGCCACTGCTGTGGGGCCAAGAAGAATGCCAGGTAGGCTGTGCTTGGTGGCCCGTGGGGGTGGGGAGGGGGGTGGGGGGACACTTCCACCAGGTGTCCCCTGAGCTGGTGCTTTCAGTGGGGTGGATGAGGGGTGCAGTGGGGTGGGGCCACCAGCCAGAGGGGACCCACAAGCAGAGGCATCAGTTAGGGGAGGAGCCAGCATGTACCCAGCCTCTTAAATGAATGATGTTTGACCAAAAGAAAGGAGGAGAAAGGAGGAGAGGGAGGGGATGGATCTGTTTAGCTGGATGATTCTTGCTACTGAGGGAGAAAAAGAAGAAATAAGACAGTCATCAATGAGTATTAGTTTTTACTGAATATTGTACTGAATAGATGGTTTCAAGCTTGTGAACATTAAACCCTCTAAAAAGAAATATTGACATGAATTCTGGAGAGATGAGTTCAAGGAGCTTCCAGACCAGTTCTGAGTAAGAACCCTACCCCCATGGCCCCCTCACCCTCCCCAGAACGGCAATAACCCAGTGACAAGGGCTTCACAGAAGGGCCACCTCCCTCCCACACACAGCTGGGAGCCCAGCAAACCTGAGAGGTGGGTAGGGTCGTGAGCGTCCTGCTGAGGCCCAGCTGGGGCCCAGGTGCCTGTTGGGCAGGCCTGACTCTCAGGCCCGGAATCCCCTTCCCCAGCTTCCAACCCTCACATCCCGTTCCTCCCCTCCTCGTCCCCCTCCCCCCTCGAGCCATCTGAAGCCACTCCCTGGCACTGCCTGGCCGGGACCCATGTCCTCCTCTGAGCTGGACTCAGCGCTCCCAGGAGCGAGAAGATACAACTGTGACCTATGTTTACCCCCTTTCTGAACAGGCTGGTCAGGCCTCCACCCCTTTTCTGTCAGATGGTGAGTAAGGGGTCAGGGCAAACGGGGGTGTTGCTGAGCACAAGAAGGCTGTGACGTGCCTTGTGGAAAAAAAGATGTGAGTGAGATAAGCTTCGTCATCACATAAAACAAAGCTGCACGTTTACTGGTATCATCTGGGCCTTCTGTTGGCGGGCAGGCCCTGTGCTGCTTCTCCCACCCGCCCCCGCTTCAGCTGGGCTCTGGGGACCCAGAAAACGAGAGTGTGTGAGGCAGGGGTGCGTGCTCGGTCATGTGTCAGCTCTCAGTAGGAGGCGGGGGTCCCAGTGGAGCCAGCGTCCTGCTGCCGAGCTGAGAACTCAGCTTCAGGCCTAACACAGCCTGGCTGTATACTCCTCCTCTTTGAAAACTGCAACTTCCGCTGAGCTGCTGGGGGCTCCTCCAGCCGATGCCCACGACCTGGGAGGATGTCCGTGGCAGAGCAAGCAACAGCTGAGGGAGCTTTGGTTACAGAACATCATTTCCCTGGCCTGTCCTCACAGACCTCCATCCGCTCCCCATTCGCCCCCACCCCTAGAGGCCTGCCCCCTTCCCCACTGAAAACACTGACCCTGGCTGTCACCCATCTCACAAAAGACAGACCTCTCCCACTGCCTGCCCAGCACACTGTCCTCGCCCCCCACCTGAGACTAGTGAGGTCCCCCTCCATTTCAGGGCCCAGGAGGAGCACCCCTGTTCTCACAGCCTGAAGCCCCTGAGCCCTAAGGGGAGACTTGCTGGGGTTGGGGTGGGGCTGTGGTGAGGGCTTAGGCCTGGGCCCCCCAAAGTCACCACTTTGTCTAACTAGTGGGACTCTGTGACCGAGACTGAGGACCAACCCGCCAAACATGATTTCTGTAAGGAAACCAAATTCTGGATCTGGAGCCACCTGCTGGCAGAGGCAGGAAGTTCAGGATTCGTGGTGATTTCAGGGCTGAGCGGAGGGCAGAAGTCACAGCCCAGACCCAGTGGCTGCCCGCCATGGGCGCCAGCCCAAGCTGCTTTCCGGACCCTCCAGGGCCGCACCCTTGCCCGCAGTCTGTCCTCACACCTTCCATCACTCCCTTCCAACTTCCACTGTCAGTTCCTGAAAGAACTGACATCACTGGACCAACAGCCTTAAAAACACACTTGAGCCTCACTCATCATGGATTTAATATTCGGAAATTCACCTACTCGCTAAATGTGTTACCCCCAAATCAACACTCAGGGCTCTTTCACGGTCCTTCATGGACACACGCAGAGAGGTGGGGACTTGAACTGCCTGTCGGGGTGTCCCCAGCTGAGGTCACCGGGACACTCAGCCTCCCCGTTTCAGCTCCCATACTGGAAACAAGTGTCCTCCTGACTGTCTTAGTTAGTGCCATGTTTTTCCAATTTTTGTGCTTTTTGTTGGTGATTTTGCAAGGATGATGCCTAAGTGCTGTCATCTGTTCCTAAGCACAAGATGGCTGTGACGTGCCTCACGGAGAAAAGGGCAGCGTTAGGCAAGCTTGATTTAGGCAGGAGTTGTAGTGCCATGAGTTCAACGTTAATCAACAATGTGTATTAAATAAAATATCTTTAAACAGAAACACACCTAAGACAAGGTTATGAAAAGTTTGTGCCCAAAGGCTCACAAGAGCCCAACCTTGTACTTCCTCCAGGGACAAAGTTTCAGGGTTTGCTAATTCAGTGTTCCCGTGACTTCACAGAATGTAGTTACTGAGAATAAGGAGAATCCGCTGTCCAGGGGCTGTGCCTGGGCCCAGCCCAGTTTAGCTTCTCAGGCTCTCCTGGGCTTGGATACTGACATGTGTTTTTCAAAGGTCCACAGGTGATTCCAATGCAGGGCCTAGGGGCGAGCCACTGCTGCGATACCCGTGTTAGACCCGCTGGGCCTGGCCGCCACGGCGGTGGTCCTGGCGCAACTGGGAGGGGGTGCGTAGCGTGATGCGATGAAAGGTCGTAGGGACCTGAAGGCCCTGTGTGACCTCAGGCAGGTCATCTAATGTTCAGGGCCTCAGCTCCCCCACGAAGACAGCAACACCTGTGTGTGGTGAGGTTTGGCTGTCTGGATCACTGTGGGAGCCGTACCTGCACCGGCAACATCCCGCTCCCCCCGTCCTCCCCCGACCCTGTGATGTGGCTCCTTCTCAGCTCTGGAGGTGCTGAGACAGCTGGGACAGGTGTCACCTCGGAAAGCGGGAGCTGAGAGGCAAGGTAAGATGCTTCCTGGGACAGTCCCAAACGGGAGCCCTCACAGGGGCTGGGGAGGCAGAAAGCCGGGGAAAGACTGTTAGTTCCTGTTCGTGTGACCATTTTTTCACCCCAGACTTGTATGGCTGGGGAGATAAGGGTCCCAGATGCTTGAGAATTTACTGAGCTGTTAACTACCAGCTCAGCTACCAGAAAGATTTTGAAAAGGTGCAAAAAACGCCGGACACACACAAGTGTGGTTTTTATCAGTCCTTTCAGAAACGCCCCTGGCGGGGTGGCATCCTTTGGAAACCAGAACCCGGTGGATCTCTGGGGCATGTCTCTGCAGAGAGGCCAGGCCTGGTGGGAGCAGTGAGCCCACATGTCCCCATTCTCTCAGAAGCCTGATGCCACGTAGCCTGGTCTTTCATGAACAGGGCTGAATTTTGTACAGGGCTACTGCATTTGCTTTTGGTTGAGAAACTGTATTTCCCCCCATGCCTACCCACCCCAGACTTCAAAACTGGAAGAGTTCAAAAAAAGAAAAATATGTAAGGGCAGAGAGCTGGTCCTGCCTGTGGATGAGCATCCTGCCTCCTGTCCCACCTGCTCTGTGCAGGCTCTGTCATCCAGTTCCTTGTCACCATTTCTTCTGAGCTGTCCTCCCGCCCCCACCCACAGCCCCATCACCCAGAGCTGCTAATCAGACCTCTAGTCTTACACCCTTCTCCATCCCCCTCCGCTCCCCTCCCCCACTTCCCTCTCCTTCCCTTCTCTTCTCTTCTCTTTCTTCCCCTTGCTGCAAACCTCCTCTTAGATTCCACCTCTTAGACTTTTCTGGCAGCAAGAAACAAAGACTCAGTCAAGTTACTTCAGGAAAAGAGGTTTTATGGGCAAGAAAGGCATGCCTGGGAAAGGAACCAGAACCACCCCAGAATCCCAGCAGCCAGCTTCTGTCTCTCCCCAAAAGGTGCAGAGTCTCTGGCCACCTCTCCTCCCTCTGCCCAGCTTCTGCCTCAGTTCTGCTCACATGCGCTGCCTACCCCCTGAGCGTTCGCCCCAGCACCCCCAGCTGGCTCAGTTCCTGGGACCACCCCACCCCCGCCACTGGAATTTTCCAAGGCGGGAGCTGACTGGTCCACCACTTTGCAGCAGGGTTGCTGGCTGGCTGGCTCTGTGGGTCAGCTGCTGGGGTGGGTGATCGTGTGGGACAGGCAGCCACCCTGTGCCTCCATCGTAGAGTAGCTTCTCCTGAGCTCTGTGTGGCCCTACAGCCCCCATGGATTGACATCATGGCCTTCCGGGGGCAGCATGGCCCTCAGAGAAGCCCACAGGCTGGCCTCCCAGAGCGCTCTGCAACAGGCCAGGCTAGAGGTGGGGTACGGCTCAGCAGGGAGGCAGGGTGGGTGGGGTGGGGTGTGCCCGAGACACTGAGCTGAGATGGCATGTCCCCTTTCTCCTCACTGTCCCTTCTCCTTGACATTCGGAGGGCAGGAAGGAGCTGACAGCAAACCCTCTGACCCCTCCCGCACTAGTTGGTCCTTCTCAGGGGAGAGAAGTTACTAACTACCTGCAGGTGTAGAAAAACTGCTTTTGCTCTTCCCTGAATCCACTGTGACACCCGGTGGCCAGGACATGGTTTGGGCCACCTGATGCCAATGTCAGAGATCGTTAAAAATGTATCACGGAGGTGACAACTGCAGGAAGTGCCACCACCCCAGGATGACGCCACGGTAGGAAGCTCCGGGAATTATTAAAACTTAGAAACAGGGGCATGCACTGCAGGGCTGGGACCCGGACATCTTCAGTGGGGGTGCTGGCCAGCTAGTGAGACTTCTCTGGGTTGGGGGGTGGGGGGGCGGGGAAGTGATGGAGTTGGTTCTGCAAGTGTTCGAAAACTGCAAACTGGGTTTAGCTGCTGCTCTGGGAGGGAACCCTGCTCCTGGGAGAGGGAGGAAGTACTGTGGGAGCCGCTCACCAGACGGAGGTAAACAGGAGGGAGCAGGTCTCCCCTCAGCTCACCAGGTCTCTCCCAGCGCCTCCTACTGGCAGAGCCTGCAGGAAACAGCTGCCAAAGCCAAATGGGGTTTCCCCGGGACCCAGCCCCAGCACCTCAGAAGGGAGACCAGTGCACCTGTAAGCTGGGGCCAGAGTCTGTGCTCATGCACATGTGTGTGTGCTCACACACACAGATAAACACACAGATGCACACACACAACACACAGATACCACAAACACACACACACTACACACACCACACACGCAGATATACAGATACACACAGATATGCACACACCAAGACCGCAAGCTCCCTCCCTGCAGGCTGGATTGTGGGCCCTGCCCCTTGGATGTCAGAGCTAAGTCAGCAAACCTCATGGCCCTGACTGGCAGGGACTTCTCTCACTCTGAACTGCCAGCCTCCAGGCTCTGTTACCTCCCCACTCCCAAACAGCCCCTGGTTTGAGACCCTTGTATCAAAAGGAAGCTCAAAATCCTCCTTCTCTGGGCGTGCGAGGGAGGCAGCATCAGCCATACCCACCTCACTGTCCTGGAGGAGATCCCAGGAGCCCAGATAAAGACAACTCTACACTGAATTGCTCAGCACACAGGAAACACAATGAAACTCCTTTACCAATAGGAGGTACAGATGAAAAACGTTCTTTTGGTCTCCGTTTAAATGTCACCTCCTCGGGGAAATCTTCCCAGCCCACTCTGTCGAATTAGGTCCCTCTGCCACCCTGCTGTTCTCCATCCCTTTGTGTTGCACAGAGCACCTGTCATGGTGGGTAATTCTATTTTTTTGCCATTTGCTTATTGCCTTTCTCCTCTTATAGACAGCAGACCCACAGGGACAGAGCCAGGCCAGCTTCCTTCACCACTGCGGACTCAGGATCTGACCCAGAGCTTGGTGCGTGGTAAGACTGTATAAGGGTTTGTCAAATTAATTGACAATATAAAACGGTTCTAGATGGGTTGTGATAAGTTGATGGACAATGAGTCTATGAATTAGCGGTGTGTATGGCATAACAAACTCTGAAAAGAATACCGTGGAAGGCAATTTCTCTTCTCTCCTACAGACCGGTTCCAGATTGAGAGGGTGGCAGGCAGGAGGATTGTTCTGTCCTCTGCAGTGTTTCTGCTGGGCTTGTGGTCCTGTGCACCTGCGGGGATTAGGGCCTAACCCAGGCTTCTTCCTTATCGCAACTTCACCCCTTGACCCTCCAAAGGCATTGGGTTCATTGAATGTTAGAGCTGGTGGGACCCCATAGGTTCTAAAGATGGCACCACATCACAGTCACCTGGAGGAACATTTAAAAACACCAATATGTGGACCCTGCCTGGAGCTTACGACCTGACTCTGCAGTACACTGTGTGAGCTTGGGAAAGTTACTTAGCCTCTCTGTGCCTTGATTTTGTCACCTGTAAAATGGAAATAATAACAATCCCAACCTCAGAAGTCTGCTGTGAGGATCAGAGTCAACAATGTACGTAAAGCTCTTGGTGCAATGCCTGACTCAGTAAATACTGAATAAATGTAGCTATTATTGTGATGATTATCTCACCACTAGTTAGCGGCTGACGTGGAGGGGCGAGCATCCAAGCCTCCTGATCCCTCCCGGATCCAGTGTTCTTTCCAACACGTCACTCCGAATGTGCACACAGCTTTCCCTTAGAGGCCAGGCTCAAGCTCAGCAAAGAGGACATATGGTCACTGCTCTGGGACCTTTTGGTCAAACTGAATGGGAGAGAATGAAGGGCAGATCTGACTTCTGGGGAACAGACAGCTGGAGAACGTGGGATTTCAGCAGGCAGATCTTGGGTCCTTTGGGAAGCCCTCTGGCTGCTCCTGTTAGCATTTCATTATGGAAATATTGAGAACCAAAAATAGATGTTCTTGAGGGAAGCTTAATCCTCTGGGCTTTACAAAACAGCTGCTGGGGAGTTCCACAAACCAACCGCCAGAGGGCACTACCAACCCACGGAAGTGGTTGCTGGTGGGCCAGAACTGGTCAGAAGTTTCCAGGAAAATCCCAATGCCCGTCCACAATCACATGCTTCAGCCTTGTCCTGCTCAGGCCCCTGTGTCTGGTGTCCCCGAAGATCACCAGCTCCTTGTCCCGGGAAACCTCTTTGCAACTCAGCCCACTGCTCTCCTCCCTGGGGACCCTGAAGCACAGGAACAGCTCTTGAATTTATTGTCCTGTATTTATTTTCCTGGCTTCTTCACCCTGCCCCACCCTACAGCTGGCAGTCAAGGGGAAGGTCATGGCTAAATGGGAAAGTGGGGTGAGAGGGCTCAGGCAGGAAGGGAAAAGGTATGTTTCAGGGATCCGGTTAATGAGCGACTGCTCAATACCAAGGTCAGATCCTTGCCTCGGGGCCCTGGGCAGCTGCCCCAGATTGTGGGAATGATGACCCTGAGCAGCCCCAGCCACTGCTCAGCTGACCTCCAGCGGGACATCGCTGGCCCTGCAGCCGTCATTAGCCTCTCCTGTCTTTGGGGCAGTTTGCAGCGGCCACCATCCAGCCGTGAGCTCCCACAGCTGGGCCTGGATCTCACTGCCTCCCTCTGAGTGAGGCCACAGGGTTTAGCACCCGCAACCTGTCCTACATGTCCTTAGTCCAAAAGTCTCTCTAAGAGAACCTCAAGGATTTTAGAGTCTGTGCCACCAGCCCAGCATGCTGCATCTTAATTCCACCTGCCTGGGGGTAAGTGTCCCCTAGAAGACTTGATTTTTGGGTGTAATGAAGCAAAGCAGAAAGAACTCAGGATGGATTAAGTCTTGTGTTGGAATCCTAGCTCTAGACCTATTAGCTGTCAGAGGTGTGGTTTTCCTGAGACCCAATTTGTCACCTGTAAACTGTTAGTCCCTCCCTGCAGGGGATCAGATGAAGTAGCAGATACTCAGTACCAGCACACGGCTCGTGCCTGGCCCAGCGAAGCGCCACTATTATAATTGTCACCGACACAGCAGTGGACTTAGACAAGAGGCTTGCAGGGCCCGCAGCAACCCTGACTAATAGGGTGAGGGCGTAGAGGAGGCAGGAAGCTGGGTTCAGCTGGGAGGGACGAGCACAGGACGGGCCTGCCTGTGTGGAGGTGACTGCAGCCAACTCCATACCCAGGAGGTCGGGGAAGGAGAAGAGGGCTCAGGAGCCTCACTCAGGAATGGGGAGAAGTGGCATGACTGACAGGCCACACCCGCCAGCCTCTGCTTTTTCAGTCCTTTCCTCCTAGCACCCTCTGCCTCCCATACCCCCAGGGCCTCCAGAACCTCAGCCTATGGGAGCCCCAAGCCCTCTACTCACTCTGGAGGGAATCTGAGGTAGTGCCGAAAACAAGGCGTCGTGGGCAGGGCCCAGACTGAGCCATGGGGGAGGGTTGGCGAGAACAAGGCTGTGGGCCTGGCTGGAGGGCAGGCACTGAAGACCTGGGCAGAGACCCCAACAGTACGGTTGAGGCCTGGGGCGAGCTCAGCACAATGGGCCTCTGCTATCAGGCCTCTGGCAGCAAGACTGAGTCTCCAGTTGACGGCCTCCGATGTGAGGCCTGGAAGGGGTGAAGGAGCCAGTGGGGGACCTTTGTGACCCCACAGGAAGGGGACAGGGCAGCTGTACAGGGACTGAGAGTGATGGATACTCTGGGCAGGTGGGCAGCTCCTTTGGCCATTTTTTCCCTTTGGGCTTCAGAGCAGGTGGTCCCTGAAGGCCCTGAGGGGAGAGGCAGCTCAGATGGGCCCTGTCCGGCCCAGGCAGGATAGCTCCAGTCAGGGCAGGGCTTCCTTCCTCCTAGCCTCAAGGCTTTCCAAGACTGTCCATGCTGGTTACCATCTGCTGTGGTGGTTGCCAGGGGAACCACTTACTATTTTTACATGTTCCCACATGACAAGGCGCAGAAGGGCTCAGGCGTGGCCGGTCCAAGAGGGATCCTGGGATCCTAAAGCCCAGTGGACTCTACTGGAAACCTTGGTTGGAGGGCAGGAGCTCCTGTGAGGTCCCAGTACAGCTCCTGGGATTCAGACCTACATCCCTGAGTATAGGGTGGGTGGGGGCTGCCAAGAAGAGGGGTGCCCTGCGTGTCAGAGCACCAATCCATCATCATTCATTCATTTCATCAAATACAGAGGGCACTGGGCACTGTGTGAGGTGGTGGAGAGACAGCTGGGAACAGGCAAGTGCAGCTTAGTGGAGAGACAGATAAATTAAGACACAGTTGCTTCTACAGAGCTATGCTGGATATTATCTTGGCAGGGAGGGATCCAGGTAAACTTCCTTGATGAGATGGTGCATAAGCCAGGATAAGATTTTGCAGGTGATGTGATTGGGGGAAGAGCATTCCAAGTAGAGGGAACAGCATGGGCAAGGGGCCAGGGGAGATGGTGAGTGAGGCACCTTCTAGAATGAAGTCACTTAACTTCTGGAATGTGGGGTAGGGTCCAGCCCCAGCGGCAGTGAAAGCTGGGCAGGGACCCCAACTATCAGGTAGGGTTGGGGGTGGGACAAGCTGCCCACAGAGGGTACCCCCAAGGACACCTGATGTTAGACACCTGATGGCAGCAGTCCAGGCAATGCCCTAGGGGAGGAGGGGCAGGGTTCTCCACCGCTCCTGGGACAATCTCCAGAGTTTCTGGGGAACCAGACAGTCTGAGCTTGTAGTTCTGGGCTGAGCAGCTGAGTCCAATGAGGGGGAAGAGAGAGAAAGCGCTGTAGCCAGTCACCCTGACTTCTTCAACCCTAGCCTGTGGCTGAGACCCTGGACACACAACTAAAGGTGGTGTCTTACCTCAGTCCATGAAGTCCTGCTAGGAAGTTTAAGAAGCCACCAGACCTTGAGTTGGGGTGGAATGGAATGGAAGAGGGAAATGAGAAGCTGACACAGCCCGGTGCCGGGAGGCTGATCGCACTTCACGTTCGCATGACATGCACATCACACACACAACCGAGCGTAGCCCTCGTGCCAGCCTTGAGGAAGGGGTATTTTGGCTCCCATTTTAAAGGTTAGGAAACTGAGGCTCAGAGAAGCTAAATAACATCTCGAGGATCGTACAGTAGAAAGTCATGAAACCAGGATTCAAATCAGGTCAGTCTGACTCAAAACCCTGTCCGTCTCCACAAGACAAATGGGATTTATTGCACACCTGCTACGTGCCAGGCACTGAGCTAAGCCCTGCAAACCCAAAGACATGATGCTGTCTCTTCTGGGAGAATCAAATGAGATCATGTGGGAGGAGCTGTGGCAGATTGTTTTTCCCCAAAATGGGCCCTGCCCCTTGACGCTGGGCGGACTCTGGGCAAGTAGAAGTGAGGCTGTCTGATCCCGGAGGCTGGGTCATAAGAAGAGGCACAGCCTGGCCACTGTGCTGTGAGGAATTCCACTTGGAGAGGACTGGAGCTCCTGCCACCGG
The DNA here is from genome assembly GCF_048564905.1 of Vicugna pacos. Taxonomy (NCBI): domain Eukaryota; kingdom Metazoa; phylum Chordata; class Mammalia; order Artiodactyla; family Camelidae; genus Vicugna; species Vicugna pacos. Next base: position 13,071,943 of record NC_133009.1, on the reverse strand, counting down.
CCCGTCACCCTTGGGACATGTGGGCGAGCCTCCCTCATTCCGGCTGGGGCCCCGCACATCAGGGACCGACAGGCATTCCCACTGCGCCCTCCCAGAGTCACTGACACGCACAATCTCTGAGCACGAAGAGTCGCTGTTTCGGGCCACTAAGTTCTGGGGGTGGTCTGTGAGCCAGAGTCACTGGAAGGAGAGCTTTGTAAACTGTAAAGTGCTATACATGTGTGAGGTGTTGTTAGTAAGCCTGAGTTTGGCATAAGGGATTGTGTTAGCGTCTTAGGAAGTAAACTTTGTCTTAACCTGAGTTCTCCCCCAAAGCAGAGACTGAGTAGGGGCCTTTGTGCAAGGACCCACGTTTGGCAAGTGATCCATGGGGCTGGCCAGTTCAAGGGTGTGTTACTGAGCTGATTCCTACTGTGCACAGCTGGGGCCCTGTCAGGAATCTGCAGAATGGGCCCCAGGGTGTGGGACTGATCTGCTCGCTCCAGCCCTGTTGGCGGAGGATTGCTCCCAGGATGTTAAGTTCCTTGCCCTTGACGGCTGGGAACACCCCAGGATGGCCCAGGGCAGCTAGCTTGGCAGGGGAGCCCCGGGAAGAAAGCTGAGTCTGGCACTGAGAGGTGACACCATGTGGACTGGGCTGACAGACTGTGAAATGGAGCATTGAACATGAGCGACACATCATGGTATCAAGGCAAGGATTACATTTGATGTCCTGGACAGAGGCCTGCAGGGCCAACCTCTGCCTGGTCAACTTCCCCACCGGCTGGGAGCAGCCTGCCCGCCTCTCCGGAGAAGCCCGTGCAGTTCCAGGCCCGCTTGAGCGAGGCCCTTGTGCCCCAGAAACATCCCAGGAGCTGACCCCGCTGGCAACGCTTACGGGAGCCTGGGGCTTTGAGAAGTGCCTTTTGAAGGAAGCCAGTTTAGAGGGTGAGGTTGCTTTATTCAGACCCTTAGTTTGTCTCCTGGAAGCTAATGATGTGAGCAGATCCCGCCGGAGCAGATGCCTGAACGAAGTGAGATATCTGAGTCTGGAGGTCATCTGTCCAGGATCAGGCTGGGATCTGGGCAGGATGCCCTCTGCCTCACCTCTAGGAGCTGGCTTGCTGGTCAGGCCCCTCTGCCTACTCTTCTGCAGGCCAGTCCACTCCATTGCTCTCCCTCTGGGGACATCAGTACTTAAGGGTCTTATCTTCCAAGTGGAGAATGAGGCTCCCTGCTCCAGAGCCTTATGTCCTGCCTTTAACCCTAAGCCTCTTCATCCTTATTGTGGCCAGGGAGCCGGTTCCCTGCCACCTGCGGGGGATGCCCTGGGCAGTGCCTCCAGCAGCACAGAGAGGGCAGGACGAGCACTCCAGGAACAGGAAACATGAAGCAGGAGTTGGCTGTGCTTCCCCCAGGAGACGATGGAGGGGCTGCACCTCACAGGAAGAACTTAGATTTGGGGAAGGATTTCACGAATTACACCAATGTCAACAACACTTCAATGCACTGGGCACCTGCTGTATACGAGAAATTGAGCGTACCCTCTGGGAAGTTGGACTCGAAACTGTGTGGTTAAGAACCCAGCCCCACTCCACTCTCCCATCGCCTTTCCTTCAGCCTTTGCTTCTCCTAGGTGAAGAATCATGTCTCCTTTCTTCCTTCTTCATTCCAAAGTGGCACACGGCCTCCCTGCCATGCCTGGGGCCTTCGGCTAGGAGGAGGCCTTGCCTCAGCGGCTGGTGTGGCTGGCACGGCTTGGTCCCTCGGGGCTGCCCAGGACCGAGGGGTTTCCTGGGGTGCAGGGCTTTCAGTATAAAACCCAGAAAGCCCAAAAAAGTTGGCCACCCTAGATGAATGTCTGTGCTGGGCCCTCACGGCTCTCCTGTTTTGGGGAGACAAGCGCATTAATGGGTAATTACAACAAAGCAGGTGAGTGCTAAGCTATGGGGACCCCAGAAGGGAAGGCTTCCAGGCAGAGGTGTGTCCAGGCTGAATCTTGTAAGGAGGATTAAATCTTTAAGGCAAAGAAGACATGACAAGCAAATGTGGGAGAAGGGCTAATCAGGGCAGCAGGCTTTGGGGTCCAGGGATCTGTGTGTTTCTTTCTTTGGGTCCTGCAGGCACCAATGATACAAACCCCAGGCCAGCCTGCGTCCCCCACCCCTGAGCTGCACCCACCCTGAGTGGAGCCTGTTTGGAGTGCCCAGACTTTTGTGTGCTCTGTCCTGGCAAAGGCTGACCTGGAATCTCTAAATGAGAGACATTTTTATTCAGAGAAGACCCTTGCTGGGTGTAGGAGTTGGCCCTGAAAGTGCAGGACAGGGAGCTAGGCTGCACTGCCCCAGGAGGGAGGGAGGAGCCTGAGGTCCTGAGGGAAAACTATACTGTGATGGGGGCCTGAGTCTGGAGGACTTGCCCACCCTGCAGAGATGGGGCTCTAAGGGTGGAATCCTAGCCCTTCCATTGCTTGGTGGCGTGGGACGTGGGGGGTGAGGTGGGGCATAAAAGTAAAAGAAATCATCCCTTGGGGGTTCCCAAGGACTCATAACCATTAGTATTCATTCACACATCATCTGTTTTGGGGCAAAATGTCCTAGTACAGACTACCTTGGCCACATGAACAACTTCTGAATTCTAGGCCAAAGAGTCCTGTCTGATAAGTTCTAGACTCTTCGAAGGCCAGCAAGCTCCCCTCTTCTTGAGGGGTACCCAGAAGTTCACTATTAGTCTGGACACACCAAAGAGTAAAGCAACGGTCAAACCTCATCCTCAGAGAGGATCTGGATGAATCCTTCCTGAAGTGACTGCTAAGGCACAGGTGGTGGTTCTCAAAGTGTATCTGGGCCCAAGTGTATCACAGTCTCCTGGGGTGCTCATTACAAATGCAGTTCCTGGGCCTCATTCTAGAAATACTAAATCATAAGCCCTGGGTGGGGCACAGGAATTGGCATTTTGAACAGTCACCCTAGGAGATTCTTCTGCTTAACGCACACATTCTCTCTTGAGGGTAATTGTATTCATTTTAATAAAAGACAAAGTTTTGTCAAAGAAATTCATCTCGATGGTAAAATTTCCAGGATGAATCTAAAGCAGAATTTCTCAACTTTGGCATAACAGACATTTTGGATCAGACAGTTCTGTGTTGTGGGGCTGTCCTGTGCATTGTAGGGTATTTAACAACTCCTGGATACTGGATGCCAGTAGCATCCTACAGTTGTGACAAATCAAAACTTTAAAAATAGCTGCAGACATTGCCAAATGTCCTTGAGAGAAAAAAATCCCGCCCTCAAAAGGGATTTCCTTATGAAATCCGACCTGAGTCCAGCGTGCTGCATGGGCCTCACCATCCTTCGAACGACCTCCAGGCCAGGCTCTGCCCACACTGGACCCGGGGCCTCCTTACCACTTCCCAGCTGCAGATGGGGCTGAAGCCGGTTCACACCATCACTCTCCCGGCTGTGGGGTAAAGCCAGCCCTTTAATAGCTCCCTTTCCCGTTGTCCACCCCCCACCTAATCCACCCATTTCTGCCACATCTTTCAGATGCCCCTGCTGCCCAGCCCCCTTATAGGGCAGCAGAGGGGCAGCACGGGGCTGTCCCTGACGAATGGTGCTGATGAGGCTACAAGGAGAGGGCGTGTGTGAAGAATTCACCTTTTGTGAAAATAGGAAGTTTATTTTGGTGCTTATTCTAGAGTAAACATGGTCACAGTAGAAATCTTGCCAAGTACAGAACAATATAAAGAAGAACTAAAGGTCACTCGTAATTCCACTGCCCACACAGCCCACGCTGACACCCAGGAGGCGCCCCCTCGGCTACTGTTACCACCCTGGCTGGTGCGGGCAGGATACCTGGGTGGGACAGAGCACCTGTCCACGGGCAACAAAGGGCATCCCGCATTCCAGGTAAATGCCTGCTTTATTCAGAGCCGGTGACCAGAGGCCCAGGCAGCCTGTTTTGCGGGAGATTCCACCCCTGAGTGTCTCCCTGCCTCACCCTCTCAGCAATGAGCTCCTCCAGGTGGGATGTCAGAACTCGTCTTTTATGTCAAAATGGGGCTGGTCTTCAGGCTTGAAGTCCAGGTTGGGGCTACCGTCCTCGTTGAGAATTCTTCGGGCCGTGTAGCCGACGATGGGGTATTTGGCTTTGTACACTCTGGTGAAGACATCATCCAGGGATTCCAGCTCCTCGGCCGTCAGGCCGGTCTTGGGGAGAAAAGCCCGAGAAATACAGGGATGGGAATGAGTGGCTGGTGCCTGGCACTGGCTCCACCATCCCCTCCCCTGCTGCCTTACTCTCCCCGCGCCCCTAATGCAAGAGAAAAAATATCTCAAAAACCAAATCATGGACAAGTGACTTTTTATGAGACAACCCTGTGTGCGTATGTGTGTGTTAGGGGGGTGATGTTGTGGGGAGCAATGGCTTCATCATGTTTTGTGGTTTGACTGATGTAGGAATTAATGATTCCAGAGAACAGGGGCCAGCACGGGGTGCACTGTGTGTGTCTGCAGCCATCCCCTCTGCCCAATTAATCCCTCTGCTCTCTACCATCCTCTCTTTATAGATTTACACACCCTTCCCCTCCTTCATTCCTTAATTTGTTTCTGTAACTTTGCGGCTTGACAGTTTGACTCATCTGAGCACAATTGGGGTGAATGCCAGCCTTTCTGTTGGGATTATTCAGACCCTGGAATGGTTTTTGTTAATGCTATTTTCTCCTTCACAGAAATACAAGCGTGGGGGGAGACTCTGCTTCTCAGACCTGTCCCTCCTCTGAGCTACCAAAGGTGGCCTGGAAAGTGGGTCTCGGAGATTAATAGCAAATGTCTAAGAGACTGGGGGTGGCGGGTGCAGACTGTAAGGGGGATGGGGCTGCCAGGGCAGGTTGGAGGCAAACTGTGAAGAGCACTGAGCTTGATCCCAGGTTCATACGAGTTTGAACTTGACTCTGTAGGCCATGGGGAGCTACGGAAAGTTTCTGGGTGGGAGTGGCACTGTAAGATATCTATTTCAAGAAAACAATTGGCTGCCACACTGAGTGGACAGGAACATAAACGGGCTAGTCAGGAAGCTTTGCTACAGCCCAGAGGAGGAAAAAAGCCATGGCCAAGGAGGTGGGCCATTTTGACAGAGGCTCAGAATCTGGCTCACAGTGTCATGGGTGAGGTCTGCAGGATCCAGGGACATCTTGGCCACACCTCTGGTGGAGTCCTTCCCAGTCAGGGCATTGTAGGGGGCTCCTCGGCCATAAAACTCTGTAGTGGGGAGGAAGGAAGAGGCTGTGAGTGGAAGCTGTACACAGTAGGGGCTTCCAGACCTAACCCAGTCCTGGAAAGGCTCTGGCCCAAGGAAAGGGGCAGCAGTGAGGACCGAAGTCCAATAAGCTGCCCTCAGCCATCCATTTGGATTCTGCTAATTCAGAATATGCTGGGCTGAGATGTGACCTTTTAAAAACACAGAATGAAAATAATCTCTTAAAAATATTTAAAATGTAAAGAAGAAAAATGTTCTTTCTTCTTAAATGTTCATGGAAGCCAAGTCTATTTCCACACATCTTTTGTTTGGTATCAAATAAACAATGAACTATCACAAAACCACTTCCATGATATCAGTTGTAGTTTCCGTCAGGGAAACCATGAAATGGCATTAGAGTGTTTTATAATGTTCTATGATCTCAATGCTTTGCTAAGTGATACTTTTCCTCTCACTGCTTTAACTAAGGCAAGCCATCCAGTTTGACTCTGATTCTATAGGCAGCAGGGAGCCATGGAAGACTTTTGAGCAGGAGCATGATATTATTAGGAAAAAACTGTTGAAGTGTAACACTGATAAACACTGCTAACTCCATCCAGAGAAAAGGACTTGCTCAGCGTTCCCTCCCTTTCCTCCCACCTCCAGCACCCACTCTGGCTGCCATGCTCCCCAGACGTAAGGATTCATAAAGCCAAGCCACTTACCCTTTCCAGAAGTGACATCAAACACCACCCCCTTCACTGCCATGTAGATGGGCTGATCTTCCTAGAAAGCAGAAGAAAAGTCGTGAGGAGGAGGCAAAGAGCCCAGCTCTTCCAGCTCAAGGGCTGTGCAGAGGACGGTGGGTGAAGTTACAAAGCAGCCTTCTGCAAGCCTCCTCTCGGCCAGCCGGCCCTACCTGCGCTCACACAAACTTGGAAGAGTTACAAATTATCATGACAAGCCCAAGGCAATACATTTCTCTCTAAAAAAAGAATCAGGAACTGAAGAAACTCTACACAGATTAAAAAATCAAAAGAAAATTAAATGATGAATTACCTAAATCAGCCCAAATTTCCTTTCATCTTCATCTACATAAATGGATGTAATCAGTGTAAATGATCTATTTTATATTTTGCTCCTTATAGGTAAATTTTAGTTCATACAAGCATTTTCATGCATTGATATAACCAAAACGGCTGTCACTTAAACAGCTCTATCTTATATTAGTGATGCTGGGCACTGTTTAGCTATCCTTCTATTTTGGGCACTTGGATTGTTTCCAATTCCTTAGAACTATAAATGGCAACTTTACGAATGTCTTTCTATAAGTTACTTTATAATTTACTGAGTTATTTCCTTGAGGCCTATTTCAGTACATGGAGTTCCCGGGCCAAAGTAGATGAACAAAGTAATCACTTTTTATATTTTACTGGTTTGTCCTTCAAAAAACCATTTACAGTGCTAGAAATATACAAGCAATGCTGTTTCTTTGCAGTTCTAACAATGAGTTTTACACTTTATTGTTTGCTATATTCATGAGTACACTAAAGGAAGGACAGGAAAAAATGCAATTCCCAAGGGACAGGTAAGAACTCTGGAGGAATTTTTAGTTAAAACTAGAAGGGGCTTTGAAGGCAATCTAACACTTTCATTTGACAGATGTGACGATCCAGGCCTGGGGAGATTATGAGACTTGCCTGGAGTCACAGAGCGTATTAGAGGGAAAGCGGGGTCTGGAACCTGGAGCCGTGGAATCCCAGGCTCGGTCCCCTCTCTGGCCTGCCCCACCGGAAAGCACACAGCACAAGGACCCTGCACTTGCCTGGGACCAGGAGATGGTGAGTGTGTCCTGGGAGATTCATCCAAAAGACTCAAGACCTCAAGGCAAGACACAGGTCAGAGGTACCCAGAGGTTCGGGAACCAGGGAGCCACCTGCATGAACCAGGCTGGGCCTTTATCTTTCATCTGGCCTTCCTCCCCGCCCGCGGCCAAGCAGGGCCTGGAGAGAGTGCCTGCTGTGGGTGCGAGCTACCATGACCAGGGGCTACCCAAGCTGTGGGGTGGGGGAGGGGGGCCGGCTGTGGGCTGGAGGCTCCTGAGCCTCCAAGGCCCTCAGACCCTGCACCAGAGGCCGGGGGCGGGGCAGAAGTTCCTCACCGGGGACTCTTCTTGAGAAAGAGAGAAACTGCTACCGACGTTCTCTCCTGCAGAAGCACCCGGGGCCTCCACTAATAGTCTATAAGGCCGTGTTTTCCTAACTGCAGTTGGCATTGATAACATATTAGTGGTCAACAGAATCAATTTAGTGATTTATCAATAGAGTTTTTTAAAAAAATGAAATAGGAACAAAAAGTTCAAAGAAGAACATAAACTAGAAAACATTAGAGTGCATCACATATAGTAAGAAAGACTGTTTAGAAAACATTAGAGTGCATCACATATAGTAAGAAAGACTGTTTCATGGCACTTTTGTTTCAGGTGTGTGTGTGTGTGTGTGTGTGCACTTTTGTTTCAGGTGTGTGTGTGTGTGTGTGTGTGTACGTACGTACGTACGTACGTACGTACTGGGGTAGGATGCAAAATACATTCCTTAACACAGCCAAATGGCTACAAGCCATCGTTCTATTGTGTAATTAGAGAGGGTGGTTTCACATCTTTACTCACCCGCCTCTATCCAACAGCCTTCACTGTCTAGAAATGCTTTGCTGTCTGTCCAAACTGACTCTTCCACAGAAAGCACAGCGCTGCTTTTCACTACTGTTAAGTTTTAGAAAAGCAGAAAATACCTGTAGCCCCCCTCCCTGCTTAGTGCAGATTCCAAGGAGAGCTGGTGACTGAGCACAGACATATTTTATTTACAAAGAATAACCCTAATGGCCGGAAGGGCCCTGGGCAAGTTCAGGGTCCAGGGTTGTTCTACATAAACTCCAAAGCTAAACCACATTTCTGGTCATGTTTGCCCTCTCTCTTCTTAGACCGAATTAATATATCCCAGAACAGGTTGCTGCCTGAAAGGGAGGCTCTTGGTGGCTCATTTAATTTGCACAAGCCGGAGAAAGCACAGCCTGGTCCACTTCTATTACTCACTAGCTGTGTAACCTTGGGCAAGTTACTTAACCTCCCTGTGCCTCCTTCCTCACCTGAAAAATGAGATGATAATAGCACTTTCCTCAGGGGGCTGTGGTCATCATTAAATGAGTCAATGAGTCAATGACAGTGCCTGGCAGAGTTGGCTCTTTAATAACAAACACTTAATATGTGTTTGTTAAATTCAAACATCTGGTCCCAGGCCCAGATGTTGTGCTGAGCGCGCGCGGGGGTGGGGGGGGGGGCAGGCGGGGAAGAGGGGGCGGCCCTCCCTGCTCTTGGTCTCCTACTACAATGCAATTAAGGCAGAAATGTCTTCTGAGGATGGCAAAAATCAGTGTTGCACTTGGAGGGTTAAGGATGACGCTTCCTCTGGATCAAAGAGAATCCTCGAAGTCACTCCAGCCTCCCTGCCCCAACTAACTGCTTCATGACATCTGTTTCCCTTAATAAACCAAGCCTTCCCCCACCGTTTCCCTCCATTGCCGCGATGGAGGAAAATATACTTCTTGGGCCACTGACGCGTCTCCGTCAGGGAAAATTCTTAAGACTCCAGTGTCTGACATACAGGGTGGAACACCAGCAGCAAAGACAGTACACCCCCCTCACCCCTAGTCCCGGCACACGTTCATCTCCCAAGGAAGAACGAACACCAAACTCACGAAAGGCTTGTGATTTATGCTGTTATTTAATTCTAAAAGTGCAATGTGAGGGTAAGTCATGCAAGAATATACTTTGATCACATTGCCTGGGCTGGGCCCTCAGCCATGCATGCTGGCTACTAGAGGCCTGCAATTCAGGACAATTAATATATTTCAGGTGTAATCAAAGGAAGAGCAGGGAAATTCGCATTTACTGAGAATCTGTTGTGCTAAGCGCTCTCCATATGTTACACACGTTTATTTACGTATGTCACTTAGGTCAATTTTTATATTGACCTTAGAGGGAGGTATTACTATGCCTGTTTTGTAGATGAAGAAACTGAGGCTTCGAGTTTAAATAACTTGCCAGCCATTTTTCAGCTGGAAAATGAATGAACAGCCAGAATTCAGACTCAGACCTGTTCGACTCTAAAGCCCTGGCCCTTCCCATGGCATCCTTCCTTGCTGAAAACTTGAACGCCAGTCTTTGACCTGTAACTTGTAAACAGTGGAACCCGGCTATGAGAACAGCTGCTGTGACATGGAAAAATTGCTGGTGAAAGTGTGCGATCAATGCGTCTGCGTATAAGGGCAGCGGAAGAACTCAAGGAGCACTGGAAGGCCCTCTGGAAACATGTGACCTTCCTTGACATTCATTTTTGCTCAACATGCTTACTCCATGACCTATGTGTTATCTACAGGACAGGTCCTTAAAAATGGCCTCCTTGATGCAAGCCTTACTAGAATTACTGGGAAAATGGCCTTCGAAGAGGCATCAAGGAGGCCGGATTTCGGCAGGTATTCTGAGAGGACTAATTCATGCTGGAAGCACGCATGTAGCTGTCTTCATCCTCCCACATGTGAATGATTCAGGGAGCCTTGCTGTGCATCACTCTGAGAACGTAACCTGCCCCAAAGGAGTAAAGAAGCATAGGGCCTCATGCAGTATGTCTAGAACGCTGTAGGTTCTGTGAAAGACACCAGCAGCCAGGACCCCTGTCTTTTGTGATTTCCAATCTCTCTCCTCTTTTTTAATGGAGGTATTGGGGACTGAACCTCACGCATGCTAAATACACACACGTCCACTGAGCTATACCCACCACCCCCACCTCGTGATTTCCAATCTAAAGCATCCACTGAAGATCCTATGCAGCTCCCTGCACGGTGCCCAAACTTTGACCACAAACCACCAACAGGTGGGTCTGCCTTGACTCTCATTCAAATGATTATAGGAGAAATGAGACATTCACAGCTAGATGTTTCGGAAAGATTTCTTACACAAGGCCCACAATCCCCTAGCAGAAACTCTTGGGGGTCAGATGAGTTTTTGAATTCAGAATTTGTCAGATTGTAGAAAGGTGTTACGGGGTGCACGCTGCAACACCTACAGGGGGTCTGAGGCAGCACCCCATAACCAACCATATTACTGGTTCCACAGTAAAGCATAAACGTGAATACTCACACTAAGTAGGGTAAATAAAGACTATAAATAGTCCCGTGGAGCTCCAACAAGGTTCCATCACCGAAGGAGGTCAGATCAGGTCGGGTTGTGCTGTCAAATGACTTTTAAAAAAAAACCTTCTGGTTTTCAGAGCTTATTTGATTTCTGAATTGCCTAAGAGGATTATGGGCTTGTTATACTGCCTCTTGTTTGTATCTGTAATGATAAGCTAATAAAAACAATAGCAGCTAAGATTGATTAAGGCTCACTATGCTGAGACCACGCCAGGCCTATGCTCAGCAGTTTGTATATCACCGTCTCATTTCATCCTCACAGACTCCTGTGTAGAGTAGGGATTCTTACTACATGTCAGTTTGGATAGGTTACAGTACCAAGTTATTCAATACTTATCTAGATATCGCTGTGAAGGTATTTTGTAGAGTGATTAACATCTACATCAGTTGACTCTTTGTAAAGGAGATTATCCTGGATAATCTAGGTGAGCCTGATCACGTCACTTGAAAGGCTTTAAGAACAGAATTGAGGTTTCCCTGGGGAAGAAGAAATTCCACCAGTGGGCTGCAGCATCTACTTCTGCCCAAGGGTTTCTAGCCTGCCCTTCCTGACAGCCTGCTCTACAGACCTTAGGCTTGCCTAGCCAGTCTGCATGCCCACATAAACCAATTCTTGCAATTAAAAAAAAATATTTTTTTATTGGTTCTGTTTCTAGTGGATCTGACGAGTACCACAGATTAAAAAAAAAAAATGGAGACTCCAAGAGGTTTAGCTATTTGCCCAAAGGGACTCAACCCAGATATGATTCAAAGGTATAATGCTCTAACTAGGGTCACCATATAATGTATTGCACAAATAGTAACATGAGAGTGAAAGGCGGTACTATTAATAACTATCTCAGGACAAGAGGCATAAACCAGAACCATCCAGGGCAAACCTCTAACTAACTGCTCTCAACTGCCCCCTCCCCTCTTACTCTCTCTGCCTGCAGACATCCTCTGGGCTCCACACCAAAAACAATTCTTCCTGTAACCTGTTTCCATCTCAAGCTTCCCTCTCTCTTTCCCTCAGCTGAGTATCAATCATAATAGTATCAGCATAAAAAACTAAGGGTCTTTTCTCAGTCCTCATCCTGCAGCATGGGCATGGTGGCTGCAAGAAATCCCCACTTAGAGCTCTCTCTTCCTTTGGGATCTGTGTTGGGGGTGGGGGCCAAGATTACCCCCACCTTGGAGATTCACTAGAGGGACTCACAGAACTCAGAGGTAGGATTTATTACAGCGATGCAGTTAGGACACAGAACTGGATCATAAGGGGAGAAGACACAGGTGGAGTCTAGAGGAATCCACCTGTGCACTTATGCTCTCTCCTTCCCATGAGGGTCACACGGAGCACATTCTTTCCTTGGCAACCAAATGCAGCAACACATGTGCAATGATTCTGCCCAGGAAAGCCCATGAGAGACTCAGAACCCAAGGATTTTCCTGGGGGCTGGCCGTGCAGGCCCTCTCTGCCCAGCAGTGTTCAACATAAACACAGTTTGTACAAAGAGCCCAAACTGAGCCACTCTTAAGTGCGGAACACCTTGGAAATCCAGACACCAGCCCAGAGCCACTCTTGCAAGCAGGCCTTTCTAAGGAGAGCAGGCCTGCTCTGTTAACTCTTTCCTGCACAGAATCCCTGATCCTGTAGCATCTAGTTCCCTAGGCCAGGGAGCAGGCCTTGCTTCACACTCCCCCTCCTCCCCGCCACTCCTCCAAGGAGCAGGAAGAAGTGTCTGCCGCCAGCTGATACCTATACTGAAAACAAAAAGTTCTGAGGTTCCCGTACAGACCGCCAAAATGCGCCTCAGGGAAACAACTCGCGGGAAGAGAGGGAATGTTCAGGAAGGGTGCTCCGGCTAGGAGAGGGGGAAGCAGGGCGCCCCGACTGCTGGGGACTCCCCCGTGACCCCCGGCGTTGATCGGGCCTGGAGGGAGGAGCCCGGCAGGCCTCGCGCCCGGCTCCGAGCCGGGGCTCCGGGAGGGGGCGCCTGCGACGGCCCGCGCCTTCCCCCGGGCCTCGCCTCGGCGCCACGGCCTCCCGGGGTCCCCGCCTCCCTCTCCGCGAGGCCCTACCTGGCCCGGCCCCTGAGCCCGCGCTCGCCCGCTCACCTCTTCCCCGCCGTAGCGGGCCAGCTCCTCCTCCGTGAAGAGCCGCACCGGGGGCCCCCGCTCGGCGGGGCGTGCCGCCTGCCCGGTCCCGGTTGCGGGTAGCCCCGCGGCCAGCGCCAGGACCAGGGCCAGCTCGGCCAGCCGCCGCCGGGGCGCGGGGCCCGCCATGGTGAGCGCGCCGAGCCGGGCCTGGGGCGGCCTGAGCGCTGGAGCCCGAGCGCGTCCGCCCCGCGGCCCCGGAACCCCGCCCCGCGCGCGCCCGCCCCTCGGCCGGGTGAGGGTGGCCGCGAGCCGGACTCTGCGCCGTCCGCGCGCACCGGGGCGCTCGGCCGCCGGGACCCGAAGCCGCAAGCCTGGAGCTTGGACCTTAACCCCAGGCTCCCGACTCCAAACTGCGGAAAGTTGCGCCAGAGAGCGGCGTGTGTTACAGCAGTTCCTTGATTAGGTATAGAGTTGGCCTAGCCAACATTCCAACATCTAGGAAAGTATATTTATAAACTGGGCCCCCAACTTTATTAATTCACTTTTCCTTTTGGCCAATTTTTCTTCTTCCCAGTTGTGTTTAAATTTTGGGTCCCCAAAGGATTTTTGCGAAGGGTAGGGCACGTCAAAGATGCGCACTGAAATAATAATAGGTCACATTTCTTCAAGGATTTCTTCATTGATTTATTCAGCAGATGCTTTTTGAGGGCCTCCATGTACCAGGTCACTGGAACATTGCTGCACAAGACAGATCCACGCCCGCGTGGAGCTTACATTCTATGGCTGAAATAGCTAAGAGGTAAGATACACGAGAAGTATGTTAGATAGTGGTGAATGCTAGGGAGAAAAATAAAAACACGAAAAGGGAGAGGGAACACTGAGAGTTACAATTTTAAACAGGCTGACCACGAAGGCCCCACTGAGAAGGTGCTGCCGGTATAAATATCTACAGGCGGTGAGGAAGGTAGCCTGGGGCAGTCCCCGCAAAGGGAAAGACTGATCCATACATAAATACTGAGGAAGTAAAGTGCCCAGCTAGTTGGAGGAACAGCAGGTAGGGAAGGGGGTGGGAAGCGAGGCCAGTGAGGTAAGGCGGTGAGGAGGATGGAAGAGGGGGGAGATCTTGTGGGGCCTCACAGCTTATTTTTGAAAGATCTTGGCTTTTAGGCTGAGTGACTGGAACAGAGGAGTTAAAATGTTAACGGAATGACTCTGGCTGCTGTGTTGAGAAGAGACTGAAGCAGGGAGCTACTGCAATAATCCAGGTGAGACAGTGGTGGTTTGGACCAGGATGGTAGCAAGGGACGTGGTGAGAAGTGGGTGGATGGTGCATATATCTTGAAGGTGTGGCTGACGGGATTTGCTAACAGATGAGCCATGGGATCTGAGAGACAGAGAGGAGTCAAAGATGACCCTGCAGGCTGGGCAACTGGAAGGATGGAGTTGCCACTTACTGAGATAAGGAGAGATGGTAGGAGGAGCAGGTTTGGGGGAAGATCAAAATCAGGCTTGGTCAGTTTGAGAACACTTAGATAGCTAAGTGGACATATCAAGCTGACAGTTGGCTGTATGAGTCTGGACTTGGAGGAAGAGTTCCAGGCTAGAGACATAAATTTTAGAATCCTTGGCATATAGGTTGTACTTAAAGCCGCAGGATGGATGAGATCGTCAAGGAAGTGCATGCGGATAGGAAGGAGGGAGGTCCAAGGACTGAGTTCCCGGTGCTCGCCAACATTCTGTGGTTGGGAGAACCGGCCACCAAAGATGGGCTTGCTGTGTCCCAAGCACTGGTTCAGCACTTTTATGTGTATTAACTCATTTAATCCTCACTGTAACTCAATTATTGCCCATTTTACAGATGATAAAACTGAGTACCTTGCTCAAGGTCATATAGGTGGTGGCACAGCCGAAACCCTGTGTCCTGGAGTCTGCCCTTGAGGTAGGTCTGCCACTGAGAGGAGGTATATGGCCCTGACCACAGGGCTATACCTCCCCTCAGTGACTGCACCAAGTTCTCATCCACGTTCTTCAACAGAATGGGCTCCTAGTGCAGAGCAACCTAAACAAGATCTGTCCACAAATTGTCTGAATCTCAATTTCTACTTTAGTAACATACCAGCCTAACTGATCGATAGGATTGTGTTGAAACTAAAAATGACATGGACATGAAAAGCCGTGTAAGCTGTGTATATCCACGTTACACTGTCACAGCATCTCCAGGTTAGAAGAGGCCCTTCTAAACCCTCAGAATATCACCCCCGCCCTGATGCATCATGTTCCTTGGCATACAGGGTGCTGCTTCTCTGCTTGAGCCCTTTCTCTCCCTACAGTTCTATTTGTTAGGAACTGCTTTGAGCAAAAAGAAACTCCCTATAATTTATTTTTTTAACATTTTTTATTGATTTATAATCATTTTACAATGTTGTGTCAAATTCCAGTGTCCAGCACAATTTTTCAGTCCTTCATGGACATATACACACTCATTAACACATTTTTTTCTCTGTGAGTCATCATAACATTTTGTGTATATTTCCCTGTGCTATACAGTGTAATCTTGTTTATCTATTCTACAATTTTGAAATCCCAGTCTATCCCTTCCCACCCTCCACCCCCCTGGCAACCACAAGTCTGTATTCTCTGTCTATGAGTCTATTTCTGTCCTGTATTTATGCTTTGTTTTTGTTTGTTTGTTTTTGTTTTTGTTTTTTAGATTCCACATATGAGCGATCTCATATGGTATTTTTCTTTCTCTTTCTGGCTTACTTCACTTAGAATGACATTCTCCAGGAGCAACCATGTTGCTGCAAATGGCATTATGTTGTCGGTTTTTACGGCTGAGTAGTATTCCATTGTATAAATATACCACATCTTCTTTATCCAGTCACCTGTTGATGGACATTTAGGCTGAGAAACTCCCTATAATTTCTGCTGATCAGATCTAGCTTCCCCGCCCCTGAGATGCTGTGTGTAAGCCTGTGATTTAATAGCATGCTTATATGCCCTTGGATTTCTCCAGGCATCCTAGTGGCTGCCCTTCTCTACCTGATACCAGATTATTTTTCCAAATGAATCAGTCACCTGCAAGGAAAACAAATGACTCTTTAAAGAAATTTTTTTTTCTGGTCTTTTTTTAAAACATATATTTATTTTTATTTTTTTTTCTTTCTTTCTTTCCCTCTTCCTTCCTTTCTTTTTCCCTTTAATGGAGGCACTGGGGATTGAACCCAGGATCTAGGACCTTGTGACATGCCAAGCACGCACTCTACCCCTGAGCTATACCCCCAACTGCCCGAAGCAATTTTAAGTAAAACAAAATGGCTGTAATGCTGGAAGTTGGTTACACAGGTGATGGAAGAGGCTGAAAAGCAACCCTGAGGGAACCCAGAGATTAGTAACAGCAGAATGATTAGGAATATCCTGGTGTTTTTAGAGTTTAGGGCCTAGGTCACCTGGCTAAAGCTAGGACCACAGAAAAACCTTTGCATCAGGGGCTGGACCTATGGAAGGAAAGCTGCTGGGGGCAGAGAGTGAGGGAAAGAAAAACCCTGGCTTCTCCCTTGCCCTGATCCCCTCCAGTCTCCCAGCAGTGCTTCCTCTTGACTGAACCCAGTGGAAACTCAGCCCTTAGGGCCAGTCCTTATAACCCAGAGCTGAGGAGAGGCGAGGACAGGATCTGAGAGCAAATGAGCCAGGATTAGCCCACCCCACCTCCACGATCTGGCCTCTGCCTGCCCCTCTGTCTTCTAAGTGCTCCTTCATTGGTCCTCTCCAGCCACACTGCCTTCTGCTTGGGTCCCAGCCAGGACCTCTTTCTGGGGTGCAGGTCGTCATGACCTTCTTATCACTCAGGTCTCAACTCACAAGTAACTACCATCTTGAGGCCTCTCTTGACTCCCTGCGATCAGCACCTCCGCCCACAGCTGCCCTAGCACTTGCTATCACATATCCTCGTTTCCCTTCTTTGGAGTCCTTGTCAGTAGGTGAAACTGTTTTGTTTGTTTATTTATTCAGTGACTCTTTGAGTACCAGTAACTGCTGGGTGCTGTTGGAGGCACTGGGATAGAGCAATGAACAAAACACAGAAGAACCCTGCCTTCATGGATCTTACATTCTAGTGCAATAAATGAAAGTCAGAAGGTGGTACACGCAAGGGAGAAAAATAAAGCAGCGTATGGGGATGTGCTAGCAATGAGGTTTCCTGGCTTAACAAGGTGCTCAGAGGAGGCAGCGCTGATAAGGTGATATAGGGAGGTGGTGAGGAAGTGAGTCATAGAGATACCCAGGTTAAGAGCAGTCCCAGAACAGGGAACGGGCAATGCAAAGGTTCTTAGGCTCAGCATGTTAAAGCTGAGAGAGCAAGGGGAGGAGTAACAGGAAAGGTAGGGGCTGCAGGACAGATCCCATAGCACCTTCTAAGTCATTAGGAGGACTTTGGCTTTGGAGGGATCAGAGCAGAGGGCTGACATGATCTGACTTCGTTTAGCAGGCTCTCCCTGGCTGCTGTGTTGGAAGTTGACCACAGTTGTGGCAAGGGTGGAAGGAAAGAGGACCAGCTAGAAGGCAGCTGAAAATAATCCATGAGAAATGCTGGTGGTTTGTACCAGGGTGCTGATGATGGAGTTTATGAAAAGTGGTTAGATTCTGAATAAAGTAGAGCCAGCAGGATTTGCTGATTTAGATGTGGGGCATAAGAGGAAGGGAGGAACTGAGGATGACTCCAGAGTTTTTGGCTAGAGCAAATGGGAGGATGGAGTTTATTACAGTGAGAAAGCCTGGGCTGGGAGCAGATTTGGGATAGGAAGATCAATAGTTCCATTTTGCAATAATCACTAATACTTTTATACTACACCCTCACAATATGCCGGACTTTGTGTATCCTAGTACTTTACATTTGAGGACTCAGTTAATCTTCTCAGAACTCTTCTTATTGTACATGTAAGGTAACTGACACACAGAGAAATTAAAGAAAGTTCCTAGAATCATAAAGCTGGTAAGTGGCAACTAAGAGGTCATTTGTAACCTTGACAAACATCCTTTCAATGGAGTGGAGAACATAAAGGCTGACTGGTGTGTGCTCATGAGGAAATGGGACTTGGAGACAGCAAGTACAGAAAATTCTTCTTACATGTTCCTGGTCTGTCTCTCAACTCTAGCATGGAAGAGCCACAGAGCAAAGACCTCAAAGTACCCCATTCATGTCTATATCCCAGTGCCCAGCACATTGTATTTGTTAAACCACATCAAATATTGTATTATTATCTCCTTCAAACGTGGAGCCCACAATTTTCCAGCTTGGTCATACCGACAAAAAGTAGAAAGGAATGATAGGGCTGGACTAGATTTCTCTGGTTCCTTCCAGCTCTAAACTTCTATGATTGTGTGACTTGTCCTATCAGCCCCCTTGTATTCATGCAGTAAGTTGTTCATTTTGACAAGCAACTGTCAAATGAAATGGCTGGAGTAAGTGTTTCATTCATAAAATTAAAACACATTTGTTGATGTTAGGTGCTATATATATATTGTCCCATTTAATAGATGTGAGAGCAGAGGGCCTGGGCTGGGCTAGGGTGGACAGAAGAGGTGGTGAAGGCCTCCCACTACTGACAGTCTGGAGGTCCAGGGTGCTCTGATGTGCTTGGTGCTACTGTGGTTGCCACCGAGAAAGGAAGAGGCCCTGAGTGGCCTGAGTGCAGGGATTTGCAGAGCTGCAGCTGCCGGGGACACAGAGCAGCATTCACCAAGGCATAAGCAACCTCTATCTGCTTCACTACTCAGCAGCCCAGGGCGGCTACACAGAACAGCTGTTTCAGGCAGTGGGAGGAGGGGGAGATGTGGTCCTCAGGCCCACCCTGCCACAGGGCAAACACCTAATTTTCCACCATATTCAGGGCAGGGGTTCTCTGCTGCCATGAACAGCACCTTTGGGTTTTGCTGCATGACCTATTTTGGCTCTGGTGAGGACCTGCGAAGCAGGGCAGGGTTTAGTGGTTGCATTCTAAGGCCAACAGAGGAGGGCTGAGTATTACAAGATCTGTGGGAGAGGGGCAGGGCCAGGATAAAAACCTAGAGGTCCTGACTCCTAGAGTCTGCTCCAGGAATAATGGAAAGAACTTGGATTCTGTCATCTGTTCCTGAATTAAATAATCTTCACTTGGTCACAGCCCCCATGCTTTCTGAAACAAAGTACCTCAGTTTCCTCATCTGTAAAGCAGTGGGAAAATGCCCTTCGTACAGGGTTCCTTGCCGGATCAAGGGCATAAAGCGCGTGAAAGTGCTTTGTAACATACAGAGTGCTCTCCAGACATTTATTACGGTTATAAATCACCAGGGCAAGCTTCCTCTCACAATTACAGATTAGGATCTCCTACCGGCCTGACCTGGCTCCCTTGTTCCATTTTCCATTCACTTTTTCCGTCCTTCTCCACCAATAAAGAGAGGAAGTAATATATGTGAAGAGCACGTGCATCTAACGCGCGGGTTAAGCCCGGCAATAGGGAACGCGCGGGCTTCGCTGCCCCAGGGAAGCCGAGAGGCGCCCACCTGCGCAGAACTACATTTCCCAGCAACCCTTTCGCGGTTCCTGCGGCGTCGGGAGCGAGGCGCATGCGCCAAGTGCGGCCCCGCCTAGTCTTGAAGCCGCTCCTCCGAACCGGTTTTGCCCCGGGGAGCGGGCAGGTCTCGGCGCTGCAACTGCTGTGCTCGCTTCGCTGTTCCCCGCGGACCGCAGCGGGCTCAGGTGTGCGTTAGCTCGGGTCAGTGCCATGATCCGCCAGGAGCTCTCCACATCCTACCAGGAGGTATAAGGCAGTAGGGGGGTCGGAAGCAAAGTTTCCCGTGAGGCGGAGCGGGTCCCGAGGGTCCGGGCGGCTGGGCTACTGGGGGTGTCCGGGCGGGCTGAGCGCGCTTCCGAGGAGCGGTGAGTGTGTCGGGGGAGGGGTCCCCGCGTGCTGAGCAGCAGCGGAGCAGGAAGGAAGCGGGGCGCGGAGCCGCCTCCGGATGCACCCGTCGCTTGGCCAAAGGATGGAGCCGGGGCCCCGAAGCCGCGACCCGTAAACAGCAGGTGAATGATTAAAGCTTCGTCGGACCCAGGCAGCAGGGCAGCAGGCCCGGCAGGATCCCGGGTCGCCCCGAAGACTCCAGCGTTCTTTGCAACAAGTGGAAGCACCCGCGCTTTCCTTCCAGCTGGCGCGGAGTCGCGCTGGGGCATCAGCCCCCTCCACGCCCAAGGCCTCGTGGCTCTTGCAGCTGTTAACGAGAGGGATAATTACAATTTGTTTTGATGGGTAACTAACGTTGAAAATGTGCTTTCACAGGCAGAGCTGCTTCTCGCTCCGCTTCGTTTCTCTCTTGAGTCTCACCTCTTCCCACAACTTTGAACTATCACTTTGCAGTTCTTTGTCTTTTTCTTGTCTGTCCTGAGCCATGGGCTGCGCTTCTAGCTTTTCCCTCAGACCAGCTCCTCCTCCTGACTCTTGCTGACAGCATTGAACTGCTCTCCTCCTCCTTCTCTACAGCCCCAAACCTTGGTCATCTCTGGTTACCTCCCCGGTGCCCCTCACCGTGCCCCCCTTCCTTGGCAAGTTCAGGCAGTTCCACATCCTCAGTCCTCAGGTTAGTGTGTGTTCTAACCAGCTCTCCCTTGGGTGTCTCCCGTGCTCTGCAGATTTGTTTGGGGGCCCTACCTTGATCTCAGGGCATTCCTTTTTAGATACATTTTATGCTGCCATTGGTCTCCTCAGAACAGCTCGAACTTCTTAGGAAGCTTTCCCAGTTCTGCAGCCATCGCTTCTATCTCACCCACCTAGGTTCTGGCCACACTGGAAACTCACCTTTTAAAAATGTGCTCCTGCTAAGCCTATACTCGCACTATTCCTTCTTTAACCTCTTTCAAGCTCCGTTGGTTGAAATTCCTCCCATTATTCAAGGAGAGATCTCAAATCCCACATGCACCGTAAAGACTGACTTCCCAGACGAGTCTAACATTCTTCCAGTCCTCATATGAACTGCTGCTGTCTTGATCGGCACTGATACTGTGTGGAGTATATAAAGCAGGTGGCTTAGCCACATAGTAGAAGGGGAAGCTAAGCTGAAGACAGATGAGATTTGCAGAGGCTTGCCATTTTCTAGTGTAGGACCTGGGCTGGAATCTGACTTTGGGAGATTTCTATATTTCTTTTATCATTTCCTTTATCCAAGAGGAGCCTTATGGGTTTTATCCAGTTCTGTGGATTCTGTGACCCCTAGATCCTTAACCCTAGGCAGTAGAGGAATCCTGGGGAATGAGCTGTGTCTTTCCCTGACTGAAAATTTTCAGGTTTATAAGGAACAAAGCATAGTGGGTAAATACGGGACTTTGAAGTCCAAAAGCCCACGTTCCTATCCTGGCTCTGCTTCTTGCCGTTTGTGTGACTTTTGTCAAGTCGCAGCTCCTCTGAGCCTCAAGTTGATTCATCTGCACAATGAAGGTAATGATAGTCCACATCTCACAGGGCTGAGGATTAGAGGAGCTGGAATGTGGAAGGTGCTTAGCTCAGTGCCTGGCAGTAGTGACCCCTCTGAATGCTGGCTCGTGTTGACAGGGTGTGGGCAGCTTTTGCTCCTAGGGAGCTTGGGGTCCTGGTTCACAGGACCAGCCTCTCATCATCTACCTGTAACCTACAGTACTCCTTACCTAGCAGGGCTCCTAAAATGTTTAGTAAAATATAAGCAGTTTTCCTGTTTGCAGAAGCAAGGCCAGGGCTAGAGCCAGTTTCTGTTTGGGGGCACCCCCAGGGGGAAGCACTGGAAGGAGCCTGCCCCTGGCCTTCTTCAGTGCCCCTTTCTGAAGTCTACATCTCTCACCTTCAGAAGAAGGAGGCCTCCTGAATCTCTCTTATGTGGAACTTTCTGAGAGTAGATTTAGATGTGAGTTCAGCTTTACTGAGGGAGATTTTGACTCTGCGGGATGGGGCATTTGAGAACTTGGCCAGGGTCAGACAAGGAGATGGCCTCGTTATGGCTTTTGGTAGGCAGGAGGGGAACTGGGTTAAGAGCATGTTGGAGTGAGGCTGAATCTGTGTGAGGCTTTGATCAGAGAACTTTGGGCCTTCTCAGGACTGATATCCTCCTTTCCCTTTGGCCAGCGAGAGCCTGGGACGTCTTGATCTGTGTTCCCGCGGGAGGCCTGGATCTCATGGGGCCTTGTCCAGCCTCCCAGCCCTCTCCACTCGTTGACTTTTCTTTTGGGCTTGGAGGGCTTTGAAGGTTTTACCTGATTGTAAGGGGCAGAAGCGGAGGCATGGAGAGGGAGGTGGAAGCGTCTTAGATACAGAAGAGATTTATTTAACTCAAGTTTCTTAGAAGTAAATTTTTTTTGTTTTTTGTTTTAGCGGGAGGTAATTAGGTTTATTTGTTTATTATTTTAATGGAGGTACTGGGGATTGAACGCAGGACTTTGCACATGCTAAGCACGCACTTTACCGCTGAGATATACCCTCCCCACTCAGAGATGAATTCTTAATGGAAGTGTCTTGAGAGCTTAGGCGTTAACACTGTGAGCCTGAGAAAATACTTGGGAAATCTGTCCTCTCCCCTACTCTCCTAATCCAGTGAAACGTCCTCCTCGAAACTCTGGTCTTGATCTCTCTTGCTCTCCTTAACACTAAGGAGCCTGGTTATCATTGTATCATTGCCCCCATTCCACAGGTGAGAACACTGATGAAGTGGAGGTTGCTGCCAGGCTACTTATTAGCACCTGTCCCTGGGTGGGTTGCCCTCCCCACTTTGTCTGCCGTTTGCAGCCTGAGTCCAGGGACTTTAGCTCTGACACCAACTTCACTGTTCCCTCTTCTCTCTCAGCCATGTTTCTCCCTTCTTTGGGAAGTGGTTAAGACGGTGGCCTTTGGAACTAGACCAACTTGGATGTGACTCCTGGCCCTGTGGCCGTGGAAAATGTTGTGGGTTGAATTGTGTTTCCCAAAAAGATATGTTGAAGTCCTAACCCCCAGTACATCAGAAAGCGACCTTATTTGGCAGTAGGGTCTGTTTAGTTAAGATGAGGACGTACTGGAGTAGGATGGGCCCTAATCCAGTATGAATTGTGTCCTTATGAGACGATGACCACGTGGAGACAGAGACTCCAGGTGAAGATGGAGGCAGAGATTGGAGATTAGATGCATCTGCAAACCAAAGATTGCTGGCCATTACCTGGAGCTAGAAGAGGGGCATGGAAAGGATTCTCCCTCACAGTCCCCAGAAGTAACCCTGACAATACCTTGATTTCAGATTTCTAGCCTCCATTACTGAGGGAATAAATTTCTGTTGTTTTAAGCCACCTGGCTTGTGGTGCTTTGTTATGGCAGCCCTAGGAAGTTGCTTGTTTTCTGAGCTTCAGTGGGCTCATCCGTAGAATTGGTGTAACTTACTCTACATCATGTGATTTGTGTGTGTGTGTGTGTGACCATTAAGTGAGAAGCAGCTTCTGCTTTCTAATTCTAGTCTAGAAAAGCAAAGCTGATGTTGCTGACTTCTCTGCTCTCTGTGTTTCTCCCTGTAGCTGAGTGAGGAGTTGGATCAGGTGGTTGAGAACTCAGAGCAGGCGGACGAGCGGGAAAAGGAGACAGTCAAAGTCCAGGGTCCGGGGATCTTACCAGGTAAGTGGGTTCAGCTCGGGGAGGTGGAACTGCTGGAAAACGGGGTGTGCCGTTGCTGCAACTGGAGGCCCCAGTCCAGGCACCTCGCCAGCTGGGTACCGTGTCAGAGGAGCTACCATCTTGCCTGGTGTCGAATCCCAAGTATTGCCCTCGTTTTAAAGCTATACATATTTAACCTGCCTTAGGACAGAGGTTGGGTCCGAGCTGGCGTCTGCTCTTTTTTGTCCTCTGGTTTGAGCCGGCGGCCAGGCCATTAGATACGATGGCAGGGGCTTTAGGTTTCCACTCTTATGTTCCCTCTTCTCTAGGAAGCTGTGAGCAATTGAGCCTCTAATATCTGGGTCACTTCCCAGGGCCCCCTGGGAGATTATCTGGTAGACCTCACCCCTGGACATTAGGTTTCTCCAGTTCCGTTGCCCAGCCAGGTGACCAGGGTCTCAGCAGTGAGGTGGCGTCTGTAGAGCCTTGTGGGAATTTTTGATGCTGTCGACCATGTCTTCCTCCTGGATACACTCTGCCCCCTCAGCTACCATTATGACGCTCAACTTCTCAGACCACTTCTTCCAGCCTCCTTTGCCATCACCTCCAGCTCTTGGGTGTCACGTGTTTGTCAGAGGCCCCCTTCTCTCAGTCTCTGGTG
Organism: Vicugna pacos; assembly: GCF_048564905.1. Classification (NCBI taxonomy): domain Eukaryota; kingdom Metazoa; phylum Chordata; class Mammalia; order Artiodactyla; family Camelidae; genus Vicugna; species Vicugna pacos. Next base: position 13,048,135 of record NC_133009.1, on the reverse strand, counting down.
GGTGACCTCACCCAGGCCCCCTCCCCTTCAGTCACTACTTGCTTACACATGACTGCCATGGTTATATCTCTGGCCCTAACCTTCAGATTTACATATCCTGTGGATCCAAATTCTTGAGTAGTGGCTCTGCTTGGATGTCCCAGAGGTCCCCTAAATTCCACACGTCCAAAATTGACCTCATGGTCTCCCCATCGCCAGCTTGGCCTCTTCCAATGTTTCCTGTTTCCAGGAATGGTACCATCCCTATCCAGGTGAACTTGAGAGTCATTCTTTTTTGTTTCTTTCCCTAATTCCCCCTTTTCCATGCTGGCCTTCTTTTACTTTGGGCCTCACTCCCTCCCACCATCAGGCCTTTTTGTTGTTTTTTTCCTCTGCCTGGGCTTCTCTTCTTCCCTCTATCACCTAGTTAATGTGTAATCCATCTTCAGCTCACTCAGTTTTCCCCTGCAGCACCGTCTCTGGCTTCCTTGCCTGATCACCCCCACCCTCCAGCGCTGTCACTTGTAGCCTAGGCACCTCTCCCTGGCAGCTGTCGCTGATGGATGGTGTATGCATTTGTCTGTTTGATCAATGTCTGTTCTACTAAACTGTAAACTCCACCAAGTTAGAGACCAGTGTGTTTTGCTCCCCACCTCAGCCCTGGCCATGCGATAAGGATTTGTTGAATGAATACATAAGTGAATGGTGCCCCAGCCTGACTCCATCTTCTTGGGTGGATTGAGGGAGGTGGGATTCTGTTCCACTTGATTCCCGTATTCGTGGAGGAGAGAACGGGATAGGAAATTCTGTGATTGTGCTTAATCCTTAGAGAAGACTTTGTAAAAGGAAGGAAGCTGGAAGGGCAGCTAATGCTTCCTGACTGCTTCCTCTGGGCCAGGCTCTGTCATACCCATTGCCCATTGAATTCTCATAACAACCCTGTGAGGTGGTCATCCTCTTGTTTATAGATGAGGCCCTGAGGCTCAGGGAGGCTAAATGAAGTGCGGCAAGGTTACATAGCTGGCCAACAGACAGACTGGATCAGGCTCTCTGACCCCAGACTCTTTTTACTGCACTTGTGATTTTTTAAAAATATTTTAAGCATCCTTCTATTAAAGCCCATGTCTGCCCCAACTCTGACTCTAGGCGTTGCCTCCAAAGCCCTGAGTTCCCAGGGAAAGCTGTTTAAAAGCCCTGTATATTAGTTTCTATTGTTTCTTTAGCAAGTTACCGCAAACTTAGTGACTTAGAACAGTTCAGATTTATTATCTGACAGTCCTGGAGGTCAGAAGTCCAAAACGGGTCTCCGTGGGCTAAAATTAAGGTGTTGGCAAACTTTCTTTCTGGAGGCTCCAGGGAAAAGTCCATTTTATTACCTTTTCCAGCTTCTCGAAGCTGCCTGCATTCCTTGGCTTATGGCCCTTCTTCCATCTTCAACTCTTTCTCACACCTCATTCTGACTCTGACTTATGCCTCCCTCTTCCATGTTTAAAGGGCCCTTGTGATTACACTGGGCCCACCCGCATAATCCAGGGTAGTCTCCCTATTTTAAGGTCAGATGATTAGCAACTTTAATCCCATCTGCTGCCTTAATTTCTCTTTCCCATGTATGTAATTTGGCATATTTACAGGTTCCAAGATTTGGGATGTGGACATCTTTGGTGGGCCATTATTTTGCCTACCGTACCCTGCACTGCCCTCTGGCCCCCAGTCAGAAGAGGATAGAGGGAGGAAAGAGGAAGGCCAGACTTGAAAAGATGAAGCTTCCTCTTGTGTTTCCTTGTATATGTAAGTGCCAGGCATGTTAGAAAGTGGCCATGATGACCTTTGACCTTATCCTCTCTTTTGCCTCAGATTTTTGGGGCCTCAAAGCCTGGGATAAGTCAGAGCAGGAAGCCAGACTCAGGCAGAGCAGATTTGGGGTAGTTCCACTGGCTGGCAAGAGCCACCTTGCTTTTGGGGAAACTCCCCTGGGCTCATGTCCTGTTTAGACTATAGACAGTCTGGTGCTCAGAAGGCCATGTGGCTGATCTCAGTAGTGACTTGGCCTAAATTTGATGACCTGGTATACAATTTTCAGAGCTCATTTCCTGTCTTTGAATCTTCTAACAATAATAAAAATGATGACTGATGACAGCAGCCACCATTGAGTAGGTGAGTAGGTGCTTCCCTGTACTAGGCCTGAGGGCTTTTTATGTGTACTTGATCGCATAACCTTCCTGGTCACGCTGTGAGGGAGGCGGTTAGCCTGGTTTATAGACGAGGAAGCTGAGGCACAGAGAGGCTGAGTACTGTGCTCAGTTAATGAGTGGCAGGGCTCAAACTGAGCCCAGGCCTGTCTTTGATGGTGTTCTGACTCTGGCCCAGTTGTTCCTAGATGAGATGCTTTCTTGTTCCAAAATCCTCCCCTTCCTGCACCAGAGTCACTCATGGACTTCTTCACCTATTGTGCCAAATGCTAAAACCACAGAGAGGGTGAGTGGAGCGTGGCCTGCTTCCAGGAACTCAGGCCATGTGGGGAGAGAAGGCAGGTTCCCGAAGAAGAACTTACCCTTCGACAGAGCCTGTCCTGAATAACCTAATGGGGTCCTTTTCTCCCAGTTACCTGCTTTCCTCGCTTTCAGTACTTTCCCTTTGTAGCATTTGGCACAGCTGAGAGGTCACATTTATTGACTATAATTCTTCAGTTGATTGTTGTCAGCCCCTTGGCCCTGCTCCTGAGTTCTTTGAGACACAAAGTTTGCGCCTCTTCCAACCGTTGTAACTCCAGTGCCTTTACAGTGCCTGGTCCGCTGTGGGTGCTCAGCGTATACTTGTACCCTAGGAGAGGGAGGTGTGGGGATTTGGAGCATGCATGCATCTCACCTGAGCCAATTTGAATGAAGAAATGAGGGCCAAAGAGAGGCTAGAGATAGATGCCTGAGGAATGAACGAAGGAGGGCTTGTTGATGAAGGAAGTGGGATTAATCCGAAGGAAGGGTGATACAGAAGTGCGAAGGAAGGGCTGGCCAGGGAGGAGGGGTGGTGCGCACAGACACGTGGAAGTGGGAATAGAAACGGGATGCTTCAGAATCAGCGGGTGGCACGGTGTGTTTGGAGCAGAGGGTTGGTAAGAGAAGCAGAAGGAGATGAGGTAGGAAAGCTAGGCTGGGTCAGATTGTGGAGGGTTTCAAGTGTCGGGGTTTGGACTTTATCTAAAGCAGGGAGTTTTTAAAGGGGTTAGAGCAGAGCGTCAGAGGGGTGAAGTGGGCATTTCAGGAAGATCTGTATGACAGGGCGTGGGGCTGGATTAGGGGGAAGCAGGGCAGCTGGGCCACGTCAAAGCCTGAAGGCTGATGTGATAGGCTGCTTTGGTGTGGGGGAGGGGAGAAGGAAGAATCAAAGAGTCTGAGGTTTGAAGCCGGGTGAGTGGGAGAATAGTAACATACAGAGAGAGAGTCCAGAGGGGCAGGTGCTGGAAGAGGAGATGCTTGTCTGCTGTGGACACACCAGGCTTCAGCTGACAGGGCAGGTCTGGGTGGAGATGCCCAAAGGCAGTGAGAGGTGTAGGGGAGACAGGAGAGAGGTGAGGACTGGAGTTGTGAAAGTGGGAGAGGTCCCAGAGCGGGAGGGTTAGGAGCCTGGAAGAAAGCCAGGGACACAATGTGCAAGGAGCAGGAGAGGGCCATGAAGACTGAGTCCCAGATGATGCCCACATCTGGGGACCAGGAGAGGAGGTGGAGCTGGAGTTGAACGGGAGGGCCTGGAGGTGGGAGAGCAAGACAGGAGGACAGTACGAGCAGGCTGAGCACTTAGCAGCTGAGGTTCAGGTTAAACACCCAGCATTCAGGGTTATATTCCCAACTTCACTCTGAGATAAATAATTCCATACCATAATGTGGGAAAAGCCTCAGTACATTCATGTCCTCTCTACCAAGGGAAGCACAACCACCTATTCTTTCCGAAGGGAAGAGTGAGACCAGGCGTGCTAATTGAATAAGCTGTTTACGACATCAGAGATGTAATCAAATTGAGGAAAACACTTGGTTACTGAGTCATTACAGTCAGTTCTCCATGGAAACAACTGTATATTAATAGAATAGAAAAAGATAAGCAACCAAGAAAAAAATTAGGTAAATTGGACTTCATCAAAATGAAAAACTTTTGTGCATGAAAGGATACTGTCAAAAAAGTGAAAAGATAGTCCACAGGATGGGAGAAATTTTCATATCATATATTTGATAATGGACTTGTATTTAAAAAGTGTGAAGAACTCTTACAACTTAATAATAAAAAGACACATAACCCAGTTTAAAAATGGGCAAAGAATGTGAATAACGTTTCTCCAAAGAAGTTATAAAAATGATAAGCACATGAAAAGATGCTCAGTATTATTATTCACCAGGGAAATGCAAATCTAAACCACAATGAGATGCCACTTCACACCTGCAAGGAGAGCTGCAGTCATTAAGATGATTATAAGCAAGTTTTGGTGAGGATATAGAGAAATTACACATTGCTGATGGGGATGTAAAATGGTGCAGCTACTGCGGAAAATAGTCTGGCAGTTCCTCAAAAGGTCAAATATAGAGTTATCATATGACCCAGTAATGCCACTTCTAGATATACACCCAAGAGAAATGAAAACATATTCACACACTAACTTAGTAATGAACGTTCATAGCAGCTTATTCAGACAACAAGCAGAAACAACCACATGTATATCAACTGATGAATGGATAAATAAAATGGTGTATCCACACAGTGGAATATTATTTTGCAGTAAAAAGGAATGAAGAAAACATGCTACAACATGGATGAATCTTGAAAACATTAAGTGAAAGAAGTCAGACATAAAAGATCATGCATTGTATGATTCCATTCGTGTGACTTGTCTGGAATAGGTAAATCCATAGAAACAGAAAGTAGATTATTGGTTCCCAGGGACTAGGAGGTAAGAGGAGTGACTGCTAATGGATGTGGAATTTCTTTTGGGGTAATGACAGTGTTCTGTAATTAAATAGTGGTGATGGTTATATACTATGTGAATGTAAAAAACTACCAAATATATTCACTTTAGGAGGGTTAATTTTATGGTATGTAAATTATATCTCAAAATAGAACAAAACAAAAACAGCAAGCCCACTACATCACTAAAAAGAAAAAAAGGATAAACAAAAAACTCATTTTATTCTTCACATTCAGAATGCATCTTAGCCCAGTGCTCTCTGCAAGGTAGAGTTTTGCAGGGTTATGTAGTCAACTAGTTTCCCTTCCTGTGAATGTAGTTTCCATGATGTTTTCAGAAATTGAATTGCTCATCACATACCCTCTTAATGGCCTGACTTACATTCTAGGGCAAGTTTGGGTTTTTGAAGCAATTCCGTCGTCAGTTTTACAAAACTCATGAATTAAATCCTTCCCAGGGAAATCTTATGCATTATTTCTTTCTGCTACCATGAGTTTACAAATATATAAAGGAGGTATACTTTTAAAACATTCATCCAGCTTGCCACATAAAGAGCCAGTGTTTGCTTTTTCTGACTCCAGAGGACATGGGACATTATGTCAAATATTCAGCATCTTTTTTTTTTTTCCAGTGGTAAAATGTAACGGTGTCTAGTTTCAGAATCGAAGTGTCACTTAACCAGCACATGTGAATGATAATTATACGGTTTTTTGTTTACATTATATGCCAGCTTGTGGATCAAGAAAAGGCTTGTGAAGAAGCTAAGCTTGGCGTCTGAGTGAAACAACACTCTCTGGGCCAGTGTTCCCACTAGAAAGATTTGTCCAGTTACCTCTACCAAACAAATCCAGGTGGTGCAATTGTCGTGTGACCTTTTTGTCCTTTAAATTTAAGTTCTTTCAGAATTTTCAGTAACGTGTAGGGAGTCTTCTCTTTCCTAAACCAAAGGCATCACGAAGGCAGAACCTTTCAAATCATGTTGATCTGGCTGTGATAGAGTAGGTGCCTGCCCACAGGTGCCCATCATTCTTCATCTTCACTACGTGGTGCAGCCTAGGTGTAATATGCAGGTTACCTTAAAAAGGTCCTGAACTTCTGCTTGTTTTGAAGTTAAATTTTTTCAGTAAGATCATCTTTTGTCATCATTAGTGTCTGGAATCTTCAGTACTAACATCCACTTTTGTGGAGGGAAAGATCGTGGACCGAGAGTCAGGACACTAGGACTCCGTGGGACCAGTTATTGACTGTGGGACCAGGATCACTGCACAAGAAATGGGGTTGGGCCAGATGGCCTTTTAGGTCCCTACTGAGTCTTAAAAATCCTATTCAGATGTTATGCACCAAATCAGTCATTCAGAGTTCCTTTATTTTTTTACCTTGTGGTCTTCCCACACCGCTTGAGAATGTAGCAACCTTGTACCTGTTGCCAGTGCAGTTGTCAGCAGCTCATGACAGTGAATGTGCTTTTTGCCTGCCCTGTTTTGTTTCTTTTTTTTAACACCTTTATTGTGGTATGGTTCCTGTACAGTAAACTATACATATTACAAGTGTACAATTTGATGAAGTTTGGTACATGTATACACCAATGAAACCACTACCACAAATCAAGATAGCTAACATTTCTATATTCCCCAAGAGGTGCAATTTTTGAATTCTCAATTTATCCCTTCCCACCCCCTTTACCTCCTGGTAACCTTAAGTTTGTTTTCTATGTCTGTGAGTCAGTTTCTGTTTTGTAAATAAGTTCACTTGTGTCCTTTTTAAAAAGATACCAATATATAAGCAGTATATGGCATTTTTCTTTTTCTGGCTTACTTCATTTAGAATGACAATCTCCAGGTCCATCCATGTTGATTTTTTATGGATGAGTAGTATTCCATTTTATACACACACGCACACACACACACACACACACACACACACACACAGATCTTCTTTATCCAGTCATCTGTTGATGGACATTTGGGTTGTTTCCATGTCTTGGCTGTTGTAAATAGTGCTGCTGTGCACATTGGAGTGCATGTATCTTTTTGAATTGTATTTTTCTCTGGGTATATGCCCAGGAGTGGGATTGCTGGATCATATATGGTATGTCTATTTTCAGTTTTTTTAGGAACTTCTGTACTGTCCTCCATAGTGGCTGCACCAATTTACATTCCCACCAACAGTGTAGGAGTGTTCCTTTTTATCCACATCCTCTCCAGCGTTTATCATTTGTAGACTTTTTAATGATGGCCATTTTGACTGGCATGAGGTGATACCTGATTGTAGTTTTGATTTGCATTTCTCTAAAATTAGTAATGTTGAGCATCTTTTCATGTGCTTGTTGGCCATTTATGTGGCTTTGGAGAGATGTCTGTTTAGGTCTTCTGCCCATTTTTGGATTGGGTTGTTTGTTCTTTTGGTATTAAGGTGTATGAGCTGTTTGTATATGTTGGAAATTAGTCCCTTGTTGTCTTTTCATTTTGTTGATGGTATCCTTAGCTGTGCAAAAGCTTTTAAGTTTAATTAGATCCCATTTGTTTATTTTTGCTTTTATTTTCATTATTCCAGAAGCTGGTTCAAAAATGTATTGCTGTGATTTATGTCTGCGAGTGTTCTGCCTATGTTTTGCTCTGGAGATTTATAGTATCTGGTCTTATATTTAAGTCTTTAATCCATTTTGAGTTTATTTTTGTATACGGTGTTAGAGAATGTTCTCATTTCAGTCTTCTACAGGTAGCTGTCCAGTTTTCCCAGCACCACTTACTGAAGAGACTGTCTTTTCCCTATTATATATTCTTGCCTCCTTTGTCATAGACTAATTGACCACAAGTGTGTGGGTTTATTTCTGGACTTCTATCTTGTTTCATTGATCTGTGTGTCTGTTTTTGTGCCAGTACCATACTGTTTTGATTACTGTAGCTTGTAGTATAGTCTGAAGCCAGGGAGCATAATTCCCCCAGCTTTTTTCTTCTTTCTCAAGATTGTTTTGGCTATTTGGGGTCTTTTGTGTTTCCATACAAACTTTAACATTTTTTGTTCCAGCTCTGTGAAAAATGTCATTGGTAATTTGATAGGGATTGCACTGAATCTGTAGATTGCCTTGGGTAGTATGGCCATTTTAACCATATTGATTCTTCCAATCTAAGAACATGGTATATCTTTTCATTTGTTATGTCATCTTCAGTTTCTTTCATCAGTGTCTTATAGTTTTTGGAGCACAAGTCTTTTGCCTCCATGGGTTGGTTTATTCCTAGGTATTGTATTCTTTTGGTGTGATAGTAAATGGTATTGTTTCCTTAATTTCTTTTTCTGCTATTTCATTGTTAGCATATAGAAATGCAACTGATTTCTATACATTAATTTTGTATCCTGCAAGTTTACCAAATTTATTGATGAGATCTAGTAGTTTTCTGGTCACTTCTTTCGGGATTTCTATGTATAGTGTCATGTCATCTGCAAACAGTGACAGTTTTACTTCTTTGTTTCCAATTTGGATTCCTTTTATTTCTTTCTCTTCTCTGATTGCTATGGCTAGGACTTCTAAAACTATGTTGAGTAAAAGTGGCTAGAGTGGGTATCATTGTCTTGTTCCTAATCTTAGAGGACATGCTTTCAGTTTTTTACTGTTGAGTATGATGTTAGCTGTGGGTTTGTCATATACGGCCTTTATTATGTTGAGGTATACCTATATGCCTGTCTATGCCCACTTTCTGGAGAGTTTTTTTTTTAATCATAAATGGATGTTGAATTTTATCAAAAGCTTTTTCTACATCTATTGAGATGATCATATGGTTTTTATTCTTCAGTTTGTTAATGTGGTATGTCAATCAATCATTGATTGATTTGCAAATATTGAAACATCCTTGCATCCCTGGATAAATCCCACTTGATTATGGTGTATGGTCCTTTTAATGCATTTTTGGAGTTAATTTGCTAGTATTTTGTTGAGGATTTTTCATCTATATTCATAAGTGATGTTGGCTTGTAATTTTCTTTTTTTTTGTGATGTCTTTATCTGGTTTTGGTATAGGGGTGATGATGGCCTCATGGAATGAGTTTGGAAGTGGTCCTTCCTCTGCAGTTTTTTGGAGTAGTTTCAGAAGGATAGGTGTTAACTGTTTTCTAAATGTTTGGTAGAATTTATCTGTGAAGCTGTCTGGTCCTGGACTTCTGTTTGTTGAGAATTTTTAAATTACCGATTCAATTTCCGTACAGGTAGTTGGTCTATTCATATTGTCTGTTCTTCCTGTTTCAGTCTTGGCAAATTGTACCTTTCCAAGAAATTGTCCATTTCTTCTACATTGTTGTTTTTTGGGGCATATAGTTGCTCATAGTAGCCTCTTAATGATCCCTTGTATTTCTGTGGTGTCTGTTGTAACTTTTCCTTTTTCCTTTTTGATTTTATCAATTTGTCCCTTTTTTCTTGAGTCTGACTAAAGGTTTATCAATTTTGTTTATCTTTTTGGAGAACCAGCTTTTAGTTTCATTGATTTTTTTTCTTTGTTGAGTCTCTTTTATTTATTTCTGCTCTAATCTTTATGATTTCTTTTCTTCTACTCTGGGTTTTGTTTGTTCTTTCTCTAGCTGCTTTAGGTGTAGGGTTAGGTTGTTTACTTGAGATTTTTTTCTTGTTTCCTGAGGTAGGCTTGTATCACTATCAACCTCCCTCTTAGAACTACTTTTGCAGCATCCCAGAGGTTTTGGATTGTTGTGTTTTCATTTGTCTCAAGGTATTTTTTGATTTCCTCTTTGACTTCTTCAGTGACCATTGGTTGTTTAGTAGCATATTGTTTAGCCTCCATGTGTTTGCAGTTTTTGCAGTTTTTTCCTTGTAGTTGATTTCCAGCCTTTTGGCATTGTGGTCAGAAAGATGCTTGGTACGATTTCAGTTTTCTTAAATTTACTGAGGCTAGCTTTGTGGGCCAGCATGTGGTCGATTCTGGAGGATGTTCCATGTGTGCTTGAGAAGAATGTGTATTCTGTTGCTTTTGGATGAAATGCTTCATAGATATCAATTAAGTCCATCTGGTCTAGTGTGTTATTTAGGGCCTGTATTTCCTTTTTAATTTTCTGTCTGGATGATCTGTTCATTGATGTAAGTGGGGTATTAAGGCCCCCCACTATTACTGTGTTATTGTCGATAATTCCTTTTATGTCTGTTAACATTTGCCTTATATATTGAGGTGCTCCTATGTTGGTTGCATATGTATTTACAATTGTTATATCCTTTTCTTGGATTGATCTCTTGAGCATTATGTAGTGTCCTTCTTTGCTTCTTATAACAGTCTTTATTTTAAAATCTATTTTGTCTAAAATAAGTATTGCTGCTCCAGCTTTCTTTTGGATTTCATTTGCATGGAGTATATTTTTCCATCTCCTTACTTACAGCCTGCATGTGTCTCTAGCTCTGAAGTAGGTCTCTTGGAGACAGCATATATTTGGATCTAGTTTTTGTATACATTCAGCCAGTCTGTGTCTTTTGGTTGGAGCATTTAATCCATTTACATTGAAGGTAATTATTGATATGTATGTTCTTATTGTCATTTTGTTAATTGTATTGGGTTTGTTTTTTTGGTAGGTCTCTTTTTTCTCTTTTCTTGTGGTTTAATGACTAAAGAAGTTCCTTTAACATTTGTTGTAAAACTGGTTTGGTGGTGCTTGATTCTTTTAGCTTTTGTTTATCTGTGAAGCTTTTGATTTCTCCATCAAATCTGAACAAGAGCCTTGTTGGGTAGAGTATTCCTGTATATATATTTATTTATTGAAGTATAGTCAGTTTACAATGTTGTGTCAATTTCTGGTGTGCAGTGTAGTGCTTCAGTCCTACATGAACATACATATATTTATTTTCACCATAGGTTACCACAAGGTATTGAGTATAGCTCCCTGTGCTATGCAGTATGAACTTGTTGTTTATCTAATTTATTTATATTAGTTAGTATCTGCAAATCACGAACTCCTAATTTATCCCTTCCCACCCCTTCCCTGTAACCATAAATTTGTTTTCTATGTCTGTGTGTCTGTTTCTGTTTTGTAAATAAGTCTGTTTGTCTTTTTTTTTCTTTAAATTTCACATATTAATGGTATCATACGGTATTTTTCTTTCTCTTTCTGGCTTACCTCACTTAGAATGACAATCTCTAGGTCCATCCATGTTGCTGCAAATGGCATTGTTTTATTTATGGCTGAGTAGTATTCCATTGTATAAACATACCACAACTTCTTCATCCAGTCATCTGTTGATGGACAGTTAGGTTGTTTCCATGCCTGAACTATTGTATATGGTGCTGTTGTGAACATTGGGGTGCAGGTATCTTTTTGAATTAAAGTTCCCTCCAGATATATGCCCAGGAGTGGGGTTGCTGGATCATATGGTAAGTCTATTTTTAGTCTTTTGAGGAATCTCCATACTATTTTCCATAACACCTGCACCAAACTACATTCCCACCAGCAGTGTAGGAGGGTTCCGTTTTCTCCACATCCTCTCCAACATTTGTTGTTTGTGGACATTTTAATAACGGCCATTCTGACTGGTGTGAGGTGATATCTCATTGAAGTTTTGATTTGCATTTCTCTGATAATTACTGATATTGAGCATTTTTTCATGTGTTTATTGGCCATTTGTATATCTTCATTGGAGAATTGCTTGTTTAGGTTCTGCCCAATTTTTGATTGGGTTGTTTTTTTTCTTATTAAGTTGTATGAGCTGTTTTTTTTCTTATTAAGTTGTGTGAGCTGTTTATATATTCTGGAGGTTAAACCTTTGTCAGTCACATCATTTGCAAGTATTTTCTCCTATTCTGTAAGTTGTCTTTTGGTTTCCTTTGCTGTGCAAAAGCTTATAAGTTTAATTAGATCCCATTTGTTTATTTTTGCTTTTATTTCTGTTGCCTGAGTAGACTGCCCTAGAAGAACATTGCTAAGATTTATGTCAGATAATGTTTTGCCTATATTTTATTCTAAAGAGGTTTATAGTGTCTTATGTTTAAGTCTTTAAGCCGTTTTGAGTTTATTTTTGTGTGTGGTGTGAGGGAGTATTCTAACTTCATTGATTTACATGCAGCTATCCAGTTACCCCAATACCATTTTCTGAAGAGACTGCCTTTACTGCACTGTATGTCCTTGCCTGCTTTGTCAAAGATTAATTGACCAAAATTTTGGGGGTTTATTTCCTGGCTCTGTATTCTGTTCCATTGACCCATATTTCTGTTTTTGTACCAATAGCATACTGTTTTGATTACTGTAGCTCTGTAGTATTGTCTGAAGTCTAGGAGGGGTATTCCTTCAGCTTCATTCTTTTTCTTCAGTAATGCTTTGGCAGTTCTGGGTCTTTTGTGATTCCATATACATTTTAGAATTGTTTGTTTAAGTTCTGTGAAAAATGTCCTGGGTAGTTTGATAGGGATCACATTAACTCTGTAGATTGCTTTGGGTAGTATGGCCATTTTAACAATATTGATTCTTCTAATCCAAGAACATGGGATATCTATCCATTTCTTTAAGTCATCTTTAATTTTCTTAGTTAATGTTTTCTAATTCTCTGTATATAATTTCTTTCACTTCTTTGGTCAGATTTATTCCTAAGTTTTGGGGTTTTTTTGGATGCAATTTTGAAAGGGATTGTTTCTTTACTTTCCTTTTCTGATATTTCATTGTTAGCGTAAGGAAATGGAACTGATTTCTGTATGTTAATCTTGTATCCTGCTACCTTGCAGAATACTTTTATCAGGTCTAGTAGTTTTTGTGTAGAGCTTTTAGGGTTTTCTATACGTAGTATCATGTCATCCACATATAATGACAGTTTTTCCTCTTCTCTTCCAATTTGGATCCCTTTTATTTCTTTTTCTTGTCTAATTGCTATGGCTAGGATTTCCAATACTATATTGAATAGAAGTGGTGAGAGTGGGTATCCTTGTCTTGTTCCAGATTTTAGTAGGAACGCTTTCAACTATTCACTGTTGAATATTATTCTGGCTTGTGGTGTGCCTGACAGGGCACCCTGTATAGGACACTCTCTGGGAGAGGATCTTAGTGCAGGACTCACAGAGAGGGACTTAGTAAAGCAGAGCAGGGTAATGAGAGAAACACAGAGGGAGGGCAAATGGCAAAGCTGTGAGGGAGTGGACATTGACACAGCCCCTAATAACAGTAAGAAGCAGCAAAAGGAGAATCAAGGACAAAGGAAGTTGACAGGTGAATTGCTTTAATTCCTTTTGGAGAACTAGAGCTGCTTTGTACCTTGGCTTCACTTGCAGCTGCTCAGGGGATTTCCTTTGGGCTTCCTGGTTCCTCACTTTTTGTAGCTGTAGAGTAAATGTCCATTGTCTCGGAACCTGTTCTTCATGGCCTGAGGGAACCCCCCAGACACTTCTCGGAATTGGTATTCCCATGTAAAGTAAGAATTTTCTAAAGTATTTTGCCAAAAATAATAAGGTGCACCAGTTGGCTTATAGTTTTATATGCCTGAAACACACTAGTATTTTCTGACAAATTGAGAGAAGATAGTTAACAGCAAGACTTAGTTCACCTGTTCTTTAGGTTATTCATTCATTTAACAGAGATGGAAACATTGTGCCTACCATGTGAAAGACATTGTATTCTGCCCCACCTCCATTTTTATCTTTAGCATATATATTTTTTCTAATTCATTATTGCGAGATTGTAGTTCCATAATCTTCATCTTTGCTATATCTTCATCACTGAGGGCTTCATTTTTGGAGGGGTAGAGCCTACATTCATTTTTTCCAATAACAGTCATTCATTGAGCAGGCCCTCTGCATTGCATTCTGCAACAATCTCTCATTTACTTCTCTCAGAAATCCTGGAAAACTGAAATGATTATTTTTCACATGAAGAATGTGAGCCTTAAGAGCATTAAGTTTCTAGTTGTATAGTAGTTCGTAGTAGAGCTGGGGCTGGAACCCAGATCTTTCTGGGTCTAAAGCTCCTACTCTTTACCCCTGGGCTAGATATCTGATCTTTCAGTTCACAAAACAAGTGAGTAATGAACACTGAATTATTTTTTTCCTTAAAATCCTCCTGGTGCTTTAGGCACAGGGCTGATGTGACCTCCTCCACAAAGCCTTTGGTAATCTCAGTCCTTATCCCTGCACTCTTCATTAATCATGCTGAACAAAGGAAATCTCATATTTTACATCCTCACATCATTCTGAATTCTGTAGCACTTGTAGCACAAACCAGTTCTCTCTTGCTATCGCCCCGAAGCACCCAGCAGAGAGTGTTGCACATGGAGTTGATGCCAGATGCACGTTTGTAGAAGTAAAGAATGAATGGTTTCCTTCTATCAACCTAGGACACTTTGGTATTTCTCTGCTGCTCTTGTTTTTGTGCTTTTAGAAAAAAGAAATTGAAATAATTTTGAGCAAATGCTCTTGTGTCTTTGCATTTAAAGTGCATCTTTTATAGATAGCATTTGGTTGGGTCTTGTTAATCCACGCTGACAGTCTCTGCTTTAATTGGAGTGTTTAGTCCATTTGCATTTAATTTAATTATTGATATGGTTGCATTGGTTCTGCCATTTTACTGTTTTCTATTTGTCTCATGTCTGTTGTTTCTGTTCCCTCTTTTCTGAAAGTTATAAACTTTACAATATTGTTGATAATTTTTGCTTAAGATCACCTTAAATTTTAAAAATATATAAATAGCTTTTTACATTTACCCAGCTATTTAATATTTCCAGTGATCTTTATTCCTTTTTATACATCTGAGAATTACCATTTAGAATGCAGAATTTTCTTTAGCATATGTTATAGTGCAGGTCTGTTGGTGATGAATTCTCTCAGCTTTTGTGTTTGAAAATATCTTTATTTTCCCTTCATTTTTGATGGTTAGTTTTGTTGGAATTTTACAATTCGGGGTTGTTAGAAAATTTTTTCAGTACTTTAAAGATGTTCCATTGTCATTTGACCTTCATTATTTCTGATCAAAAGTTAACCTATTGTTAAATACGATTTCCTGTATGTGATAGGATTTTTTTTTTTTCTGACTGCTTTCAAGATTTTTCTCTTATCTTTGCATTGGCAATTTGTGATTTGCCTGGATTAGTTTTCTTATTTATCCTGCTTGGTGTATATTAAGCTTGTTGGATCTATAAATTGTTTTATCCTCCAGTTTTGGGAAGTTTGGGCCATTATTTTTTCATATTTTTTTTGTCATCCATTTTCTCTTTCTGGTTACATGTTAGAGTTCTACATACTGTCCCACAGTTACCCAGGCTCTGTTAGTTTTTCTTTGCAATTTTTTTTTCAGATTGAATAATTTCTGTTTAACTTCTGTGACACTGACATTTTTTTCATTCCATCTTTCGCTGTTAAGACTATGCAGTGAATTTTTAGTTTTATTTATTTTTCTTTTCAGCTCTAGAATTCTCATTGGTTCTTTTTTTGTAGTTTTAATTTCTCTATTTCCCCTCAGTTCATCCCCTATCCATACAGTTTCTTTTTTATCCTTTAAGTGATGTAAAATTCTTTTCTGCTAGTTACAACATTGGGGTAATTTTTGGTGTTAGTGTCTATACTGCTTTTTCCCTTGAGTATGGGTGGCATTTTCTAGTATTTTTGAATGCCTAGTTTTTTGGTTTTTTTTTTTTACTGAACACTAGACATTACCAATGACACATTATGGAGGTTCTGGATTCTCCTGTGATCCCATGAAGAATTTTTGTCTTGGCAGGTAGTTAAAATGGCAAGACTCAGGTTCTGAACTGCTGTGTCCCCTGCATTAGCATCTGAAATCTTTGCTCAGTTCTTTCAGTTTCCAGATGCTACTGTTCTGCTGGAGCTCCCTGGGGTCTCCAGCCAAGTATTTGAGCTTATTTTATTTGCATATTTGAAGGTTTATTCCCCTGTGTGGCTCCCTCCCTTTCAGGGTTTTCCCTCTGACTTTCTGCCAGCCCTGCCAGCCCTGAGCTCTGGCCACTGTCACCTGCACTATGCCTTTTAGAGACTGTTGAGTGCCCTCAGGCAAAAAGTGGCAGATTGGCAAATCTCACCAAATGTAGTTATTTTCTTTCAAGGGTAAACTCTCTTCAGTTTCTGCCTGCTTTGGATCATTTCCGAGTGCCTTCAAATAATGTTTTGTCCAAATTTTATCATTACCTGTAAAAGGGCAGCGTGACCAAGCAGCTTCATCACTGTTGGAAGCCAGAGGCCAAGCTAATTCGTTTCTGGGCTTACATTCATAGCCCTCCTCACCCTCAGCCTGTGCTCAGCTGCCGTGGAGGAGCCTGGGCTTTTCCGCAGGAAGCTGCAGTTCCAGCTGAGCAGCAGAGATGGTCCAGGAGCGCTGTGAGAGTGTCTCTGTTAGCTCGGACTATCGCAACGAAGAACCGCAGGCTGGGTGGCTTAAGCAACAGAAATGTTTTTCTCGTTTCTGGAGGCTGGAAGTCTCAGGTCAAAGTGTTGGCAAGTTTGAGAGTCTCTTGAGGCCCCTCTCCTGGGCCTGCAGATGGTCACCTTCTCCGTATGTCCTTATGGGGCTTTTTCTGTGTGTGTGCGTGTGTGCACCCCTGGGGTCTCCCCTGCTTCGGGTAAGGACACTAGTCTATTGGAGTAGGGCCCCACCCTTATGACCTCGTTTAACCTAAATTACCTCCTTAAATGCCTTTTCTCCAGGTATGGTCACATTGGATGGAGGTTGGGGCTTCAGCATATGGCTTTTGGGGAGGGGAGACACAATTCAGTCCTTAACAGAGAGGAATGGAGGCTGGGGATGGTTTGAGAGCAGGCAGGACACAGTCATTCATTGTGTGAATGCAGAGTGCCTGCTCTGTTCCAGCACAGCGTGAAGGGCCAGAGACTCAGGATGGACAAGACCTGCCCTGTCCCTGCCCTCAGGGAGCTCACACCTAGGGGGATAAAAAGACCTGTAGACAGTGACATTGCAGAGTGATGCCAGGGACACAGGGTGCCCTGGGAGCACTGAGGGGGGAATGCCCACATCAAGTTACGGGGTCAGGGAAGGCTTCCTCGAGAAAGTGCCTTTCGAAAGTGAAACCTGAGGGATGAGTTAGGAGTCAGCTGTGGAAGAAAAGTGTTTCAGGCCAGGCTTGGGGAATGGCAGGTGTGAGGGGCCCCAGAGCTGAGCAGGGCACGCTAGGGGACAGTCCTTTAGTACGTCTGGAGCTGGGGAGCTTGGGGGAGTGAATGATCGGGAGGTAAGGCCGGGAGGCTGGCTGGGGGCACCCCCTTGCTGGAATGTAACTATCTGTCCCTCTAGAGAGGAGTCGTCTTCAGCTCGGGATCTCTTTCCCAGCAGAGCACATGCATGGGGATGTTGACAGGTGCTGTGTGTGATGATTTGGGGCTGGGGACTGAGGCGGGGAGGCTGGGCGTGCAGGTGACCTCACCTCCTTGGTGAAGCAGGTAGGGGACCTGGAAGTTGCCCACCTCTGCTGGGTCACATGTGTGTCACTCACTGTTGTTCAGCCCTGGACAGCGAGTCCGCCTCGAGCAGCATCCGCTTCAGCAAGGCCTGCCTGAAAAACGTCTTCTCAGTCCTGCTCATCTTCATTTATCTGCTCCTCATGGCCGTGGCCGTCTTCCTAGTCTACCAGACCATCACAGACTTCCGTGAGAAACTCAAGCACCCAGTCATGTCGGTGTCATACAAGGAGGTGGACCGCTACGACGCCCCAGGTAGAGCCTTCCCTGGATGGGCACCTGGCCCAGGTCTGGGGCATCAGCTTGCAAATACTCCGAGCCACTGTTGTGCTCCTGGTGCCATGCCGGGCACCACGGGCAGGGTGAGGAGTCCCAGCGCAGTCCAGGTGTAGGTTACACATCCCAAGAGCTGCCTTCAGTGCCCAGCCCAGTGTTGTGTGCTGAAGAGGGAGGCGGGCTGAGTCTGTAGTGGTTGCTGCAGAAGTTGGGTGGGCAAGGAGCACTGCACACAGGCAGGATCTGAGCTGGGCTTTGGTAGGTAGGAAGAGAATTTCTCCGGAAGGAGGATCCACAGAAGCAAAGGTGGGTGTGGGGAGGTGGAGGCCTCTTTGGAGAGGATGAGTCTAGCCTGGCTGGAGCCAGAGGCCAGGGATGAGGAGAAGTGGGAGTTAAGGGTGGCAGGGAGGCCAGGCCATCCAGAAGTAGGTGGGGCCCTGCCTGGAGAGGGGCTCCTCGGCCACATGCCTCTCCTGTCCCTGCGGGGAGTCCAGTCCCCGAATGAGGAGTCCTCTCTGCTGTAGAGTAGACTGTCTGCTCCGGGGCAGTGGCGCTGGCACTGAACTCTGTGTGGAGTGAACAGGGAGGCATGAACTCTGTGGGCTCAGGCTCTGCCCACCCAGCTTGTGTCACCTGCTCTGCCTGCAGGATGACCCCGAGGGACCCTCTGGACAGCTGCTCACAGGGCAGAGCTGGAGTCTCGAGTCCACTCTGCCTGGGGCTTCTTGATAACTGCTGGTCCTGGGGCCTCGCCCATCTGTCTGTCTAGTGATTGTCTCCTTTCTCTGTGTGTCTGCTTCAGTCTCTTTGTCTAGGGGTTTTACTCTCTATTTCTGGTCTCTTGGTCTCTCTGACTCTGCCTGTGTCCGGAGCCACATGCTGTTCTCCGTGTTTTCACCACTGAGGTTAGAACAGCTACCATCTGTAAAGCCTTGAACGAGGTGCTTTGATCTGGGGAGAGGGAGGGACTTTGGGGATGCACATTGTGCACTTGGAGCTCGCAGCTGGAGCGGGAGGTGAGAGGCGGACTGAGACCCGGGGACACGCACAGCCGAGGGCGCCTGGTGAGCACAGGTGGTGGTGGTGCCGGGGAGCTGGCACTGCCAGGCTCAGTCTGGGAGGCCCCCTCGGAGGGTGTGGAGCAGGGTTCTGAAGTGGGGCGGGTTTTGGGGCGGGTGCTGGGGAGGCCGCGTCCCAGCCGGGAGAGGGCTTACTGAGGAGGCAGTTGCCTCCTCCCTCAGCGCAGGGCTTTCGCAGGCAGGGTGTGTGGCTCGCCCTCTCTGTAACCCTGTTCTTCTTGCTCCTCTGTAGTTAGGTGGTTGTTGGGTGTGAAAAAACCTATATAATGTGATTTTCGGGGGGTGGTCAGGGACTGTGACTCCTGAATTCACTTTTCCTGGTTTGCCCTCCAGGCATTGCCCTATACCCCGGTCAGGCCCAGCTGCTCAGCTGTAAGCACCATTACGAGGTCATTCCACCTCTGAGGAGCCCCGGCCAGCCAGGAGACTTGAACTGCACCACCCAGAGGATCAACTACACGGACCCTTTCTCCAATCAGACTCTGGTAACTCTTGTCAGCCCGGGCTGGGGCTGGGCTGTGTGCTCTGTCAGCCCCCAGCACATATGGGGCGGGCTGTGGCGGGCTCGCTTGCATTCAGGGAGGGCATAGGGGTCCTCAGCCTTCTCTGAGTGACCATCAGGGATTCCCAACATTGTGATAAAATCCCTTTCTTTGATGGAAGGATGAAGTGCTCCAGGGTGGGGCTGGCGTGACCTAGTAAAGTGGGTCCCACACCTGACTGCTGGACCAAGTTGCCAGGATTCTTTTTGAAAATACAGATTTCAGGCAGGTTCCCCATGGGGCCAGCTGGATCATCATTCCTGGGGATGGGGCCCAGGAATCCATATTTTGAAATAACTGCCAGCATAAAGAAGGAGTGCTGTGCTGGGGACGAGGACCCCAGCCCTGCTGTCCCCCAGGGCTCAGCTCAGCGGGGAGTGGACGGTGAGGGAGCGGCACCTGCACAGAGTTCCAAAGGCAGGGAAGGAATTTTTTATTTATTTACATCTTCTCCGTTTCATCCCATATCCTTGTTTCCAGAAGGATTGAACAGGGCTGAGTAAGCTTTCCAACTCAAAGAGAGGAAGGAAAGGTTTCTAGGCAGAGGAACTCTGCACCTGGACATAAAGGGGGGAAACAGCATGTTTGTGCCATAGCAGAATTCCAGCGGTGGGTGTTTCTGGAGGCTCAGGTGTCCCTGATGAGCAGTGGGAGGCAGAGCTGTGGACAGAAGTAACGGTCAGTGAGGAAAGCACACATGTCGTGCTGGGGAGCCGGGCCTGCCCCTCCGGCTGATAGGGAGCTACTGGTGGGTCTGAAGATGAGAGAATCATACAGGACTTTTTGTTTATTCTAAGCTTCCTCCTAAAATCCTGCTCCTTCCCACTCCTTCAAAAAGAGAGTAAGATAAAATATCAGTCTTAGTCCTGTAAACCAAAAAAGGGTACCATAGGTAGACCAGAAATTTTGAGGAACTGGTCCAAAACATGAATAGCAAATTGGGTCAGATTGGTGGAGCAAGATCAGAGAAAAGGAGAGGACTGCTGTTGAAGTGAAAGCTTTCCTTCCAGCCCCCAGCTCTGCGTCAGCACGTTCAAAGAGCAGGGTAATAATTACAGGATCTCGTGCTGGCTGTGCCGTTCACCCTCCCAGGGCACACAGAGCTGGGGGGACCGTGTTTGCTCTGGGGAAAAGGCCCCCAGGCCGTTCTCTGCATAAGCGAAAGGGAGAGTCCCTGCTTGGGCTTTGGGCCAGCAGAGAAAAACAGCAGAACTTGAGACTGGACCTCCACCACGGCGGGAGGAGAGAACCACCAGGAAGGAATGAGCAGTGCAGGGGGTGCCCGGCCTGCTGGCATCCGCCTGCTGCCTCGGAGCCCGGGACGAGGGTGAGCCTGGCAGAGGACCAATTATGAAGAAACCCGCACTGCAGACCCGTACTAGTCCGTCTAGCCCTTCACTCAGAAATAAGAATGGAGAATTAAGGGCCACTAGACATTTACATGAAACCAATGACGTAAAAGAAAAGGACGGAGGGGAACACACAGAATGGACTCCAGGGAAGTGGAAGCTAACTTAAATGAAAAGGAAAATAACTTCTAAACATTTTAATGAAGAGCTGGAAAATACAGTAGAACGCTATCTCCCTGGATTCCCGGGTCTGTCCGTCCCCTCTGTACTGACCGGATGCGCGGGCACAGGCTCTCTGGCCGCCCCTCCTCTTGGCTCCCAGTTGAGTAGTACCCGTCCTAGGAGTCCTTGTGTTTATTCCCAGCCCTGCTCATGCCAGCTGTACTTGCTGTCAGAGTTATGTAATGTAGCTAAGTATTAGAGAAACCCATGAAGGAAGGGCACAGGAGGAGATTTGTTTCCATGAAAACTTAAGTTGAAAGAGGTTACTCCTCCAACCCGGGGTGACGGTCAGTGTTCCCTGCCATGGTGGCCCCTTGCAGTCCACGGCTGTAAACTAAGAAGTGTCCTGCTCCCTGGGCACCAGGTCCCCTCCCTGAACCAGTGCAGAGCAGAGGAGCGCAGTGAACTCCATATGGGAAAGAGAAGAGCGGGAAGCACACTGCCCCAGGCTGTGATGAACCCTGCGGGTGGGACCTGCAAGGTGTCCTGCCTTGGCCCCAGGTTGGTGGCGGGTGGAGTGGGGTTGGGACTGCACCTTGGTAGAGACTCTGTGTCCTCAGTTCCCCCCGGCCTCGGCTGGGAGAGCCTGACTTGGCGGGGATCCTCCGGGGTCGAATCTGCAATGGCCACTAGAAAACCCTCCCCGGGCCGTGTGGCTGTCGGCTGTATAGACTGGGGGGCTGAACAGCCCGCATCCCCCCATCCCCAGTCCCTTCATTTGCAGTGAGATGTCTTCAGAAACGTGGGCTTCTGTTGAGTCCAGGGGAAAGGGAGGGTCTCATCTGGTCCTCCTTTGTCCATCTTCAGATTCTCATTTATCTTCTAGTTTCTCTAGTGCCATCGACTCAACCTTGTTAACTTTTACCAAATGCTCTGTTTGCTCTGGCGCAGTTAGGGTCACTGCCTTTCCAGCCTGCAGGACCCGCGTCTGTTCCCTCACTGCCTGCCATATTCCCAGCGTCCACATGTTAGGCCGATGCCTCATGTTTCAGTGGTGGGTGCTACGGCACTCCAGTTCTGGAGAACAGCTTATGTTGGTCAGAGTGCAGGCTAAGCTAGTGGACACACACTCTGGACAAAGACAGTGGCTGAGATACAGAAGAAGTCTGTTTCTTTCTCTGGGGACGGCCGGGTGTGCTGGCAGTGCCGCTGCCTTGTAGGATGGTCAGCCTGCTGTCCCCGGGCGTTGTCTTGGTCCTTGTGGTCAGCGCTGGCCTGCCAGCATGCACACTGCCTGCACCCGGAAAGGTGAGGGGTGGAGGGCAAGCAGTCCCCCTCTAAGGGCCTGGCACGGAGCTGCGTGAGTCAACCTCTGTGCCCGTTCCGGGAACTTCATCCCGTGGCCACATCTGAGGCCAGAAATGAGGTTCCAGCAGGCAACTATATTCTGCGAAAATCTGGGATTAGGGAAATGGTGCTAGTTCTGTGGAAGGAAGTGGATGATGGAAACTGGGGACAGTTAGCCTTCTCTCCTGCCACTTAACCTGTCATGGAAAGATTGAGAAATAAAGAGACGAAGATCTCTTGGGAAAATGCACTAATAACTAGGAGTGGAGTGGCAGTGTTAGAGCAGTTAAAATGAAATCCCAGGTACAGGGAGTTCAAGGAGGGGTGTCTATATTGATAAGAGGGTCAAACTCCACTTCTGTCCACTAAGATTTAACAGGCATAAATCTTCATGTGCAAAACAGCACGTCCTTTGTATACCTGAGGCAAAACCTGTTAGAAGTAAATACCAGCACCTTAGAGTGTGACTAACACCTCTCTCCAGAAATTCGCAGATCAAACGGACAAAGTATAGTAAGGATAAGAGTGGAGAGTTGAATTGCGCAGTTAATAAATTGAGTCAGTTCATGTTGTAAGACAGTGCAAACTCTTTTTGAATATCTGTGGAGCACTTGTAAAAGTAAAGGTATTTTTCCCCAGTTAATCTATAAATTCAGTATCATCACAGTTAAAAGTCCCAGTTGATTTTTTCACGAAACTTAAGCTAGTTTTAAAGTACATTTAGAAGAGCATGTGCACAAAATAACCCTGCCAGGCTTGGGGATGGGAGGCACTGACTGCTCAGTCAAGAACAAGTAAACGTTTGCTCAGGGGTCAACCCTCCATCTGCTGTGGGAGTTAGATCGCTGTTTCACACCATGTGTACAAACCTGAAAGGCAGACATACTGTGTATCTAAATGTAAACAGGTTAAAAAAAGTTCTATGAAGAAATACAGGAAAATATTGATGTAATTTTGGAATTGCTTAGCAAGCAAAACCTAGAAACCTAAAGAAGATCTGCAAATTTTAGTACATCACATTTCGAGCTTCATAGAACAAATGACATTAGAAACAGTTAACAGAAAAGTGACAGACTGGGGAGAAAAACACTTGTTTTTGTCCTTTCTAAATAAAGAGCTTCGGCGGCACAGCCAGTCAGTGAGGCAAGCTGATGAGGATGGTTGCGCCCAGCCCTGGTCCAGGCGCTGCTCCCAGGGGGCTGAGGAGGATGGGCTTCCCAGTCAGTGCGCAGACTCTGAAGTCTCTGTGCGCCTGGGGCTCAGAGTCTCCACACAGCCCTCCAGGCTGGCTGTGGCCTTTGCCTCTGCAGAAATCTGCCCTGATTGTGCAGGGGCCCCGGGAAGTGAAGAAGCGGGAGCTGGTCTTCCTCCAGTTTCGCCTGAACCAGAGCCGCGAGGACTTCAGTGCCATCGATTACCTCCTCTTCTCGTCCTTCCAGGAGTTCCTGCAAAGGTGGCCTTTCAGAGCTCAGGGCGGGCTTGCTAGACACTTATCTTACTCCAGCTGTGCATGTCCCTGGGCTGGGGTGAGGGTTGGGGAGGCGAGACTGCAGATGACCCACTGGCCCCGAAAAAGACCAGCCAGGAGGGCCTCTTCACAAAGTCAGGCCTGGTGTGGGGTGTTCTGACTGCACACGCCCAGTTAGCTGTTTCCTGGAGGGAGGCTTGGTCTGGGCCACTGCTCCCTACTGGGGCTGCTGAAGACAGGAGGAGGCCGCCTGGGTTTTGTGAGCCCCTTGAGAGCAGTTCTTTCCCAGGCCATGTCCCCCGCGGTGGCAGGGAACTGGGTCCAGCCCTGAGTGAAGGCTCAGTGCAAGTTTGCCACATGTTTCTAAAAGGAGGATGACAGTTCCTGTCCCGGTGGTGCCATCCCGGGGGCCCAGGGTGCTTGTGGGGGGTAGGAGCATTTTCTGCACATGCTGAGCTGAGGGTGACTCACTCAGTCCTTCCAGGTCCCGTAAGGCCCTGGGGCTCCATTTCAAGGAAGTAGGCCGGCAGCCCCAGCGGAGGGGAGGCTGTTCCCCCAGCTGACAAGGCCATGAGCTGTCTCCACTGTTTACACCCCACTGCCCCATCCTTCCCATTCTGGAGCTCGGGGCCTCTGCCTTGGTATCTTCTGGCTTTTTTGCCACTTGGAACTCACTGTCCCGTCCCTGCATGGAGCTGGCCGTGTGGCCTCCCTGCCGAGCCCTGTCTGGGCCGCTCTCCTGAGCTGCTTCAGCACCACGCTGCCGTTTCCACCTACCCTTGTGCACTCTGCTCTTGCTGCATCTGCACCATCCTGGGCAGATGCTGTGGGTGTCCTGTCTGGCTGAGAGCTCCTCGAGGAATGCTCTTCCCCTCCCCGGGCCTTCCAGAGGGCAGTGAGGGCACCTTGGGCCACTGAAGGCTGGAGTTCTCTGAGGATTTGGGGTGGGGTGGGGCACCGTACTGTGGGCACATCTGCAGACCTGAGTGCCGGCTTCTCTGGGAGCAGGGGGTGGGGAGGACAGGGTGGGAGGGAGGAGGGCTTCTCCCCATGCTCCTGCCTTAAGTGACAGCTTCCTCTCCAGCAGCTCCCTCTCCATTTGGAAGCCAAAAGGCAGAACTGAGGACGTGGGGAGTGGGCAGCATCCTGGTGGTACCAGCAGAGAAACTGGCTTGAAGTAGGGGCTGGAGTTTGAGTCTGGCATGTTCAAATCTTGCCTGATTATTTTGGACCTTTCTTCTCTGTCCTCCAAGCCCAGACAGGGTAGGCTTCATGCAGGCCTGCGAGAGTGCCTATTCCAGCTGGAAGTTCTCGGGGGGCTTTCGCACCTGGGTCAAGATGTCCCTGGTGAAGACCAAGGAGGAGGATGGGCGGGAGGCGGTGGAGTTCCGGCAGGAGGTAGGTGGTGCTGGGCTCCCTTCCCTCTGCCACTGACTCCACCCTGAGTCCAGCTGCAGGGAAGCTCACAGAGGGGGTGACCTTGCACAGGGTCTTCAGGGCGGGTCGACCTTCACCAAGATGAAAGGGGAATCCCTGCCACGGAGTCAAGGGTTCTTCTCTGGGCAGTGCCCTTTGCCTCCATCACAGCAGCCCTCACAGAGCACACAGGTGGAGCGTTTCATAGAGTGGGTACCTTGACCTGCTGTGTCTGACACCAGAGCCTGGGTTCTTACCTCTGCACCCCTGGTGCCCTGAGAGGCTGGTGGCTACATAGAAATTTGATTATTTACAGGGAAGAGACTAGATACAGTAGCCTGTAAGTGCTGGGTGTGTGGTGATCCATTGGGATGTAAGAAGAAAATAGTTTTCTTTTGATCAATTTTTTAAATTTCATTCTTTTACTATTTTTAAAATGCATGTAACATTAGAACAGTAATAGTAAGTTGCATCACTTGCAAGACAGTTACGTGTTGGGCGCATGCTCAAAATTTTTTATTGGTGGGGAAGTGCGATTAGAAAGCTTTCAGCCCAGTGGTCTGGAGCTAGGAGACACGCTGGGAGTTTCTAGCTGTGATCCCGGCAAGAGATGGACGAGACCTTGCGAAAAGGCATGGCGGTGGGGATGGAGGGATAGGACATTTTGTGGCCTCAGCAGGGCTCACGGTCATTCACCACCAAAAGCCAGGCCGCACCCCTGCCTGTGGGGCAGTGGCTCTGCCTTCTTGCCCGCATCCACACCCAGAGCCAGACCATCCCTGTGGGTTGGTGGCTGGGAGCCTGCAGAGGTGGCGAGGACACAGCTCTGTTCTTGCAGCCTCTGCTCCTCCTTCGAGGTGTTCCGTTTGGGCTGGACTCTGAGAGGCAGTATTAGGAAGGGACTGAGTAGAAGGATTCACTCCATCCGGCGGTGCCATCGTCTGCCGGAAGCCATGCTCTCTTCCAGGTGTACCCCTTCCCGCACCATGGCTCCTGACCATTCCAGATTGGAGGCCTTCGGGAAAGGCTTGAAGCCACTCTTCTTCAAGGAGGCAGACTCTTTTCTTGCATTAGGCAGTGACAATCCCCCGGCAATAGATTCTTAAAATATTCCTATTTTGTAAAATAACTGTCTTCTCCTGGATTTTTACTCCACACTCTTCTCCGAAAACTCCCAGGTTCTTTCTCATCTGGTCCCCAGATCAGCTGAGGAAGGAGACTCGATGCGTGCACCATACAGGCAGGTCTCCCCAGTACCCCCAGGCTTTCCTGGTCACTCCAGCCGTGATCTGAGACCGGGGGGCCACACCTCCAGGAGCCTGTATCCTGCAGAATGTTCTGTGTGCCTTTCATCACTGTCCACATTGGGAGTCTTTTGGTGGGGGATGTGAAAATTTCTGAACAAAATTTTAAATGCTTCTATATTGTGTTTTATTTGAAGTTTAAAATTCTTTCCTATGTGTTGTTTCATTGGAGCTTCACAGCAGCTCAGTGAGGTGGGCGTTTTGTCCCGTTTTATGAGTGCAAAGTGGAGGCTCAGACCAGGTGACGGCCCAGCCCCGCCTCTGGAACCCGTCTACTCGCAGCCTCTGTAGTAACCAGTAACAGGTCTCACCAAGCACGCCTGCTGTTTACAGGGAGTGCTGCGCTGGGCAGATCTGTGAGGCTGTGCTTTGTCCTTGCAGACTGGAAGGGCTGACATACTCAGTAATTCAGGTCAAGAATTTTCAAATTTGGGGTTTTTATGGCTTTTATCTGTGAGTCGTACACAGTACTCTGAAATGGTTTAATCATGGCAGATTTCGGTGACAATCCAAAACACCTGTAGTACACACCAGGTCACATCCATTTCCTCAAAGAGCCATGGAAACCATGGTAAGGCCTTGGCCCTGGGACCAGTCTCAGGATGTTCTGTAGAGATTTTTGGCTCTCTTCCTCCAAAAAGTGGTGTGAGGAGAGCCAGGGTCTCAGATCCCCTAACTGCCCCCTCTTTCCCCATGGCCCAGGTCAGGGAAGGACCCAGAAGTGGTAACACTGCTTTCTCTCCTCTGTGCCTAGACCAGCGTGGTTAACTACATTGACCAGAGGCCAGCAGCTGAAAAAAGTGCTCAGTTGTTCTTTGTGGTCTTTGAATGGAAAGACCCTTTTATCCAGAAGGTTCAAGACGTGAGTATCACCTAAGACTCCGAGGAACTGCCAAAGGAGTTTGTAGGATAAATCTCTGCTGAAGTCGAGAGGGTTTTGGCTTAGTGGTCAGAGAAAGGTGAGGGGCCTAGACGGGTTGGGAACTCTAGGTGGGAGGAAAGTGTCACAGGCAGTGGAAATCAGAGGGGCTAGCCTGGAGGCGGGAGTCCACGAGGTGAGTCACTGGGCCAGATGGGAGGGAGGTATGAGTAACTGAGATGGGAAGAAAACAGGAGGAACAGACCATGTGGACTGGGTGTATAGTTGGGGGGAAATTTGTCTCAAAGCAAGGTCATCTTGTGGATGAGGCCAAAAATTTAAAGCTCACTACTGAATATCTTGTTTGTGCAGAGCTTTTTGGAAAAAATAATTTTCTTCTTTCAGGATCACTTTATTCTAGGGAGGGATTAGATTTTTCTCCTCAAACTGAGCTATGGACAAAGTATAGAGTTATGGCTGTTTTAGTACCCAGTTGTTTTTCTTGTCACCCGCAATAATATTTTTGTGTGTCGGGGGAGGGCTCTGATAATAACGCTAGGAATCAAAATTGAAGCCAACTGGTAAAGTTGTGTTTGTTTCTGTTTTACAGATCATCACCGCCAATCCTTGGAACACAATCGCTCTTCTCTGTGGAGCTTTCTTGGCGTTATTTAAAGCCGCAGAGTTTGCCAAACTGAGTGTGAAATGGATGATCAAGATTAGGAAGAGATACCTTAAAAAAAGAGGTCAGGCAACAAACCACATAAGCTGAAGTCGGCTGTGTTGTTCATCAAACTGTCTGAATTAATGGAAGTTCTCATCGCTTCCATTTTGGTAAACCCGGCTGCCAGCAATCCTGTCCTCTACTTGAAGAAATGGGCCTTGCTGGGAGACTGGCCTGTGACATTGCAGCTTCTAACCTGGCCCCAAAAGAGACTGTTGGAACAGATCCAATGGATAACCTAAACGTTATTTAAGTATTTAAATTATTAATGAACGTTTTAAGACATATGACATGAATAGGGTTTGTGGAAGATGGAATTAGATATACATCAAGTCTTCTGAAGGTTTGTGGAAGATGCCTTTCTTCTTCCTTGGTTTGGTGTATAGTTAAGGTCTAACAGGATAATTAAGACCCTCACCTTAGGTTTTTCTCTTGAGGTTTTTAAAATGGACAGAAGAGAATGTGATTTTCACCCCCTGCCCTGCCCCGTGCTGACGCTCCAGACGTGGAGGTAACGCTGTGAAACGGGTGCACTGTGCACAAGGAAGGCAAGCCCCTCGTGTCTCCGGTGCCATCTGCTAGCCTCTGACATGCTCTTTTGTTCATTAAATATGAAATGGGACTTTTTTTTTAAACCTAGTTAATTAGGTTTCTCGTAGACTGACTAGCCGCCTGCATGTCTGGCTAGAATATGTGTTGATACAGGTATGAGTGTGGGGTGATTAGCATGCAAAAGCCCTAGGATGTATGTACATAGTAGGTGCCTACTCAGTGTATTTTGACTATTTCATTTAACAGGTAAATAAAAGTTAGATTCATACAAAAGGAATCAGTGTGCATATCTGCTCAGTAGGCACCAGTATGCTTTCACTCTGGAACCTCCAAATAAAAGGGAGTGTGAGCCTGGACACCCAAGATGGACGGGCCTGGACTCCTGAGGTATGTCATGACTACGTTCCAGGGAGGGCAGGGTGGGCAGGCGATGGGTGGCAGGTGGTCAGGAAGCGACGATGAAGCCCCAAGAATGAGCTTTGTTGTCCTGCCAACCCATCCATCTGAGAAAGGGGCACCCAGTAAGACCTTGAGAGCTTCCAGCCTAGCCTATGGCCCAGATGAGTACCATCTGGGTATTTTTCACATGGTAGCCACTGGCTGATTTAAGGTTATGAAAATTATTTCCAGAGTTTTAAATTATTTATTTGCCCTTTGCATCCAAAGAGGACTTGGTAGCATTTCTTGAATTTTGGAACCTGACTTTAGATAATTCAGAGAGAAAAACTCAAATGGTATGAGTGGGGCATTTTTACTCTCATGTCTAATTTAGCAACAAGAAACTATTTTTTTCAGTTGAATTACTAAAAGTGAACTTGTGTAAGGAGCTATTCCCTGCTATTTTCTATGCCACAGAAGCATGCAGATTCAAACTTAAGCCTAAGTCTTATCTCTGTAAAATCTTCTTGTAAGGCAAATGCGAAGCCAGGCATAAAAGTTTACATTAACAGTATTGAGAAACAAGTATGTGTGTTTTTAAAGCATCTCGAAAGATGACATACCACTTTAATATTAAATATCTAATAAAATTTACTCCAGTGAACATACTAAAACTACTTCCTGTACTGTAGAAAGTTGAAAGACCTCTTGAATGTGCTTTAGCGTAAGTAGCTAATTAGGAAGTGAGCATTTCTAGTTCTTCAGAGAAAACATCTTTCACAACTGTTAGCTTCAGCCTGCCCAGATGCACTCTGGCTGCTCTTCAATGAAATAAATATATGCCTAAAACTTCCACAAAATAGACATTTAGACCCAACCTTCACTGCTGGGGAGGC
Source organism: Vicugna pacos (assembly GCF_048564905.1). Lineage (NCBI taxonomy): Eukaryota > Metazoa > Chordata > Mammalia > Artiodactyla > Camelidae > Vicugna > Vicugna pacos. The sequence goes on along the minus strand of NC_133009.1, from coordinate 13,018,470 downwards.
CAGGGCTTGCCTTTTCTGTGTTTGGATCGCCCTTGTCGTCTACGTGCGCTGCCCCCAGCTGTCAGTAATCCCAGCCGGCCTGGGGCTGCTGTGGAGATCTGGCAAGAACACTTCATGGGGATGGCCGAGGTAAGGCGGCCACTTGCAAATGGTGTAAAATGTGAGCCAGGCACTGTAAGAGAGTCTCTCCTGAGGCCACAGTGAGCGGAAGGAGTTGCTCTTACAGTGACCTCAGAATAGTGCGTAGAAGCCAAGCTAGAGGAGTTTTTCATGAGTATGAAAGAGTAGAAGCAGACCTCAGTACTGAAAGCTGTATAACAACTCTGAACTCTGCCACAGTCTCCCTGCCCCCACAAAAACGTGCTATTACAGATTTTTGAGATTTATCCTCCTGGGTCTATTTAATTAAAACTATGTACCTACGTACATACATTTAAGGTAAGTTAAACCCACCCTCTGAACATAATAAAGGGACATGAAGGAAGATGGGAGCATATCCTAGAACTTAGAATTTTATGTGACTATTCTATAAAATAGACTTCGGTAAACAGCTGGAACACTCGGGCACACAATCTTCCTTTTCGTTAAGGCAAATTGTGGAATATATTCTATTTAAACCTTTCTGTATATACATGTATGTACGTACGTATGAACAAAGGGGGCAGGCTTCTTCTGGATGCCTAAACTTAGTGCTGAAAAAAAGCAAAAACATAAGGCAAAATACAAACATAGACTTTATTAAATGCTGCTCAATCCCTAATGAAGAGCTTTCATTACAAAACAGTTCTCCACACAACTGCAAGGTAAGAGACTGGAATGGTACTCTGATAACAAAATGTGAGAAATACCTCACCAAGTGAAAACATACACGGCCTCTCTATAGGCAGCTTTTTCAGAGCCCTACAGAAGAAGCCTACTGCACTTCCTTTAAATAAAGCCAGGCAGTGACAAGGAGCGCTCCGCATCACCACGCTGTGGGTCTCGACGCCTGCCTGCATCCCTGCGTCAGGAGGGACTGGAGAGGGCAGCGTGCTCTGTGAGGACTGGAAAGGCCCTGCCTTCAGCCTTTGGGAGGAAGAGGAGGAATGAACTGAGAGGCCAAGTGTTCACTGCACTGCCTCCACTCATCTGTGCTCATCACTCTGGGGAGTTGCAGGTGGATATTCATGAGGGTCAATCTAAAGAATCTGGTTTACTTTCCCAGCTTTTACTTGTAATTTGTGCTTTAAAAAGCCTGGAGATTTAAGTTTTTGCTCAAATTCCAGAGTAGAGTAGTATCTCTAATGAAGGAAGGCTTAGGGCAGGTAATTCCCTCCATCATACGTCTGGGAGAGGTGAAGGGAAGGGTAAGAATTACACCTTAGTTTTATTTTTAGGAAACAGTCTTTTCCCTAGGATGTAACTAAGGTCTGCAGCAATGTGAAAAGCACATTATAAAAGGGGAAATATACAGAGCAGATTACTATATCTATGTGCAACACAATCAAAACAAGAATTCAAGTCATAATTCTTACCACTCCCATAATTATTTCACTCAGTATCAGATGATAAAGTTCAATTCATTTCTGTGAAACTTTAGAAGTGACACAAATCAATGATTAGACAAAAGCTACAATATACTGTGGCCACGATATAGCACAGGGCTATGTTTAGTCCATATATTTTTTTCATTTACAGTTGCCAGAAAAAAATTGGCCTTTTATATTATACTGATGAGGTTTGTTTCATAATTTTTACATATTTCAAGAAAGTGTACAAAGCCACCTATCCAGCAGAAGTGGCAGGCTTTTTTTATTCATCATTTGTATTGCTGAGAATACTGTGCATGTTGTAAGCACTGTTCTGCTTTTCTAGAGCTTTCTTTAGCTTTAGCTCCTCTAATTTTTTCCATAATTCTTCACGTTCCAATTCCTTCTTTTTCTCTCTGTAAATCAAACATCTTGTAATTAGAAATTTTTATTTCAGAGCTTGAAGAAACATGCTGTTTGGCAGTTTGCTGGAGAATACACTGCTCACTCACATTTCACTTAAATCCCTCTACTAAAGCATTTGAGGTCAATTACCTAGAGCACCTAATTACTCCCTGACACTCTCCTATGTCCACGCATCTCCTGTACCCACTGCAAGTTACTACTTGCCTTCTCTCTCCTACGTATTATCACCACTACTGTACCACTGGTGCTGTATGGCTGACAGAGTACTTTCACATTAACTTTCTCATGTAAACCCCTTGCAGTGGCTGTAGTGGTCGTGATCACCCTTCTGCAGACAGACGGAAGGGCTGGCCCCCAGGTCAGTCTGGACCCATTTCCAGGTGGAAGCACCACATCCCTAGCTACTAACCAGTGTGTCTATCTCGTCTCTTACATGTCAAATGATAACTTTCAAGTTTGAATAATCTCTAAAAAACAAAACTTAAAATATGTTGTTTCACATACTTAATTTCAGTTCTATGGAAAACATTTCTGAATAACTTGGACTAAACTATTCTGAAGGGCTACATGAACATGGGAAAAGAACCAATGGGCCTACCATTGTGCAGTTATGTATGCCTTAAGGGCACAAAAGTGGTAAGATATGATTATTCTGAGTCCCATGAAAGAAGCATTTTTCAAATGTAAGTAACATATAGGATCCTAGTCATCTTTTCCTTCTTCCCAGTGCTTCCTGGGGCTCAAACTATGTACCTAATTTCTATTCCTGCCTGAAAGGTGTTTAAAAGAAATAACGCATTGAGTTAGTTTTTAACGGACCAGGCTGGCCTTGGAGAAGACCTATCCTTTCTATACTTGCCACTAGAAAACCAGGGCTAGGAACTTCTAGTCAAAATAGATCAGCTTTTCCAAACAGAATAGGTAGTACACTTATGAGAAGTAAAAGGGATCAGATACAACAGTTACTGCCCACCTTAAGTTTGAAATAAATGTGTGAGAGGAAAGTGATTTTTAGAAGATTATAAATATCCGTTATTGCAAGGAACAAAATATCAATAACACTAAGCCCACAGACATATCATTATGTGAGTTTCCTCTTCTGAAAAGGGAGCTATACTAAAATGTACAGTTTAAAAACTATCAAATTATTGTGCAAGGAACAGTTGGAGAATAAGCTCACTATGGAAACCCATGTGGCCAGAAACGATTCTCATAAATGTAAACGAAATAAAATTGTGTAAAGTAGGATTTAAAATTCAGCATAAATTATATTTCACAATGCAGATGCTACCAGGCTGCTGCAGTCTAAGATCATAATCTAACCACTAGGAGAAACTTATCTAGAAATGACTTGAAAGTATTTACCAGAGACATTCAAATTCTATGCTTAAAGTAACTGACTTCTTAAACATTATTTTAACTTAGAGAAGATACCTTATTAGACTGACTCACCTTCAACTAATCTAAAATGTACAAGTAACTTTGTAATTTAAAATGTCAAATACCTTTGTCTCTCAGCTTTGTATGAGCTAGTAAGGTCATCGAAAAGCTTGCCATTCATCTCCATGAGGGTTTTCAGCACATTGTATACCAGTGCTACAATGGTCCTAAAATCAAAATAAGCCAGTGCTGTGTTACTGATGCTAACAACAGACAGGAAACGTAACACTGTCGTCTCCGAAACGAGCTACATGCTGGCTGACTCACTTAATCCATTTTAGAGATGATAAACTGAAGTTCAGGAGGTTTAGTAATTTGCTCAAGGTCACAGCCAGTGGTGGTAGAGATGGTATGGTTTCAAAACTCAAATCTTTTCCACTGTATCATGCTTAGATTAAATCCTAAAAATGTGGTTAGCTTCATGCCCGCTCTAGAGTCTACCGTTACAAACCCCAAGTAAGAGCATTAGAAGAAGTTGAAAAAGATTCAATTATCATAACTTAGAAGAAAACAGGATGTTACAGAATTTACAGAAAACGGATGCAGTCAGCATCACTGCTACGATCTTAAGCACTGCAGTCTCTCCCTGGGGCTGGCCTTCTGTGGAGGGGAGACTGGATACTGGCAGCACAAAGCTGTCTGTGCATGCCCTGCAGATGTTGGGTTGGTCTCCCCAACAGGGTTTAACCATACACCGCTGCAGGATGTCACACAGAGTCCCTAGATTTGCAATTCTAGTTGAAATTAAGAACATACAGACACATACATTTACAACTTCGTAAAGCTCTGTATATCAGGTGCAGAATAACAGAATGAAACTAATATTTGTATGAGTTATGAGATCAAATGACAAAAAGGTTAAACACCCAAGAATAACACAAACAACAAAAAAGACACTTACGGATTCCAGTGTTCTTTGGAGATTTTATACAAACTGCCAAACATAATTGGCAGAATTTTATCAATATTCTCCTCAATCAAACTAAGAATATATTCATTATTCCAGAAGTACAATGCCCTTTCTGCAACCTAAAAAAGACATTTAGAAATGTGAAAACTAAAAGAAAAGAATAGTATAAAATAAAAATGGCTTTACTGAAATCATCATACCTGAAAATGAGAACTGGATACACACTTGGATATTTGCTTAAAAAGGGGCTCTTCAATTTTTTTGAATTGTGTTGGTTCAATGACATCTAAGATTTCTTCAATTTCTCCTAAAAACATCACCTAGGTTAAAAGAATTTTCTTTTAAGAAACATAATATGACAAATTATATGATGTTAATATAGGAAACACAAATGAGAATCTGTGAGATTATGAGACTATAATCTACAAATTAAACAGTGGACAAAAAAATCTTGATGGTATATGCAATTTACTATAATGTACAGCTGTTCTACCAAGTCTCTAATCCCCATGGAATATCTCCCACTTGGTAGCAGTTAACAATACACCCGGTCCCTAGGGGCATGGTTTACCGACCTGAGATTCAGAAAGTTCCAATAAAATGAACTTTTTGTTAAACAAAACCCACCTCTTTCTGACTGCATGTTTTTGGCCAAAATTTTAGCAATCCTCTGATCACCTGCAAAAAAGGGAAAAAGTCCAGCATGAATTAAGCAATGAAGCTGGTTAATCCCAGGACATTTTTAATAACTATGATAATATCAATACCCATTCTCAAGTAGATCAATATTATTTAACATCTAAGTGTATCTCTGACTCTGCTCAGCTTTAGACTTTTACCAATTCAACAAATATTTGCTGAATGCCTTTATACCAGATGGTGTTCTAGATGCTAGGGACACACTGATGAACAAGACAGAAGAGGTCCCTGATTTTCATGAAGCAGGACAACCAACATAAGTTACCAATTAAACTTATAAATAAAATAGTTGTAGTAAAAGTAAGTGCTACTTTCTACTAAGAAAGGAAAATGAGATAATAACTTGGTGGGGTGAGGGAGGGAGCTTATTTTAGGGGGAAATTAAGGAACAGATAATTCCTATTATTAAATCACTATGAAACACCAAAAAAGCCAGAAAGTTTCCCATTTATTTCATGGCTGGCACAGTCTTGATAACCCAAATATGACAAAACAAGGGATCATGAATTTTAAGTAAATATAGTTGCAAAAATTTGTATTAAACTAAATAGTAACAGAACAATCCTAGTTACCCAATAACTATTCCAGAAATTCCAGATGGTGGTTCAACTCATTATAGTTGCAGGTTAAAAGGGGAAAAGAAAATTATATGATCATCTCAAAAGATTCTAAACAGTTATTTGATTTCTTAATTGACTATATTCTGATAAATTCTTAGTTCTAGCTTACTAAATTTTTATCAGAAACCATCAGCAATCAACTTACATAATGGTTTCTTGGAAACAGGTAGTACAACCATCTGAGCCTGGTGCTTTTGTGGAAATAAATCTTTGACAGCCTTTTTAGGTCATTTTACAGTTATTGGTCTTGTCCAGTAATGAAGAATACTCATCCAAATTAAAATTGGGAAGAACATTGTTCTGGAGCCCATCCAGTAAGATAAAAAGGATTTGATGAATAATGTTGGAAAGGAATACCAGAATTATACTTACTTGTCTAAGTGTATAATAATAGTAATATAATAAAATGAGTGTGAAAATTCAGTTATGTGGCTATATACAAGATAAATATATAAAAATCAATATCCTCTAAAACAAAGTATCAATAACAAAAATAAGATTCCTTTCATAACAAAATTAATGTGCATAGAGAATAAAATTTGCAAGAAATTTTACATGAAGAAAACTATAGAACTTTCCTGAATATCATGAAAGATTACAAGTAGATGAGATGATTCAATACTGTACAGATATTTCTCCTACACTTAATCTATATATTTAATATAATTTCAATCAAATACCAATTGAATTATTTTCTGAAACTAGAAACATTTATTCTAAAATCCATAAATGTATACAAATCGCCAAAAATTATTTTAAGGAGAGGAGGGGGAGAATTAATGGAATGGAACCTGCACTAGATATCAGTAAGTAAAACAATAAGGTATTAGTATGGAAACTAACAGAAAAGATACATGACATAGAGGAGTATTCACAGAGATGCAAGTATATATAAGGTTTAATATATGACAAAGGTGGCATTTCAGTTCCATGGGAAACAGCTGAATTAGTTAATTAGGTGGTGGTACTTGAACTGGTAGCTCACCAGTTAGAAAGAAAAAATGTAGCTCCTTGTTAGGCAGATTCCTAAAATGATCATCTATGATCCTTACTTCCTGAATTCCCACTCCCGTGTAGTTGAGCCCAACCCTTAAGTGTGGACTGGCCTAGTGACTTGCTTCTAACCAACAGAATGTGACAAAAGGGACAAAATGTCACTACCATGAGAAAGTTATAGAAGACTGTGACTTCTGTCTTACCAGCAGGCTCTCTAGAACCTTCTCATCTTGCAAGCTTTCATAAAACAAAGCTGCTGTGTTGGAGAAGCCCAAGTAACAAGGAATTGAGGATGGCCTCTAGCTAAGGGCAGGCTAGCAAGAGCAGTCCAACAGCACTTGAGGAACTGAATTCTACCAACCACCACGTGAACTCAGAAGTAGATCCTTCCTCATCTGAACCTTTATATGCAACCCCTGCCCTGGCCACCACCTCAGCTGCAGCCTTGTGAGAGACCCTAAGGCAGAGAACCCAGCTAAGTCATTCCTGGATTCCTGATTCACAGATAATAAATGTTTGTTTTAAACCGCTGAATTTTGTGATAATTTTTTAGAAAACTAATATAGTTCTCTACCCTTGTCACACAAAAATTTCAATTTCAAATGAAGCAGTGGGTTGAATGGTGACTCTCAAACAGATATGTTCATGTCCTCATCTCTGAAATCCATGAATGTGACTTATTTGGAAAATGAGTCTTTATAGATATAATAATTAAGGATCTTAAGATGACTTCATCCTGGATTATCTGGGTAGGCCCTAAAAACAATGACAAATGTCCTAATAAGAGACAACACAGAAGAGAGGCAGAAGAAGAGGCAGCAATGTGAGACTGGAGCGATGCAGCCATAAGCCAAGAACACCTGGAGACACCAGAAACTGGAAGAGGCAAGGAACGGAATCTCCCCTAGAGCATCTGGAGGAGTGCAGCCCTGCTGACACCTTGATTTTGGACTTCTGGCCTTCAGAACTGTGAGAGAATAAATTTCTGTTATTTTAAGCCACCAAGTTTGTGGTAATTTGTAATGGCAGCCCTAGGAAACTATTATAGATGGAATAAAGTTTTTACATGTGAAAACCAAATCCATAAAATAACTAGAATATGATACTGGAGAATTCTTTTTATAATCTCAAAGGGTGGAAGGATTTACTTAGCATGACATCAAGGCCAGAAGCCATAATGATGAATAGAACCATCACACACAAAAAATTTTTTAGTGCTTTAAAAGATTCAAAACAGTATACTCAAAATTAAAAGAAACACTCCAAATGGATAAAAAATATTTGCAAAATATAATAGGGAAAGGCTTAAAAGGAAGCAAAGGACACAAATATAAATGACCAATAACCATATAAAAGGATGGCTGTAATAATTTTTAAAAAGCCAGTTAAAATAATATTTCATACCTATTAGACTAGCAAAATTTTAACACACTATTCAGCACTGGCTAATAAGGGAAAATAGACCCTTGTGTTCAAATTTTAATGACTTTTTTTGGGGGGGGTAATTAGCTTCATTCATTCATTCACTCAAATGGAGCTACTGGGGATTGAACCTAAGACCTCATGCACGCTAAGCACATACTGTACCACTGAGCTATACCCTCCCAACTGTTCAAACTTTTTGAAAGGCAACTTGGAATATGTTAAAATTTCCATGTAGTCTGTCTCAGCAACATGGTTTTAATTTCAATAATTTGGTTTTTAAAACATTTTAATACAGTAAACTTTCTTCTTCTTTTTTTTAGTATACAATTCTGAGGGTTTTTTTATACACACATATGTATTTTTTGTAACCACACCACAGGACACAGAATAATTCCAACACCCTAAAACATCCCCACACCCAGCAACATGTTTATAACAATGAAAACTCAAATAACTCAAGTGTCCATCAACTGAGGATTGATTAAATATGGCAATCCATGTAATGGAATTTGATGCTACCAGTGGAAAAAATGAAGCAGATTAATATGGAAAGATACCTACATTATATTGAGAGGCGAAAAAAACCTGGTCAGCACTGTCCGGCTGCTTAACCTATACATAAATATACATATAGAAAGATTTCTACAAATACATTCACCAACCTATATAATTATCTCTAAGGGACCAAATTTCAAGGAATTTCCTTCACATTGTGCTTTATGATTTTGTCTTGTGTGAACCATATTAAACACATTACTTTCATAAACTGAATTAACAAGTCATTTCCATTTTGGAAAATAAAAATTTCAGTAAAAGATTTAGGAACATGAAGAATGTAATAAACTGACTTACTTATAATTTGTAGGAAGCTTTGTTATGGATGCTAGGCTTCTAGAAAATGAGTATTAGGGCTCCAACCCAAGTAATATGGTCATAATTTTGGTGCTAGAATGGCCTACAGTAGAAATTGCAAGATCTCTGTATCTACAGATCTTTACAAATACAAAAATATTTTCCTTTGTCACCTTGGACACTTTACCTACTCACCATGCTCCTACTTCCATTAACCCGACTCACCTAAGTCATATGTCTGGCCCACATCCCTCTCCCTAACCTTTTATTCTTTAAAAAGGAATCACCTATCTCCCCTGTCCACTCTATGTTAACTGTGTATAAATTATATCTGTTTACTGTTCACCAAGCATGAACCATGACTTACTGTGTTACGGTTTTTTTTGGTCTCAATCCTAATGAGCGTTATGGATTTATATTAAGTCTTAATCCATTTTAGAGGTTTATATGGTTTCATGTGAATACTGGGCTTCTAATTCTCCTGATTTGTCTTTAAAAACTGGTTTTAGCTTTTCCCAGAAAGAACTGCAAGTCTAAAAAGTCTGAAACTCCAAATATCAGGGAGTGGAAAATATCTTTTGTTCCTTCACACAAAGCTCAATCAAAGGGAGAATACTAAGTACATACTTTTTAGAAGTACCTCCTAGCCTCAGAAGGTTCTAATATAAAGAAAATCTTATAATTTAAATCCTTTAAACCTTCTGCTATCCTTCAAGAACTCTTAAAATATGTAGATTTAGGATACCTAGAAAACACTCTCTCAAAATAGTTGTTTCACCAAGGTTAAAATGTTTTTTTCTATGCTTTCATCCTTTTCTGTGTTTCCCTAACTTTATCTTTTGTTTTTCTTAAATCTTCAATTTCCATGATAACATTTTAATTTTCTCCTAAATTTGATTATAGACAAATAGTAAGCAGTAGAATTCAAAGACTGAATTGCTATGCTGATTAACTAAGTAAATAACCTTATTCTAAGATTTTATCTTAATCACTGAAGGAAGGAAATGTTTTCAATCCCTATCATGTGGTTTATCATTAATAAGAGGTAAAATCCTATTTCTAAAACAAAACTCAAGGGAATAGTCTTGGAACTCTTACAGTATGTTTTAATTTTAAAAGGTGAATGAAGATTAAAAAGACTATCAGTGAAGATACTATGTAAGTAATAAATTTCACTGTAGTCATTTGACCCTGTCATCACACATCTTAACTATTATATGTTATTAATCTATATTTAAATTATTCAAGACACATAACTCATGAGAACTCCCCTGCAACCCAGTTCTGTGGCTAGATTAACCTCACTTTCCTTCTTCTAAATGATTTTAATTTAGAGTGTATTACTACTATGTTTGATAACTCTATAAGGGTATAAAGAAAGCTACAATGAAATGCTACAGTGTAGACCAAAAACATAAGTAGAACACTTACTGGTTCTGTTAGTGTTGTATCTTTCTCCAGGAACTGTACAACACAGTAGGCTAGCTGAAATGTAAGGAACAGTTTATAAATATTATGGAGGGAAATAACATTTAGTAATACAGGATTTTTATATTTAGCTAACAAAACTACCTCATTTTGACAAACTTTAGTTTATCAATATATAAAAATGAATATACTCATAATTGTGTTATGTCTGCTTCAACAAAGATGTTCGTTTTTCAGTAATATCTTCTGAATATAAAGTTAACTGAAATATTAAAACGTAGCTGGGCATATCAGTCTTTTTATATAATTTAGGTGGCAAACCATTTCTTTGGGGAATTAAAAGCAACTGTCTTTGTCCTGCAAATCTCTACAAATCAGAAATGTAACTATAGCCCACTAAATACATACATAAATAGATAGAGTTAACTGAAATAAGACTAGAGCTAACTTTCATTTTTCAGCATGTTTCTAACATGTATGTCTATACTGATATGATACTATTCTCTGAGTATTAATAGAGGAAACTAAAACCATTCTCTAACTAGGTTATGTGGCTAGATGGAACATTCTGTAAATATGTGGGATTTATTTAAATTCACATAGCTAATTAGGTCAGGGCCTGGACTAGAAGAGAACTTAATATTATCTTATTATTATCTGTACTTAAAGTGCATTGAGCTTATTTAAGAATACTAAATATCATAATGTTTTAAATGATAATAAAAATTTGCTTTGGGCAACTTACAAAGCAAACTGCTTAATTATACTTAAAATTGCCACCTCAATATTTCTCAATTTCTCTGCCTTTATATAAGTCTTTGAAACAACATTCATTTCACTTGAAATGTTTCTGAAACTTACCTGAGCATGAAACAAAGCCAATCCTTTCGCAGTATGCATAGGAATAAGAACCTTCATTAGAAACTGTTTATGTTCTGCTTTCAGTGGCAATGCAAAGCCATTGATAATACTGGAGGGAAAAAAAGGCAGGGGAAGAGTTAAGTAGTTACTACTTCTAAAAGTTATTATATCCACGAGTACATAAGCAACTGCATTACTTCAGTCCTGGTGTTGAGTGATTTACTCATCTGCAAACTTACTTTAGACAAACTATCACTATGAAGACTGTTCCTCTAAGTCGTTCAATGATTCCCAAAAGAGAACTAGGACTACCAAGTTAATAATGTCCCAGTAACCAATTTTATGTTTTCTGTATAGCCTATCATTCATTTATTTATGCATTGTTGCCTTTTTCTTCTCTAAAGCACGGGAGAGTCAGTATCACAATGTTATAATTTTCAGTATTTTCTGTAGTAAATGGGTAGTTTCTCTTACTTTATTGAAAGATCTGATATTAAGTAGTTCTCGCCATAATCATTCTCTAAATAATTAACAAAGGAAACTAAAACCATTCTCTAAATCAACAGAGGGTCTAAACTCTCAAGTTAATACTGCTATGTGGTGAATAAGGAAGGCAAAATGTTCATATAAAGTAAAATAAAAGAACAGATGGATTAAAATGATCTATCAACATCTGAACAAGAATTCTTGTAATTTCATCAAAGATTCACTATGGCTTATTTCATCTCTTTCCAATCAGATCCTATAAATTTCTGAGGCAATCTGGCAAGATCAGGCATAAAACATGCCACAGATTCAAAAGCAGGAAGCCTACTCTGAAACAGATGTCTTGCATGGCAGTATTTAATATAAGCTGACCCCCTAAAAAGCTGTAGTAAGAATTCCTTTGAGAAACTATGTCTTATATTCTATTTTAAACTCAAAAATATGAAATAATTTCTCTAATCCCAGCTAATATTTTAAGACGTAAAAATGCAGATACTTTTCTAAAAGAACAAAAAACTGACCTACCTTCCTAATATTTCAAGGAGTTCAGCAACACCATTGAAATGTTCTGTTTCATATATAAACCTGAATTTAAAATAAAGATAGATGTAATGAAAAATCAAACACGAGAAAACTAAACTGAGAAAGAGGCAGGAAGGTATAAAGAAATCAAAGTATAAGAAATGTACAAACACATTTTAGGAAAGTCTTTGTAAGCTATTTTGCCCCAAATCAGTTACTTCTTAGCAGTTTTATTTAAAAAAAAGTCTATTTCCTATTAAACTATATATACTTTTGCTCAATATTAAGATAACAATATAATTTCACCTGAAATATTTTGTTTTACTTTAAAATTTATGAGATGTGTTTTCTCAAAAATTCTTTTCAAAATAGGAAACCTCTACTCATAGAAAACTCCGAGAGAAAAGGACCCATATGTAATAAAGCCACTTTATTCAGAATTTCTCTAAGCCTAAACTACACAGGCTGCTTGGCTTTCTGGGATTAGGGTTTGCCTTCAAAGCAGAGAGTCATAAACTCAAATGACTACAGGACAGGCAGGGACGATACCACAAATGATGGAAGAGGACTCAGGAGAGAATGACAGAACTGGAGAAAGATGCTCTCTCTAGAGGAAGCAGCTGTTACTTACTCATCTCTGACTGTTACAATGTGAAAACACTAGCCTAATTTTGCCAGATCTTCAATTAAAACAAGCAAACCAAACCTGAAATGATTAAAGTGAAATTCCCTAATCTGAAGCAACTACTTAATAGATTATCATCTATAAAGTAGTCAAAAGATAGGCCTCATGTAAATTTAATTCACTTTGTCAGAAAATCAAATGAAAGTGCTTCCAAGAACTACTGATTTAAATAGTATTTATACATAACTTTTTAAACAAATGCTCAAGTAGATAACTAGATAAATTCTCCCCTCAATAAATTTTAAACATGAATAACATTGGTATTATGTATTAAAAACTGTCTTCATTACTTTTATCCACTTAGATGAAGAGGTTTACTAGTTTCTAAAAAGTTAGATGCAATCAAATGATACCCACAGAACAGGCTAAAAATGATTCAAATACTATCAGTTAAGTTTTCAGGTTTCAGAAAAATTAACCTAAAGGAACTGGAATAAAAAGAAAATACGGAGGGGAAAAGAAGTGCTATATATGAATATACAACTAATTTACCTGAGGAAAATGTTGTTAATTTGTTTTCTGATGAATGCTCTTAATCCAAGAAATTTCCCATAAATTCGATGCAGAACAGTCTTCAGGAAGTCACGTTCTCTGGGATCTTCACTATCAAAAAGCTCCAGGAGCTTTAAAAAAAATCTGAGAAATTACTTTTTAAAAATAATCGAGCTAAAACTTCACTCTATTCTAATTTTGGTTTTAAGATAACCCACAAAATCTTTAAACATTTTTGAAAGATTCTTTCTTATCAGATTGGTTTTATTCTTGCTAAATAATGAAGCTAAAGAAAAGCTTAGGGAGTATTTCTTTTATTTCATTTTGAAAAATGACACAATATAAATAATGTAAACACTTCCAAAAGTGGGTTTTTTTTTTGTCTTACCACTCATTTTAAAATTCTGTCCTACTCTTGACTACTAAACATGGCTCATAATTTTAAAGTGTTGAAATATGAGATTTTTGATGCTTTTTGATAGTAAGTCAAAACTACATACAAAACTTAAGCTTGTAGACTGCAAATTGTTATATGAAGTTTAAAAAAATACATGCACAAATGCGTATTTCTAGTTTACTAGAAAAGTTTATACATCCTTTTTTTAAATTGAGGTACTGGAGCTTGAACCCAGGACCTTGTGCATGCTAAGTGTGTGCTCTACCACTTAGCCCTACCCTCCCCCTTCAGAAAAATTTATACAAACCAAGTCTTCTTTTTTTGTGATATTACACTAAAAAAAATTCAAGTCAGCAAGCCAACAACTCAAAAATTAATAATTAGTAGACAAAATATTGGTATATACATGATAACAGAGTAAAAATCATTCATGAAATAACATTGAAATAAAAGATGAGACTACAGATCTTTATTTAAAGTCAGCTTAGGAAATGGTTGAAAAATTTTAAACCAGTTCAAACTGGCCAAATCAGCATTTTCCTACACCTCTACACAATTCTTCAGCAAAGGCAGAATAAAGAGATCTTTGAAAAATTTAAAGTCAAAAGCTCAAACTTCCATTTTAAAATGGTAAAGAATTTCTGCTGTCAAAAAAAAAGTATTACTATATTTTAAATGAAACACTGGATTTTCTTAGGAAAAAATATAAAATAATCTCTCTCTACAGAATATAACCACCTAGGAAGTCATCAAGGAATTTTCTGTTCTGTACTTTGGGATTTATAATCACTGTCATGATGGCAAGCTCTGAACCTTAAGTTCTTTTTCCATTCTGTTTTCAATTATATGAATTGTTTACATGTGTATCTCTTCCACTAGAGTGGGTATTTTTTGAGAGTAGTGGGGATTTTAGTTACATTTATATAACCCTAAAGTGTCTTCTTGCTAGGTTATTAAAGTACTGCATGAGGCTCCAGCAAAAAATATCCAGACTATGAGATTTATGTTACTATACCTAATTAGTTCACTTCAAATTATTCTAATTAAAATAGCTAAACTACTCATTTACTCTAATCCAAGTTTCCAATGTTGAGTTTACTTGGAAGAAATGCTTTCAAATTAATAAAAGAGACCTTTAATTGTTAAGGTCGTTGTATCTAATTCATGAACACATATAATTTAATACAAGTTGATCCTCAGGGGTAAAATATTAGATAGTTATTAGCTAATTGTCAAATCTACTAAAATAAATCTATTTTGAATTATAATCTAAATAGGACAATCTATTTTATATAATTATTTATATAGTCAAATAGTTACTTATATAAAATCAAATCCTGATTGTGCCATCTTCTAGCTGTGTGAATGTGGACATGGTTGAGCTCTTTATATAAAAGCATAAAAATAGAATGGTGCCTGGCACATAAAAAGCACTCAATAATAGCTTTCTTCTTCTGAAATCCTGTGACTTGAACACAACCTTGAATTACACCTTTGTTTTCTTCTCTCGAAATAATGAATGCTCTAATTTATACTTTAGATTTTTCTCCTGTGCTTCTAAGTCTTAAAACTTACCACCTAATCAAATAATTTCAAAATACAAAAGCTGAGAATTCCCATAGTACTATTTATTGAAGCAACACACTAAGAATACCTTAGAGAAGTCATCTGTGAAAGCACAGTGATATAAACTGCTAGAAACAAACTACTGGGTCTTGGCTTCTCAGATAATTCAGACATTTAGAATAGAAGGTAGAAAATGGGTCCCACCCTACCGGTTTTCTTCTTGCTTTCCCTCAAACCCACTGAACAATCCAGCAGCCAAAATACTTCAAGGTCCACAGTGAGGAAGCACTAAGGCAACTGTTCCATTCAACCTGCTATTATCTTAAATACAATTTAATATGGCATTACTGGAGTTCCTTAATGTACTGTGTTCCTTTTGTGGCACACAAGAGCAACAGAAGGAAATAAATAAGCATTCATTTGCAGTTACCAAAATAACATACCTGCATTTAATCTGACTTACTTTTACTTGTGACTGAAATGAAATTAACATTTTATTTTTAACACACACCTAATACTTCATAGTTTATGAGGAACTACTTGAATGGTTGAAGGACATATTCTTAACAATGGTCTTCATTTATCAATACTTCACAGCAACTAGTCAGAATACTTCGTATGAAATCAAGGGTACTTAAAACAAATGACTAAAAATGAACTCCAAACATGTGGAACTCATAATTTTTCTATGTTTGTATAATCTTTATCATAGGGGACACACAATGGTGGGAAGAGGGTAGCAAAGTTCCTTGTAATGATCTTTAATCTTGGTCTCAACACTTACTACCCTTCCATTCATCTTCTACCTTTCTTTAAAGTGCTAGTATCTCTAGCAGAGGAGAGTATCAAATTCCTAATGAGACCTAAGTATTTCAGAAGAGAAAATGGATCCAGAAAGGTTTGATCTACTTCGCAATTCTGTCGAGGACTAGCAAATTCCACATAGTTAAAAAGAGATTTTTTAACTGTTGAAAGATTTTGAAAATTAAAAAAAAAAACATATTCTGAGAAATTAATTTTGAGACTTGGTTCAAAAAATAGCTAATAACCAATTTATAAGAAGAAGGTATTACATATGTTTAATCCTAGCTCCTTTTCTTCGTAAAGATCCCATTTTATCTGTGGTTTAGGAATTAGGTGGCTAGAATGCCTGAGGTGTAAGCGGTGGAGGGAGGGGATGAGGAAGGTAAGTGATACCTGATGACAGGAAAGGGGCATAAAGCTCAAACTTCTCACAATGATTCCATTTCTGTTTTTCCCCTCTCTGTCATTTCAAAGTCATAATGCTTTTACCATATGTCAAGTTCAAAGACTTAAACATTTTGGAAAAGGTTTGCTCTTAGATTGCATGGTTAAATCCAATTTTCTCCGTTAGGTATTTCAGAAAGGCTTGCCTTTCCAGTCTTTATAAAATAACTATGAGAATTTAGGATTGGATAGAATAATTTGATTGACTTTAACACAAGCTCACCATTGATTAAAAAATACTCATATTCTCAAAGCTACTTCATTTTTATTGTCATTGTCTGGCAAGAATACTGAATGCTGTTAAACTGAAATCATTAAAGTTTTGAAAGACTACCCTATTTTAATCACAAGCTAATAAATCATTGCTAAGATGAATATAAGAAAATTTAAGACATAAGGATTTCTTACCTGTTGTACAAATTTCTGATCAATGTATCTTTTTGCAATGCTTGGCTGGAAGTCAGGACTCTCTAAAAATCTTAAGAAGAATTCATACACCAACTATAAAAGAAAGCAAAATAAAAGCTAAGATGATGCCTATATAATTTCACCCTAAGTCATCACTTCATACCAAAAACATACCTCCCTTACCAACTTAGTAAGGAGATTTCAGATCCCATCATAAAATGTAGTAAGTAACAGTTTTTTGAAAACTAAATACATATTCACAATTTGGTATCCTAAGATGGTAAATTTTGGGATTTATTTATCGCTCTGAATCACTCATTGAAAATGTTAATTTACAGGAGCCAGAAAACAAAGGACAATACTTATAAAATATTTAATTTAGAAGACTATTTTGCACTCTATAGTCCCTGAGAACATGTTCTTTCTCCAGTGGACTACTGACCTACCTCAACTTAATCTCCAGAGTTCCTTAAATGCAGGATCAGAAACCTCCAGATAAAACCAAATTGCGTTGTTAAGGGGTAGTGTATAAAAGCCAATTAAAAAAGAGAAAAAATTCAAGAATTTCTATAAAACTACAGTGGGAAAGAATTAAATGAAAATCAGAATACCTTACCCACACTTGGGAAATTAGAAACCAAATCATACAAGTAAAGGGCTCAGGAAGGTATGTCTATGCACCACAGTGAATAAATTAGAAGTGATAACAAGCCTTCTCCTAAAAAGTGCCAAGCATCTTAAAAATACAATAGTCCCCCCTTAGCCATGGGGGATAAGTTCTAAGACCCGCACTGGATGCCTGAAACCTCAGATGGCACCGGACCCTGTTTTCTGTTCATGTCTTAAATCCACAAATTTAATGCCTTTTCCATCTTAGCTAATAAGCACTTATCACGCACCGTGGCATAACTTTTGCAGTCTGAAGGGTGGCAGCATAACTAGCATGTTTTTTTCTCCTTCTTCACGATTTCACTGATAGAAGATTCATTCTTACCATAGATCTTAGAATCTCAACATATGATTTTTTTCTTTCCTTGTTGAGAATTTTCACCTTTTCACTTAAAGGAAGCGTTTTACAGTTTTTCTGTGGTGTATCTAAATTGCCAGCATCACTACTTTTGCACTTTGGGGCTGTTATTCAGTAAAATAAGGGTTACTTGAATGCAAGCACTGTGACATGACAGTCGATTTGACATAACAGAGACAGCTACTAAGTGACTAATGGGTGGGTTATGCTGAACAAAGGGATAATTCACATCTTGGGCAGGACAGTGAGAGATTTCAACATGCTACTCAGAATGGCAAGCAATTTAAAGCTAACGAATTGTTTATTTCCGTAATTTTCCACTTAGTATTTTTGAACTATGGTTGACCCTGGATAACAAACTGGGGAAAGCGAAACCGTGAACGGGGGGGTGGGGGGGGGGACTATTGTAATAGCAAACGTCCACTTGCAACCACAAATCAGAATTAAAAGTAACATTTAGTTCAACTTATGTACATCATACCTACATCTGTCTTCCCAGAAGAAAGGCAAAAACACAAAAGTTTGGTGTTTTTTTATGGTAAACTAACAACTACAAAAGGCAGGAGTATAACCCAAAATGTGCCTTAATTTATCAGCTACTAAATAACATGTCAAGCTGGTGCCCTAAAAATAATAAAGATTGGATCCCAAAGTAAAAATAGTCATTCAAAAAATATTTAGGTAGCCAGTTAGGCCATAATACAGGGGTTGGGGGAAAATGGCTACACTAAATTTACAGACTTCACAACATACAAAAAGCATTACCAGATCTGGAATCTATCATTCAGTACAGAATGGCAAATTTTTACTATTATGAATTCAATAATATGCTAAAGTTAACAACAGTTTTGAGAACCGAGTAAATATTGTTTCATTTGATACATCTTTGCCCAACTATGCAAAAAGTAATGTATATCTGGTTTATTATCTAACTTAACATTTAATGTTAAGCAAGAGTTAACAACATAACAACAAAAAATAGACGTTGATATCAATTTTTTATTTCTAATCCAATAATTTTCTAATCACATAGATAATTTTGCTTTGGGGCAATACATGCAAAAAGATATACAAAATTATCACAAGAGTCCCGTGAAGAGTTAGTACATTCTCATGGACTGTTACGCAGTTTCACTGGCACGACTTGCTCAGTGCCTATTTTCATCTCTGATACTGGGCTACTGTGATAAAATTAGAAATATATATTTGGTCTTCACCCCTGGTTATTGGCACAGAGCTCCTAAACCTTTGGAATTCCTTGAGTGATAAAGTGAGAGGAGCATCTTTTGTTATTCATAACAAGCCCCTTCTAACCATATCTGAGTTTATGCTAATGAGGTGACTCTGGAGGATGAAGTCTGATTATCAGAGGAACCAACTATGATTAGAGAGTTGGAACTTTTAGCCCCAACCCTCCATCCACCAGGAGGAGGAGAGAGGCTGAAAATCGAGCTTAATTACCAGTGGCCAATGATTTAATTAATCATGCCCACCGAATGGACCACCAAAAAAAAAAAAAAACAAAAAAAGCCTAAACAAGGGGGTTTAGAGAACTTCCGGGTTGGTGAACACATCAAGGTACTGGGAGGGTGGCACACGGAAAATATGGGCCCCTTCTCCATACCTTACCCTATGCATCTCTTCTATTTGGCTGTTCCTGAGTTGTATCCTTTATAATAAACTGGTAACAGTAAATAAGATGTTTCCCTAAGTTCTGTGAGCTGTTATAGTAAATTATTGAACCTGAAGAGTGAGTCACAATAACCTTAGATTTACAGCCAATTAGTCAGAAGTATGGGAGGCCCAGACTCATGAGTGCCATAGAAATGAGGAGCAGTCTTGTTGGACTGAGCCCTTAAGCCATGGGGTCCTTGCTAAGTCAGGTAGTTAGTGTCCGAAATGAATACATTGTAGGACACCCAGCTGGTGTTCACAGAGAACTGGAGAGTTTATTGGTGTGGAAAATCTATATATTTGGTGTCAGAAATGTTAAGCGTAAAAGAAACAAGTTTTTCTTTAGCAATCAATATTGTGAACAGATAGCCATTGTAAAGCTCCAAAAAGCTCATTCACTTGTTAGGGGGGTAAGACAAAAATATAAACATTAAAAATGGTATAGACAGAAAAGTCACATGGCACAAACTGAGTGCAGGAGACATTTAGAAAAGGGCTATATCACTGTGAAAGATCAATAGGAAAAGTTTGAAGGAGGACATATAACTTGAGCCCAGCATTCGATTTGATTTTGGACAAGTCAAGAAGAGGAGGGTTTTTATTAAGAAAGGTAGAACTTATCTCAAGAAGATGGTGTAGGGTATAGGTTAGTGGGAATGAAATCAGAGACTTGGAATCTTTACGTGGATCCCAAGTTTAAAGCTGTGATAAGGTGGGGCCAAGTTAAACCTGAGTCAAATATGGCATGAATTATTATATTCATGTCTATATATATATTATATTCATGTCTATATATTCTACTACTGAAGATCTGCATCAGAGATACTGGCCTAAAGGCTTATTTGTTTTAACAGTGATAGCATGTCTTTTGGTGGACTTATATATCAAGCTCCAAATCAAAATGAATCCTCTAAATCACATATACAGTTGAAACTTGTGCTTATCACAGATATGACATATTATTTCTTACGGTTTTCATCTGCATCATTTACCTGACACAGTGAACATTAATTATGTGACCAGTCAAGATTAGCCGCAAATTGCTTTCAATGCAACCAGCTTAGCGCCACTGAAGAGATGGTGACAAAAGGTTATCTAAATACATGTTGAGTAATGTCAAACAGAGGTAGAAACAGCAGTAGTCACTGTCACTCTCTTGTTTTTATCCTGTATTGCTTTTTGCTTGTATTTAGGACACTCTGATATAGTATTATTTTATTCTTTTCCCCTAGAATGTAAGAGAGTTTGCTTATTAGTTCAATACTTTACCCCCAATATTTAGAATGCCTGGAACATAACAGATGCTCAATAAATATTTGCTGAATGAAAATCATAGTTATTGAGAGACTGTATTTAAGTATTAAAGTTCTCTATGTTCTTCCATGTGAAGAAATAATTTGCTCCAATAACCTAAGAAAGAAACAGTGCTGCAAGAAACGATAGATATTTTCAGCAATGGGTTTCCTTCTCTAGTAAAATGGCACACTTCACATATGTTCAATGTATGGCTGGTCCTTGTACTTTTTTAAACCAAGAAAAAAAAAATACCCTAAAAGATGAAAGATAACTAAAAAGTGTAAGGAATGGAAGGTAATCTTACCATTCTACTCAGTACTGACAGTGTCTTTCCTAAGGTAGTTAAAATAAAAAACATAATATTCTGGTCTTCACCCATAAAAGATTTTAGAAGAAAGTACAACACAAACTAGCATAGATCTTTAAACTCTTTGAACCCTATAATTTTTGATTCGTAGAACATGCAAATATTTAAAATGTAGCATCTGGCCAAGAGCTATTTGAATGTGAAGGTGTATATTATAAAACATGTACATCACCAGTCTAAATTTTTAATTATACAGATCATAAAGAAGAGCCTCTAGTCCCTAAGATCAGGTTATTCCTAAAAAGGTCTATGTTCTATTCAGTCTCCTACATAATTACATCTTTAGTTCCTTTAAAGAAACTAACTGATAAAAGAAAATAAAAATACTACATAATCTGGCTGTATTTAAGGCTAGTAAACCAGCCATATCTCTAATTATCTGAAAGTAGGTATACAGATAATTACTATTTTGTTGGTCTTTAATAAATATAAGCAATAATACTTAGCAAAGAAAATTTAAAAATAACTTATAACTGTTGTACACTAATTATCATCATATAATACTTAGTAAATTAAAAGATATGACCAATTCCTTAGTACTGAAATGGCCTTCTTAAAAAAATTTTTTAAAATTCTTTTTGGTGGGGAAGGAGGAGGTAATTAGGTTTACTGATTTATTTTTTTTAGTTTTATTTTTAATGGAGGTACTGGGGCTTGAACCCAGGACTTCATGCGTGCTCAACATGCACTTACCACTGAACTATATCCTTCTCCCATGAAATGGTCTTTCTTTTTGAAGAAATAAAAATATGAAAGGTTTTGAAATTACTTGTAATTATTCCCCTTTCATTAACTAAATTTAATGTTTATTTTTCATCCTATCAAATTAATTTCTAGTATCAAAGATCTGATAAGCTAAATGTAAAATATAAACTTTGGGTACAAAACAAAAAAATTCCAGGTTAATTGATTCAAAATATGTTAGCAAGTAAAGAAATATTCATGGAGCACATTTTCTCAGTGCTTCACTCTCTAATTTCATTCATCAGAATAGCTTTAACATTCCACTCCAAAAAAAAGTATGACTAAATAATGATGTAGCTAAAATATACCGATGAATCTTATCAATTAGTTCAGTATTTAGTAGACCACTTGACTGCCAAATTTAACACATTTTAGTTTCTAGAAAGATTTTTAACTATAAATGTATATATCCAGAGCACAGCCTTTTAATCAGGGGACCACGGATGTATAAATATTTCTTGTATGTCTCTGTGAATTTGTCTTGAGAGAAAACCCACTTAAAAAAATTGTATTTTGAAAGCAACTCAACATCTAAAATATTAAGAGACACTGGTTTCAGTGAATATAAGTAAAACTTCAAATCACACCAGTGAAAAATATAAAGAATATTGTTTATAGACTGAATTTTCACTGTTAATTTCCATAGGCATATAAAAATATCTTAATGGCAAAACAATTTTTTAAAAATTCAAAGACTGAGCAGATTTTTTTCAGGTTATCCAACTACATGTGATTAAAAAATATATAACTTACCAGCTAATGAGAATTTCATGTTTTCAAAACCTTTTGATTATCAAACATAGTATCACTAATTTTATACCAACTATGACATGAAATTTCAGATGAACTGTGTACAGTGCTATTAAAAAATAATTTACAACTTCAGATTTTCTAATTCTATAAGCACTAATGTGCTGATAAATTTTTAAATTTTTACTGTGAAAATTTTACACTAATCCTAGGATTCCTCTTCCATTTTATTTGAATGTATAGGTGCTAGACAGAGTGAATAATGAGACAAAAGTGTCTCAAATAGTTTAGAATATAAATTTCTTTCTCTTGTCTTTTATAATAAAGATAAAATAGCCACCAAAAAATATAAGTTTAGGCAAAATAAAAAATCAACAATATAATCTGAAGTAATGCTGAGCACCCATACATAAAGCAGGGTTCATCTTTACCTCCCAGGAACTATGTAGAAAATAGCTGATGTTATCCAGTCTACTGTCATTACAAAATCTATCATTTTTTATTTTATTCAGGACACTCTTGCTTCCCATGGTTCAAGCTTGTGGCAGGCATTGGTTGGCTAACCTAACACCCATTCCCTTCGTTTTGCGTGTCTGAAGCTGGGAAACTAAACATTCTGTCAGTCTGCCTTTCAACTAGAGTAATGGAAAAATGAAAAAAGAGAATGTAAAAAAGAAAAATTAAAAATAATTCAAAATAGAATGAAGAAAGAGATAAGAAAAATAAAGAAATCAGAAGTATGACTATATAGACAGAAGCAAAGGAGAGCCAACACATGAACAGCAGGTATTCCCAAAGAAGAAAAACAAAGTGGTGGAACAAAAGAAATACTAAAAAATATTACTGAAGAAAACTTTTCAGAAATAAAACTGGGCTTTTATAGTGAAAGAACACTATTCAACTGGGAAAACTGACCCAGAGAAATCAACACTTATGTATAGAACAGTAAAAGCAATTGGCCGCTAGAGGGAAAACATCCTTTGGCATCCAGGCAGAAAGACAAAAAACCAAAGGGGAAAAAAAATCAGACTGAAATTAGAAGATGATGGAATAACATATTTAAGGCACTTCAGAAAATTAAGGAAAGAAGTCAAGGATTTTATATAATCAAATCAAGTGGATCTTTAAACATAAAGGCTAGAGACAAACTGCTATGAAACACACAAGAACTCAGGAAATAATGTTCCCATAAACCCTTCTACTAAAGTGAGAGCTTCAAATTAGCCAAGAAATGATCAGAGAAACTTTGACATAAGGATTGATGGTAAATATAAAATGTATTACCTGCAGAACTAATGACAAATGATGGGCATAAAGGTGACAGAATAGTATGAAGTCAGTTACATATTCTAACTACATAAATATTATATAGCTATCAAAAACATGGAGCTGCAGGAGGAGGAGAAAAGTGTAAGGGAGGTAGAAGAAGCCTCAAATTGCCATATAGGTATTTATTGTGAGAGTAAATGGATATTACTTTACATTAGATGCTAGGGAAGAAAAGTGGGGGAAGAAAAGACTACTTATTCATTTCAATATTGTTCATTCTAGAGAATCAATAAACTAGCTACGAAAGAGGGTATTATCATAAAGGTAACCATAAGAAAAATAAGCACTTCTTCTGAAATATCAAAAGTAGTATCTTTTAAGAAAAAAAGGAGGAAAGCAAACAGGATAGTTTAAAAAGTTGTGTGAGGTTCTGTGCATACATTATCCCATTCAATTCTTACACAACCCTCTCATCCCAGTTTCATAAAAGAGGATGCAGAGAAATTAAGTAGCTTAACTAAGATTCCATCAGTGAAAAAGTATCAAAACTGGGATTTGAGGCCTGTGACCAGAATCGTTTCCATTTCACCATACTTTGTAATGATAATAATTCTCTTGTTAGAATATTTTTATATAAACTTTTGTTCCATTTAACTAAGGCATATCTGTAGCTGTATAATTATACCTTTAAAAACTCATTCATGAGGGCTAATAAAGAAAAAGCGACAGCTAGTTGAATTATTTGGGAGATATTATTTATTGGTGTTTAACGAAGCTAAAAAGGTATGAATTAAACTGCATGAGAATTTGTGATGCTGAATATAGCTCCCTGTGTATACAGAAAAAATCTGTTTATCTATTTTTATATATAGTGTTTAACATTTGCAAATCTCAAACTCCCAAATTTATTCCTTCCTACCCCCTTCGCCTTGGTAACCATAAGATTGTTTACTATGTCTGCGAGTCTGTTTCTCAAACTAGACTGCTGTAACATGTTAATTGTAAACCCTAGGGTAACTACTAAGAAAGCAACTCCAAAACATATAGTTAAAGAAAAAGAGGAATTAAAATGGTATTCTAGAAAATATCTATTTAATACAAAAGGCAGTAATAGAGGAGTAGAGGAACAAAAAAGATATGACATAAAATAGCAAAATGGCAGATGTAACTTCTACCTCATCAGTAATTGTATTAAGTGTAAATGGATTAAACACTCTAGTCAAAAGGCAGAGATTATCAAAACTGATTTTAAAAAAACCCAGGATCCAACTACATGCTGTTGATGAGAGACAATTTAGATACAAAGAAACAGATTAGAAGTAAATGTATGGAAAAGATGTATGATGCAAACAGTAACCAAAAGAGAGCTAGACAGAGGCTATAAAATATAAGACAAAATGAACTTTCACACAGAAACTGTTAGAATTTTAATGATAAGGGAGATATCCCAGAGGAAGATAAAACAACCATAAACATATGTAGCTAACAACAGGGCCCCAAAATACAGAAAGCAAAAGCTGACAAAACTGAAGAAAGAAACAGACAATTCAATAATAATAGTCGGAGGCTTCAATATCTCACTTTCAATAATGGAGAGAACTAGACAGAAGATCAACAAGGAAATAAAAGACTTGAACAACATTATAAACCAACTAGACCTAACAGATTTCAATGGGATACTCCACTCAACAACAACAGTATACACGTTCTTCTCAAGCACACATGAAACATTCTCTGTGATTAACTATATGGTAGGCCATACAAACAGCCTCATTAAAGTTAAAAGTATACTCTCCAACTACAATGGAATAAAACTGTAACTCAATAACAGAAAGAAATCTAGGATTCACAAATACATAGAAAATTAAACACATTCCTAAATAACAAATGGGCCAAAAAAGAAATTACAAGGGAAATTAGAAAGTATTTTGAGATGAATTAAAACAAAAACACAACATATCAAAATTTACGGGAAACAGATGTTTTTATAAAAACTTATAAAGTACTGTTTATAACAGCTCTAGTCACAACAGCCAAAAGGTAGACACCATCCAAATGTCCACCTAGTGATTAACAGATAAACAAATGTACTATGTCCAAAAAATGGAGTATTATTCAGCCATTAAAAAGAATGGCATATTGATAAATGTTATAATATTGATGAACCCTGAAAATATTATGTTAAGTGAAAGAACCCAAACATAAAAGGCCACATATTGTATGATTCCACTTATATTACATATCCAGGACAAGCAAATCCATAGAGAAAGAAAGAAGATTAATAGTTGTCAGGGGTTGTGGAGGTGGAAGAATGGGAAATGACTATTAATGATGAGGGAGTTTCCATTTGAGGTGATGAAAAGGTTGTGGAACTAGATACTGGTGATGGTTGCACAGCATTACAAATGCACTTAATGCCACTGAGTACACTCTGAAACGGTTTAAATGGTAAATGTTAAGTGTACTTTATCACAATAAAGTGAAAAAGAATATTTTGGGAAAAGAAAATGTTAAGAAAATATATTAAAAGTCAAGTATTTTAAACAGACACTCAGATCTAAAAGAGTACTATTTCAGCAAAATATCATAAATGTAAAAATTGTGTTCATAAAGACAAAATTATGTTCCATACTTGTATGTGAGGCCAAGAGGCCTCAAGCGTGGGTTCATCCTCTTCTGGGTCAAAATCTGGATTATCACTTGGAGGAAGAGTTCGGAAGATGTTAGCACTGATCTGCAAAGAAAAATAAATTTAGATTTATGTTCTTTGTTATGTAATTGAATTTAACAATGCAATATGAAATATTTTTCTAATAACTTTAAAAAGTTAAGTTGTGGCTGTAAACTTAGTTCAAAACCTATAAACGTCTTCAAGATATGAAGGCGGCCATTTGTTTCTTTTTTCTGTCCCATAACTCTGACTTCTATAGACACAAAACTTCATACAGATTACCTCTAGATTTCTCTTCCTTAAATCACAAGTTGTTCTTTCCAAGTTTTGCTTGAGAAAAAAATTAGAGGAGGGGAGAGATTTGGGGAGGGGAAACATAAAGTTCCTAACTCTCCCTATCCCTTACTTGATTCCTTTCATCTTTTCACAACTCCCCACATATTCTAACACAGCCATTTATTTACCTGGCATCCCAAAAAACTTTGGTAAAATATCTCTACTCTTATACATACACACCACGCTTAAGAAGAGTAGGGATGAAGGTAGAATAATAGTTCATGATGATTTAATTTACTGTATTTCATTTATTCTGAGCCTTTAAAAAAATTAATCTCCCTGAAATAAGAATGTGATTTGAGATTCTTCATTTAAAGTTTTTCATCTTATATTATAATTTCATCTTTTGTGTTATATGTCTTAGTACCAAAGTAAACTACATATCCTTTTTCTCCAACAAAGGACAGACTGTGAGCCCAACTCACAATTCTTTGACAAATGATGAACAGACTGACAAACCAAATGGTTTAGTAAACATTTAAGGCCATACTACTGAGGGGCTGGTCATTTAAGATAAACTATTTGGGGAGCAGAGGATGAGACAAGTGTTATTTGCTGGTGCAAGCAAATTTCCAACCATTCTTAGGAAGTGGCATCTATGACAGGCCAAATAACTGCTAACAGTCAATTACTATAACCATAAGACTCAGAAAGTAATAATCTAGAATTTGATTTGCTAGAACTCAGAATTTGATTTGCCAGTACATGAGGGCAGAGCCAATAAATAGGTTGATAGACACCAATTTCACAAAGAGTGGCAGAAAGTAACAGATAGAACTTGAAAAGGAAATATATCCCATAAGAGGGTATAATTTGCCTTTGAAATCATATTTATTTTTGGTAGTAAAAGAGAAAGTTAACCTTGTAGCCACCAATAAAATTAACTGTATGTAACAAATACACAGAAGAGATTTAAAGAACTAAGTGGGTGAGCTGGTTTCACTCTTACCTAGAAATTAAGTACCCAGAAGTTAAAAAAAAAAAAGACAAAACACACCCTTTTACTTGGGAAAAGAAATTAAGCCCCAGAATTTATCAGCATTCCAAATTACAGAATAATTTGATTCAAGTATTTGAGTACTTTCAATATCTGAGGTAATATAGAGATAAAAATAAAATATCTTCCCTAGGATTTTCAAAATTCCTGAATATAAACCAGTATTGAAATCAGTAAAGTGGAAATCAGTAAACTGTGTTTTTCTCCTAAATATTTTTAATGATAAACAAAAAACAAAAAAACAAAATACAAAGTCTATCAATATTCAATATTTAAATTACCAAACTGTCACTGACTTTTAACTATCTAGGAGATTTAGGAAGCCATTTTCATTTTGATTAATGTTCTCTCTAGAGTTAGCCTTTAAAAAATTTTAAGGCTTTTATTTTCCTTTTAAAAACAAACAAACAAAAACAACTAAAATGTCCTAAGTCCTTTTAATTGCTCTTCTAGTACAATGTGATAAAAGAAAACTCAACTAGTATATCAGGGCCAAATTTAACTTTCCTACACATTTGGCTCTTCCCCCAGAACATATTATTAGGCCAGGGGAAAGAAATTAAGGAACTAATTAAATACAGGTTATACTTACTATAATCTTCCATATCCTGGTAACATTTAAGCTTAAATTGTGTATCAGTGACTCTAATTACTCCAAATGAACTTTTTGTATGTGTTTTGTTAGTATAAACCAAAATACAAAAATCTCAAATCCTAAACAAATTTGACTCTCCTACTGTTTGATGGAGAATATGGCTGAATAATTAAAATAGTTACCTCGACAACCTTACTTCAGTGCAGTTGGCAGTCATTTTTTTTCACATCAGATATTTCAAATGTTTGTCTTATATTATTTAATTTCTTAAAGGTCCTGAGTTTCTATTAAAATTCAGTGTTACAGAATCTACAAATATGATATGAAAATGTTATAAATAAGAATTTTTTTAGACCTGACTCCCTTATCCACTGCTGAGATGCAGAGTGCTCTATAGTTTTTCACTGGTCTTTTATTCCCCTTGTAGATGTTCTTTCTCTGTAACTATTCAGCTACATGACATTAATTATCTATCAATCTGTGTAATCTTGAACTTTCATCTTTCTCCTAAGCTCAAGATCTCATTATCCAATATGGTAGTCACCAGCCGTTGTGGCTACTGAATTCACAAGCTACTGTAAAGCAATAACAGCATCATTAGAATAGACGAATAATCTTTCAAATAGACTTTTTGAAAAAAAAATTCTTCTGAATACATTAATTACTGTAGATTTATTAAAAATCAGTCTCAGTAGTTCATAATTACACCTCAGATCTTACTTGAATTTATAGAAATCTGAGGAACTTAAGTCTAGAGGCTTACCATTTTTACTATATCAGAATACGCTGATTCAACAATTACACCACGATTAGTTGAAACATACTCAACCAGTTCATTCAATGTTGCTCTTTTAATTTCTTTGCTCTTCAAGTCTGAAACAGAGTCCATGAAATCAAACAGTATGCAACACTGCTGCAACTTCTGACAGAAAAGCTCTTGTTGTTCATTTGAAGTGGCATCTATAAATAAAAATAAAGAGAAACTTAGAAACAACCTACTCAGAAGTAACTGTTTATGTTTTATTTTGTAGAAGCTATTCACATACATAAAGTAAAACTTTTCTCAAAAATCTAGTGAGAAATTGACCCATCTAATCCCATCATTCATTCCAGACATGAATTTCTACCTTTGTCTTCTCTCACTACCTACAATCAATTATTAAACGTTATTGATTCTGTTTCTTTAACTTACCTGGAATCTATCCTTTTCTTGTCATTCCCACTGCCATTTTAATGACCCTCCTCATCCATCATCTAGACTACAGCAATGACATTCTAACCGCTCCTCTTGCCTGTGTCCAGAAGCACTTCCTGATTTATCCTCTGAACTACCTCAAAAGGTAAAATCTTGCTAAAATGAGAATCATTCTGATCATACGCAATACTTTTCAATGATCATCCAATTTATTACAGAACAAAGTTCAAACTCCTCAGGATTGTACATAAAGTGGAGGTGCCTACTGCCAAGTCATCTTTCAGCACTATCTAGCATGCACCTTCACTCTGGTTAAACCATACTCCTTGCAATCTACTGAAGATTTTTACTGTTTCCTCTGCCTGGAATGCCCGTTTTCCCACCCTGGGAACTCTCCATTTATTAAGTTTCAGCAGAAGCCTATTCCACTCTCAGAAGCTTTCTCTATGCACTGAAGCTAAGCTGGCTGGTTAATCCATCTTTACCCAAATGTATCTTAAATGCTATCTCTATTATAGTATGTACTGTGCTTTATGGCAGTTATATTTTATACATTGTACACTCTTAGATTACAAGGCCCCCCAAACAGGAAACAAGTGTTCTCTCCCTCTCTCTCATTACCTAACACAGTGCCTATGACACAACATGCATTCAATAAATGTTTGTTATTTTACCTTCTACTTAGTACAAAAATATGGGCACATTTGATTCTAACAAATATATTAATTCCTTCTGTTGCTAACATTCAAAAAATAACAAAACTTCAATTCTGAACTTTCAAATCCATAAACAAGGACCTTCAATTAGCTCATTTAAGTTTCTTAAACTATTGAGATTAAATTTTTTCAACCATGTATTTCAATACTGATATTGAGCTCACAGTATATAAAAGTATTCCTTCACTGAAAACCATTGCCTTCTAGGGAGAAGGCCTAGTTTACTCCAGCTAGAAAAGATCATTGCTTAATCCACCTATACTCATTCTGTGAGGAGGACAATCTCTAATAATATCACTGAACTGTGAGTATTTTGTTTTCTCACAAAATATAAGAAATAAGAAAAAATAAGAAGAGTGTATTTATGCTACCTTAATTATGAATGTTAATTTTGTTGACAACTTAAACTATTATTAAACTGTAAGATATTAATTTAAAAAACAAATGTCTACTTCATATAAAGATAGAGGTAGAAATCTTCATAAAGATAATCTAATCAAGGATACCTATGCTTTTTAAATTTCTCTGGGGCAGGAAGCCAAGTGAATTTACTTTGCAACTATATTCAAGTTGCTGTCCTCAAAAAGCTAAGTTAAAAAGGTAATACTAAAATGCAGCAGCTCAGATATCTTAAGCCCACTCACAAAAAATAAGACAAATACAGTATACCTTTTTGATTGGTAAGCTTTACTCAAATGATAATTTAAAACATACTATTTTCAATAAAATAGTTGTGGATATATTATAAAGAATGACAAAATTCACATGACTTCTGAAGTAAAAATACAAAGATTCTAAAAAAATTTGAAGTTGCTGCTGTCCACTTATGGCTATGCCAGCAGAAACTTCTATAGCAGCTCCACTTACAAAGAAGTTGTATGACGCCAAGTCCCATAATCAATAATGACTCTGCTATATGAAAGCTAAAGTCAACAATCCTAAGATTGGCATCAGAGTCCATGTAGTATTGACAGAGTACATAACATTTTTAATAATCACTTCCATAAAGTTTTTGATTCAAGATGACCTTTATTGGAACTATTCTGAAGTGGAAACATTTTTAGGAATCCTTAAAGAAAAAGACTATTAAACTTGCAGCTATTTTTAATACCAAGTAATATTTTAAACAGTTATCTCTAACCTAGAATTAAACCTCAGCCTACTGGGGGTTGAGAGTGAAGCACCCTCTGGCATACACAATGCACATAATCTTACTAGTCATATATTCACTATCCTTATTCATCTGAAAATGACCATTAGTCATTCTCAATATAATCTGCTCATTCTCTAAGAAGTCAGTTGTATCCTGAATGGCCTTTTTCTTAAATTCTCTAGGGTTTGTCTCCCTTAAAGTTAAAATGATGTCTACTTAATACTGATAACTGTTTATTTCAGTTACTAAATATATGCCTGCTTAATACAGACAATTAGCTTGAAAAACTGGAAGATGGATGCCTCTGCTTTTTGTAAGCTTCCTAATCATGCTTATTAGATTGGGTATGTATTATATACTGAGAAGGGGTGATAATTTGAACTATATAAATCCTTCTCAAATAACACTGTACAGGAAATTCCCAGAGTTCTCTCACTCAGTGATATCTTTATTTATAAATACATCTATATCCTTATTATATAGCTTTATACTACACTTTTATTTTAATTATATCTTTATATATAATTAAATTCCATTATAATGATGGTTTGGAGAAATTAGGTGCCATATTTTTAGAAGGTAGCTCAGTTCTAACAGAGTTTTAAAATATTTTTAGCTTTTTCCCTTAAGCTAAAAAAAAAAATACAAACTCATACAATACCTCATTTCAATATGTGATTACCTTATGTAGCCTGTCCTATTCTTTCCTTCCTCCTCCTAACCACCTTCTACCACCTTCTCAATGTGAAATCAGTCCTCTCCCTGTTCTCCAAAGGCCGCATCTTTTTTCAAACTCTTTTCCCTGCCTAAAATACCTTACCAGATTTCCTCCCCTATGTTTCCATATCCCATAAACTTAAATCTCACATTCGCCACCAAATTTCCCTTAAGGTATGTCAGGATACAGTGATCCTTCCCTTCTCTGAACATCTATAATACTCACAATCTCAATCATACACTTGAGTATGCACTAACTTTGGGCCTGTATTTAATGAATATTTCTTTTGTTACCCACTAAAAGCATTCAGGTTCCTCAAGGGCAAGGATCATTCACTGAGCAGGGTTTCCTTTTTATTTCTTTTATATCTAGCATAGGGTGTATTTGGAGCCAATAAATATGTATTAATGCTTGACAAAACTATAAATTTGAATAATAATTACATAATGAAAAACAGGCTATAGAAAAAGAAAAAGGTCAACACTGGTGCTGGACTTCAAAAGTGGCATAGTGAATTATTATATATCATGTCTATGGTTAAGAATTTATAACAATGACCACTTTTTATCAATAACCTACCTTGATGTAGATTTAGAAGGATTAAATGAGATAATGATCATGAAGGTGAGTGTATATATTTGAAACTAGAATACAAATGGAAAGCATTTTTCTCTTATACCACAGTCTAGTTGCCTACAGCTAACATGTGAGGAGACACACAACAATTTTCAGGACTGGTATATAGCAGATTCAGAAATATGTTACATATAAAATGGAAGTTTCTTTTTCTGGGCATCTAATTCTTGAGTCTCCTTCGGGAAGAAATTAATATTTTCATACCTTCTCCATTCAGTAATCCACTTCTTAGCCTTAAGATTTCTTTGAATTTGATTTCTCCTCCAGAATTACCTCCCAGCATTACCTAATATTTGGATTGGGATAGGTCACATCTGGATTTTCCCAAACATTAGAATATTTAGAAAGCAGTTAACATTTCAACTCCTTTGGCTCTGAGTGAAAACAGAAATGTCCAATCCTCAATTACTTTTAGGTATTAGGGAACAGAAAAATCCTTCCCTACCTAGCCCTGTCAGTACATGTTCTATTGAGCAGTCTGCTGTGCTACATAATAAAACATAATGCTGCTAACATTAGTACTTCCTTCATGCCAAATACAATTCTAAGTGTTTCATATGTCTAACTTATTTAGCTTTCAAAACAATCCTCTGAGGTTAGTTTTGAAAGTCAGAGATGATTTCCTGCCTTCTAGAGCTTAGAAGCAGGTTGGGAAGGCAAGATAAAAAACATAAAGAAATAATGCTATCAGGCAACAAATGTAAAAGGTACTGTCATTTACCACATGTATACGTGACCTATTCTCTACGTAATCTGGAGTCAAAAAGAACTTGAGAGCGCTTACAATATAAAATATAAACAGAACAATTAAAAATAAAATCAGAATTAATAAAAAAGCAGTAAAGTCATAGATATTACATGGTAATTGCTATATTTAAACACTTTGTGTTGACTTTCTTGGCAGCTAAGGTAAAACAGCTATGGAATAGTAGATCAGATTGTAAAGGTTAAATGAGAGAAGAGAAGCTCCTGTCATCTCCTATCGGTTGGCCTACTTCTAGCTTCAAGACATGCAACCTTTTTACATAGGTCAAAAATATTTTTATAATGGTTATCCTAGTAAGAAAAAATAGTGATCATAGTTTTTTATCATTAAAAAATTATGAAACATTTTGCACCTGTAGATATTTAATACATCCCAATTTGTAGGTACCTTTTTGAAACATCAATTTTCAGAATTTTCTCATAAGAAAGACACAAAAGCAGAAAATATATTTCAGTAAGTTGAAAAAAGATCAGACGATATTCTGGCTATATTTAATAAATATGAATAACAAATAATTTGTGAGAAAAAGAATATATAATAATTCTGTTCACTAAATGTAAAAAGCACTAACAGTATCTATACCGACTACTTTATAATTCAGCTTCCCCATTACAAGAATGCTTGCAAATAAAGTCTATCATATTCAGTGGTGTTTCAGTCTGGCAATGTCTTACTTTTAGGCAGTAACGTCACATACTGTTTTTACTTGTCTATTTTTACTGGGCTAATGTTGATTATCCATTTGCCATTCTCAATGTGGATGATAATGTCCACTCTGATTCCTATGGTGAAAGCTTCTTCACCTGGGATTCTCCCTGCAATAATAACTGATATTTTCCATCAGAATTCGACTTAGAGGTTTAAAAATGAAAATACCTCTTGAAACATACAAATTTACAAGAAAAATTCAGAACATCTTATAGTGCTGTATCATACAGCAATTGAAATGGTGGATGCTGATGATGTAACTGTTTTTCGCATCATGCCCAGAGTATAACACAGTACCTGCTCAGTCACCTTGAAATTAATTGCAAGAGATCCCAAATTTGTGTTCAAGTAGTTTAACCCAGGACTTCTTGAAAAGAAGACTGTATCTATTTCAAATGAATATTAATTTCTTCTAAAATGTGTATATCAATCATGAGCAAATAAGGGATGAGTATTAAAGATCCTAGTGATTGACATTTAAACGAAGAGAAAAACCCAGTCCTACACATAAATTTAGATAGTACATCTTGACCTAAGTATTAATCTGGGAGCAATTCAGACCAGTATAGCATATTCAACAATTTTAAATGTCTTAAGTCTTCATGTTGCCTCAATGAAACTTAATCACAACTTAAGAAAATAATGTAATAGACCTGAAATACCAATTTATATTCATCTCTTCAATAACAATATCAGAGTTAAGGATTTATTAAAAGTGTTCTTCTAGAAAAAATTACTAAATCCCCAGGATAAAAAGCTCTTCATGAAAATTATTAAAGATGCAAGAAAAGCTGCACAATCAAGGAATTATCTAAAAAACAGATATTCCTTCCCTTGCAAAACATAATTTAAATTTGACTGGAAGATGAATTTTTTAAGGCATCTTAACTGTCTCCTATTTTAGGATTATCACTTAAGTTTCATCTCACCAAAAATTCTCACTACTGTTGACATCCCTACTTGGCCTCACGTAGAAGGAGAATCAGGACAACTCTAAGCAAGTGAGGCATTTCATCTTTGGAAAACTCTTAATACAACTTTTAAAACTCGCAAAAGCCCTATGAGGTTTTCCCCACTTACCTCTAAACTATTTTCTTTAACACCCAATTTGAAGATGTATCTGGCTCACACTGTAAAAAAAAAAAACCTGCTCTAAACGACCGTTTTTCAAGGTCTGGGTTGTAACCCATTAGTGGGTAGAGTAAGATAATTTTAGTGGGTCACAACCAAAATTTAAAAATATAAAATATCAGTTTATTGCATGTAAGAGTATTTATTTTATATAACTTTATATGTGAACTAAGTTGTAAAGTAAGATGTGTTTCTTATTACAGTTTACATGAAAAAAAATCTGAAAACCACATGTTCTACAACATGTAAAGTACCGTACACACTTCATAGCATGTCCAAGATCACAAGAACATCTGCAATGAAGCCAGGATTCAGATCACCAAGAATGCAAGGAGAACAAGTATGACTACACTGTCTTTGAAACATTAACTGATCCTTTAATAGATGTATTTTAAATCTTCACCTGCTTAAAAATTACAATGTATATTCCTTAAAAATGGCAAACTTGTTTATCTCTTCTCCCTCACCCTAAAAGATTAGATCAAAAAAAAAAGGAAAAGAAAAGAGATAAATCCACAATATCAAAGAAAATAAAAGAATGAGCCCTTAGGCAATATACTTCAACAAGTTTCTGGAAAACTTAAAGTACATGAAGTGGTAACTGATAAAACCAAAAGAGAGGAAGTCGTATCCTAGAATAAACAGAAAGGGGATCACAGACAAGATTCCCATAGAACTCCATATTAGAAATGCCAGCTGAAATAGAGGATGGGATTAAGACAAGAGCTGAAAATAGGGGGGATTATATAAATCTGTATGTGCTGAAGTTTGCCAAAGCTCTCCAAAAGATAGTGAAGCATTTATGCTCAATGCCAAAAAAGGAGAAAAAAAAAGACACGTCTTTTCCTAAAGAAACTGAATAGTCCCAGATAAAGATTCATACGTTCTAGCTTTTAACTAGTTGCCTGCCCAATTAGTCTCTGCAAAACCAGATAGTCAACAAATCCCATCCAACTTCTAAAGTCATTTTTTGCTTACTTATACATATTAATAGACTATTAAGGATCCCCAGATACTACAGGAAAGTCTGTATGTAATATGAAAGAAAACTAAACAAACAGGGGGAAAAATCTCCCAAACAAATAAGATAATTTAGCTAACACTGAAATTTCAGATGCCCAGGAAAAAAGACTAAAAGCTTTCAGACTAAAAAATTCACTCACAAAAGAACCAGAGGCAGATAGCCAACAGATTTCTTAGCAGCAAGAGTGATGCCAAAATAACAGGGCTCTGCCATTAGAACTCTTATGCTAGTCGGGAACTCTACAACTAGCCAAGTATCAATAAAGTATAAGGGTATTATCAGACACGCAAACACTCAGAAAACTTAGCACCCTCATAACCTTTCTCAGGAAATTACCTGAGAATACGATGCAGCAATAGGGAGAAAGAGAAAGGAACGTAATCCAGGAATTGGAGAATCAACCTGGGAAAGCAATAAAGGCCTAGAGAACAACTGGATCAGTTTAGAGCAGGAGGAGAGATGGCCCCAGAAGCCTGGTCTCTAGAGAAGGATCAATAGGATATCTTATTACATGGAGATCTGGAGGAAAAAAATTAAGAGTATGTTAAAGGTACAAGGAAAAAAAGACACAATTAGAAACTCCAGGAAATACTAAAAAAAAAACAAAACAAAACAAAAAAAACTATGTAAGAATGGAAATGTAATTATATTATGTGGCTCCGAAGCCTAGACAGTTACACAATATAAACCTTATTCACTGACTTTCAACTTTTAGAATTAAATTACAATTTACAGAAAACTTAGTTATGGCTATAGAAAATGTTACCAGCCTTAAAAATGAAGAGATAACTAAAGTTATAAACGAGAGGAGGAGAAACTGAGGGGCACTACCTTTCCAACCCATTTCCCATTACTCCCCCATTTATATCCCATATTCCATTTACACTGATAACTAAAGTTCCCCAAATAGCCTGTTTGCACATGCACTGGTTGGAATGCACGCTCCCATCATTATTCTTCATTCTCTTCAAAGGCAATAAAAACAGTGCCCAAACACTAATCAATGAGTAAAAAACTTTAGCCAAAGAATTTCAAGTCTACCAGGATCACTAAATATGACTATATCTCCTGTTGTGAGACAGAGTATCAGGATATTTTAGCTTAATACCATTAAATATTTACAAAACTTCTCTTGTTCTAAATCCATGCTTATCAAGTGTAAGCAGTTCTAAAATTTGCCCAAAAATTATTTGACACTGCCTCTCCTCAAAAGGTGGAGGCTGCTTCTCTTCCTGTGAATGTGGGCTGGACTAAGTGACTTGCTTCTAGGAAACAGAAGGAGTATTGTGGAAGGGATGCTATATAACTTCCAAGTCTGGGTCATAAAGATGAGGCTACATGACTTCCAAAGTGGATTCTTCCCAGAAAGATCTGGAGTTACAAGAAACCTCAAGGTTCACAGAATAAACTGTTTGAGAAAAATACTACCTATGTGAATGAGAGTATAGCCTTGCTGATGACACTAACTCATTTGATATTAACAAACTTTGTAAGAATTTTAAGTAAATTAGAATCTTTAGGAAAATGCTGTAAGGAAGTTTTACATTGTACTCTCTGGTGTCAGTTTATGAAACCTATATAGAAAGACTGTACCACTAAATCAAGAGGTCTTTAAGACAAGTTTAGTTTTAACATTGTACAAGTGTATCTAACTATATACACACAGATACATGGTTTCTTATCATGTACAATACAAATATAAACTAACCAAGCTCATGACACAGTCATAAATGCAATTTATTAATTTAGGATGAGAAATTATTCCATGTACTATGTTAGAATGTTCTAATTAGAATATAATTAAGACCTTAGACAGACCTACAGGATAAACCAAATCAGAATCAGAATGATGTTTGGGGTATTAATTTTCTATTGCTTAGTAACAAATTATCCCCCAATTTAGTGGCTTAAGACAACAATAATTATTATCTATCAATTTCTTTGGGTCAGAAATTCAGACAGGGTATAGCAGAGGCAACTTATCTCTGTCCCATGATGTCTAAGGCCTCAGCCAGAAAACTAAAAAGCTAGAGACTGGAATCCTGTGGAAGGCTAAGTCACTCATATATCCGAAGGATTAGCTGGGGCTAGTGCCAGAACCCCTACATGTGACCTTTCCATGTGGCCTGGACCTACTCATAATATGGTGACTGAGTTCTAGGGGCAAGTAATTTGAGAGGTCTAACAAAGGACAAACATAACTTTTAGGAAAAAAATTATAAAACTTTTATGAAATATATCAAAGACATAAATAACAAAGATACATCATATTCATGGGTGGGAAGACTCAACTAACCATTCGACGCAGAGAATATAATTTGGATTGCAATAGGGTATTTTGTTGTAACTTGGAGTTGCTCTTAAAATTCATCTGGAAAAATAAAGAGCCAGGAACAGCAAAGATAATTAAAAATCATCTTTTTAAAAAGAAGAAGAAGGGATCAGTCATCTTAACACATACAGTAATTAAAAGTACATGGTGGTGTACAGGAATACACATAAACACTGTTGGAGGAGAATAAAGCACTTAGAAACATGCCAGTGTACATACATAGAAGGTTAATATATAGTATAGTTGGTGTTTTTAAAAAAAAAAGTCAGCGGGAAATTTTTGAAATTCAGTAAATTATGCTAGGACCATCATATTAAAAAATCAGATCCCTCCCATATACTGTTTATAAAAATTGCAAGAAAACTAAAAAATTAAATGTCAATAGGAAAGTTGTAAAACATTTAGAATTTTATAAGCCAACTCTGGATAGTATCCAAAATGCACACACACAAAAAAACCTATAAATCAATAAGAAAAAGGCAAATAAATCTATAGAAGAGCACATGAAACATAAATGACCAGTAAGCATATGAAAGATCATTTAATCACACTGGTAGGCAGAAAAATGTAAATATGTATAAACTCTCTCTATATATGAATTTATGTATGAAATGCCATATATCATTTCATAACCATTGCATAAGGATGACAAAAAGTATGGGCAAGACTTCTGCTTCTGGCAGACTAATCGTCCTATAGTAAACTACTAAAAACTGGACGAAATACATGAAATAATTTTCAGATGTTAGAAAACAGGCAATATAGGACTGTGATCCCTGAGAGAAGGGGGAAAGGGCGAACCCCACAATTGTACCAGCTCTCTATTAGCTCTTTACAGATTGCAGCATAGGGAGAAGCAATATAGCTTCAAAATAGCAAGCACCTTTACTGAGCTAAACAGTGCAGCTCAGGGTTGACAACGTGGCTGGAATCTGCATGGAAAAGAACTAAAGAAAAGGAAACTATATAGAAAAGGGATTTTCTACTTTTCTACTTATAATGAAGTGATGATACGACTTTTGCCTTTTATTCTATTTACTCAATAAATTATTTTTGAATGTAAAACCAGCCTTGAATATCTGGCATAAATCCCACATGATCATGCTGTATCATCCTATTTATATGTTGCTAAATTCAATTTGCTAATCTTTGAAGATTTCTGCATGTATGTTCATAAGGGATATTGGTCTATAATTATCTTTTCTCGTAATGTCCTCCACAGGGTTTTTAATTAGGATTTAATTAAATAGATGTAATAGACTTATTCAGACTTTTGTTTCTTCTTGGGTCAGTTTGAGAAAGCTATTTATTTCAAGGGATTTTCCCAATTCCTCTAAGCTTATTGGCATTATTATATACCTGAAAGCTATGAATTCCTAAGTAATAGTAAGGTACTAATTATTACTATAAAAAGCTAAAATTTTAGTCAACAGCGAGATCAACTTTTAGCAAGAGAAGGTTAGGAGCTCCACAGACCTGCTCTCCAGTGAAGCTGACAAAAATCATTTTTAAAACAACCTTTTAAAACCTCTGGAAATGATCCTAAGGTAAAAAAGCCAATAAGGAAACATCTAAGAATATCTATGAAAATTTGGTAAGAAAAGCCAGAGTCTTGGTATCTGAACCAAGATAGCTTCCTTCCTTCCTCCTCTCAGCTCAACTAGGCAGAACCTCCACTCCAGAGAGGTGCAGCTAAGGACACAGGGACCCCTCTACTTCCAGCTCCCAGGCAGACTGTTTCCTTCAGATGAGGAGCAGAATGCTGGCATTTCTCATTCTGCCCACAGCTACCTTTTTTTGAGGCTAAGTTCCAGGCCGGTGCAGTTGAGAAAAGGGGCTCCCTTCTTCTGTCCAATCTCTATTCGTGCGACAGAGGCTCTACTTTTGGTGTAGAACCACTGAGAACACTGATGTCCTGATTACCTTAGTCCTGCTTCCACATTTGAAGAGGCAAGCCAAAAAGATCTCAGGCTACTGCCCCCTTTCCGCCTCATGTTCAGTTCCTAAATCAGGCTGTCCCTCAGAGAGAAGCATGTCATTTTCCCTACCTCCAGCTCCAGAGCCCTGGCTCAGAGATCTTGCCTGAGGGGAGAAGCAAGCCATAAAACACTTGCTATGTCCCTTCCTAAAAGAACTTATTTCATTTGCAGTGGAGCACAGAAAAGTTCAAGCTTAAATTCAAGCTTAACCCCTCAAATAGTGGGGGTTGTGGCAAAAGGCAATGGAGAGATTTATAGATTCAATGAGGATATAAGGCTAAACTCTAGGCTGGCTAGTTTACAGGACAACACTAGGGGAAGAAACAGCTTGGAGAAGCCCTCCTGGTGTCAGAACTAATATCAAACACTAATTTCTGGAACTATTTCTTCCAAGGACCTAAATTTGATTGGACCGCTCTGTAGAACAATTATGCCCCAGAGTACTATTGAAAACAATTAAGCAATCAGCTGAAAGTCACTGGAATTTAAAGTTGGGGGTGTGGTCAAATAAAGACAAAGAGAACTCTGTCAAAACTACTGTCATCTTAGAGTGACTATTGGCATACCCAAAGCTACACCTGGCTGAAGAACAGAGGAGGCTTAACACTGTGGTGAGGGAAAACTTCACTCAGTCACTTAACAGTTAAACAAACAAATAACAACAAGCCCCAAAGGGTGGGAGCAGTACCCAGAGTCGCTAGAATATATTACCTAAAATGTCCAGTTAACAACAAAAAAATTACAAGATATGCAAAGAAACAGGAAAGTATGACCTTTACACTGACAAAAAAAAAAAGAGGCAACAGAAACTACCTGTGAAAGTAACCAGATGTTGGATTTAACAGAAAATGACTTCAAAGTAGCCATTATAAATATGTTCAGGAAAATAAAGGTTATGATCAAAGAAGTAGAGATGATGTGACAATGTCAAATCAGATAGAGGATATCAGTAAAAAGAATTTACAAAAAGAGAGAAGCAAATGGAAATTCTGTATTGAAAAGTATAGTAACAAAATGGAAACTCACCAGAGGGACTCAACAGTAGATGTGACTGGCAGAAAAAAGATTCACAGAATTTTGAAGATAGAATGATAGGAATTAGGAAATGTGAAGAACAGAAGAATAAAAAAAAGATGAAGAAAAATGTACAGAGCTTCATGGGACATCATCAAGTTTACCAAACACACAAAACGGTAGTATCATAGGAGAGGAAAGAAAGTAGCAAAACGAAAACATTTTGAAGAAATAATGACTGAAAACTTTCCAAATTTACTGAATAACAATAACCTACACATCTAGGAAGCTTAACAAGCTCCAAAAAGAAAAAATTCAAGGAGATCCACAATCAGACTTATGACAGTAAAACTGCTGAAAGTCAAAGACAAGGAGAAAATCCTGAAAGCAGCAAGAGAAAAACTAGACTCTTAAAAGGGATAAGATTAACAGCTGACTTCTCAGCAGAAACAAGAGGCCAGAAAACAGCAGAACAACATATTTAAACTGCTCAAAGGAAAAAAAAAAACAAAAACTGTCAACTCAAAGTCTTGTAAAGCTCTTTTAAAAATGAAGACAAAATAAAGCCATTCTCAGATAAACAAAAATTAAAAGAATTTATTGCTAGCTAGCCTTCCTTACAAGAAACATTAAAGAAATTCCTTCAGGCTGAAAGCAAATGACCACAAAGAGTAATTTAAATAATCACATTTACAAAAAAACAAAACAAAGCAAAAAAAAAAAAATCCTAAAAGCAAAGAGCAATAGTAAAGGTAATATTGTAATTATACAAGACAGTATAGGGGGAGAGTATAGCTCAGTGGTAGAGCATTTGCTTAGCATGCATGAGGTCCTGGGTTCAATCCCCAGTACCATCATTAAAAAAAAAAAATGAAATTACCACCCCCCAACTTAAAAAAAAAAACTCTCAAAATGAACATCATTTTATATAATAAATATTTCTATGTCCCCCCCAAAAAAGACAGTATAAATGCATACTTATTTCTTTCTCTCAATAAATTTTTTAAATTC
The DNA here is from genome assembly GCF_048564905.1 of Vicugna pacos. NCBI lineage: Eukaryota > Metazoa > Chordata > Mammalia > Artiodactyla > Camelidae > Vicugna > Vicugna pacos. The sequence goes on along the minus strand of NC_133009.1, from coordinate 12,975,392 downwards.
TACAAAATAATATGTATATAATGTATTGTTGAGTCATTAACATATAGAAATGTAATATATTTGCCAATAACAGCACAAAGGAGGTAGGTAGGAACAAAGCTCTACTGGGCTAAAGAAATAACTACTTATGGTAAAACAATACTTATAACAATGTATGGTTGGGTTTGTAACATTAATAAATTTAACTGCATAACAATAATACCAGAAAAAGGAAGAAAAGGAAATAGAGGAATATAAGAATAATAGTTCTATTATTTCACTGAAACTAAACTCATATAAATCTGAAGTTGATTCCAGTAAGTTAACATGTATATGGTCAGCCCAAGAGAAATCACTAAAAATAAGCTAAAAAGGATATAGTAAAAAAAAAAAAAAATTAAACAAACTTAAAAGGTGCATTGGGAAATATTAACTTAATACTAAATTAAGCAGTAAAGATAAAACACAGAACAAAAAAGACATGAGGCATATGTGAAACAAAAAGTAAAACAGCATACATAAATTCAACTATATCAATAATATTAATTATGAATGGATTAAGCAATCCAATCAAAAGGCAGATATTGTCAGACTCGAATTTTTAGAAAAATGACCTAACTATATGCTGTCTCCAAAAGATATACTTTAGCTTCAAAGATACAAATAGACTGAAAGTAAAAGGATATAAAGTGACATATCATGCACACAAATCAAACAAAAGCTGGAGTGATTATCCTAATATCATTTGAAGCAAACAAAAAAGTTTACTAGAGATAAAGTTTACTAGAGGTCATTTTATAATGATAAAATGGTCAATTTATCAGGAAGACGAAACAATTGTAAAGATAGTTGCAACTAATAACACTTTGCTAAAACACATGAAGCAAAAACTGACAAAAAATGAGGACAGAAATAGGCAACAGGACAATAATAGTTGGAGACTTCAACATCTCACTTTTCATAATGGACAGAACAATGAGGCAGAAGATCAAGAAGATAGAAAACTTGATCAACACTATAAACCAACTAGACCTAATAGACTTCTAAAACACTGTAGAATTTATATTTACTGTAGAACACTCTACCCAAAAACAGCAGAATTTTAATTGCACATGAAATTCTCCAGGACCGATCATACGTCACGTCACAAAACAAACCTCAAAACATTTAAAAAATAGAAATAATACAAAGTATATTCTCTGATCACAATAGAGTAAGATTATAATGGGATAAAAGACAAAAATATTTGGAAACTCAGAAACATGTGGAAGTAATCAACACACTCCCAAATAATAGATCAAATAAGAAATCAAAAGGAAAATTAGAAGATACTTTGAGACAAATGAAAATGAAGACATAAAACATATGTGATGTAGCTAAGCAGTATTTAGAGGGTAATCTACACCTATAAATGCCTATATAAGAGAGACTAAAGATCTCAAATCAATAATCTCACCCCTGCAATTATAAGTGACCTAGGATATCCAAAACAATTCTGAAAACCAATCCTTTGAAGTTAGTTCCAAAAATTAGAAATAATTTCTTCCCGTCAAGAGATTAAGAAGCAGGTTGGGAAGGCAAGATACAAACCATAAAAAGAATAAAGTCGGAAAACTCATACTTTCCCATTTCAAAACATACTACCAAGCAGTAGAAGTTAAGACAGTGTGGTACTGATCGAAAAAAAAAAAAACAAAAACAGACATATACAGGTCAATGGAATAGAATTAAGGGTCCAGAAGTAAAACCATGTGTCAACTGATTTTCAACAAGGGAACTGAGACCATTCAATGGGGAAATTATAATCTTTTCAACAAATAGTGCTAGGACAACTGAACAGCCAAATGCAAAAGAATGAATTTGAACATACACATCACACCCCACACAGAAATGAACTCAAAATGGGTCAAAGACCTAAATGTGAGAACTAAAACCATAAAATTCTTAAAAGAAAACATAAGCGTAACTCTTTATAACCTTGGATTTAGAAATGATGCCTAGATATGACACCAAAAGCATAAGCAATAATTAAAAAAAAGTTAACTTGGACTTTTTTTTATCAAATTAAAAACATTTGTGCTTCTAAAGACACGAGTAAGAAAGTGAATAAACAAAGAAACTTCATATATCAAGAATATATAAAAAATCTTACAACTCAGTGATAAAAAGACAACTCAATTTCAAAATGGGCAAAGAATCTGAAGAGCCATTTTTCCAAGAAGGATATACCAAATGGCCAATAAGCACATTAAAAGACGCTTGCCATCATGATGACTGTAATCGAAAGGTCAGAATACAAAGTGTTGGTGAAAATGTGAAAGATTAGAACCCTCACACACTGCTAGTAGAAATGGAAGATGGTGGGGCTACTTAGAAAACAATGTAGCAGTTCCTGAAGTGATAAAACACAAAATTACCATTTGACCCAGCAATTCCACTCCTAGGTATATACCCTAGAGAAATGAAAACATATGTCCACCCAAAAACGTGTTTATAACAGCATTATTCATAATAACCAAAAGGTGGAAAAAACTCCAAATGTTCATCAATTGATAAACGGACAAATGAAATGTGGTGCTAAAGATATACTATGAAATATAATTCGGTCATAAAAGGAGTGCAGTACTGGTCTGTGCTACAACACAGGCAAACTTTGAAAATATTATGCTAAGTGGAAAGAAGCCAGTCACAAAAAAGCATATATTATATGCTTCCATTCATGTAAAATGTCCAGAATGGGGAAATCTATAGAAACAGAAAGCAGATTAGTGATTGCTTAGGGTAGGGTGTGGGAGGGATAAGGGGCTAGTGGGGGTTAACAGAGTACAGTATTTCATTTTGAGATAGTGAAAATGTTCTAAAATTTACTGCAGTGATGGTTGCACATATCTGTGAACACACTAAAAGCCACCACTGTATACTTTAAATGGTGAATTGTATGGTTCATTATATCTCAATAAAGGTGTTTAAAAATTTTAGTACAGTCCTGGTCTCTAAAATACTTTCATATCAAATACCCAAGACATTATTGAAAGACAGCAGAAGTTTAAAGATCAAATGCAGTTTAATGATCAAGTGCCACATAACAATCACATAAACTTCATCTAAACAACACATGCTTAGAATACTCTTATTTTGTCTTCATGTTGCTTATACTAATTTACAATACTAAATTAGATTGATAGAATTTTCATGGAATATGTAAATGAAAATTCAAAAATCACCACATAAAATAAAAGGTAATAACAATAGTTTGTTAATATGGCTAATGTAGGGTTGGTTTTAAGAATAGTTAATTGAATAAAAAAAAGATTAAATTCAGTACAGTAACATAGTTTGCATTTTTCCCTCATAATGTAGTTTTGCTGGTACTGTCTCAAATGAATCTTATCAGAAAATCTAGTTTATATTCATTTCTCTCAAGACTTCAAATACCAAGAACACTGAAATTTTAAAATATTCATTACCATAAAGTCTTCCTATTCTTGCCCATTTCCATAAAAGTCAATGTGATAAACTAAACTTCTTAAGGATAACCAAATTATTTCAAGTTGCTCATTGTTAATCCTCTACTTAACACCTAAGAATAAACAGTTTGAAGTACTAGGTATTATAATTTATAACAGAAATAATAGTTTTATAGGTATAATTTTCCTTAAAGGAAAAAGGTAACATTCTCAATTACTGCTGCTGGCATATTTGAAATCTAAAGTAGGATCTCATATAGGATTCATGCTACAAATTATAGAACAAGCACCGTATCATAGCAACCCAGCAATACCACTACAGTGACACGCTGAGGATGCAATCCAAGATTCTAATTTAAGAAACTGGCACAGAATATAGGACATGTAGCTTTTTTTGGCAATACCCCTAGAACATTAATAACTAAGAGTCTAAAATCAGCTTTTATTTGAAACTTTAGAGGATCAAGCTATTATAAAGTAACAATAGAAACATTTATTAACAAATGATTCACAGCACTGTAACTAAATATGACTTAGTTAAGGCTCTATGATTTCATTAAAATTAGAAATGGTAGAAAAAATTGTAGATGCAACATTTCAGAAATTTGAATACATGCACCTACTAGTTTATGATAAAGTATTTTAATATATAAATGCATATCATTTTAAGAAAACCCCTAGAATACTATCTAAAACTTTAAAAAGCATAGTTACATGCTTTACTCAATTACAATTCGAACGTGAGTATATCCACAATGACTGCATTATAGAAGGGTTAAAATATACTGTTCAATTTTTATTTTAAAAAATTGACTATGTTATCTTTCCCATTCAAAAATCACTTCTGATAAAGTAGAAAAGAACAAGGAATGAAGATGAGCTAGTGGGATATCTTACATAGTCTCCCTGGAATGAAGAACCTTAAGAAGCAGAATACTAAAAAACAGTCAACTAGGAGAATAAATGGAATATTTATGTCATGCCTGCTTAATTCAATTTTAATATAGAATCTGCTATTCATCAAATAAAACAGGTTTTTAGAAGTACCTTTGTTCACCATTTGGGACTTTGAGGGAACAAGAAATATTAAACAGATCTTTATAGATGAGATGGTTTTGATGGCTGTGATGAGGTTCCATCCTGCAGCTACTCCTACCTGCACCTCCTGAGAAATACCTACTACTGTGTTAAGGAAAAGGATTACCTACTGTAACAAGGTTGTTCAAGTCTCTAGAGCAGGGCCTAAAGTCCATAAACACCCTACCCACTTCCCTCCTCTACCTGACCTCAGATGGGCTTCAGGGTAGTGTTGGTGGTGCAAATCCAAGAACTCTGAAATTATATACAAAATATTGTATATGATGTTTTCTGAAAAGATGATCAATTCCTTTAATCAGACTTTCTAAGACACCCATGTATAACTTCTGTAAAATTAAATACTAATACTCTTAGAAATTATTTCCTCTTCTTTTAACATAAGGAATGTTTATAATCAAGATTTAAAATCATTTGATTCTGTATTCCCAAAAATAAAGTTTATTCCAAAACAATTCTAACTAGATTTTAATTTTTTCTTTCATAAAAATGTTATTTATAATATTCTATTAAAGTAAAAGCAATAGGTTACAGAATGGCATACATCATATGATCTCACTAACAGGAAAACATAGGAAGATGCTCAAAATTTTAGAAGTTTCCTTCAGCTGGGGATTTTTATTTTCTATTTTCGTAAGATTCTCTTTTGACTTGTTTTTAACACTGAGTCTGTAAGTTTTTACAAAAATAATAAAGCCATTATACAAGAAACAGGATACTTAAGAATATGACATTTCTCATTTCATAGTCTTTAAATGAGTTTATTTTAGAAAACCATGAAAACTGAGACTCACTCATGACTCACAGCAAATATTGTATCCTAAAATAGTCATTCCTATTCCACAGGAGAAGCTACTTTCTAGACTTAAAAAAAAGCAGTTCTCAAAATATCAAAATATGTTATGGGTAAGGTCATTCAGGTGGTCCCTATTAAAAATGGAATAATCAAAGTATAAAGTACCAAAATCTGTGCTTGGGTATTGGGTAGCTAGGTAAAATCTAGGTTATTTTTATCTTTTCTACATGAATGATAGAAATTTCCTATGAAGAATATATGACTGAAAATTAAATGCAACTTAAAAGCATTTCATTGTTATATCTGCTACTTTATTTTCATTTTGGATTCAAATTTAGTCTGGTTCATTCACTGGAAGCACAAATGTACGCAGAAAACTACTCAAAGAGATGACATATTGTCTAATTTAAGTTTTTCTGGGGTTTTAGCAGGAGAATAAAATCAGTAAAGTGATAGATGGATTAGCCCAACTGACTTCTATATCCAAGTCTCAGTTATCTGGCTCCAATTTATTTTCCTTCCTCGAATTGGGAAATAATTATCAGAAAGACAGTGCTATGTTAATGTGGTCATAGTTAAAAAAATTTTTTTCAAAAATTGTGTGTACATAGCTAGTGTAGAGGGAACAGAGAAGCAAAAATAAGCAGAGTCTAATCAGTTTTTGATATTCCATAATAATTCCATAATTCATCAAAGCTGCTGATTATAGATTATTATAACTTTAAATGAGTAGACTCTAAGTTATAAATCTAGCTCTGACACAAATGTGCTGAGTGATTAAAAGTTCACTTCATCTTGTTTCTCAGTACTCATTCATAAAACAAATATTCTCCAATCTCTTCTTCAGAAAAGCTTTACATTACTTAAAAAAGGGAAGAACAGTGCTAAAAGGGAGATCCCCAAAGAAGATCAATGAAGCATTTTTATATCAGAAGAATTTAAGAAAAAAAGATCCTCTGCTTTAAAAGGTCTTAGAAAAACCTATGTTCAGTACTGGCCTACTTGCCCAGGATCTTAAAAAAAAAAATCAGTATTTCTCTTAAAAGGCTCTCAACAACAAATATTTCTCCTTTGCACTGTCAGAAAATAAGACGCTAATTTTGCTTTAGTGCAGGCAATACATATCTTCAGTTTAATACTAAAGAGGAAGAATCAATTAAGAAGATCAAGCTATAAATGACTTGGCACAAGAATATAACCTACCTGTTTTGGCTTCTTCACCAACAAAATGCTAAATTGGGGGCTGTAGGTAAACTATTAATCACAAATCATTATAAAATTGTGAATTACTGCATGACACAAAATGGTACCTTTCTTTAAATCAATATAATAGCATTTGCTTCATTATTTCATTCAATAAATACTAAAACCAAGCACTGACCACCTAACTGTTGGGAAGGAAGATAAGGATCTCAGGTCTCAGAACACTTAACTTACAGTCTAAAACAGAAAATAGCCAATTAAGTAACTAACCTACTCATGCACCTGTCCCAACATATTTTGTGATCTACCGCACACATTTGTCAAGGACATTTTGCCATGTGGTGTACACAGACATTCCACTGAATGGGGAATAGATACTCCCATTTTGGCCAGAAGACCAAGTGGCTGGCACCCATAACTATGAACACTTTCTAATTTAAAAAAAACCCTGAAAATCTTTTAATTAATATTTAGAAGTTATAGAAATTGCCAGTGGGCACTCTGTGATTCACATATACAAGTCTTTGATATTTATACTGAAGTTTTCAAAAGACATCTTAAAATCTCTAAACTATTACTCTGGATTTTCCCTCTTTATCTGGTTCCTTTCCTAATATATTCCTTCTCAGCAGCGGCAGACCTATCTACTCAGCTGGAAAGCAAGCCAGATCACCTGGGAATCATTCTTGATTCTTACCTTTAGGGAGAAGTGTCCATCTCCCCCAAACAATTCATTAACAAGTTCTAGCTGAGCTATATTTTGAATACATCTCTTTCTCTCCATCTTTACTGTTACCATCTTAGCCCAAGCCATATCACGCCTCATCTAGCCTACTAAAACAACCTCCTAACTGGTCCTCTTTCTAAAATTCTTGTTCTGCTACAATCCATTCTCTACCCAGCAGCTAGAGTGATACTTTATTTAAAAATTATTAAGCTTCCTCAAAGAGATATTCATACTTACTGACTTGGGCTTTCTCAACTTCCATTTCACTTCTCACCTTACAGAAGTCTGGTGTCAAGTCTACCAATCCTCTGAAAGGCCTTACAAGTCACAATGTTGCCTGAAGACTACTAAACCCATGGAAACTTCATTTCTAATCTGTCAACAGCTCCTCTCACTGTTACTAGCTCCACCCCACCCCCCATTTAAAAAAATACTCTCTTCCCCTGACTGCCTTGTCTCTACTTTCTTTCTTTGCCTCCACCCAAGCTGCTGCTCTTGCCTCATGGTTGCTCCTTTTCCTTTCATCATCAGCTAAATGATGGTACTCTTTGCCTTTTCTCGTTCTATACATTTTCAGTGGGCAGCTGCTTCTACTTGCATCTCTTCGAACGCCACTTTTACTCTAAAGCTCCTAAATTCTTATTACTCGCACAGATCTTTTTACTTAGCTCCATACCCAAATATCTAACTTTCTACTTCTATTTCCCACAGGCACTTCAACCTGTCCCACATGTACAACCGTTACCTAGTTTTTCAAATTAGAAATGTACCATTATTGATTCTTCCTTCTCACCAAGTCCTGCCTATGATATCACTCCATCCCCATTTAGACAAGACCAACATCATCTCTTGTCTGAATTACTATGCTAACATCACCTTATTCCTCACTCCCCTCTCCCAATACACTCTTCACACTAACGTCAGGAATAAATGCAGGACACAGTATCAAGACTACGACTTAGACTCTTAATTGTTACTCTAGTATCTTCTTTAGCCAGTTCCCTACTATAATATTCTTTATCACAGCCACATATACTGCTGGCAGTTACTGAAAAATGCTATGCTCACTCACCTCTGGAGCAACCCATATTGTCCTTCAGGTAGACCTCTTAGACCCCATCTAACATGTCTGGCCTTTTAGGTCTCAGTTTACCTGTCACTTTCTCCAGGAAGCTTTTCCTGATCCTTCTCCCTCACATACCAAAACTAAGTTGGGACCCTCACATACCCTCCTGGCCTTTTACTGCTTGCTTTTATCACAACATTTACCAGTAATTGAAACTGCTGTCTTACATGTCTATATTTACCCTACCAGACCATAAGCTCCTAGAGACATTTAATTTCAAAAGAAAAAGCATTCATCATTTTATTCACTTTGTTAAATAAAGTTTTAATCTCTACAATGGTTCACCTAAAATTTAAGTATTCTGAACATCAAAAGGGGGAATATTTCTGCACTAGATTTTGTAAGCAAAGTATGTATCTAGTTTCACAGCAGACAAACAAAATCTTTTTCCTCTGGCTAATTAAAAGAAGAATGGCAGTGCAAGGTAAAAAAAAATTCATCATGTCAGTAGAAATTATATCTTATTTTACTTATGACTTCAACAGATGTTTATCTTTAGAAAAGTTTGTCTGAAAATTATGTTTTAAAAAAACCTTTGCTAAATCAAAATTCAGAGCTTATAACAAAAACTGTCTCATCTTTTTTACTTTATCAATTCTGAGGCATAGGATTAACAATGAATTCAAATTATCATTTTCTGGTAACAGTTATAGTTCTAGAATAGTTATCAATGAGTGTGACTCAAAGGCAAAATCAATTAAACAGAGAAAATGCATCATTTTTGAAATTATATTTAATATTTATACTTCTGAACTACAAGTTCTAAGCCCAGCTATAAGCAAAATCTGAGAGAGTATCTAAGAGTTTAAAAGCCCTATATCTTTTCTCCTTAACTTAAAGAAAGCTTTTCTGATGAAATGACAAGCTAGATACTTACTTAAAACAAGAGTGAAACCCTTCCCAATGAAGGGAGATTTCTGAGGTCCCATTCAGCACTGGAAGGCTCAATTTGACATAACAATACAGTAAGGTTACAGTATATGCAATTAACAACACCATTCCAGCAGGAGGAGTGTGTCCCCAAGAAATTCCTTGCCTTCAGTATCCAAGCTAGAAATAGGTTCTCTGAATTATGTGAACCTATCATATTCAGCAAACTTCAAAAAAAAACATCTTAATAGGTTACTTTAGGAAATCTGATCAAAACTGCAGGATTTCTAAAATTCATCATTACTTACTCAAAACACCCAAACAAATTCCTTCAGGGAAGAGTTCAAAAAGACACACATAAAAAGTGGTTTGAAACTGCTTATTAGTTAATATCCTGCTTAGACAAGTAGAATTTATTTCGCATAAACCTAGCCTGTCATGTAAAACTCTTCCAGCAAGGCATTTAGGTTCCTTGTTATATAATAATGTACTAAAAGTAATTATATATTTAAAATTTGTTCATCTCCTTCAAGGACCTCCTTATAAATAAAGGTTGTATCTCAAATTTAGAAATGACTGTTAACTAGTAATTTCAGTTTATCCAACGTTTATATAAAGATGTCCATGTCTCAGAGTCAACCCAGTATTACTTTTTCACACAGGCCTTACACAATACCTTTCCTAGCAATAAATCTATCAATGTTACATGTCACTTATACCACTCACTGGCAAAGCAAAAAATACAGGAGCAAACAATCTTTTGTTTTAAACCTACAGTTGTTATTTACTATCATGGTATTAGAAACCCAGGATTCATTTACTTTAAAAAACTTTGAATCAGATTTATTAAATATATTAAAACAAAAAAAGGAAACAGAAGAGAACCAATCTGTTGGTAGATAACATAGAACATCACTGAAAAAAAGCATGATCAATAACTGGGGATGTGTGTAAAGAGGGGAGGGCCAACAGACAACCAACAGGTAATTTCTTAATCAAAACAGTGACTCTCAACATGACCATACTTGTTATGCACAGAATACTGTATTTGGTACTATAATAGGATATGAAAACACAGACGACTTCTGCTTTCACAAAAATTTTACCATCTCATTCTGGAGGGAGAATATCAACACGTAACAACTAACACTGACTCAAAACAACAAATCAACAAATGCAGGTATAATTCAAAGTGGTTAGCAGAAAGGCCAAAGACAAAAGAGGGGGATATGGAATATGAATGTTCCCAGTTCCTTGCTGCCCTACCTTCAGTAAAAAGCTGTGATTAAGATTAAGATGATAGATGTGAAAATATTCTGAAGAAAAACATTTTTTTCCCTAAAATGCCCTGTTTATTATGCAAAAATATGGAATGCATCATAAATCTGTGTGTCATCCTTTGTCAGGGGCAAAGCTAATATTCTATCATTCCAGTTTTAGTACATGTGCTGCTAAAGCAGCCACCAGAAAAATATTACTTGATGCTAAATTAATATAAGGTATGACCAAAAACAGTTAAGGAATGCCTCATTTGTTCAATACCTAATAGTCAACATAATACAGCAGTAATATTAGTTCTAAATCTTCAAAAGGCAGAACAATGCTGTGAACATACAGCAAATATCAGTTTTACATTCCAAATTGGTTAGGATTATCATACTAACCTGAATGATGGGATTGAAACTAGGCAAACTGCTATCGTATGTTCTCACTTCTACTTGACAGCTCAACCACAGCTCCAGAAATCAGGGTAGGGGGGGAAACCTGACCACCTTGTATCAAAGGAGAATAGTTGAGTTTTAATTACAACTACAGCAAAATCCAACAGAATCAAAGCATCACAAAACTACAGAATCCAACAGCACGGTCCCTCTTCAGGAAAGCAGCTGATTAGCCATAGGGGGCAGCAAAGTTAAAAGAGTGAAAAGTAAATAGCAGGAGGTGAAGCGAGGGCAGGAAATGTTAATAGGCTGAGTAATGAGCCATGAGTATTGAGAGAAAAGGACAAAGTCTCAATTAATGAATTAAATCAATAGACAGATAATGCCAAGCCACTGATTCTCAACCCTGGCTGTACATTAGAATCATCCTGGGAGCTTTCAAAAATGCAAATACCTGCATACTACCTTAGGCATTGATGTTGTTTAAAAGCTCTCCAAGTGCACAGCCAGGGCTGAGAACCAGAATGCTAAAACACATAAAAACAAAAATAAGCTAGTCTCTATCCCCAGCTTTTAACAATTTAAAAAGTTAAAAAAATTTTAAATGCATAAAAATCTTATTTTTGTTAATAAACCTGTCTTTGTCATCCAGAGAGCGGCAATAATTCATTAAAGACTAATTCATCTTTGTGATTTTATCAAGGGAAAATGTTATTCTGATATGCAAAAATGATTAAACTGAAGTTCAAAGGGGTTAAACAACTAGTCCAAAGCAACTGACTCATTAATGATGCAGGAAGACAATTTAAGTCTACTATTTACTGGATGGTACTCTATCCCAATGATCACACTATTTTACTTAAATACATTTTACTGGATTCTTAAGTTTATAGGCACTTCATAAAAGGATCCAAAATTCAATTAAGAATCAGGAGAGGTAATAAAATTGGGGGAAAAGAAATCTGACCTTAAATAGGAATTCTGAAGATATTACATTAGACTTGAATAGAAAAGTTTTTCTTTCATGTGAGGGCCAGCAATGGACACCACATCAATTTCTCTAGAAGTATATCCTAAATAAGTTTTTAAAAATTTAAAAATAAGTCTACTGGAAGAAATATATAACTTTCAGAAGACAGTCCTAAAATGACTAAAATGTTACATCTCTTTGCAAGCAAATATTTTTAACATATTGAGATGAATTTCAACTCTCCTTTAGTGCCATTCCAATTACAAAAGTGGGTTTTGGGTTCAGAAAGAATGATACTAACTTTGAAAAAAATTTATCAGCCTTAAAGTTGAGTGAGTAGTGTCCCCCACTAGCACAAAAAAGTTAAGTTAGTTATGAAATTTCAGATGGTGTGTTTTTGTTCCAGTTATCCTGGAAGACCACACACACTGAGAAAAACAAATTTTCCCTAAAGGTAAGCAAGACTCTTCAAATGAGCACCACTGTTACTGGCCTCAATATCTCCAGCTTCTAAGAATATGCCAACCAAGAAACTGAGGAAATTTGGGTAGTTCTTTACCTCATCTGAATGGGACTTTAACCTCAAAACCAGTTTCATTCTGTTCTTTGCTATTTACTAGCTGTCTCTTAAAGAGAAATGCACATTATACAATTCTACCAGTTGATTTCTCTGCTTGGTAAAAAAAAAAACTGAATCACTCTACCTTATTTCCACTTCCATGCTTATGCTGATGTTACAGCTTCACCTCACTTCATATGAATCAGATCTGAAAACTGATTATAAATATATATACTCAGCACACTAGGAACATTTACTATTTATGTAAATCCTTCATTTAAAAATAATTTTAATCTGGATTTTCAAATATCAAAGAGAATGGGAACTAACATTCTTTGACTACCTATTTTTAGGCACTAATTACATTATTTCACTTAATCCCCACAATCCTGGGGAGATCGAAGGTATTATCCCCATTTTACAGATAAGGAGACAACTCAGTAAGATTAAAATCTTACCTTTGACCCAGGACTGACCTCAGTGGCCCAACTCTATCACACTGCTTCAAATGTTCATAAAGCAGATTAACAGCAAAAATACTGAAATCATTTGACCTGGGTACCAGTGTCAGTTGCAACACCATCCAAATAAATAATCACAGGCCTGAAATCAAGCTGTTTAAGCCTCAATTTTCTCATCAATAAAATGGGAATAATACTGGTCTTGCATAGAGTTTCTGGGATAACCCAACGAAAGATGTTTGTAAAAATACAATGAGCTGTGGATTGTCACACAATATTATCTCAGCAGGTGTGAAAAAAACAGTGATTAGGGGTTACACATTTTTTAACTGTTTCAATTATGAATAATCCTGTTTTTATAATTTAAAAATAGAAAGAAAAGTGTAAAGTAATTTGCAAATGCTAAATGTTATCTAACTGTAAGGCATCTACTGTTTTACCAACCCAATCAATTTAGAGACTCACACAAAATAAGTTAGATAGACTGAAAAACTTCCTATTAATAGGTTTTTTAAAAGCTCAAGGTTTCCTAACTGTTGGCTACCAAAGGAAAAGTTTAAGGTACAAAAATTAAGGCCTATACTACTGTAAATTTAAATACAGAAAAAAATGACAGAATATTTCTTTTATTTTCTAATACCTAGTTCTCAGAGGAGCTTGGAGAATTAACATAAAAAAAACTTCAAGTATTTTGAAAAAAATATTTTTTAAGCTGTAAAATATAAGGCAGTTTAATTTTTCAAGGCCCACATAAAAGTTTCTCATAAAAAAATCCTTTTAACAAGGTTTGTTTTTTAAATACTTTGTATAACAGAACAAAATTTTCTCTGAACATTTTCACCATTAAAATCCTGCAACCCACTTACTAAATTATTTTGCACAAATAAACATCTTATAGATGAAAAAGTGGGATTATTTTGTTAATCCTTACTCATAGCATGCTTTGAGGAAAACAGCTGGCACCTTTCCAGTTTATATCCACGTGGACAAAGTGTAACATAAGTAGATTGGTATAAACACTTAACAGATCTTGGATGCCCACAGATACCACAGGAAGATAATATTTCAGAGCAGGAAGAAAAATTCTCTTTCATGCACATACTACAGGGCTTTCCACTGGTTTTTGTTAAGGCCACAAATGGAAAAAACTACTACTGACAGAAAAAGCACACAACACTGTGGTATCAAGTCCACTGCCAAAGTACCAAATGAAGGAACTGAATTTTAAAAATCACCTTTCAAGTATTTCGGCATCTGGAGTAAAAGTAGTTTTTCCCATCAGTGGGTAATCCAAGTAAAGATCTTATTTTCTCAATAAAATTTACTTCAATTTATCCTAAAAATGTAACTTTCCTTACAAAGAATACTATATTTTTATGCAAAATATACAGAATAAATCTAAAGTTCCAATTTTACTTTTTTCTCTATTAGTGAAGAAATACTATAAAACATCCAATGGCACCTTCAACTTGTTGAACTATACACCAAGTAACTTAGATGATTACTGACTCTGCCAGTATTTTTGCCAGGCTTTTAAAAACAAAATATAGTAAAGCTGAAACTCCTGGTATGAACCAACCATATGTTTAATATTCAATTATTTTTACTAAATATAAAGAAATTTATATTAAAAAGGACAACACAAGGAATCACAATATCTTACTAAAAAGCAAATTTTAATAAAAGAAAGAAAAACACTGGCACCAAACCTTCCAACTGCAAAAATAATTCGACAATTTCATGAAAAAAAAATGTAAAAATAACTATGATGTTTTAGTTAAGTTTAAAATTTAAAATTCAGGAAGAGCAATTCAATGTCTTAATAGATAAGATGATATTCTTGTACAGCTATGGTGTCACTCAAGTATTAGAAGTCTTAGCAATACCAACCATTGTGGTCTATCATTGACTATGATATGTAAATTTTAACAATTTTTTAATGCTGAAGAGTAAGTGATAAATGCAATATCACAGGCTACACATATTTTAAATAAAACCTTTCAATAGTCAGTTTGATTCTGGCTGTGGGATGTCCTTAATTTACAAGCACCCCAAGAGTCAGGGCAGCGTAGGATCTGAATGGGGTTCCAGAGCTATTGCAGGTCAATTTGATCTGGGGTTTTCTTTAGACTCCTAGCCAAACTAAAGTTGAATTCGTAGGCCCAAAGATAAACCAAAACCAGACTGGCCTTGAAGGGGAAGCTGGAGCTTTTCAAAAAAAAATTGATCTCAAAATCTGCTGAACATTTATCTAGTTTAGTATGAACTTTTCATTTCCTGGCTTTGCAAAACAGATGATCTAGATTTCTATCAGTTTTCTTTTGTCAAAAAAAAAATTTAAATGCTTAGGAGCATTATCTACGTGTTCCATGATGATTTCTATCTCAAAAAAAAAACAACAGACATTAAAATCACAAAAGTAAAAGGTAGTACTTCACAAAGAATAAACTAGAACACCAGGAACTAATTTCTTCTTTTTTTTAATCCTCTAAACCTAGTGGGAAAAGTAAGTGAGCCAAAAGGAGTGCCAAGTTCTCCTGCAAGGCATTAGGCACGGATACCAATTTGAATTACTGTACAAACTTACAAAGTCCCTGGAATCACTGCTTGGCGAACTAAGTTTCCATTCCATTGCAAAGCAACACTATCGACTCTTTAATACTTGCCCAAATTTACCGTGTGTATCTTCTCAGACAATAAGATTTTAAGTCTTTCTATTCTTTGGGCTAAAGGGTAACATTTAAATCTTAAAAGAAAAAAAAAGGAAACAAAACCCCTAATGACCCAGTAAGACACTATACTGGTCAGGTGTTTAGGCTTTTTCTTTATAAACAAATCTAAAGGCCAGGTAACTCAACCGGTGCTTGCATTAGGATTCCTGGTCTGTAAAACTCTTAGGAACGATCAATGGGAAGGGGAGTTAGGGAGAAGGTGGGCACAGGCGCTTTATAATTGGAAAAGTAAAGGACTAGCTAAGAGGGGCCGAAAAGAACAGGTCGGCAGGTGAGACAAGTTGTTAAAGCAAGATGGGGAAGGGTAAGACTCGGGGAAGAGTGAAGAACTCTACCACGCGGGACGCAAGGGGAGAGTTCCAATCGCCAGGGCAGGTAAGCGAGCGCACAGGTGTGGGCCTCCTTCAAGATGGGAATAGTTAAGGTGAATCCAGGAGGAGCAAGAAGCCAGTCTCTTAACGTCGAACCTGTTTGAATCAAAGGGGGAGGACGCCAAGACACCGCGGGGAAGTCGACTCGCACGCTATGAGCCTCAGCTGGGCAGAAGGAACCCCCGGGAAAAAATGGCTCTGCGGGCGCGGAGGCGAGCCCCCGCGCTCGCTCTCGGGCTGCGCCCTGGGAGGTTACCTTTGAGCTGGGGCAGAGGGTGCAGCTCCGGCTGGCTGCCCTGGCTGCGGAACTGCGACGAGCCCTGCGAGCGCTTCTGCCTCTGCGCCTTGCGCACCGATTTCCGGGTGAAGCCGTCCACTTTCTCCGCCGCCGAGATGGCGGCGCTGGCAGCCCCCGGCGGCGGCGACGACGACGACATCTCCGTGGCCCTGGGGCTTGGCAGCTCCGGCTGCTGCTTGCACGGAACGGGCAGCGGCAGGAGGAGGAGGCGGGGGAGAGGCGCCCCTCCACCCCGTTCCCCCGGCCGCACCGCCCTCCCGCTCCCGGGCGCCGCCGAGCTTCTCCTCGCCGCCCGCCGACGCCTCACGGCCACATCTCACTGCGGGAGGTTCCTGGTCCCCGCCGCGCGGCGAGCTCCCGGGGCTGACGGAGGTGAGGGCGGGGACGGAGCGGGGTGAAGAAGTTGTTGACTCCGGGCGCGGAGGGCGGGTGGACGGGAGCCCGAAGTTTAGACGACTGAGGCGAGGGCGCCGGGGTGCGGACGCCGAATACGTTTCTCGTCCCTGCAGCCCGGGTCGCCAGCCGACCAGCCCGCCAGTACCTCAGTGGCCGCTGCCAGCGCAGCCCGCCCTGCCCGGAGCCTCCTCCTGAGGCGCTGCCATAGCGGGTCCCCTCCAAGCCGCCGCTGCCACTACCGCCGCGGTGCCCGCTCTTCCCTGTCAGCGTCGGCCCCTCATCTCCCGGGGCGGTAACCCGCCGCCCCGGCCCTGGGCGAGCACACACACTGGCTCCTGAGAGCGCCGAGCCGTCCGAACCCCCTCCCCCACGCGCCCTTCCGCCGCCCACAGAGAACCCCCGGCGAGCGACCGCTACAACTTGAGAAGGTGCTGGCTAGAGGCAAGGGGGGGAGTGTTGTGTGCGTGTGCGCGCCCGCGCGCCAGGGAGCGCGGCCCGGGGGCGGGGCCTCGCGAGGGATGGGGAGGGAGGAGTTTGACTGACAACTTCCGCGGGGTCCTGCCAGCCTCTGGGATGCTCGGGAAGGAGTAGGGGGTGGGAAAGCATGCCAGCTCCCTCAGCCAATCGCAGGGCTAAGCGGCAGGAACGGGGTGAGGCGTGGCCTCCTGCGAGGTCTATCAAGCGGGGAGGTTAGGCAGAGGGATGGGGCGTGGTTGTGTGACGGACGTCGGCCACAGCCAATCGTAAGTGAAGGCGGCGAGCGGAGTACCACTCGCGTCACAACCGTATAACTAATTCTCTAAGGGTTGAGGGGAGGTGCCCCTCCACCAGCGAGTACCTTTGCACTCCTGCGCGACAGCTCCCGGCTATAATTGCTGTCCTGGCAGCCTAAGAGAAGACCGGAAAACTAGAGGAGGGAGTTTAGAAAGCGATATAGAATCCCTTTCCCTTCCGTCTCCTCTCCGCTGGCCAATAAGGAACTGAAGCGACTGGTGGGGAGCTTGAAGGATGGGGCGCGAAAGAGCGCCAGGTGTTGCGTCACTAAAAGGGGCGGAGCGAAGGTGGGGTCGGGGAACAAGCAGTGTGATTGATAGGCGAAGGAGCCCCGCGGAAGGCGAGAAAATGAGCTTGTCCAATTGGAGCGAGGTTCTGGACTCTTGGGCGGACCTTGGAGTCTCACTGGCCGTAAGCCGCGTTCTTGCTAGAGTAAATTTGTGGCTCACAGGTGGTTCTGCCGCCGCATCCCGAGAGTTATTCTAGCGCGGGTTTTAGGCAGTCTAGCATCTACTACTTCAAAGAGTTTCCCAAGTCCACACCCTCCAGGCAGATGTTTCTCATTCCCAATTGAGTATCCTGCTAATTTTCACCCCTTCTTTAGCCAGAGAGACCTTCAACTGCTCCAACAGGACGAGTACAGATTCGCTGATGGGTGGTTTGTGGATTCGGAGGCTTGCCATTTAGTCTTACTGGAATCTCTTGTAGATTCCACTCAGATTTTAAACTTTTTAAGGTCAGGGGCTGATCATCTTAGTTTTCGATGCAGTACTTTGTGTATAATGATGCTTAATAAAAAATAAGTGAGCTGAACAGTCTGCCTTCTCTTTTGGCTTGGAAGTTTTGCGCTGGTGGACCCCAATCTCCATTTTCTCTCCCACAAGCTCCAGATCTTTCCCTTTCAACATAATAAAAAATAGCTGCCGTATAGTTAAGCAAAACTACCTGATGCATATTTACAGAAGATTCCAACTTTGGGTAGGATGTTGGATTCTAAATCTAGAACCAAACACCGCCTTAAAATATTTCCTTCCTTAGATTCACTGAGTGGTGTAATTGTACATCAACCGCGCAATCGAGGAGGTTCAAACTTCAGCAGCGTGTTTTAACACCTTTCTCTTTCTCATCCAAACTCCAGATCGTGTTGAATCTACCTTTACAAACGTTCAGACCAAGCCTTCCTTAGGATTCACTTACCTGATCACCAAACATAGTTCAGGCCCTCCAAACTCACTGCTAGATCAGTCTTTTTAAATGCCACACTTATCTTATTGGCACGTGTGAAGAACCACCCAGGACATACCGAATAGAGTCCCAGTCCCAGGCTCTCCACAGTCTAACTAATAGCTGGCTTTCCAGGCATAAGTTCTGCTATGTCCCTACACAAACTGGTTTTTCAATTCAGATACATCATTCCATGTACTGATACCCTAAAAGTAGTTTTTGTGCTTCCTTGACCTTCAGTTCCAACATCTTGAAGTAATCCACTTTTTTCCCCATCTTGCTGAGACCTGTCTTTCCCTCAAACCCTAGCTCAACCCCTATCTTTTATGAAGCCATTCCAGATAATCTGGCCCAAAGTGATGCCTTCCTTCTTTACATTCCTATAACATAATCTACATCACTCGTAGGGTCTGTCATCATATAACATCAGAGATGACAGGCGCTATGCTCTTTCTTCCCTGAAAGTTTGCAAACAGCAAGAGAGCAAGTCAGTTATTTCATACCTCTGTATCTCCTACTGAATAGATAGATATGCAGTACGTACAGTCTAATTTTTAGTTCTCAAGAACAGGGTTTCTGAAAGTGTAGTCATTGGGTCACCTGCATCAGAATCCTCTGAGGTGTTTCTTTTTAAATGCAGATTCCTGAACTTGACCCAGACACAGAGAATCAGAACCTATGGGAAAAGCACTGAGAAATCTATTTTTAATAAGTTCCCTGGGTCATCTTTATGCACACGAAAGTTTAAAACTATTCTCTAGTCATCTGGATGTTATTAAAAACAGATTATAAATGTCTAGAAGTCAAGGGTAGCACTATTTATAATAAAGATGGCTTACATAGGATAAGAAGGGGAAATAAATAGCAGAAAGCAAACCAGCAGAATAAAGCTAAAAGTCATACTGGAATATGATAGATAGTAAATAATGGAAAATAGATACTGGATAGAATAGATAGAAAATAGATACTGGAAACAAATTGTTGGGAGGCTTAGAGCCAGTAAAACTGTCTGGGCTTTCTGAAACAGCCTCTTAGGGAAGAATTTTGAGCACGATTTTAAAGAAAGAGTGAGTCAAAATCTGAAAAGAGATGAAGGATGGCATTCCAGACTCAAGTTACCAAACATTTTGGGGGAGATGGAAAGTACAATAGCTGAAGAATCCAAAAGCCTGACTTTATTAGTTATCAACAGTATGGTCCTGTCAAGTCACTCATCTCTCAGAGCCTTAGTTTCCACATGTGTATATCAGAAAAAAATAAGTAAGCAGCCTTGTTTACAACATTGGCATGAGTTTTAAATGTGACCCATAAACAAAAACACTTGGGAAGGTAAGTGTTACACACATGATAATTTTGTAGGCTTACGGATTTATTGAACATTTATTTTCCATTCACCATCTTAAGGAAATATGGTATCTAGGTCCTAAACAGAGATTTGGTTCCTAAGGATCATCTAATAGAAAACTTCAGTCTCAGTGCTGTTCTGTATGTGCCCCTGACACACGGTGTCAATGGTGATTCCATGCTGCAGAACACCCACCTCTGCCCATATATGAAGACCTATATGTGATTTAGAGGCCAAGCCTTCATCCCTGGCAAATTCTTTGAATTGCTTTGTCCTCACATGACTTGATTTCCTTAGTCCATAGACATAAGTCAGCTTACTGATTTCATTCTTTTCTTCATAATGCTTAGCTTGCTGGGAAAAATGAACAATTTGTGAAACAACGATATCCACAATAGCAAAAATCATGGTCCTTTAATGATTTTAAAGAGTGCATCAGAGGGAAAAAAAACTTCTAGCACCCCTGATGGCTGAGGATATATCTGCTTTAAATTTCAGGAATAAGAGAAGAAATATATATATTTTTAAAAGTGCATCAGAGAGAGTATTCTTTTCCAACCAGGTGAAATTCTCTAATGCATAATCAGGCAAAGTTTTGACTGTCAGTATTTTCTTTCCTTAAGAGCCATAATTCCCAAACTGTGCTCCAATAGAACACAAGACAAACGTGCTTTATTTGCAGAATCAAATAGTAGTGGAATTTTCCAAATTTACAAAAATAAAATAAAATTAAGATTTCTCCCTTATCTTTCTTAAAGGTTTGTTTCTTACTACTGCTTTACCATACTGGAATCTAAATCCAGATAGTGTCTGATTTATTATTAAAATGTTAATTTTTAAGACCTCACTCCTTTTTATTTAAATACTTCCAAATTACATAAAATTAAAAAGGAGTAAAAGGGTAACAGGAAAAGTCTCATTCCCATGTCTGTCTCCCATCATCCAGTTCCCCTCCTCTGAGGCAATCAGTGCTATCAGATTCTTATATGTACTTCCAGAGATACAATATGTTTATTCCCTTAAAGTTTAATAAATTCACATTTTAAGAAGCTCCACCAGAAACTACATGATTTATAGGTATTCCATCACTTGAAGAAGTTTGAAAACCACTGCTCTAGACTTCAGCGGACCTTCCAGAGTTCTTACAGGTTTAGTCATATCTATTCATTCATTGTTTTATTTATTACTTCACTCATGTAACAGATAGTCATAAATGCACACTATGCATCAACACAATATGAAAGCTGAAGGGACCTTAAATGCTGATTAGGTCAGGTTGGTACCTGACCCCAGGTAGATCAAGAAGGTCCTCCTGACAGACCTCAAACTGATCCAAACTGGAAAGCCCTTTTGTTTTTCATATCTTACAGGAGGCTTTTGTTTCTATGTGCAATGAGATTTTCTGCCTAGTAACTTACTATGAAAGTAGCTGTCTTTCACATTGAGATGATTGGAATTCCTGCAGTTTTCAGGAAGGGTCCTTTGTTAACAGGGCAAGATCGGTAGTCATGGTTTTCAGTTGCTGCCATTTTTGCTTTTAATTATAATTTGCTTTTGGTTAATCTTATCATTACTTTTTTTAATTAAAAATTTTTAAAAATTTAATGAGCTTTCTTCCTTCCTTCTTCTTTCTTTCTCTCTCTTTCTTTCTCTCTCTTTCTTGCTTTCTCTCTTTCTTTCCTTCCTTCCTTCCTTCCTTCATTCATTCCTTCTTTCCTTCCTTCCTTCCCTCCCTCTATTCCTTCCTTCCTTCTTTCTTCTTTTATGGAGGTACTGGGGATTGAACCCAGGACCTGGTGCATGCTCAGCACATGCTCTACCACTGAGCTATTACCCTCCTCGCCCCCCAAGCTTATCACTATTAAATCAGTTTATTGTGGGTTACTGTACAGGTTATTGAGTTGGCCAACCAAGAGCTAAGACTAGATCAGCGGCAATAGAGATGGTTAGACTGGAGATTTATTTTAGAGAAGGATTACACAGGACTTGCAGAAGGATTGGCTGAGTGTATAGCAGAGGTATTATTAATCACTGGTACACTTTTAGGTATTATTAATGTACTGGTACACTTATAGTTTATGATTATTGCTGAATCTCTTTTCCATAGCTGTGAGGTCTTTTGTGCCACCTAAGTGGACTGCAATCATAAATGTTCAATAACCCCTGGTGTATCAATCCTTTACCTGTATACTAGATGAAAAAACAGGATATAATTTGAAAAAGCTCAGCTCATGCCATATCTTCTTGTGTTTGCAGAGCGAGATTAAAAAGACTGATGTTGGCAAACTCTCCATTCTTTAATTCAACCCTGCAAGCATTATTCAAGTGGCTTCTATGTGCCAGGCAATATGCCAGATACTAGGAATGAAAAAAAAAAAAATAAAGCATGGGCCTTACAATTTAGTGAGGAGGGACAACATAAACAAATGACCCAAGGCTGTATCCTAAGTGTTCCTTATGGTGTTGCATGAAAACAGTGCAAAGAAGATCAGATTTGGCTTGGTAAGAGACAGTCAGAGAAAAGTTAACAGAAAAAGCTATGCTTGAAGTGAGTCTTGAAACAAAAAAAGTTTTTCCATGGATAAGACCGAAACAAACAAATAAACAAAAAACATTTGCCACTCAAGAAATTAACTTACCCACATTTCTTCATCACTAAAAAGATTTCTCTATGTCATTCAGTGAATTTACTTATTTCACCCAATATGTTACACTCCAAAAAAATCCCATTGCAAAAGAGGAATATATTATGCCACACCTTGTGTCAGAATTTGACCTGGAGGTAAACGGGCAAAGAAAAAACAAGATTAAATTCAACGCATGACTGCTCTCTGGGTATATTTTGAGGAGCAGTGATTACAAAAATACTATATGGCTCCGTAATGTTCCACTCACATGCAGATTTTATATAAACCTGTAAGTGGTCTTCCTCTTTCATCTGCCTAGAGGAAGCACCTAGTGAGTTTTGAGGCATTTTGTCTTAAAATACCTAGCAGCTGCATGCCAGCAATGTTTTCTGTTTTATTGACTTGCAGAAAATAATCAATTTGAACATCTAAGAAATCGACCTTATGTCAGGTGGTGTCTATGGTTTGAAGAAGCAGTACTAGTTGTACTACAGGATTTTCAGGAATTAGTGAACTGGAAATTCTCCAATGTTTACAGATCATAAGCTTTGACTTCTATACCACAGGATGTAGTTCTTTTTTTTTAAATGTGTATCTATGGGTATGTATATATAATCATTGCCATAAATTTAACAGCTACTGTGTACTAGGCACTAATTCATATAAAGAATCTGGCAGAAAGACATGAAACAAGATCTATTAAAGTCTCCCTCTTCTTTGTGACATCCTCTCTATTCCTTGGGAGCTTGGTCCCAGTGACTCCTGTCATGTTCAGGAGCAGTTTTTTTGTATTCTAGCAACTCTGGGGTCCTCTATTCTTCTCTTGTAAAAATCAGTAGAAATTCAAGCTCTCTTTTATTCACCCTGTACAAAGACGTTCACAAGAAATGAAATTGAGGGGGTGGGGGGTGGGAAGGGATAGACTGGGATTTCAAAATGTAGAATAGATAAACAAGATTATACTGTATAGCACAGGGAAATGTATACAAGATCTTATGTTAGCTCACAGAGAAAAAAATGTGACAATGAATATATATATATGTCCATATATAGTTGAAAAATTGGGCTCTACACTGGAATTTGATACAACATTATAAAATTACTATAAATCAATAAAAAATGTTAAAAAAAATGAAATTGAATGGATTGGACCATCACTGCCATAAGATTGCCCAGCACCTTAAAAATTTTGTGTATGTGGAAGTATGAATTCCTGTTACCTAGAAGGAAAATGAGATTATCAAGAGATATAATGGTGCTCAATGTTTCCTATTCATGCATTCAAAAAATGTTGACTAACCTCCTATAATGTGCCTGGTCTATTCCAGGTGCTTGGAGAATGACCATGTATGGGCTTTTTTATCTGCCTGCACGGGGATCACCATCAGTGGCAAGAGCTCACATCAGTTAAAATTCACCTATGGAAACAAAGCATAGAATATGCACCAGAGGAAACATGGTGTCATTATACCCACACAGATGGGCAAACCAAGTCGGCTGGTCTCCCTGTGGACCAAACAAGCACCATCACCTATTTATTAGGCCTGTTATGAACACTGCCCATGGCTAAACGTTGCAGTCTCAACTCTACGGGAGCACAAGCTCTAGGGGAAGAGATGAGGCAAGTGTCCAGGAAAAGATGACTTCTCATTCAGGACAGGATTTGATGAGAGCCAAGACAATAAATTCCAAGGGAGCTCACAGGTGGTGTTTGTGCTGAGGTGGAAGAGATAGGGTTTTAGCTGGACCCAGAGGACTGGGCATAATTACCCAAGTGAAGTAGGAGAGGTTAGAGAGAGCACTATCCAACTGCTTATTACACATCTCTCAAATGCAAAGTGTCCAGTTTACTACTTCCACCTCCTCCTCCCCTCTTTGTCTCACTGCTGGTTATCACCGTCCACCAATCAGCTAAGGGAGGAAGTACCAGCATATACAGGGGACGTTAGAAGATGTCTTAACTAGAGAAGGTGATTTCTGGAGGAGTGGTAGAAGAAAAGCTGGAAAAGATACATTCATTCAGTCACAAACATTCAATGCTTCTTATTGGCTATTTTCTGGTCTAGGTTCTGGGGATAGAAAAGGGAAATACAACAGGTTTTCCCCCCAGATGGTCTGGAAAGGAAAGCAAAATGAAGAGCAAAAAATTAAAAAGCCCAGAAACCACCACAGATATTATAATAAGCGCTGTGACGTAGGTGGGCGCAGAGGAAGAATGCAGAATCCATGGGCTGGTGAGCAAGAAAGGCTTCCTGAAGGAAGAGGTTCTAGATTTGAGAATTGAAGAACATAAAGACTTAGTCCATAAATCCCAGAAAGGGGAACCCTACAAGAAGTGGGACTAGAATGTATAAGGTGCAAAGCCCTGGGAGGAGGGGACAGATACATCAGGAAGCTACAGGGAGTCTGGTATGAAAACTCTGAGGAAGCAGCAGACAAAGAAGATGGTATCAGATTATGGAGTGTCTGTAAAGTTTGGACTTTATCCTGAGGTCAGTGGGGAGATGCTGAAGAACGTTTGAGTGGAAGATGCCATGTGGAAAGCAGTGTTTTAAGAACACTGGTCAGGGGGAGGAGAAGCCAAAGAGATGGGTTGGAGGTGAGGACGGGCATCCAGGGTAAAGGATTTGACTGAGTGGCACTAAGCAATGTATATCAGTACCTGTGGAGCTTTTCCAAGCTATACTGTATTTTGAAAAAAATTCCCAAGTGACCATCCAACCCCTGTCCATCCCTCATTCCTTGATGATCACTGGCTTAAACTAAAAATGGCCTTAGGACTAGATACGAAAGACATTACAAAGGAAACACTAGAGACATTTGATGAGTGGGGGGGGTGGCAAGTCAAAGGGAAGAATTACAAATGGTGTCAAGGTTTTGACTTGGCTGACCAAATGAACTGCAGACCTTTAACCCAAAGTCCAAAGTCTATGCCAGTTTTCTTTTATGGGAGGGAGGTCCCGAAGGAGTGTCAGAGGAAGGAAGGAAAGGGGAAGCAAAGATGAACCTGAGGTTAGATATGTCAAGTTAAGGGGTTTCTTAAGGTCATTGAGGCGGAGAGCTGGATCTTTATTTTTAAAGAGAAGTGATGACATGTTGTATATTTATTTGGGGAAAGATGAAGACTAGACCAGGCTGACAGCCTGGAGCAGGCAGAGCAAAGAAGGAAGTTACATAAACAACACAAACCTCTTTTTCCTCTTTAAGGAAAAAAATAATCATGACAGAAACAAATAGGCAAAAGATGTGCAGCCTGTCAGGAGCCTCGGCAGCTTCCAGTGCCAAACACTCAGTAGGACTGCACAGGAGGGCAGCAGAGCCCGGCTGCTTGTATCTGCTGGGGAGTGGGCCATGGATCAGGAACAAGGCTGCCCTCGCTGTTCACAAACTGGGCTCAGTGACACAGCACCTCTCTGGACACACCATCATGTACACACACAGACACCAGACACACACACATGCACACACACACACACACACACCTGTTTCCTTAATTCCTAACCACCATCCATACAAAACTATGACAAACTCTCTCAATGATGCCTTTACAGAGGACGTAAAAATCTACCTACCAACTGAAGCAAATCTCCTTCCAGTTTGAAGTAAGGCCTGTGTAAGATTTCCAGCTTCCCCGGCCTCTCTACTGGCTAAGACCTCTTGTTACCTTCAGGAACTAAGTCTCACTCCCTCCCTTAGAAATACAGAGATTGTATTCACCAGCTTATTTAGGGTCAAGGTTATAGGATGGGACTGGAGAATGACCATGACCTAGTGAGGATGCAATTTCAGCCTTGCACATGTTGGACTCCATATTTCAACATGAATTCTTTGAGTACTGATCTTCTTAAGAGAGGAAGAACTGTGTCAATTCAATGATCTACAGTGCTGTTTCCTTCTATATGCTAGGAAGTGCTAGGGATACAAAGTTGAGGGGGACACAGCTTTTGCTCCCTTGGAGTTGTACTTTCATGGGGAAGAGAGGTCTAATGCACAGAGAATCACAGTATAAGTCATGATAAGGGATGTACGAACAAAATACAATTAGAATCAAAGGAGGAAAAATACTATTCCAATGGGGGAATGAAGAACAGGTGACAGCAAGGAGCAGAACATTGAAAACTGACCTTGAAGAATGCACAGGATTTCAATGGGCAGATCTGTAGAGGAAAGGGGGAGGACATTCTGGTAGGGGGAAGCATAAACAAGGTTGCTGAAATGGGAATATGTGTGGCATATTTGAGAAAAGCAGCTGGTTTAGTTTGGCTGGAGTATAGAAGAGAAGTAGGAGATAAATCTGGAACATAGGCTGGGGGCCTACTGGAGCCTACATTGAATGACAGGGTGAGGAGTTTGTTCTTAATTCTTTAGGCAGTGAGAAGCTTTTGAAGACTTTGGAGCAACACAGTTATTGATCAAACCTGGATGTAACAGGTTTAAGCCCTAAGTGATTAACTCAGGGAATAAAGAGAATAAAAGGGAAAGAGAAACAAATAAATAAAATTAAAATAAATAGAAATAAATAAAGGGGAAATAAAGAGGAAAGAGAAATTTTGAACATGTTGAGTCTAACATGTCTGTAGATTCTTCAAAAGAAGATTCTTATTAAAGCTTGCGATGAGGGCTGTGTTTGGGAGAAAGGTATGGTTAAGGTCTTTGTAGCCTTTGTTTCTTCATCTGTAAAACAGGGACAAAAAATTTTACTTTGAGGATTGTTTCGGGAATTAGAGAGAATGCTTTGAAAATTACCTACCACAGTGCTTGACTCCTACTGAGCATGTGGGACAGATCTGATGATGGTACTTGTGGTGGTAGTAGCATTAGTATTACTTGTACAGTTAGTTCTTCCTTGTAACCCTTTTTTTCCTCCCCAGAATTCTGCCATGGGTTCAAGAAATAAAACTAAATGGCAAATTCTTGCTGTAGCCAGAATTTCCCCTCCTCCAAGATGGCCAAAGCTGTATACTGGTTCAAGCAATTGTACTGGCTCCTTTGTCCCTTAAGGTAACCACTCTACTGGGAGCCATCTTAGCCTGTGGTAAGTAGAGTTCTGTTGAATGTCTCTTTGTTTTTTCTGTTGTGTCCAGACACTGCAGCTCAGAAAAACTATAACTCTGAATGATTGAATGGAACTTAACAACATGTAAAATGCTATTTATTGTTTAGGGATACATAGAGATTATATGTAGTTATATATACATACACACATGCATACAAAACATGTGTATATCTATATCTATCTGTCTATCTATCTATATTCCTATACAGTAAATAGAATTATAATCATGGAAATTAAAAACACCAAATTCAGAAAACTTGTTACTTCCTGGAGGGAGGTTAGGAATGGGAATACAATTGGAAGGGGTATACTGAGGGCTGTAACTATGTTGTAATGCTTTATTTTTTTTCTGGATGTTGGATTGGTGGGTGTTCATTATATTATTCTCCATACAGCTGTACATAGAAAATCATATATTTATATACCTATGTATTTTTTTTAAATTTTGAAGTGAACAAAGTAGGGTCTCTGTATTTTAAAAATGGTGAGATTGAGCTGATACTTGGGCACTTATGAAAGGGGAAATCCAGATATGGAGAGAATTCTTTGCAACGTGCATTTGATCCAGCCAGCAGACACACTGCCAAGTTTCATAAGCCAGAGTAAGGATCCCCTGAAAGGGGTTAGATAATGGAAAAGATAGAGCCTCAAATACCACTCTAGAGGATGCTCACCCGTAGGAAACAACATGAAGTAGCACCAGTAGAGAAAAAACTAGGAGAACAGATGAATTGCTAAAACAAAAACAAGGGAAATGCAATTCCTTAGATTCCTGGAGAGAAAGGAAGTAATAGCCTCTCAGTGGCATCAGGGAAGAAAGTTAGAAAGAGAAGACAGTTATAACTTGGACAGAAAAATATTTTTGTTGACTTAAGCAAGAACTATTTTAGTAGTGCAAAAATCAATTATAATGAAGAAACTTGCACTCCTAGACATGAAGATTAACTGAAACGAGATTTACTCTCTCACCAAGAAAAAAGAATATTGGGCAAAATGCAAGAAATAATTGTTTTCATTGTACAAAACACAGTATAGGATTGTGATCCCTTGGAGAAAAGAGACAAATAAAGACTGTACAATATTTCTAGCTTTCTGCCTGGAGGCACTTTCCAGACCAAACGGAAGGAGGAGCCAAGTAAATAAAGCAATTTTCCTAAAACGAGGACAAAAAGATCAGAGTTCGGACAGGCTGTGGTGGCTGTAATTTTTGAAACAGAGCACCAGAGATGAAGGGGCTACACAGAGAAAGAAACCTTAAATCCCCTTGAGTCTTAAGCTGAATACTAAGCTGCATAAGGTGCAACTCTGTGACCTCAGCAAAGAGAACTCCTAGATTTCTGAAAGTAAACAAGTTCCCAAGCTGAGCAGGGAAACATTCAAGTTCCAACCAGGCAGAATGGAGAGATCTTGTTGAACTTTTGTGGCTTTTAGAAGAGACCCTAGAGGGATCGTGCCTATGTAGTAGGGCTAAACTAGCCCTAATGTAAAGGCTACTTTAGATCTTCCCTAACAAATCTTAAAAACAAGCCTTGAGAAAGATCAAACTGATCTGCAAGTAACTTAATTGCCTTAACATGCAACCATGTGGCAATACAATGTGCAGCATCCAATCAAAAATTACTAGACATGCAAATAAACAGGAAAATGTGATTCATAAACAAGAAAAATAATCAGTAAATAGAAGCAGACCCAGAAATGACAGAGGTTATGCAATTAGGTAACAAAAACCATAAAAGATCTACAATGTGCTCAATAATTTAAAGGAAAACATGAATATAATGAGGAGTGAAATGTAAACTATAAAAAAGAACTTTATGGAACTTCTAGAGCTGAAAACTACAATATCTGAAATGAAAAATTTACCAAATGCGTTTAACAGCAGTTTAAACAATGCAGAAGAAAAGATAAGTAGACTTGAAAACATAGTAACAGAAATTATCGATATTACAGAGAAGAAGAAAGCTGGGACACTTAGTGACTCATGAGAAAATACCAAATGGTCTGAAATAGTGTAAATGAAAACCCAGAGAAGGGTAGGGAGAGCAGAAGTAATAGTAGAGTAAATATTCAGGCAGTTTATAGACCTTGAACCAGGGAGGCCACAACCTTGAACCTGGCAGGACATTCTCCAAAACTGTTAAAAAAAAAAAACACATAAATCCACAAATTCAAGAAATCCAAAAAAAAAAACCCAAGTAGGGTAAAAATTGATCAAGATAGAAAATGCATTCTGAATTTTTTCAGCAATGGAGTGATTTTTCTGAATGGCCCAGTACCTGAAGTTTTAGTCCCGGGAGAAGAAGGAAAAATCTGTAAATCCGAGGGAACTGTACAACTTGTGATGAGGTAAAGTAGAAACTAGTCTAGGAGACACAAACACAGAAAGTTAATTAAGAAAAAGGGATGGGCTATCTGTAGAAACCAAATACCAAATATGCAGACATATCACAGACTAAGAAGAGAAACTCATGGGAATAAAAAAGAGTGGAGTGGCATTTCCAAGTTTCTTCACTTAAAAATTTTTGGCCCCTTGTCTCCACACTTTATTTCTCGGCAACAGTCATCATTGAACTGGACTTGACTCTCTATTCTTTTCCCTATCCAGTCTATCCTGCAGTTTACTGCTTCCAGAGTGGCTTTCCTTAACCCCAAGAATCTCATCAATTCTCTGCCACCCCATACACACAACAGAAGCACTGGGGATTGAACCCAGGATCTCGTGCATGGCAAGCATGGGCTCTACCCCTGAGCTACACCCCGCATCCCCAAAGCTTCCTATCTTTAGTCCTTTCTTTATGTTATTCCCTACTTTATCTTGCTTTTATTGAGCCTAGTTCTCTATGAGTCTCTGAGGACCATTAGAACTGATTTATGCTTCATCTGCCTCCTTTTGCTTCACACGTGTCCTCTCAGCCTCTTACATGCCTAGAGTCCTGGTTGTTCTGAACTTAAGAAAAGCATACAGGACTTAGAATCAGCATTTAAATCATAGCTCTGATTCTGCTGCTGAGAGACAGTCTAGAGCTGTTTTGTCTACTATGGTAGCCACTAGGCACGTGTGGCTATTGAGCAGTTGAAGTGTGGCTAGTGTGACTGAGAAATGTAATTTTAAAGTTTATGTAATTTTAATTTAAAACCTGAAACATTGTAAATCATTTTCCCATTAAACATACTGTGGAAAATCTTGTTATATTGTAGTTTATATTTTGGGTGTGTGCATAGTTACACACATAAACATATCTCGATCTAGTTGGTATTAATGGATTGACTGGTTTGAATGATTTTTTATTCCTACACATTCACATAACATTGTGTTTATTTGAATATTTTATGCAGACAGTGCAATTATGGTGATATCTATGTAAGTCATGATTGGTAATGAAATTGAAATATTTATTTTCATTTTATTTATGATATATTCAATTGTTTCTAGTTTAAAAAATAAGTATGGATAACTTTTAATATTTAAATGATGGCATACTACTGATGAGAATTGAGTAGAGATACAGAAGCTAATAAGTACTACAACTAAAATAGTTGTAAAAAAGAAAAGACTGGAAGAAGGCACATTGCAAATTTCAAAATAAATGGCAACTGTGATTTGCTGCAGCAAAGCAAATGAAAAACGCTTGTTTTTTAAAAAAAATATTTTTAAAGATAATAAAGTGAACAACATTAGGAGATTTTTTTTTGGCAAATACATAGTGGGTTTGATAAAATGTTTTCTCTTAACAGACCAAAGAGAATCAATATTAGTTGCTTGAACTTAGAATTAAATGTCCAACAAAAATTTTAAAAACAATTTTAGCAATATCTGAGCTTATAACTTTGGCCAGCTATAAGATGACTTGGATTCTTGCACAAAAATGAAAATTGTTTTTAGATGGGAATGATTGCTTGTTTAATACAAAATCTTTCTAACTATATCAAAATTCAATGGATTTTATTTTTGAAGAACTGCAAGGGCTGTCCTCAGCTTTAGAGTAGCTGATATGACACAGTGCACAGTTAACACTTTGGATGTGTTTTATTTCAAAAGATTTTCAAACTCAGGAAAAAAGTCTTATTTTGCAGCCTAAAAGCTTAACTCATTGGTGTAGATACTGTTGAGTCTTTTACAACTGAAGAAAGACTTCAGCTAGCTGTGAAAACTGTAGTTTCCATTACAATGAAAGGTTCTTCAACTACATTAAATCAAAAGCCTGGATTTGTTGAAATTTTAAAGCAAAAACCTGATCTTTCTTCTATTGCTTCATTCTTCTTATATGATATATGTTGAAGATATTTGTGCTCAGTTTTTTGAACCAAATGGATATAGTTGTTAAAAATTTTCTGTGTATGTGCAGATGCTATGAATCATCAGCTCATAGAATTGTAGAGAGAAATGGAAGAAAGTGAATGTAGTAATCTTGTTCTTTTCCAATGCTCATTGGTTGAGCAGTGGAGGACTTTTACAAGAATAGATTGTACTGTTAACTCTAATTAAAGATTTTTCTGAAACAAAAGAAATACTTGCCAAATGCTCAATCATCAAAGACAAAAAGAAAGCAGTTTGATTTTTGTTTTCTCACAGATATTACACTGCATATGAATGAGCTAAATTTGAAGTTCAAAGGAAAGGGAAAATTACTTGTGACCTAGCTAGAAGGTACAAAAATTTATGTTGAAACTAAAATTTTTCTTAATAAAAATCAATAAAAACATTTTAACACATTTTTCAAACATGAAATAGTATACAGATTTTCATTGCAATTAAGAGCATTATGTAAATTAGTTGCAAAAATTAAAAGAAAGTATGAAGAACAATATTAATATTGATTAATTCATAGTTGCTGTTCAATTTATGCAATACTTTGAATGAGATACTAATAATACCGGGCTGACACAAGAGTTAATGAATTACTTAACTTAGATAAATTTGAAACTGATAGAAGTTGCTTCAAAGTCAGATCATTTCTTCTAAAATAAAGGAACCAGATATGATAACAGATGAAAATATTTTTTAAAACGATGTTGGGAACTCAGCTCGGTTATTAGAAAGCTTTTAAGTATGTTTGGAATAATTTGGGTATGTGAATCTACTTTTTAAACCATCAGTTGTATGAAATATAAATGTAGATTAACTATTTCTGATGAAAATTTAGCATCTGAATTGAAATGTGCTCTAAGTTCAAAAATACACACTGGATTGAGAAGATTTCATGTTAAAATGTGAAATATATAATTAATAATTTTTACACAATTAGATGTTGAAATGATAATATTTTGAAGATTTTTGATTAAATAAAATGTATTATTAAAATTAATTTACCTGTTTCTTTTTACTTTTTAATGTGACTACTAGGACGTTTAAAGTTATGTATGTGGCTCACATTTGTGGCTTGCATTATATTTCTATTGGCAGCTCTGCTCCAGAGTAGAGGCTAGGCTTTAAACCCAGACAGCCCAATTTCAAGTCTAGTCTCTGACACTTCGTAATTGTATATCTTGGGCAAGTTGCTCATCATCTCCATGCTTCAGTTTTTCCATTCTAAAAATGCAGATAACAATAGTTCCTACCTCATAGAGTTGTTATAAGAATACTTAAATAGTATCTGACACAGCAATTACCATGTGTAATAGCTATTGTTTATTATTATTATAATATTATTATTATTATTAACTATGTGACCTTGAGAAGTTTCTTAACCATTAATTTACTAATTTCTAAGTTAGTGATAATAGCATCTACTTCTTGAGTTAAACGAGAGAAGGTATGCAGAATTGCTTAGCAGGAGGTAGGTGCCCACCACAAGCTTGCTGAATCTTCCAGATCTTAGCTGATATGCAGAAGTTTCTGTAATCTGGCTCAGCTCACCACTCTTAAATTCAACAGTGTGTGTGAAAGAAGTTGCAAACCATAAGCTACTCTTTAATTGTTAAATATTATTTTTGTTATTCTCTACCATGAAATTCCTCCTGTGAATATTTGTTCCCTAAACTTGTTTTACTTCGAGCCTCCCTAATTCCACTCTGTTACCACTTATGCTGAAGGCTTACTTTTCTGTGTGGCCTTCAGTGTGGACTTCAGCCCCAGTATGATCTCTCTCTCCCTCTCTCCTCTAAATTCCTGAAACATCCTGTGCCCATTGGCATTTAATCATATATTACTTTGTATTGTTTAATCCTGTAGGGTGAATGTTTTATAATTTGTGAGTTTGTCAACAGCACATGATAATTGTTCAAAAAATACTTGGTCAGCAAGTGGGAACACTTGGAAAAATTAGAGGGGGAAGGGTTTTGGCCCGGCAGACTCAAGCGTCTTCTACAAAGAACAAAGAGCGTCACTGGAGAAAGGTTTAAGCAAAAGTTTGAGATAAGCATGAAAAGGCAGAGCTGAGCTGATGTGGGAAGTGAGAAGGGCAGAGGTGGGAGCTAAGGACAGAGCAGAGGTCAGGAAGCCAAGTGGAAACCCACCCTGCAGGACATTCCTAGAACTCAAGGCAAAGCTCTTTCTTTCCCAAGTCCCTCCGCCAGTTATTTTTAGCCAGGTCCAATTTTAGAAAGAGACACAAGGTCTCACTCCAATCAGTTCTTTTGCAGATCTCAGACAGCTTTTCCCAGAAATTCCTTCCTCTTACTCTGGGAACCTTCCCTGTACCCAGGTATTGATATTTGGAAATTCTTCCCTCTGCTTTAGTCTTTGCTGACTGCCTGAAAGTGAGTGAGGTGGGGTGCCTTCTGCACTCCCAAACCCCCCTGGGTACTCCATCAGGAGAAGACAACCTACCTACCATCTGGGGCATTGCAGAATACAAACAGTGTCTGTTCCATGACAGGCACTCCATGACCACTGAATGAACCATTGAATGAACCAATGTCATTCTAATGACATTAATGGTTGGCATGGTTGATTCTTGTTTGGGTTACAGTGAAGGAAAAACATAGCTAATATGGAGAGAAAGAAGCTGTTGTTCAGACTCACAGACATGGTAAACAAACTTATGTTTACCAAAGAGGAAAGAGAGTCGGGGAGGGATAAATTATGAGTTTGGGATTAGCAGATACAAACTACTGTACATATAATATATTTAAAAAAAAAACAAGGTCCTATTGTATAGCACAGGGAACTATATTCAATATTCTATAGTAAACCATAATGGAAAAAATACAAAAAAGGAAATACACATACATGTGTATATACATATGTATGTGTAACTCAATCACTTTGCTATATACCAGAACTAGCACAACACTGTAAATCACCTAACTTCAATCAAAAAAAAAAAAAAAGGAAGCTGTTGTTCAACCATGACTCCTGGGCTTAACTCTCAACACCTCTCAACACAAGGTTCAAGTTTGTTTTGCACGTTTGTGGCTCCAAGGTGATGGTGAATTGGCAAGGAGATAGGAGACGGCATGGTGGGAGTCAGGAGAGCCATGGTTCAGGCTTTATCACTAACCTTAGGTGAATTTGGGTACCAACTCACTTGGGTTTGCAAACTACAGAGGTGCCTTCCTGCCCTAAAATTCTATTATTTTAAAGTTTAGGCATGATGCACCAATGACTGTCATACCTCCCCAGGGAAAAGGGTCACTAACAACTGGACTTGGGGAAGTAGGACATCTCAAGTCTGGTTACCTTGGCCCCCAGGCTTAAGGACATAGGAGTAACAGAGGCCAGCACGCCTGGAGAGGGATCCAGCTGTCTTGGTCACTTGTTCATTCACCCACCCAGGTATAGCCAGTCTCATTCTCTCTCTCTTTTCTAACTTTATTCCCAGCCCCCAAGCCAAAATCTAATTACATAATTAAGCACTTAGTAAGTGTTCTCTGACACTAATTGTTAATGAACTTGGCCAATGCTGCTTCCTGTTTTGAAAGAAACAAGCCCATTTAAAAAGCTAGTCCATGCCCACAATACCCACTGCGTCTTAGAAATCAAATGGGCACTTTAACTGTTTTAGAGGGAAAATAATTAGATGTAAAAATAGGTTAAAGTTCTTACAATAGAGAGGGTGGCTGTTGAAAGGGGAAACTTTGGTAGCAGAATATGATTGTGATACCAAACTAATACTGGTCGGTCGGTCTGTCTGTCTGTCTATCTATCTATCTATCTATCTATCTATCTATCTATCTACCTACCTACCTACCTACCTACCCTATCTGTTCTCAGACTGTTCTGAACTAGTATCAGAAATATCATGAACATGCTGTCTTTTAGAGCCTACCTTCTTCCTGGGATTTTAGAGTAGCAGGTAAGAGACACCTGTAAGACTTTGGAAGACATCTTCCTAGCAAACTGCTTCTTAGTCTCCCAGGTACTTTTGAAGGGCACCTTGGAATGAATTCTAGGAGTCATAGAGGAGCCCTTTAAGCTTTACACCAGGCCTGCTCATGTTCCTTAGTGGAAGAAGAATCAGGATGCCCTCCCAACCTTCTTGGTATGTGCACTGAACAGTACAAGGGGAAGAGGGAAAGAGAAATGTTGGGGAGGTAGTAAAGGTGTTGGGAGAACTGGTGGGTGTTCAGGAGAGGTGGTGTGGTTATTCCCCATAAAGCTATTCCACCTTCTCACTCTAGATCCATGACTACCAACTGCTGAAGGATTAAACTGAATGCTATTATGTTTCTTCTTAAAATCTTTCATCCCAAGGATGCTTGATTTTGCAGCCTTGGCTTGACGTTCAGTCCTGCCTGTATCTTCAAATTCATTTCCCATACTCCCTGCCACACCTAAATTCTTATAATTCCTCATCTGCTCTCTCCTTTTGACATCACTGCCCATGCTGAACTTGCTCTCAGAATGCCCTTTTCCACCTTCCTCACCTTCCATTTTCCATTTGTTCTTTAAGATAACTCAGGTGCCACCATCCCTGACATTC
Source organism: Vicugna pacos (assembly GCF_048564905.1). Taxonomy (NCBI): domain Eukaryota; kingdom Metazoa; phylum Chordata; class Mammalia; order Artiodactyla; family Camelidae; genus Vicugna; species Vicugna pacos. The sequence continues at coordinate 12,938,791 of NC_133009.1, read as the reverse complement.
CCTTGAGCTTGGTCTCCCTTCTTTTTTTATCTCTGAGACCCCAGGCATATTTCTATCATAATCTTTAGTACAGAATACTGTAGTCATCTCTTTGCCTTACTGTCTCCCTAACTAGATTTATGGACCATAAACTCTTTAAGGTAAACCTATGTATTAACCATAATTATATTTCTGGTGTCTTGCACAATGCCAGGCACTTACTGAAGCTCAATAAATGTTGATGAACCAATTAATTAGGTATAGATTGGGGGTAGAACCATCCCAACAGCTGGCATTGGCATGATACCATAGCTAGCACACAGCTGGTTTCATCTTCAGCGCTCTCCTAGACATAAGCCTTGAGCTCCACAGACATCCTCTGACCTGGGCTCTGCGTCCATATACGATTCACATTATTCTCTTCATCTAGACTTGAATTCTTCAACCCCAAGCTTCATGTTCTCCCTCTTCTTGGAAATCTCTTCCGTTTTTAAACCCATTTGGTTTTTTTCCTTCGTGTCTCTGCCCCCCTCATCATTATGAGCGCTGTATTTTGGGGTACATGTTTCCATGTCTATATTTGCATGCATGGGGGTGTCCTCTGCCTTCTCTGCTCAGGTCAAAGTTCTGCAGTTGGCCCTGGCTCTCCACCAAGCCCACCACAGTGCTATGTCCACAGTGGAACTTGCCTCCTTCACTGGTCTAGAGCCTGTTTGCGACAATTCACAGGAGGCCAACTACTGTGGCTTTCTTTGTAGCTGTTCATTTCCACTCTGTTCCAAGCCCTGTACCAGATCTGTGCTGAGTTATTGAATATTAGTGATTTCACTGCTCTCTCAGAGATATCAGGGGGTTGTATGTCATGACCTCAACAAGCTCAGAACAATTCAACAACATGTGATATCTCAGCTGGGGTTGGAACACCTCTACAATTTCCTGATATATCTTTTAGGAGAGAAGGAATAAATTTTGGTGCCTGGCCTTTCAGGGATTGGAATTCACTGAGATGCAAGATTTCTACTGCAAATAGAAAACTATCTTTATAATAGATAAGTTTATACTGTACAGCACAGGGACTGTATTCAATATCTCATAGTAACCTATAATGAAAAAAATATGAAAACAAAACAAGAAAACTGTCTTTACATAAGGTTTAACTCTTAGCCACCCATCTATACTGAATATGTTTTATGGTTTATTATTTACTTTTAAAAAATAGAGGATTGTATTCAGACACTTTTGTTTTCATCTAGTGGTCTACACTTGAGAAATGCTGGCTCAAGTTGGGAGTATCTGTGACCACAGGATAGACAGAAGTAAACTGGCCCACGAAGGAATCAGATTTGTGACCTTGGTCTTCTTACCACTTACCCAAGTGGGATGTGGGCCCAGAGGCCTGACGAAACTGGAGCTTGATGACTGCAGACTTGAGAAAGAGCGAGCTTCCCTGCAGATGACCAATGGCAGGTCCCGGTGGCTTTTAGGGCAATCTGACCTGAGATCCTTGGTGACCAGCTTCCTCCTCAAATAGCTTCCTGTTTCAAATGGTCTTCCCCACTTCAGCAGGTAGAAATCCATCAAGCGACACGCCTTTTAAGCTTGTGCCATGATGGTCAAGAGTAGGGGCTTGGGAATTAGGCACATCTGAGTCTGCATCACAGCACGGCCACCTGGTTGCTGTTTGGTCTTGTGAAGGTTGCTTAACCTCCCTGAACCTTATGTCCTCATGTTTCAAAAGGGGATGATGGTAGCACCTACTTCATATGTTGGCCAGGAGATTACATGAGGAAAGGCTTGTAAAGCACTTGGCATGTGGTTAGGTACTCACTCTACAGTAGCTCTTCTTTGTATATTAATAGTATTAAGAAGAGCAATAATAGGAAGTTATTTTTCAATGATAACTGCAAGACAGGGCCCAGGTTGGCAGGGCCCTCAGGCCACAACCCGAGTCACTCCTTACTGCCTTCTGCCAAGGTGACCCAGCTTGGCTGTGACAGCTCTGTCCAGGGCTGCTGAGTGAGGTAAGAATCTGGGCCAGGCTCAGGCTGCCTGGGCCTGACCCCTGGGCTGGCAGCTGTGGGAGGAGGAGCCCAGGGGCAGGAGAGAAATGGGGTGTTAGTGGGTGCGCTAGGACTCCGGGGAGGAAGTTGGTTTGTGGTGGGGTGAGGGCGGGGTAAGGAAGAAGGGATGGGCAGAGCTTGAGAGGTTTTTAGCAGGAAGGAAGGCAATTGAGAAAAAAAAAAATCCACCTTGTGTCTTATTGGCTTCTCGAAACAAAGAATCAGAAATAGGACCCAACACAAGGCTTCTGGAGTGTCACAAAATATCAGAATGTCCTCCCTTTGATTTTTTTGGGGGGGCGAAGGAGGGAAGAGGGGTTTCACAACTGCCTTATCTGCAGCTCCAAAAATGGAAAACTGGGCTGTGTCTCACGAATGGTCAGACTGTCAGATCAAGAGTAAATGTGTGTTTTTTTTCACCCCCTAAAGCCTTATTGCACAACTCAGTGTTATTTCCACAGGCTGCTGAAGTAATTCTGCTCTTGAAATCCTGCCCCATGTGGTTTTTCTTTTCTTGTTTGTTAGCCCAGTAATTAAACAGTCATGACAGAACAGTCCCCCAGTTCTGCAGGGGCACAGGCCTGGGAGTCAGCAGCAGCTACCATGGCATCTCCTGAAAGAGGAGATGGGTACGTGGGTACTTGGGACTGGAGTAATAGGATGGGTCCCTGCCCTCCGGGAGCGCCTAGCCTAATGCCTTCTTTAACCATCAGTTATCCAACTGAGACGCAGCTTGGTGCAGACTGAGTACCGCGCTAGAGCCATGCTTCAAGGATGAATCCTAGAACGGTTCTCCTATCTCAAACAGGAAGCAAGAGCCACAGGAGAGCAGGATTTCAAAAGCAAGGTCTCTTCAGTGCCTTGGAAACACCCACTTGCCTGCCCACCCTCCCTAGAGTTTCACTTCTTATCTCTGCTCAACCACTCACTTTTCCATATTCTTTTTCAGACTTTAGTCTCTGAACTTTAATCAGGCTTTGTTTACTTAACCAGTTGATTTATTTGACTCCAAGTCTCCTCACCTCCTCATGCAATGGCCTGTTGTTTGGAACAGCTTATTGTTTGAAATCTCTCAGCTTGTTTTTTTTTTTTTTTTTTTGTCCTCACCTCAGATTTTGCACATTCAAAATCAACCCTTCATCCTCAGCTCCAAAATCAGCCTGGTTTCCTCATTTCTACTAAACAGAGCCACCATTTACTCGGTCATTCAAGTTAATCTTTGACTCACACTCACTAGCTTCATAGTCACCAGCTGACGCGGCTGCTTCTTCATTCATCTTGAAATATCAGTCTACTGGCCCCTCATCACTGTCACTCCCATAAGCCCAAGCCCTTATCACTTCCTCATGCCTGGACCTTGGTAACAGCCCCCTACCAGACCTCCCCCACTCACTCCATCCCGCTCATCATGTCAAAATTCATCCACCCAGAGTGCAGATTTCATCAGTCTCCTTTCTGCTCAGCAGCCTCATCACTGCCTGTAGCACAAAGTCCAGCCAGACACACAGCTGGCATTCCCCACATTCCTCTGTAGTCTGGCCACCGACTTCCTCAGGCAATCTCCCTGCTCCCCAAAGGACATCCACTGCTCATGCCAGGCTGCTTCAGTACTGCACCCTGCTTGGTATATGGGAGATGCCAACTCCTAGGAAGGGAGAGAGGGAGGCAAGGAGGAAGGAAGTGCTTGGCAACTTCCTCTCCACAAGTCTTCCTCCAGGGTCACCAGTCCTTACCCCCAGTACCCAGCTCTGAACTGCTCTGCCATTCAGGGCTATACCACTCGTTAAAATGCAAGCAAAAACTTGTATTATGAAAATTTCCAAACACATATAAAACCCTCATGAACTCATGAGCCAGCTTGAACAGTCATCAAGTTTTGCCCTATTTATTTCATCTATTCTCTATCCACCCTTTTTGTGTGTGTGTGTGTGTGTGTGGCAGGGTGGGGGAAGGCTCACTGTGTAAATTTATACCTAAATACTTCAGCATGCATCTCAAAAAAGGACATTTCTGAAAGCCACAATATTATTATCACATCTAATAAAATTGATAATAATTCTTTCTTATCATCCATTTCTCAGTCTATATACAAGTTTCCCAAATCGTCTTTAAGAAATCATTTTTTGTAAATCAAAACTACAGTGAGGTATCATCTCACACCAGTCAGAATGGCCATCATTAAAAAGTCCACAAATGATAGATGCTGGAGAGTGCGTGGAGAAAAGGGAACCCTCCTACACTGCTGGTGGGAATGTAGTTTGGTGCATCCATTATGGAGAACAGTATGGAGATTCCTCAAAAAACTAAAAATAGACTTACTGTATGATCCAGCAATCCCACTCCTGGGCATACATCCAGAGGGAACTCTAATTTGAAAAGACACATGCACCTCAATGTTCATAGCAGCACTACATACAATAACCTAGACATGGAAGCAAACTAAATGTCCATTGACAGGTGACTGGATAAAGAAGTGGTATATTTATACAATGGAATACTACTCAGCCATAAAAAAGAATAAAGTAATGCCATTTGCAGCAGCACAGATGGACCTGGAGATCGTCATTCTAAGCAAAGTAAGCCAGAAAGAGAAAGAAAAATACCATATGATACCACTCATATGTGGAATCTTAAAAAAATTAAAAAGAAAAGAAAAAAGAGGACATTAATGAACTCATTTACAAAGTAGAAACATAGTAAAACAATCTTATGGTTACCAGGGGAAAGGGGGTGGGAAGGGATAAATTTGGGAGTTTGAGATTTGCAAATGTTAAACACTATATATAAAAATAGATTAAAAACAAATTTTTTTCTGTGTAGCACAGGGAACTATATGCATTTTTTAGGAAACTATATTCAATATCTTGTAATAACCTTTAATGAAAAAGAATATGAAAACAAATATATGTATATACATATGCATGACTAGGACATTATGCTATACACTAGAAATTGACACATTATAACCAACTATACTTCAATTAAAAAAACAAACAAAAACAAAGAAATCACTTTTAGGGTTGGGTATGTTTTAATTAGGATCCAAACAAGGTCTCACTTACTCATCATAATTGGTTGTGCCTGTGAGATCTCTTTTAACTCGTTTTAAACTGTAATAGTCCATTTTTCCCCACTTTTCCCCTATGCCATTGCCTAAATAAATAAACAAACAAAGTAGATCCTATAGAATGTCCCACATTCTGAATTTGGCCAATTACTTCCTTGTGGTATCATTTAAAATCACTCATCTCAACCCTTACACCTTGCCTTACCTCGTCTTTGACCTAACTTTCGTACATGCAGGTACTGCTACCTCCAGGTGGAAGTGTGAGCTCCCAAAGAGAAGTCTGTGTGTGTGCATGTGTGCACTTGTGTGTGTTTGGCTTCGGTGTTATGAAGAGCTTTTCCCATACCAGAGCCTCAGTAAATACGTGCTGATTAGCATTTATTGTGCTCTACTGTCTGCAGAATTGTGTACTGGCATGAGAGATACAGAAAGAAAGAGACAGATTCCAAACCTCAGTGTCTCCAGTTTTGTCAGTTAGGCAGGACAGCAGTTCTCACACTTGAACATGCATCAGAACTACGTGGAAGGCATTGCTGGGTTCCACGCCCAGAGGTCTTGACTCCGTAGGTCTGGGATGGGCCTTGAGAATCTGCATGTCTAACAAGTCCCCAGGTAATGTTGCTAGTTCAAATGTTGAGAACCACCAATATCAGACACAAGCTTCAGAAAGTGGGGCACAGTCCCCAGTGGCCAGGCTGTTTACACAGTGAGATGAGGGGGTCTGACTGTAGGGTGGAGGAGTGGAGGAAGGGGTCAGCTAGGTTCTGTGAGTCCCAGAAAGCTTTAGAGGAGTGATGGGAGGCAGGGGCCTTCCCTAGGCTGGATCCTGAGAGCTTCAAGCAAGGCTCCCCATGAACAAAGTGTATGCCTGCAGCTTTGCCTGGTGTAATGATTCAGAGCAGCCCCATATATATGGACCGCTGCCAGGCAGGATGTGGCTGAGGCTTTTTGCCACTGCTCCAGTGTCTGCCATCCAGATTTGGAAGGAAAAGATGCCCTTTGAAAGGAGTGGGCAGAATGAGAAAACTTGAAAGTCTTTTAATAGCCTCCTAGAATCAAAGTAACTAAATTACAAAATTTTGTTATTTTGCTCAACACTCTCAACCAAACTCCTTTCCATTTTGGGCTTATTTCTTTCCCTGCAGATAGTAGCTAGCTATTTCTTCTGCCTCCACACATAACTGTCCCACCCCACTCCAAAACTCCCTGCAGGATGCTGCCTAGCTGTGTTTTTAAAGCACCACAAATACCCCTGTAGCTCCCTTCTGCCTGTACAATGAAGGCCAGACCCCTCGGTGGAGTATCCAGACCCTCTACAGTTTGCATTCCCATCTGTGAGCCCCCTTTCCTTACTCCACCACACACTCATTTCCTGTACCTCTACACGTGCTATTTGCTCAGCCTGAAGTGGCCGCACCCCCTTCCTCTCCCCAGCCTTAAGTCTCTTGTAAATAGCTTGTTTTTTCTTTTTTTTGAGGCACAATTAAAATGTCACCTCTAAAGCTTCCCCAGATAGTATTAATGGCTTCCCCTTTGTTCTCTCTGTAATCTACTTCATTACTCTGAGTTGCAATAATTCATTTATACATCTGTCTCCCTGAAAAACTCCCCACATGAGTCTTAAAAAGATCTGTGTCTTATTAATATTTTTACCTGTGACAGCCGATGTTAGGCACTCAGTAAATGTTGAATAAATGAATGAATGAACAAGCTCCCTGGCTAGTTTGTGTTAGCTACTGTTGCTGGACCCTATTGCTACTGTCCAGAGCAGAGTTCCTCAATCAGATGAGTCCAGATCCAGGTTCTGCCCCCTTACTGGTTGTGAGGCCACTAACCGGAGGCTAACCAGACTCACCCTCTCTATAGCTTAGTGTCCTTATCTGTAAAATGGGGGTATTGCTAGTACTCACCTCATAGAATGGCTGTGAGGATTGAATGAGATTAAACCATGTTAAAGGACCAGCGTGGTGCCTGGCACAGAGCAAGCACTCAGTAGCTCTCCATCATCATCATTACCTTAGAAAACAGCCTTCCAGGATATTGTTACCACTTATGGAAAATTACATCTATATATGTGTGTGTATGTATATATACCTCTCTCCATATGGAGAGAGAGAGGCAGAGAGAGAGAGAGGGAGACAGATACAGTTGGGAGAATGCTCACTAAGGGGATGTTGAGTGTTTTTTCACTTACATTTTTCTTTATTGTTAGACTGCTTGATAATAAATATTGATTTTTACATACACTTAGCACTTCAATTCCCAAAACACACCCCCCACACACATACACACAAACATTCCAACCCGCAACATGCATATATCACCCCTGCAGACACACACAATGCACACAAACACACCTACTCTCTTGGGAAGCAGCAAGGTTAAGTTCAGAGGTGCCCCAGCCTCAGGGATGCCAGGGACGTGGCTGCAGTGAGAACGTGGAGGCCTCGGGACATCTCTGGCTAAGAGCCAGCAGGAAGGGCGGGCAGCCCGCCAGCTCTGGAACAAGGAAGTGACATTCCTATTCATTCAAGCTTTCCAGTAAACATCCAACCAGCGTATCTGGAGACCCTTATGAAGTGCAGGCCTTGGAGGGGAGGCCCAGCTGCTCTGGACTGTTTCTCAGGTGGAGGTGAGACTCTGGGGCTGCAACACCCAGCACGACACACAACACACGACACACGACACACACACACACACTACTGTCAGGAGGTAACTACCTTCCTGACTGGGCTCTCCAGAGCAGAAAGCCACTAGCTGCTGTCAGAAATGATTTCTCTTTATTCCTGAAAATTTAGGTACTGAATGGATGGAGGAAGCTAAATTCCACACTTTCATTGGACGTTACTCTTTCTTCCACTGAAAGAGAAAATTTGTAGTGAATTTTGAACTGGCTTTGCTGCTTGGCCTCCATTTTGCTGAAGCTTAATATCATTTTTTTAGGAGGGGGGAGGTAATTAGGTTCATCCATTTATTTATTTTTAGAGGAGATACTGGGGATTGAACCCAGGACCTTGTGCATGCTAGGCATGCCCTCTACCACTTGAGCTATATCCTCACCTGGAGCTTAATATCAAATGTATTATTATAATCAGACTGCTCCACGTTGGAGTGTGTTGTGACCCAGAAAAAGCAGGTGACATATGACCTCCAGAGATCAGCTGAGCTTTTCCATTGAAGGCAACAAACGAGGACAAGAATCAGGTCAGAGATGAGGAAAACCTCTGGACCTGTGAGCCACCCCTGACCTTTGGACAAGAACCTGAAGGGATTAGCAGCAAACAGAATAGAACCCTGTCCAGAGTGGAAAACCCACACAGGGTGGGCTCTGCTGCCAGGCCCCCAGGTCTCTATCCAGTTTTGAGTCAGCAGGGAGGGTCACAGGGTCAAGGACCACCGACAGGTGCCCAGCTTAGGGTAGGAAAAGAAGGAATCCCTAATTCCCTCAAAAGATACAATCTCTACCTGCAAAAAGTTTATACTGTAGTTAGGAAAATAAAATGGGCACTCAGGGGACAATCAGAAAGAAGTATCCAACCTTGAGATCCTAAGTGCAGAAGAAGTTCAGAGAAATAGGAAACCAAGCAGGGCACCACATACAGACACAGAGATTGTACCACGTGCAGTCTGCACGACTGGACCACTTTCAATGCCTGTGTAATGCTGAAGACCCCAGTCATCACCAGCCTGATGAGGAACAATCCAGGTAGAAATGAAGATGCATTTACATAACCCAAATTGTATTAGCTTGTAGCTCTGGTGGTTTAGGACCTTAGTTCATCTTTCTATCACCACAAAGTTTCCCAATCCTTTCCTTCCTTTAAAAACATTGAAATATAACATACATACCACAAAAATTACCATTTTAAAGTGGTTGGTAGTATATTCACAAGGTTTTGCAACCATCATCTCCATCTGATGCCAGAACTTTGTCATCACGGAAAAAGAAATCCTGCAGCCAGTAAGAACTCTTCATTCCCCTCTCCCCCCGCCCCGTGCCCCTGTCAATCACTAATCTACTCTCTGTCTCTATGGGTTGGGATTGCCTGTTTTGGAGCTCCCATGTCAATGGGATCATATGATATATAGCCTTTTGTGTCTGGCCTCTTTTACTTAGCATGTTGTCAAGGTTCATCCATGTTGCAGCATGTATTAGTACTTTGTTCCTTTTCTCACTTTTTCCTGGGCATCCCAGATGGTGGTTCCCAAGTGCTCAGGCTCAAGTGTGTTCATGGACACCTGCTCCCCAGAAGCCACTTGGGAGAAGTGCCTCACAGCTACTACCTCTGCCCCCTGTGAGGACGCTGGTCTCCTGCCTCAGTTTCATCTTCTGGTTCTTTGAATTGGAAACTCCTAAGGTGTCAAGTGGCATTCAGTTCCCATCAGTCCTCCTGTCTCCGAGCTGGAGTCATCTCCTATGCAGACTTGGGACCTGGTCTCCCTCACTGTTTCGGTGGTGCCTTTGTCCCCGGGACCTTTAGGAAGGCCCCACCTTCAGCTTGTAATCCCTCTCTGGTACCCAAAGGAGGGTCTGGTCTTCTATCCACTGCCCCCCTATCTCTCTCACTCACTCTGACCCTAGAGACCAGGGTGGGAAGAAGCCCAGGACAAAACAAGCACATCCTAAGACAAGAATTGGTGTGAAAGTAATTTTTTAGGATGTGTTCCCAGGAAATACCAGTAGTAGTGTGGGGAAGAAGCACGGAGCAGATGTGGAAACCATGAAGGGAGTGGCATCAAGTGAGGTCCTGCTGAGGGGAACTTCAGCTCTGCGCTGCAGGGGAGCAATGGTGCATGTCAGACCTCAGAGTGGGGTGCTTGTACTCTGCACCTGTCAGTCACTGGTTGAGGGCTGCTCCCTGGTGTGGACTGTCCAGGCCCTTTAGCTCACAAAGACCCCAGGCAAAGGCAGTCCTGCAGCCTGAGAGCAGCCCTTTGATGCAGAGACACAGGTGCTGGCTCTTAGAGGTGAAAGCACACAGCCTCTGCCACCCTCTCTTTCTGGGGGTGTCCTTTCCCCACAAATGTGTCAGAACCTGGCACATTTTATCATGTAGCCCAGTGCTGAGATCCAGTATTTGTTGATAGAGAGATGGAAGGCTGATTGGTTGATCAATCAATCCATAGACAGCCTTTATTAGAGTTCTAAAAGTAATCGTCTTTACAACCATAAACCACGTGGAAAAATGGAGGACATTACACACACCTTGGCTCTTTCCCACTTACTGTATTTTGTATTTCAGGCAGGTGCAAAAAAAAAAAATTGAAGGCAGTACCTGCTGGATTGTTGATGTAAAGGAAGGAAACTTAGGGAAACTGGTTTCATGAAGTTCCAGGTGGCAAACTCAGTGGTCAACAAAGTGTCCAAGTTTGATGAACCAGGGTTGCAGGCTAATGTACCCCTCTCCCCCTGCATTCTGGAAGGGCCTCTCTCTGGTTTCTGCAATGGGCCTCATTTTCTTCTTTTTTAATGTGCGTAGAAGCCCAGGGAGCAGGGAACAGAGTTGGGCAGGTCACCAAACATCTTTATTTTTCCATTTCCTCAACTGCTTTGCCCCCATCCCAGGGTATAAAGATTAGATCAATGGAAATGAAAGGCTTTGAGAAACATACCATGCTCACAAATATAATGAATATTTTAAAAATAGTTTTTGGCCTTTTGTTTGTTTGTGTGTTTGTTTTGGAATCTTGAGCAACGAAGGGGAAAAGTTTCAAAGAATGAGGCTGAGAAGACCTCTTGAGTCCTCAGTGGGGTCTGGGTCTCATCACGACCTCTCATTCATTAACCTGAATGAGAAGCCTGTTTAGACCTTCCAGACCACAGCAGGACTAATCAGTACAGTTCCACAAGGGGCACCAGCAGAATTCAGAGGGAAGGAGAGAAAGCAGAAGAGGAAAATAAGAAAAGGTGAGGGGGAAATGAAGGAAATGGATGAGAAGGGGCAGATAAAGAAGTAGGGGGTAAAGGAGAGAGAGGAAACAGAGATGACTGGGCAGGAGGGTGATGGGTGCCATTGTGATGTCCCGTGACATCCACCTCCTGGGCTTCCCAGGCCCTGGGTCTGGGGTGGAGGCCACATTTGCCACCTCCAGCCTAACTCTCAACTCTCTGGCTACCTTTCTAAATTCTTTGAGGGCAAAAAATGTTCAGGAGGGTCTCCGATGCAATCTGACATTGACCCCCACAGATCTCCTGCAGGCCTTGGGCAGAAGGTGGCCAGGAGAGCCAGGAAGCAGAGGCCCTGATCCGGCTAGCAAACAGAGGGCCCTCAGTGAGCGTGCCAGCCTGTAAATTGTCCTTTTGTTTTGCAGGCTTTACCGAACACGGTTTTATTTCATGTGACTGTGCTATTTCAGGAGGAGTAAATATTGCCGGCGGTCTGTTTAAAAAGGCCAATGACCTGAAATGTTTTTTTTTTTCCCTTTTCTTTTCCATTTGAATTATCTCCAAGAGACAGGCCTGCCCGAGCATCGTGCAGTTTTAATTCACTGGCTTTTAGTTCTAACTTTCCCTTTTTGTCTCGTGATGTGCTGGACTGGCAAACAAAGGCAGGGGAGATGTGGCATACAGACATAAAGAGCTGACCTAGGCCCAAGGAAAGAGCAGGGAGACGCCCAGGGTGCAACCCGGAAGCAGGCAGGGAGTCCTAGGCTCTCCACTGCCCTGGCAGCTTCCAGGGCTGGTGTTTGACCTATAATTATAGCCTCTTTCCTCTGATTTCCTCTGTGAAAATAGCAACATTCAGACTAAGCACAGAGTGGAAAAAAGCACTGCATAAAGGATTAGGAATTTATAAATACATTTAAAATTACAGGATTGCTACCCCCATGGTTTAGTTCTCTGAAGAGTGGGTTGGGAAGGGAGTGGGGCACAGCTCTTGAAACTTGTCTCAAGTCCTAAAATACCCAGGTGTGCTTCTCTGGGGGGCCTGGTCAAGGAAGATTCATTACAGATTTTTTTCACTGGATGTCAATCATTGTAAAAAAGGATGTCCCTGGCCAGGCACATCCCACTCCTGGGATTTTTATTGTGACGCCTTAAGAATTCTCACTCACTATCTAGTGTTCTAGTCTCTTCTCAAACTCATTATCTTTAAGGAGAGGGTAGAGGATATCCTTGTCTCATAAAATACCTCCCAGTCTTCTGGGACCTGCTTTTCCTCCTAGACAAGCAACATATTCATGTTGGAATTGTCATGTTCTTATATGACCCAGCACCTTGGTCAGAGATCACTCACTCTAGACTTTAATTTGGAACAAGGAAAGGTCATCAGGAGAGTTCATCTCTGGTGAAGGAGACTGTCAGATGGAAATACGGCCATGGAAAGTGAAGTCAGCCAGTGCAGTGAAAGAGAATGAACTAACCATGAGGGAGAACCAGAGACAAGCAGCAGAGACAAAGGCCTGGCCCCAAAGTCTTTGGTTCTTGTGGTCCCTGAGCCTGGCACCATGCATCCTTGAGCTCTGCTTAGTTTGGATGCTCAACCTTTCCTTGAATTCCATGAACTAATATATTCCCTCTTTTGCCTAAACAAATTCAAGTGGCGTTTCCACTTGGTGTGTGCAAGCAGAAGTCTTGACTAATATGACTGGGCAAATACCAAGAACATTCTAGGGAAGTTGACAAAGCAAGGTTATCAGTGCAGCTTCTTGAAATTGGTTTCACAAGAGGTTAAGGGCAATATTGATAGTATGATGACTGAATTGCTGTCGGACTCTACTTTCCAGAAAGATAAATGGCAGGAAGAAGGGTGACAATAGCCCAAGCAGTATTTATGACCCAACTACTAAAGAAGTGACAGGAATCTGGGGAGGAGACTTGCACTCTGGCCTCTGCCTTCATGTGGAATCACATATCACCTTTCCAGATAGGAGGTTTCCAGAAGAGAATGCAAGATGTCTTAATATCAGATCTATAGTAAGTTCAACCCAGATTTCCATATTTGCTTCTCAGTAGAGTGAACAATAGTGACCCACCATCAGCAGCATAACAGCCTGTCCCATGCTTAGCATTGCCACCTCCACACTAAATGACACCAATCCTCTCTTGTGTCAGTGGGGCAAATGGAGCGGCCTGGCATGATGGCGTGGAAAATGCCCTGAACTGGGAGTCCAAGGACCTGGATTCCAGCCTAGGTTTTTAGCTACCAAGCACTCAGAAGACTTGCTAAGCCTCTGAGTCCAGTTTCCTCATCAGCTAATCAAAGAATTGGGCTAGACGATCTCTAAAATTCCTTCCAACTCCATTATGCCATGACTCAAATGTAAGTTACTGGCCTAGAATCATTCTCCACAATGCATACTGTTTGCTTTCCACCAAATGCAGGAAGGACAAAGAAGAGAGAGAGAAGAAATTCAGATTTTTTTTGTTTTCTCATATTTAAGGTGAGATGGCTCTTTTACAAACTTAAGGTTATTTCAAATACACCATTTTTAAAATAGCAAGTTTATAACATGTCTACTCTAGAAAATATAAATACAAATAAGCAAAAAGGAAAGAACTTAATCTACAATATTTGCTATCAAAGATAGCTTCTATTAATATTTTGCGTATATAAATGAAATTTTTTTCTACACATATATATGTACTATTTTTCCTTATGAAATCAGGATGGGACTCTCCATTTTGTTACTCAAGTTGATCTTCTCATTTAGCAACATACTGAAAACATCTTTCTGTGTGAATAAATATGCTTATATAGCATTGATTTTAATAGATATATATTAATCTGTTGTTTGGTTGTACCTTAATTTAATCAATTTCTTATGACTGGATAGCCGAATAGTATTATTTTTCATTATTATGAACAATCTTATAAATACACTTTGTGCATATATGTATGTATATGCATATGTGTATAGTACACATATATGCAAAAGTGTGTTTATGTATATATATATGTATACAGTAAGGTTTGTAAGTGAGCAGCCAGTAGCAATTCAGTGTCGTTAGAGATGCCACGCATCCATACCCTTTCCTTGTGGTTCATGCATTAGTCAAGCTCCTTCAGGTTGCAGGGAACCCTTTGATTCCTCTGTACTTCCCACCATCCTGGTCACAACTGATTGGATTGGCATCTTCTCGCCCACAAAGACAGCCATCTGGAGAGTGGCCAAAGGGCTGTGAGGGGCCTGAGGGATTCCTTTTCTGGATGGTGACTGAATTAGCTGAGCAGATCCTCCCTCGGGGCGTTGGGGACCATCCACATAAGCAGCTTCCTTATGAAGGGAAGGCAGGGTCACGGATCCACCGGTTTTACCCCATGAACTGTAACCAGTGGGTTCCCTACCACCTGGGAGAGAACAGAATCCCTTCCTGTGTGAGTTCCAGGGTCCACCCTCCCTGGCTCCAGGTAGATTAACCAGGAGGATAAAGTTGTGGTCTCTGGAGCTGGCGGGCCTGGGTTCAGATCCTGGCTCTGTCGCTTCTCCCCTGTGTGATCTTGGGCTAGTCCCTCAGCCTCCCTCTTCCCGAGTTTCCCCAAGTGAAAATCAGGACAAGGCCAACTACAAAAGGTTACTGTGAAAACTGAATGAAATAATACAGAAAAGCCTTTAGAAGAGAGCCCAGTATACAGCAGACATTCTTTTCATTAGACCTCTGCTAGCAGGGTTTGCTCTATCTGGAATCTCGGAATGTAGGGTGACTTACAGGTCACTGATACCTGCAAGAACAAGCTGATAACTTCAGATATTCTGCGACTATTAGTTTACTCCGTAGGAACTTCTGTTTCTTCCACCAGATCTGCGACCTCCTTGAGGGCATAGGCAAGGCGTCAGGTTCCCTTGTGCCCTCCATGGTGCCTTGTGCCAGGGAAGTGCCCCATTCATGATAGACTCTACTGATTGGTCAGAAAGAATTTTCCGGGCAGCCCCAGCACAACCAGTTTGGACGAGTGTAGTGGTCAGCGGGGCCAGCAGCCCAGCCGCCCCGCCCCCACCGCAGCCTTCCTGGGGCTGTTGCTTCTCCCCCCCACCCCCACCCCCGCCCAGTGCCAGCAGCCCTCGCCGCCACCGGCAAGCGGGAGCCTCTGCTGCGTGCAGAGCCGAATTCTTGGGACGGGAAGTCATTGTATCCTACTTCAGTTTGCAGGCTTAGGGAAACAAAGCTCACCCAGGGCCTTCTTTGGCTTGTGCCAAGAGCACAAAATGTAGGGATACGATCTATCTTGAGGACTCCTCCCTCCAGGAAGGCAGCACACTTGCTTGCTTCCTGAGAGGGACTCCAAGCCACACGTTCTGGTTTCCCTTTCTGGGGTGTCCCTGCGGCTGGAGCCCTGGACAAACAATGCAGCAAAGGCAGGGAAAGTTGTTGGTCCTTCTCACCCCTTCGGCCTCCTCTGGATACACCCGCTGACTTACCTGGGCCACCAAACATGGACCTTAAATGCCTGACTGCTGAGCAGCTCCCAAAGCCCTGGCTTCATATTGGTTGGAGAGAAGCTCAGCTAAGCAGGACAATTAGAGAGGAAGGAGTTCCAGAAGGCTGGCAGCAAGTTTAGTACTAAAGGTGTCAGGCAACAGGGATTTAGTACTGTTTTTAGCATAACTCTGTGCCAGATATTATGCTGGATGTGTTGCATAATAATAATATTAACAGCTAACCCATGGCACATGCTAACTGTCAATTACTATTCCATGCATTTTACACATATCAACTCATTTACTCATTAGCCTGAATTACTGGAGTAAGGAGTATTATTATCTCCATTTTACAGATGAGGACACTGAGGCACAGAGGCATTACATAACTTTCTTAAGTTCCCACAGCTACTAAATGGCAAACCTGGACATGCACCTCACTCCTAATCAAAGCTTTTCAGCCATAGTTTAAGTCTGATCATGTATTCATGTGCATATTTCATTCTCACAGTAATTCTATCATAGCTTATAGGTCAATATGGTCCCATTTTATGGGAAAGAAAACTGAAGCTCAGAGAGGTTAAATATGTGTAAGTTACATAACTAACAATAGAATTCATGCCAGGCCTGTCTGGCTCCATGACACCTTGACACAGAGAGAAGAGCATGTAAAAGGGTAAGGAATTGCTCAGTGGGCTTGGGACAGAGGCCACGGCAGGACCACAAAGATTGGGGATCTGCAAACAGGGTCTGCTGGAGGTTGCAACAGGCACAGCAAAGGAGCCAGACCTTGGATTATCTGCTTTTTTTGCTACTTTCAAGCCATACCAATTAGCCAGATGAGTGAGCTGATTTAAGTCTCAGAGCAGCATGCTTTTTAGAAAGGTGAATCCAGCAGAGCTGAAAAAATGACCCTAAATGCAGCCAAGCGGAAGAAAATCTCAAAGCTTTTCTCACTCTCTCTGCTCACTTTCTAAGCAATCTAATGTTTTTTTCTTTTCTCCTCTCCCCACTGGGATTTTTCAGCCCAGCTTCAAACTATCTTTAGCTCAAGACAGTTCAGATTCTAGAACCACAGAACTGGAAGGAAGCTTAGAGGTGATCTAATGTCTCTTGTCAAGGCTAATGAAAGCAACTGTTACCTCTCGTTGCATGTTTAAACCTTCTCTCCTTTTTTTTTTTTAAACATTTTTTATTGATTTATAATCATTTTACAATGTTGTGTCAAATTCCAGTGTTCAGCACAATTTTTCGGTCATTCATGGACATATACACACTCATTGTCACATTTTTTTCTCTGTGAGTTATCATAACATTTTGTGTATATTTCCCTGTGCTATACAGTGTAATCTTGTTTATCTATTCTACAATTTTGAAATCCCAGTCTATCCCTTCCCACCCTCCACCCCTCTGGCAACCACAAGTCTGTATTCTCTGTCTGTGAGTCTATTTCTGTCCTGTATTTATGCTTTGTTTTTGTTTGTTTGTTTGTTTTTGTTTTTGTTTTTTAGATTCCACATATGAGCGATCTCATATGGTATTTTTCTTTCTCTTTCTGGCTTACTTCACTTAGAATGACATTCTCCAGGAGCATCCATGTTGCTTCAAATGGCATTATGTTGTCGGTTTTTATGGCTGAGTAGTATTCCATTATATAAATATACCACACCTTCTTTATCCAGTCACCTGTTGATGGACATTTAGGCTGTTTCCATGTTTTGGCTATTGTAAATAGTGCTGCTATGAACATTGGGGTGCAGGTATCATCCTGAAGTAGATTTCCTTCTGGATACAAGCCCAGGAGTGGGATTCCTGGGTCATATGGGAAGTCTATTCCTAGTCTTTTGAGGAATCTCCACACTGTTTTCCATAGTGGCTGCATCAAACTGCATTCCCACCAGCAGTGTAGGAGGGTTCCCCTTTCTCCAGAGCCTCTCCAGCATTTGTCATTTGTGGATTTTTGAATGACAGCCATTCTGACTGGTATGAGGTGATACCTCATTGAAGTTTTGATTTGCATTTCTCTGATAATTAGTGATATCGAGCAATTTTTCATGTGCTTTTTGATCATTTGTATGTCTTCCTTGGAGAATTGCTTGTTTAGGTCTTCTGCCCATTTTTGGATTGGGTTGTTTATTTTTTTCTTATTGAGTCGTATGAGCTGCTTATATATTCTGGAGATCAAGCCTTTGTCGGTTTCACTTGCAAAAATTTTCTCCTATTCTGTAGGTTTTCTTCTTGTTTTACTTCTGGTTTCCTTTGCTGTGCAGAAGCTTGTAAGTTTCATTAGGTCCCATTTGTTTTTTCTTGCTTTTATTTCTTCTAGGAGAAAATTTTTGAAATGTATGTCAGATAATGTTTTGCCTATGTTTTCCTCTAGGAGGTTTATTGTATCTTGTCTTATGTTTAAGTCTTTAATCCATTCTGAGTTGATTTTTGTATATGGTGTAAGGGAGTGTTCTAGCTTCATTGTTTTACATGCTGCTGTCCAGTTTTCCCAACATCATTTGCTGAAGAGACTGTCTTTATTTCATTGTATATTCTTGCCTCCTTTGTCGAAGATGAGTTGACCAAAAGTTTGTGGGTTCATTTCTGGGCTAAACCTTCTCTCCTTGACCGAGGAAGACTTGCCCCTTGTTAACGGGGCTGAGTGACTAGCTAGTGGTGGATCTATTTCAGGCGCTTGCCTGGAATCATACAATGGGGGCTGATGCTGAAGCCGCCTTCTCAAAATGGCTTTGCCTGCTAACCCCCTCCCAATACCACCAGCAGCCAGGTCCTCAGTGGGGAAGACAGGGGTTCTGCTCTGCCTTTCTCTAACCAGAAGGAGCTCCTGGAAGGGTCATCAAGAATATAGAGACAAATAGGATCTATTGAGAAACTCACATACACATAACGATGATACTGTGAGGTGGTGTTAACAGATACCTGTAAGAAGTTTTATGTGAGCACTCCACCCAGAAGCTATCAGTGCCTACAGATGTCCAGAAACCTCACCAAGGAGGAGACCCAGGGGAGAAACAGGCCCAGAGAAACTGCAGGCCTGGGTGGCAGTAGGGCTTATCAGCTGAAGGCAGGCAAGGCTGGTTTTACAATATGACTTTCCCCTTTCTAGCTGTGGGACTGCGACCAGTGACGCACCTTGGCATTCTCAGATTTTATTTCATTGTGCAGCTGTCTGATTGGGTGGTTCCACATACTAAAGAGGAAGTGAATGATGACTATAAAATTGAGTTCATAAAATGAAAGACTATAAATCTGAGTTATACTTTACACAGATTCTTCATCATCATCATCATTATCATGACCATCAAGCACTAACTGATCACCCATCTCCTTTTACATCAAGTGGGTAAGGAAGGACGTTTATCCAATGGGGTGGAGGCTTACGCTGAGCTCAGCATCTCTGGTTCCATCCTCACTGGGACTAAGTTCCCAGCTGTGGCATTGCTGAGGTCCTAAGTTCCCCAGGGGGAGATTTGACTGTGGTGCCAACAGGCATATCAGGACACCAGAAACCTTAGTCCCACACCAGTGGTTTATCAACAGAAGCCAACAGCTAACAGTAGTTAAATGCCTGCTAAGCGTCAGTACTGATGAGTGCTATATTTACCTAATCCAATGAATCATTTTACAGATGAGGAAACTGTAAGAGATTAAGTCACTTGCCCAAGGTTCCCCCACTGAACTGTAAACTCCACAAGGAAGGACTGACTCTACTGCCTCTCTCAGACCTAGAACAGCTCTGGGCACAAGGAAGAGGCTGAACAAAAACTTCTTGAATTGATGAGTGAATAAGTAATAAATGGTGAAGCAAAGAGGACTGTATTCTCCAGAAAGATTTCCCAGGCTAACAAAAAGAGTTATGATAATCTACAGCCCTTCTATTTCTCCATGTGTTTACCCATGGATTGTTTTCAACGGTAAGCGTCTTACTACTCTGTGGGCGCACAAGGCTGGCTGCTAATTTTGGAGCACTTGTGAATCCCGGGCCCAGAGTCATGACCAAGGCTAGTGAGTCATATTCCCCACACAGAGACCCCTACACGCTGGCTGTCAGAATAAAGCAGGAGGAGTGGCCATCTCTTCCCCCACTCTGGTTGTCTCATTTTACCTTCTTGAACTGACGGAGGATGTTCTGCAGAGGGTGAGCTCAGGGTTAGAGTTCACTTCTGGATACCTGTGTGCTCTGAAAACCTGCGTACTGCACAGGCTCTCCTGGAGCCCTCACTTGCTGCTGGATGAGTCTGTCCCTCCCCCCAGGATATCAGTGTGAACCTTTAAGCGGCCCTTCACTGCAGGCAATGTTGGCAGCAGCCCCAACTATACATTCCAGGTGGGGACATAACACAACCTGTCGCCTGGAGACCATTAGCCTCTTTAACAAAGGATACATCTTCTCATCCCTCACTTACAGAGAAAGGTTTAAAAAGAGGAGTATCCCTGGTGGGAGGGTGTATAGCTCAGTGGTAGAGTGAGTGCTTGGCATGCACAAGATCCTGGATTCAATCCCCAGCACTGCCATCAAATAAATAAACCTAATTATTCTCCCCCACACACACAAAAAAGAGAGAGAGAGCGAAAGAGAGAGAAATACCCCTGAGAAAGGAAATGCATTGATTTAAAGTCACACAAAGAAGCAAAAAGCTTATGGCAAACCTTTCTGGGGCAGAAAGAAAGCAGAGTTCAGGGGAATTGAGACAGATGTGGAAGTGATTTGGCACCTGTCACAGATTATTGGGTATTTAAAATACAACCTACTGACTCATTCACATTGTGGGTAATACATACGCCTTTGCTTGGCCATGATAGATGGCCAGATCCTTGCTTCCAAGTCTCTCAACTGGGAGAAATATAAATCCAGGGTGAAAAGAGAAAACCCAAAGTAGGTCCTTGGTACCTGTGACCACACTATGATCAGGTTCTGGTAAGTGTAGTGATGGTGCAAAAGGTTAACCTGGGATTTTCATTCTGCCTTCAGACTTTGACTTTCATGGCATCTGCCATCCCCTTTGTTACAGAGAACCAGGAGTGGATAGCGTTCTGGTGGATGGGGGTGTTCCAGCTGGATGAGCGGCTACACGGATGTTCCAAACGCCCATTTCTCCACCAAAAGCGCCCCAGTAGTTTCATTCCTCCTGACCAAACTGGATAATGCAGGTGTAAGAACAGAGAGGAACGCAATGCTTTTAAAAATAGGTCTGACTTAGTAGCCTTTAAATAACCAAGGATTATGACACGAGGGCTACTTTGGAGTTCCATCTCCACCGAGAGCAGAACTTGGCAAAACGGCCTCAGTGGACTTGACAAAAGGGATTTTTTTTCCGATCTTGCTAAATCAGAACTTCTACAAGGTAAGGGAGCTGCTAAACAAGAGAATTTCCTTCTTTAGCAGGATAGAGTGTTATTGGACTGAGACAGTCACTGAAATCCAGCCTACCTTGACACAGAGGGAAAGAGTAAATCTTTGCTATTCCAAGTGTGGCCACCAGACCAGCAGCGTCCGCCTCACCTGGGAGCTTGTTAAAGATGCAGACTCTAAGACCTCACCCTTCACCTACCGAGTAAGCATCTCCCCTTTGACAAAATTCCCAGATGAGACACATGTATCTCACAGATTGAGAAGTGCTGGACTGAATGACCTTTGCAGGTTCCTCCTACTTGGGGATTTGATGTGCCACCCTGGTTTGAGAAGCAGTGTGGCCCCTCTGTGAAGAGGGGACCAGGTTGCTGAGGGGTGAAGGCACTGTTGTTCTCCTCCCAGGCCAAGGCTCTCCACTCATCTGTTTTTACAGGACGCGTTTCTCTACAAATTCAAGGGTACTACAGCTGCAATCCCTCTGAACACACACCAGACTCCCTGTGGCAAATTCCTGGGTGACCACCCAGCTTGGGAGTCTGGTGTATGTTCAGAGGAACTGTAGCTCCAATACACTTGAGGTGTGCCTCCCTCAGGCCCATCAAGGACACCCAGAGCAGGAACAAGGAACAAGGCAGGCAGCCCAGTGGTTTGTGCTGATCCTACAGCTCCTCTGAGTGATGAGAGCTGCCCACATCCCTTCTCATTCATTCATCTGGGGGCTACATCTCATCTGCTGAAGAATCATAAGGCAACTTGTGTACTTTCCCTAGGTTTTATAGAAGTCATTATTGCATAAATTATACCAATGGGAAAAAGAATATCCAGGTGTCATGTGGAGAGTCGGGGCAGGGTTTCAAGATATGGCCAACATCCCTCCAATTAAGAGGATCCAGTTCATGGACACACAGAGGGGAACCTGTCCACCCAGCTGCTCATATCCACTATGGCGTTGGTCTGTTTGAGCTGCTTTAGCGAAATACCACAGACTGGGTGACTTAAACCACAAATGTTTATTTTCTCAAAGTTCTGGAGGCTGGGAAGTCCAAGTTCAAGGTGTGAGCATAGTTCTTGGTGAGGTCTCTCTTCCCAGCTTGTAGATAGCCACCTTCTCCTCCATGGTGTGCACAGTGAAAGAAAAAGAAAGGAAGAAAGAGAGAGGGAGGGGAGAGAGAGAGAGAGACAGAGAAAGACACAGAGAGAGAGAGGGAGGGAGAGGGAGAGAGAAAACACTCTGTTGTCTCTTTCCTCTTCTTATAATGATGATAATCCCATCATGGGAGCCCCACCCTCATGACCTCATCTAAACCTAATCACCTCCCAAAGGGTCCACTTCTGGATATCATCACATTGGAGATTAGGACATCACTCTATGAAATTTGTGAGGATGCAATCCATAATTATCACAGCAATAGACTTTAGAGAGCCTATTTTCTAAGCCACATTTTTCCCCCTTAAATCATGCATTTGCAGCTAACACTAATATCCTGTAATGTACTAAGACTCTATTAATTAGAGAAATGGAAGTTTAAAAATTATGTATCTTCCTAACAACTGGTAGTGCTGTAGAAATGCAGGTCGTCAGCCTCTCAGTTCTCTCCACCACACCGTCTCTGATGGGCTGTGGTCCAGTGGTCACGTCAGAGACCAGCTGCACTGAGTATTCACAGTATGGAGAGCAGCTGAGATCAGGGGCTCTAGAATTACAATGATCTGGGCTCAGGTGTGATTCTGTGACCTCTTACCTATGACCTTCAGAACCAAAGTAAGGAATTATCATACCTTCTATAATTATGTATCATTCCATAGTCATATGAGTGTTGAATTAAATATGCATGAAGCACTCTGCCACAGAGGGGACACTGACTACCCCAGGGCTGTTGCTATCTCTGCAGTTGATATTATCAAACAGGATACTTGTATCTTTCTGTCTCATGTGTTCTTTCTACTCTTAGGCTGAGACCTCCAAAAGGGGGGAATTAAGTTTCCCTCAGTTGAGTCCCTCTCACATTCCTGAGATTATAAAAGCTCTCCTGCTTCCTGACTCTCATGGAGCAGCCAGTGTAGGGCTCTGTCCTTGGAGAACACAAGAACTATTGTAGCCACTTACCTGACTACTGGCCAGAAGAACTCCTCCTGAGTCCTGAGCTCCCAGTAAAACCTGCAGCACAAGGTAGGCCTTGTTTGTCAGGAGGCCAGGGATGCTCCTCCACTTCTCCTACGCTCACCGCTGCGCCCTGGTGGGCGCTGAGCTTCTCCCATGCCTGCTTACCCTCACATAGCTCTTCACCCCTGAGCACTGGCCTTCAAGGGGGAAACTTTCCTTCACTTTAGCTCTCATTTCTGCCAGGATTCCCTTGGCTCAGCTCTCTGAGCAGGCACCTTGGATCATATCCAACATTTCATGGATGGGTCACTTGTACTTTCCCGGAGTAGGAGACCTAGCCATGCCCAGTGACGTCAAAATCTGTTGTCATCCATCCATGGAAAACCCACGTCCCCAAAGTTCTTCACCCCACTTCTTTTGTCCTATGTCCTTAAACCGCATGAATGGCTTGGCCTGACAGGTAAAGGCCCCGGGCCCTGCTTCTCCCCCGGCCCCACTCCTAATCAGTCATCCAGTTTTCTCTTCCAGGAAGCTTTTTGCCTTCTCTCCCAAGCCAAGCTGTGTTAAGGGCCTCTCCAGTGAGCTGATCTCTATCCTTTCCCGTTGTATTGGAATGCTCTGTGTCTGTCTGCCTCCCCTCTAAGACAAGTTCCAAGAGCGTTGAGACCATGTGTTGTTCATCTCTGTATCCTTAGCACTTAGTACTGTGTCTAATACATAGTAAGCATACAGTAAATGTTGAAGGAAGGAAGGAGGGGAGGAAGGAAGAAAGAAGGAAAGAAAGAAAGAAAGAAAGAAAGAAAGAAAGAAAGAAAGGAAGGAAGGAAGGAAGGAAAGAATGACAGTCATTGAAAGAAGGAAATAATGAGAATAAGCTGGACTTAATTCTGTAGAATTCCCAGTGGCCCAAAACAGTGAAGCTAAAACCCATCCCCCTTTATATTTAATCTTCTAACTTCTCCCTCCCTGTTATTAAAATAAAAATAGACTGAGTTTATATAGACTCATTAAAATCATTGGCTAAATAATCATGATGGTTCCTGGAGCCCTGGGCCACCAGCAAGCCCTATAAAGTACTCTCTACTGACAGCAGGGCAGAAAACCATCATCAAACACAAACACTGGACTTCTTCCTGGTCGCAAATACACAGTCTATTCAAAAGTCAAGGTCAGTCACTTCTTGAGTACAAGAGCCCTCTACAGCTGACAAACATTTCCACACACATACAAGGAGCCGGGGAGAGAGACCAAAAAGCTCTCAGGAATTCACGGTTGAATACTGCATGGGTATCTCCACAAACGGAGAGGAGGAGCAGCGGCCCAGAAAGGTGAACAACAAAACAAAACAGCCAGATAATCAAGAAAGTATCCATGTGTGTACACATGGACACACTCAACAGTTTAACTTTCCTAATAATGTTTTGCTCAGATTAATAATTAAATGGCCTTGTGTACTTTGACTTGAAGCCAAGGGCTCAGCAAGGAGAGGTGACAGAGAAGCATATCAATGAGGTCAGCCTGGAATGGAAATGAGCCAGTCCACTGTGCAGGTAATCTAGTTCTTACGTTCAGTCCCTATATCTTTGCCTTTGCTCCACTCCAAATTTTAGCGAAGGATTAGGCATGACGTATGGAGAAAGTTCACTGCACAAACTTTGGTCTGGTCCTTCCAATTCAGTCATTGTTCTCTCTACACTGAAAAGAAGGAATAGTTCGTCTCTGAAGCCTGAGCTCAGCTTAGTTGCTTGTGATTGGAGGACAGCTCCTCTTGGCCTTGGGAGCTAATCTGCCCACCTGTGTTCCCTCCCTTCCACAGAGTGTGCCCCCTTATAGGTGGCAGGACATCTCCCTAGAGAGTGCACATTCCTCATGATTGTGTCAGGAATTGTATTCCTGAAGGTGGAAACCATGTGGGAGTTACTTTCCAGGGTACTGGAAATATGAATGTGTATTATAGGAAAAGACAGTCTACTCCAGACTACTTTTTTAATACTGTCAGATATTAGTCTTGCCTCTGGGGAGAGAGGAAGGGATTCGATTAAAGTTGGGAGGGGGAAATAGCTCAGTGTAGAGTATATACTTAGCATGCTCGAAGTCCTGGGTTCAAACCTCAGTACCGCCATTAGAAAACAACAATAAAATAAAATAACAATAACAACAACAAAACATAAAGTTAACAAAGGGTCTAAGGGGAGCCCACTAGTGCTCAGGCAGGGAAGGAGAAAATAGGAAAAAAGAGCAAGAGAAGAAAGCAAGCCCATGTCACAGCAGGGGATCGTCCTCCCCAAGTCAAAGGAGGGAGGGTGCTTCCAGGAGAGCAGAATGTCTTCCTTCCCACAGGCCTGTACCATCATGCATGGAAGCAGGTGCCTGCCTCCTTCCACTCCCCTCCTCTTTCTTCCTCCTTCCCTCCCTGCCTCCTTTCCCTCTATCCACTTTTATTGACCATCCGTGTGTTGGGTCCTGTGTAGGTGGTGGGAATATGAAGATAATAAAAGAGTTCCTAACCTCAAGTTATCAAGTAGTAAAACTAGTAATCAACCTGTTCAATAAAGCAAACAATGCAATTATATCACGGAGCCATGTTAGTAAATGTGCCAGACCCAGGGGGGCCTCTGTGGAAGCTGTGGCTGTTTCTACCTGGCAGCCAACAGTTCAGGTAGCTGATTTCAGTAACAAGATGGTTCTCAAAATCTCTCTGCACTTTCTGCTCTAGATTTAAAGGAACAAAGAGACATGACAACTAAATTCAATGTGAGATTTTTTGCTTTAGGAGGGGGAGGTGATTAGGTTTATTTATTTATTTTAATGGAGGTACTGGGGATTGAACCCAGGTCCCTGTGCATGCTAAGCACGCACGCTACTGCTGAGCTATGTCCTCCCCACCTCAACGTCAGAATTTTGATTGGATCTTGTTTGGAAAAAAAAAAATCTATTAGAAGACATTGGGAGACATTTTGAAAATTTTTATATGGATTAGGAATTGGGTAATTTAGGTAATTATTATTGATTTTCTTAAGTATATTAAAGATTATTGTGACTATGTAGGGAAATGTCTTTATTTTTCAGAAGATGTGTGTTTGAGTGTTTAGGTATGTTACTTTGGAATGGTTCAGGAAAAAATACATATATATGGCAAAATGTAGAATCCAGGAGAGGGATTTGAAGGTCAATTGTACTATTCTTTCAGCTTTCCTACACCTCTGAAACTTTTCATAGTACAATCAATCGAAAAAGTTATCTTCACTTGTAAGCTATTACACTATTTAGTAGAATAAAACCATTTGTGTGCCACTCGGCCTACAAGCAATCAGGGCTAACATTTATCATGTGCCAGGCAATTCTGAGCGCTAACATGCATCTTCTCCTTCAGTGCTCACAGCAGCACTGCGTTTTGGGCTTTCCTTCACAGAGAGGGGAAACCGAGGCTTGGTGAGGGGAAGCACTGAGCCCACATCGCACAGCTGGTCACTGTCAGGGTCAGATTTATCTCAGCCTGGCTTCCATCCAGTTCTAGGCTCCCTGCTCTTAACCACTATTCTCTGCCCACTGCCTCTCATGAAACACTTTGAAATGCAACGTTGGGTTGAAGTGATGGTGACAGAAATCATGGGGTGAAGGCCAATTTGTCAACCCATGAGTACAAGCAACCCTTACGAAGAACCAGTCCTGCTGTGATGGGAGGAGAAAGTCCTCCAGGTGCTGCCAGGGGAGGAAAAGCCTCAGGTGAGGGGGAAAGTGCAGAGAAAGAGGAAGTGGGGAAGGAAACCTGGCCTTACCTCACTTGCCTACAGTAGCTTGGGGGCAAAATCACACTGTAAGGCAGGAATTTCTGTCCAGAGCAGCAGACAAAGTATTTTCTGTTTGGTAGGAAAATGGCTACAATCAACACTGCTCCACAACACTGATGAAGGCTGTGGGGGAAATCACAGCTGAGACATCTAATGGTGTTTTCTTCCCACAGAGTTTCTTGATTCAGGTCTCATTCTGTCTGAAGTTCCTAATGCTGACCCACCACTCAGGCCACGCAATGCACTGTGAGAGAGTGGGGCTGGGCTGCATGGGGCCATCCCTTTCCTCTTACCCCTTGTGACTTTGGCCAGAGAAAGCAGAGGGCAGGGTGTGCCCAGCCAATGGCCTCCATAGGAATTTCAACCATGACCTCAACCTCCCTTGCCCTCTGCTCCCGTCTCCTGAAGAACCAGCCCATGTACGTGGCGAAGCCGCAGTTCCACAGCCAGCCTGGCAGACCCACCGTGCAATAAACCAGGGTTAAGTTCTGTTTTGCTCTTGGTGTATGAAATGTAAGAGTTGGAGAAATCATGTAAAAAGTCAGGAGGATGTAAACATTCCAAACACCAGTCTCCCAGGGTTTTGGCATTAGAACAAAAGTCACTTCCTTCAGTGCCCTTTTTCTTACAGTTCAACTTTTCCTGTGAGGGCAGAGCTACCTCATAAAACCTCCGTCTGGTGGGGTGTGCTAAGTAACTCAGGATTAACCATTTATGCAGTGCGGCCAAGGGTTCCCTTGTACAGAATTTGGGGATTGCCTTGAGAAATTTGTTTTGGTTTGTTTGTTTGTCTTTTTTAAAAACAAACACAATTGTGCCAGCTGATCTCAATACCTATTCCTAGAAAATTCACACCATTGTGACAATTACAGACCCTCCCTCAGCCAAGGGCCAGGGGCAACACACTCTGAAGCAGCCCTTAGAAGAGAAAAAGTTGATGTCAACTCTGATGATGCCTGCGAAGCAGAATCCACTTCAATTGAGAAAAAGAGGAAGTCATCACCCAAACTTCAGAAAGCTACAGGAACGACAGCTATTATAACCATCCCCCAAATGCAAGGTGCCCCTGGGGGAAGAAATGGAGCAATGGGAATGTATTTGTTAAAATAAACAGCTCTCACAGGACAGTTTCCCCTAAAGATCTCCCTAGACCCCAGTAGTACTCCTGTCTCCAGTCCATCCTGCACACCACATGGCTGTGAGCATCCTATAAGCTGCTGCTCTTTCCCAGTTTAAAAGCCTCAGTGCCTCCCAATCCACCCACCTAGAACTGGTCCCCTTCCTCTGGCTTCTCTGATCCCCAGGACTCCCTTCTCCCAGTGAACTTTTTAAAGATAAGCCTGAAGCCACCCCTCTGCTGCTTAAAATTTGTGGCTGGCTCCCGATTCCCTACGTAGTAAAAATACCCACTATTTATTTGGCACACAGGCCTTCGTGATCTTTCTCCAGCCCCCTTTTCCCAGACTTAACTGCCACCACACCCCACAAACAAACTTTGTGCTAGTTACACAGGCTTCTCTGAGTTCTCACACTGTCTTTAATCTGTGGCATCTGACAATGCCTTCTCACTCACTGTTCACCTGCCTAGGGTGCTGTTCCTCCTTCCTCCAAATCCACAGAGTAAACTGAGGCTACAAGATTCAGTTCAAATGTCATATCCTCAATGGAGCCCATCCAGGAGACTCTTTCTCGCCCTCTACATACTGGAAACCACACACACACACATTCCATGCCCCCAGCTTACCTCCCCAGCCACACAACCATCACACCTTTTCCCAGGGTTCTGCTCCGTCCTCCGTTCACACACCTGCTGCCAACGCAGACTGTGAGCTCTTCCTGCTGGACAGAGCACCCAGTGCTCATCTTTGTCTCCCAGCTCTTAACACCCAGTAGGTGCTTCTTAATGTGGAAGGAATCTAGATCCTCTCCAACCAGCAAAGCCAAGCTCAAATTCTGTCTTTTCCTAGTCTTCCTAGATGCCCGACAGAAAAGATTTCTGCCACCTCAGAACTCTGTGTCCTATATTGTCTGTGATGTGTTGCTTCTCTCTTCCTGAATATTTTGTGTATTTTCTAGAATTTAAAAAGTTTATTCTACTAAACTGTAATATACTTTAGGGAAGTCACACCTTTAACTCCCTTCCTTCCCCCACCGGCCTTGGGTTTTATTTAAGAGATATTGTTGATTAATTGATTTGTCTACTGGTCCTTTAAGACATCAACATCAATTGTTTTAAATCTTTCAAGTTTATAGGGAAATCTTAGCCCTTTGGCTCCATTTGTTCTCCATTCAGAAGCCCAGAGTTTCTGAGGGATGAACGCTGTGTATTTGGAAGTTGCAGGGAAGCGAAAGGCTAATAGAAAAGGTCCTGGCTCTGTGCCCTGGCCCCTTCCCCACTGTCTGTCCGCCTCTCCCAAGGCTGGGCTCTGTTCTCCCTTCCCAGGGCCAAAGGATTCAGAGGCAACCCCAGATTCACACACTGAAGTTCCTCTCCAACTTCCTTAGCGTAACCCTTTGTGGGGTCTGGTTCTCTGCTGTTCTGATAACACTTCCCCCACAGCACCTGCAGCTCTGTAAGTCACTGTGGCTCTGTGGCCCTATGGGAGGACATTCATATACATTACTTCATTCAAAGTGAATTTGGAGAAACTTTCTTTTTTTAGTCTCACCATGTCAGAAATTCTAAACGCAACTCTGGGGAAGGAGGAGGACATGCAGAAAAACTCCCTTGGCTTCCACCTGCCACTTTTTATCACCAGCTACCGGAGAGTTGAGCTGCCTGGAGCCTTTAGGCAGGATGACGGCGAACTAGACAGTGTTGCTGGGCTGCCGTGGAATGGCATTAGAATACCCTCAGGACTGGAGGGGCCAAAGGGAAAGCACCTGGCACCTCTAACCGCCCCTCTCCGTCCACCTCTATGACCCTGTCTGTCCTCCCATGCCATCCTGCCACAAACTACCCATCAAAGGCCTTGGCAGGGGGGAGCCAAGAATTTGTTAGTTGAAGGGAAAGAATCTGGTTTCAGTGACATTGGTAAAGGTTCCCACAGTCTCCCCTGCCTGTATTCTTCAGATCCTGGACTTGAGTGTTGGTGAGATGAAGATGCAGTTCCACACAGCTGCTCAAAGCCAAGGGATGGCCAGGAGTCAAGGACAGGTGGGCAAAGTTGGGGGCTAATTACTGGAGAGATGGATGCACATGGGTCCAGCCAGCCTGGAAAGGCCAGTGTGACACATAATTATGGTTAACCAAGGGTGGGCTCAATCTAGTCCAAGATCCTAGGAGCCGGTCCAAGGGGGTTAGCAAGGCAGCTGACAGCAAGGCAGCTGACAGGGTTTCAACAGCAAGTACTGGAACTCAAACTGGGGATGTCTAGGTTTCAGGGCAGGAGATAAAATGTTGGATCTTACAGGGGAAATGGTGAATTATCTGGCAGGGACTTGGTCAAAATAGTATATTGCAAAGCAGACTGATAACAGGGAGTCAGGGTACTGACATCAAACCAAGCTAGCTAGTTATAGAACTGCCTTGTTGGTGGGCATGAGGCTGGGGGTGTCTCCTCTTCCTCCTGCCAGCAGCCAGGCCTGGTCTCAGACCTGGGTGGGGCTCGCTTTGTGGTGGAGTGCCCCCCGTGCTAGACAACCCATGAGGAAAAGGACCCTGCCTGGCTCATTCTCCACTCAGTAAGTGCCTGGCACATAGTAGGTGCTCAGTAAATACTTACTGAGTGCATGACCATTGTGTAAGTTGCTGGGGAGCAGGATGAGGATGCCAGGCACAGCCTCCTTCCTCTAGAAGAGCAGAGTCAGTCTTCGTTTTGACTGTTAACCACCATTACCAGAGATCTGTCTGGGGTCTTCCAGCTCTAGCCTCTGGATTTGTTTTATTTAATGAACACATCTAGTGCGTGCCGTGTGCTAGCAAATACCAACTAATTTAACCTTCAAATGACCCTATTTTACAGATGAGGAAACTGAAGCACAGATAGGTCAAGTAACTTGACCAAGGCTACACAGTAACCAGTAAGTGATGAAGCCTGGATGAGTATAAACACGAGGGGATCCAGACTCATCACCATCCATAATTTGAGAACCATGTAGCACTTATCTCTGTGATGCTCCAAAAGCCACTCACCACCCCTAAGCATCTTGATGAGTCTGAGATGCTGGTAGTGGCTACCAGATATGGGAATGACTCCCACTGCCTTTGCAGGTCTCTGAAATGCAAGTGAGACACAGACTGGTAAAGCGTCACCTTGTAGAATAACCCCTCAGGGCCACTTGACTCTGCCACCTATGCAACGGCCAGCCTCATGGTTGGCATGTGACTGCACTGTCACACAAGTCCCTGTGCTCAGAAGGGCCTAACGTTTGGTTTTAATGCTCTTCTGTTGTCATCTTGAAATTCCTAATAACTTTTGAACCAGGGCTCTGGGATTTTTTATTTTGCCTTGGGCCCTGCAAATTAGGTAGCTGGTCCTGCCTGAGCTTGTATGTTGTCCATCAGCTCATCCTGATTTCCTTTCCCTCACCCTTTCTTGTTCACAGGAATTAGACTTTTACACTCTCAGTAAATTCTTGCCATTCTTCGGTGTTAGAAGATTGTGCAGGTCATAGTTTTAATGAGAGTCTCTTATTTTAATGTTTGCCCTGAAGCCCATTGGGACTTTTATTCTCGTAAGATCTGAGGACTCTGATACTCCATCCCTCCCACCCTCTCTCCATATTGAAATCTTCAAATTTCTCAGCATCCTGCCTACCCAGGGGTAAGATAAATGCTGTGAGGCTGAGGTTGTTGTCCGCAAAGAGAAGCCCCAAATAAAAGAGAATATCCATACTGTTAAAGATAAACTGAGACGTAGTAAAAATTTTTTAAGAGTTTATTTGTGCAAAAATTGATTCGAAATGGGCAGCACCAAACCGGAAGTGGTTGGGAGCGCTCTGCTGGCAGGAGCCAGAGGAAGGACTTATATAAAGAAAGTGCGGAAGCAAAGAAAGGAAATTATTTGATTGGCTATAGTTTAAAGCCTAGTTGGCTGTTTGTGATTGGTTGTCTTTAATATCTTGATTTCATAACCTTGAGGCATTTACAGGCTTAGATTTTGGTTTGCTCTTGTAATCTGCCACGGAGTTAGAGCCACCTCAGTCTCCTGGCCTTTTTCTTTAATTAATTTTACAATCATCTAGATTAAAAGAGATTCGGGAGATACGTCAACTAAATTAACATGTGGGCCTTGTTTACATCCTGATTCAAATAAACCAGCTGTAAAAAGATTTGTTTTAGATATTCAGGAAATGTTGAATACGGACTGCTTATTAAGTGATAGGAATTACTCTATTTTGGGGGGTGTGAAAAAGGTATTGTAGTTATGTAAGAAAATGCTCTTATTTCCTTTAGAGATGCATACTGAGGTGGTTAGGAATGTTACGACATGGTATCCGGGATTCGCTTTAAAATGCTTTGGGGAGAAAAATATCGGATTGGAGAGGGAGAGAGATGAAATAAATATGGCAAAGTGTTGATGGTTGTTGAACTTGATGACAGGGTTTCTTGTACTCTTTGCTTTGTGTATGTTTGGAAGTTTTCATAATAAATCATTGAACACCAAAGAGAAGGCAAGCAAGAGAGAGAGAACATCCAGACCACAAGGTTTCCAGAAGAGTAGGAGCAGATGTTTACTGTTGTTCTCTTTTAATGGTTCAGAGTCGTCTGATCTCTGAATGAGCTGTTTTTTATTTATGTGCATGACATTGGACTTTGCAGTCTCCACTGAAACAATCTTCTTGAGCGGTTTCAGTGAGAGTAGGAACGGCTCCACTGAACCATTTACTCTCCTGCCTCTTCCCTGTTATGATCAACACCTTACGAGGATACTAGCACAGTGAGAGCCACCGAGGATCAAGCTCATCATCTTGACTTATTAACCTCCTTCCCTAATTTTATTGCATCCAAATCCTGATTATTCTTTGGACCTAGTTCAAGTGCTACTTCCTACGTGATGCCTTCGGTAACCACCTGGCACATTCTTGGTCTCGTCTCCCTGATCTCTCACAGCAATTACAATCCAGCATCTGGTGTTTAACTCTATACTTGCTCCTGAGTTGTTCTCGAGTAATTTTGTGCAGCTTATTCTAATTTCTCCAACAGACTGCAGTTTTCCCTGCCTTCTACTCCGACAGAGTCAGAGGACTCTGAACAGCCCTGCTTCATTCTGAGCGCATTGTCAGCCATTCATTCATGTGTTTGTTCATTTATTCTCCCCAATACTGAGCTCCCACTATATGCTGGGCATGATGCTAGGTGCTGATTCAGCACGGTACAAAACAGGCCTGGAGCTCTATATGTCAAAAGGGAGAGATGACATTAAACAAACAACCAGACAACAAAGAAATGCATAACAATGGTCGTGAGTGCGGGGGGGGGGGGGGGGGAGCAGCACCCCTGGTGCTCTGAGTGTGCGGAACCAGAGACCTGACCTGGTTGGAGAGTCAGGAAAGGCTCCCGTAAGGAAGTGACTTTAGAAAGGGACTCGAAGGAAATGTAATAATTAGCCTGGCAAGAAGGTGGGGAGGAACGTTCCAGGCAGAGCAAACAGCATGGGAAAGGTTTGGGGAAAGGAGTGTGGCCTATCAAAAGGAGTCCAGTTTGACTGATATGCAGAGGCCGGTTACTTCTTTAATTGAGGTGAACTTCTAAGCACATTGAAAGCTCGTTATCATCTAAGGTAGATTACTGCACTCATAGCCTTCAGTTTGTTCTTGTCATGTGATTTCGTCCTTCTCCCCAACAAGCAGCAGAGTCTGTTTCTCTATTTGTTGAATCTGGGCTTGGCTGTATGACCTTCTTTGGCAAATGAGACAACAGCAAATTTGACACAGCAGAGGCTCTCACCGGTGGGAACCCTTTGCCACCACGTAAACAAGCCTGGCCCTGCTCACTTAAGGATCAGAGACACCATGTGGAAAGACGCTCTAGCCATACCCATCATCCCCGCATGCCACTCGAGGCTCCAGATCCACGTGAGGCAGACCATCTAGCCCCAATCAAACCAGCTCAGATGAGAAGAATCACCCAACCAACCACAGAATCAGGGAATATAATAAATATTTGTTATTTTAAGTCATTAAGTTTTGGGGTAGTTTGTTATGAAAAACTAATACATCATCCTTATATCTTATATCCTCATATCAACTCCCTTCTATGTTCAAAGCAGTAGTTAGGCTCTAGAGGTACAGAGATAAGTGAAAACACAAAGGCTATCAGCTAGTCAGGGAGGTATCTTACCTGTAAAAAGATAAGTCACAGTGCAGTCCAGACTGGAGAGGAACAGAAGTAGGAATTCCAAGACAGGACATGAATGCAAATAACATGTTCAGGAAACTGGTGAGCAGTCTGGTTTGGCCAGAAGATAGAGCTTGTAAAGGAGATCAATGAGAGATAAAGTTGGAATCATGAGGCCAGGCTATTGAGAGCTGGGCACTTGGGGTTAGAGTTGATAAATTTAGCAAATAAAAATAGGAGGTTCAGCATTATTTGGGACATATACTACAAAATTATTTGTTGATTATCTGAAGTTCAAATTTAACTGAAAGTTCTGTTTTTTAATCTGGCAACTCTAGCTGAGGCGGCAAATTCAAATGCCCACAGAAGGCTAGGAGATAAAATAAATGAGTAATATAGGGAGAGTAGAAGGCAATAGAGCAAGGTAGAGACTATGGCAAAACAAAAGAATATTTGTTCCACTTAGGGGAGCAGCCCAGCTTTGCTCCTGCCAATTACTGCCAAGTGAAAATTCAGGTCCAGTATTTCCAACTCTTTGAATACTTCAAGAAAAGTTGGAATTTTGGATTTTTATGTGAAATCTATTTCATCTAAATGAATATTTCAATGTTTTTAAAACCCTGTGTGGGCCAAATAAAACATGTCTGCCAGCTGTAGTTAGCCTGAGGACCTCTGGTTTTCAACCTCCATTTTAAGTCCTAAACACCTGAATAATATTTGTTTCCTACAGTAACACTTGCCTGTAAAAAATACAAACATCAAAGAATTAAGGTGAACGAGAAAATTTTCCTCCCCATCCTTTCCTTGAATCCTATGCCCTTCCCCAGATGTAGCCCCTGTCAACAGTCTGGGCACATATGCTTAGGATTTTGAACTTTATTCTGTAATCTGGAGATTGGGGGAAAGCTAGGATCTGCAAATTCTAGGTATACATCCTGGTAGACCTTTGTATTCGTGTACAAGGAAATATGTATGTAAGGAAATATGAGCAAGGGTGTTTACTGATGTGAAAATTTTAAACATCCTAATTCCCATTTTAGAGAACTATATAAATAAACTGGTATATTCATAGGACAAAATACTATATAGCACTTAAACTGGAGGAACTAGATATTCATGTATCAAAAGGCTAGATTCTCAATAACATCAAAGGAGTATAGAAAATTTTTAAAACAAAATTATTTTCTCTCTTTCTGTCTATCTATCTATTTTCCATCCATCTAGTTCAAGTATGAAAACATGGATCAAATGGAAACTTGCCAAACTCATTGTGTTGGTTTCCTGTGGCTGCAGTAACAGCACAAACTTAGTAACCTGCAAGAATACAACTTTACTATCTTACAGCTCTCAAGTGAGAAGTCTATGGTGGGTCAGCAGGACTGTGTTCCTTCTGGAGGCTCTAGGAGAGAATCCTTGCCTTTTCCAGCTTCCAGAGAGGCTGTCCGCACTCCTTGGCTCTTGGCCACATCGTAACAACTTCTGCTTCCATCTCTATATCCCCTGCTCTGATTCTGAACCTCCCTCTAATACAGACACTTGTGGTTACATTGGGCCTTGCTGGACAATCCAGAATAATCTCCCCATCTCAAAATCTTTCATTTAATGACAACTGCAAATTCCTTTTTGCCATGTAAAGTAGCATACCCACAGGTTCCTGGGACTAGGACTTGAACATCTTAGGGGGCCATTATTCGGTTATGATAGTGTTTATCTGAGGGTAGAGAGAAGAAAATAGGATGAGGGAGATGAACTAAGAGAATTTAGCTTTATCTGCCAGGTTTCACTTCTTTGCTTTAAAAAAGTTATGAGACAAATACGTTAAATTGTGATTTTCTGATTATGGATGGTAGGTGTTATAATATTATATTAAATATTATATTATGCCCTGTATATATGTATATATTATTCCCTCTGTTGGAAATTTTTTTCAAAATTATAACAACAAGAAAAAAGAGAAATGGCATTAGGAAGGGAATGCTCTATTTTCTCCTACTTCATATCTATGGACGGTGTGTTGTGCTACTGTGTGAACCTAGAAGGGAAGAATCAGACTTTCTTTTTCAGAAAGAAAGAGCAGAACAATAGTATTCTAGACAAGAAGGGACCACAGAGACATCCAGGCCAGTGGTTGTCAAATGGCCCTGCGAAGACCCAGCTTGGGGCAGTACTTTGAGGGACTGCGGGGGCCAAGAGAGGGGCCTTTAAGACACCCCTCATTCACTTACTCCACCCTTACCGCTCCCACGCTCCCTTTAAGCAAAGCACATCTGCTTTTATCTGGTGTTTATGTTGGGGTTCCATATAAGATGTCATAATTCAAAAAGACGCTCTGTTATTTAAGTAAACACACACACACACTTGCATGCATGTGTACACGTATACATATACAGTTTGAAAACCACTAATCCAGTCCAAGCTTCATCACTGTGTGACTGAGGAGTCTGAATGCGGGAAAGGTAAAGTGATTCCAAATTACACAAAAGGTGTTACTATCTCTTAGTAAATCTCTTTCATTTGTGAGTCAGAGGCCAGGCTGTTGTAACCCCACAGAGGAAAGCCTTAAGATTTTCCAGTAACTGGAATTGTTTTATCTGAAAATGTTTCCTGGAGTCATGGATTCCTAGGACAGGGGTGTGGAAACAAGGAAGGAGGGGGTGTTTCTCGTGGACGAGAGATCCTTTGTTTACCCTCCTGCCTCCAGATGAGTAAAGAAACTGTTGAAAAGAGGGCTATTAGGAAGGGGAGGATAAGTAATAAATCTTTAAATCTAGAAAGTAGTTAAAAAAAAAGACTCTCCAGGGTTGGGTGGGTATGCTCAGTGGTAGAGTGCATCCTTAGCATGCATGAGGTCCTGGGTTCAGTCCCCAGTACCTCCTTTAAAAATCCTCCAGATCCCCCAGAGCTCAAGTGGACAGAGAGATGGTTCTCCCATGCCTCCTTTTATTTTCTCTTGCTTTTGTAAAAATATGTGTGTTTTCCTTATGCTGTCTTTCTAAGCCTGCTTTCTGTCTGTCGGTTTTTTAACTTTCATATTTATTACGTTTTATTTGAAGTGAAAGGACAGGGCTGGGAGTCCTCCCTCCTGGGCATGGGGTGTGTGCGTGGTAGGGGGGGCCTCTACCCCAGAGGAGACTTTCTTTGCCAGCTGTAGAATGAAGGCTGTATGGAGCTTCAGGGGATCCACCAGCACAGAGGAGAGGAGGAGGAGCAACCAGTCAACCCAAGAACACCGGCTTGGCCACATGCCATGCGGCAGCCAGGTGGTAGGGCCAGCGCCCACTTGTGAAGACTGTTAATCTCAAGCTTTTGGCACCGGTCAAATGACTTGACTGCTAGGTAGAGAGTTGCATTAAGATATTGCCCTCAAGCCAGTTTGTACAGATTAAATCTGGGTGTAGTTGAGAGACCTGGTAACTAACATTTCTTGAGCACACACCTACAAGGTGGTCGTCATTGTCCTGGGCATTTGCAGACTGTAGTGGAACCTGTTGGTGGCCTACTCAATTTCCATTTCTCCCTGTCATTCTTGCTGAAAGAATCCCAATTTTGTTCATCTATTCTTTCCTTTTGAGGCTCAGAGAAAGGCGACCCTATCCCCAATTCCAAAGGTAAGTATTAATAAGTCTAAACCAATCTTGATATTTACATTTCCCTTGACATTGACTGGTTTAGGAAAGGCCATGTGATATAATTCTGGCCAATAAAGCATGAAGGAAAGTCTATTTTGGGGGAGAGGGGGAAGGTTCTGGGAAAGAGACAACAAAAGAGATGCTTTTCTCTCTGGGTGTTGTATCTGGATGAGATTCCTGAAATTGCTTGCATTCATCTTGTTATCAGCCTAAGGATGAATGTCAGCACATAGAGGAGGGCAGAGCTGAGTTCTGATATTCTCCCCTGGAGCCTGGGATAACTCTGGGCTTCCTAGTATGTGATATGATAATTTTCTTATTAATTAAACCATGTTAAATTAGGGGTTCTCTTACTTGCATCAGGATTGTTCTGACTGATATCCGTAGGTTAGTTCACTTAGTCTTCACCACTATCCATGAGGAATCTATCAACTTTTCATAGTTTAAGAAATGTATTAAGTTAATACATCTGGTAATTAACATAGTCCAAATTCAATCCAGTTCTGACTTCATGGAGGAGATGGCCCAGACATTGCCCTGAGGGCAAGGGCAGAATTTTGTTCACAATGGTTAGTACAGTGCCTGGCCTAGAGTAGCCACTTATAATGAGTTAGCCCAAATCCCAGGTTTATTTTATCACCCTATGCTACCACTTTAGTGATAACAGATAACTTGTATTTCCCACAATATGATGGACCAGACATTCTTAAAAATGCTGTCATTACTAAATACCTAAAATATCTAAAAACACTCAAAAAATGTTTTAAACTTTAAAATCTATTGCTGAGCTGGTGTGTCTGTACACCCTCCCCCACCACACACACACACACACACACACACACTCTCTCTCTCTCTCTCTCACAGAAAAGGAAAAACTAAATTGCCACAAAATCAAACCAATGGCAAATCTAGAGAGATAAGTGAATGCTAAAGCCAGAGGCAGCCCAAAGGGAAATCTGTCCATTTCTAGCAACCACAAGGCCACCCAAGTTCAGGGTTAAGATCAAATACCCTAGCACAAAGCTGGACTTCTGCAGGGCTGAACTGTGGTGGGAGTGGGATACCCACAAAAGGACTTAATAAGGAATTACTTCTCTGGGCTTTTGCTCTCGGTTTAAGAGGGAAAAAAGTCTCCTTATGTGTCACCATAAGCCATTCCTCGACTCAGGTTTGGGGTCCAAATTCACTCTACTTACATATTCTGGAAAACCTCAAATTGAGAATTTCCTTTAAATTGATCCTGGGTAAGTGGTAACTCTGAGTGCCTAGAAGGAGCAAGTGTAAATCCTCTCTCGAGAAACACACCAGCCTCAGCCAGTCCTCAAAGAATGCCAGCAGGTAAAGATTCAATTAATATAAACTCATAGCTTTTAAAAACAAAGGACAAAACACACAAGGAAACAGAATGCCATGAGTGAGAGTCAAAAGAAGCAACAAACAGAAGAATCAGATTACAGAGACTTCAGATATGGGAATTATCAAACCAGAATATAAATTAAGTACATTTAGTATCAGTGGAATGAAGAAAAGAAAGAAGTCTTAGGGGCAAAAAAAAAAAAATGAGACAATGAAGAGGGTGTCGATAAAAAAAATACAGTTAACTTATATTAATTACTCAAACCATACAATGATATATGCATGTTGTAAAGATTCTAGCAAAGCAGAATGGAAGGAAATTTGAAATAGCAAAATAGCAAATAAACAAACAAACAACAAAAAACTGTCTCCAACTGAAAACTATGCATTTTTTAAAGCACACTATTATTTGATTCCAGCCTTTCATTGTCTCTGATCTATTTTATAACTCTGTAGATAGTAGAGAGCTGATAGCAATGCCAAATCATAATTCTCACCGACAGACATGCAAGTGAATTCTATCCAGTGGAAGGACAACATACCCTCCCCCCAACCCTAGAAAAACCAGTTTTCATCCATCTGCAAATTCTTTGCAATATTCC
Source organism: Vicugna pacos (assembly GCF_048564905.1). NCBI lineage: Eukaryota > Metazoa > Chordata > Mammalia > Artiodactyla > Camelidae > Vicugna > Vicugna pacos. Next base: position 12,899,197 of record NC_133009.1, on the reverse strand, counting down.
TGATCTATAAATGTGTTGTCCTTTGAATTCCTTTGAGTCAGTTGTAACATCTGCCTAGTTCTCTCATTAATAATATGTTCAAACAATCTTTAATGTGTTCACTTTATATCTGCAGGAGAGTCATGATTTTTACCTTTTTAAAAAACAATTTGTCCTTATAATAAGAATTGGAACAAAATTGAATAAAAAGTGGAAAGTCCCCTTTTCCCTCATCCCTTGCAAAACCATTAATAACCTGGTAGTCCTGGAGGGCAAGTTAGAGAGGAGGTAGTGATCAATGAGAAGTCATTGAGAGCGTGCTGCCCCTCCTCTGGAGCAGAGTCCACCACTATCCTAGGGGCTGCTCCCAAGGTGAGCAGCTTGCCCAGTTTTCTTTGGTGCAAGAATATCTGAGTTCAAATCATGGCTCCAACACTCAAATCTGAGGGACTTGGGCCAAGTTACTTAAAACTTTCAATCCTTGGTGTCCTCATAATGGAAAATGAGAATGCAATACAACCTGCCTGGTGGGGTCCTTGTAAAGATTAAATGAGTCATATTTGTAAATTATTTGAAATAGTACCTGGGTCACTGGTAAAAGTAAGTCTTAGCTAACGCTATTTATTATTGTTGGCATGACTCAATGGTCTATTTTCAGGCAAATTTCAATCTAAAAGAATATCCCTGCTTCCCAATAAAGTAGTAGTTTCTTAATCTTTCTCTTTACTATTTCTTTTTGCCCACTGTTTCTGGTGGGCTCCTGGAAGCAAACTCCACTGGGGGTTGGGTGGGCAGTAGACCCAGAGAGCAAAGCAGTAGGAGGTAAATGCCAGGAATCGGCAGAGCTTCCTGTTAGCAGAAAAGGTGGCCTTTCTGTGGCATCTGATTTGGGATGGGAGAGAAGGGAAATGTTGGAATATTTGTTTTTCTCAAAATACCCTATCAACCACAGCTCTGTGGCTAGTGAGTTATTCCTACTAGTTAATGCATGTCACTGGAGGGAAGCTATCTTCTCCAGAAGACCCTTTTAAAATGCAGCAGAGCAAGTGGTGAGGCTGTATGGAGTAGTGGCTAATCCTGCAGCCTCTGACGCTAGGTTGCCTGTGTTTTGATTCCTTGGTCTGCCATTTTCTGGCTGTGGCACCTTGCACAGTTTACTGAAATTTCTTTACCTGACAGGGTTTTCAGGAGGATTAAGTGAGGTGAGGAACATAAAGTACCAGGATAGTTAGTTAGTACTCAGTAATCCAAGGGTGCACACAGTACGGCCTTAGAGAATAACCAGTTCAGTGGCCTTGACCAGGATCTCTCATTGGAATCACCGAGAGTGTATTAGAATACCAGGCCTTGCCCTGGATGGGAAACTCTGGGGGCTGAGCAGACTTACTTTCCCAAGAGGGGGAGGGGCTACAAACAAGCCACGATTGTCCCCTGCCTCAGCTGGCACTGGTACACCAGAATGTTAAGTATTTACCCTTGTGGTGCCAAAAATACTTAAAGGCCAAGCGATGTGGTGGAGAAGGCATGAGCTTGGGCGTCACACAGGTCTGTGATGAAACTCGGGCCCAGTCATTTGCTGGCTGTGTAACTATGGTGAAGGCACTTCATCTCTCTGAGCCTCAGTGTCTGCGTCTGTCTAGTAGAGATCATTAGAGTTTTCTTTAAGCTTGTGGTGAGGATTAATTTAGGCCTGGCAGTGTCTGGTGGTCAGCCAATGTCAGCATCACTTGTCTTTTTAGGATGGAGCCCTCATATCATTCAATACCCAGGTCCTCTGAAAGATGAGAAATAGAGCTTCTGGGAGCATCCCTGGCAGTAATTGAGCCGTTCAGGTGTGCAGCTGGCCCTTAGGCACTAAATAGAACTGAATTTTCTGCAGGAGGAACATCTGTCAGGTCATTGGGTAGAGTTCCTGATGGATGGATCACCGAGGATGGGTACCAGCTCACAGGCGTTGGTAGCAGGGAAGCTGCACGGGGTAGAGACAGGCAGTGGGGAGAGGCCCACTTGCTTCTTCCCTCCTTAGAAATAAACTCCTGTGCATTTCCAGAAGTTAAGAGTCTTCATGTTAGCCTACAGGGTATTCCCTCCCTGCCAGTGAAACAAAAACTTCCTACCTAGGCTTCACCCTATTGAAGAGATAGGGAGGTTCTGTGGCGGTTGTTGATGGTGGGGCAGGGGTTGGGGGCGGAAATCTCCTTTACCCAACCACCCAACCAGGGGAAGAGTCTCTTTGATGTCTCTTGCCATTTGCCCCCTGAGTTACAGACTTGTGATTGAATGATCTAACTCTCAGGATTAAATTCACTAACAGATTCACACCCATCATGACACAAAACTAAGAATATGCAAACCAGAAAAGGTTCTGAGGCTTAGTCAATGGAGGTGACAGAGACGGCATCCCCTTCCCATCTCCCACCCCTGCACCCCGGCTGTTGTCCCCCATCTGTCCAGGTTGCGGGGGAAGCCCTCAAAGGGGCGATCTCCCCCGCTGTTCCTGGAGTCAACTAGCTCAAGATACGGCCAGTCTTTACCAAGACCTTTCCAGCCACAAGACGTTCTCAGGGTACACTGGGAATGGCAGCAGGGTGGGGAGCTTGGAACTCAATTTCAGCTTTCTTTGCAGTTGCCTGTTATTCACATTGTAACTTTTCTCAGATTGGGGCTCTTGTTGACATTATGCCTTTATTCTGATCATTGCTGCCTCCTGCCCTGTTTCCATGAGCACATGCACCCCATCTCTCTCAGGTGTGCAGCAGAAACATCCAGGAACCCCTCCTGGAAGGGAGTTCCTCTTCTGTCTTATTCCTCTTTACATCCCAGCACTTAGCACAGTATCTGCCACCAAGATGGTCCTCAGTCATGGGTGCTGAACCAGTGGAGCAGCTTGTCATTGTACTGCAAGTGAGACTCAGAGAAGGGTAGCTCTGTTACCTTTCTCTCTGAGGTGGCTCTGTCTATCTCTGGTTTGACTGGGCAGAGGGCAAATGAGGGATGGTGGGAGGAGAGGGGCCCAACAGCTTTCCAGCTCCTCCCCCAGGCAATGGGAAACACTTGGGATTTGGACTCTGAAACCTGAATTCAAGAGACAGACCTCCTACTTACTAACTGCATGAACCTTGGGCCATTTACTTAAGCTCTCTGAACCTCAATTTGTTTATTTATTTCCTGGAAAATATAAGATTTTCCTTTCCTGCTTCACAATCCAAAGCGTTGTGACAATGAAAGTGCTCTATAAATTATATGAATGACAGCTTTTATTCTTTGTAAGATGGCTTCACAGTGTTGTGGTTCAAAGGTATTCAGCACCTACTATGTGCTAGGCACTGTGCTAGGGGTTTCAAGAGGTACACAATCCAGAGGGCTGGGAAGGCAGCCCAAAGAAGGGAGCCATTCACAGACCGCACTTAGCCTGGGGCTGTCCTGGGGGTTTCTGTTACTAAAGTGGCCTGGAGCCTTTCATCCTGTGGAGTCTGAAGCTGTAAATATCATCCACGTCATTCTCACTTGGCTTCAGGACACCCCAGGCTGAGTCTGTAAATGGCTCCCTTCTTTGTGTTGCCTCCATTTGCTCCAGTGCTGGCCACTATCTCCAGGAATATTGAGAAATAACCAAATATAATCTTCACTGAAGCCACATTTGGATCATGGGCATTGTGTGATTTCAAGTATCAGCATGCATTCTAACAGTAGATACTGTAGGAGGAAAAATCAATAGGCAGACAAATTTTTGATATTTTCCTCCTCTGCCACCTCAAGTCAGATGCTATAGATACACCAACTCCACTGCTGATATCCAGCCCCCTTGATTCCTGGCGTTTACCTCCTTCTTTGCTCTCTGTGTCTCCGCCTTATACAGTTTCACTTCCAGGAGTCCAACAGAAGCAGTGGGTGGGTGAAAAGGAAGAGCAAAGAGAAAGACTGAGAAACTACCATTTTAAGGGGAGGGGGGAAGGGAAACACAGGGATAGAGGAGTAAGAAGTACAAACTATTAGGTATAAAACAAGCTACAAGGATGTTTTGCACAACATGCGAAATATAGCCAATATCTCATAATAACTATAAATGGATATAACCTTTAAAAATTATGAATCACTATATTGTACACCTGTAACTTATATAATATTGTACAGCGACTGCACTTCAATTAAACAAAAACGAAACTACCATTTTATTGGGAAGCAGTAATACTATTTTAGATTAAAATTTGCCTGAAAATAGACCAGTCATGCAGACAATAATAAATTATATGTAAACACTAAACACTTGTGCATATTTTATACAAACGTCCACGTGGCCCTCCTGGGTATTTGGAGATGGTGTGAGAATGCCCCCCAAGTATAGCCTAGCGGTTAAGAACTAGGAATTGAGGTCCATCAGATATAGGTGTCGAGCACAAGCTCTGCTGATTACTAGCTACATGTCCTCTTGGTGCCTCAGTTTCCTCCTCCATAAAATGGGAATTATGTAGTACCCTTGTGGATGGGTTGTGAGGGCTAAGTGAGTAAAACTGTAGACTCTCCTTCACAGTGGCCTGGAGGGAAACAGTGATCCTAATGGGATCCATTTCTCTTCTCTGCTTTCCTCAGTCATTGTCAATGACTTCTCCTCTCCTCTCCCCTCCCACACAAGGGCACCTGATTAATGCAGACTCTTCCTCCTTCAAGGCGGGGAGCTATTTTCTTGGCTTTAAGACAGATTTCTTAAATTGTCTTCTGCAGTTGCAAGTGACTCAGCCGTTGCTTAGGAATTTAATTAACTAGCAATAGGAGGCTTGAAAGAGGCAAATCTCTGGGGAGTTTGGCTCCTAGTTGGCTTTCCAAAGGGTTTGAATGGAATAACAAAGATTCTTCCAGAACTTCACAGTCCAATATTGGAGCCACAGTGGCTACTGAGCACTTGAAATGTGACTGTCCAAATTAAGGTATGCTGGAAGTGTAAAGTACACACCAAATTTCAGATTTGTATGAGAAAAGAATAATTCTCAGTATTTTTTATATTTATTACATGCTGAAATAGTAATTTTTTTACCTGTATATTTACTTTTGTTAATGTGTCTACTGGAAAATTTTAAATTACCTATGTGGCTACTGGATGGTGCTGTTCTAGAGTATTCATGATTTAAAAATGACTTAATGATATGCCAACAGTTTTTAAAAGTACCTTAATATAGATCTCTTTTTATGAGGTAGGTATTGTTATAACCAATTTTCAGATTAGGGTAGCAAGACCATAACCCATTATGTGCTGACGATCAGTAGACTTGCTTGGCTGAAACAGATCCAAGCTGGGGGATAATCAGATGGATGAACACTGACTTGAAAATCAAGAAACCTGGCTTCTCGTCCTTGCTACACACACTAACGCTGTGTGACTTCAAGCAAATTACTGCTCTTCTCTGGATCTCAGATTTTTACTTGAAAAATAGAGACCGGCTGAACAAGAATTTAAGAGTGGGAAGCTAAGTAGCCTGTGGGCCGAATATAGCTGCAGACTTCTGTGTTTTGGCCGACCTAACATTTCAGAGTTTTTTTATTTGCATACTTTTGGGTAGAGGTCAGGTGTTCTTCTATTGACAGGGGCTCCTACCACTCCACACACTTTTGTTACCTGCCTCAAAACTCTTGGCTGCAAAATTTAAACTCCAGATACAATGACTCCATGGAAGGACTGCTGGCTTCCTCTAACACTGACCATTTTTATAAAAAGGAGGTCTTTAAGTGGTGATTGCTAATCTCTCCTTCTACTCTTTTTTTTTTCAAATGTTACCATCTTGAGTTTCCAACAAAAAGAGCACCATATCCTCCTGTAAATCATAAATATTAAACTAGGAGTAAACTTAAAAATAATCTACTCAGGGTGAACTTTTCATTCTACAGACAAAGAAACCAAAAGAAATTGAAGGCATATAGTGCTTTTATACCTGTGTCAGTGATTTTATCATCTATCTTGGAAAGTAAGATTAAAAAATAAGAAAAAAAGGCTACAAAATTTAATTTTTTTAAATTCAAATCTTATCCTTATTTGCAATTGCTTTATATGAAATCCAGGTAGAATTTTCTTCTTTTTTTTTTTCAACAAAAAAAATCAATGGGATGACTGGCTAGAAAAAAATTAATAGTGGTAGAGAACTGTTTCCCTTTCCTTGTGATTATGTTGTGTAAAACTCCTAACAAAAAATAGGTAAGTGTAACCCATGCAATGAAAGTAAATAGCTAAAGGATTTTAAAGCACTGAAAGAAGTCTTTTTGCGAGAATAATAGCAATTTGGATGTGAGCTACTGCTTTTGCATATTAAACACAAGTCTTTGTCTCTTTCACCTCAGTAGTGTGAGAAAGCAAAATCTGATTTGATGCGGGAAAAGGAAAAGACCGTAAATAAAAGGGTGTGTTGTTTCCTGAGGGACAACCTTCCTAATGGCATTCTGCCCAGAAGCCCTTTCTTCTTGGCTAAACCACGTGATCAGGATAAGTTGAGTAACCAAATCGGGACCCCAGAGGGTCAGGAGGGACTACAAAGTTAATCAATGCCTTCAGGGTCCAGATGTCAGCCAGTCCTGACCCTGCGGCCAGACTGATCAGTGTTACTGTTGGATAAACAGCCACAGAAACTCCACATGTGATCTCTGTCTGGAGAAGCTCAAGGTCAGTGATGGAGGAGATCCTGCCCAAAGTTAGGCAGTCACAGGCACCCTGGAAGTGTCTGAAGATATGATCACCCCCACTCTCCTACACACGCACACTACTCCCAGGTGTCTCTTGCTGGGAGAGAAGTCTAGTCTTGCTACAGTCGGGATTCAGGCAAGGAACACCTTCACGTAGTTTTTCCAGACACACTGTCATGCATCATGGCCACGATCTCTACCCACAGGAAGCCAATGTCCAAACAAGGGAAAAGACAGATCTATTTTTCATCCACAGAAATATAAAAAGATAAATGCTAGAGGTTGCGTTAGGATCTGAGAAGAAGTGGAAGCAAACAACAGCCTTTGCAAAAAAGCAAAAGCCAATCCAACTAGCTCCAGGTCAGGAGAAGATGAAAATTAACAGCAAAATGGTTTGGGGAGATGTCCGTTTTTTCAGCATGGCCCGTTCATTTCCTCCTGGCAGCAGGCCCTTAATTCTTGCTCTATTTCTCCAACAATCTATTCTTTCAAGGTGCATCAAGAGTCCCACTTCTCCCATGAAGCTTTTTCTAATCCTCCAACCCACAGAGTCACTTACTTTACCATCTGTATTGTTCACTTGCCACTTAACTACGGCCTTGAGCTGTTTTTTTTTTTTTAATATATTTAAATGCGTACCTCACTTTACAAACTGGGCTACAGACCCTTCACAGGCAGAGCTGTGTGCATGACAGTATCTCGCTGAGCTGAGCACAGAGCTTTAGAGAGGAGCCCTGGGAAGCAGCCATCAGCCAAGGCCGGGGCCTCCCTGCTCCCTTTCCCAGCGTGCCCAGGGGCTCTGCATTGTGCTGACTCTCCCTGGCTCCTTACTTCACCAAACTGGAGCCACTTTCTTTCCTCACCAGAAGGCCGAGAGAAGCAAAGAGGTGTTTATCTTTTTAGTCAAAAGATAAAGTATCTGGGAAACAGAAAGTATTATTAGCTATTCAAGGAGGTTTATGATAGCAATTACCATTATCCAGATTTTAAAGATTTTTCCTAGAAAACCAAGCCTCTTCCTGTGGAACAGAGCTGGACCATTAAAACAAAAAAATAAAGAAGGAAAGAAAAACCTTTCACAGATTCCTTCTGGATGTTGTTATCAGGCATCTGAGGACTTAAAAGAGACAAACAGATATGTATCCATCGGATTTACACAGTCCACAAGCTAAATGCAGGCGGGCCCATAAAACAAGCATTAACAATAAAAAATACAGGGGGTGGGAGGATATAGCTCAGTGGTAGAGTACGTGCTTAGCACGCACGAGGTCCTGGGTTCCATCCCCAGTACCTCCATTATAAACAAATAAATAAATGAACAAATAAATAAATAAACAAATTAACTACCTCCCCCTCAAACATAATAATAAAAAAGTAAATAAATAAATAAAACTAGAAATACAGTCCATACTGAACTGTACACTTAAAATGGTTTAGATAAATTTGATGTTATGTGTATTGTCATTATGTGACATTATATGACAATTAAAAACTGGAAAAAGGAAATACAGTCTACATATGATACCATTAAAATAAGAATCACAAGTTGAAAATGGAAAATGTGAGAGCACAAAGTTATGGTGGAAGATGGGCTAAGCTATTTTAGCTTAATTGGAGGGCAAGTACAGTTAGTAACTATGATATGTCTTAAGTTAGGTAAGGACGAAAATGACTATTAAACTTAACCATGGAATAGAGGAGGGCTTTTGTTAAGAAATCATAATTGTACTTGAAATTGTACCTGCAAGTGGAATTGAATGCATAACTAAATTCTGTATTCATTAGATATCTGTTTTTATTTATATAATTCTCTGCCTTTGAAAAAGACTATGAGGTGGAGCCAAGAACTATAATATTACACGGTTGAACGTGTAACTTCATCCTTTTCCCCCAAGTTAAAAGTCAGAACGTGCCAAGAACATAAAATTCCGGCCGGACAAACGAGGTAAGGAACAAAGGAAGGAAACGGCAGCTCTGGCCGGAGTCTTTGATGGGCACATCTGCAGAGAAAGTACAACACAGGAGGCTGACTCTCCCTGCTCAAAACCGTTCTTAAAAAGCGTCCCCTTTGTTTGCTGCAGCATGTCTCAAACTTCGGAACACTTTTTATATATAATATATTGAGAAAAATACCAGGAGGAGCTTATGAACTACATCACCATCAAGATGACAACAGACAGCATTCGCTGAGACTTACACGCCAACACTGTTCTAGGCACTTTATACGCACAACTCACTAAAGTCTCAGAGCAACCTGCAAGGTAGGTATTGTTAATACAGTCGGCCCTTTGTTTCTGCAGGTTCCATATCTCAGGATTCAACCAAACTTAGATTCAAAACACTCAAGAAAACAAGAATTCCAGAAAGTTCCCAAAAGCAAAACTTAAATTCACTACATGTCAGCAACTATTTCCATAGCATTTACATTGGCTGTACCATTTTGCATTCCCCCTGGCAATGAATGAGAGTTTTTGTTGCTCCATATTCTAGCCAGAATTTGGTGTTGTCAGTGTTCTGGATTTGGGCCATTCTAATAGGTGTGTAATGGTAGCTCATTGTTTTAATTTTCAACTCTGTAATGACATATGATGTTGAACATCTCTTCATACACTTACTTGCCATCTGTACATCTTTCTTGTTTGGTAAGGTGTCTGTTCAGGTTTTTTTCCCCATTTTTAATCAGGTTGGTTGTTTTCTTATTGCTGAGTTTTAAGAGTTATTTGTATATTTTAGATAACAGTCTCTTATCAGAATTGTCTTTTGCAAATATTTTATCCCAGTCTGTGGCTTGTCTTATTCTCTTGACATTGTCTTCACAGAAGTTTCTAATTTTGATGAAGTTCAGCTCATCAATTATTTATTTCCTATTTCTCAGGCTTTAATGTGCATGGTCTTGGTGTTGTATCTGAAATATCATTGCCATACCTGAAGTCATCTAGGGTTTCTCCTATGTTATCTTCTTGGAGTTTGATGGCTTTGTGCTTTACTTGTAGATCTATGTTTTTTTTGAAGGGCATAAGGTGTGTGTCTAAATTCATTTTTTTCACATGTAGATTCATAGTTATTCCACATAATATCATATATATATAGGTATATAAATAAATTTTGGAAGAAAAACATTGTTAACATCTTATCCTAGTAAACTCTCTGGCACAAAGCTGGCTGCAGTGCAGTTTGGGAAATGTTGATCTTCTAAATAAAGACCCTCCACAGTCTTGTCCCTGTCACCTCTGCAGATTTGGCTTCTGGAACTTTCTCTGAAAAGTCTTCCGGCCAGACTGAGCTACAGGCTGCCCTTTTCCACCTTGTTTCCACCAAAATGGACACCCCTAAAACCTCCTTCATCCCAGAAGTTGCAGCTTTCACATTGGAAACTTTCCTGGCTGAAGTAATGTCTGTCTCTTCTGGGCTAACAGGATACTCCTCTACTTGTAACTTTGTTAATGGCGCTGTTCAGGTTGTATAATGGTAAGTTCTGGCTCTGTTTTTGCTCTACCTTCTAGAGTCTATGTTTTCCTTTATAACACCCCTTATGAGGCACATTTCTTCCTTTTTGTCACCAACTGGATAAGTGGGCCATAGACAGGCTTTATCCAGGTACCACCCTGCCCTACCTGGGGACCAGTCGATGTGAACATGGTCATTTGGCTCTGTCCAGATTTGTGTATTTGTTGTAAAAAAAAAAAAATTTGCAGGGCATGAGCAAAAGCCCACATGAAGTTCCATATACATATGTCTAAATATTTAAAAGTTATGAATCAAGAGAATAAACTGTTAAATAAAATATTTTATTCTCCTACTTTTGACAGTTTACCTTCGTAATGACCTGGAAGGGCAATTTTAAGTGCAGAAATCTTGCGCCCCTCGGAGTTCTGTGCTGCAAAGGGGTGGCTCAGGAAACAAGGCTCTGGTTCCCCCCTCATCTTTTCTTCCTGTTCCTGGCCCTCTCTGAGGGGCCTCATGAGCCAGGCCATGAGTATTCCAGACTGGTCCAACCTCTGTCCACATCTCTGGTAAATAGCTGCCCGGAGGCCACCTTTCAGGCCCTAAGACCTCGCATCGGCAGTGAGGTTAGCCCTGGAAGCTCGGGTCCTAGGAACAATTCACACAGGCCCTGGAGGCGGGATCAGCAAGGACCATCCGTGCAGAGGATTCAGTGTCCCAGCTCCTTAGAGCACGGTCTAGAAGGGAAGGTGGGCTCTGGTGGCCACATCTCCTTGGCCCTGAGGACTCCTCATCCAGTCAGGAGAGGTATGGCTTAAGGAAGCACATTTCTCAGGCTTTCATGTGCGTGTGAATCACCTGGGATCTTACTTCGTAGGTCTGGGGTGGAGGCTGAGATTCCGCATTTCTAACAATCTCCCAGGAGATGCCAGTGCTCTGTTACAAGGACCACATTTTGAATAGTAAAGCTCTGAAGCGTAGTGCCGTGGCAGGGGTCCCTCTTGCTCGGGCAGACCAATACTAAGCCATAAAGGATGTATTTAAGAATAATTTAATCACTTACATGGATGAATTACCAGTAGAACTTAGTGCACATTTAAGTTACACAAAAATACTGTATGCATAACAGTTTTGAATGCAGCATCAATGCCCACTCGGGGAGTTCTTCAGCCTAGCAGGACCAGGTGAGTGTCACAGCTCTCGGTCCTACCGTTGTCTTCTTCCCGGCTTGCACCCTTGACCCCTTCCTGCGTGTGGCTAGGCCTGTGTCCCTCACTGACCAGTTAATGGCATTTCTATTAGGGCTTTGCTGTCCCCTCTGCAGACTCCTACAAATACATTTCTACTCTTCCTCATCATTTGCTCTAGTCTTTTCTCTCCCGTGCTTCCCTATGCTCTCGGCGCCTTTCTCCTGGCAGTTCCTCTAGCAGGCTTGCTACTTTCCCAGGTCCTCTGGCCCTGGCTCTGCCCTCAGGCCTCAAGCCCTGGCTTCCAAGTCGTGCTGCTTCTCCTTGCAGCTGCTGCCTCCTGTCCCCAAGCTCCCTGACGCGCCCACTTTCCTGACACTGGAAAGCACTGTCCCGAGGCCTGCCTTCTGGCGTGTGGAGCCACCTTCAGCCAATTCCATGTGGCAAGAGAAGCTATTTCTGCCTTTCGGAAACCTCATCACTGGGGCAGGAAGTGACCCACTTCCTGGCAAAGAGTTCCCGAGAACATCTTCCCAAAGGGGAAAAAAGGGAAAACATATCTCTGACGTACGTGGATGGTTTCCTTACTTTTAACTGGCCCTGCTCCAGCCCAGTGATATGACTCAAGGCTGAAGCACTTCTGCTGGTGACAGAAGCCCACCCTGTGTGACCCACTCAGGCTCAGGGCATTGGATGTGGCAGGTGTTAAGTCAGATTGAAGTGAGTTGAACTTCCTAGGATTGGAACCTTGTTTCCTATTTACTCTCTGCTCCTGTTGATCTTTCAAAGGGTGCTGCCAAATACTGGTTAATGCATAAAGTTAATTTTTACTAAAACTGAGGATTCAGGTACATCAGAATGCTGAGTCAAGCAGATCATGCCACAGGGTATAGACAGAGATGCAAACTTTCTTCTAGAAAGAGAAATAGTGTAACATGGAGCCAGGATGAGTACCTCCCTCACTCCAACCACCCCCTGCAAACCCCCAGAAAACAAAGCGAAAAAAAAAGTCCTGTGTATACTGGAATACCTGAGAACTTTGTCTCAGGATTATGTAAGAGACGGCTTCAGGGGGCAATAAACAGGCTCTTTCCAAGCAGTGACATGTGGATGTGCATGGACCCAAAACTAGTGCTCTCTGGTCGTGGATGCTGTAAGGGCTCATTAGACTCATTCAGCAGTGACTGCACGGGAAGTCACTGCTGACTCCAGTGTCATTTTGAATGGTTATTACAATTTTTTTTTTCAAATATTCCACCCAAATTCTAATAGTAAAAGATGTGCCTCCCACTCAAAAAGAGGAGAACCACCAACCTACGACCATCTAAGGCTCAGCAGGACCAGCCCCAAGGGCAGAGTGAAACAGAAGTGTTGGTCTTTAGAGTAGACGTTCCTCTTTCCGCTATAAGCTTCTTGCCCACCACTCTGCTGGGTTTACTTCAACATAGAAAACTTACTGCTCAATAGCTCTTTCTCTCAGTAGTTGCAAGGTATAGTCCAGCTAGTCTAATTAGCTAATCCATGCAAATATGCAAATGGATGTGGGCCCTCCCTTCCAATCAATGTATGTTTTCATGGTCTCAGAAGATCCCACCTCTCTAATGTCTGCGGGGATAGAAGACGGACACAGGAGGAAACTTTGGTGGGAGAGAGGCTTCTACGCAGGTGTGGTCTTGGGACCGTCTTGCTCTGTGCAGTCACTCTGGTCTCCTACACAAGTGGTGCTCATTGCTGCTATGTGCCTAATGGGCTGGCTGACTGATTTTATGGGTGACAAATGAAGGTCTCAGGATGTTTGCCCCAGCAGTGTCTGTTAGGATAGTGTTCAGGAAGGTCGTCCTGGGAAAGTGTCTGGTGTAGCCGTGATTCACACCATAACTCCCTTTCCACATGAGAGAAAAGTGTGTGTCCTGAAGTGTGGTCCTGGCTCAACCAAGTGGCCTTCCTGCCCTGAAATCAGGAGGTGGGAGATGTACCACATACCTGTGTTGATTGGAAAGTTTAAGCTATTTGTTTTCTCTATCTCCCATCTGTTCTTCGTTTTTCTCCTCTTTGTTTTCTTTTGGATTTAGTCAGCCTTTTTTTTTTTTATGATTCCATTTTATTTCCACCATTAGCTGGGTGTCTCTCTTAAACCAATTTTTTTGGTGGTTCCTCTCTGTGGTTTACAATGTACATCTTTAACCTATCACAGTCCACCTCCCAATAACTCATAGCTCTATGTCACTTCACATATAGTGAAAGAAACTCACAGACATGGTCTTCCATTCCCTCCCTCCTGTGTCTTGTGCTATTGTTGTCACACATTTTGCACTGATACATACATGCTATACACCTAAGGTACACTGAAATTATTTTTGCATTAACTGATGATCTTTTAAAGAGATTCAAAGGCAGGAACATTTTATTTTCTACTTATCCTACTATTTATCATTTCTGGTGCTCTTTATTCCATTGTATAGATCCAAATTTCCATCACCTTCTGTCCAAAGAAATTGCTTTAACATTTTTTCTAATGCAGGTCTATTGGCAACAAATTCTTTCGGCTTTTCTTTGTCTGAAAAAGCATTTATTTTGCCTTTGTTTCTGAAAGATATTTTCATAGGGTGTAGAATTCAGTTTTTATTTCCAGTAAAGATGTTCTTCCACTCTCTTTAACTTGCAAAGTTACTGACAAGGTTATCATTTTGTCTTTGCCTTTTTGTACATCATGGGTTTTTCCTCTGAACTCTTTTTAACATTTTAATTTTTATCACTAGTTTTCAGCACTTTGATTGTGATGTGCCCTGATGTGGTTTTCTTTGTTTATTCTGCTTGGAATTTGAGCTTCTTGTCTCTGTGAGTTTATAGTTTATCAATTTGGGGAAGTTTTCAGGCATTATTTTTCAAACATTTTATTCTATGTCCCCTCCTCTCCTGGGACTCAGATTACTAGATATTGTCTCAGAGGAAACTGCAGCTTTTCTACAGGGGTTGGAAAGGAGGTAATTAGGTTTGTTTATTTATTATTTTTAATGGAGATACTGGGGACTGAACCCAGGACCTCGTGCATGCTAAGCATGTGCTCTACCACTGAGCTATACCCTTCCCTCCTGAAGCTTTTTTCTTCCTCCGAATCCTTTTTCCCTTGGACAGTTTTTTTTTTTTTGACAGTTTCTATTGCTGTCTTCAATTCCTTGATCTTTTCTTCTGCATTATCTGATTTGCTTTTGAGCAAAAATATGTCGCATATTTTTCATTTCAAATACTGTATTTTTCACCTCTGGGAGTTCCATCTGGATCTTGTTTGTATCTTCCATGTCTCCCTTCATCGTGTTTATGTTTTCCTCTACCTTCCTCAGCACGTGGAGCATGTTTTAATGTTCTTGTCTGCTAGTTTCATCATCTCTATCATTCCCAGTTTCTACGAACTGATTTTTCTCCAAAATATTTTCCTGTTTTGACACATACTTGGAGAGCTTTGCTTGGTTGCAGGATATTGTGAATTTTACATGTTTGGGTACTGGGCTTTGTTGTAACCCTTTAAATGGTACTCTACTTGGTTCTGACATATGGTTCATTTACTTAAGAGTCAGTTTGATTCCTGCAAGGTGTGCTTTAAGTCTTGCTAGGTGAATCCTGAGCTAAGTAAGCCACACTGCTCTGACAATTTCCTTCTGAGGACTCTGTCTGATGCTCTGTGTGGTATGAGGTCTTTCCACTCTGGCTATTGGGAACAGAATTCTGTGAGCTCCAGGAATTCTGGGGGCTCTTACTTGCCAATGTTGTGTGTGTCCCCCTGGATCCCCTCCCCTCCCAGCTTTGCGTAGTTCTCTTTCACATGCACACGGTACTCGGCCAGAGAATCAATCTGCAGGTCTTCAGAGCTCTGTCTCTGGGCAGATCCTTCCTCTCTGATGCCACCTCTCAAACTCTAGCCATCGCAGCTTCCCTGAACCCCAGTCTCTCAATTCAGAGAGACGACCAGGCTCCTTTTGGGTTCCCCCTCCCCAGGCAGCAGCCTAGAAACTGCCTCCAGCTAGTAAGCTGAAGCAATCATAGGATTGACCTTGTTTCTTTCCCCTTCTCTCAGGGACCACAGTTCTGTGCTATTGTCCAAAGTCTGAAACCATTATGTCATAATTTGTCCAGATTTTTAGTTGTGTAAGGTAAGAGAGTAAGTCTCTGGAGCTCCTGTTATGCCATCATGGCCAGAAGCAGAACTTCTCTCAATGCAAGTTTAATTATGACATTTCACATTTTACATCTTGTTTTTGCTTAGCAATAGACATTGACCATTTTTTTTACATTTTATTGCATGATTTTGGTGAACATCATTTTATATTATGTATACATTCATCATTCACTTACCAAGCAGCCATTGATTAACTCCTACGCTCCAGGCTCTGGATAAAGCAGTGTGTTCAGATAAGATCACCACTCTTCCAAAGCTTTTATGCTACAGGAAGGAAGACAGGTAAGAGATAAGCAAGCCATAGAGTGATAAGAGCTGTAAAACAGGGCTGATGTGTTAGAGAGTGATGAGGACAGCTCTTGAAGATGGATGTTTAGGGAAGTCCTCTCAGAAGGTATGATATGAGATCTAAGTCCTGAATGACTTTAGGGGCAGCCGTGTGCAGAATGTTCCAGGCAGAGGGAATGGAAGAGCAAAAGTCCCAGGAAAGTAGCAAGCCTGGTGTACTTGTAGAAAAGAGAAGAGCGATCTGATGAGGGCATAGTGAGCAAGAGGAGAGAGTGGTACCAGATACAACCAGCGAGGAAGATGGGGTACCAGGCTTTGTGGGGCAAAGAATGCCATGCAAATGTGCAATTTATTTACTTAATTATACCAATACATAATTGACTTCCTCATTCCTGTCCTGTGAAACCTAAATAGGTTTTTGCATTTTACAATGTTCTATCATAAATAACACTGCAATAAAAATCTTTGTTTTTGTTTTGTTTTTCCCTATACTTAGAATGATTTCAATATGGCAGAATCCAAGACTGGGATTAAAGAGTCAGAGGGTAGGTGGCAGAGGCTGTTGGTGCCCTTGGGATCCATTTTACAGTCAGGGGTGTCCGTCCTCAGCTGCTGCGGGCGCTGCTGACACCTCACACCTTGGATGACTGGAGCCACCTCCCAGCGTGCTTGGGAATGACACCCCACCACAGCGTACAGCCTACAGTGGCTGACTGTGTGGGGGTAGAAAGGCACCACCTCCTTGCCTCAGTGCAGGACAAACTCTGAGCTGCCATTTATACTCCCAAGCTCTCAGCAAGACTAGGTGGAGGCCATGCTTCTCCTGAAGTCACGTTCCTGTTAAGCTTTTTCCCTTCCTTATCCTGCTCCCCTCCCTCCCTTTCAGATCTCCTCCAGAGCACTCCCCCCATCAGTCTCTCCCTCTAGGGAACCCAACCAAAGGATATGAACCTTTTGAAGATTCCCGGTTACTTACTAAATCTTTATTAAGAATCACATTTTTAGAAACACTCTTCCCACTGAACACAATTTGCAATTTACCCAGTTCCCGTGAAGGGAAGGAAGCGCTGGGAGGTGGCGACAGGTAGTTGAAGGAGAACTCGGATAACTCAAAGGTCCTGAGGTGAAGGACTAATGGTAGCTGACGGCTCCACATGGAATGAGGATTAAGATTCAGTGGGATTTGGATGAGTTAGGAACACATCAGACTCAACCTGAAACACGAGGAGACCATTTGAGAATATTCAGGCGAACTTGTTCCTTCTCTCAGAGACACTGAGAGCCTGCAGGATACCCAGTTGGTCCGCGAGCACATATCCCATTTTCCTCAAAAGGAGTCTGCCATGTGATCCCAGAGGCCCTGGGTTCAAGATAAGAGAACAAGAGAACAGAAACACCAAAGCCAGGGGTGGGAGCAATGGTCCAAAGAAAGAAGGGGACAACTTGGGAGATGTGAAAGAAGGTTCAGACCAGGGGAGGAAATCTTAGAGTATCCTTACACTTTAATCATGGTTCTTTTTTTTTTTCCCCTGTCCTTTATGGGAGAAGACAATAGTCCCACAGGAAGGCTGAAGGTCAGCAAAGCTATCACATACCTGCACAGGCGCAGGCACCCTGCTGCTCTTCCCCATACCCTCCCTCCTCATTCTTTAAAGAGAGGATCTTAGATAAGGGAGCCCCGGCAGAGTGTTTGGAAGTACCCTCTTGTTGAAAGTCTGGGCAGATTCCAACCTGGCTTCCAAAGTAGGTGGTAATTCTACTGCCAACCATTTCTAAAGAGGCTGATAACTGAAGAGGCTGAGATCTAGAATCATTAACAAATTCAACCAAATGTCAGGAAAATGAGAAAAGACTACGTGCAGGAAGGCAGTTAGTCTTACTCTGGATTCCTGTGCTATCTCTACCCACGTCGGAATGAGAATAGCAATTATTAAGTCTACACCTGAATACACCCTTATGTGCTAAGCACGCAGAGCCCTTCAAATCTAATGTGGCATGTCTCCTGAGCTGCACTTCTAGGCCTGTGGATGGGCCTCAGTGAACCAGTCAGGGTTACAGTAATGGCTAAGACTTGCACAGGGCTTTACAGCTTCCAAAATACTTTCATAAATATTATATTTAGTTGCCACTCATCTGTAAGATCACTATTCTTATTACTGCTATTGTTTTAATTTTTTCAGAATGAGTACATTGAGATGAGTACATTGAAGGCCAGAAAAATTAGATAACTTGTCCAAGATCCCATAGTCAACAAGAATCAATCCTTTTCTTCTGAGTCTAAATCCTGTACAGTTTCCACTCTGTCTGACTTGTCCCCATCTCTGCTCACTGGAGTCTTATGTCCTAATGTTCAGGGCTAAGAGTTCTGAGATCCCAGAGAGGGCAATAGGGAGCTGGCCATCCATGGGAGAAAGCCCTCTCTCTCAAGAGGATTTTTCCGTAGGAATATCCCAAAAGCTATCTCATCCTTTTTTACTTTAGGGTACAGCTCCCAACTTCCTGAACTTCAGAAGCACTTCTTTCTCTGCCTGATTTGCTCCTCTGTTGCTCCAAAGATGGCAGGCCTCTCCACACCAATGGGTAGACAGCAAGATGTATGGACATCTCTCTGGGAGCATGATCGCTGCATCCCCTGGGCATGCAGAAAGTGAGTGGGGTTATCTCTGACCACTGTGAATGTTGAGCACATTGTTTTATAACCTGCCCCACGGGCTCTCCTTGACTCCCTCACCCGCAGAGCTGCCTGTCTAACTAATCCAGGCTGATGCAATGCCATTTCTTTCTCTCCTTATTCTAAATGAAGTATCATTAATTAGGAAGGTAAATGTTCTATGTAAAACAAAGAAGTTACTTAACACATTCCAGAAAAAAATTAAATTTACATTATTTTTAGATAATCTGTCCTTTTGGGTTATCCAAACCTTTGCTGCTCTCCCTGGTAAGAGTAATTGAGAAATGACACAGAAAGAAACTCACCTGAAGCCCCAAACCCCAGAGCTTAAGCCGACTTGCAGAACAGGCGTAAAGCCTGCTGTGGAAGGAAGTTTCTAGTGGTAACATTTGGGAGAGTCTGTCATCTGGAGGGACATGGTAGTAGTCATCTTAGCATTTGCAAGCTCTGACTCACAGCAGAACATGCTGCACGGTGGGGATGGACCCAGCTCTGGAGTGGATGGCTTTCCCAGGCAGAGTCACCCAACTGGCCTGGGAAGCTCCTTAATCCTCCCCAGGGCGTGATTACTGTGATTACTGTTGCTAGCAGCAGCCATCAGTGCGCACAAATGCCCTGCTGAGGTTCCCAGGCTGGGACATGTGGGGACAAGACTCCTCAAGAAAAGGCTACAGAAGAGCCTCTAGACTGGAGGTCCCTTCCCCAGCTCACAGGAACCGAGGCAGTCAGTCCAGGGAGGGAAGGGCTGGGACTGTAATGGCGGCAGAGGGGCAGGGATGCAGGAAGCCCAGTGGCTTGTCTACCACCTAGAGCAGTGTGCCTGCCCCTCCTTGGCACCAGAAGCAGGTTATTCAGCCATGCCCATGCCTGCAGGGCTGTTGGTTAACCTAAGAGGTCCCTTGAGGGTGATTAGAGCTAGAAGATCCTGCTTCTCTGTCAGCAACACTGAGCACAGGCTCTGGAGGCAACCAGGCAGAGATATAAGGAAAAGAGGTAATTCCTTTAGGAGCAGCTGCGGTCACACAGAGAGAGTTCTGGGTCAAATGCCAAAGACCAGGAGATTTGGGAACAGGCTGTGGAGGTGATCAGTGAACTAGAGTGCCTCCCATTCCTAACATTCTTTGATTCCAGTTGACGGGAGGAGACTGGATAAACATACATCAAAAATACGCAAATGCTAAGCAACAGGAAACATAGGGATGGAGTCAAGCCTCAACATTCTTCCCCGAGCACGATCTCTAGAGGCCAGTGACAGCAGTGACTGAAGACTGGGCACGGTGGACAGATGACGTGGGCGTGAGAAAAGAGAGGTGCTTCTAGCTGAAACTTCAGAGAGCTGGATACAGAACAAATTTAAGGAGGATTGGAAGGAGAAAACTCTATAAAAAGAACTCTCTCTTTTTTTAAACCCAGGCTGAAAATCTCTTCTCTCCTGTGAAGGGAGAGACTGCTATTGTTTCAGCCAAGAGGTGAACTTCTTTAAGAAGGAGATGATTCAGGTGTTCCCCTTGGAAAGATGGCTGGTGGTGAGAGAGGCGTGGGTGCAGGGAATTCAGGGCTGATTTGGGACTTGTCCACAGTGATTCAGGCAGATCGGGACCCTGACTTCTGTGGGTCAAAATCCTGATATAGGTCCCCCATGCAGACATGCAGGCAGTTACCATGTGGATGGTCTGAGATGCTTCTGTAACTGCTTGTAAATGTTCCAAGAGAAAATCATTTGGAGGTTAAGCTAGGGAAGGGGACAGATATGATGAAGGGGACAGATATGATGTTCTAAAAATAAGGGCCAAGAAGGTTTTTGAGTAGAGAAGATTTCAAGTCCGCTTCACTGAGGAAGGAGAGCTGTCTTCCGCCCCATGCACCATCTGCAAATGCATCTCTGCATGTACTCACCTCATCTGCAGTGGTGATCTTGTTACCGGCTGCGGTCCTTGGGTTACCGAAGGCAACTCTGTGTGCCTGACACACAGTGAGGCCAAAAATGCTGAAATGTCAGAGTTCGAAGCAGAGAAACATTTACTGCTGAGCCGAGCAAGGAGAATGATTAGCTTATGCCCAGAAAAACCCCAAATTCCACAAAAGGTCTCAGCTGAACATTTTTAAAAGCCAGCTGAGGGAGGGGAGACCCAGGGTATGTGCACAATTCTCTGACTGGTTGATGATGAGCAATCCATAGGCGCCAGAAGGTCTGGGGGATACGTGCTCATGATCATCAAGTAGTTAATTTCTTCCATTTGGTGGTGGGTTTCAGCATCTGAAAAAACTCAGGATATATGCATGAGACACTATTATCTGGGTACCTCAGAGAGGAGCTACAGCAGAGGATATGAGGGAGGGCTCTATCCTGGGAAAGCCCCACAGGGTCTTACTTGGTTACACTTGGGCTCTTTAATCAGTAGAAATTGATAAGAGGCCAGACAAGGAATTCAGACAAGGCTTTATTGGGCCTTGTGGTGTAGCATGAGGAAGCAAAAACAAATAACAGGTTCCCTTGCTCATTCTCCAAGGACGGTGGGCTGGTTCCTTAAATGGGCTGAGGGTAGGGGCAGATCAGTGGATCAGGCCAGAGGGGTGGCTTAGGGGGTCTGCCCACCCCCTTGGTGGTGCTGTGTGTGCAGGGATCATGCCCAGAGCCCTGCTTTTGCTCCCAGCACCTCAGAAGTGGCAGTTAGTTTCTGGCTTTTTTGTATCCTATGCTCTGATTACTCATGCATGCAGTTATTTTTTTAATATTTTTTATAATTTAATTTTTAATTGAAGTACAATTTACAATGTTGTGTCAATTTCTGGGGTACAGCATAGTGTTTCAGTCCTACATATGCATACACATCTTCTTCATCATAGATTACTACAAGATATTGAATATAGTTCCCTGTGTTATACAGAAGAAACTTGTTTGTCTGTTTTATGTATAGTAGTATATGCAAATCTTGAGCTCCCAATTTATCCCTTCCCACCCCCTTTACCCTCTGGTAACCATAAGTTTGTCTTCTATGTCTGTGAGTCTGTTTCTGTTTTGTAAATAAGTTAATTTGTGTCTTTTTTATTTTAGATTCCAAATATGTGTGATAGCATATGATATTTTTCTTTCTCTTTCTGGCTTACTTCACTTAGAATGATGATCTCCAGGTCCATTCATGTTGCTGCAAATGGCATTATTTTACTCTTTTATGGCTGAGTAGTATTCCATTGTATAAATATACCACAACTTCTTTATCCAGTCATCTGTCGATGAACATTTAGGTTGTTTCCATGTCTTGGTTATTGTAAATAGTGCATGCAGTTATTTTTAGTCCCTTATTCTTTCTTTGTACTCTGTTCCTCCAGACATTTGTCCAGGTGCAAGCACTGCAGCAAAGGGTCCCAGGTCCCAGGTCCCAGCCTGTCTCAGCACAGCTTTTAAACATTCAGGTTGATTGAATCTCCTTTGATGGATCAGAGTGAGCTAAGGGGTTTACTGAGCTCTGACTGCCCTGGGAGGCTGGGTAAGATGTAGGAAAGCCCCTGGATTGCCAGAAGGATCTGGGTTCAAGTCCTGCCTGGGCCACTCATTAGTCATGTCTCCTTGAAAATGTTCCTTGACCTCTTTGATTCCACAGGGTCATTAATTATAAAATGGGGACAATCACCCCACAAGGTTGGACTGAGAATTAAATGTGAGAACATATGGCACTGGGCCAAAAGTAGCTCCAGTTACTTCATTTCTGTGGGTGTCAGAAACACAATGGGAGGGCAGGACCTGAGACAGAGATGGATTAAGGAGCTGGATGAACAGGTGTGCCCAACTTGGGGCATTCCCTGTGCTTGTTTCCAATGCAAGGCCATCTGGAGGGGAACCAGTCTGATCCCAGGTGCCTTTCCAAGATGGTAACCCCTCACTCCAGAGACTCCTCCACACAGAAACTGTGGCAGGCTCAGGACACATAAACCAAGTGGCCCGTGCCTCACCACTGCCTTTGGCAAACAGGATCTCTCCCTGAGAACCCCCACTAAGCCCAGGCTCTGAGGCCGTGCTTGGAAAACACAACACAAACACAGCATTAAGGTCCAGAT
Source organism: Vicugna pacos (assembly GCF_048564905.1). NCBI lineage: Eukaryota > Metazoa > Chordata > Mammalia > Artiodactyla > Camelidae > Vicugna > Vicugna pacos. Next base: position 12,876,732 of record NC_133009.1, on the reverse strand, counting down.
GTAGTGCCTTGGCCCTGTCTGTGGTGTGTCTCTTTGACATTGATGATACGGCCTGAGAAATAAAAAATAATTTCAAAAGGGGAAATATTAGTTAAGAGCATGTGAACAAACTTCCAACAGATAGACTTTCATTTTTCTTCTTCTCAGTATTATTTGTGTGTTCTTGTATGAGATTGTGTCTGTTGGGGCTTAAATGTGTCAAGCAAGAAAGAGGAAGAATAAGTTCTAGTTCCAGCTCCAGCTCTTATTAACTGAAAGAGACCTTGGGCAAATCCTTTAATCTTTTGAGCTTCAGTGATCTCATCTGTAACATGGGAAGACTGGTGCCTCTCTTAAAGGATTGTGGTTAGGACCAAATAAAACAATGAGTGTAAAAGCCTTAATGAATGGGGGACAAAAGTGATACAAATGGAAGCTAGTTGTTGCATGTCAAGTGTTCACTGATCATCTGCTTGAAGCGTCTATAATTATTGGGCTGACCTCCTAGGTATCTAATGACATCCTGGCAGACATCTGAGCCAGCCCCTTCTCTGCTCACTCGATCCCTGCCTCAGCCTCTTCCCTCCATTAGGTCAAATGAACTGAGACACAGCTGACCCCACTGTGTCTGGGCCAGGTCAGATGTTCCTGAATGGTCATTAAGGACTCTTAGGGACAGAGGTGATGAAAACAACTTGCTGATCTGAGTGTGAGGAGCCTTTCTCTGCTGGCCTTGCAAACCCTCTCAAGGCTCACATGGCCTCAGCCGCTCCCTCAAAAAATAAGAGAGACGTTTCACAGGACACGGGGAATGGGATGCTGGCTGCCACGGCCTCCAAGCTGCCACATCCACAAACTTTCCATTAAACACTTGAATATGCAAGAAAGAAATGAAAGCCTCTCAAGTTCTTTCTCGTTCCTTTTCTCCTCACTCACTCTCCTCTCAAACACAGCGAAGGTCGTAGAGAACAGGGCCATAGCTGCACAGCACGGAGGCCAGGGAGCGAGCGCAATTCTCAACCATTCTGTGTAGACGGGGGCTCACAGTCTCTTGCTTGTTTTACTTTGAGCATAAACTAACTTGTCCTATCAAATTTTTTTAAGAAATAATTAAAACCATTTTCTAACTATAAAATAATATGTAGGTGTAGAAAATTTAGAAAATAAAGGAAATGATAAAGAAGTAAAAAAAAAAACTATCCATAATTCCACCATTGCTAGCATCTTGAGTGTATTTCTTTTCAGTGTTTCCTTAGCCACAAAGGGAGTGGTATGTGTACAGTTTTGTGTATTTTTTTCACTTAATGTTCTGACATGAAAAATTTCCCATAATGCTAAAATGCTCAGAAAGAGAGGATTTTAATGGCTGCATAAGTTTCATCATACAGATGAATCATAAATTAACCTATTCCCTGTTGTTTGACATTGAGGCTGTTTTATTTTTTTCCATTAAAAAGACACTGCTATTAATATTTTTGCACATAAGTGTCCATGTCTCTGATTATTTCCTTAATATAAATTACTAGAAATAGAACTCCTGGGTCAAAAGAGGAGGAACATTTCTCAAAGTCGTGATCCATGGTGCCAAGCTGCCCTCAAGAAAATATGTACCAATTTACCCTTCCACTTGTCGTGCATAATAATATTCATTTCCCCACACTCCCACCAAAGCTGCATATTGTCTCTATTTTGATCTTTGCTATTTTAATAACTGAAAACTGATTTGCTTTATTTTTATGTAGCAACCCTGTCCTGTCATTCTAGCCAGGGTACTCGTTTGTATGTTTGCTACCTGTTTATCTTGTATGCCCTGCCTACTTCCAAACAGAATCTCAAGTGGTGCCAACTAGGTAATAAGGCCTTAAGGACAGTAATTTTCCCTCTTTGTAGCTTCTGTGCCCAGCACGGGGTCTTCACATGCTCGATATTTGATACATGTTTAGAGGTTATTATTATTAATTATTTAGTAGTGTTTGAGGGGAAAAAACAAATAAACAACAACAACAACAACAAAAAACCCCTCTGTCTCCTCAATTGGATTATCAGTCACTTGAGGGCAGGGGATACATGCCTTTCATGTCTCTTAGAAGAAGTGAGTACGGCATCGCGCACATGTGGACATTTTAATTTTTCATTCATTGATTCACCCGTTTAACAAGCATTACTGAGCATCCATTAATATGTCAGGCACTACACTCTGTGGTGAAGAAACTCGCTGACAATCTGATAGAAGGAATGGGGTATGGTGGTGCGGAGGATGTTATGAGAACATTAAGGAGGGACCTCAAATCCAGATTAGAGGAATCAAGGAGGGCTTCCTGAGGGAGACGGTGGCTGACAGGGGCTAGCCAATAAATAATAAGGCTGAGGGGCTGAGTGTTTCAGGAAGAGAAAGAAGCACCTGTGAAGTTATAGTAGACAAAGAAAGTATGATGCCTGACACATGAAAAGATGCTCAACATCACTAATTGTTAGAGAAATGCCAATTAAAAATACAATGAGATATCACCTCCCACCAGTCAGAATGGCCATCACTAAAAAGTCCACAAACGATGAATGATGGAGAGGATGTGGAGAAAAGGGAACGCCCCTACACTGTTGGTGGGAATGGAAATGGGTTCAGCCATTATGGAAAACAGTAAGGAGGTTCCTCAAAAAACTAAAAATAGACTTATCATATGATCCAGCAATCCCACTCCTGGGCATATATCCAGAGGGGACTCTAATTTGAAAAGATACACGTATCCCCCTGTTCACAGCAGCATTATTTATAATAGTCAAGACATGGAAACAACCCAAATGCCCATTGACAGATGATTGGATAAAGAAGATGTGAGAGAAATATAGATAGATTGATAGAGAGATAGACAGACAGACAGACACATACATACACACATACAATGGAATACTACTCATTCATTAAAAAGAATATAATAATGCCATTTGCAGCAACATGGATGGACCTGGAGATTGTCATTCTAAGTGAAGTAAGCCAGAAAGAGAAAGAAAAATACCATATGATATCACTCGTATGTGGAATTTTAAAAAAAAAGGACACAAATGAACTTATCTACAAAACAGAAACAGACTCACAGACATAGAGAACAAACTTATGGTTATCAGGGGTAAAAGGGGTGGGAAGGGATAAATTGGGAATTTGAAATTTGCACCTCCTGGGGAGTGATGGAAATGTCAGCTATCTTGATTGTGGTGGTGGTTTCACTGGTGTGTACATCTACCAAAATCCATCAAATTGTACATTTGAAATATGTGTAGTTTACTGTACAGGAATCATGCCATAATAAAGGTGTTTTAAAAAAAAAAAAGAAAAGATGATGCTTGGAGGAATGTATTACTGGCTTAAGATACCCAGAACTTAGAGAGGGATAGAGAGAAGGCAGATGAGGCTGGAGAGTTGGAGAGCATGCTGCATGTACAATGAGAATGAAAAAGACCAGTTTTGGGCTTCACTAGGCACTGTGAATAGTGGCATCAATACCCAGCTCTCATATGCTCGGCATCCTACCAGCCTGACTGAAAGAAGTCAAGATCCTTGGAAGAAATCAAAGTTATTTTCAGTATCTTTCCCATCAAGTATTTGGGGACTCTTTGGGGAGTACTTCCATGTTTCAGTGAAACAATCTAGGTCGTCACTTATACCATATCTAACCAGACTGGAATTCTGCAGTCCCAGGTTTGTGCTTCAACAAGGGTGCCAACGCAGGGCTGGAACAAGTACGTAGCAGTTTATGGAGCTCCGTGATGAAATTGGAACATCACTGCTGCATGTGAAGACCAGAGATTATTGTGCCACTGCTCCAGCAAAGTGTGTAGGAAAATGCTCTTACTGGCTATAATTCAAATAAGGGTTTCACAGCAAGGCTGCTTGACTTCACAGAAACAGTTCTTCAAACTTCCACACAAGCCCCCTTTCTTCCAGAAGCCACACATGCTGCCGAAGTGGCGAGGGGAGACAAGTTTCAGTGTTAAGTTACACAGTGAACCCAGAATGCCATTCCCCTGGGGTGCTCTGGCCCAAATGCTAGATCTGATTCAAGGGGCCAGATGCCTTCTCCTCTGTGATGACTGAGTTCTCAGGGCCACCACTACCTATGATTACGCCTCCTTCAAGGCCACCCCAGTCCATCAGGTGACTTAATCCAACCAGGAAGAAGGTTCAGACTCTCTCTCACAGGTTGTCCTATTCAACTTCTGTTTTAAATCAGTGGTTGGAAATGGATACATGGAGAGTAGGCAGTTGCCTGACTGTTCTTATCAAAAGCATCTGAATACCATCTCCTGCCCAGACCATATACCTGGTTTTGTTAAAGTATACAGGTTTTATTCTGCAGGCAAAGAGGATCCAATAAAGTTTATACGGTATATTCATCTATTAATTGCACTACAGTAATTAATGATTAATGTCCACAATATACACAGAGCTCTCAGAAACTGACTAGAAAAGACATACCTGGTAGAAATGGATAAATGATATGAATATGTAATTCACAGAAGAGAAAATCAAAATGTCCACTAAGTACATTTAAAATATGCTCATGAAAATTAAAGCAATTATGTAATTTCACTTTATACACTTTAGACTGGTAAAAATTAAGCATGATAACACCTACTGCTGGTGAAAATGAAGAAGAAATATGCATTGCCAGATGAAATGTGAATTGCTACAAGCTTTTTGGCAATCAGGCATACTATAAAATTTTAATACATATGGCCTTCACCTCAGCAATTGCATTGCTCGGAATCCACACTGTAGAAAGAAGTACGGTTAACCCTTGAATGACATGGGTTTGAAGTGGGCATATCAACTTATACAAGGATTTTTTTTTTACCATAGTAAATACTGTAGTACTAAATGATCTGTGGTTGGTTGAATCCAGGCATGCAGAACTGTGGATACAGAGGATCTGCCTCTGTAGAGGAACCAAGAATATGTAGGGGACAAGCTATAAGTTATATGTGGATTTTGAACACTTGGAGAACTGCTCTCCCTGACCCCTGTGTCATTCAAGGGTCAAGTGTAAAATTAGAGCACAAAAGATACATGTACAAAGGTGTTTCTCGCTGCATTGTTTGTGGTTGGCAAAACACTGAAAACAAAGTGAATGCCCATTATTAGGGGAATGATTGCATAAATGATACTGTGCCCATACCATGGGGAATTATGTAGCCATTTAAAAGTATAAGTTAGATCTATGCTAATTGACTTGGAGGGATTTCCATGAAGCGTGATTAAGTGGGAAAAGCTATATGCAAAGCTGTATATGCACTCTGATCCGATTTTTAGAAAACGAAGACATCAACTAAGAGCAAAACAACCCAAAACCCTGTGTGTGTGTGTGTGTGTGTGTATTTTTCCTGTCCTGTCTTGCAAATAGGAGTGACCAATGAGATTAAGTGGAAGTTTTGGATGCAGTGTTTGCTCAAGTTCTTTTTTACTCTTGGTCTTCCCCTTTCCTTATCTGAAATAAGGATGTGATAGCTGGCACTTTTATAGTCATTTTATGGCTTTGAAGATATGGCAGTGTGGAAGATTGCAAGGTAGACAGTTGGAAGGAAGCTGGCTGCCTGATCACTTTATGAAGCCCTGCACTTCGTACACACAAGAATAAAACTTCTAGCAATGTAGCTGAGTCACTAGAATGAGGAGCCAAACACAATGTATGATTATATGAGTGTGAAGAGAAGATATGAAAGTACACATACCAAGTTCTCAGCAGTGATTACCTGGGGTGGGGGTGGGGGTGCAGGGAGTAGAGAAAGAGAGAGGAGGGAAGGTACAAAAAAGTATTTAAATAAAAGGTGCCCTTTATTCAAAACTAAAGAGCATTAATTCCATTTGCTTATAATTATATACTCACTTTTTCCAGGCCCCCTTCATTTCTTCCTAAAATTATCCCTTCCTCAGGGCCATCCTGTGGCAGCTGAATCCCCATAAGGGACAAGGTACAGATCCTTTTCTCATATGATTGATCAACATAACAATTTGCCCAAAAGGATTGTCATCAACAAATAAATGGAGAAATGAGGATATCTCAGGATTGTGTGATTTCAGGTGATCATTTCTTTCTTCTGTATATTTGTATGATTGTTTTAATTTTGATATTGATCTTGTATTATTTATATAATCAGAAAAAAACCCAACAATGTTATTTTGAATTGAAGTGAGGCAAGATTGGAGGCAAGACTGGAGGCAAGATCAACTAGGAGGGCATTTTAATAATCCAGGTAAGATATGAGGATGTATTGAATGCAGGTAATGACAACTGGAAATGGAGAGATGTAGACAAGAGTTTGAAATGAGGAGGTAGAATCAATAGGACATAGTGATGGATCAGAAGAGGAGGGGAAGGCAACATTTCTAGCTTAAATGAGTGGATCGCAAGGTGTGCCATTCTCTGAAATGAGGAAAACAGGAGGAAAAGCAACTGTCAAAAGGAAGACAAATAGCATCTTAAAGATATGGATCCCTAGGCTCACTCAGAATCACAGCCCCTAGTCACATGTTGCAGGTGATTCCAAGGCACAGCCAGGGCTGAGAAACACTGGTAAAGACCCCAAGAGGGGGCAGAGGACCAGGAAGTGTGGGACTGAGGAAACATGATCAGAGAAGGAGGAGGAAAGCAAAGAAGAGTATCAACAGAGGAAATCAACAGAGGAGGTGTCTGACACTTAGCACTGTGCTTGGTGCATCACTGGCGCTCAGTAAATGTTACTAACTAAATGACAGGACGAAGGAAGGGACAATGGTGTCAAATATTGCTGAGGAGTCAAGAAACAGAAGAGCTGTGAAGTGTCCATTGGATTTAGCATGAAAGAGGTTACCTCACACTCTTGTGTGTCAGTTTGTGTTGTTGAGTAGTGGCGGGGGGGCAATGGGTTGACAAGTGAATGCATGATGAGAGACTATTATGTCAAAGATCTTGATTATGCCTCAGAAAACAGGTTTCTAAAACATATTTTGTGATATTGAAAAATGCTTGGTCTACCAATATGATTCTGATTCTGGTAAAAATTAGAGGCAAAAAGAGCTGATTTAAGAGCTTATGTACTGGAGCTAGACTTCCTGGGACTGAATGTAGTCTCAGCCACTGACTCGATGTGCAACTGTGGGTAAGTCCCCCACTGGATCATGGTGAGCCTTGGGCACAGCAAGCATTCAGAAAAATGTCAGTTATTTAATGTTAGACATTGCTATGTATATATGGAAACCAAAAAATGAATGGCAAGCTTATAAAGTTCTTTCCTATATAATTTGTGCAAATATTCTGTAATGAACATGTACCGTTTTTGTAATTAGACAAACAGGTAAAATAATATGTAACTAAAAAAACCCCATCTTTTGCTGTTAAAGGAAGATAAAGGAAAGGCAATAGTTAAAGAGTGTAAGATTGCTATTTTATGTGCTCATGATGGGACAGACATTTGCCTGTTCATGGCTTTTGGGAAAGAGGCTGCAAGGGGCTGAGGGTGATCCCTGCAGCAACAGTGTTCCTGAGACGGGGGAGGGAAGTGAGTATGAGAGCAGTTTGAGGAATTAGCCTTGGACAGGACATGTCTTCCTGTGATTGTGGAGGAAAGAAGTGATGAGTAGGTATAAAGGCAATCATTTGTAGATGCAGAGAGAGAGGGGATGGAGGAAGTTCATGACTGATAGTCTTGGTGTCTATTATTGAAGCCAGCAGGCTGTCCTCTGAGAGTGGAGATTTTGAATAGCCACCAGAGGGAATGAAGGAGGAAACAGACTCACAGAGACACTGCCAAGTGGCACCAAGTGTCTGGCTTTGGGTGGAAACATGCCCCTGCCATGGCCCTGACCGGTGTCACCTCCAGTGTAGCGGATGTACTGACTGTTCCGTCACACAGTTCTGGCGTACTTGTGGCTTCTCTGGATTTGTCTTGCAGAAACACCATGGCTTCTGGGTTCAGGAACCTGCAAAAGCTCCATCTGTGCCTTTTCTCTATGATGCCTATGCTATCTGATCCTGAAGGAGTCATTTCAGGACAGAGGCTTGCCTTGAAGTCTGACTTCCTGATGATTTTTGATTGGGGGCCAGTATTATATTCAGTCTGTGTATAAGTGTACATGTGCTTCCTTCACTTCTGCTATTAGGGATTTAACTTACTGGAGGGGAAGCACCTGTAATCCCTGTTTGGAAAAAATGTCTGCTTAATTGCAGTTCTCCCGGATGTGACCCACTTGAGAATAAAAAGTTGCAGTGGAATCAGGTCTCATTGTAGCCAGTTTATGCATAGTTAAAATCAGGCATTTGGTTAGCTGGTTGGAAATGACTGCGTCCTCCAGATTAATTCCCACCATACATATTCTCTGATTTTATCAGGATCTCTGGTGCTTCCACCCCTCCTATTTCTATCAATTCAGCACACCTCCTGGCATAATTTTCTTCTACATCCTGCCTGAAACCCATGGCATATCCTCTGGCATTCTTAGCATCCAAGATCTCTGATTTTCCTGTTACATCTTCTTTACAGATCATCAGCCTTGGATTAATCTACCCATTTCCTCTGCTTCTATGTCAGGTTTACTGAGCCCTTCAACAGGGCCTAGGTTTTTGTTCTAACACAGCCAGCAGGGATTAGAGGAGCCAAAGGACAAGGATCCAGCCTGGTTGTCACTGGTGGGAATCAGTGAGACTGCAGGGCCAAGGACTGGCCCGAGAGTAGCCAGGACATTGGTTACATACAAGGGGATTGAGCAAATATGTAATCTACTGAGGATAATGAAAACAAATTTTCTCACCGTTAGCGAAGGGAGTTAACAAATATGAAAGGGGAAGGCTAAGATAAACCCTGTGATACTGGATTGGAATGGGAAGTATTGGTGAAAACTCATGGTTTTTAATAGATGGATAAATATAGAAATAGATATAGATGTGCACTTCCTAGCTCTGTTCATTGAGAGGACAGGCGCCTAGAAGCAATAAATAACACTCAGTAGCAAGAAGCATGCTGAATACCCAGATCCTGTTTTATGAATATCACCTTCCACTAAAAGGAATCAAGGCTCCTTGGAGAAATGGTTGATTTAGGGACCAGGGCAGGGAAGTATAAGATGAGTCTAGACCCTGTTACCAAAAGTAACAAAGTGCTCAAAGAATGATGGGATACAGGAGATAACTTAAGGGATTCCTACTGGTCATATGTGTGGACAATCTGAAGATCAAAAATAATAATTATAGTAATAGATTATAAGTCATTGAATAAAATAGGAATCCGTGAATCCACACAATTGACATTTAACCCCAAATTAACAATTTATAAGGCTTGTAAAAATACTTAGAAATAAGTAAGTGTATTATAACAATAGCACAAGAGCCAGAAAGAGGGTGAATATATTATTGTATATTTCTTACATGAAGTCACATTATATTATTTCAAGATACACCTCTGATAAGCTAAAATTCATATTATAATTTCTAGAGCAATCACTAAAATAAACAAAAAATGAGAAAAAGCTAAAATGTCAATAAAGAAGATAAAATAGGATACAACAATTTTTTTTTTGCTTTAAACAATAGAAGGCAGGAGGGGAGGTTTAAAAAAAGGAATAGAGAGTAGGTGGGATAAACTGAAAATAAATAGCAAGAGAGTGGATTTAGAAGCCAGCTCTATCAGTAATTACACTAAATATAAATGGTGTAGACACTATAATTAAAAGGTAGACTGGATAAATAGTATGGTCTAGGAAGGCTTCACTAAGATAGTTGAGCAAATACTTGAAGGAGAAGAAGGAGTAAGACACGTAGATGGGTGAGAGTGTTCCAGACAGGGGGAAGAGCACGTGCAAGGCTGATACAGACAATTTTTAAAACAGAGAGATGATTAGCAGTCACTGCTCTGAGGTGAGGCTGCCTGGATTCTCAGTGATTGAAACATCCAGGAATATTCTTAGGATTGTATGTTGGTAAGTTATTATGGCCTCAGAGCTTTGCAGGAATATCCCTTAGAACATGACTTGTTCTGATTCTTAACTATGCCTTTTCTGAGCTCATTTATTCTCTATGTTCTATCACAAGCCCCTTATACTTTACCACATACCTTCAAAGTTTATGGTGATAATGATCACAGAGTCATGGAATTAAGGACTGGAAGATATCTCAAAGGTCATCTTGCTCCCACCTCACATCTATGCCATGACTGACAGATAATGAGTCAGAGTCACACCCAGAGGAAATGATTTCATTCTCTCAGGGCCAACTCTTCATCTCATGGAAGGCTCTATTAGAAAGTTCTTTCTCCTTGGAGCACAAATCTGCCTCACTGTGGTTGAATTTTTTTCTGCACCTAAGTAACTGTGATGAATGTCTTACCACATGTAGTGAATGAGACACAAAGTGCAAGAGTTTCAAATTGACCATAAGTTTCTTGGCTTTCATCACCTTCACAGGGCCTGTCAAATGGTTTAGGTTTCAAAACTTAAACCCTTGGCCTTCACTAAACCTTCCCAATATCTTCTGTCAAGAGGCTTCCTGGACTTTCGAAGGGAAAGTAAACCAAATGGGTGTTTGTTTCTCATCAGTGAAAGCAAAGTGCTTGCAGAGGCCAGCTGGGCTATTTTTGTCTGTGGGTTGTGGATGGTTGCCAAGAATGAGCAGAGGTATTTGTCTGTGGTAAAGACAGAGACGAGGGTTGGTGGAGATGGCTACTGATGCAGGAGAAGGAAGGTTCATGAACAGGATTCGGAAGCTGAGAGCCTTGTTGAGATGGTCCTAGCTCTACCTTTAAGCTCACATCTCCTTCTCTTGCTCACTTGCGTATTCTCATCTGTGGGCTCAGGGCTGCTACGGGATTCATTCCTCTAACAGGAAGCAGATATCAAGCCTTTGGTTGGACCAGTCTTGTAGTACCCTCATCTTACTGTATGATGCTCTGATTGCTGATATAGTGAGTCCAAACTCTCCTCCTCCTTATCCTCACTAACAGGGCTCAGCACTGCTTTGGCTGGATGCAAAAGGCTGGGGTGGGAGGACAGAATCACCTGAAGGAGCACAAAATGTCAAAGAGTCAAGTTAATCCAACAGATTTGGGGACTGACTCAGGTTCAAAGGCTGAGTGTCCAGAGAAACACCATTTCCACAGGTGTGGAATGCTGGGGTTTCAGAGCCATGAATTTACAACCAGGTAGAGCTGGGATTAAATGGAAGCAGTAGTGGGACAAGTCAATGCAGGGCCCTGGGTTATTTCAGCATTTCAAGGCCATGTGTATTGAATACATGCACATGAATGAGTGTGAATTCAAGGTGGCTTTTTTAAAAATAGAGATTTTAAAAAAGCATATAAATTAAAATACAGATTCCTGGGCCCTGCTCTTAGAAATTCTGATTCAGGCAGTCTGAACAGGACCCAGAAAGCTGTCTTTTGGAAACTTCTCCAGATGACTCTGGTGCGTGTTTGGGAATCATCAGCTTAAAGGATTGGCAGTCAGGCAGACACCTGTGCTGAGTCGCTTGTCTGTTGACATCAGAACTTCCTGCCTTCAGCTGTGGGCCCATGTTTGCCTTATCTTTTCTCTCACTTACCTGGGCGGCTCTCATGACTTGATTACCTCCCTGCCCAGTCTTAGCAGGTCTTGGGGCTGCCGTGAGCTAATGATAAAGAGGCTTAGCATTACACCTGGCACTCAATAATCACTCAATAATCAAAGTCAGTTGTTTTTCTTATTATCTGATTCGAATTATATTATGTACCTGACTTGTATGACCCATTAGACTGTGCAATCATATCCCTTGAAGATAGTGGAATTAGGCCAACCTCCCACCTCCTACACTAATCCTTGCTATCTCTCCTCCTCCAGGAAACTTCCAGTTTGGCCCCATTGGGTTCTCACTTGGTGCCAGTCTGATTGTCTTGGGTTTGCTTTCTGTTCTTTTGGCAGGATCTGGAGCAGGTGTAATCCCTTTAGTGTTTGTTTAGAAATGCTCTCCACTGGTTGAGAGGAGTTGGGCCTCCCACTCACAGTGTTTTGGTGGTTTGTTTCCATTGCTTTGTGATTGAGTTTATGGTTGTGGTACAACTACTTGGAGCTGAAATGTAGTTTCTTTGGAGACAGGGGTATTTTGTAGACACAGTGTGTAATTCCTTGGACAAGGAGGGTCTCCAGAATGTAATATGCTATCTCTCCTGGCTCTAGAACTATCCTGAGTGGACAGGATTCTACTTTTACAGCCAGAACTAGAGTGAATGCAGGATTCACTCATTTTTTCCTTTATTCAGCTAATGTTTTAATGTGCCAGACACTATACTAATACTGGGAAGAAAAAGGGCCCCACCATTTCAGCGCAGACCCTCTTTGTCCCCTCTCCAGTCCACCAACTGCAGCACTGCCAGGTTAACCTTTACTTGGTCATATTTATGGATACTGAATACCTACTGTGTGCTAGGTGAAAAAGCTGGTAGGATATAGTTCCTGTCTCCCAGGAGCTCACAGCTTGGTAGGAGAGCAAGCTCAGAAATACATAACTATTCTATTTCAAGTCCTGTTTGCAATGAGTAAAATGTGGTTATTCTACCAAGAGCCTAAGACTAAAAATGGAGCCAAAATAGAAATATGTGCAGAGTACAGGAACATAAGAATTAAATTTACTTCAAAAGAGTCATTCATTTAACAAGCATTGACTAAATGCCTACTAAATCCCTCGCATTGTGCTTAATAGAGAAAAACAGCCTCTGCTTTTATGGAATAGAGTTTAGAAGTGTGGGCTCTAAAGAGTAAGAGAAATCTGAGTTTGTATCCTGGCTCTGCTACTTACTAGCTATGTGACCTTGGGCAAGTTACCTACCTTCTCTGAGCCTCATATTTCTCATCTATAAAATGGAGGAAATAATATCTACTACATAGACTTACTGGGAAAGTTAAAGAGACTTAAACAAAAATCTTTCAGTTTAGTTGCCCTTTGTTCTAATCTACTACCTTGTATAACAATTAGTGCCTGATTGTTGCCCTAGACTGTAATTTCCCAAGGGTGGTGACTGTGTCATATTCAGTGTTTTATCTACTGTGACCACTGCTTATGGTCCCTAGTGCACATCTGGTTTAGAGTCCCTCACACCTGCGGTTCCTGCTCCCATGCCTTGGGCACCAATCATCCAGGGGCCTCTGGCTGTACTGATTCTTATCACAGAGAAACAATATAAAGCCTGGCATGGAGCAGGAAGCTGGTGTTAAGGTCGCGCCTACCTTCCTGCAGGTTACCGATGTGCCCCCTCAATTTTATCTCCCACCCACATCCAGCTTAAACCCAGCCCTGCCCCTGCCCCTTCTCTTGCTGTCCATGTCTCACTGCCTTGTCTGCCTGCTGCTGACTTCCTGCCTTACCTTGGTTCTCCACACTGGCTCTCCAGACCTGACTGATAACAGCACTGTCTACTTCAGAGAACTGTGCTCACACAGGAGCGACCCCAGCTGGCCTACTCTTTCATCCTGACCCAATGCCTCAGACTTCCTTGCTATCAGCTTTTCTGCCCCAGTTGGACTTCTGCTCCACCCGGACCCACTCAATAAACATGCACTGAGTTCTGAAAGTGTGCTTGGCTCTGTGTTAGGGAACACACAGATGAATGACACGGTCCTTGCCCTGAACCACATCCTTGACTGCACCTGTCTTCAACATCCTCAGGCTTTTAAAAAGAGTACTGTTGGAAAAGGAGTCTCCAGCCTCCACAATGAGGTTTTCTTGATCACTTTGCTGAGCAGATAACCATGTCTTCTGGTGGGACCCTAGATCTAGCCCTTTTTACCTGACCTGCAAGAACCACACAGAGCAGGAAGCAGTGGATTGATAAACAGTCGCTGAGTACTTAGCATGTTTCAAGCACTGGGGATACGGCAGAGGCTATGATGTACTTTCTGCCCTTGCAGAGCTTGGAGTTTGTGGTAGGCAGAGCAGTGGCACCCAAAGATGTCCGTGTCCTGATTCTTGCATGCTGTGAATGCACTATGCTACCTGGCAAAGGGAATTAAGGTTGCTAGTAAACCGACTTTAAAATAGTATAAACAGGATTACCCAAGTGTGGGCTCAGTGTATTCACTAGATCCTTAAACATGGAAGAGGGAGGCAGAAGAGTCAGTGTCAGAATGATGCGATGTAAGAAAGACTCAGCTGGTCAATGCTGGCTTTGAAGACAGGAGAAGCCATGAGCCAAGGAATGCTGGCAGCTTTTAGAAGCTGGAAAAGGCAAGAAAACAAAAGGAACCCAGTCCTGCTAACACCTTGATTTTAGCCCAGTGAAACCCATTTCAGACTTCTGACCTTCAGAATTACAAGACAATAAATTTGTGTTGTTTTAAGCAACTAAATTTGTGGTAACTTGTGGAAGAAGCAATGGGAAACTAATGCAGAGCTCAACTAGGCAGATAGGAATTAAAGATGAGATTATAGTTCAATGTGATGAGTGCAGTGATAGGAGAAGTACTGAAGTGGGAGATTACTTGGAAGAGTCCCAGTCTCAGTGGACATGGTAAGGGGGAAGTCAGGCAAAGCTTCCTGGAGGAAGAGGGCTGGGCACCTTCAGGGGAGAAACGGAGCCAGACAAGAATCTGCTGTAACCATGTGAGGGGGACAGTAATCTAGTCCATCAAAAAAAAGCCCAGGGAAGAGGTGTAGGAGGGTCTGGGCTGAGAGTGAGGGAGGCACATAAAGGATTACTCTGGGCTGGTCCCTCTGCCCGCAGTTCCTCCTTTTTGGAGAAGAATTTTGCTAGAGTTTTCAAAATGTAAAAAAGTGGATAAATAAATGGTAGTAAATTCATAGAGCAGAATATTATACCTCCATTAAAAAGTAAATTTAAAATCTTTTTTCACAGAAGAAAAATGTAAAAGGCACAAATGCTTTGGCCTAGCAAGTTTCACTGTCCTTGGTTGGCGGGGGAAGGTATAGCTCAGTGGTAGAGTGTGTGCGTAGTATGAGAGGTCCTGGGTTCAATTCCTAGTACCTCCATTAAAATTAAAAAAAAAAGTTCCACTGCCCGAAATTTATCCTGCACATGTGACTTCACAGGATTTCAAAGACAAATGTCTAAGGTATCTCTCTGCTGAATGGTTTCTAATGGTTAAAAACTAGAAACAACTTGTGTCAATAGATGGGTGATTAGTTACATTTGAGGCATCCATGGTGTGACATTCCATGAAACCTATTAAAAGCAAAAAGGCAGATCCATTTGGCCTGATAAGTGGAGTAACCAGCAGTTTATCCAAACCAGGCTATTTTGAGAGTGGATGGGACAGACTGTCCCAGGCAAACTGGGACACGTGACCATACCAGTGATAAAGAATGATCTCCAAAGAAGATCTTTAGGTGAATAAAAAAGCAAGATGAATACAAGAATCTGCTGTATGAATAGCATGACTCCATTTGTGTGGGTTTTTTAAAGAAAGGATACACTCTTCTAGTTACGTATGCATAAATGCTTTTTTATAAGAATATGCAAGGAGTTGATCAACACAGATCTAGGGAGAACACTTCCACACCAGATTCTTATATTCACTTTATACTGTAACCTAAGTAGTTAAATTACTTTTATAATAAAGACACAAAGTTGACTGGGTACATATACTGCTTTCATGATAAAACTGTACATTCAAATAAAGCCAAACATATTTTAATGAGACATTTGCTCCCAACCTGCCTCCGGTTCTAGGTCGGCTCCCTGACTGGTCAGTTCAAGCCTCATATCCTCACACACTACTGAGTCTGAACCCCAACAGCTGCAATAAGAGGTGGCAGAAAAACAAAGTGTAGTAAATAAATGAACACATCAATATCATACATGATTTAAAAAAAGCCCTGTAGGTTTCCAACTGGGACAATTATAAAAGTGGAGGCTACATTTTTCAGAGAAAATTTTCAGCCTCTTTAAAGCTGCAAACTCTCCATTTGAATTAGAGGAAACAGGTATCCATTTGTAGAAAATATTTCTCTTCTCTATTCTAAAACCTACTGCAGGACAGTAAATTGTTCCTCCCACTCCTTTTTCCTTCTGCACTGAAAAAGGAGCACATTTGAAAACTCTCCTCCTTTAGATAAGTTCCTTCCAAGAAGGGAAGGGTTGAAATTTAGGTCATTTGCCCACCCACTTCCTGAGAAAAAGTCACTTCCTCAGTGCTGGTCTGAGCCCCGCCAAAGAGCAGGTTGGGAAGGGCTGTTCTGAGGCTTGGTCGTTTGGTCAAATGGCCTTAGAGGGGTCAGGTTTGTCTGAAGACCTGTTGATTTCCATGGATTTTTATCACCCTGGAACTTCACTCTCAGGGAAAAGGAGGGACCAAAGCAATGAGTTCAAGAGATTGAGAGGGTGGAGGTAGTTTGTCTGTTTCCCTGAACAGCTTTCTTACAGGAAGAATCCCTGTCAGACTCATTCTGCTCCTGCCCTCTCCCTACTCCTTGAGATCATTTAACTTTTCTGGCCTGGAGAGCTTTCCCTCATAGTCAGGCGGCAGGAGGAGGGGGAATAAGAACACCAGGAAGTGGCTGAACTGGGATTTGACCACGTCTGTCTGCCTCAAAAGCCTGTGAAAGCTCCACACAGCTGGCCCATCCCTAGCTCATCCCCTCTCTCCTTCTGGAAATTCAGTGCCCCCTTCAGGCAGGGCTCTTCTCAGCTCTAACTGCCCCTGCTCCTTTCCATCCTCCAGACTGTCCTCTAGTCACACCCCAGCCACATCCTTCGTACCTCTACTTGCTATCCAAACACCCTCACCTTTGCAGGGTACCCTTCCAGTCCTATCTCTTTCATAAGGATTTCTCTGAGCACTGATGTTATGCTAAAAAGATACTAGATTAAAAAATTCTTTAAAAACAATGTGCAAAAGGTTATTATCATTTTTAATGATAATAAAATCATTGATTTTAGCTGTGGGGCACATTCAAACTTTGGGCTTAGCTCAGTGGCAGCCCGTGGTGGTTGCAATGGATTGTCCAGGCTGTTTTCCCAACTGTGACCTAGAGCAGCAGCGGGGATGGCCTGGAGGGTCCCGGGGCTCTCCTGCGTGGGGTAAAAGCTAAGCCAGCCAGAACCAGCCTCATGGCAGGAGGTACTGGGAGAAAGCAGGCTGCAGTTTGCACATCAAATCCCAAGCTGTTTTGCCTCAAATACAAAGGAGTCACTTTCTAAGAGGAAGTAAGTTCTTCCCACGGCTTACCTAATGCCACCAAAACAACTCTTGGTCACCGTCTCTTGGAGTACAACAGGGTACAGTGCGGTCTCAGGACAGAGCCTGGACGTTCATGCATCCAGCTCCTCTGACAGGGGCATTCTAGCCATCACTGCCCAGACCTAGGGGTTCCTGTTTCCAGCTGTGTTAGTAGAAAGAGAATCTGGGCTTGAGTCAGAGAATCATAAAATGTTAAGAGGTAGAAGGGATTCAAGGAGAAATCCAACACCCTCTGACAAGGGAAATGAGGCCCAGAGAGATTTCAGTACTGGCTCCCAAATGCTGATCCTGGTATCAGTCAGTCTTCTGAAAAATGAAGAAAATAAGGACAAAGCAGTGAGTTTAAAAAATAAAACTAAATTGATTTAAGACATGCCCTTTATTCTGGTAATATAGTCTTTCCTGGGTTTTAGTGTTGAAATGCCTTTTCTTTTATGAAATGTTGTTAGGAGATGGCAGGTCATTTTCAATACTCTTAAAAAGAAAGTAATGATTCTAATTGAAATTCCAATGTATGGATACCACGGGGTTGGGTCACTTGCCAGTGGCTATACACATATATCTAGTCAGGGACAGAGCTGAGTTTGAATTTCTGTTATTCACTGTTTTTTTCTAAGCCACAGAGACAACTATGCATGACTTGGGGTAAGAGATTTTACATCCTGAGCTTCAGATTTTGATAATAAATGAGGGCTAATAAAATCTGCCCTCTGTCACAAAGTAATCATGAGGCTAAAATGAAATAATGCAGAAGAAAGAACTTTGAGAATCAAAATTTTTATACCTAAGGCTTGGAGTGATTATCATGTCAGGCAAGTGAGCCTCAAGCTGTGTGGATTATTTGCTGTGAAGATGATACTGGTTTCCTAGGGCTGCTGGAACAAAGAACCACAAACCAGTGGCTTAAAACAACAGAAATGTGTTCTCTCACAGTTCTGGAGGCGAAGTCTGAAATCAAGGTGTTGGCAGCAGGGTCATGCTCCCTCCAAAGCCTTAGATCATCTTTCCTTGCCTCTTCCAGTTTCTGGTGGCCTCAGGCATTGCTTGGCTTTTGACAGCAAATCTCCTATCTCTGTGTCTTCCCATGTCTGTCTTCACTCTGTCTGTCTCCTCACGTGGTGTTCTTTTTATAAGGAAACCAATCATATTGGATTAGGGGCCCACCCTCCTCCAGTGTGACCCCACCTTAATTGATTTCATATTCAAAGACGCTCTTTCCGAGTCAAATCATGTTCTTAGGTCCCAAGGATTGGGACTTCAACATATCTTTTGTGGGGGGGACACAATTCAACCCATAACCAAGACCATTTAGGTAAATTTTAAGTTGTATTTTAAGCAGCATCAGCTGCTCTGACTTTAAGAAAAGCAAATTTCATCCTCCCACCCTTCCAAGAAGAAGTGGTGAGGCAGAAATAAAGAGAAGTCCGGGAAGGGGGTGAGCATTTTGGAGGAAAATTAAAAGAGCTAGTTAATCAACAATCTTTGGCTCCTGAGAGACGGAGCACAGAGCAGCAGTGACCAGAGCTTGAAAGCAAGTCCCAGGCTGCACTCACTCCTGGAAGAGCTCTGAACTGGAGCGCGGCTCCCCCAGGACAACCTGCACTGCCAGGGAGAGGTGAAGGAACCACAGCTTCTTAAATCACTACGCTTGGGCCTGAAGCAATATTTATTCATGAAGGACCTGAGCTGGGTTCTGCTCTACCCGGAGCAGACACACTGGTGGCAGGGACACACTGGTTGCTGGGCAGTCTGGCCTTGCCAGGCCCTGGGGCCAGTTGAATCAGCACCAGCACTCTTCTTTCCTCACTGCCAGCCTCCACTTCCTCTCAGAGAGATTTTGTGTTCTTATCCTGACTCAAAGGTCAAAGGCAGCTGTGTTCAGTTCTCCTGAGGACTGGGCCAAGGAAGGACATGGTCACAGCAAGAATTCTGCTAAGATCTTGGGAAGAATCCATTCTCCATCAAGTTTGTGGACCCTGCAAACCTGTTACTTGAGAAAGACAGGGCTGCATTATGGCTTTTGCTGGCCCTTGGCACTTTTGCCTTTGAGGTCCCCTTCCTCCATTAAAAAAAAAATTAAAAGTTGTATTTTATATAATTTGTATAAAGATGAATATAATCCAGGCTGGATTCATTATTACATATCCATTATTGTTATATATTTTTTCCTTCTAGTTTTAAACGAAGTTAAAATTAAGATATTTTTGTTGGTCCTTAAAATATCATGGGCCCATGGGGGTGTTGGGTACAGTGAGGCATGTATGGGTATGTGAGTGTGTATTAGATCAAGGAGATGATTTAAAATCAATCCAGTCTGGACACAGGGGAATGACCAAGATGACCTTTTGAGACCCGTGTCGCTGAAGGAATAGGTTTAAGATACCACGCCCTTTCTCTATATAGTTAGATGCTCCCTTTCCTCCTATGGACCCAGATATATATCCAAAAGGAAAGCGCATCTGTCTTGTCAATGGTTCCCTGATATCCAACTTCAATGTCTGAATACCTTGCCCAACCTCAGGACAAAAATGTATAGGAGGATGGGCAAACAGGGTGATAAGAAGGAGAGAAAGCCAGGAGGAATGACCTGGACCACTGGTCTAGACAAGAGCCCAGGGCCCGATGTTGTTGCATATCAACACAAATCCTTCCTAGCTGGGGGTCCCCCGAAACAGTTTTCTCCCGGACCATAATTGTTCATGGTTTTGAGCACAAAATATTTTATCTTCCATCTAACCTCGCACTAACCCACCTTCTCCTCCATCAAGGGAAGTTGTACTAATTTTCTGAGTCTGGGAAGCATTCATTGAGTCGTTGGACTTACCTAGGGGTTAGCAAAAGTGCAAATGCACTTTTTCTGTAAAGGGCCAGGTAGTACATATTTGAGGCTTTGGGGGCCTTGTGGTCTTTGTTGGGACTACTTAATTCTGCTGTCACTGTACAAAAACAGCCATGGATAATATGTAATGTAATATGGTTGTGTTCAGGTAAAACTATTTACAAAAACAGGTGGAGGGCCAGATTTGGCCTGTAGGTTGTGGTTTTTGCTGATCCTTGTAACTAACCTCTTTCACTTCTCCACCATATCCTGTCCTTTCTTTCCAAAACATGTCTTGAGTGTTTTATGAGCTATGCACTATGTTAAAAACATTATTACACCCTGTAATATTTAAGTTTTCCTGTTTTTATTTCTTGTTTCTTCAGTGACCTCAAAGTCCCTATTTTCTTCTGTCTCCTCCATGAGGCCTAAACCAGCGCTGAGCTGAGCATACTTTGGTTTCTTATGGTATTTATTGCTTACATTTTTCTGGTCTTGAAATCAATGAGGAGGGCATTGGTCAAATGCACTAAAACTCACCCATCTGTATTTGGTGTTCAATCGCCCTTCCTTTCAGGCATCTGTTTTCCTCATGGTGCAACCTTCAGCTCTTGGCTGCAAGGCCCATCCCACAGAGCTTTGCTAGCAGTTAACTATACTCACCATTCATCAGTCAACCAGGATTTATTGAGCACCCACCAATATACCCCAGATTATGCTGGTAAATGTGAAAGTTAAAAAAAAATGCAATCTCTACTCTGTAGACTGTGGTAGACATTGGTGCCCATCTCCCAACAAAAAACCCCACATCTCCCACTAGTCATACCCTTTTGAAGTCCATTGACTCTGGTTGGTTGTGTGACTTCCTTGGCCAATGAGATACTAACAAACACAAAATAAGCAGATAAGTGCTTAAACGTGGGAGCTCTACTTCTGAAAATGCTCCCTTTTGGAACTCAGCTGCCATGCTGTTAGGAAGCCCAGATGACCTGCTGGAGAGGACGCCATGTGGAGAGGCCCTGGAGGATGAGACACCACATGGAGAGAGGGGCTGGCCAGCTCCTAGCTGTTCTAACCTCCTCAACTGAGGTGTCAGGCATGTGAATGAACCCCTTGGAGCCTCCTAACACAGCTGAGCCTCCAGATGATGGCAGTTGTGTGAGTGACATCAAACCAGCCAGCAGAAGAGCCACCCAGCTGATCCCAGCCTGTTTGTAGAGTTGAGTAAATAAGTATTTAGTTTTGGGGATGGTTTGTAATGCAACAATATATACAGGTTTCCCCCTGCTATTCAAAAACAGAGCGTCCCTGTGAAGCCTCTCATGAGCCGAATTGGTATAAAGTGAGAAAGCAATTACCTTTTTTCTTAAAAGTGAAAATCCTCCTCGGATTTCTTTTGGTTAGTGAAAATAGGCACTAATGGTGGTCCTTCATGAAAGCTAAGTGGTGTAAAGTGAACTTTCAAAAAGCGGGGGGATACCTGTAATTGACAGACACACTAATTAGGAAGTGTGTGTGCACTCACAGCCACACTCTCACACACACACACACACAGAATCCAACCAAGAAGCCACACAAGACCATACCTGCTGGATCAAAAGACTCATACCAGCAACATGAGTCCTCCAGAAGAGGAGGGCAGGCTGGAACAAAACCACTGAGGAAGTGCCTGGGCCTGAGCGACAGATGGGAGTTGAACATGTGGAAAAGAGCAACCTAAGCAAAGGGACAACCAAAGCAAAGGCTCGTCTCTCTCTGGACTGTATGCCTTTAAAAGAAGACTCGGAGGGCTAACAGTGGCCCTGAGGACTGACTCTATCTAACGATGGACTTCCAGGGACAGTGACATAGGAGGCATTCTGGCACGTGGCTGAGGCACCCTCTCATTTCTCTCAGAACATACACGTAGGTGCCAACCTACTCCACTTACTGAGAAAGCTGATAAAATAACCTGTTATCACTTCAGAAAACTCCTACGGTTAAATCCCTAGGACCCTAATGGGGCTTCTCTCTTAGGAAGAATAGCCAAGAATAGCTAGGTTCACACATTCTACTTCATAAAATGGCCAAATGCTAGGTCTCAGGGCCCTGTGATTATCTGTCCTAGTCCTCCTTGCTTGCTAACACGATTTGGTTTCTTATTGTTTATCTCTGTACTACCTAATCTTTGAGGGCTAATTGCTTCTCTACTATGTGACTTCTGGGTTCCCTGATGGCAACACCAGTGGTTAAGATCCAGAGTTGGACAATTGCCACAGTGTACTGTGCTTGACTGTCCACTTGCCTGTGGGGCCTGCTAGAGCGTGAGATCCTCAAAGGCAAACATTTCTTTTATTCAGTGTTGTGTCTCCAATGCTTACAAAGTGGCTGGCATGTAGTAAGTGCATAATGAATTAAGGAGCACACCCAGAAATAGAACAACCACAAAATCAGGCAAATTAAAGTGGAAGGCATACGAGTCATAAAACTTCACTCACATTTATTGGCACGACCCCAGTCCAGATTCTGTGCTAACCACTTTATGGACCTCCTGGGTTTGTTCAGCAAGCTTTAGTTACATTTGGAGAAGTTAGATTACTTACATGCAGAACTGGGATTCAACTAGCCCTTCTGTTCCCAAGTCTGTGCTACGCTTTCTAGCTCTCCTGCTGGATCTGGATTGCTCCCCAGCCGCTCCTATTTGGGGGTCATCAGACAGAGGCAGGCAATGGAGGAGAAAGACAAGGGGGCTCCCTTAGAGAACTTTTGCGTAGGCCTCAGGGAGGAACTCGTGCTGAGGAGGACTAGGTGCAGACAGAAGAGGCCCTTAGAGTCTTTGCAGACCTTTTCATGGCCACAAGGAGGGAGGCCTTAGCACCCAGCCTGTGCTGGAACAAATAAGGACAAGTCCCTCCCAGGCTGCTCTTTTCTTCCTCAGGACCAAGTTACTGTTCTCTGGAAGGACTGACAGACAGGAGAAGGCAGCCAGGCCTGCCTATTCATAGGGTGGGGCATTACCACTTGACCCTATTTCTCCAAAGTGTCACGATTAAGACCAGGAGCCAGGGGTGGGGCAGGGGCTTGGTACTGGGGCTGAGGCAGAAGAGGCCTCTTGAAGGGCAGGGTGGAGCTGGGGTGACTCAGGGGGCAGGGCCCAGTTGGGACAGCATTTGGCAGGCAGGGGCAGATCTGAGGAAAGTGGCTAACTACACCTCTGTGCCTGCGGCTTTGCAGGAACCATTTGGCAGCTGCAGGGCAGTTAAGGTAGCCTGTGGCTGGGTCTCTGATCTCCTAGGCTCAAATCTTAGCATGGCCGTTGACTCCTTGGATGGCACTGGCAAAATCACTTAAATTTTCAGAGCTTCAGTTTCCCCTTTGATAGCATGGGACTGAAAACCTGGGCTGGGGTGACAAGTTAAAAAAGCACACCGAACATCAGTTCCCCTCCAGCTCCCTGTCCTGCTGGCTCTTGACATTAATCAGAGCCTTCAAGTTGAGCTATGTCAGGCTGGGGCCACGTTATGACTTTCATGGGCCCCTTTCACTTTCCTGGGCTGCTTCCTCCATAAGAAAATGTTAAAAAAAATTATATTTTCTGACTGTATTGGTGTAAGGATGAATATAATCTGAGCTGGATTTGTTATTACATATTAATTATTATGATACTTATTTTTTCCCAATTCTAAAATAAATTAAAATTAACGTATTTTTGTGGGCCCATAAAAGTATCATGTCTAATGAACCCACACGCTGTGCCTAGTGGAGAAGTCGGCTCTGGTGTCAGGTCAAGAGCCATCCTTGCATCCTCTCTTCTTCCTGCATCTTTGAGTCTCATTGTAGTCCAGATGGTTCCGAACAGTGAATTCAGAATTGAAGAGGCACGTCCCCCTAAGATGTTTGTCAGGTCAGTGAGGGTGTGAGTTGCACACGATGCTGGGTATTCTGGTGGTGATCTTGGTGTATCTGCATTTCAGGATGTGGCTGTTTTGGAGTGGAGGTGGGTAGTATGAAACCCTACATTATAAAGTCCCTGAAACTTGATTGGTTCATTCAACAAATATGTTTTTGAGTATCTACTACATGCCAAGCCCTGTTACAGGAAGTAGATATATAGTGCAATAAACAAAAGACAAAGTCCCTATCCTCATGTAGCTTACCCTCCAGTGGAGGGAGATAGAAAAAAAAACAACCCAAAATTGTGTCGGGTGGTAAGCCCCAAGCAAGGGGGGATTGGAAGAGCAGGTGGTGATAAGGTGGGAGTGGAGTTTGCTGTTACACATAAGATGGTCAGGATAAGGTGTTTGATAAGGTGATATTGAAGCAAAACCCCAAGGGAAGTGAGGGAGGTGGTTACCTGGGCGAATAGCATTCCAGGCAGGAGGGGAGGCAAGCACAAAGACCCTGTGGCAGGAGCATCCTCAGTGTGCCTGAGGAACAGTGTGGAGCAGAGGCTGGAGCAAGGAGAGGGAGGGGCAGAGTGGCTGGAGATGAGGTCAGACAGACGGCCCAGGGCCAGATCGTGTAGGGCTGTGTAGGCTGTTGTAAAGGTGTTAGCTTGTAGTCTGAGTGTGATGAGAAGCCACTAGAAGAATTTGTTAGAGGAATGGCATGTTTTTACTTAGCTCTTAATAGGACCACTTTGGCTGCTTGCATGGAATTGAAGAGAGGGGCTAGCACAGAAGCAGCAGGATATGGTGTGTTGCAGGTGAGAGTTTATAGGGATTTGGAACAGAGGATTAGCCGTGGTATTGCTGAGAAGTGGTCAAATTGTGGATACGTAGGTAGCACCAACAAGATTTGCTGGTATATTAGATGTTCAGGGAAACAGAGAGACAGAAGGAGGAGTCAAAGCTCCAAGGTGACTGGACAACTGGAAGCATGGAATTGGCACTTACTGAAATGGGGAAGGGGACAGGTTTAGGGAAGACTCCAAGAATTTGGTTTTGAACAAGTTAATTTTGAGATGCTTCTTGGATGAGATGTCCCCAGCTGAAGCCCTGGCCAAGGCTTTGTAGCCCCACACTGAGCAGTCTTTGGATGTGGGCTATGCAACACACACACACCCAGTGAGGGGGTGCAGAAATGAGCCAAAGAAGCTCCTTTCAGCTGATAGCACTGCCCAGAGAGGGACACAGCTGTGAACCATCCCTGGGCAACACTTCTGGATGCTGAGGGAATGCGTCTCACTCCTGAAGTGGGCCAGGACTGAGCATCATAGTATCTGTGCTGTTTGAATCCACTCCATCAGAGAACAGTTTCTCCAGGATTCTGGTTGGTCTGTTTCATTGGGAAACTTAAGGAAAGTTAGTGGGATGAACTAGACACCCCTCCCTCTGTCCCCAGTACTACATCTCCCTCCTGTACCACCCATCCTAGAGTCCTCTCACTCTTGGTTGGCACCTTCACTGTTCCAAGTGGCTTATTTGGTCAGTATGACCCAGACTGTCATCCCTAAGGAATCTGAGGAGTGAGCTACCATGTCCTTCTCAGATCAAAGCCATTGCACTTTTCCCTATACCTTGATAATTAGGAGTGGGAGTATTGGGAGGTGCCCCAGTGGATTACATGAGTGCCAAAGATGTCCTTCCATGTCCTCACAGTGTAACACAGCCTATCACCTTCTGATGATCAGAGTCAATCACCTTGGCCAGTGTGATGATGTTTTCATTGTCTGCTGGTCTCTTGGCATGAGGAGCCTGAAGTTACCAGGCAGCAGCCATGGCTTAAAACTTACTTAAAACTTACTCAAAACTTACTCCTCCCCGTGGAAGCATTCTCCCTGTGGGAACCAGGGTCTCTAGATCCACAGAGCCTAAAGTTGTAGGGATTAGATGCACAAATTCCTCAAGGAGACTGGAACGATTATGAGTAGATCCACCTGAGTTCCCAGACCTATGTAATCTATCTACTGGGGACACAATAGTAAATAATGGTTGTTGATTAGGAAAAGACCACATCCTGAGGACAACACCCCAACTTTGTAAGCTATCAGCTCCAAGTTGGTGCCTCAGCTGCATCTTTAAGCAGCCACTTCACCACTCTATCAGCTTTTGGGTATGAGATAGGACTAGGTGATACCATGGTCATGTGCCCACTCTCATGCCTTCTTTCCTGAAGAGTGAAACCCATGGTCCAAAGCAAGGTTACACTTAATCCCATGTCAGTTGATCTAATGCTCTATAAGTTTTTGAATTGTGGTATTGGCCAAGGCTTTTCTGGCAAGAAAAGTGCTTCCAAATCTGGAATGTCAACCAGGAATATGTTGTTTTAAAATTAAACTTCCTGGTTCAGTCTTGGGAGATTGTACCTTTCTAAGAATTTGTCCATTTCTTCTAGTCTGTCCATTTTATTGGCATATAGCTGTTCATAGTAGCCTCTTATGATCTTTTGTGTTTCTGTGGTGTCACCTGTAACTTTTTCTTTTTCATTTCTGATTTTATTGATTTGCACCCTCTCCCTTTTTTGTCTTGATGAGTTTGGCTAAAGGCTTATCCATTTATTTTTTTTATCTTTTCAAAGAACCAGCTTTTAGTTTCATTGCTTTTTTCTATTTTTTAAAGTCTCTGTTTCTCTTTTTTTTTTCAAATGGAGATACTGGGGATTAAACCTAGGACCTTGTGTATGCTAAGCATGCGCTCTACCACTGAGTTTTTCCTCCTGCTTTTTTTTTCAATCATTCTTTTTTAAAATTAATTAGTTAATTTAATTTTTTTGTAGGGGAGGGAGGTAATTAGGCAAATATATTTTCAGAGGAGGTACTGGGGATGGAACCCAGGACCTCCTGCATGGTAAGCATGCACTTTACCACTTGAGCTATTCACTCCCCCCTTCTATTTCATTTATTTCTCCCCTGATCTTTATGATTTCTTCTCTTCTACTAACTTTGGGATTTTTTTTGTTTTTGTTTTTTTTTCCTCTAGCTGCTTTAGGTGTAAGGTTAGGTTGTTTATTTGAGATTTTACCTGAAGCTAACACAACATTATGAATCAACTATACTTCAATAAAAATTTTTAAAATTAAACCTTTGTTTGATAACTATAAATGTATATGCAGTTGTAGAAAAAAAAAAAGATACAGAGAGATTCCATGTACTCTTTTCCCAGTTTCCCCCATGGGTAACATCTTGCAAAACTGTAGTACAATTCTACAACCAAGATATGGACATTGATAGGATTTGGACTGCCCCAATTTTACTCATATTCATTTGTGTGTGTGTGTGTGTGTGTGTGTGTGTGTGTGTGTGTTTAGTTCTACACAATTTTATCACTTGTGCAGGTCTGTATATCTACCATCACAGTCAAGATACAGAACAGTTTCATCCCCACAAGGATCTGTGTGTTGGCCTTTTGTAACCACATTTGCTTCTCCCCTACTTCCTCTCAATCCTTATCCTCTGATAACCACCCGTCTGTTTCCCATTTGTAAAATTTTGTCATCTCAAAATGTTTTATAAACGGAATCATGCAGTACATGACCTTCCGGAATTGGCTTTTTCACTCGGAATACTTCCCTGAAGATTCATCTAAGTTGTTGCATTCATCAATGGTTCATCCCTTTTTGTTGTGGAGTATTCCACCATACGAGCAGACCAGTGTGTTTGAGCAGTCACGCACTGAGGGGCATCTGGGTTTTTGGCTATCGAGAATAAAGCTTCTATGCACATTTGTGTACAGGTTTTTGTGTGAACATAAGTCTTTCATTTCTCCGAGATTAATGCCCAGGAGTGCAATTGCTGTATCATACAGTAATTGTAAGTTTATGTATCTTCTTTAGTGCAATGTCTGTTCATATCTTTTGCCCATTTTCTAATTGGATTTTTTTTTTTTACTGATGAGTTTTAAGAGTGCTTCATATATTTTGGATACTAGTACATTGATAGATACATGTTTAGCAAATATTTTCTCCCCATTGTTGCTTGTCTTTTCAAGCTTTTCACAAGGTCTTCCATACAGTAGAAGTTTTAAATTTTAATTAGGTTGAATTTATCTATTTTTTTTTGTATAGATTATGCTTTTGGTGTCAAGTCTAAGAATTCTTTTCCTAGCCCTAGGTCCCAAAGATTTTCTCCTATGTTTTTTTTTCCACTAGAAGTTTTATACATTTACATTTTACATATAAATCCATGATCCACCTTGAGTTAATGAAATATATTTTAATCCCAGTCAAGATAAACTGTTCTCTCTTCCAGGGTGAAGAAGGACCAATGTAATCAGCTTGCCATGGGTGGCTGGCTTGTGTTCTTGAAGGATGGTGTTGTACTGGGGCCTGAGCATCAGTTTCTGTGCCTGGCAGGTTGGTCATTTGGGGCAGTAGCAGCAGCTAGACTAGCCTTTCTGCTGGAAGTCTGTACCAAGGTGGCCAATGACAGAGGCTATCTGCCACCAAACTGGCTGACTCATTCTGTCTACTTGGGTGTTGAGAGGCAGATACTTTTTGTGGATACTAATATGTGGTAAAAAGAACTTCATACTTTATGCCCATTTTCATAGGTCTATCCACAAGCTTCTCCCCAGACCACCTACCTCCTTGTCTTCTAATCTTCCTCCTTCCCAGGCCCCTGACTAATATAGCCAAGCCATCCACTAGTACTTATGAATTCTTCTATATTCTTTACCTCAAGCTATTTCATTTTCCTCATAAGGGAATGACAGATGTATGAAAGCCCTGTCTATTGGGAAGATTTCCCCTCACCACTGTTTTTCAGGGTCCCTCAGGATGGGCTGTAACACAGCACCAGTCCATTTGTGGCCTGACCCATCCATGAATCAAGCCTGGCTTTTTCCTCCTCTATCAGCTGATCATAAGCCCCCCAATCCATGTGGCCACAAGTGTGACCTGAGGGAGAAGTGTTATGTGATGGGGTATCTGGAAGCTACAGAGCCTTTCCAACCTAGCCTCAAAGTCAATGCAGCATCACTATCATGTTCAATTCTTAGAAACAGTCACATGCCTTCCAGATTAAGGGAGAAGGGAATTCGACTCTACCTCTTGATGTGGGCATAGCAAGGTCACGTTGTACAAAAGTATGTGGGAGGGGAGCTACTGGGTCACCTTTGGAAATTACAATCTGCTACAATGAGGCCTCCATTCTGGCTGGTGGGAACTTGAATGATTCCCAGACCTGCATGAGCTCCAGGAATTTCTCATCTTATAGCTCCCCAGTAATTGTTGTTCCCTGGCAGTTGTTCTGTGGCTGGCCTTGTGATGTGTCGCCCTACGCATGCACAGGCTGGTAAAAAGCCAAAGACTCGACCCCTTATATGGAGCTCTTTCTCTGTGTAGCCTCCTCCTTTTTGGCATTTATCTACAAATTCTAGCTGAGTTGGCTTTTCCAAACTCCAATCTCTGTCTCAACTCAGAAAGACCACTGGGCTCGGTTACAGTTTCCCAAACCATGTGTAAAATTGCAATGGTGCCACATTAGGGGCCGAGTAACCTGAAAATTGCCTCCATAATTGGAGGCTCACCCTCATTTGCTTCTGTTTTGTTAGGGATCACATCTTGTCCTGCCTCTGGACCAAAGAAATAGTTGCTCCATATCTTTGATCCAGTTTTTCCGTTGTTTATGGTGAGACAGTTAAGTCCCATTTTTCACGGGTGAAAGCAGAACCTGAATGTGTTTTGAAGACACAGCCAACAGGATTTGATTATGAGTTGGATATAGGTTATGAGAAAAAGAGAGGCGTCAAGGATGACTTCAAGTTTTTGGCCTGAAACTGGAAGAGTGGCATTGCCATTACCTGAGCTGAAATCAGATTTCGTTGAGGGAGGGGGGAGGTAAAATTAGGAATTTAGTTTTAAAAACATTAAACTTGAGATGCCTGTTAGATATCCAAGTGGGAATGTCAACTTTTCAGCTGGATATGCTGGTCAGGTGTTCAGACTGGAGGTCAGGTTAGAAATATAAAATTGGAAATCGTCTCTATAGAGATGGTACTTGAAGCCAAGGAGTCTGGGTGAGATTGCTAAGGAAGGACAGACAGAACAGATAGGTGAGAAAGAGAAGTCCAGGGACTGGGCTCTGGGGCACTCTCCAATGTTAAATATTTGGGGAGATGAAGAAGAGCCCCAGTTGTTTGTGCCAACCCCTCCTCTCCCTGCAAGTCCCTTTCACTCCCATGGCCGTGCCCCATCCTGTCTGCTCAACCAGCCTACTCCTGCTGCTTTTCTGGCACTGACTTTTGCTGACCTGTTTTGTCCTGCAGCCATCCAAGTTTGGGCCTGACAGATTAGTTCCAGGACTGATCTTGGGCCTTGGAAACTTCTCCAGACAATCCATGTCCTCAAAATCCTCTGAAGTCATTTAAGATCCATCTGGCTCTATCAGGACTAACTCCTCTGCCAATGTAGAGAGTGGGAATAAGATAAATGGCCCATGCTTTCCAGAGTGAGCAGTGCCTTGCCCAGAACCTCTTATTATCTGTGGTAGTAACTTCCAAGTTGAAAGATCAGAAGAATAAGGAAATAGCAGATATATCATCCTAGACCAAGCCAGTTTCTTCTGCTTAAGATTCTGTCCTGCTCAGTATTGCTGTGTTGGTAGTTTCCTCCATGCTGTTGACCTCAAAAGACTAAGTGTCCTTTTTCCAAACATCCCCAACTTTCCCATAGCAGTTTATTATTGACTGGAGAGTAGTAATTAATATAAGCATCATTCATCAAATCATAGCAAAAAGGGTTGTAGAAGGATGTTTGTCATAGGGCTATTTCCAAAAGTAAAAATATTAGAAAGGATCTACATGACCAACAATAGGGGACTGAGTAAATAAGTTATGGTACGTCCGAAATATGCCCCCATTAAAATAAGTTTGCAGATATAGGAAGATGTTTATAATATAATGCTGATTTAAACATTTTAACAAGGCTGATCAGTGTAGTCTATAAAAATGCTTTCGAAAAAACAGACTCAAAGAGAACTCCATGCCTTGAACTCTAACCATTAATGGCTAGATAGAGAAGGATGAGCTTAGAAAGGAGACTGAGCAGGAGTGGTTAAAAATACAGATATAAATCAAGAAGAGTGTTGTATCATGGAAGACAAGGGAAGTTTTTTTTGAAGAGAGAGGGAATGGTCATTTAACCACTCAACAGAGGCAAATGCTGAAGAGGCAAGATAAGGAATCAAAGATGACCATTGCACTAATTATGGATATCACTGATGACCATTGCAAGAGCTGCTAAGTAATGACTGCAAAAGCCAGACTGGAGTGAACTGAAGGGAAATGGGAGGTGAGAAAGGGGAGCTTTATTTTGAGGAATTAGATGGCGTAGAGGAAGAGAGAAGAAAGACCACAGACGAGTTATGTTAAAGGATTCTTTGTTTCAATGAGAGAGATATGAGTTTGTTTAAATAACCATGAGATGGACCCAGTAGAAAGGGAGGGACTAAGAACACAAGACAGAGGTTGGGTAAATTACAGATAATGTTCAAGAGAAGGTGGGGGACGACGGGATATAAAACACAAGTGGTGGAATTGCTCTTGGTCAGATAGTAGAAAGGTAAACTCTTTCATTGTAATTGGAAGCAAGTAGGAAGGGTAGTGTAGGTACGTTTAAACATTTGGTAGCACAAAAGAAGGACTCAAAGATGATGACTTCTGTGGAAAGTGAGGGTGGAGGTGAGGGCATCAGAGGTCTCAGGAGAGTGGAGACGGTTTGGAACAGTTTATAATAGGAGTGTGAGCTGACCAGAGAAATGCAGTAAAATTTTCAACCACCCTTTGGTCCATATGGGCTTGATGACCTGAATTACACTGGAATCCATCTGCCTGATGGTGAGACTTTCCTCAGTAGTGTTTGGTTGCTTTGGTGCAGACAAGAAAAAGACAGACAGATCAGTTCATCTGGGGTTGGGATTTAGCCACAGAGCAAAGGTGAAAGTTTCTGCCACCTGCTTGCAGACCTGGGTGGAGGGGGAAGAGCCAGCTGCCTGGCTCTTCTATGGAAGCACAGCCAGAGGGAAATGGGAAGAGGGCGGTTCCTCTGTCTCCACTATGTGAGTTTCCCTGCAGTTCACCTTCCAAACTTCTGTCCGTGGGAGAGCTGGCCCTTTGTTAGTCTGACAGATTCCCCACATAGAGCTCAGCCCTGCTGAGCTGTTTCTGCAGGCTTGTCAGGAACAATCCCTTTCAGTCTTCAGAAAGATCTTTTTATACCTGCTGCTTCTTGATCCATGCCTGCGAGTGCATGGGAGGGACAGGGCCTGACCCTTGACGAAGGTCATTGTTAAGGTCTAGTGAGGACAAAACAGCCTTCTTTAGATACTTCAACTCACTCAGCACTCCAGTGCCCACACTGCTTAAAAGAAGCAGCGGGGTTTCTCTTTCCTCTGGCCCTTGGCTTCTGTGGAGAGCAACATAGAGTGAAGACACATATTTCCCTCAGCTCTGTGCTTGCTGAGCAAGGAGGAGGAACGGGGCAGCCAAGTTATAATCTGTGCATGTGTGGCCTTCCTAACTGGTTGCTGGACCAGAGTTGGTGATGAGAAGGGAAGGGCTAGTGGAGGAGGATGGAAGCAGTGGTGGAATTAGGTTCCAGCTCCAGCACAGGCCTCAGCTGTGGCTTCTACTGCTTGGAGAACAGAGGAGAGAGGATGAACACAGGGGTGAGCCACCAATGGCTCTGCTGACAATGGACAATGTTCCCCAAGCCGGCTAGATTTGGGCAG
The DNA here is from genome assembly GCF_048564905.1 of Vicugna pacos. NCBI lineage: Eukaryota > Metazoa > Chordata > Mammalia > Artiodactyla > Camelidae > Vicugna > Vicugna pacos. The sequence continues at coordinate 12,844,104 of NC_133009.1, read as the reverse complement.
AGAGCAACCCCCTTCTCCCCCTCGACTCTGACATACACTCTCCAATCAAGGAAAGGCCAACCCCTGTTTCCTGTGTCTTTGCTCCCTGTGGGCAGGGGAAGCCCATTTAAATGATAAATCTCTGGCTAGCTGATGATGACGGGAGGTCACTTGCTATTTCTGGGCCGGTTACTTCAGCTACAACCTGAGAGTTAAACGATGTGATTTCTAAGGCTCCTTCAGTTCCAGGTATAATTCTGACTGAACTGGAATGACATCAGATTTTAATGGTCTTATGGTCATGGGATCCCAAGGCCTTAACACATATTGGATTAACAGAGTCCCAGCACTGGTCACAGGGCTGGTGGGGGTGTTGTGGGGGCGGGGTGGGAAGACAGAATGATTTAGGATGGCTCTGCCCTGAAGAAAGGGTTGAGCCCCATTTTCACTCCATTTTTTTAGGCTTCACTTTCTTCAACTGTAAAATGAGACTTGAAAGCCTAGAAGATCTTTAAGATGTAGTTCTGATTTTCTATACCTAACGTCTGCCCTCGGACAATTTTAAGCCTCAGTGGATAAATATTTACTGAACTATTTGCTTCGCATATGCAGTGCTATAGTGGAATATAGTCCCTATCGTCAAAGAGCTCATAATGTATTTTAAAAAATAATAACCCACATACATAGTACAATATAGTATAACATGCAGTATCATCAAAGTCAAATGAATAACACAGACACCAGGGGATGACTGTCTCTCAGCATGCTGTAGGCTGCAGGAGTCAAGATTAGAGCTTGCTTCCTTTTGGCCTCCTGCTACTTCAGCTCTCAGAAGGAACTGTATGAGGGCCAGACGGCCAGCTTCAGCTCTGGCTTCTTCACTTGCAAACTTTGGGGAAGTCACTCAACCTAAGCTTTAGTTTTCTGATCATTAAGATGGAGATAATAGAAGTACCTCATTGCCACATTATTATAAAGATTAAGTAAACTCATAACAAACTGGGTATAGGGGGAGTGTACCTCAATGTAATAAAGGCCGTATATGACAAGCCCACAGCTAATATTATACTTAATGGTGAAAAGCTGAAAACTTCTCCCTCAAGATCAGAAACAAAACAAGGATGCCCACTCCCACCACTTTTATTTAATATAGTATGGAAGTCCTAGCCAGAGCAATTAAGCAAGAAAAAGAAATAAAAGACCTCCAAATCAAAAAGGAAAAAGTAAAACTGTCTCTATTTGCAGATGACCTGATATTATATATAGAAAACCCTAAGATTCTACCAAAAATTAATAATCAAATTTAGTAAAGTTGTAGGATGCAAAATCAATATACAAAAATCAGTGGCACTTTTATACACTAAAAGTGAACTATCAGAAAGAGATATTAAGAAAATGACCCCATTTATAATTATATCAAAAGGATAAAATACCTAGGATACATTTAACCAAGGAGGTGAAAGATCTGTACACTGAAAACTGTAAGACATTGATGAAAAGAACTAAAGAAAACACAAATAAATAGAAAAATATTCTTTGTTCATGGAAGAATTAATATTGTTAAAATATCCGTACACTCCAAGGCAAACTACAGATACAGTGCAATCCCTATCAAAATTTCAATGGCATTTTTCACAGGAACAGAACAAACAGTCCTAAAATTTGTTTGGAACCAAAAAAAAAAAAAAAAACCAAACCATGAATAGCCAAAGCAATCTTGAGAAGGAAGAACAAAGGTGGAATTACCATACTTCCTGATTTCAAACTATATTACATACCTATAGTAATCAAACCATATGGTACTGGCATAAAAACAAACACATAGGTCAATGGAACAGAATTTAGAGCTCAGAAATAAACCCATGCATATATGGTTAATTAATTTGTGACAAAGGAACCAAGAATATATAATGGGGAAAGGAGAGTCTCAATAAACGATGTTGGGAAAACTGGGCAGCCACTTGCAAAAGAATGAAACTAGATCCCTACATGACACCATCCACAAAAATCAACTCAAAATGGATTATGGACTTGAACGTAAGACTTGAAAACATAAAACTCCTAGAAGAAAATATAAAGAGCAAGCTCCTTGACATCAATTTGGCAATGAGTTTTTGGATGTGACACCAAAAGCAAAGGCAACAAAAGCAATAATAACAAGTGAAACTGTATGTAGTTTAAAAAACTTCCGTATAGCAAAAGAAATCATCAATGAAATGAAAAGGCAACTTGTAGCGTGGAAGAAAATATTTGCAATTCATGTATCTGATAAGGGGTTAATATACTGCAAAGGAAGGGTTGCTCCTGGACCCAGTTCCAGCATGTGTGTGTGTATGTGTGTGTAGGCTTCCTGACTCCAACAGCAATTCTCAGATGCCAGCAGTGTCCAAAAATTCAGCTCAATTCTGACCTATCTACCCGGAGATAGAATCAGAAACCACAGGTAAAGTGCTCAGTCCCACAAGACTGCCCTCCACTTCAGTTGTCACCTGTATTTCTGACTGACTGGCTATAAATAAGAGGTTCCCATGACCTCTCCTTGGGTTTGATTAATTTACTACAGCAGCTCCCAGAACTCAGGAAAACCTGTTTTCTCACTAGATTACCAATTTATTATAAAAGGATAATAAAGAATAAGAATCAACAGCCAGATGAAGTGATACACAGGGTGAGGTCCTGAACAAAGGTGCTTCTGTCCTTGTGGAATGTGGGACCTGACGTGGTGGCACACAGAAGTGTTCTGGCTTCCCAAGGTGGAAGCTCTCCAAAAAGGATCAAAAAGCTGTCCTCATACTCATGAGTGACTAAATCATTGGCCAATGGTGATTGATTCAACCTCAAACAGCTCTCCCCTTCCTGGAGATCAGGGGCTGGAACTGAAAGGCCCAACCCTCTAATCACACATTTGGTTTTCCTGGCAACCAGTCCCCCCCACTCTTAGGTGCTTCTAAAAGTCCTACTCGTTCACATAACAGAAAATACCTTTATCACTCTCAACACTTAGGCTGTCCCAGAGGTTTTGAGAGCTTGAGCCAGGAATTGTGGACAAAGACCAACTATATGTGAAAAATATATTTTGGTCTTCTGAATAATCAGATATATATTTCTTATAAATAACAATGTTACAATCCTATACACACACACACACACACACACACACACACACACACACACATATAAAACCACATACAACTCAATAACAAAAAACCAAACAATCCAATCAAAAAATGGGCAAAGGAACTGAATAAACATTTTTTCAAAGAAGACAGACAGATGTCCAACAGGTACATGAAAACATGCTCAACATCACTAATTATCAGGGAAATTCAAATCAAAACCACAAGGAGATATCACTTTATATGTTACTGTTGGATGACTATCAAAAAGACAAGAGATAAGTGTTGGTGAGAATATGGAGAAAAGGGAACACTTGTACACTCTTGATGGGAGTGTAGGTTGGTGCAGCCACTATGGAAAACAAAATAGATGTTCCTCAAAAAATTAAAAATACAACTCCCATATGATCCAGCAATCTCAGTTCTGGGTATATATCCAAAAGAAATGAAAACAGGATCTCGAAGAGATATTTGCACTCTCACGTTCATTGCAGCATTACTCACAACAGCAAAGATATGGAACAGCCTAAGTGTCCATCTACAGATAAAGAAGATGTGATACATATTACCATGGAATATTTTTCAGCCATGGGAAGGAAGGAAATTCTTCCATTTCCAACAACATGGATGGACCTTGAGGGCATTATGCTTAAGTGATAAATGTCAGATAGAGAAAAGCGAATACTGTAATGGTACCACTTACATGAGGAATCTTAAAAACAAAGTCAAACTTATAGAAACAAAGAGTAGAAAAGTGGTTTCCAGGGGCTGAATGGTGAGGGAATATGGAGGGGTTGTAAAAGGGCAAAAAATTTCAACTACAAGATTAACCAGGTCTGAGGATCTAATGTAAACTATGATCACTATAGTTGATACACTGCATTGTAAAACTGAAATTTGCTGAGAATAGAACTTAAATGTTATATAAAAAAAGACAAATATGTTAGGTGGTGGATGTGTTAGTTAACTAGGTGGGGGAGGAATCATTTTACAATGCATACACATATCAGATCACCATGGTGCACACTTTAAGTATCTTATATGTCTATTATACCTCAATAAAGCTGAAAATTTTTTAAAAAGTATAAATTAAACTATAACATGCTCGTAATCAAAAGGCATTCCTCTTTTTATCAACAAGAAAAAAGCTTTTAATTAGGAACAATGTTTTTTAAAAAGTTATAATCCAAACAAATGAAAAAGATTAGATTATCCATGTAAGGTATTTAGCATGCTGCCTGACACCTAGTTAGTACTCCATAATGACCCATTTCCCACCCCGATCCCTAAAGAAACCCAGCCGTGGGAATGTGGTTCTATATTAGGGAAGAGTGGGGACAGCTGGCCTCGTCTGATATGACCCTCGCTTAATGCAAGGTCACCCAAATGAAAGTCTAAGTCCGTGTGTATGTAGGACCTGCAGTGGCAGGAGCAGAAGGAGCAGACCATTGTCTAGGCCTAAGGGTGACCTCTGGTCCCTCAGAAAAAAGGTCCAGGTGCAGGTGGAGTAAGGTCAGGATGAGAGAAGATCTGTGTGCAAGTGACAGAGTGTCAGGGAGTGAGGACAAGGAGAAGGAGCAAGATGGCGGGGTACACAAGGTAGGGTCAGAACACTTGCTCCGGGCACATAAAAGAACCAGTTCTGCCTACATCTAGTATGGGATTGCGGCTGCCTTGCTAAGTTTGTTTAGGTCTCATATTTACCCAAACTTTTGGAGTTGTTCTATTTCAGAGGCACATGCTCACCCAAGATGAGTCTAGAATTGAGCTGACCATAGATGGTAGAGAATCTTACAATGATTTCCCTTCTACTCAATTCATGACATGAAAAAGACCTAAAGCCATGGCCTCTGGAATCTTTGAGTGTGGACAGAATCTGGATCAATATCTTTGTGCAGTGAGAAAGAATACACAGTGTCATGAAAGGAGATCTCGGCACCAAATTGTGTGTGTGTGTCTGTGTTAGTAACATGCTAAGGAAGGCTTGAACTTTGTGGGAAACAGTACCCAGCACAGTGCCTGGCACACAGTGGACATGAGTTACGTTTTTTTGGATAACAGAATAAATGAACAGATGTGTGATAGACGCTCAGTAAATGTTGGCTGCTTATTTTGTTTCATGTGTTTAAAAAAGAGGAGACTCTAGTCATGTGCTTTCCTTCATATGTAAAATTAAATTCCTGATTCACCATTAAAAGACCATTCACTTGGTATTTATGTGGTGTGACCTGGGCTCTAGTCCCAGCCCTACCACTGCCATGTCACCTCAAGTAAATGACTAATTTTCTCTGTGTGTTTTAAATTTTTAATCTATAAAAAGAGGAGGCTGAATGAGCACATGTTAAACCTCCTTCCACCTCTGAACTTTAGAGATTATTCTGTGGCTCTGAAATAAGAGTTCCTGTATGCAAAGTCAACTCAATCACAGGGGGACCAAACCCGTGAACCTTGTCTCACTAGCATTGTGTTGGAGCTGAGCTGCCCTGCAGTACTTTGGGTCAGGCATCCTTAAACACAGATCTGCAAAGCCCCCAAGGTTGATCAATGGGCTTCATAGGGTCTATAAATTTGCAGCCCCACCCTAACATTCTTATAAGCAACATTTCGTATATAAATATCTTGTGAATTTTCCTGGGGTATGTATCCCTAGATCTCAAAGATTTCCCAAAGTGTGGATAACCCTCAAATGGTTAAGAAATCCTTGAGCTTTTCAGAGGAAAAGTGTAGAAACCTATGTTCCCAATACTACTGCATTTAATCTAAATCAATAAATCTTGGTTGCAGCCACAGAAAACTAATGAAATTCAGAACAAAGGTCTGAGCATTTCTATGCATGAGACAGTCATTTTGACTACAGGTGAGTCGACAGATCAATGACAGAAAAAAGCTATGACTACAGGACAATAATCTTTGAGCTAGGTAGAATTCCACCCAGATGGGGTTATGTGAGGTACCACATAATATACCACACAGAGAGGTATGTGTCAGCAAGTTCTCCAGTGTAATGATAATCTCTCCTTGATAGAATGATGTCCAAGAGTGTCCCAAAGAGTCAGGTGGCAGTGATGGAGAAGGGGCCCACACCTGTAGCCATCAGTGGTTCGGTTCTTAGACTGGCACAAACCAGAGGCAAGCAGGTGGAGTGAGGGCCAACTGAAAGAGGCAGAGACCCCGCTGGGCTCTAATCACTGCTGTGCTGTAGACTTCTTATGGTGATTCAGTGCAAACCACTCAAACCTGTCAGATCCCAATTCCTTTATTTCATAGGGGTATTCAATACAAGAAGAGAGAACCTGAATTTTCTGAAATCCCAGAGAATTAACAGGGTTTATTTTTTAAGAGAAGGAGGAAGTATATAGGAAGTCAAGATAGGGGATTCACCTAGATGCCAGACTTGGGGGCCCTGAACAGAACTAAGGGAGCTTGGGGGTTTACAGTAATGATAGAGCCACGTAGGGCCATCTTTGGATCTATGTGTTTAGCAGCAACTAATCCAAAAGCTTGTACCAAAGGCTCTCAGGACCACTTAGCTCAAGATGTCAGAACCCTGTGCTCGTGGAGTCACAGATTTGACCTTTGTGTATATGTGACTGTTTCCACATGAGACTGAGCCCTAGTCCCAGCCAGTAGTCACAAATGTACATCAATGGGGACACACAGGGGACTGGTTGGGACAGTGTGGGTGGCATCCTCACCTTTGGAGAATGAGTCTTTTTTGTGTGGGGGATGGGTGCTGGGTATATTTATTTATTTATTTAAACGGAGGTACTGGGGATAGAACCTAGGACCTTGTGCGTGCTAAGTGCGCACTCTACCACTGAGCTATACCCTTCCCCCGATCCCTGCCTCGGGAAACCAGCTCAAATACACTCAAGCTCAAACTACACTCTTTGATCTCTCAGGTTTGGAGCAGGGTGTTTGCAAATGTCTCACAGGTCATGGTCATTTTGCAGTCATTTTAAAAGAATGCGTGAGGAGGAAGAGAAAACGTATCCTCCTGAGGGCCGTAGGCTGGGGCACTAGCCTAGCTGCACTGCTCAGCTGGACTGACTGCTGATTCTTCTTCAAGAAAGGAAGGAAGGAAATGACCCTCCTGGGGGGAAGCCCTAGAGCTCTTCTTTCCTTGCAGGGCCTATCTGTCTGGGCACCTGTCTTGCTGGTCATCCAGGCGCCGGGGAGAGTTGTAGAGGAGTGTCAGGCACACGAACAAGAGGGCTGGGCCTTTGACGACAGCTCCCAAAATAGGGTGCCAAGCCCTACTTCTCACTTTCCCCCTGCGCCCTGTGAGAGGCTGGCTCCGCCTCTGGAGCCGTCGCTCAGCAGCCCGAATGCACAGAAATAGGCCGGGTGCCTCCACCCAGGAGCCATGGCCCCCTCCTCCAGCAGGGCACTGTCCTGCATGATGGGTCCAGGCAGGGCTGTGTGGGGATGGTCTTGGCCTCCCCTTCTCACTTCCTGTCAGGCAGTAATCCTATTACAAGATGGAGCTTCACTGTCTCCAGGTCTTTGAAGGTGTCTCCTTGCCCCTAGGCTGTACAGCACCAGTCAGCCGATGACAACGCTTCCCCACCTCCTCCATCTTTTCAACACACACTCTCTTTCCATCTTCTTATCTAATGAAAACAGGGCCTGCCCTGTTCTCTAGCTCTCTCCGGAGCAGGCAGCTTCTCCCCTCCCCTGGGTCTCAAGGTCAGGAGAACAGGCTGGCATTCTCCGAGCTCCTGGTACTTGTCCAGGCCACGGCTCCCCCACCCCATCTTGGGCAGACCACCCCACCTCACAGGCCACCCTGTCCATTCGACTGATCTCCAGCCCCCTCTTACCCTCCTCAGTGTTTAGCACCTGCCTCACAGCTTTCCTGGCCACTTCATCCCTGATGCTTGTTTTTGATCCTTCTGATACCCTGGCTTCACCATCATTTTAAAAACCTACAAATGACTCTGCCCAACTTGTCCCTCACTGTGATGAATGTACCTTGGACATGGCATCAGAATAGCCCATGGCATTCCAAATTTTCACAGCCCTGCTCTGACTACAACCTCCTTAACTCATTTTACCTGTCAAGGTATTTCATTCCTCACCTATTGTCCCTTCCCAGAACCTCTTGCTTCCTCCATATCCAGCCTGGACCCCTTGGTCCACTGTTTCCAGGGTGTTCATGGATCCCTCATTCTTTATTCATCCCTGGGTCCTTCCTTGCTGACTCTCCATCTTGGGTAATCTCCAACTCAGCTTTCTTTGCCTCTGTTCCCAGACTGCTGAGCTCTGCTGGAAATTTATAAGCTTTCTGTGGTATTTGAACCCTAAACAAACCATCCCATTAAGACCATGTGTTTCTGACTTTCTTCCCTAATATTTGCTCTTCAAGGTAGGAATTTTGGCGCCTCAGAGCAACTGTAAAAATTGTTAACTTAGTATGTGCCTGGCACTTGTCTGAGGACTTTACATGTACTAACCCAGTGAATCCTCCAATGACAATGAGGAAATTACTGTCTTACTTTTCTTATTTTTTGATAAGGAAACTGAGGCTTAGAGAGATTAAGTATATTGCATAAGGTCACAGAATTACTAAGTGCACAAAGTCAAGATTAGGGAATCTGGGTGAGACATACTGTTTCATCATGAAGTGATCATAAACTCTGGGGAGTCTGTCTGTTGACCTTCATCAGAGCTCCTCCTGCAGTTTGGCAATCTTTTAATTCTCTTTATTTTTAAACTTTTTTTTGCAAGGGGGGTAATTAGGTTTTCTTTTTTTTTTAACTTGATGGAGGTAGGGATTGAACCCAGGACCTCCTGCATGCTAAGCTCTACCACTGAGCCATACCCTCTCCCTCAGCAATCTTTTAAATCATCCCTTGTTCACTCCTAATTGGAGATACTTATATTTTGATTCTGACTCTTTATCATTTTTGGTGAATTGAGACCAGAGACCAAAAGTATCACTTCAGGAGTCCTGGTGAGGGTCTAGAATCTCAGAAACACTTCCATTCTCTCCTCTCATGTCTGACTGAATCAGCCCCCACATGAGCTTCCCTCAGGACACCATAGACCACAACTCCAGATCCCTCCGACTAGCTGGGCTGCAGTGTCCTAGTCTCCATTTTCTTGGGAAGGGAGAAGACACAGCAATTCTAATAGTGGTTATTTCAAGCCATTTCCATGCAATCTGGCTTTGGAGGCCGGGACTTAAATCTCTCCTCCGCTACTCACTAGCTTCCGTGGGCAAATGATTTAAACTCAGAGAGGCTTGGTTTCTTTACCTGTAAAATGGGAGTAACAATGATCCCTTTAATAGGGCTATATTTACTGAAGAGCCCAGCATAGAACTCATAGGGCACAAATTAGGCAAATACTAGTCCTTTCCTTCGCTTCCCCACACCCCCCTTGTTTCCTCATTCTCTGCAGATGACTTTGAAACTTTCTCGGTGAATTTCCCCAACTTCCCTGGTATCTCTATCAAAAATTTCTCATGTACAGTACAACTTTCTCAAAAATGAGTTGGCACTTTTAAATATTTTAGGCAGTATTAAGGTAAGGGCCTTAATGTTTTTCAGACCCTTTGTCACAGTAATTCCACTCTTCGGAATCTTTTCTGGAGAAATGCTTAGAAACGTGTATGTGTTGTCTATGTATAATATTCTATAATATGATTATAAGACATATATTTTAAAATATTCTATAATGAGATTCTATATTCTATGTTTTCATACATACATAAAGATGCTTGTTGTGGAATCACTTATCCTAGAAAAAAGTACAAAGCTTCTCTGTATTTTTGCTTATTATTTTCTTCCTTCCCTCCTGCTTCTGAGAAACAAGTAACTTTTTTCCTCCCTAGATTCAACTAAAAAGTATTTTATAAAATAACTTTAAAAAATTATAGAACTAACATATGCTTGTAGAAAATCTGGAGAATAAAATAAATCCCTTGTGAGTCTTCTCTCCAGTGCTGACTGCTACTTATATATTCAAATTCATTTATATCTTTAAAAACAAAATTAGATAGTATACTTATTATTTGGTGACTTATATTATTTCCTACCTTTTTTTCTATCATTACAATAGTATCTTTCCTAATACTCATTTCTTCATTTATCTAACAAACACCCTATGATTGTTGGAAACTTTAAGCTATTTTTATTTACTTTTTTTAACTTTTGAAAAGTTGAGTTATAGTTGATATACAATATTATGTTTCAGGTTTACAACATAGGGATTCACAATTTTTTGAAGTTTTACTCCATTTATAGTTATTATAAAATATTGGCTATTATCCTGTGTTGTACAATATATCCTTGTAGCTAATTTATTTTATATATAGCAGTCTGTATCTCTTAATTCTCTACCTCTACCTTGTCCTTCCTCTTCTCTCTCTCCAATGGTAACCACTAGTTTGTTTTCTGTATCTGTGAGTCTATCTCTTTTTTGTTATATTCACTACTTTGTTTCATTTTTTAGATTCCACATTACAAGTGATATCATACAGTATTTGTCTTTCTCTGTCTGACTTATTTCACTTAGCATTCATCCATGATGTCACAAATGGCAGAATTTCATTCTTTTTATGGCTGAGTAATATTCCACTGTACAAATATCACATCTTCTTTATCCATTCATCTGTTGATGGACACTTAGGTTGTTTCTGTATCTTGGCAACTGTAAATAATGCCACTGTGAACACTAGGGTGCATGTATTTCTTCAAATAGTGTTTTTGATTTTTTTCAGGATTATTATGTGGCACTGTGGTGACTGCAGCTGCATCTTTAGGCACTTCCTAAATGATGCCCTTGGCTGTCTCTGTTCCTGATGCCATCCTTCCCAAGCCTCCATTTCTGGGACCTTGAGCCGCTGCCTCTCCATCTCTTCCATAGCATGGACCCTTGCCTCTGGTCAGGTCCCTTCCCATTGGCTTACAAATATTACAAATCGACTCCAGGCATATCTGCCCTTCAGAACTCTCCGCCTTGATTCTTCTAGGCTTTCCCTGCCTCCTGATGGCACCTCTGGTCTCACAGGTAGGGCTCTTCCTTCTGCTTAAGGCAAAGCTCCCTGCTTTCGGGATCCCCTTCCTTCCTGCTTCCATCAATTATCCCTATTCCTGTCTTTAAACTCTCCCCCCTTCCCTGCCTCCTTTCTCCCAGCGTACCATTCATGTACCTTCCCATCCACAGATCTTGTCCTGACCATGACCCTCCCCCTGCCCCAGTACTGCTCTTCTCAGCCCAGCTCCGTGGAAGAGGAAACCGCACTTGCCATCTCCCATCTCCTCCCTGACTGCTGCCTGGCTCCAATATTGCCTTCTAAGTTGTCAAAGGCAATTGCTATTATTTGTTTTTTCATCTTGCCTGACTTTGTTCAATTTTATTCCTTGAAACTCTGTCCTAAAACATCCCTTCCTAAAATGGCTGAGTCTCAGTCAGTTCCATCTGGCTTGTCTCCACACTAATGGTCCTCAAGGCGTGGCTCCCAGACCTTATCAGCATGGATACAGATTTTTAGGCCCTAACTCAGACCTCCTGAATTAAAAACTGGTGGAGTAAAAAAAAAAAACCCCAAAAACAGAAAAACAAAAACTTAGGTTTGAGAACCACTGAGCTGCATTCTCCCTGGCCCATCTCCTCTCTAAGTTCCCCTTTCACTGTTCTTTTCACACCTAATAGTCCTAAAATTCTTCCCACCCAGACTGCTCTCTGGAGCTCCAATCCTATACACACAGCTACTTTTAGGGCATCTCCACTAGGCATCTATGAGGAAAATAATCTCTTCCCATAATCCTGTCATTTCTACTGGATCCCTTTCCCCTCAAATGATACCACCATCTACCCAGCTGCCAGTGTCAGATTCTGCGATTCACTTGATTCCTCTCACGTTTACTCACCTAAAAAGACACAAGTTTGCCATTTCGGGAGCATCACTTGAATCAGCAATACCCTCTCACCTACACGGCCACTGCCTTCTCAGGCCCACTCCCCTTACTGCCAGAATTACAGCAATCACCTCCTAATGGGGTTGACTGCTTGAAGCCTGGCCCCTTCCCAATCTACCTTCCATACTGCCACCAGAATCATATTTCTAAAATAAAAATTAGATAGTGCTTGTCCCCTGCTTGGTCATTCAGTGGCTGTCCAGTGCCTTCGAGATAAAGTCCAAACTCTGCCTAGTGGCACAGCAGAGGCCTTTATGCCCTGACCCCTGCTTCCCTCCACAGCCTCATCTCTGGCTGATCTTTACGTTTCCCCTCTGCTCCAGCTCTGGGCGGGGGGGGACTGGGATTACTTAGAGTTCCTCTAACAGGGGCTCCTTCTCACATCCTCAGACTATTGTTCATGCTGTTTTGCTATTTCCTTTATGAGGAATGCCCTTCCTTCACTTACATCTGGAGATTTTCTTCTTCTCTAGGGCTAAGCTCGAAGTCAGCTCCTGTATAAAACCTCCCCTGGGTGCCAAGGCTCAGGTGGATGTGCCCCACAGCCCCCACATCATGCCTTCATCAGAGTCCTTATCAAATTATGTTCTGTTCTCTTGTTGTCTGCCCTAAGAGCCTGGCAGCAGCGTGACGACGGGCCTCTACGTTATCTTCGCTAAGTGCAATGCCTGACGCATTGTAGGTGTTCAGCAAGCAGCTACTTAGTAGGAGAAAGACTCCTTTCTCTTTTCTTGAAAGGAATCTCTTTTTACCACCTATTTCTTGAACCACCTCTATTTTTTTCATTCCTAGCCATATTTCATCCCTATTATGCTACTGAAATAGCTCTTGAGAAGGACAAAGACGTGCTGGCCTTACCATAAACTTCTGTGCAGCAGTGAACTATCCAGTTCCCAAAGAATTCTCTTCCGGGGGCTCCTGAGCAGACACTTCGTGAATTCTCTTTACATTCTGCACTTTCACTGGTTCCCTTTCTTCTTCATGCTTCTTGCAGCTGCTCTGCCAGGCACAGGGGTGGGTGGGTGGGTGGTGGTGGTGGTGGGAAATGTGCTGTGATGTGCTGATAAGCTGGCTCTCTGGGGAAAAAAAAGGCCCTGATTTGTAGCTTTCGTCTGTTCCATGGTGTAAATACTCTCACCAGACTGATTTCAGGCTACCAGCGTTTTAACAACCAGCTCACAAAATTCTTGAATATTTAATAATTGGCTTTCACGAATATGAGCCAGCTCTAGCATAATGCTGGGGATGCAGAAACAAATAAGACCTGTTTGACATCTAGGAAAGTATAATCTAGGGCTGGAAACATAGACTAATTCCAAGACAGATGTGATGAGCACTATTATAGTGCTTAAACAAGGCACTGTGGGGTTGAGTGGAAGGAAGGCTTAATTAGGAAATTCTGTAAATACTTCCTATAGGAAGAGAGGGGTGTTTGAACTGGACCTTAAAAAACGAGGACTTTAAAGGCAGGCATAAGGGGTAAATACTATTTCAGGCAGAAGAAACACCTTGAACAAAGGCAGGACAATACAGTATTTAGGGGAATGGCTAATAGACCAGTAGGAATTGGATGCAAAAAATGTGGGATACCAGAATGGATTCTGCCACTGTCTACAGTTTTGTGACGTTGCTCATATTGGTTAACTACCCCAGGCTAGTTCTGGATCTTTAAAATAAGAATTTGATTTCTATGGCCCATTTCTGTCTTGATTTGATGATTGACTTTGGGAAGAGAAAGAAAATACAGGAGTGGTTAAGGAGAATGGAAGAAATGTATAGTGTGGAGTCTTTAGGCGGCTGACTGCTGCATTGTTAGCAATGCTGGAGAATCCTCCCCATTAGTTCCCTCTGCTAACTTTTGGCTTAGTCCCAGTTATGAAAACCCCCAACCCCATGTCTGAGCCTTGCATGGTTTGCTGAAGGCTCAGTTCTTTTCTTTTAAACTGAATGAATACACTGAATCCTGACAGTATATGTAGAAGCAATTTAGTTCATTCTTCTGCTTGGAGGGGGTCAGAAGATTTTCCTTTTTCCTTAGAAAGTATCAAGATCTCACAGGCTCCCCTAGTAACTTATTCTCTTTGAAGAATTGTTATTAGCCAGTCTATCTAGAACTTCCTCATCTCCACCTCTTGCCCGTCTTCTCTCGAGAGCTAGCTCATCTTCATTCCTTTTAACACTGTGAATCATAAAATATATACAGAAAAGTGCATAAAACATAAATGCAGGATATAATGAGAGCAAACATGCGTGTCCCCACCAACCAGAGCAAGAGACAAAACCCTGCCATAACCTAGGAAGTCCCGCATGTGTTATTTCCTAAGTACAGCTCTCCAGATGGAATCATTGTCTTGATTTATTGTAATAATCATCTGTTTTGCCTTTATTATCCGTATATGTATCCCTCAAACACTAATTCAGTATTGCCTGTTTGTTAACCATTGGTTTGAAAGGAATCATATTGTATGCATTCCTTTGTTCCTTGCTTCTTTTGCTCAACATTCTAACATTTATTCATTGTCATGTGTAGCTAGTTTGTTTTTTAATTTCATGATTATATAGTGTTCTGAGTATCCCAGTTTATCCATTCTACCGTGGACACTTGGGTTGTTTCCAGCCCATGGCCAGTGTTAACAATGCTGCTGGAACATCCTTGTACATGTGCCCAGTGCATGTGAGCTTCCCCAGAGCACAGGAGTGGGATTGTTGGGTCATAGACTATGTGTATCCTCATCTTCATCCTTCACTCTCACCCTTGTATTTGTGGGTAAGCCTTTCTTCACTTTTTCTTTCCTAAAGAATTCTAACTTCTGTGTCTTTGTTTTCATTTTTCTAGCTTTTGATCCTATTCGCCAGCTTTCTTGTGTTCTTAAAATGTTAATCAGTATTGGTTCAAGTTTCTAGATCTATGTATTACCTTTCTCCTATAGTTAAGAATGGTTTCCACCCTCAAGGAGTAGACTTTTTATTACTCAAGTAGGGAATGTATTTGGAGTATTTTAAGAGTTCTTTTGAATGTGTACACAATGGAAAGCATGTATTTAATCAATAGAGGACCAGGGACAGATATCTTTCTGTGAGGTATGGGCATTAGTACTGTGGGCTCTTGAGTCAGACCGTCTACAAGCTGCCACTTGTTCGCTGTGTGTCTTGGGCAAGTTACTGAACTTCTTTTGTGTTAGTTTCCATCTAAATGTCGATGTCAAAGTGTGGATAACAATTACACCCACTTACTGGGTTATCGGGCATGTTACATGAAATAATCTAAGTTTGATCAAAAGAAGTTTATCAACTTGGTCTTCAGACAGGGCGAACTGAGGAAAGACAGGCATTCAGAATGCCTTCAGGATGTGTGTAGTGAAGATACATACTACGGGTTTGTTTATACTGAGCCTAAACACTGCACCCCTCCTTGTGGGATGGCTGGCTAGGGGAGGCATGTGAGATGCTGCCTCTGGCCACAGAACAGAGTGAAGTGAATAGACCCATTTGGGAATCAAACTCACAACCCTGGCTTCATGCACTATTCAGCTTGCCAAAATAACATGAGAAAGGAGAATGTGAGTGGGATTAGAAATACTGGCAAAGTAAACAGGAAGGCACGAGGACACCACAGGGTAACAACAAGTTACTCTAAACAGCATCCTCTCTTTGTGCAATTTGTTGTACAGGAGAGTTGGCTGGAACAGAAACCATTCCTAATCATCAAAAAACCACATTCTAATTGTCCTGGCCCTGCAGGCACTCCATATGTAATTCCCAACGTTGTTGCTTAACATTCCTTGGTTTTAGGAGGTAGTTTTCCAAAACCGGGTAATTACAGTTGCCACACTTAAAGGCTAATACCTCATTACCTGATTAGGGAGCTGAGAAATGTTCATAACCATTCTCTTCCTCACCCAGAAGTTATTAATATTCATTTCAACTTGTCTGCTAATTAACCCCTTTGTGAAGACATTGATTTTTGGACTCTGAGTCTTACTCCCACATAAAACTATCTAAATCCAATAAGGCTTTTATGGAAGCAGCATTTCCAACTTGACATTAACTTTTGGGTCAACTGTCGACTCATTACAGAAGCAACAATGCCTACTGGATTTTAATTTTTCAGTTCCTGTACCTCTATACTTCAATAACAATAAATCCTCCTATTATGCTTCTTTTAAAGTAATTCTTAGAAAATTGTGTTGGTATGTACTGTAGGGGGTGGGGAAAAGATGGAAGAGAAGTTAAAAAGAGAAAAATACTGGTGCTGAATGATTTTCAGGTAATGTATTATGATGGTATTTGCTAACTTCACGTCAACACAGCAAGGTCACATGGTTTATTTATAGTTTGTTGTTTCAATAATATATATTATCTGGTAACATATTAGGGAAGGGCCCATTTGCATAATCATTTTTAGACTCTGATTTAAAAGTAAGGTTATTAACAGAAGAAAAAAATCAGCCCTTAATAGCTTCATTTAAATTGATAAATTTGGAACAAACCCATGAAGAGGTCCAGCATGGTAGACTGTTTGCCAAGGGACAGATGCCAGCTCCTAATAAGAGAATGCCAAATTCTATAAGTTCTCGTAAATTGGAAACCAGGGTCTTGAATAGCAGCAGTGGCAGCACAATTTGGTACCCAGATGCCAACTGAAACCCCAGCGTTGGGTTTGTCCACCAAAATGTCAAACTTTCACAGCCAGTATTTGGCACCAATGTGATAATGGCAATAAGTACTACCAGCACCGAAAAGAAGCCCAGGGAAGACTCTTATTAAGTGAGAGAAAAGAAACCTCCTCAACCAAATGTTTGACTCTGAGATTCTTAAACAGTCAGAGCTACCAGTAGAGCAGCATGGCCTGTTTTGAACTTCACCTCTTATTTGCCTACTCGCTGGCCAGGGAACACAATAGCCTAACAAGCGATTAAGACTTGGCTCTAAAGGCCCACCAGCTGCAGCTTCCTCCCCAAAGGTGAACACACACATCTTAAACAATGTAGCGGAGCTGGGGGGCCGCGGCCAGGAAGTGGGAGGGTGGGCTTTGTGTGAGCAAAGTCTTTGGCTTGCTTAAGAGTCTAGGATAGATTTATAAACTCTAGCCTCTTTAAACACTGACTGTATGAAATAACCTCTGTAATTCTCATGTGTGCCTGGTGGGAGTCATGAATCTTAAACTCCTGGGGAAATGGAGATTTTTTTTCCAGAGGATTATTTGCTCCTTTTGAAAAGTGCTAGGACTGGGAGGCCCAGGCAACATTAGAAAACAAAATCAAAAACAACCAAAAACGCTTCCCAGGTGATTCTGATTTAGTTCCCGTAAATTTGAGGATCACAAATGTAGTAGGAAAAATGAATGAGTCAGAAGAACTGAAGTTACTTAAACCTTTATGTTCATTTATCAAATAGTTAACAACTCCTGTCCACCCTGCCTTATGAGAATAATAGCTAACAGTAATTGTTCAATAAATATTTGCTTTTATGTGCTGTTAGGCACTATCCTAAAGGCTATACATGTAATTACCACACCATCCCATGGAAGCTGATTCAGAGAGGCTTAGGAACTTGCCCAAGGTCATACAGCTAGGGCTGAAATTCAAAGCGAGGCAGTCTGGGTCTAGAGATCATGTTTTTAAGTGTTATTTATAATGTTGTAAAGACTATAAAACATGCATGAGTGCTCACTTCAGAAGCACATATACTGAAATTGGAACAATACAGAGACCAGCATGGTCCCTGTGTAAGGATGACACACAAATTCGTGAAGCACTGCATATTTTAAAAAAAAAGCATGAAAAAAAAGCATTTTACTTTGAAAAGTTAAAGGTGCTTTAAGTAGCAGTTGAAGGAAGTTTCTGGAGGAGTCTGCATATACACAGCACTTGCTATGTCATAGCTGCTCAGAACAACTTCACTCAGAGGACTTGAAAATCTGATCTTGAAAATTTTTCCCTCAAATGCTGACTTTAGTCTACTGAAGTGCCATAAAGTGACTCTTTTGACAACCGAAAATAAAGGAAGAACTCTGCAGACCAGGTGGCTCACACTGGGCTTGGCACCCAGGTGATGAATAAGTAACTGTTGACTGAACTGAATGCCTTCCAATCAAAGGCATTTGAAATATGTTATTCATATTCCACAAAATGGCTTGAATTATTTAGAATGTCAAAACGGGAAAGGGCATGTGGCAAGTTAAGGAAATTAAAGAGAAACAGGGTATAAATGGAATATTAAACCTTTGAAATTCAAAGTAAAGAACCTGGTTAGATGTCCTTGAAGTCCCCTTTTCTGGCTTAGCAGGGAAGTGGGAAGGATGAGCTCTGGGGATGGAATAAGCTTATGCTTTAATATAAGACCCCTCACTTGTATTGTACATACTTGCTGTAGGCGTTCTGCTCCAAACAAGCTGCTTAATAATTTTTAAAGTGACTTTACCTTACGTCATTCCTTAACACCCCTTATACTTTTTAGTGTGCACTCAAATGTAGCTCAGAAATAAAATAGGTTTTTCTACCACTTTAGACAACAAAGTGGGTCTCATAACAAGCTGAGCTTGTATTCCTGGCATCAGATGTAATTAAGTATTAGACTCACCCCATGTCCAACAAAATGCTGTATTTGGCCTGCCTATAACTCCCAACTAATCTCTACAGAGCTAATGCAGAGTGCAGGTTTTTCCATAATTCCTAAGAATTTAATGAGTAACTAGTTAATCCGAGATGCATGGTGATCCACACCAAGGGCAGGCAAAAAAACCTCCTGTGAAGACCTATATGAGCAGCAGTGCGATTTGACAAGCCAGAGGTCACCTGGGTCTGCACGCAGCCCTTTGTAGAATTAGGCAGAAACCACCGGAGCTTAACTGCCACAGTGAGGACAATAACTCAGTCTCTCTAGTACGACATTTTCACCCAGTCTCTCTTGTGACACACATCTGTAAACTGCTTGGCTTTTGCTTTACAAACAGTGAGAGGAAGTCCAGTTCTTCTTGGACTAGGAAAAGCAGAAAAACAGGTCTAAGAGCAACAGTGTGTCTGCTTTGATAGGCTCTCAAAAAGGCATATGTTAAATTGATATGTAGCCTATCCAGGATCATGGCTGTAGGCTAATTTTAAGCTGTGGGTTAAAGCAATTCACACAACACACACATTTTTTAAAAAGTTATCTTTAGACATCCATATTGCAGAGTTGAGGTTTTAAAAAAAATGCCTCCTATACAGGGTGTCCCAAAAGTCTTAGTGAAGTTTTAAGTTATTAAGGCTGGGGATAGGAAATAGTGGGCTGACCTGCCTCCTGACACCCCAACAGCGATAACTATACATGGTTTTGATTTATCATCAGTTAAATGTGCAGCCTAGGTTAAGAGACATTTTAAAGGACTAATTAGTCAACCCTCAGAAAAGTAAATCAAGGGCTGTTGAAACAACCAAAAGGAAACTCTAACACAGCTTTGTAGCAATAGTGCTTGGAGTACATTCAAATGGAAAAGCTTGGGCTGGAAATACTTGTTTAGAAAAAGAACTACATCACTCCACCCTCCTTTATCAAGTAATCCAAGCCATCTTAAACGCTCAAGGTCTGATCAGGCAAGATGTATTTTATTAAAACTCTTTCAGTCTGAACTAAATCATATCTTTGGGAATAAACAAATTTTATTCAGTGAACAAGGAGAAGGGATTCTTGATTACTACTACAGTTCTCTCGTGTTCTCTGCTTCTAGGGTAATGCAGAAAGCTCAGAAAAGAACACCAGATAAGGCTAAAGGGCTTTATTATTCAGGAGCAGCTCAAAGTCTGACACTCACACGAGCAGGGATAATTATTATCTCATTACATTTGACCTTTGGCACCCATTTGAAGTACTAGTTTTCCAAGTGGGAATGTTACACCCTGTAGACTCTCAGCACAGTTTCTGACAGCCACCTTTACCCCCAATTTCACTCAGTAGAACTGTCAGGAGATGTGCCGGGAAGAAAATCATGTTTAGTTCTCTTTTTCATGATCTTTTCCCCACTGGCTTTCAAATCAGAGAGAGCATTACTGGCAGGTATTGATCATAAATAACACCTTCCCATAGTCATACACTCAAAAATCAAACATCAAATATAAGTAGAATTCCTAAATATTCCGTTAATGCTGTGGCAGATTTTGTGTTGAAAACAGCAATTCTATGGCTCCCCTTTATCTAGTTTTCTCCTTGGATAAAACCAGGAGGACCCATGCTTAACTGACCTACGCAGTTCTGGTTGTTACAGCTTAATTTATAAGAATCAAAGGAATTAAAGGGTTATCATTAAGAATAGACTTTAAAATTACACTAAAAACACGAATAAAGTCTACTCAGTCCTTAGGGATCTGGATAAAATGAATCGCGTTTCATGACTAGGAGACTCCCTTCCAAGGACACAGTACATACCTAACACATGGACCTTGTTTCTATGAGGTTCCAAAGGGCTAAAATATAAAACAACGGTTCATTTTATGTTGATCAATAAGGGATATTCAAGACACTTTGCACATTATTAACTTAGAGTCAGTCTATATACTCTCTCAAATATCTGGAGAAAATCGCATGGCTTTTTGACTCGACTCTACTGGATTATTGTTTTTTATGGAAATGAAGAGAATCCCCCAAATCAAGTTAAAGACAAGGTTTATTTTTTAATCTGGGCTTTCAGTTCAGACCTACTTTTATAAAAATGTCAATAAGAAATCATTACTTTTTCTTAAAATCTGATAACTTAATTTTTTTTAAAAGTTGCAGCCCTTAGAGAACTGAGGACTGGCTTCAATCCCCAGCTTTAGTGTATGACTACTGATTTTATAACCATCTTACTCTAATAAATGGCAAAAATCATGATCTCTTCTAGAACACAGTGTTGGATTAGAAACAGTAGTGGATTGCTTGGTAAAAATATGGGGACCTTAGATCTCACATGGGAGATATATTTGCGGGGAAAAAAGACAAAGGTTTCTAGTGTTGTTCTCCTATTTTCTCCAAAGACATGGTATTTATCACTGCTTTTAAAATAAAGATGATTTTAACTTAAGAGATTGCATTTTAACACTCATTCAATAGTAATGGACTTATCTAAACATTCCATTTTACCACATACTTAAAAACCCCCACAAAAATGTAGTGAAAAGGTTATATATATTTTAAATGAAACTGTATTTGTTGGAGGCGGCACAGACCCAGGGTCTTCTTCAGCAGTTGGCCTTCACAGACAGGCCTCCTGTTGTGGCCAGCAGATACTTTTCACGGTGCACAGAAAGTCTCAGAGTAACAAGAGACAAGTCTTGTTTTTTGCCTCTGAGCTGGGATGTCATTATTGTACAGAAGATGCATAAGTTAAAAAGTAAAGACTACTCAAAATGTTACAGAGTGACACACTTACTTTATGAAATTTAAACACAGCACTCATCCCAAGGAAGCTGCTCGTGGCACACCGTGGTAGTAGAACCAGACTAGGTACGTTTTGGAGTTGAAAGGATTTTCTCTAAAAATGAAAAAATGGCAGCTTTTTTAAAGACCAGAGTTACAGAATCACTCTGTTGTACTTTTTAATCTTGTTTCAGTGGGCCAAAGTTCAGTTAACTCACTTAGGTTAGAATCTACAATTCTGTTGACTGTTCTGGACTACAGTAGTCATCCTGCGGCTTTCTATGGAAGTATGTACAGATTTTCCGCATGGAGCTGGGAGTAATGGTGACCTAGAAGAAGAAAGTTTAGATTTCAGAGATTTTCTAAGACGGAATTCAGTTGTTACCTCAGCACCTTATCATTAAAGGGTATTTAGTCAGCCAGATTTCAGTCTAAAAATACTTTGAAAGCAATGTCTCTTTTGGTTGATTTGTATTAAATATAGAAAAATTTAAGGCAGCAAGGAAGGAAGGCACAGACATTTCAAGTGAACAGAAAATATGTACCAGTTCAGCCTCCTAATAGGAATCAGAGAGGTTACAATGACCATTCTCTTTGAAATACAGAGTGACTCTCCCAAATTTACAAATGCGATAGATACTCAAATGGAGACACTACCGTCTTCTGAAGTCCACAATATCAATATGAACATCAAGAAAAACAAATTCTTTTAAAGAAACTTTAGCTACAAAGATTGAAACTATAAACCAGAAATATCTTGGACCAGCACACTATTTTTAAAAGTACACTATTTTTATATGTACACATTAGTGAAAACAATTTTTTATTGAAATTACTTTTCTCCTAGCATATAGCTTGGACCAGCTCCCCTGAAAAAAACAGGAATTTTGGCTATGGGCAAAGATCACCTATAGTGATAATTTTGAGAGAAGAAAAGAAAGACTCATTTTTTTTTAATATTCTGTACCAACATCTTGCAAGTTTGTGTTTAAAGCAATCTTTAAAATATTTCTAGTTTATCTTTCCTAAAATTATAGGATAGGTTTCATGACAGTAGGAGGAGGATATGAACACTTACTACACTGGCCTAAGGTTATCTAGCTTCTGCCCTTTAAAAGGGCAGATGTTGCTGATCACGATTCCTGGAATGGGTTTCAATCATTCTTCCACCTTTTCCCTAATACAGAGAAAGAGCTACTATGAACTACAGGAGAAACTTCCTTAACCCACCTCCCACTCAACTTGCAAACTAAGTAGCAGAAGCTTTCTATTCCCTTTGACTGATGCCCATAGCTCACCCAATGCTCACAGCTACTTCTGCCCCCACCATTATGAGTCACTTGCTTTTCCAGTTCACAAAGCTATTTCTGCCAGAAATATCTGTTTTTGCAATTATCTAACGTAAATGAGTCCTAAAAAGATAAGTAAAACTAAGCTAAATGTTTAAAAAAATGCAGAAACAGGTAAGTTGCCAAAAACATTGCTATGAGCAAGATGATCATAAAAGATTGGGGAAAATAATCATAAAAATCTAGAAAGATTCTACACTTAAATTTCTTTATAAGTATCTAAATTTTGCTTTATTTAAAAAATCATAAACTATAATTACAAGTTGAAAATCTATTTATGGATGCTGGGAACTTGCCCATGAACTACAGCTTTGTCTATGAAAAGAGGTTGTGCGGGAAATTTTTAAAAAGCAAGGGGATGTGGTGGGGGAGGCGATAATATAAAACAAAGGAGAGGGAAGATACTTTTGAAAAATCATCCTGGAGGATGAAGAAGGCTTTGATGAATCAGGCAACAGGGCTGAAGGGTATGGACCTTGACAGAAGGGATTTTAATGGGACTAAATAGGGTTGCCAGAAAACATACAGAACATAACCAGTTACATTTGAATTTCAAATAACAAGTAACTTTTTGGTATAAATATGTCCCATGCAATATTTGTCTTGTATTTTTATTTACTAAATCTGGAAATCGTAAGAATAAATAGATCCACAAAAAAAAAAAAAAGCATTCTGACTTCTGAGAAGAGATCTGTGTCTGCCCCTGTCAAGTTAGAAAATGCATCTTCCTACCACTGCCAACTTACCGGGCCTGGAGAGGTCTTTCCGCTCTGTCTCCTGGAGTTGGGAGTTTGGGATGGTGGACTTCGTGGAGATGAATTCTCAGCCTTTCGTTTGGCTGCCATGGCCAATAACCAGTTTTTATTCTCTGGGGAGCTATTCTCTTTGCCTACCACTTCAGAGCCTTCTCCACAAGACCCCAAAGGAAGAGGTAGCGTTCCACAGCCTTCTGAAGCATAAGGACTGGCAGGAGAAGGAGGCTCTGAGACATTCATACTAGCTCCTTCAATCTTGCCTGGTTTGGTAGGACCTAGAGAGTCCTTACCAAGGTCTTCCTGGTTACCGGCAAGGCAGCACAGATCTAAATGGAGCTTTTCAACAGGGTCATCAAGCTCAGTCACACAGCTGCAACTCTTCACACACTTCTGTTTCACATTCTCCAGACAACTCGAGTCTAGCCTCCTCTTTACTCTATTTCTAGACTCAGAACAAGCCACTGCTTGGGATGATTTCAGGCTCACAGGTATGAGAGCTTTTCTTGGAGATGTGATCTTGTTCTCAGAAGCAGGTGGAGTGATGGGTGGTGACAAGGAAGGTGCTTGGGTCATCCAGTTTCTAATGGACATCTTGAAGGATGAGGGTGGCTTGGGAGAGACAGAGGACACGGAGCCTCTTCTGCTGATGGGAGACCGGGTCTTGGCAGGAGGGGTTTTAAGAGAGAATGTAGGAGTATTTGAAGGAAGAGGGAGGTCTCCAGCACAGCTTGGAGCACAAGCTGCTGATGACGGGGAGGAAACGGACGGACTGCTCTTTACTCTGGGGGCTTTGGCAGGAGTACTCTGGCTACTTGTCACTGTTACTGAAAAAGAAGAGGGTCATGGAAATCAGAAGTGAAATCCACAGAAAATCCCTGAATTCTTATTAAGGAAAATTATAGCTAACTTAATCTTCTAGGGGTTGATTTCCTAGTGAGTAGATCACCTGAATCACTTGATTCTTATCCTTTTAGCATTCCCCTTCCCCTTTCCCAACTTCCAGCCTCCCAAACACCCTGTTGTAAAACACATACCTATAAAAATCTAGAAAATACAGAAAAATTAAAAGAAGAAAAATTTTAAAGTATCCAGGTGAACTACTTTTAGTGTTTTTTCTATACCTGTGCATGTGATATAATACAGCTCAAATATTTTCTACACAAAAATGAGACCATAATATACAAAATATAATAGTAACCTGCTTAACATATCATGAATATTTCTCATATTAATTACAAAATTATATATTTATAATTTTTAATAGCTACAAAGTATTCTACAGTAACAGTAAGGCATTCAGGTTAATGATATTTTGTTTTCATGAGAGTTGCCATTAGCATCCAGTATATATTTTTGAGTAATGCTAGGACAGAGTGGCACTGTACGGTGAGGAGTACACAGGTCCAGAAGCTGGCAAAATCACCTATTAAGTGACTTGAGTACAACCTTTCACCCCCTCTGCCTCAGTTTCCATATCTATTAAATGGAGATAGTTTTAAATCTCCATGAGAAGTAATTCCATCAGTACTTATTAGGGTTATCAGGCCTCACTCATGTGGCTTTCCACTTTAATTTACAATTTACAATTTTCCACAAGCCAAAGAATTCCAAAGAACATTTCAGAAACTCAATGCTTGCTCTCTGTAAAGCAAATCAAATAGTGGTCAGAACTCTTCTCTATGTGTCCTGTCCCTTGTTTATAGGCAATGACAAGTACTTCAGGCAAATTCCTATAAACTTCATGCTTCTTCTCCCTTGGACCTGAACAGAGACAACACTATGTTTTCTCACTTTCCTTCGGAGATTTTCAGATTTCTGAAATAGTGTTCCTGTCTTCAAATAACAAGGAAAGGGCACTTATTTATTTCTCATTCACCAAGTGTTTGAATTATAACTCTGATATTTAATTCGAATTGCTTAATTACTAAACTGCATTTATATGCAACTAAATTTTGGATGGGCTAACATCTTTCTTTTAGCTAGAATAAAAATTGACAAGTACTAACTTCATAGATTTACCATATGATCCAGCAATCTCACTCCTGGGCATATTTCCGGAGGAAGCTCTTATTCAAAAAGATACATGCACCCCAATGTTCACAGCAGCACTATTTACAATAGCCAAGACATGGAAACAACCTAAATTGCCATTGACAGATGACTGGATAAAGAAGATGTGGTATATTTATACAATGGAATACTACCCAGCCATAAAAAATGCCATTTGCAGCAACACGGATGGACCTGGAGATCATCATACTAAGTAAAGTAAGACAGAAAGAGAAAGAAAAATACTGTATGATATCACTAATATGTGGAATCTTAAAAAAAAAGACACAAATGAACTTATTTACAAACCAGAAACAGACTCAGACATAGGAAACAAATCTTTGGTTACCAGGGGGGAAATGGTAGAGGAAGGGATAAATTGGGAGTTCCAGATTTACAGATACTAACTACTGTATATAAATAAGCACTAAATTTCTTGTGTATAGCACAGGGAACTATATTTAATATCTTGTATTAACCTATGATGATAAAGAATATAAACTGTACTTTAATTAAAAAAAGGAATATATATGTACATGTATAACTAAAACATTGTGCTGTATACCAGAAATTGACACAACACTGCAAACTGACTATACTTCAATTAAAAAAAAGAAAATACTAATTTCAAGTTAACCAAAGGAAACAAAAAAGGACTAATTTCAGTCATTTAGTTACCCTGTACATTTTACACTTTGCTTTTCCCTACTCAAGCAGCCTTGCCTCAAGACAGAGAAGTTCTACAAATTGACTTTTTCCTAAACTTTTTTCATCAACTATATGTTTAGAAATGGTCAACATGATATTGCTCCTTCAGCAAAAACCACTACTGGAAAACCCCATTTCGTCATAATGTGGTCTAGAAGAGGGGTTAGTGATTAGGACCTGTCCGCAGAGCGACTGCTGGTGGTTCTCACACTCTAGAACTAGAGCCTGATTAGTTATTATTTCAGAGGAAAGCAACTTCACATGTGCTTCACTTCAGTTCAGGTCCATGGTCACTCCACAGCCCCTAAGTCAATGGTTCCATTAAAGTAGGCTGAAGAGATGTTCAGGGCAGAAAGTCCTAAAGTGGTATGCATCTTACAATATGCAGATTCTAAGGCAGGATCCAGGGAGAAGGAAAAGTTGGGCCAGGGACAAAGCAAATATATGTTTCTGATATTTAAGTGGCAGATATTTGAAGTGTTTACTAAAGGTCAGCGTGAGATCTGATGTGGTGGAAAGTTGGGGCATTTCCTCTTCCTTCAGGATTGTCAAATTGTCAAATTATTTGTCAAATTCTCTCACTCTCTAACAGTAATTCAGTTATAAAAGTAATAAATGTTCATGGTAAAAAAAAAAATCCAAACAGTTACAGAAGGAAATAAGGTGAAAAGTAAAAGGTCCTCTTTCTTTTTTAATTGAAGTGTAGTTGATATACAATGTTGTGTTAGTTTCTGGTGTACAGAGTAGTGATTCAGTTATATATATACATATTTTTTCATATTCTTTTTCATTATAGGTTATTATAAGATATTGAATATAGTTCCCTGTGCTATACAGTAGGATCTTGTTGTTTATTTATTCTGTGTACAGTAGTTTGCATCTGCTAATCCCAAACTCCTAATTCATCCCTCCCCTCCTTTCTCCTTTGGTAATCATAAGTTTGTTTTCTATGTCTGTGAGTCTGTTTCTGTTTTGTAAATAAGTTCATTTGTGTCAATATTTCCACATATAAGTGACGTCATATGATATTTGTCTTTCTCTGACTTACTTCACTTAGTATGATAATCTCTAGGTCCATCCATGTTGCTGAAAATGGCATCATTTTATTTTTTATGGCTGTATTTCATTACATAAATATACCACAACTTCTTTATCCAATCATCTGTCGGACATTTAGCTTGCTTCCATTGTCTTGGCTATTGTAAACAGTGCTGCTATGAACACTGAAGTGCATGTATCTTTTTGAATTAGTTTTCTCCAGACATATTCCCAGGAGTGGGATTTCTGGATCATATGGTAACTCCATTTTTAGTTTTTTTTAAGGAATCTCCATAGTCCTCCATAGCAGCTGCACCAAATTACATTCCCACCAACAGTGTAAGAAGGTTCCTTTTCTTCCCACACTGTCTCCTGCATTTATTGTTTGTGGACTTTTTAATGATGGCCAGTCTGATTGGTGTGAGGGGATACCTCATTGTAGTTCTGATTTTCATTTCTCTGATAATTAGTGATACTGAACACCTTTTCATGTGCTAAAAGGTCCTCTTCTCAACCTTCTCATTTCACTCTTATGCTCCTGTGTATTCCATAATTTTCTATGTGCCTATTAGCACACACACATTTATGTGTATCATACCTTAAAAAAACCCACAATGATTATATACACACACGTGCATTCTGCAATTTGCTCTTTTCTCTGAACAGTGTGTCAGAAGAGTGAGTCATCAACTCTTATGGACCAAGCACTGCATGAGATCTGAGGACACGGTAGCACAGACTGGGTTACTGTCCTGAAGGCTTCTTGAAAGTCAGTTCCTTTGAGGAATCTAGAGAGCTTACTAATAATCAGTCAACTGCCAGCAAGGGGACGCAGGAAAGAGCTAAATGTTTATCTCACAGAGTAAGAAGTCAAAAGATAATGCTGAAAATTGCAAAAACATCCCAAAAGAAATAGAAATACACAAATATTATTTAGAGATAAAGACATACGTATCAAAGAATCAGCTAAAAGATTTGAAAGTGGTTACCCCTGGAAAGGGGAACTGTGGGGCAGGGATTCTGGAGACTGCTGTTTACCTTACTTAGCCCTGTAGAGCTAGATGACTACTATTAAAAGATTAACACTTAATTTTTTTTTAAGAAAGTAGAAACAAAAAATAAAGGCATTAAAGACTTTATAGAAGCAGCCTTTGAGTAAAAGACCCCTCTGGAGTTCAGTTCTGGTTACAGCATCTTGTAAGAGACTAAGTAGGTTATCAGAAAAATGAGCATATATTCTCTCATTTTCAACTCTCCGTTACCTTAGGCCTTGATGGCTAACATAAAATGAATGTTTAAGTTTGAATTTCAAGCTTATTACTGTATATCTATTGGTAACACCTGGGTCCCCTTTGGCTGGTTCAGTGCTTAGACTTTTGTTCTTGGTTCACTGGCACTCTCTTTAATACCATCCCCACCAAATCCCAGTTATTACAAAATGCACATTCATGATCTCTCCAATACCTTGGTTTCTCAGTTTCTTGATCTCCTTCTTCTACAATAGCCTTGTCCTTTCACTCACTTAAGCCACATATTCCTTGATCTTCTTATTACCAATACCTGCAAATCCTCCATTATCTCAATTTCAACCACCACCTATTTTCTCAGCCCCCTTAGCACTCCCATTCCAACAATCCTTCATCCCCAGGGGATCCTCAATTCATTGATCTTACCACTTTTACTCCCAGCCCTACTATACCCACACTCCCCTCCTTACCCAGTTTTATCTATATGCTTAACTCCCTCAGCCCTCCGCTCACTTCATCATTCTTGTGGATTTAAACCGCCTCCCTGGTTAAAATCAACTATCCACTGACAGTGTACCTGTACCTATGCAGCAGACAGACACCATGCTGACTGCTCACTTTCAAATAATGAGTGCTAGCCCCAGGCTGACTCTTTCTGCCCAACAGTCATATTTCCCTGGTCCATTTACTCTTCTATTCTCTACATGGCTATTGCAGACTTTATTATCTTTCCTCAGATTTCTACCACCTCCTTCTCTCACCCTTATTCTCAGTTGATGATCTTGATTCCTATCTAAGAAAATAGAAGCTATCAGAACAGATGGGAACTTCCAGAAGTTCTGACCATCCCATATATCCACCTGTCTTCACTGTGCCTGTATTTCTACCTTCTAATTACTATAGTTGAAACCCAAATCTCCTCCTGCAGTGATTCCTATATAGGTCAATGGCAACTCCATTCTCCTAGCTTCTCAAGCCCAAAACTCTGAAGTTATCCTTGATAACTCCCTCGCATCCCGCATCTGATCCTACAGCATGTTCTGTTGGCTCTATCATGTAAATATATCCAGAGTCTGAAGACTTCCATCATATCCTCTGCTACCACTCTGGTCCAAGTCACCATCATTGCTTCCCAGATTATGTCAATGAATTTTTAAATTAGCTTCCAGATTTTATCCTGATCTCTTTACGGTTTGTTTCCAATACAGGAATTAGAATGATCAAGTTAAGAAAAGTCAGATCATAATACTCTTCTATTCAAAACCCTCCAACAGCTTTTTGTCAGAGAATAAAAGCCAAAATTGTACAAGAACTTTATTTTTCCACTATTCCCCTCCCTCTCTGTTGCCTGCTTTAGCGGCAACATTAGCCACTTTGAGGAACAGGAAATATGTCAGGCCTGCTCCTGCTTCCGGGCCTTTGCATTTGCTGTTTTGCTTGCCTAGAACATCCTCTAAAATATCCACAAGGCTTACTACTTCACTTTCTTTACTCAAATGCCATCTTTTCATTGAGGCCTCCCTGGGCACCTAATTTAAAATTTTAACAGCATGCTTTGCTATTCTCCTGTTTCTGTTTTCCTTTTTCCCTGAGTACATATTGTTATCTGACAAATTTTACTTCTTTAACTTGATTATTGCCTCTCACACTAATATGTAAATTTTATTCACATCTTTGGCATTTTGATTCTTTTGTTTATTGCAGAGTCTCCAGCAACTTAGAACAGTGCCCAGCACAAAGTAGATGGTCAATAAATATCTAAAAAATAAATCTACCAACATATTCCAGTGCCTTGTGTAGATGATAAACATAGTAGTGTTCAGAAAATATTTATTAAAAAGAATGAATGTCAACAAGATGGTGCTTTCCTTTAAAAATATACTAAAATAAGATCATAGAATCCAGCTCATCACTCTGCACTGCAGAAACCAACCAAACTATAAAAAACTTAGAAAAATGCATGGGATCCTTACCTAGGTCGGCTCTTGCTTCTCTTTTCTTCTGAGAGGCCCAGCCCACTATGGAGAGTTTATCTCCTCCTGATTTCTCCTCTAATCCTCTATTTAAGCGCCAGACTTTCAGTGTATTGTCATCAGAGCAGGTAGCAATCTAATGAGAACCAGGAAGGGAGTTAATAAGTTTCAATCAAAGGCTCATAACAAAGTAAAAAGTAGGGCTCATGTCTAGAGAATTAGTCTGTCTGATATAACAAGATATAGAAAATGTTATCTGAAAGGTCACATACTTTCATTTCTTGCTTTCAGGAATCATTCCAGATTTCCAAAGAAGTGGATTCTTTAGTTCCTTACTTATATACATTCTGCTGGTATGTCTTTTGTGACCAGTCATTTCTTACCTAACCTAAAGCTCTACTACAAAACCAGGTTCATTTTATTCTGAAGAAGGTGGGCAAGTCCTTATCTTTACCACCCTCTATGTAACTATGAAACTTATAATTAAGATGTCATTTTCACTCTTTCTTTTAAATGATCAATCAGTGTATGTCACTGACATTCAATTTCTATGACTTTCTTCTGAATTCTGCAAGTTCTGGCTTATTGCTAAAGTAATGGGGTCATTTCTAAGATTAGACTTAGTCCATGACTCTAGTATGCTATGACAAGTAGAATGAAGCCATTCCTTTAAGATTCTTTTTCAGATAGGTAAAGGAGCAATCTGGGAAAACAACAAGTTCACTAGGCTGAAAGAAGTTAAAAATAACCTTTGCCCCTTTAAAAATATCTGACCGTTCCTGATCTTGGTCTCAAGCCTTTTATGGCAGAGAAAGTCCAGCTTGAAGAGCTTGTGGCAATTGGCCACTGGTACCAGAGCTGTTCCCCAGCATTTGTTTATATAATTTCTCTATTTCAGTCACTAAAGAGAAAGAAAAAAAGAACACACGTTCTCTTAAGTCTTGGCCCCCAAGAGACTGGCAGCTTTTTCCTTTCCTTACTGGGAGGCCAAAAGAAGACACAAATATTTAACTGCTCAGCAAGAAATGCCTGGAATCCCCAGTTACTCTATAGTCTATTAACAAGTTATTATTTACTGAGCAACTAAGTCTGAGTGTCTGAAGATTTAATTCTTTATCTTATTTA
Source organism: Vicugna pacos (assembly GCF_048564905.1). Classification (NCBI taxonomy): domain Eukaryota; kingdom Metazoa; phylum Chordata; class Mammalia; order Artiodactyla; family Camelidae; genus Vicugna; species Vicugna pacos. The sequence goes on along the minus strand of NC_133009.1, from coordinate 12,812,466 downwards.
ATTCTCACAGTATAAAAAGCCTTATACTCAAATAACCTCATCTACAAAATGGGAAGAAAGTTATTTGTCCAAGGTCTCCACAATTAAGTGGCAGAACTAGACTTTAAATCGAAGTTTTTCCAATTTCAAAGTCTATTTTTTTTTTTAAAGTGGTGTTTTACCTTCTTAACTACAGGCTAGGGACAAAATCATTTTAAAGAACTTTTGTTTGGGGGAGGGAGGTAATACTTATTTATTTTACTTAGTATCATTATTATTTTTCTTTAACAGAGGTACTGGAGATCGAACCCATGACTAAGCATGCGCTCTACCACTAAGCTATACTCTCCCCAACTGAACTTTTTAAAAAGGTGGTCGTTAAACTAGTACACGTAAATAGCTCTGCCATTTCTTTTGTGTCTTTTCTGTGTACAGAGATAAGGACGATATATGATGAATGGAAAAAGATGACATAATTAACTAAATAATTTTTTAAAACCCATCTTAGTTCTATGAAGATACAAATTCCACATTAAAAGCAGATATTTCACTGGAAATTACATGAAATCCTACAGGAAAAATGTCATTGGGATGTAATTATTGGTGATTAAAGCAGTGATTTCAAAAAAAGGTCTATCATGAAGCTCACACAGAAATGGTTATATAGGGATGTAGAAATAAAAAGAATCCACAGGAGTACTAAAAAAGCAGTACTAGAAAGCAAGCAGGGATGCCATGAGTAAATCAGACAATGAGAAGATTCCGGAAGATAAAAAAACAGATGGGAACAACAGGCAACAAAACTTCAAAACGTCACAGGTGAAAAGGAGATCTCCAAGGGAGGGACATGTCCTGCAAACCCAGAATAACCCAAAGAGTTAGGTAGTCAGCGCTGGGAGGGTGAAACCCCTTACATATATGTGGTGTTTGTTTGTTTCTGGGAGTTCTACGTTTCAGGTTTTCTGTTTACTTGCTTTTAAATATCATTACTAAACAAATTTTGTGAGCATACTGTCTTCTTTCCAGAGAGTCTAAAACACTTTGGAGTTACTTCTTACGTAGTTTAGCCACAAATAACCTAACACGTTAAGACTTCACAGTAAACTTTTCAGGCATGTGAAAACCCAAACTGGACTGTGAAGAACAATCAAGATGTTACCTTTAATACACCACCATTGCTAATATGTAGAACATTAGAAAGATGAGTTGTCACCTAACATTTCCTTTTTACCTTCAATTTTAAGATGAAATTTTAATAACGTTAAAAACTTAATTCTATGTTTAGGAAAGGAATGACTTCAGGGAACCAAGAAATCCATCCTTATTCCTAAGGGCATTAATGCAGGTTCTCTACTGGAAGAAAAAAATAGACTATGTGTGATTAATAATGGTATAGATCCTGGGTGGCCTCTAGGGTTTTTAAATGTCTATTTAAATGTAAAAGTTTATATAACTCTCAAGCTAACTTTGGGAAAACCTACAAATCTGTGATCTGCTTTTAAAATCAACTACAGAGATTAGCTTACAAACCTTTGTGAAGTCTGATGGACACCAGCACACAGATGTGACCTCTTGAGAATGACCCAGGAGCACAGTAGGAGGATGCCAGGGTGTGGAGACCTATTGCACCATCAAAAAGAAACAAGCAAGTCAGCAGAGCAGTGTTAGGTCTCCCAGATAGAGGCATTGAACTGCTCCCCATCTGTGCCTTAGAGAGCTTTAGGGTTGTTACCAAAAGCCCCTAGACATGCCTAGTTATTGTTCAGAAAAAGGGTCTCAATGGGCAATGAAAGTATTTCTGTGATTAATCTGAGAGAACAGAAAGAAAATAGCCAAAATAAGTAAACGATATGAGCTTAGATACCAGGTCAGGTCTTGTTTCAAATTAGGACTACTTAGGTATACATATTTTGGCTAAAATTCAAGACTGAAAGGATGAGGCTTAGCTGCTAGGCAGTGCACTTCAGGTAGAGCCTAGACATTTAGATCTTCTCTAGTCGGCTACCTTCAGGAACACTGTGCTAACTAAATCCTGAAGATACCTGAGATATGCTAATAGATCTCTTGGGACAAGAGGACAATCTTTCTTCCAAATGAAGATTCACTGATTTTTACTGAAGTTCTAAGTTATACGCCTTCATTTTGAAGGGGCATAAGCTATATTTTACATGGCACTTTGGTATACTTTTTGGGGAAGAAAAAAATTTCCTCTAAAGTTTAATTTTAGTTCATTTGCTTAAAGAAATCTTAGAGTTTTCAAGTAAGTACTACCACATTTTAATGTATAAAGAAGGCTCACATTGTGCAGTACTACGCATGTGATGAAGAATCATATTTTTCCCTTCATTGGATGCCATTTATGATATGCATTTGACAGCTGAGTCATTCAAGAGCTGTCAATCCCTGTCATAGGCCATGGAATTAATGAGTACAGCATGAAGTACAAACTCACATAACTATTATTAGCACGTGTGTTTGAAAAATAGAAATTACTCTCTTTTCATTTTCCTGAGGCTCTGAATCATTACTCATTTGTATGAAGGAAGTGGAGGCACTCTGGAAAGAATATCTGTGAGAATGACTAAGCTTAGTAGAGTCCTCAGATTGTAGTCAAGAGATTCGATCCCCTGATTCATAAGGTTGTCCAATTCTACTATTACTACTCCTCTCTTGGGTTAAATGGCACATATGCAATGACTCAAAGAGCCAAAGAAGACAAAGAACAGAATCTAATTAGTCTTGCTGAGTTAATTAAAGTGTAACAAAAAAGAAGGCTTTTTCCTGAGGTCCGAAAGGATCTCACTTACTTCCTACTCTTACAGTGCCACAGAGAACAAGAACTCGTTCTCCCACAAGATAGCGTATTTTAGAAAAGACTTTCAAGGTAGACACTAACTATCTCAGTAGTCACAGAAAGTCTCAACGGCCCCAGCCCATTAAGTTCCTCTTTACCCAGGGCCCAAGGAAGACTGGTAGCAGCAAGTGAAAAGGAAGAGGAAATCCTCATGTCCTCCTGACCCTCCCTGGTAAGAACACATTACTTTACTCCATTGGTTTACTTGCTTGCTGCTGCTAGCTTTTCATTTCATGATACTGCCCTTCCTCAGTTTCTCAGGTATTACAATATCCAGAAGAACCTGAATATCTATACCAAAGATTAAAATAAATGTCAGGGAAAAACCAAACAACCACCAATAGAATGTATGCACATTTCTGCATTTATCCATAGGATTTAAGAGGAAAAAACAAAGGACCTGTTGGAAAAACTTTTTACAATTCTATAAGACAGGAGTAATAACAGTAACAATAAAAGTTAACATTTACTAAATGATTACCATGAGCCAGGCACTTTACATAGCACTGAAAGTGAGGGGAAGGTTCCTCAAAAAGTTAAACATAGAATTAATTACCATATGACCCAGCAATTCTACTCTTAGGTATGCACTCCCAGGGGAATTGAAAACATATGTTCAAACAAAAACTTGTAATCGAATGTTCATATTAGTTTTACTCATAAAGCCAAAAAGTGGAATAATTTAAATGTCTGTCGACCGATGAATAAATGAGGTCTGTCCACACAATGGATCATTCAGTCATAAAGAGGAATGAAATATTGATACATGCACAACATGGATGAACCTTGAAAACTTTAAGTGAAAGCAAAGTCAGACATAAAAGGTCATATACTGTATGATTCCATTTATAGGACATATTCAGAATAGGCAAACCCATAGAGACAGAACATAGGCTAGTGGTTGTCAGAAGCTGGGGGCAGGACAGAATGGAGAGCGACTTTTAAAGGGTAAAAGATTTCTTTTTTGGAGTGATGAAAATGTTTGAGAATGAGATAGTGGGGATGGTTGCACAATACTGTGATTATACTAAAAAAATCACTGAATTCTACACTTTAAAATGACTACAATGGTGAATTTTATATTATACAAATTCTATCTCAATAAAAAAAAGTGGAGGGAAGGGCATGTTGTAGGCTGAAATGAGAACTAATGTCCAACAAGTTTTTATGAACATTAGTAACAAATGTTTTCACAGTTGACGACTATCCTAGTATCGTTACCTTCTTGGTGTCTACCTCAAAGAAAATTAATGTCTTCTAATGAAATCCAAGTGACTTTTAAATCCTTTGTTTTTAATCAAATAAGTTTTTATTTATTGTCACTTTGTTATTATAAAAACATCGTCATAATTACATGATTGCGTTTTTTAAAAGCCTCTCTCTATTCTTAAATAGGAAGAGGAGACTGTGAAGTCCAAGAGACATTTACATCTGTGCATCCTGGGAATGGTCAAAACAGAGAAAATTGTCCTCTCTTACAAATTCTAGTTGTTATAGAATAAAGACTAACTCAAGGCATGAAAAATTCCAAAGTTAAAACTCCCAGAACTATGAAGGTACTTTAGAAGTAACAGGCTCTAATCTGCAGACCTCATATAACATTTTGTATACTTGAACATGAAAAAAGATCAGCACCTTTCCTCAAAAAATCTCCTTACTCTGCCCAGTTAGAAACCAAACCTAATCTTCATTTCTGCCATGAGATCATTTACACTTCCTAAAGTGTCAGGCTCAATGTTTCGCCAGTCAGCGGTAGAATGACGGTGCCAAATCAGTTTATTTATAACCACTTCAATACTATTCAGTGGCTATATCAGAAATGAACCAGGGAAGGGGAGGGGTTGGGGTGAGGGCAGGACAAGGGGTAGGAAACTTTAAAAAAAAACAACTCATAATATTAAATCTTTTTATTTTTAAATCTTGGGCCTCAGTGTCAGAAAGTCTAATTGTATTATGTCTCCTCTTTGCTGGGCAGTGGTGAGAATTAAAAGGCTATTCTCTTCTGTCTTGAGATCTAAAACTACCTTCTTTAACTCTGTTTTCTTGTGCCCATGGGCTTTTGGGGCATAGGAAAATCCTAATACCTGAGGGAATTCTGACGTGAGAGACTGAATACTCAGTTTATGTGGACTTGTTTTTATACTACACCCCTCCCCCCTTTTCTGATCATAGAAAAGAGAAACTGAGCCATCTCACTAGGCAAATTCAATTTTAGGAGCAGTAAGTTTGCCAGGATCTGTAATATCAGAACCTGCACACTCAGTTATGTGTGGACAGGCAGGAGAACATCATGTCTGAACCACATCATTCAGCACCGACATGTGACCCAGCCTAGAATTCAGAAAGGGTCACCCATGTGTGTGATAGCCACTGACTGGATGTCTGAAAATGGGTTACTAACAAACAGCCAAGTATCTTTACTGCCTGTCTTTAAAGAGAGAAACCACCCCCCAACCCTTATTTCCTGAAACAACAAAACAAAGGCCTTCGTACTAGAGAAGAGAGCTAGGGAGGAGCTTTAAGATCTGGCAATGAAACTACACACACACACACACATACACACACAATGTATAATTACATATATAATTATGTATATACAATTAAACTTATTTTAAATGATTAAAAATGACCAGTACATAAGGTTTTCCCCCCCATAATCCTTTATTACGGTTTTTGGTACTGTCTGAATTTTTTTTTTTTTTCAAGAAAGAAACTTAAAATGATACAGACCTTGGTAGAAATAAAACCCTTTAGCTAAGTTGGGAACCAAAGTAGAGAAAGAAAGGTAGGTGAGACAATGAGGGAAGGAGAAAGGGAAAAACAAAAAATAATAAATATAAGGAAAAGACCAAATTTGAAACTCAAAATTTAAACTGTAAGACAGAAACACTAGTGCTAGTCACATGAAGTTTAAAGTTCAAGTCAGAAGAATTTTATAGACAATAAGCTAGTAAAGACTCTTATCACAAGATGGGGGTCTCATGTGTGTATTTCATAAGTCAATTTTCATTTAAAAATAAAGCAAATAAAAGAAATCTGCTTGTAGAAAAAGTCAACACAAAAGCATCTTGGATAGAACTATACCTCCATCTTGTGACCATCTAGGATATTATTATTAAAACCTTTTTATAAGGCAGTGTTGCATTTTTGCAACTCTAGGTATACAGAGATATCATTTTTTAGTACCTTCTCCAGGACCAGATGAAATTAAGCTGAAGAATTATGCTTCATATCTGACAGGATCTATCCCTGTCCTACACTGAAGATATGACTTCCCAGAGGTTGGCAGGACTAAGAATAATAGCTTTCTCCTGAGAAGGGATTTGATGATATTGAACCCATGGGTCTATACAGTTTTAGACGTGACTCTAAAATGCAAACTGTATGAACTCTGATCATTCAATTCACCAATGTCAAGGACATTTATGAAATTATAGGGCAATCTAGAAGATAATTAGTTTCTAGCCCTAGGAAAACAATGCCTTAATGCTCTTCTTTCTCTGAGCTCACAGACATTTCTATAATTTATTATTCCACAAGAGCCATTTTTCAGTGGTCAGCAAATGCCACTTGTATAATATTTTAGTTTTCCCCACTGGACCTCAAATGGACATCTTTAAATTTCTTAGCCTATAGTGGTCACTTTAGAACCACTGTTTGCTTAAAAAGTAAAACACATATAGATACAATTTGTGTAGAAACGAGAAATCTATAAAATAAATAAATGAGTAAACAATGCTATTAAATATATACAAAACTGATAAAGCAGCCACATCTACTTTAGTTGCCTGAAGATTGGCCCCTTACAGGAGAGTAAAGAATACAATTATTAGACAAATATTTCTGAGTGAGTGTTTTGTGCAAGGCTCTATGGGTGACCTGGGTGTAGGGTTCTAGGATCAAAATACTACATTTTGAGTGAGAGTTTGAAAACAGGGCAGAAGGCAGTACAGCAAGTTTTTCTAGGAAGTAAGACAAAATATTTAAGGTTCTTTCCAGTCTTCTGAATTCTCCACTTCCTGATAATCTGTAGAACTGTTGGAGGATATGGATTGCCAATTTCTGAGAAGCTCTGACCATTAAAGTATGATATATTCTGTGACAACCTGAATGAGGATTTGGCTAGATTAGGAGATAAGAAGTAATTTTTACTGAACATCTGATATAGAAAAGCTAAAGTTTGTGTTTATATTAAGCTTACCTCTTCTTAGACAGAAGAAATATTTGCAAGAATATTTAAATCTCATCTTTGTAGGGAAAATTTTCTAACTTACCTTCCAGATGTAGGCAGCTTCATCACTTGAGCCACTGACTAAAAATTGGTCATCTGGACTAATACTGGATTTAACATAAAAGGTAGAGTTCTGATGTCCATTGAAGACAGCCACTGCAAGAAGAACAAAATCAAATTTCTTGGTTCTTGTTATTTCTAGTTTTCAAATAAATGCAGGCAGTATACATGTTATAACAAATTTTATGAGTGTATTAATTACTGTAGCAGATGGTCAATTTATAGTCACCAAATAAAAAAGAACTGGACCTTGGCAGAAAATTAAAGGAAATCCTAGAAAGAGGCTTTACATTAGACCCAATATCACGATCCGAGCCCAAATACTTGGTATGGAGCTGGCTATAGTGGAGAAAGTGATATTCTTACCAAAGAGGTTACCAAAGGGGAAGGGTGGGAGGGACAAATTAGGAGTTTGGGATTAGCAGATACAAACCACTATATACAAAATAGATAAACAACAAGGTCCTACTATATAGCACAGGGAACTACATTCAGTATCTTGTAATAAACTATAATGGAAAAGAATATGAAAAATATACATGTATAACTGATTCACTGTGTTGTACACCAGAAACTAACACAACATTGTAAAACAACTATACCTCAATTAAAAAAAAAAAAGAAAGAAAGTGAAGATATTCTTACAGGACAAGAATGGAGCCAGTGTCCAATCTTTTAGTAAAATGCTTTTATTAGACCCTCTCTCCTCACCCCAGGCTAGGTTTTTTCCATTGCATTATACATTAGTCTTTCTTCCTCTTAAGACTTCAGACCTCTTGAGGATAAATTTTGTATCTTATTCTTTCCTCACTAGACCCTATAATGCTTTGAACAGAGGTCTTCAAAAACTTGTTGTTAAGTTAAGATTTAAGATAGCTTATTTGAGATGCGGGTATCTTTTTAATCCAGCATTTTAAATAGCCTGAAGAGTAGAAGTGGCCGTTGGGGTTACATTGTACATTCATTTGTAAGATACTCCAACTAGGTTAGGTTCAGACTTCTCACTATCCAATCTAGCATAATGTGCTCAACATGTCCTTCTATCCTAAGGAGACCAACATCTGCGGTCTCCGGCATCAGAACACTACTAGGAAATAAAAGAAAAAAGACTCAGGTATTGGAGAATTTAAGGATACATTTAGGCCAGAAAAAAATATTTCACTCCAGTTTTCCAATGGGGGTGGGTGGGGAGAATTATTAAGTGAATCAATGGCTTTCCATAAGTATTCACAAAAATCCCTTCCTTTTGCTAGAATAAAACTAGAAAAAATCCTTTGTATTTATAGCTTTTCAAGAAAAAGTCTGCATATCAAATACCCTCCACATCAAATACTATTACCGTGAAAGTTAAGCAGGATATGAATCAATTCAGATATACATATTATAGATCTACTATGATAGATAAATCCCCACAAAATAAAGTTTCCTTTATTCTGAGTACAACTCCAAGACTATAATTGTTCATCTTTCTCAACTCTAAGGTTTGGCTGGAAAACTACAGACCAAATTTCCTACTAAACCCCTAAGTGTTTATTGCCCTCTGCTGGTCTACTAAGAAAGCCAACATAAAGTACCCAATATATATTTCAAACCATGTGAAAAATCCTTCTAAAACCTACATTGACTTTAATTAGCTTGATTTAATCTTTCTTTGACAATTTGGGCTCTTAAAATGCTTCCTTAAAATGCTTCAGAGCCATCCTTATGAACATCTCTTAGTATAATAAAATGCCGTGAATTAGAAGTATGGGATATTAAGTAATGAGTCCAAGACACTTTCTAAAGTTTTGAAAAAGACAAGCATTACCAGATGTGTCACACACACATGCACTCAAGTATGTCATTCAGTTTCTAAGGAATGCATCTATCTATCCACCTGCCTACCAATCTACATATGGGAGCCAACCAAATTATTTTAGGAATACAGGAAAAAAGGTTACTAAATTATTAGTAAAGTAGCCTTGGGCATATTTGTTTGATGGCAGAACAACCAAATTCAAGGCCCCTTTTAGTGCCATACTATAACAAAATGATACAGAAAGAGCTCTTGAATAGCTGATAATATAATTAGGATTAGGCTTTTATCTTTGGGGAGAGATTTTGTAGAGTCTGTTTTATATGACTAAATAAATTAGAAGTTGTCCAATTTCTGATTCCATTCAGGAAAGATAGCAAACAAAGTTATAAAACCTCTTCCCTTTTCCAAATACTCTTACTCTTGTTTACACACCAGACCTAAACCAGGGCAGTAGAAATGCCAAAAATGTGATACTGCCATTGGTATCAAAGTCCTAATAATGGCTTGGGGACAGTCTTTGGAAATTCCTGTAAGTTTCTGGCAGTATGAAGCCAGTCCATCCTCCAAACCTCCAAACCTCCAAGTTGTACTGTCTCACTCCTAAAAATAAGACTTGTCTAGCTAAATTTTATAATATTTTGCGATTTCCTTTTTTCTCTCAACACATCTTACTTTAGTGGGAACTGGGTAGCTCTGAGGATTGGTTATAGAAATCAAAGTCTGTCTCTGACAGAGCTATGCCTGAGAAATAAGTAGGTTACTAGTATGTAGCTTGCTTAAGTAACTGATAATGTTCTTAAAATGATATAACTCAAATAACCCTTAAGAGTATGCTTGAGAAACTTCAATTTTTTAAAATGTCATTTATCAGTTTAAAAATCGCATTCCACTTACAATTTTCTTGAAGAAAAAAAGGTAAGGTTAAGGAAAATATCCAGAGATAAAATAGCCTCTGTCCAACATTAAGGAGAAGGCTGAGGTAGGTAGGAACTATTTTAGGAGCTTAAAAAACTAAGCCCCCTATTTTTAATGAACCCCCAAACAGGACAAAAGCTGAGCAGAACAGCCTTCTCTATCCCACAAATTGAGATAATTCTAAATATAGTCAAAGGGGCATACTTTGGGGAGAAATTAAGTCACCATATGGAGCAGGATTCTGTTCACTTGTGAAATCATCACAAGGTAAGTACACCTATGAAAACATCACTGGAACTAATCAAAGACTCCAAAGTCCTCGTATATCTTAATAAATCTGGTATAGAAAAAATTCAACATTAAATTACCGTTAACAAAAAAGTCCATATTTGTTTCCAGGTAAGAGAATCTGAATGACTAAGATCCTACCTGGAGAAGTCTTTAATCCAGTCATATTGAACATGTAGATGTTGTCATCTGTGCAGTTAGCAAATAAAGTAGAGCCAGTAGAATCCAAAATCAGACTTGAGTATCCTGGAAAAAGGAAACTTTAATTAGCATGTACTGATGACAGAGTAGAACTGAGATGAAAATGATCTTTTTAGATCATTTCACAAGAAGAATCATCAGAATTCTTCCCTAAATTATATAAACCAAAATTCTTCTGAGTTTTTATCTTTCGAACTTCAAAAAGATACTTACATATGTTAGAGTTTCTCAAGTCTATTGAGAATAATAGTTGCTGAAAACTAGCTTGATATTTATTTTAAAAATTTTAACAAAAACTCATATATTCAAAAAAAGTCCTACAGAATATACAAAGGCTTACCTAGTTTTCGAGTGCTGCTACCTGGGTACAGGAAAGACTTGGATGCTATGGGTTCTTGTCGATAAGCAGTATAATTCTTACGTAAATCCCATATTTTGATTACCCTAAAAACCAAGGTAAAGAAATATTTTGTAGTCCTTCTCCAACACCAAACAGTTTCAACTACATTTGAACATAAAATGACTTTAATCTAACTCCTCTGGCACATCAACCAGGTACAGTGAAGATATCTCTTTGGGAAACAGACTGAACTATCTCATACTGTTGTCTCCAATATCAGGCTGACAATTCTGGCAGAACGGAAACAGATGTGATCTGACCCACTGATACACTGCCCTGAGTTTACTTCAAGGGAGCGGAAAAGGAAGATGAAGGTTAAGTGCTGATAGTCATTGTTTCATTGTTTTCAGAAACAAAACAAAACAAAACAAAACACCACACTTCCTATGCCTTTAATATTTCGCATGTAACCTTTGACATCACTAAGCATTATGCTCTGTCCCTATGGTTCTATCTCTACACAGTAACTTCTTAAGTAATCTAGTCTAAATTTTCCTGTGAAATAGTTATTTTTTTCATTTCATCTACTGAGATAATTTTCTTAATTTTCTACATCTAGTCTGTAGGCAACTTAAAAGCACAAGCTTGGTGAAGAAGGGCAGTATCCTTGGAAACAAAACTTTCACAGCAATTTACAAATAAAACTAATAACCTTTAGATAATCCTTCATTTGTGCCTGAGAATTTGGTTCACAGAATAGTTTAAGCGTTCAGAGGACACAATAGAAGTCCCAGTTTATCAAGCCGTCATCTTTTTAAATTACAATTTTTGAAGGGGGATCTGTCTTGGAAGATATTATAATGGGCAAAATGGGGGCAAAGAAGAGTGCTTTAAAAAGAAAGAGTCCCTATACTCAATGAACTTAAATTCCGGCCAAGCAACCAATCAAGAAGTACCACAAACTTATCTGGAAGCCAAAAATTCAGATCAATAATGAATGGAAAGTATGTGAAAGTCCTTAGGCCTTATTATCAATCTAGTTAGACTACTCCCAGAAATGCCAGTTACATGTCCAGAATCATATTCCTTCTTTTAGGATATTACTAAACCTGAGAAAATAAAATCCAAAATTACAGGCATACCTCATTTTACTGTGCATTTTTTTTTTCACAAATTGAAGGTTTGTGGCAACTGTGTATAGAGCAAGTCTATAGTCCATTTCTCCAACAGCATCTTCTCACTTCATGTCTCTGTGTCACAGTTTGGTAATTCTCCCAATTATTTCAACTTTTTCATCATTATTATATTTGTTACAGTAATCTGTGATCAGTGATTTTTGATGTTACTATTGTAATTGTTTTGGCATTTTTTTTTTTTAGGAATAAAGTATTTTTAAATTAAGGTCTGTACATTGATTTTTTTGGACACAATGCTATTGCACACTTAATAGATTATAGTATAATATTAACATAACTTTAATATATATATTGGGAAACCAAAAATTTCACATGACTCACTTTACTGCGGTGGTCTGGAACCAAACCCGCAATATCTCTGATGTATGCCTGTAACAGAAATTTCACTCCTAAAAATAAGACTTGTTGGTTAAATTATATTGCCCAGACAAGAAAGCTACCCATCCAGCTTCTCTGCAATAGCAGCAGCAGCACTGTTTCTGTGTGCTAGGCAGTGTGCTAAGTGTAACACGTTATCTCATTTAATTATTTGAGCAAAAGTCCTACTGGGTATTTTCCAGTGTGATCTGTAGTTCGTCTTCTCAGCTGGGTACTCACTATGTTGAAAGTTAAAAGCACACACATTAAATTATAATGGGATTAAGTGACTTCCCCATCACAGTTCATGAAAGACAGCTCATCAAAAGAACCAAGAAATAAAGACTTTTCTTACCCATCCACAGCTCCTGCTGAGACTAATGTATTCTCATCTTGAAAGAGGACCACAGTAACACTCTGCTGGAAATCCTAACAGCACAAGGAAGAAAAAGAAAAGAAAGAAATCCCATTTTGGTCATTACAATCTTCACTATCAAGAGACCAAGGTGCTAACATGATGGCTTTTCCCCCTAAACTTATCTTCCCTCTCCAATCATCCTAATTAGATATATATGCAGACCAAAAAGTAATTTTAGCAAGAAAATGACCTAAATATCAAATTTTATTACATAATATGTACACTTTGACCTATACTCAAAAAATAAAACAAAACAAAAGAACAGTAACAAAAACAAAGCTGGTGATGAAAAGATATTTGTACTTCTGTAAGCCTACTGCCTCTACTTGGAATCATCCCTGTGTATCCTTAGGAAAGTCATTTAACCTGTGCCTGTTTCATCTATAAATTGTTGCCATCTACCCAGATTATCATACAGGAGTGTCTAAAGAATTATGGATGAAAGATGATTACACACTCTGAAAAATCTAAAGGAGCTCAGTGGAGTTTTATCTCCCAATTGCTTTTAAGTTTTCTTAACTCAGAATCTGATGAAATGTCTGAAATGTTACTTACCCTGCCAGTTTCATTCATGTCTGTGCCGTTTTAAGTCTTAATGTTCTAGCAACCACTTCCCCACTTCTCCAAAACATTAACTTAGACCCCAGACCAGGAATATTAGAAAAATAAACAAAATAAAGTAAGAACTTTAACTGATGATTTTTTTTAAGAAAAAAGATATATTATGAGCATTATTTGAGCTTTGGAGCTTTGACTACAAGATGCTCAAGAGGTACCATACTTTCTCAATATATTTAATAATCTTCTGCCAAATATTAAAAAAAAAACTCTCATCTTTTCTGTAGTTTGTATTATGGAAACAACAACAGGGATTGCTTTCTCCTACACAATACTGTGTCATGGTACTTAACATGCTTCTTCAAACAACCCATTCCTCTTTCCTAATGAATCACATTCTACTGCAGATGAAGAGTATGCATGGAAATTTCTAGGATGAGTCTCAGGAAGCTGAATTTTTAACAATATTTCCCAGGTGACTCTGTTGTACACTAGAGTTTGAGAACCACTACTGTAGGTACTGAACAAGTATTAAGCAATAAACCACTGATATCAAGAGGAAATGAAGATTCTCATTCACTGACTTTATCTCTAGCTCCTATTTTATGCCTAATGAATTCCCTTAAATGAGACTCCATCTTATTGTCAAGATCTGCACACATGTATTCAGCTATAAAACCTTACCACAGAAGGAGCAAGCCCTTTTGAATTTTGTTTCTTCTTAGGTTTTGAAGGGGTTTGTTTGTCTAAGGTATTGTGAGCTCCACTGATTTGATTCACTTGCCTATAAAATCCATCTGAAAGATATTCCAAGGAAATTGGTTTAGGTTTCAGAACTTCATATCCATGCTGAATATAATATTTATATATAAAGTCTCAAAATTAATTATGTTCTTTATTAGATTAGTGAAACTAGAAGCCAGCAGAGATCCTGTACTACATCTCTTGTGGTGATATTATAATGCATGAAAAGGAAATAAGCATATGGACATTTACAGCAGCTCTGTTTATAATTGCCAAAACTTGGAAGCAACCAAGATGTCCTTCAGTAGGGGAATGTATGAATAAATTGTGATATATCCAGAATAATAATGATATATTACTCCATGCTAAGAAGAAATGAGATACCAAGCCACGAACCAATTTTAAATACACATTACTAAGTGAGAGAAGGCAATCTGAAAAGGTTACATACTATGTGATTCCTATTATAAGACATTCTGGGAAAGGCAAAATTATGGAGATGGTAAAAGATCAGTGGTTGCCAGGGGTTGGAGAGAGGACAGGATGAAGAGGCAGAGCACAGAGAATTTTGAGGGCAGAGAAATTATTCTGGATACTATAATGGTAGATACATGTCATTATATATTTGTCAAAATTAGTAGAATGTACAATACCAAGAGTGAACCATAAAGTAAAGTATAGACGGACATTGGGTGATAATGTGTCAGTGTAGGTTCACCAGTTGTAACAAATATCCAACTCTGGTGCAAGATATTAATAGGGAGAGAGGCTGTGTGGGGACAGGGAGCATATTAGTACAGAGAGAACTCTGCACAGTCTGCTCAATTTTGCTGTGTATCTAGAACTACTCTAAAAAATAGTATATTAAAAAGTAATTTTTTAAAAAAGGAAGTAAGCAGGGAGATGATCATTGCTTTCTGCTTAATGGCATCATGGGGCAATGTGAGCATAATTATATTTAATTTAATCCAATTCTTTAAAGCTTCAAATTTAAAAAAACTAAAATAAACGATCATTTACTAGTGAGACCATGTATTAATAATTTCAATTCCATCAATAATTTAGGTAAATGGCATTACAGTTTACAAGACAATATGAGGTAAATACGGAGGATAATACTTGGAACATTCACTAAGATCTTAAGAATTGAACAGTGAGCCGAATCGGGGGATTATGAACATGTGCCCCCTGGTGGTAATGAGGTGAAATCACTAACTCTTTCATTCACCATAATGGGGCAATGCCACATTTATCAACATCAAAATGGAACTAGATTACCTTTTTTGTTGCACCTGGTGTCCCAGACCATAATGTTGCCATCTCTTCCACCTGTACAGAAGACAGCTGTAGACAAAAAAACAGTTTATCAAGAAGTCAACAAAAGCAGTCAATGACACATACATTTCAATGTAAATTTCCATGAGTATCTATTATATGCTAGTACTGTAATTGGTTGGCACTGGAGATTAAAAGTGATAAAATATATAGCTCAACACAAATAAGAGAAAACAAAGCTGTGAAGGGAAAGGATTATAAAGAACTCAAAATGCTTATGTTGAGCAAAAACTTTAGAATCCTTCCCTGTAAGTTCTCTTAAAAATACATAAAATACTATACTATACTATATAGTAAAGTTGTAGTAAGAATATGATAAATAAGCAATAACCAAAATATACTGAGTGCTTACTAAGTGCTTTTTTATAAATGACCTCAATCTTTGTTATCAGCCCTAGTGGGTGAGTATTATTATCCCTGTTTTACAGTTGAGCAACTAAGGCACAGAGAGGATCAGTAACTTGCAAAGGTATTTCTGGCAGTATGAAGCCAGTCCATCCTCCAAACCTCCAAACCTCCAAACCTCCAAGTTGTACTGTCTCAGTATAAAAAATATGGACCATATCCATATAAAATTTGTGAAAGAGGCTGCCTCTGGGGTGGGAAAAGGGCAATGAGATTGGAGGAAGGGACACAGGGGAACTCCAATTTATCTGTCATGCTTTATTCTTTAAAATTAAACCTAAAAAACCCCCTCTGTTTCTGAAAGAGTGAGGACTTAGCAAATTAATCCACCTGCATTAGCTATACACTCTGGTCAAAATATAAAAAACAACTACCTGAGGGCCCTATAAAGATTGAACAAAAACTGTTTGTGGAAGGGTGTCAACACCTGAAGCAAGTGATTGGCCTACAGCAAGTTACTGGCTTTTCTGTGGTTTTACCTTGAGGGCAGCCACAATTGTAGCATCACTACCAGGCAGCTAAAGTGCCCATAGAAAGACCATCTTTCAAGCTAGAGGAACTAAGGAAAGGAGACCCAGGGCAACAAGAGCTGCCAGAGGGTGTGGGGAACCCTAGACAGAGCAGAGAAAGGGAAACTCTAATTCTATATTTAAACTTAGCACAAGTCTCTGGGTCACTCCTAAACCATATATATGGGAAAACTAAAAGCAGCTTGCAGGTAAGACTTAAAGTACTGAATTGAGATCAGATCTTCTGAATTAACTGCCTTCTGGCAGGTTTAACTGTATACATAATATATAATTTGAGTCTGATTTAACTGCCTATTAAAACAAAAACATCAACCCTTTTCTATGCAACATAACAGAATCCAGGGTCCAATATACCATTTGCAATGCCCAGGGTATAATCTTAAATTATTTGTCATGGAAAGAGCCAGGAAAAATAAGTCATTCTCAAGGGAAAAGAAATCAATAGAGGCCAACCACAAAACAACCCAGATACTGATTTATCAGGTCAGGTTATAACACAGATATAACTATGTCAAGCGAAGTAAAGAAATAAGACACCCAGAACCAATGAAAAGATGAGAAATCTCAGCAGAGAAACAAACAGAATTTATCAAATACAAATGGAAATTTTAGAACCAAAATCTCCAACTTTTGAAGTGATAAAATCACTGGATAGGCTTAAGAACAGAACGGAGAACAGAGGAAAAAATCTGTTAACTTGGAAGCCAGGTCAATAGAAATTCAATTCGAGGAAGAGAGAAGAATGAACATTATGCTAAGTGAAGGAAGTTAACTACATATTATATGGTTCCATTTATTTACGTGAATGTGCAGAATAGGCAAATCTATAGAGACAGAGAGTAGTTTTGTGGTTGTATAGGGCCAGCATAGATGGAAAGTAATGCTAATGGGTTCTGGTTTCTTTTTGGGCTGATGAAAATGTTGTAAACCTAGATTGTGGTAATGGTTGCATAACTCTGTAAGAAAATTAAAAGCCATTTAAATGTACACTTCTATGGTATGTTAATTATATCTCAAGGTTAAGAAAACTAAAAAAATGAACAATGCTTCAAAGATTCATGGGAAAATTTCAAAAAGTCTAATACATGAATAATTGGAGTCCCAGGAAAGGAGAGAAAAATTGGGCATAAAAAATATTTCAAGAAACAATGGCAGAGGACGGAGGAGGGATACCTCAGTGGCAGAGCTCATGCTCAGCATGCACGAGGTCCTGGGTTCAATTCCCAGGACTCCCATTAAAAAACAAACAATATATAAATTCACCTAATTAACACCCCCTCCAAAAAAAAAAAGAATGGCAGAAATTCTCTCAGATTCAGTGAAACCCCTCTGTAAATTTACAAATTCAAAAATGCTCAGCAAGCTTCAAACAGGATAACTTTGAAGAAAAACATACCTAGTCATCATAGTCAAATTGCTGAAAACCAAGATAGAAAATTCTGAAGGCAGTCAGGAAAAATAACACATTACATGCAGGGAAATGATTTGAATGACCAGAGTTCTCAAGAGAAACCATGGAAGACAGTGGAACAGTATATTCAAGTAATGAAAGGAAAGGAACCCATGAACTCAGGATTTTATAGCCAACAAAAACATCCTTTAAGAATGAAGATAAAATCAAAACAAAATTAAAATAGATGAAACTATTCAGGAGAAGGTAGACATTGAAAGAAAAGAAGGTCAAATACCGAGTTCTGGACCATGCCAACACTTCAAGTTAGGTAAAGAAGCGGAGTTCACAAAAGCAACTAGGAAGGAATAAAGAGAAAGACTGAGAACCAGGAGTGGTATCACAGATTCCAAAGAAAAAAAAATTTATAAATTTTAAAATAAATGGTCAGAAGTGTCAAATATTGAACAAATAGAAGGCAGGCTGATTTCAGGAAGAGAGATGGGAGTGGAAAACAGATTGAACCAAACTGAGATGAGGACATTTAACCAGCTTTTGATTGCACTTAAGAAACTTAGAAGAGATAGGAAATAAAAAAGGATGATAGCTAATGGAGCATACTAAAGGTTGTTTCCTTTCAGACAGACCACAGATAGAAGCATAGTTTTTCTTAAGGAGAAAGAGCCATGAGAAGGAGAGGAGGCTATAGGAGCTGTGGGGATATAAGTGATGGCATAAGGTCTTGGGGAGAATCAAAAATGTTTCTCAACCTTGGCTGCACATTGGAATCCTTTGAGGAATTTTAAAAAAGTAGATGCCTTGTTCACGTCCTAGAGATTCATATTTAATTGTTATCTTAAAGAACCTCTCCAGATGACTAATGTGCAGTCATGGCTGAGAACCAGTGGTTTAGCAAGAAGGACTGGCCTTAAACTGGATAATGAAGAATGAAAAAGAAGGTGCAAATTTGAAGGTAAGTTTGTAGGAGAGGAAATGGAAATATACTTATAATCATTTTTAAATACCCACTAAAAGTTCTAACAACTCTTCTGTCACACAAAACACATCTGTGAGCAACTGACAATTAGACATGAAAGCATTTTTCTTATTTACAGGTGGTAGATACTTAGAGAAGGCAAATTCCATTAGTATAACTATGTCTTATTAGGATTATTTGTATCCAGCCCTTGTAGTGTTGAAAGAACTGTATCATGATCTTTTCTACTATGCTACTTACAAAAAATAAAATAAAACACCAGGCGTTTATACGCTCCTCAGTTGTGCGTGTGTGTGTGTGTGTGCGCGCGCATTCACATCTCACCTCATTTTTATGCTTATGATATTTTTGTGAGTCAAATAGAATATGTATTTATCTCATTAAATGAGGAAATGAAGATTCAGGGAGATAAAATGACTTTGTCCAAGAATTTAGAGACAGAAATCAGAACAAAACACAGGTGTTCTATGGTTGTAAAAGTGTGCCTTGCACAAGGGCATTTGGCTGAGGGAGTAGGGAGTAAAATCAAATCTGTGTATAACAACCAAACTATGTGGCCTTGGAGGCAGGGTCCAACCATACTAATTCACACTAGGACATCTGTGGACTACTGGGCGCCACAATAAAAGCCTCACTTAGTGCTTTTTCTACTAGACTATATTGGCATAGATTCAATGTACAGAGTTTTAAAAATTAAGCAAAGGGACCAAAAGATAGTGTTTCCCTTTTCTATTACCCTTCAAATAAACAAATCTACCTTTAGTAAATTTTCATGATCTTAAATTATTTTTATAAACTCAGAGTGAACTCTGACATAGGAGTATAGTAAACTAGAACACAAGCATATCTAACTTTATACAATAGATGTGTTAATGAAGTTATGCAGAGGTAAAAAACTATGTCATGTATTTCCTCTTAAAGGTTCCAGTCTCAAAAGCAACCAAACTAGATTAAAACTGATCTTTTTTTAAAAGTCCAAACGAGCTCAACAACTCAGTTTAAATATTCCTCAGGTGCTCAGGTGAATAAATGAACATATTCCTTTTAAAAACAGAGTATTTTTAAATGATAAAGATTGCAATGTTTGTCTCTAATAGTCTAAGATTAAAGTCAGATAGATTCAGCCACTTCTTTGAGATAAATGTTGATTGTCCCTTATTTAGTGAAAAGCAAACAGAAGAAGAAGAAAACAAAAACCAGAAATGAAGAGCTCATTCAGACACTCCTGCTAAGTTTTTCCCTAGTCGCTATGGTACTCTTCTGTATTGTATCACTCTTTAAGTCTTCCTTCTCCTATAATAGTAAAATAAATATAGAAAGATTAATTGTGAGTAAATAATAGTTGAATACATATGAGGGAACTGAGCCATTTAAAGTAACTACATGGTAAATTTTTAAGTAGAGAATCATGTCCAGTTGATCAGGTTTCCCACCCCAGCCTCAAACCCATTTAAATTTTACAAGCAGAGTTAAAGTAACTATTTTACAAGGAGTTAATCAATGTCCAGTACTGGGTTTGACCTCAAATGTCATGCAAAGTTCAACAGAGGTATTGTGGCCATTTGTGAACTTTTACCTTATCTGCAAGATTATAGAAAAAAAATTACTGAAGATGCTTGACTTTCAGGGACAAACTGGAGATAATGTCTATTAGAATGGAAATAAAACCCAACTTAATTTCATTGAGGTTTTCAAATCATGTTAAAAATCTCAAATCATCTACGTAGGTGAAGGAGCAACTCTGACAGGGGAAAGGGTGGAAACAATTGCAGCTTATTACCTCATCATGAAGCCATAAATACTATACAGTGGAACATGAAGGCGGTTAAGGAGAAGAAAGAGGGTAAGCACAAACCTACCTTTCTCAAACTTAGAAAAGGCAACTGACTTGAGACTGCACTGGTGACCTTTGCACGTTCCAATCAGCTCACCAGCTTTTACATCCCAAAATTTGGCTGTTTGATCACCTGCTGCTGTAACCTTTCAAAAATAAGGTATCAGTTTAATAAAGCAACCCTTTACAAGTGTTTACCCAGATCCCAGTAAAATGAAAGTCACTTACAAGCTTAAATTCACCAGGGACCCAGGCTAGGTCAAAGACAGCATTCCAGTGAGCCATCCACTCTAAACAAAGAAAACGGTGAATGTGAAATGTTTAGACTATGTTCTGTGGTAGCCGTTTCAACAACAGTTTGAAAGTCTTGAAAGCTGTAGCAGTCAGCACCCAAAGAGAACTGCGGACTCACACGCATTGCACGTTCCCTTCACTACCACATCACACTACCATTTGCTATGAAATTGCTTTCCATGAGGTGACTAGTAGTATATTCTCTAAAATGGAATCTGTGAAATATTCTCAGTCTTCATCATGCTCTCTGAATGGATTCTAAAGTACTTTAGTTTGATATTCAGAGTGCTGCTCACTTTGGCCATATCTCTCATTTTCTCTCTATTATTCCAACCAAACTAGATCACACTCTATTTCCATATTATATCCTATGCTTTCCTATCTTTGGCCTTTGCTAATGCTTCTCCATCTACATGGAGTGTCCTATTCCATCTCCATTGGTCTAAGTACCACAGTTCAACTCAACTGTCCCATTCTTCATGAAAAATTTTCCTCACTTTCTTTACTACATGAAAGTTTTTAGTGACACCTGTGGCATTTTCTTTGTATTTCTTCTACTTCACTTACAGTCTTTGTTTTATTTTAGTTATTTTAACACTTAACTTACTAGTCCCAATTTAACAGTCAGCGGAACTTTGCCTTATGTATGGAAGATGCTTGGTCAACATAAATACTTCAAAACAATGTTTCCCCCAACCACATTAAGTATAAAAAATTTAACTTTTCAAAGAAGAACTGTTTTTAATCCTAAAATGTATTTTTCTTAATTTTCAGTAAAGACTTTGCTGTAGTTAACAGTTATTGATAGAAAGTCAGTCTCCACCATTTACTTTCAGCCTGGTCCCTAAACAGACTTAATCAGAAGTGAATATCATTGAGGAAGTATTCCAATAATAATTTCCTTGAGGCTTTATGAATTAAAAATCATCTTAAAATAAATATTTTAGACCTCGACTTACCTTTGACGCACTTCTTTCTACCGGTTTGTGATTCTGTGTTATATAACCTAACAAAGCCTTCTTCATTGGCAACTGCTAGTATATGTTCCATATTGGGAGCTAAAATAAGAAATAAAGAATTAAATATATAAAGAGTAATAAAAAAATCTTAAAGCTGAGTTTAAAGCTATATAAACAATATAGATTAATTGAAAGCAACAAAGTAAACAAAGAACCTGTTTAAAAAGAGGTAAGATGGGAGAGGGTATAGCTCAAGCACTAGAGCACATGCAAAGCATGCACGAAGTCCTCTGTTCAATCCCCAGTACCGGCTCCAAAGAATAAAAATAAATAAGTAAACCTAATTACCTTTCCCTGGGAAAAAAAAAAAAAAAGAGGTAAGATGATTTGACCCAAATAGCAACTGCTATGATAGAAAGGTTTTTGAATTAAAAGATTGCTTAAAATTTGCCATAATATGTAATTCAGTAAATGACTCATAAACATCAAAATAATCTTCAAATAGTATCTTATTTAGAGAAGGGTTGAATCAAGGGTGACACTTAGAACAAGAGTGGTATTGACCAATGGCAAATAAAGGCGTATGATACGGGCCACTAGCAGACTGAGTCTATTAATTTTATATTCCCTTTTCACAATCTTTTACTTTTCCTTTCTTCAACTTTTAATAGTGTGGACAAGTATTTCTATTTTGGTTAATATGATCCCCAATGCATTACATAAAGAGGTAGATTCAATCAGATCAAAAGGGGAAGAAGTTTTCATGATGGCTGAACCTTTGCAATGCTTTCCCCATGAAAGTTAAAAAAAAAAGTGGTGC
Organism: Vicugna pacos; assembly: GCF_048564905.1. Lineage (NCBI taxonomy): Eukaryota > Metazoa > Chordata > Mammalia > Artiodactyla > Camelidae > Vicugna > Vicugna pacos. The sequence goes on along the minus strand of NC_133009.1, from coordinate 12,789,963 downwards.
TATAATAGTCTTATGCTTTAGCAGTAGTATATAATTATGCATAGGAGTTAAGAGAAGTCTTTCATAAATCAGGAGAGAACAGTTATTAGAAGAACTCTACCATCTATCTAACTTACTCTTTCTTGAAAGGGAGACACCCCAATATATTTTCACTCTGAAGTGTAGAATAGATCATTTCTGACCAAGCCTAGCTTATGTAGTAATCCTCTTACCGGAGGAGAAGGTGCATCCAAAAGGAGGAACTGGGACTCCTGTTTCTCCATAGGAAGTGTGCTCATCATTATAGTTGCACTGATAACCAGTTAGAAGGGACTGTAGAGGGTAATGTGAAGACCATCCTAAAATAAGATACAACTCTTTATAGAATTCCAACATATCATCACATTTCAGTACTTTTAATAAATGCAAAGGTAAAAATTTATTTTAAAAAATTTTCTGTACTTTAATATAGATCCACACATTATCCGTGGCCCTCTAGAATACAGTTTCAGGTATTTCCCTAAGGGGTCCTAAGAAAAAAATGAAAGCACGCTCAACTTCTGGTGGATATAGTTTTGTGCTTATCATCTTATACGGAGACTCTTGCTAATATATTTAAAACTGCAAGAAACAAGTGGCCTTGGTTATAACTTCTCTTTCGTTTCTGATTTTATTGACTTGGGCCCTCTCCCTTTTTTTCTTAAAGGCTTATCAATTTTGTTTATCTTTTCAAAGCATCAGCTTTTTGTTTCATTGACCTTTTCTATTATTTTTTATTCTTTATTTCATTTATTTCTGCTCTAATCTTTATGATTTCTTTCCTTCTACTAACTTTGGGTTTTATTTGTTTTTTCTCTAATTCCTTTAGGTGTAAGGTTAGATTGTTTGAGATTTTTGTTTCCTGATGTAAGCTTGTATCACTATAAACTTTCCCCTTGGAACTGCCTTTGCTGCATCTCATAGGTTTTGGATCATCCTGTTTCCATTTTCATTTGTCTCTAGGTATTGTTTGATTTCCTCTTTGATTTTTTTCAGTGATCTATTGGTTGTTTAGCAGCATATTGTTTAGCTTCCATGTGTGTGTGTGTTTTTGCAGTTTTTTTCTTGTAGTTGATTTCTAGTTTCATAGTGTTGCAGTCAGAAAAGATACTTGATGTGATTTTAATTTTTAAAAATTTACCAAAGCTCATTCTATGACCTAGCATGTGATCTATCCTAGAGAATGTACCATGTGCACTTGAAAAAAAAAATGTGTATTCTACTGCTTTCAGATGGGATGCTGTACATAATCAAGTAAGTCCATTTGGTCCAATGTGCTATTTAAGACCTATGTTGATGATGATGATTTGTCCATTGATTAAAGTGGGGTGTTAAGGTCCCCGACTACTATTGTGTTACTGTCAATTTCTCCTTTTATGCCTGTCAATATTTACCTTATGCTCCTATGTTGAGTGCATATATATTTATAATTGTTATATCTTCTTCTCGGATTCATCCTTTGATCATTATGTAGTGCCCTTCTTTATCTCTTGTAACAGTCTTTATTTTAAAGTCTATTTTGTCTGATATAAGTATTGCTAGTCCCGCTTTCTTTTGATTTCCATTTGCATGGAATAACTTTTTCCATACCTTCACTTTCAGTCTGTATGTGTCTATAGATCTGAAGTGAGTCTCTTGTAGACAGCATATATACAAGTCTTGGTTTTTGTAGCCATTCAACCACTCTGTGTCTTTTGGTTGGAGTACTTAGTCCCTTTACATTTAAGGTAATTTTTGATATGTATGTTCTCATTGCCATTTTGTTAATTGGTTTGGATTTGCTTTTGTAGGTCTTTTTTCCCCCTCTCTTCTTCTTTTGTTCTCTTCTCTTGTGATTTGATGACTATCTTTATTGTTATGTTTGAATTTCATTTTCTCTATTGTGTGTATATCTATTATAGATTGTTTGGTTTGCAGTTACTACAAGGTTTTTATATAGTAGTCTATATATATACATGATTGTTTTAAATTGATAATCTCTTAATTTCAAATGCATTTTAAAAACCCTGCGTTTGTACTCTCCTCCCCTCATGATTACTGTTTTTGATATCATATTTTAAATCTAACTGTTTTATGTATCCTTTAACTGCTTATTGTGGATAAATTACAACTGACACTACAGAAATACAAAGGATCATAAGAGACTACTGTGAACAAGTATATGCCAATAAAATGGATAACCTAGAAGAAATGGACAAATTCTTAGAAAGGTACAATCTCCCAAGACTGAATCAGGAAGAAACAGAAAATATGAACAAACCGATTACCAGTAATGAAATTGAATCAATAATTTAAAAAACTCTCGACAAACAAAAGTTCAAGACCAGATGGCTTCAAACATGAATTCTATCAAACATTTAGAGAAGAGTTAATCCCTACTCTTCTCAAACTATTCGAAAAAATTGCAGAGGGAGGAACACTTCTGAACTCAAATCTATGAAGTCAACATCACCCTGATAAACCAGACAAAGCTAACACAAAAAAATGAAAATTACAGGCCAATATCATTTAACATAGATGCAAAAATCCTCAACAAAATATTAGCAAAATAAATCCAATAATACATTAAAACGATCATATACCATGATCAAGTGGAATTTATCCCAGGGATGCAAGGATTTTTTTCAATATCTGCAAATCAATCAATACAATACACCACATTAACAAACTGAAGAATAAAAACCATATGATCATCTCAATAGATGTAGAAAAACTTTTTGATAAAATTCAACATCCATTTATAATTAAAAATCCTCCAGATAGTGGGCATACAGGAAAACATACCTCAACATAATAAAGGCCATATATGACAAACTCACAGCTAACATCAGACTCAATGGTGAAAAGCTGAAAGCATTTCCTCTAAGTTCAGGAACAAGACAGGGATACCCACTCTCGCTACTTTTACTCAACATAGTTTTGGAAATTCTAGCCACAGCAATCTAGAAGAAAAACAAATAAGAGGAGTCCAAAGTGGAAAGGAAGAAGTAAAGCCTTTACTGTTTGCAGATGACATGATACACTACATAGAAAACCCTAAAGATGCCACCAGAAGACTACTAGATTTCATCAATGAATTCTGTGAAGTTGCAGGGTACAAAATTAATGTACAGAAATCTGTTGCATTTCTATACATTAACAACAAAGTGTCAAAAAGAGAAATTAAGGAAACTCCATTTATTATCACATCAAAAAAAAAAGACAAAAAAAAAAAACCCCTAGGAATAAATTTATTAAGGAGAGAAAAGACCTGTACTCTGAAACTACAAGACACTGAGGAAAGAAACTGAAGATGACACAAACAGATGTAAAGATATACCATGTTCTTGGATTGGAAGAATCAATATTGTTAAAATGACCACTCTACCCAAAGCAATCTACAGATTCAGTGCAGTCTCTATCAAAATGCCAGTAGTATTTTCACAGAATTAGAAGAAATAATTTTAAAATTCACATGGAAACACAAAAAACCCTGAATAGCCAAAACAATCTTGAAAAAGAAGAACGGAGCTGGAGGAATCAACATTCCCTGACTTCAGACTATACTATAAAGCTACAGTAATCAGTAATCAAAATAGTATGATAGTGGCACAAAAACAAGGCACATAGATCAATGAAACAGGACAGAGAGCTCAGAAATAAACCCATGCACTTATGGTCAATTAATCCACAACAAACAAGGCAAGAATATACAGTGGAGAAAAGACAATCTCTTCAATAAATGGTGCTGGGAAAACAGGACAGCTACATGTAAAAGAATGAAATTAGAACATTCTCTAACACCATATACAAAAATAAATTCAAAAGACCTAAATGTTAGATGGGATACTATAAAACCCCTTGAGGGAAACAAAGGCAGGGCACTCATAGACATAAATCATAGCAATATTTTTTTGATTCATCTCCTAAAGTAGTGGAAATAAAAGCAAAAATAAGCAAACAGGACCTAATTAAACTTAAAAGCTTTTGCACAGCAAAGGATACCATAAACAAAAGAAAAGACCACTCACGGATTGGGAGAAAATATTTGCAAATGATGAGACAGACAAGGGATTAATTTCCAAAATATACAAACAGCTCACACAGCTTAGTATCAAAAAGCCAAATAACCCAATCAAAAAATGGTCAGAAGACCTAAATAGACATTTTTCCAAAGAAGATATACAGATGACCAACAGGCACACGAAGAGATGCTCAACATCGCTCATTATGATATAATTATATATATATATAAAAGAAACATTCATTCTAAATAGTTACTGAGAACCAAATGTTTAGTAAGCATCAGAGGAAACAATGAAGTTACAATCTAGACAGCTGTCTAATTAACAAACTCATATTTTAGGGTACTTTCAATTCTTACTTATCATCAAAAATACCATTTGGAGAAGACATCGTAGCCTCACATAACCTCAGACAAATCTAGTTTGGATGTTCATAGTAATAACCTGGAGGAATACAAAGGAGGCAAAGAAATCCAATCCAAATTTAGTAATTATTCCTGTGGATATTAACTCAAAGCCAGATACCATTGTAAACAAGCCATTAAAGACCACTAAAATAATATGAATACAGTAATTAGCTATGTTGTAGAGTACACAAATATCCATCCACAGAATCAATTTAAAAACAAAAGCCTCTGTTCTGAAGTTATATAAATGTATACTGGTGGTTTTGAAATTTTTAAGAAAGTTTAATGACCGCAACTCACAAATTCAAAAGGACCAAATCTTGAATAATGCAGCGGAGACCTAATTCTTTACAATTAAACAGTGACCACCACCCCCCAACACCCCTCACCCCAACTCTGCCTCACTGCCTGTAGATTATTCTCCAAAGACTAACAAATGGTCTATCATGGCTTAGTAACTGGTCCCTATTTACCCCTCCACTTCTGTGCTCTGGACAACACAGGCTTCAAGGACCAGCCCCATAAACTACTTTTGGATCCTCATTGTCCTAGGCTGTTTCCAATAAGAACTTGCAATGCTTTCCCCTACAACACTCATTTGGAAAAGGCTATTCTTTCCTCAGCATCACACAACTTAAGCCCCTGGGGTTTTTAAATAAGTATGAGAGTTTTCAGAGAATTAATTTCCAGATACTCAACTTCCACATATGCATTTCTAAAACTGACCTGTCTGCAAAGGTCAAAGCTCTCTTTTCCCCCTGTCTTCATCACTACCTTTCCTCCACTTTTCAAAAGAAAGGCATCTCCATTCCCCAATCTTATACCTTGCATTGACCCAAATTATAAAAACTTCTGGGGCCCCAATTAAGAGACAACTGAATAATTCATTTAATAAAAGTATCATAAACACCCAAAATCCATCTCTTTAAAAGACACACTTCCAATAAATTTTTTGATTAGTTACTGATATTAGTGATCCATGTTGTTTTGATCATACTACTAATAATTGTAATAAGTCAACCTAGAAGAAACTTAAAACTTAGAGACTTATGATCACAGAAAATGCCAATTAAAAAAAATTTTTTTTACACAAAGGCATAAGATAGGGTGATAAAAAAATGACTTTTCAAGCTTAAAATCAAATTATATTAGAATAAGTTCTGTGGGAGAAACGAAGTGGACATAAATTCAAAGGGAAAAACAACTATGTAGAATATCTAGCAGTTAAAGACTGTTCATAGTTTTAAAAAGTGATTGATCTATCAAATCACTATAGTATTTATAGTCTATAAAATACATTTTAAAGACTGATGTAGTATTTTTATTTAAAAAGGTCAACATTCATGATATGGCCGGAAATTATATCCTTTGTATTTGTTTAAACTTATGATAAAAACTTTTAGATACCAAACTAAAAATACACAGAGGAGTAATCAGTTTCCATTTTAGAAAGATCACTGGCAGCAATGTGGAGAATAAACTGGAGAGGGAAACTAAGAGGGCATTTGGGGATTTGTTATAGTCCAGACAAGAAGGTATAAGAGAAATAGAATGGTAAGCACAGGACAGATTCAAGATATGGTGAAGAGGCAAAATTGGTGGGGACACAGAGAAGGACGGATTCCTGAGATTGCAAGGGAACTTCTCTGAATGCGTATCTTGAGGAAAATGGAGGAATTCTGATTGACTCTCAGGTTTCTAAGGGGGAAGACCAATTTAAAATAGTGAGACCATTCCCTAATGTAGGTAATATAGCAGGTTTGGGGAAAAAGTGAGTTCGGTTTTGGGTATTTGAGTTTGAGATGCTTATGGTGTTACGGAAATGACAGGCCAGCCAAGAAACAAGCACCACTCGGAGGGTTGGAGTACTCAGATTTATTACGCCGGCGGGCTCAGAGGGGCTTCTGCTCCGAAGCTCTGAGCACCTCCAAGACGTGCACATGAGGTTTTATAGGGTTAATTACAAGTATGGGGCTATTAGCCAATAAGGCTCAAACAACAAAAAGCAAGGAATCAGTACACTGGAGCTTATCAATTCGGAACAGATCACGTTACTGACACTTGTTGAGCTTGGATTTATGAGTTAGCTTGTTAGCCCAGTAAACTGACACTAAACTTCAGATTTACGAGTTAGCCCGGCAGAACTTCTATCAGTAAACCGACACTTATCACACTTAGATTTGTGACTTAGCTCGTTAGCCCAGCTGGGCTTTTCCTTCACAATGGGATTGACCATTTGAGTAAAGATATTCATACATCTCTTATAGGAATGGATGTAAAGTATAGGGAATGGAAGGCTGCAAGTAATAGTGGAAAAAAATCCTTGTTACAGCCATGATCACCCACAGGAGTATGTAGAAATAGAAAAGGAGCCTAGGATTGAACACCCTCCTGGAAGGGGAAAGAAGATGGTCTTATAAAGTTCAGTGCAAGCTATATAACATTGAATAAATTTCAGTACCTAACACATAACAATGTATGAGTATTTGGGGGCTCAGGGTGGGCTGCCCCCAAACATGTCACAACAGCACATTATCTTAAATTGAAGTTGCTTATGAAGCAGCTGATGCAAGAAGGAAACTTTGACCCTCCTGTCTCCCTGAAAAGCAGGAAATAAATCTCTCACGTTAAAGGTGCACTCCTTGCTTCTGGAGGTAGGACAGACACCCTTATTGTCAGACAGGGAATTCAGAGCCAAGAAGTCTATATAAACAAACCTTGTTACTTCTTTTAATTTACTACCTCAAGCCCAAACTGTTTAGATTCTTCACTTATTAAGCACCTCAAACCTAAATATTTTTGTCTTGTCAATTCCTCACAAATTTATTGTTTCTTTATCTTAAAAGTATAAAAGCTGCCTGCTTTGGCCACTTTTTAGATCCCATTTCTATGAGACCTCCATGCACATGAATTAAAATTGGTTTCTTTTTCTCTAGTTAATCTGTTCTGTGTCAATTTTATTATTAGTCCAGCCACAAGAACTCAAGAGGGGTAGAGGAGGAAATCTACCCTTTCACAATAAGCATTTGTGAATCAGAGAGAAAAGGGAAGAAGTAGACAGACAGAATGAAAAATCAGGAGAAAATCTGTCACAAAAATAAAGGCTAAATAGCTTGCTCCAAGTCACATAGATTAAGTGAGGAGTGGAAGTGGAATTAAATCTCAGGAAGTTTAACTCCAAAGACAGACCTCTTAACTACCATGTTATACTGACACTCATGACACAGAGGACAGAAAAGTTACTTGAGCAAGGTGGCAGGAGAGGCAGAAAGAGAGGCATTTAGAGTATAATTTAAAAGACTGTCTAAAAGGTAAGGATGGTATAGTTTTAGATTAGGGGCAGGAAGCTGAGGGACTACTCCCAGTATCCTCAATATCCTTTTCCTAGACCTATACCTTAAATATAAAAAGTTCCTTTCTGACGTTATTTTCTTTCTGTTTTCCACATGGTTTCAAGGGGGAAAGAAGACATAGTCCATCTTTAAATAAAAGGTTTCATTTGTACCCAAGCTTAGTCTGTATAGGAACTCTCTTATCAGAAACTTAAAAAGTTTCAGGTTGATGACACTCAGACATAAGCTCAAAATTCTTATTGCCAATGTTTTAACCTAAGAAATTTCAAGAATTGGAGAGAATAAGTTGGATTTCCACATACTAACAAGGAAATATTTCCAAGTTATACCGTTACAGTGAGAACAAAACATTTTAATCCCAGTTCTATAAACAATACTTATTACCTCTGGCACTGAAAAACATTTGGAATAAAATACTTCAGTCTATTAACAGTGGTCATTTCCGTCGGACGTGCTCATGGGCATTTTTCACTCTATAATTATGAGTTTTTATGCCTATGTATTAATCTGGCTGAAAAAATTTTGACCATGCTAGAAAAGCAGGTGTTCTGTCTTCTCTGCCTGAGTTCCTTAACAGCGGGTCATATTCAGCGGCGTATACAGCAAATAGCAGGGCTCACTAAGGTTCTACCACAAATGAATGGATTAACCAATGAATACGAGTCTTGACTACCTCACAAAGTTGTTGAGAGAATCACACAGACACAAATGCACGCGTTTTCCAGGCTGTGCAAAATAGACACAAGCCGCAATGGAGGCCAGTTAACTCAACATCCCCTCCCTCCGTCAGCCTAAATTACGACTCAAAAAAATCCCGATACGATTAAAAGTATTTCGAGGGCACGAAAGTGCAGCTTTCTTCAGTACGCCTCGCTAACACGAGCTCACTCTGGCTGTGGGAGAACTCGGCGGCTGGGAAACAGAACTGGAGTCGGCACTGGTCCGAGGGGTTGTTCCGGGGGAGGTGAATCCCGCCGGCTACAAGCAGCAGTTAAGGCCGTTACTCACCGTTTCTCGGGACGCCAAACTGGGGCTGGCGGAGCACCGAATTGAAGAGCATCGGGGCCAGAGGAAGAGGCTTAACTGAGGGAAAAGCCGTGGAAATACCTCCAGATTCAGCAGAAATCCTAGCTTTGCGCCCCTCAGAACTCGACAAGCTATTGCCTCCAACTCCCGCCACTGTAAGCCCCGGCCACCAAACTCCCCGCCAAACTGACGTCACGCCCTCTGATTGGCTCCCAACGAGGCGTCCGGGCGCGTCTGAGTCACTTCCCCCTTCGAATCCCCGCCTCCTTTTCTCCCAGCCGCGGGAACCTAGAGTTCAAGAGCTCCCTGAGCGCCTGCGCGGGGGGCCGCAGAGGCGGGGGCGAACGGCGGGGAGGCCAAGGCGCATGCGTAACACGGCTTGACAAAGCGCGGAGGAAAAATCCGCGAGAAGGTGGTGGGAGAAGATGGCGGTGCTGGGGCCGAGTTTGCAATCTTTCTAAATAGGCTAGCTGAGTAACTATTCGGGTCATGGCTTCAAACTCAACTAAGTCTTTTCTGGCAGATGCCGGCTATGGCGAACAGGAGCTGGATGCTAACTCTGCCCTTATGGAATTAGACAAAGGTATTCGAAAGAGCGGGCTGAGCGGGTGAAACGGGTGTGGGGGGAAGTGGCGCCACCAGGCGGTGGTAGCCTCGGGAGAGGCCGAGAAGGCGCATGCGCATGGCTTCCCCGGGCGGGGGCTGGCGCATGTGCTTTCGGTGAGGCCAGGGGTTTTGCCGCTTGGGGCAGTTGCAGGAAAATTGCAACGTTACCGGATTGGCCTTGTACAGCTGAAAAAGTAGAGAGCCCCAGTGATGGTCCCATTTTGACCACTTGAGAGCACAGCCCCCCACTATTTTCCAAGCAGTTTCTAGAAATGCTAAATTGAAGTTGCGAGGTTAATTTTCAGTACGTTCAGTTGAGACCAGGTCTTCACCAAGAATGCTGAGTAATAAATCTTGCACCGACTTTATAGCATTCACTTGCCTGCTGTGACTGTTACCTGCGGGTTACTAGGAGGTTATATACGACCAAGGCTATCCAAAAAGCATAGCCCCTGCTCTTTTCTCTGCATACAGATTCCTCAAGTTGTTTCCTTACGGGGCCGGGATGGGGGGTGGGCGGTGCTTGGTGTAGTAGAAAGAGCTTTGGGCAGACTGAATTAATTCCAGTTCTGCTCATTTTATGCTCATGGACAGGTACCTAATTTCACCTAACCTCGTTTTTTCCCTCTGCACAGCAGGTACAGTACCATTGAGCTGGCAAGATTGTTGTAAATATTAAGCGATATAATGGTATGCAAAAGAAGCCTTTATGTATGCAAAAGAAATAAGCCTTCTTTCTTAGGTATGAATATGGAAGGCAAGGGCAGATATTTGCCAGAATAGAACTCAAGTATTAAAAATGAAATCTTTGTTTCAGTGTACTTAAATGATTTTTATTGAATGGGGGAAACATTTTGTCACTTGTTATACAGTTAATTTTTGATTGACTGTAGCCAATGTGTAATATGTTGAGCACCGGACTAGAGGTCAGAAGGATCTTTCTTTAGGTTCACTTTGAGCTACTTCGTAGTTCCCGGACTTGGACACTATTAACTTTTTGGGAACTCTTGTTTGTTTTTTAACCTGTAAACCCTTGAAGTGGATTGGTCTAGATAAGAGTTTCTTAGGCTTTTTAAAAAAGCTTTTGACTCCTTTTGATCAATATAAAAATGTCACAACACTCCAATAAGATATTTCTTTGGTTGAGCCACAGTATCTTTAGTGCATCCCCATCAGCCAAGAAAATTGATGCTTTGCTTTCTCTTACCAAAACTATAGGGCTTTTCCCCTCTGAAATACAAAATCTTAACAGTAAATGTGTTTTTAAGCATTGCATAATCTTTTCCTCCCCATTCTGATAATGCCTGTCTTATTCCTCAGTGACAGTTGCAGGTCTGGATATCTAATATTCCTACTGATTCTAAAGACATTTTCTACCACTCTGGCCCAGGTGGGCTCATCCCATAATGACAGTAAAACAGTCATGTAGAATAGAATCAGGATAGGGGTCTGAAGAAATAAGAAATCTACATTTGTGTAATTTCTAAAAATTTTCAGTTGTGGTTAAAAAAATATATATATATATATATAATGTAATTTTTTTCTTAAAAGTTGAAATAGTTCAGATTTGTAAGAAATGGGTGGTTGTTGAGTGTTTAACTGTAAACCATGTGTCTGTCCTAGATACCAAGTAAATGATCATGTTCAATCGTCCCAGCAATGCCCTGAATATTTTACAGATAGAATTTGATCCGGGGTTACTTGAATCCATGGATGCCCCATGGATATGGAAGGAGGACTGTAGTGAAGAGGGAATTGTAACAGTCCAAGAAAATCAGAGGCTTAGGCCAGGGTGTTTACATTGAAGCTGTATGAAGTGCTGAGATTCTGCATTTGTTTTGAAAGTAGAGCCAGTAAGATTAACTAATGAATTGGTCGAGAATGTGCGATTCAGGAAAAACTTAGAGGCTTTTGCTCTGAGCTACTGCAAGTATGTATTACCATTTATTGAGTGAATGAAAATCATATCACTTTGGGACTGTGAAATTTAAGATGTCTCTGAGACATCCAAATGGAGATGTTCAGCAGGCAGTTAGGTATACAGATGAGACAGCTGAACTCCATTATAAAGAAATATCTGTAGCACTAGTGTCCTAAGAAATACACTTGGGAAATGCTGCCATTTATAACCTGTTGCACTTGGTTCTGAGCATTTTAAGGAAGCATGGCTGTAAGCTACTTGTTTCTAATCTCCCAAGGAATAAATGGATGCTCTGTTAAAGCTGACTCCAGCTATTTAGGATATAGTTAGTTCCACAGAGAAATAATCGTTTGTGTGATAGCCATTCATTCACTGACAAATACTTGCTGATCACCTTCATTGTGTTAGGCATTATACTCAGATTTGGGGCTATATTAGTGAACAAAACAGCTTCAAAAAGCTCACACTCTAACAGGAGGAGACAGACAGGGCTAGATCAAATATGGCCTTGTTAGGACAAGAAGTTTGAATTTTATGCAAAGTGCATTGGGAAGACATTGAAAGCTTTTGAGGAGAAGACAGACATGGAATGGTTTACATTTTTTAAAATAACTTTAGCTACTATATAAAGGTCTTTCTGTTGTCCTTTTTTTTTAAGTTTTAAATTGATAACCCTGCTGACTGAGCTGTGAAGACAGAGCATATACAGAGTTAAGTGTCAATCAAGTACAATTTACATTTATCTGACACATTTCATCATATGGATAATCATTTCTATAATATAGGCATTACAAAGGACATATCTCACCTAAGTTACTCTAATTAGTGTAACTTTTTCACTAACGTGACTTCTGCATTGTCAGTCTAAAGATTATTAATTAGGCCAGCTGATGGGAAGTTGCCCCAATGATTTAGGAAAACTTATGCAAGATCTCCTTCACCGTGGTGAAAGGAAGAGTCTCCCTTAAGTGACATCACTTAGCTTGTCTGTTTTCTGTAAGGCTGACCTTGGGAAGGGTGAGATGAAAGAGCAATGGGGAAGAGAGTGGCTCCCTTTCTTGCTCCTGGGCCATGGGAAGGGAGGAAATGTAGGGGGTGGAGTTGCTACTTCAGGTGTTGATCAACTTAATGCTGCATGGAAAACTTGATGGCCTGTTAAATGAAAAACTTAATTATGAAATAAGAAATTGATGTAAATCAAGACAACTATCTGTTCTCCCTTATTTTCCCCTTAGATGCCATCACCTCACTAATGTTCCAAAACACCTGAGTTCTCAGAGTGTAGAAAAGGCCACAGATTGCTTTTACACTATCCATATTGTCACAGGTATAGTTGGTGTTATCATAAACAAATACGAGGACTTGGAATTACCTCCATATCCGCTACTAAAGAGAGAGGTCTCTGCAGCCAAGTTTGTAACAGGTGACTAATTCCATGCCATAAGTGATTCAGAAGTACACAGGTGACCCACAGTCAGTCAGTCAAATCTTTCTCTGAAGAATCTGTGCTTCCAGACCAAACTCAGTCTCCTAGTGTGAGAAGTGGACATGTAAGGTCATGTAGATATGAGGCTGTGGTGTGACTCTTAACAACTCAAAGCCACATAAAAACTGGCATTATAAAGGACTGATGCTTAAAGCCTAGTTGATAATCCCTTGACGGACCATTAACTGATCCAAAAATCCAAGGCCCTTCTTCAGTTCTTCCTGAAATTCATAGATTCACTTTTATGTATGGCTAAGAGCTACTGTCTTGTAACTTAAAAGTGAGTTTTTAAATATTCCTAAGAATTGGTATTCATAAAATTAATTCATGATTCTAAATCAGTGTTCTTTGTGCATACTGCACAATGTTGCATCCATTCCCACCATGTATGTTTACAATTTCTGAGATTTGGGGGAAGGATGCTTTATTTTTAGTGCATCATCAGTTGAATTGACTATCAGTTGTTTCTAGGTTTTTTTTAGAATATAATTTACTGAGATGTTACCATTAGCAGTTTATTAAGCTGTGGGTTGTGAGGTTACCTTGGTATAATGTTTGGTGCCTACTTGTGCTTGTAGTTCTCCCCTCCCCTATTTTTAATGAATAGACTTTAAGATGTTAAGATGTTATGGTTACATTGTGAATCATCCTCACCCCTTAACTAAAGCAAATGTATACCACGAATTCTAAAATGTCCTTACATAGTAATGTGTGTTAGCAATGTTCTTTAAAGTGGATATTAATCATGTTCACAGTCTTTTAGCATCCTTTGAACATTCTTCCTATACTTGAAGAATGGCCCACATCACAAGCCATGTGTCACCAAGGTGGACGTAAAACCTCAACTTTCTTTCTTTCCCTTGCAAGAGCACACCATGTGAACTAGGCTTTGCCAATCAGACAAACCTCCTCCAGGCTCTGTGATTCAGGAAGGCAGAGTTGAAGGGTACACTCGGTGTTCCCTGCCCTGACAGCAGGAGTGTCTGCAGTGTTCATAGTGCACAGTGGCAGCAGCAAACGGCTGCAACATTCCTAGATGACAAGACAGCTACTTCTAGCATCTGCTGCTTCCCAGCAACGATCATTTTCCTCATCTAATCAGTTTGGCAGTATGGAGTCAGGTGTTCTTAGGAGTTTAGCCTTAAAACTGTTCATTATTTTAGTAAATACTCAGCAAAAACTCATTTTCTGCCCAATCAGCCCGAATTAGCTTCTGCTGCTTGCAGCGAAGAACTCTGCCTGATAGATGCTACCTAGAAAAGTATGCTATTTTGAAAACTTGATTAATGTATCACAAGTCTCAAGTTTACCATAATTTATATTATCTTCAGTTCCTTGAAATTTCATCCCTCAGAGTTATACCAATCTGAAATTACAGTAAAATATCTGTTCTTTAATCTTAACCACTGTCCTCTAGTGCCTGCTAGACATGTATGTTAGTGTAATAGTTAGGACCAGATTGCCAGGATTTGAATGCTCTCTCTGCCATCTGTTAGCTATTGTTTCTTAGGCAAATTGCTTACCTATTCTTTGCCTGTGTCCTCATATTTAAAATGCGGACAATAATGATACCTAACTTCTCTGCTTATAGTGAGAGTTTAATACATGTAAAATGCTTATTAGGGTGACTGGCACAGAATAAGCACTTGGTGTGCACCGTCATCATGATTAACTGCTATTTTAAACATTCTTTATTTTCATTCAGACCTCAGTATACTCACCTCACTGCTTCCTTTCCTATCAGTCCCTTCTGGTTTTTACTTCTTTATGCAGCTTAGATTTTATGGTCTCTCATTTCAGTAACTTCATTAAGATTCTTACCAGTTCTTTAAATTCTCATGCAAGGCTCTATTCTAGTCCTGTGTGCCCAGCGGCAGCCAAAAATTGCTGGAGAAGGTCATGCAGCAGGATCCATGGCTATTATCAGAAATAGTACAAACCCAAACTGGCCTTCGACACAGATCTGTAATACTACAGTGTTTCCTTGGTCAGGATTCTCCCACCTTCAGTGGCATTTCGGATCTTTACATTTTTCCCCCCAAAGCCAAAAATCTTGGGTTTTATGTGAAATCTTATTTCATTTTAAATATTTGACAGTGGATTCAAAACCTTTAAAAACATCGGATCATAAAATCATCCTGAAGGCCAGATTCAGCAGCCTACCTTCAACTCCAGTATAGGCAGGCCAGACAAATAAGATACAAATGGCAAAAGATAGCTTGAGGATCTACTTACCTACCCTCTCAGAGCAGCTAAGCAGGTGCCCGGGCCCCTGCCCCGGAGATTTGGTAGTTTGGAGAGGAGCCCTAGCATAGATATTTTTGAAAAATTTCACAGATGTTTCTGATGCAGAACCAGAGCTGATAAACCACTAGCCTAACAAAATGTTCTACACATTTTAAATGCAAAATAAATTTAGAATGGTGAATTTCACTGCTGCCAAATGGATTCTGACTGAATAAGCAACTTACAGACAACTTGTTTTAGTTCTCCCTAGTCTACCTGCATGTTGCAGCTGAATTAAGCACTGTTTAACCCCCAGCACTGAAAAGGAAGAAATCCCTTAACAGTGGCATTCTTAGGATCATTGGTCTTTTGATCATTGGTCTTCTTCCTCAGTTTGGTTGTAGCTGGCAACAGAAAGTGAATAACGCCTCTTAAACCCCTCTAAGAACAAGATCTGATTGGGCTGAGCATCTGTTTTGGTGCTTGGCTTATGCAGGAGTGAAAATTGGCCTAGAGCAAGCAGGCGAGGTACCCACTGCCCGAGCCTAGCATTGTTGCTAAATCATAGGTCTTAATGCCCTTCTCTCTTCTCTTGCACCCAAGCATCTGACCCTGACTTCTCATTTCCTCTCTCCTAAGGCATCCTAAGGAGATAAGAAATGTACTGTTCTTTAGCTCATTTAACTTAATGGCCCTGTTACAGGAATGAGGGTCTGCTTTATCTTAATGAAATAAAAGTTGACAACACTAGAGAAATCAAAACATTTCTCTGGCCAGATTCAAAATTATGGTACATTTTGATCCACTTTGGTGTATTTTAAATCAGCATGTTTAAATAAATCAATGTGGTCTGTGCTTCTGTTTGTCAAGCAAAAGGAAATCAAATCATACTGTGTTGAGGTTTCTCCCTGTATATGGACTGCTTTCTGCTTCACCTTTGTCATCCCAGCCAAGGTTAATTTACTACACACAAAACTTTCCTAGCCATTGCATCACCCAATTGCTGAGAGAGAGAAGAGGAGGAGGAAAAAAAATCCAGTCACTGTGGGTTTTCCGAGCAATCCCTTCCCCCAGCACACATTCGTAAGCACACATCTCTCCCGTCTCTCTTCTTTCACCTTAATCTCTGACTTGCCTTTTCTCTTCACCCCTTCCCTGTGTCCTTCACTGCCCTATCTGTGCATCCCTTGACCCCTTTTTTCAAATGAGGTCTTTAGAAAAACAATTTTAAGTCTACATGAGCCTAGAATGTCCCTGCTGGCACTGTGCATTTAGTGGGAAAAAGACTCCTATAGCTTCTAGTGACAGTTTTTGTATGTATGGAAGTTGGGAGGGTGAAAGGTGGGGGGAGAAAGGAGCAGGCAAAGAAAATATCTAAATATCTTTTAGAAATTAGAGTGAATTTTGAATTAATTTTCCCATAGGAACTTTTATTATCTATAAGTGGTTATTAGATTTTGGAGTAATTATGTGTGCTGGTAGTGCTTTTTTTTTTCCTGTGTGGAAATACATTCCAAGTGCCAAATAACTAACATGAGGACATTAATGGAACAAAATTGTAGAAACTGCATGTGCAGATTAATTTTGTGGTTGTCTTTTGTATTGAGACTCAGTGGCGACCAGTAAAGAGCCCTCTTTGGACTGGAAAGGAAAAAACCCCACAAAAGAAGAGCTGTGAGTTGAGTTTCATTTTGTCTCACTGAGGACTGTCGACCTGGAAGCAGCTCAATAGCTCTGAGGAACTGCTCCCAGGAAGTAGGGGGAGAGGCCAGCGTATATGATTTTGACTAAGGAGTATGTGCAGTCCAGCAGACATCTCGGTGTAAGGTGACTGCTAGTTAGAGGAACAGGTATCTCAGTTAATCATTTTAGTGCTTTTCTAAGTGTGGGAAGATGCAAGAATCTGGGTTCATAAATATTTTTCCTGAAACATAACTATCTGTTTTGCCTGTTTTCCCTAAAGCAGAGTGCCTCATCCTGTTCTTTGTCCTGAATTCCTCTCAGGGTGTACTATATAGGTCAGTGACAGTGGCTGATGACTTAACCCTTGTCATTAGCAAACTGAATGGCGAGCGACATTCTTTGTTTTACACCTCAGGCAAACATTTCCGTTGTCATTTTTTAGCAATGAGCAAACTTTACTGAACAAAGATATTCTAGGGCACTTATTGGTGTGCAGATGTAATCAGCATTTTGTAAATGGCAAAATACTAAAAGAAATATCTGAAGGTAATGTTATTCATTCTTAATGATTTTTTTAAAGATTAAACATTAATTCTTTGGTTGGTTTTAAAAAACTCAGATTCATTTAAGTGTAATTTGTGTATAATAAAATTCACCAAACGTATGCAGTCATGAAACCACTACCACAGTCAAGACATAGAACAGTTCTTTCATTCCTAAAACTTTCCCTGTGCCCTTTTGTGGTCAGTCCCCCACTCTAGCCCCTGGCTACAACTGATCTGCTTTCTCCCCATTGTTTTGCCTTTTCCAAAATGTCATATAAAATAGAGTCATACGGTATGTAGTCTTTTGCATCTTATGCATTAGCGTAATGAGTGAAATCCTCCCATGTTGCTGCATGAATCAGTAGTTGGTTCCTTTTTGTTGCTGAGTAGCAGTCCATTGTATGGATATATCACAATTTGTTTATTCATTCACCAGTTGATGGATATTTGGGTTGTTTCTAGTTTGGGGCTATTATGAATAAAGCTGCTGGGAACATTTGCATTTACAGATCTTTGTATGGATGTATGTTTTCAATTCACTTGGATAAATATTTAGAAGTAGGGTTGCAGAGGGTATAGTAAGTGTATATGGCCAAACTGTTTTCCAAAGAACTGTGTGGTTTCCCATTGCCACCAGCAGTGTATGAGAGTTTTAGTTGCTCCATATCCTCATGAGCACTTGGCATCTTTAGACTTGTTAAATTTTTTTGCCATTCTGGTAGACATTTAGTGGTTTCTCTTTGTGTTTGTTAATTTATATTTTTCCGATAACTAGTAATGTTGAGCATCTGTTTATGTGCTTTTATTTTTCAAATCTTGCCCATTTAAAATATTGGGTTGTCTCATTATTGAGATGTAAGAACCATGATGAAGTCTTTAATCAAATATGTGTCTATAAATATTTTCTTCCAGTATGTGCCTTGTTTTTTTATCCTCTTAACAGTATATTTTGAAGAGCAGAAGTTTTTAATTTTGATGAAGTTTAACTTACCACTTTTTTACTTTTATGGTTCATACTTTTTGTGTTTTATCTAAGAATTCTTTGCTTAACCCAAGCTTATAAAGAGTTCCCCTGTATTTTCTTCTATATAGTTTATAACTTTAGCACTTAATATTTATGTCTATGGTTCATTTTGAGTTAATTTTTCTATATGGTGCAAATTAAGGATTGAATTTATTTTTTTCTTTTCCTTTTTTTTTGCTTATGGATCTAGTTGTTCCAGAACCATTTGTTTAAAAAAGTGTTCTTTTCACATAGAGTTATCTTGGCCCCTTGGCCCCTTTGTTAGATCATTGATTTGAGACTTCCCTTCTTTCCTAATAAAAAGCACTTAATATCAGGAATGTTCCTTGAAGATCTGCATTAGCTACCTCCCACAGGTTGTGCTTTCATTTTTGTTGAATTCAATTTCACTTCTTTCACTGATTTCATCTTCTTATTGGTTATTTATAAGTATATTCGTTAAATTCCAGATATTTGGGAATTTTTAGATATTTTTCTCTTACTGATTTTTCATTTAATTCCATTATGGTCAGATAACATATGTAATACGATTTCAGGCCTTTTAAATTAGTTATGGCCTCAAATAGTCTATCAGCTCAACCTTTTAAAAAAAATAGTATCTTTTTTATTATTCTATATCTGAAAGTGGTGCTTTATGAAATTACTATTTCATATACCATTTTTATTTTTAAAAAGGTCACAACTGTACATTTCCAAAATTGTTAAGAATGATTGTTATTTTACTACGTAAATAATTTTACTGTGTCATACTCTGTTGGTATTTGCTGTCTTCTGTATTGTAGTCACAAATTTATAAGCTTTTCTTCCCTTTTTGTATTTTTCATAGGTCTAAGGTCTGGTAAACTTGGTGAACAGTGTGAAGCGGTTGTTCGCTTTCCCAGGCTCTTTCAGAAGTATCCATTCCCCATTCTCATCAATTCCGCATTCCTAAAGTTAGCTGATGTTTTCAGAGTTGGGTGAGTTTTTTTAAAAAGCCTCAGTGTTGTAAAGCACTTTGTTCGGTATTTCTTTGTTTTACATTGTGGTCTGTATTCTCTTTGCCTTTTAGGACTTCCACATAGTTTGTTACCATTTTAGTGGGCACACATGCAATCTGCAACACTTTTTGGTGTGAAATTTAACTCATTTTAAGTAGAAATGAAGAGTGTAAGTCAGAGAGTACTAATTTCTTTGGGAAACAGGACAATGCAAATTAAGACAATCTTGGTATATTATCTTTTACTTTGGAAATATATGTAGCTTTGGGCAGATTGTTTTGAGAAGTTTCTGATTTAGTATAACAGCTTATTTTGTAACACGAAATTACATGTTACATGAGATTACATGTTACATGAGAATACGAGTCACTGAAAAGTGCCTGAAACATGTAAGCAAGCACTGAATAAACACATACTTCTTTTTTCTCTCTGCTGTTCCCTCTCCCGTGCCTTCCACCGGTTCGTGCACTCAAATGTGTTTATACATATACACACCAGATCAGACTTGGAGAAAAGATGTAGAATGAGCTTGAGAGAGGAGGAAGACCATTTGACCTCTTGGTCTTGGTTATAATATGATTGGGGAGATTTAGTTTGGCTCCAGAGCTTCTGTTTACATTATTGCTGTTTTGGTGTCTTGCCACAGGACTGCGGGCATTGCTAAAAACAGCTTATGGTTAGTACTCATCTCAGGACATTTGGTCATCTGCATCCAAGAGTTCCACATCCACAGGTTCCATGAACCACAGATCAAAAATATTCAGGAAAAAAAAATTATGGAATGTTCCCAAAAGCAAAACTTGAATTTCCTCCTGTGGTGGACAACCATTTACATTGTATTTACAACTGTTTACGTAGCATTTACGTTGTATAAGGTATTATAAGTTATGTAGAGGTGATTTAAAGTATGTGGGAGGATGTGCAAGTACTGTGCCATTTTATATAAAGGACTTGAACACCAAGGATTTTGGTATTGGGGGTTGGAGGTCCTGGAACCAGTCTGCCCCATCCCCACTGCCCCACCAGTGGATTCCAAGGAATAACTGTACAGACTTGAAATCTTTAAGTGGTAAGACAGAGAATAATAAGATCAAAATACATTGTCCTGTTGCTAAAATTTAATATCATTAATATTGCTTTGATTTCTAATTAAATAGTACTTTCCTCAATTGGTAGAATTAATTTTCTCTCTCGTTTTTCATAGGAACAATTTTCTGAGGCTCTGTGTTCTTAAAGTTACTCAACAAAGTGAGAAGCATTTGGAGAAGATTCTAAATGTGGATGAATTTGTAAAGAGAATTTTCTCTGTGATTCATAGTAATGATCCTGTAGCAAGAGCCATCACACTCCGGTATGCTCTGTCACTCTAATGAGTCACCGCAAGATTATTTGAGTTGTAATTATGTACCCAAAAAAGGCAGTATACTTACTTTTATCATTTTGCATATCAAGAATTTATTTTTGTTTTTTCTACTAAGACTCAATGCAAAAATATAGTTACCATCCCAATCTGTAAATGCTTTGCAGCTAACTATGTGGAATACTGTTTTGGCAGCTTGTGTTTGAACTATTCCTCTTTATAGGTAGATGTTCTGACCTGATAACTCAAATCTGAATACGGCTTAGCCTCAGTTTATTTTGAACTTTTACCCTCCTGACCTTGTTCTTAGTGTTTCATGTCAGTTCTCTGTATTAATCCTTGGTTACGTGCTCATTTTTGTGTATAATAATTTATATCCGGACTCCTTGGAAAATGCCAGATATGACCATCTTAGTTTCTTCAGCCTTTTCTTTTCTTTCTTGGCATTAAACATTTAAAAAAAATTTTTTTGTTAGAGTTCTACTTTGTAAGCCTTACGTCCAGCTTGAACCTTATCGTCTTTTTAGATCTATTATCTATGGAATCATATGTTTAATTTTTGGATTTTTGAAATTCACTTTTCCAAACTCCCCCTTCCTCGCCCTTGCAGATTCTGATATGAGCCCCAGAGGGCATCCTCTACCTCTCTTCCTTTGATGTTGAGGGGAAATGAGAAAATCATGGTACCAGTATTTACTGATATGGAAAAAGGACTGGAAAGTCTTATATTTTTACTTTCTGGATCGGCTTAATAGCAAAAATGTTGGACTCTTAATGCTTTGCTAAAATGGACTTCTTTGTATAATATTGGAAAATTGATATGTTGATGCCTTAATAATTCAAAAGTTTCTTTTCTGGGCTGTTTGGTACTTGGCATGTACTTCAAGATGATTTTTTAAAATTTTTGCTAATGTTAGATAAGCCATGTTAATTTTTCTGACTTACTGAACTACAGAAAAGTGTTCGCATCTGAGTCACTGCTTGATTCCTGAAGTTGATACTTCATTAACCTGAGATTTATGGCATTACCTACAAGCTTTAGTTTTGGTAATCTTGCTGCTGCTTTTTTGACCATGAGCTTATTGTATTTCCTTCCTTCTTGGGTTTCTCTGTTTATGTAGGATGTTGGGCAGCCTGGCATCAATAATTCCCGAGAGGAAGAATGCTCATCATAGTATTCGTCAGAGTCTGGATTCACATGATAATGTAGAGGTTGAAGCTGCTGTTTTTGCTGCTGCAAACTTCTCTGCACAGTCAAAGTAAGCATAGGCATTTTATAATTTGACTTCCCAAGAGGTTTTGAAGGAGTAACTCATTGATATATATATATAAACACTAAAGGATACAGAAAAATTTAAATGGCAGGGTATACTTTCCAAGAGGGTTTAATCATGTTGGGAAAACAAAACTTAAATCCATAAAACAGAAAAGCTAAGTACAGATGTTGGCATTAACTGTAAATGAAATTAGAGTTTCCAGAAAGACAGGATCAGCATAGAATTAGAATAGCTGGGGAAGGCTTCATTGGGCAGCTGAAGCTTTGTCCACTAAAGAGCCTTCCCCAAACATATGCAGTCCTAACACAAAATTGCTGCTTTTTTTTTTTTTTTTTTGTCTTCAGTTTAGCTTTTTGGCATTTGGCATTAGAGCTATGCACAGTATTGACAAACACAGTAACTTGAACTGAAACCAATTCTAACCCATTTGGAATGTCATATCCTAAACTACTATCTTACAAAACAGTATATATATATATATAATTTTGGGGGGATGAAATGTTATAGTGATTATATTACTGTGTTTGGCTTGCTTGACTATCCTCTCTGTTATTCCGTTTAATGACTGATATCAGAAGTACCATTGCTTTCTGGAGGACATTTTGGTAATTTGTATTTTGCCTTACACATGTACATCCCTTTGACCTAGAAAATCCACTTGAAAGAATTTATCCTGAGGAATCAGCAATGTGTACTGACATTTGCTTGTAAGGATGCTAGTTATAGGGTTACAGTGACCAAAAAAGTTATTAGCAACCTAAATTCCAACCAGTGTGCTTTGATAGATATGATCATACAATGAAATGTTTTATCAGCTTTTTTAACAAATATTTTTAGAAACATGTTTGGATGAAGGAGGGATAAATTAGGAATTCAGGATTAACATATACACACTACTATACATAAGATAGATAAGCAGCAAGGACCTCCTGTATATTGCAGGGAATGTATTCAGTATTTTGTAATAACCTATAATGGAAAAGAATCTGAAAAAGAATAGATACGTATATCTATAACTGAATCACTTTGCTGTATACGTAAAACTAACACAACATTGTAAATCAACGATACTTCAATAAAAAATAAAAATAAAAATTGTATTTGGAAACAGGTTACATAGTAGCTTATATGATATTGAAGATTTGTTGAAAAAGGTGTATTTATGGAATAGAAAAAAGACTAGAAGGATGTATATAGAAGTATTGTCTCTGGGTGGTAAGCTGGTATCTTATTTTTATTTTATATTTTTATAAATTTCCATATATCCTGCTAGGAGCAAGTTTGGTTGTATAATTAGATGACTAATAAATGTTATTTTTTTAAATAAAAAATAGTATTTCCATTAAGAGCCTTTGCTAAATTTGGATGGGACTTGAAATAGTTAATCACCGATGGTCTTTCTTCATATTTTAATTATAGGCATCTTCATCTCTTCAGTTGCTCTTATCAAACTTTCAGAATTTCAGGATTACTCACTGGGAAAGGAGAGTAGGGAATAGAAAGATATAGTCTTTAATTTAATGATCAAAATTAGTAGGTGTGGCAATAATTGAGGAAGAGAAATATCCGAGTAAAGACAATTCCTATTTGCTCTTTTGAAAATTGGCATTTTTTTTCTTTTTGTGAGTCGCTGATATTGAGAAAGCTTTTTAAAAATTACGTTTATTGGATAGGAGTTCTATCTACTGAACAGTTACTATCTGATCACCATTATCAAGGTGTCAGTACTTTAAATCTATTAGATTAAGTATATACTTTATGTACTTGCAGTAGCTCCAAAAATGGTTTTCTAAATTTAGTTTCTAAATTTAGAAATTTGTGATTTAGTGACTAGATTTTATTTTTGGTTCAGTTTTTCTCTTGTGTTGTCATCAGAAACTAATTTTATCAGCTGTTGAATATCAAAGTAACATAGAAACAATGTGAGTCTTCATTTATAGAATTGAAGACAAACATTTAAATTGACAATTTGTGTAGAAGCAATTTTTAACATACCAGGCTTCAATATTTGTGATATTTAAAAATAACAAATTAGTGCAATTGGAAAGCCTGAAGCTCCTATCTAAGTGTATCAGAGTGTGAAATTAAGGAAATACATCTTTTTGAGATAGCATTTACCTCTTCCCCCAGAAATGATGACCTGGCTTGAGATCAAATATCTCAGCCAGTAGGATTTTTGTCTTAGTATCTCTTATCAATTTTGGATCTTAAACAAATTAAAGTAACTGACCAAATAAGATCTTAAGAATTTATTTAATCCTATTTCCACCTGTCTACTACCGTAACCACAGGTACCTTGTCCTGGAAAAAGTTTTAATTTTAAAGAGCTAGTCACAAAGCAGGAGTTGCAAACCTGGGTGCCTTTAGGGACCAGGGAGGCATCATCAGTGGAGCGGTGCCCTCTAGTGATGACTGTGGTGAACTGAAAAGCACACTCACCACCATCTAAGTGGTAGGTGCTCCTTGGTACCAGCCGATGGTAACAGTGCAGGACTGTATGCCTAGTGTTGTCAGATCTGATTTTTTGAGGGGGCAAAGGTGGAGCTGTGGAGAATCTGGAAAACCAGATTATTCTGTTTAGTCTCACTGTATGAGACTATATATTCTTATTTTTTTAATAGTCTTAACATATTCTTAATGCTGACATTAAGAATTTTTAAAAATATTATTAGACAAAATAAGAAAGAAAGAAAGAAAACTTCAGGCTTTAACTTGAAGCTTATTGGCCCTAAAGGCCCATAAAAGATTTTTAAACTTTGAATTGTTATAAAAGTTAGTGAAGAAATACTTACTGAATATTCATCATGTTCATATGCTATTTTAGGGACCTGGAATACAGGAGTGGAAAAGATTAATGCCCTATTGTTAGGTAAATGACAGAATTAAGTAAACACAGAATAGTTTCAGGTACTCATTAATGTTTTGGAAAAATAAAACAATTTTGCAATAAAAAATAAAACAATTCTGTCATTGTGATGATGACCTGAGTGAGCTGCTTAGGTAGAGTGACTAAGGCAGACCTCACTGAAGAGGTGACATTTGAGCTGAAACAGTGCTGAAGAAGAGGTAGCAGTCTAGAGGAAGGATGTTCCAAGCAGAAGGAATAGCAAGTACAAGAAGGCTCTGAAGTGCAAACAAGTCATCTCTACGTACCGAATATACTTCTTGCCTTATACCCGAAAGCCATTCACAACCTACTTTTTCTTATGGAACGTGAGGCTGATATCTTAGAACAGTGGTTTTCCCTACAGAGGGGAAGTAATTCATGTCTTATGTATCATTTATCATGGTTAAAATCATAGTGTCTGTATCATGCTTGTTTATATTAATGTTTTATCCCAGATATTCTTGTTAATAGCTTTTGCAACATTTTGCGTTATTTCGGTGGCAACAGACTCAAAAGTGGCACCTCAGAAAATACACATATGTAATATTTTTTAAATGGCTAATTTTAAATAGTTTGGCTTTTAGTAAGATTGTACCCATATTTCTTATATTTTGTTGCTATGTAAGTAAGCATCTTGTATGTTAAAAGCTTTTCTTAATTAAAAGCATGTCCTAAAACATAGACTGAGGTAGTGACCTTGAGTCTTTCAGTGTCACTCAGTGATGCGAAATTCAACAGTACTCATAAATCAGAGGCTCTTTCCTTGAAAACTATGAGAACAGTATTGGCATAAGCCCACTTGCTGGTAGAGATTTTTGGTTTCAGTTGTGTTTCTTACCCCATCCCCAGCACCTGACCTTTGGAATATTAGTTACTATTTGAAGTGTTGCTTTTCTCCTGTGCTGACTGTCTTCTGGTTTCTTTGAAGTCTTTAGAAAACTAAAGCAAATTAAATTTTTTGGTTTTAAAGTTTTCACTGTTTTCTCTTTCCAAAGGGATTTTGCTGTAGGAATCTGTAACAAAATCAGTGAAATGATTCAAGGTATGTATACTTCATTTAATAGTATGAAGTGATTTAATGGGATTTTTTTATATATATGTAATTTTTATAGATGTATAGTCAGTTTACAATGTTGTGTCAATTTCTGGTATATAGCATAATGCTTCAGCCATACATGAACATACATATATTCATTTTCATATTCTTTTTCACCATAAGTTATTACAAAATATTGAATATAGTTTCCTGTGCTATACATTATGAACTTGTTGTTTAACTATTTTATATGTATATTAGTATCTGCAAATCCCAAGCTTCTAATTTATCCCTTCCCACCCCTTCCCCATAAGTATTTATTTATTTAGTTAGTCAGTTATTAAGTACTTAGTATGTGCTAGTCACTAGTCATTCATTTTTTTCATTCAAATAATGGTTATTAAGTATCTTCTAAATGCCAGAACTATTCTAGGTGCTTAGGATACAGTAGCGCACAAAACAAAGTCCTCGCCCTCATGTAACCTACGTTCTAGTGGTGGAAGGGGTGGTGGAGGCAATAGACAAGTGAATGTGTGACGTAACAGGTGCTATGGAGAAAAAGTTAGGTAAGAAAGACAGAGAGTCCCCAGAGGAGATGGCAGAGTGGAAAGGGGGACATTTCTGTTTTCTATATTGTGATCAAGCAAGACCTCTGATAAAGTGGTATTTGAGTGAGAAATGCACATGTACAGGGGAAGAACACTCTGACCTGGAGGAGAGCAAGTGCTGCTAGGAACTCTGGGACTCTCTTCACTCTGTGAATATCTCCAGG
Organism: Vicugna pacos; assembly: GCF_048564905.1. Lineage (NCBI taxonomy): Eukaryota > Metazoa > Chordata > Mammalia > Artiodactyla > Camelidae > Vicugna > Vicugna pacos. Next base: position 12,763,355 of record NC_133009.1, on the reverse strand, counting down.
GTCTTCCAATTGCAACTAAAATCAAATCCAAATTCCTTTCTGTAGCCTGCAAAGCCCTAGTTTTCTAATCCCATCTTCCATGCCATGCTTCACATGTGTTACCCCACTTACCCTCATAATACTCATAAAAGGACACTTTGGGGTATAGCATTGCACAGCTGTAGAGAGCACCACTTTCTTTGTATTTCTCTAAATGGCAATTCTTTGAATTGTGCAACTTGGCAGGCTTGGAGAGGTAATCCTATTGTGTCTATTTTACAGAAAAGGAAATGGAGCCACAATAAAATCATTTAATTGAAGACCAAGATACAGTGATTGAGCTTTGTCCTGTTCCCCTCTATTTTCTTTGTCTTTTTTTTTCCCACCCCAGAAAAGGGATACCCTGCAGAAAGCTGTCATTAAAAGGAAGCATCACTCATTCATTGAGCAGGTTTTTATTGAATGCCTGCCATATCAGACAAAATCTTGGCAGGAAACAGTTGTCACACTTGAACTGAGATAATTCAAGTAGAGTTTAATGAAAGAACCATTTACAAAGGTGTGGGCAGGGTAAACTAGGAGATAAGGTAGTTCCGTACCCGTCTGTGGTGCAGGAGAGGGAGTGAGTGGTTACCAGAACCTGGCGTCATGTCAAGAGAGCCACTTCGAAAAACTGACCTTCAGTGTGATGTGACCTGATACGACCCTGCAGAGAAGGAACCAAGGAATAAACACTCTGACCTCACTCTTCTTTTCCCATCTGCTGGGGCTCTCCACTGACTTAACCCAAACAGGGCAAATAGGAAGGGAGTTGATGTAAGCTATACAGGTGAGCCTCCTGGGGTGCTGAGGATTCTCTGTAAGTGGTGGTTACACGGGTATATTCTTATGTAGAAATTCATTAATAGCATATTTAAGATTCATTATTGTTTTGTAAGTTTTATTTGTAAAAAAAACTCAAAGCAAATGGACAATAATTAAGAGGTAGAGTGTGGTAAAGGAGAAAAGCACTGGGGTAGGTGGGTAGGAGTCGGGTCAAGGTGGAGGAAGATTGGAGACCAAGATACAAAAGTGGGGGGTGAGTTTTAGGAATAAAGAAGTATCCTTATATTTAATTTTGACCTTTTTTTTTTTTAAAGAAAGATACATGTTAAGGCTAGGATCATCTCCTTATGTTAATTTTTTAATCTTTTTTTCTTAAGAATAATTTTAAGCTGCTTGTGTTTCTGCAAAGTAAAATCTTGAGTCTCACTAAACCTTCAGTAAAAATGTCTATAAACTCAAAGAATCTCTCTGACTACTGGATTGAGAATAGACTTGCAGAGAAGGGAGATTTGAGACAGCAGTCTGCCATGGGGAAAGGTCTAAGAATGGAAAATACTTAGGAGACTTTTGCAATGATCCAGTTAAGAGGTGGTGGAAATGGACCAGTGTGATAGCAATGAAGGAAAAAAGACATAGTCAGATTTGGGTTATATTCTGAAGATAGAAACCAACAAGATATGTTAATAAACTTGGATATGAGTGTGGGAGAAATAAGGGAATTGGGGAAGACTCCAAGGTCTGAGAGCTGTAATGATGGAGTTATCATATCCTGCAATGGGAGAAGTTTGGAGGGGCAATTTCATGGCGAAGGTCAAAAGTTCTCTTTGGGGCCTATTAAGTACAAAATACTTCTGAGACTTCCCAATGGAGGTGACCAGAGGGTAATGGGATGTACAATCTGAAGTTCAGGGGGCAGGGAGGAGCAGGGAAGGTGGTCTTTAAAGGCATATAACTGATAGTAGAAGCCATGGGACTGTATCAGCTCACTCAGAGAAGAAAGTACTTAGGGTAAGAAGATAATTTATTACCAGCCCCCAGGAACACCAGAAATTAAAATGTGGATAAAAGAGGAGAATACCAAGAGACAGAGAAAGAACAGCCAGAGAAAGGACAAAAACCAGGAAGAGTGTGAAAAAGCAGAAGCCATTTAGAAAGAGTTTCAAAGATAGAATGGTCAGCAGGGTCAAATGCATTCAGTCCTTAAGGATCAAAACAATAACATAAGCATGATATGATCCTGCAGAGAGAAAACCAGGGAGGCAGATACTCTAACCTAATTCTTCTCTCCCATCCCCTGGGGTTCTTTGCTTTGGCTAAACTCAAAGGGAAACTGTAGGGTAAGGGAGTTAGTTGATGTCAGCCTCTCGGATGTTGAAATGCTATTATGTATTCACATTAATGGTTATTTCAGAATGGCAAAACCAGTGATCTGCAGAGATAAATTAGCTTTTGGCATTTGTGTAGTACATTATGATTGACAATTTTTTGTTGACAATTTTTTGTTCACTGTCACTGCAAAACCATGCTGTAGAAGAAAAGACTTATTTATTTAGCTCCAGTGTTGAATAGGAAAAGATGCTTTGGAGTTATCTCCATGGAGTTCCAGCTGTGTAGGCAGTAAAGAAAGGCATTGCTACACAAAGTTCAGAGAACTTCAAAAACACTCCATATGCAGTTTGTTCACAACCTGATCTTGACTTAATATTGAAGGAAATAATTAAAATTGTAAATAAAATCAAATTGTAGCTGTTGAGTATATGTGTATATGTATACACATATCTGTATATCTTTTTAGTATGCTGTGAGAAGAAATAGGCAGTAAATATGACTGCTTTCTACTGTGCCTTTTCTACTATCAGCATGCAGCTTTATAATCACCCCAAAATTAATGTTAAGGTAAACACTTTTGAAAAAAGCTGTTGAACTTATTGATTCACTCTAGTATAATTATCTTTAATGTTATAAACATAATACTGTATGTTTTTAAACGGTCCTTTTACTAATTGAATCAGACCTTTCAAATGTGAAATATGATCAAGGATGGTAATCAGAAATCTCTGAGCATTCTTTGTGCATCTAGGTTTAGCCACACCAGTAGACTTGAAGCTGAAGTTGATCCCCATCCTGCAGCACATGCACCACGATGCAATCTTGGCATCCAGTGCTCGTCAGCTTTTACAGCAGCTGGTCACATCCTATCCTTCCACCAAAATGGTGATTGTTTCCTTGCACACTTTTACTCTGCTGGCAGCTTCGTCTTTGGTTGATACACCTAAGCAGGTAATTTCAGTTTTCTTTAAACTGCCTTTTCTTCAGTAAACTTATGTATTAAGTATATGTTAAAAAAAAAAAGCAACCTATATGTTTTGATAATACTAAGATCCTTTTAGGAGAGATATATATATTTATAGGTATAGATATATACATTAACATAATATCCTTTTGCTTGCTTTTTCCTTCTCTATATTCAAAGTACTGATTTTGGGGAACCCTTGAAGAAAATGAGGTGGGGGTGAGGTTACATAGCAGAGCATGGAATTGGCAGTAAAAAAAAAAAAAGGAAGAATTGAGTGTTAAAGGCCGGGTCTTGTGCTAGAACCTTGCAAGATAAATGATGGTATATTTTTATACATGAGGAGAAAGAGGCCCAAACATGGGCACATAGCAAATGAATGACAAGGCTATAATTTGACCTGAGCCCTGTCTCAAATCTAAAGTTTCACTAAACTACACTGCATCCCTAATGATAATTTCAGTGACAGTATTCATGGAGTGACTTACTTCCTTTATAGATTCAGCTTCTATTGCAGTATTTGAAGAACGACCCCAGGAAAGCAGTAAAGAGACTTGCTATTCAAGATCTGAAATTACTTGCCAATAAAACACCACATACTTGGAGTAGGGAAAACATTCAGGTATGTAGAACTTTGAACATTAATATTTTATACAGAAAAATAATACAGCATTGTAAGAGAGCAAATTGTTTTGCTTTATATTTTTGTATCGTCTTTATTATCTTCTAAGTGTTTGAATATGAAGAATTTCTAAAAGCATTGTTGATAGTTGTGGCAGAAGTTATAAGTGACAAAGTAAATATATAAAGCGTCTATCCTTCATTTTTTTCCCTATTTTATTTTCCAGTTTTATTGAGATGTAATTGACATACAGCACTTTAAAGTGTGCAGCGTGACGATTTGACTTACATCATGAAATGATTATTGCAATAAGTTTAGTGAGCATCCATCATCTCATATAGATATAGAATTAAAGAAATAGAAAACAATTTTTTGTGTGTGATAAGAACTCTGAGGATTTACTATCTTAACAACTTCATATACAACGTATAGCAGTGTTAGTTGTATTTATCATGTTGTACATTACTTCCCTAGTACTTACAACTGGAAGTTTGTGCCTTTTGATTGCCTTCATCCAACTTCCCCTGACTCTGGAAACCATAAATCTGATCTTTTTCTGTGAATTTGTTTGTCTGTTTGTCTGTTTTGTTTTTGAAGTGTAATTGAGCTACAACACTACATTAATTCCTGTTATACAACATGGTGATTTTTTTCTGTACATTTCAAAATGATCACCACGACAAGTCTAGTTACAATGTTGTCACCGTGCAAAGATATTACTAACTGAAAAACTTATTTCCTTTAATGTTTAAGTTTTATTTTAGTGAATTAGAGTTGCCTCTCAGTTTCTTTTTAATTGTCACATTACAATGCCAAGGCTAATTGAGAAGCCCAATTAAATTGTTTATTTTATTCCTGTTATCTTTACTCAGTGTAGGGAGAACAATTTTGTTGCTCACTATGATTTATTAGGGAAAAGGTGCTGGATGGGTAACTTGGCAAAGTATATTTCTCCTTTTCACAGGAAGGAAAAGACTTTCTTTTTTAATTTAGAGGTTTTTTTGTGGGGGAGCGGTAATTAGGTTTATTTACTTTTTTATTTATCTTTGGAGGAGGCGCTCAGGATTGAACCCAGGACCTCGTGCATGCTAGGCATGGACTCTACCACTTGAGCTATATTCTTCCTCCCCAGAAAAGACATTTTTAAGTTTTCTTTTGTAAATACCAGAGCAGATCTCAATCTCTAGACTTTTAATGTGACATCTTTTAAAGCATTTTTTAGGTTAGATTGTTTTATATTTTATCTTTTCTCAAGGTGGAACCCTATTTGTTTTCCCATTACTGATAATAGATGCACCACTTTTTAAAAAATGCTACTTAAAGTGAAATGGAAAATTGTTAGAAGTCAACCTTTATTTTCATGGATTTTATTATCTCTTGGTATCATCGAAGCTATGGTGTAACAAAAACCTTTGAATTTCAGATTATGAAAACTAAGCTGCTGTGTTTATTTTTTGTTTGTTTGCAATTTTCTAAGCATATTTCAATGTGTTATAATTGATAGTCACAAATGTCCCAAGAGATAAGGGCAGTTATTAGTATTTGCATTTAATAGATAGCAAATTAGGATTCGGAGAGACTTAATATGCTTAAGAGAGCTTCTAAAGAGGACTTAATTAAGAATCTAATTAAGAGTGCTCTGTCCTCTGGTGCTTTTTTTCTACTAAACATACTGTCCAAGAAGAGAATGTGCTTAGCCACTTTAGGAAATCAAACCCAGTGAGAGCACTGTATTATTCCATCTCATTTCTTTCCTTACTGTGAGATTATACATGCAGAAAAGTATGTAAAATATATAGTTAATAGTTTAAATCATAATTGGAAGTGAAAACCCACCTAACCACCATCCAGCTAGAAACAGCACTGCAAAATCACAGAGCCCTGCTTCCTTTCCCTCCCATGGTTCTCCCTCATCAGAGCCTTAACACCCACCCAAAGGAAACCACTGTCTTGGATTTTATGATAATTCTTTCTTTGCCCTTTATAGTTTGATCACATATATGTATGCCTCCCAAAAAAATATTATTTAGTTTGTTTTTACTCTTTTGTGCAACATTACACTAATGAGACTCATCCATGTGGTTGCATGTTCTTTCCCTTTAATCGCTGTACGGTTGTCCCTCAGTATCTGTGGGGGATTTGTTCCAGGACCCCTGCTGGAATCCAAAATCCTCAGATGCTCAGATTCCTTATATAAAATAGTGTAGTTTTAGCTTATAACCTACTCATATCCTCCTGTATACTTTAAATCTTCTCTAGATTACTTACTAATAAGATGTAAATACTAGGTAAATCGTTATAAATAAAATGTAAATTCAGTGTACATAGTTGCTAGCACAGTAAAAATTCAAATTTTGCTTTTTGGAACTTTCTGAAATTGCCCCCCCCCCCACTATTTTTAATCTACTGTGGATTGAACCTGAGGATGGGGAAGTCATGGATACAGAGGGCTGACTGTATAGTATTCCATTATATGGATGGACCACAGTTTGTTTGCTCTCGATGAGTTATTTCTAACATGAGACTCTTGCAAACAGTGCTGCTATGAACATTGTTCTGTTTGTGTGCAAGAGTTTCTTTAGAGTGTATACCTGAGAGTAAATGTACTAACTTACAGACTGTGTGTATCTTCACCTTTACCAGATGTTGTTTTTCAAACTGACTGAAACAATTTATATTCCCAGCAGTTGTGTATGAGAGCACCCATTGATCCACATTCTTGTCAACACATAGAATTGTCAGACTTCTACCTTTCTGTCAGTTTAGAAGTTGTAGTTTTAGTTTCTAATTCCTTGATTACTAAAGTGAACATCTTTTTAGTATGCTTATTGGCCATTTGGATTTCCTCTTTTGTGACATGACTATTCAAGTTTTTTGCTTATTTTTCTACTGATTTGTGGCCACTATATATTCTGGATACTTGTACTTTACTGGTCCTTGACAATTCTGTATAAATTTCAGAGGCAGCTGGAAATTCCATTTAATAAAAAAAGTCAATAATTTTGTGGACAGTGCATTGAATAGAAAGATCAGTTTATAAGAAATTTATGTCTTTTCAATTCGAAGTCTCCTAATGCATGAACGTGTTATATCTTTCCATTTATATTTAGTTCTCTTTAATGCATCTTTTGCCTTAGTCTATTTTGTCTGATATTAATATAGCTACTTCAGCTTTTTTCTGGATGTATTTAGCTGGTAGATGTTTGTCATCTTTTTACTTCCAGTCTTCATATATCTTTATGTTTCAGACACATCCTGTGTTAATTCTGCTGCAAAGACCTTAAAACACACTTTTAACTCCATTTACATATTTCTCTAAACTTTTATATATTATTGTCATGTGTCTTAATTCTATCTTTTCTTATCAGACAGTTTTGTTACTGTTTTTCTTTTGCCTTTGGAAAGTCCTTTAGTGAGGGCCTGTGGTTGTCTGAAATGTCTTCATTTTACCCTCAATCTTGAAAAATACTTTCTCTGGGGATAAAGTGCCCAGGGCAATGAGGATACCGTTCTATCATCTACTGATTTTTATTTTTATTGCTGAGAAGTAGCAGTACTCTTCTGAAGCAGTTTTTTTTTTTCCTGCTTAGAAATTTTTCTCCTTAATTCTTCTTAATCGTGTTCTGCAGTTTCACAATGAAATATCTGGTTGTAGATTTCTTCTATTTAAAACTATCTAGACTGTTGATTTTCCTGAATCATAAGATTGGTGTCTTTCAGTAGTTCCAGGAAATCATCCATCATAATTCTTTCAGATATTGCCAGTCTCTTATCTTTCCTTCTGTATCTCCAGCTTAATGAATGTTGGCCCTTCCATTAATCCTCCATGTTCCTTACCTTCTTATTTCCATCTCTATCTTTTTCTGCTGTGTTATGGATCATTTTTCCTCATATATGTTTTAGTTCAATAATTATCTCTCCAGCTTATCTAAAGTTCTTCCAGATCTTTCTCTGCTATATATTTCTGTTGGTTCTCTATTTTAGTACGCTTTGTCCTTAAATACCGGTTTTTTACCTTGAGCTACTCATTTTCTTTGGAAAAATATATGTGGAATTCTTCAGATCCCAGAATGAAGAATGCATTCCTCTGGAGAAGATTTGCATTTGCTTCTGTTAGGTAGGGAGGTCAGATAGTGAGATAATGCTGTAGAGAGAAATAAACTCAGGGAAGGGGATTAGTGAGCGTAAAAGATGGAGGTTGCAGTTTTAAATAGGGTGGTTGGGGAGCGCTCAAGAAGTTGACACTTGAGCAAGGACCAACGCCAACTTTGTGGGCCTCTGAAGGAAGAGCAGACCAGCAAGAAAGGGCCTAAGTTGAGAGCATTCATGAGTCTGCAGTCAGTGTGACTATAGACTAGGGGAAATAAATAGGAGATGCTGTTAAACATTCAGTTGGAAGGAGGAGATCATTTAGGGTCTTTGAGTCCTTTGTAAGAACTAGAGCTTTTGCTCTGCATGACATGGAGTGTTATTGGATGATTTTGAGCAGAGGACATTATCTTTTCTTTTTTAATTGAAATATATTTGATATATAACATTGTGTAACTTTAAGGTGTACAGTGTGTTCATTTATTATGTTTACATATTGTAATATGATTTGAGCTTAGCATAATGCTTAACATAAATCCTCCATGTTGTTACATGAAGCAGTAGTAGTTCATTCCTTTTTACTGCTGAACAGTATCCCAGTACGTGGACCACAGTTTATTCATCTGTTCACAAGTTGATGGACATTTGCATTGTTTCCAGGGTATTTTTTTTTGTTATTATAAATAACGTTCCTATTGTACAGATCTTTGTAGGACATTTCTTGGGTAAGTATGTAGGAACAGAATTGCTAGATCGTGTGGTAAATTTTGTTTAGCTTTGTAAGAAACTGCCAAACTGTTTTCTATAATGACTGTACCATTTTACATACTTACCAGCAATGTATGAGTTCTAGTTCTGTATCCTTGCTAGCACTTTTTATTGTGTGGTTTTGTAATTTTAGTCATTTGAATAGGTGTTTAGTGGTATCTCATTGTGGTTTTAATTTGCATTTCCCTAATGACTAATGATGTTAAACATCTTATCAGTTTGTCATCCAGATCTTTTTGATGAAGTGCCTGTCTAATCTTTTATGCATTTTTGTTGTTGTTGTTTTCTTCTCATTACTGAGTTCTTTATGTATTCTAGATATGAATGCTTTATCAGATGTGTATTTTGAAAATATTTCCTGCCGGTATGTGCCCTTAATACAGTATCTTGTGAAGAGCTGAAGTTTTTTGTTTTGACAAAATCTAGCTCATCATTTTTTTTTTTCTTTTTTGGGTTGTGTTTTTTGTGTTTTATCTAGGAAGTCTTTACATAACTCACAGTAACAAAGATTTTCTCATATACTTTCTTCTGGAAGTTTTGTAGTTTTAGGTTTTATATTTAGCTCTGTGTAATCCACTTTGAGTTGACTGTTGTATACAGTGCAAGGTAGGGATCCAGGTGTGTTTGGATAGCCAGTTGTTCCAGCACCATTTGTTGGAAAGGCTATCCTTTCTCTATGAACTACCTTAGTATCTCTGTTGAAAATCAGTTGACCTTATCTATGTAGGTCTTTTCCTGGATTCTATTCTGTTCCTTTGGTCTGTGTATCTGTTCTTAAGACAGTAACACACTATTTCGATTTCTGTGGCTTGGAATTCTAGAAGTCTTGGAGTCAGGTAATGTGAGTCCTCTACCTTTGTATTTCTTTTATTTTGGATGTTCTAGGTCCTTGCTTTTCCATATAAAATTTCAGATCAATTTGTCAATTTCTACAGAAAGTCTGCTAGGATTTTGATTGGTATTTGCGTCTATATAGATCAATTTGGGGAGAATTGACATCTTAATAATATTGAGTTTTCTGATCTGTGAACATAGCATATCCCATTCATTTATTTAGGTCTTCCTGAGTTTCTCATCAGCGGTTTTAGTTTTCAACATACGAATCTTGCACATATTCCAGAAGATATTCCTAGGTGTATCATGGTTTTTGATTGTACAGTTGTCCCTCTGTGTCCACAAGTTCTGCAGATTCAACCAACCACAGATTTCAGAAGTGTTCCAAAACACCCCCCAGAAAGTCTCCAAAAGCAAAACTTGAATTTGCTGCCTGCCAGCAACTATTTACACAGCATTTAATTGCATTAGGTATTATAAGTAATCCAGAGTTGATTTAAAGTATATGGGAGGACGTGTATGCAAGTACTATGCCATTTTATATAAGGGACTTGAGCATCTGCAGATTTTGGTGTCTGCAACAGGGAGGGGGTCCTAGAACCACTACAGATCCTGGGGTACAGCTGTATTATAATGATTTTGCTCTTTTAATTTCTGTGAGAGCAGGTTTGATTTCCTCTTTGACCATGGAATTAGTTTAAATAGTATTTTTCCTTCTTATTTCTTATTCTTCTTTTATCCTGTTTATTGAGATACAGTTGACATATATCACTCTTTAAGTTTAAGCATAATGGTTTGACTTACGTATATTGTGAAATGATTACCGCACTGAGTTTACTTAGCATCCATCATCTCGTATAGATAAAAGAAAGAAAAACCAAAACAAGAAAAAAAACTTCCTTATGATGAGAACTTTTAGGATTTACTCTGACAACTTCCCTATATGTCATGCAGCAGTGTTAACTGCAGTCATCATGTTGTGTGTGGTATTTATCTTATAACTGGAAGTTTCTGTTTTTGAAATGATAAGCTTTTGCTGATGGAATTTTTGTTGTTGCTAACCGTTTGTTATTAAGTCCTAATTTTAAAGTTTCTTTGTGGCCCAGTATAGGATCACTTTTTGTAGACTGTGCTTAAGATTGAAAAGAAGGTTTATTTTCTATATTATGTGTAACATATTAGATATATATTAGATAATATAGATAAATTATGTATGTATTATTACTAATATAATATAGTATTTTAAAATAAAGCTGTATGGAATCTACTGATAATACTTAAGTATGCTACATCTTAGTTTTTTTCTCTTTTTGATCTATGAAGTTTTGATACTCATTAGCTTCTCGTGCCAATTTATGTCTGTTTTAATTTAAAAATCTTAATGCTGTCTTGTTCCATAGATGGAACTTTTATTAATGTAAAAGAATCCTCTCTTCTATTTAAAGCTTTTTTTGCCTCAAGTTCTGTATGTAATGTTAATTTGCCACTTGTTTATTTTTCTTCACATTGTTACCTATCAAGCCTTTGCCAGTTTTATTACCCTCAACCTTTTTCTGTTGTTTAGGTTTGATTCTTATAGATAGCATATATTGAGACTTAATCTGAATGGTTTTTAGTAGTTATAACATAATTTATTTACATATATTGCTATATCTGAGGGGTTTTTACTTCTATTTTATCCTCTTATTTTAGACTATCTATCCTCTTATTTTAGACTGTTTATAATGTGTTCTTTTTGTTTTCTTTGTTTCGTTAGTTTCCTTTGTTATTTTGATCAAGTTTTCTTTGTTCCTTTATTCTTCGTGAATTAAAAGATTTTAGTATGCTAATTAAACAGTTTTACTTGATCTACCTCTATATTCAACATATTAATATAAGAACTTATGTATCTCTATTAAAAATGAAAAGTATGGTGGTTGAAATGTTGCAGATTTTAGCAGGCTTAAATTCTTCTCTGTTCTACTCTCCTTCATTCCCCCGACACCCCCTTCCATGTCTTGTTAAAATAATCTGGAATTTCATTACCAGTTACTTTGTTTTAAACTATGCAGTTTCTTTTTTGTAGTAAATTTTTTCATAATATTTGCATTGAATTTCATAACCACATTAATTGTTACTTAAATGTTCATTGTTTTCTTGATTTCACAGCTTACTAGTATTTCTTCGTTATACCACATCTTCCCTGGAATTTTTCATTCTGATTTATCTTTATCTTTCTTGTGGCTTTTATCTTTAGTTCTTTTTAATTGACAATATTTATTTTTTTAATAAATCTTCCACAAAGTATTTTTTCCCATTGTGCCTGAAACTTGAGCATATTGATTTTAATTAAATGGATATGGTCAAATAATCATTTTTTCAAGGCCTAGGTATGTTTTTGAAAATGTTGGGATAAAGCAGGGGTAAACACTTCTGATGATTTAACCTTTACAAGGTAATTGTTGGTTGATTTCAAATTTGAATTTTACTCTCAATCACCAAGAGTAATTATTTTTCTTCTAGGTCTAACTCGCTCCCTCTTTTCTTTTTTCATTCTTTCCTTCCTTCCTTCCTTTCAGCCATTCTCATCACTGCTGATTGATTTTTGAGTTTTGTTATGTCAAGTATAAATTGTGTCCATTCCATTGCCACTTTTACTGGTGTGTTATAATTTCCACCTATAATTGAATATTTTAGGCTTAAAGGAAATATTTTCGTCCTGAATGTTTTAAAAACCTGAAAGAAGGAAGGGCCTAAATCAAGGGCCAAGTATAGTGTGATATTGTTAAGGTAGTCAAAAACAGAAATAATTTCATAGGAACAAAAATATTTTTTCATGAGTTTGTATTTTTCTTTGGAGTTTTTAAATGTCTTATTAGGATATCCATTTTTGTTGATCAGTATTAGTAGTTCACATTATTCTGATATTAGGGTCTTTGAATAGATTGATTTTTGCAACCTGTGTTACACAGCAAAAGATTATTTGTTCTGGATATTCTCAAGCATATAATTTTATTTGTGACTTGATCTCTCCTAAGATTTCTGATTTGTACCTTACCAAGTCCTAGGAGGAATGGCAAGTTAAACATGAGAATTGTTTCTTTTAATAATTTTTTTCTTTGTAGTTAGTACAATGGAGACGTAGAAAATTTAGAAGTATTATGTCTCTGACAGAGTATGTATGTATGTATGTATTTATTTATTTATTTATTTATTTGAAGTATAGTCAGTTTACAATGATGTGTCAGTTTCTGGTGTACAGCATAATACTTCAGTCATACATGAACATACATGTATTCATTTTCATATTATTTTTCACCATAAGTTACTACTACTATATTGCATATAGTTCCCTGTGCTATACAGTATGAAGTTGTTATCAATTTTATATACATATATTATGTATTTTCAATTGAAATGTAGTTGATGTACAATATTATGTTAGTTTCAGATGTATAACATAGTGATTCAACATATAAATACATTATGAAATGATCATCACAGTGAATCTAGTAACCATCTCTCCTCGTATAGAGTTACTACAATATTATTGATCATAATTCTTGCTGCTGTGTATCACATACCGTGACTTAGCTTATTTTACGATGGAAACTTTGCACCTCTTAATCCCCTTCACAGAGTACTTTTAACGTGACATTTTTCTTTATTTTAAAGATTATAAACTTTTTGCCATACTTTTTGGAGCACTTCCCTGGTGGCCAGTCCCATTCTAGAGGAGAAGCCCCCACTTAGGAGCTGACCCAGAAAACAGTAATTCAGGACAGAGTCTCAGCTGAGCAGTGATTTAACCCAGCCTAGAGAGAGAAGGTGGTCTCAGAAATTCAGACCAGTTAGTCAGCGACAGTGACAATGGTGGTGTGTGAGAAAGCGAGGGCCATTGGAAGAGTTAGATTCTCCCTTTTTGTTGATATAAAAAATGGTCCTGGTAAGAACAATTTTGTAATAGGTAACATCCTTAAAACAGAAACTTGAACCAGATTTCATTATTGAAATACGCCTGACTTGCTGCCTCTGGGGAACTTTGTGATGTGCTCTGTAAAGCTTACCACTTTGAATTCATGGACCTTTTAAACCATTATGTATGGAGAGCATTTTAGGTGTTCAATATTGTGCAGAGTAACAGAAATTAGAAGATAACGTTGTTCATCGTAAGATTTTTCTAACAATCTGTTCAGTTTTTCAAATGGTAAATTTTTTCTTTGCAATTATTAATATCATTATCATGTTATATAAAATGTCTCACTTACCTTCTTGATTATCGCCAAAGGTTACAATCTATAAGGTGTCATTTTGAATATTGGTAAATACAAGACATAACCTCTAGGGCTATTTGATAGAGAATTTTATTTCTGAGTACAAACTAATTAACCATACAAGGCAGAACAATTTAGGCAGTAAATAGTGGATAAGTGGAAATGGCCCAAGAATTTGAATGAATAAATTAAAACTATAGTATTACCTAATAACAAGCACTTTTTAAAAACAGCTGTTCTGAACTTCAAAAACAACATCTGTATCTTCCTTTATTTCTTCATCCCCTACTCTTTAACACACTTGCATTTAGATCTGTTTCCTTATTACTTTGTTTAGTTACTTGAAAGATCACTGGTGTTCTTAATGCTAACTCCAGAGGCTTTTTCTGCCCTTACCAGCTTTCCTTTTGATACATTTGACACTGTCAACCTCCCCTTTCCCTTGGCTTCTTTGGCATGTAACTGTGCTCATTGACTATGCCCACTCTCTAAACTGTACCTTTTTTGTATTCTTCCCTGCCCCTTGTTCTCAGAGTGGAATCTTTGAGTTGAGTTCAGTCTGGGGGCTTCTTCCATTTATTCTCTGCCACTCGGACGGCTTCCCTTAGCATCAGGACTTGTGTTCCCCAGCAGTCTTGCCCTCTTACCTGAGCTCAGTTGCCCTCCCGCACAGTAGTTTGCACAGGTTACAAAGTGCTTCAACTCTCGGTAGCTATTTAATATTACAGACAATAGATGTCACCCTCCACCTTATATTTTATTTTAAATTTCACTTTCATTCTTTTAATGCCAGTACATTCACGTGTCAAAATTCAAAAGCTACAAAATGATATGCAGTAAAATATGTCCCACTTACTGTCCTGCCATCCACTCAATTCCTTTGCCCAGTAGCAACCAATGTCTAATTTCTTATATGTTTTTCCAGAGGTGTTTTATCTGAAAATGACAGTTCTGTATAAATCTTTACCCCCACTTTACAGACAAAGAAGTTGAGGCTCAAAGATTTCAGTAATTGGCTCAGATCACAGAGATGATAAGTGGCAGAGCCAGAATTCTAATGCGAGTCTTTCAATTAAAAATCTGCTTCGTCTCAGATTCCAAATGCCTGGTGGATATTTCTTCTTGGACTTCATATCTCTTCCTGTGTTCGGTTATTCTGTTAAAATTAGCTTATCCACATAAATTCTCAGTCTTCATCAATGGAATCAACATTCTCTGGCCATCAGGTTTGAAGTTTTGTAATAGCAATTGAATCCTACTTGTTCATTCCGTTGTATATAATCCCCTTCAGAGCGTCTCTCACATTCACCCTCTGCTCTCTGTTTCTACCCCAAGTTCTAGTTCAGGCCATCATCAGTCACAGCCTCCCTGAAGTACTGCTGTAGACTACAGGATGGCTCCTTAACTCAGCTTCCTTTAGTAACTTGTTCTGTTTACCATTGCAGAGTAATCTCCCCAGCACCTTAGATGACATCATTCCTCTCCAGTGGCTTCCTTATCCTTTCTCACCAGGTTTAAATTACTCTGCCTGATTTTCAAGACCCTCTACGGTCTGGCCTGATCTTCCCTACTCTCTCTTAGCCTTTGTCCGTTTGAGATGTGTCTCCTCTTAGGCCACAAATAAACGCTTCATATTCTGGCCTAATCGTCCCAGTTCTTGTTTGCGTCACCTGGACTATCTTCCCTTCCATGACCAGAAACCTACTTTATCTTTCAAGTCTGTTGCCGTGCCTTCCACAGTAATGTTTGCTGCTGCTATTTTTGTTATTAACTAGGTTTTTCTTTCAGTTGGAAAATTATGTGCACATGATAAAAATTTCACAGAGTTCAAAGGTGTATAGTGAGCAAAACGTAAGTCTGTCGTCCATCTCTTCCCTCAGGTCTCCTCTGCAGAGGCGCTCACTAGTCTTTTATGGATCGTTCCTGAATTTTTTCATCCATGTGCAATCATGTGTATGTCTCATTTTTTCTCTGTACAAATGAAAATATACTCCATGCATGTTCTGGACTTTTTATCACTTAAGAATGCATCTTGGGAAACATCTCATATTAGCATATAGATCGACTACATTCTTTTACCATCTGTGTGGGACTCTTATTTTATTCCCAAACCCCCACTGATGGACATTAGAGTTGTTCCCAGTATTTCTACCGTTGCCATTTATATTGCTACATTGACTAGTTTGTTTAAAAAAAAAAGTTGCTTTGTGAACATGAATTTCTAAAGGAGATTTGGGAGCTCAATGATATATACATAATTTCTATATTTAATGCCAGTTACTCATCAATGAGATTTACACCATTTTACCTTTCTATCAACAGTGTGTGTGAGTGCCCATTTCCCCACACTGTTTTCGAAAAGTGTCGTGGATTATTAAACTTTAATCTTGGCCATTTGGATTGGTGAAAAGCAACTCTTCTTTTAATTTAAATGTTTCAAACTATGAGGTTTAACATCTTATACTTAAAAAACATTTGTATAATTTTTTTCTGTGAACTGCTGATTTTTCTTTTGGGTTGGTTTCCTGTTCATTAGTAGGAACTTTTTATATATTAAGGTTATTGGGCCTTTGTTGATCTCACATGATAGGAATTTTTTTCCAGTTTTGTCAATTATCTTTTTACTTTTTCTTTTCCCATGTTAACTCATATTACTATTACTTTTTACAGTTTTGTTTTTTATTTGGCATTAAAAAGAAATAAGAATCTAGTTTTACTTTATCCAGATGACTGTCCAGTTGTCCTTGAATTGTTTATTGAATAGTCTCTCTGATTTGAAATGCCATTATCATAAATTCTGTATGATTTGAATCTATTTCTGGGACCAATTCTTACTGATTACTGTCCACAAGTAATAAAAACTTACTTGTTTTTTATAGGTTTATTACACATTTTAATATTTGGTAGGACTTGTTTTGTCTTTCATTTTACTTTGTCGTAATTTTCTGCATATTTTCTGGTTTTTATTTTTCCATGTAATCTTTAGAAATAGATTATCTGAGTTCCCCCTCCCCAGGATTTTGTTGATATTTTTATTGAGATCATATTAAATTTATTGTTTAACCCTTTCTGAAATTTTATTTTTAATTGTTCCCCTAGGCTTTCAGTTTTGCTCACTATCTGAAACTTTGTGAGAGAATGGGAGTTAGTTTAATAACAGGACAGTTATTTGACCATGTAATTATATACAGTAATGTCATAGAGTCCTAAGAGACTCTACATAAATGTAAGGAATGAGCCAAGAGTCACTGTACTAGGAGCATATATTCAAGGTCGACTGCAGTGACAGAAAAGCTAGCATCTTGATTTTGATAATACTTCAGACTACCTTAGTCAAGAGTAGAGTAAATGACTTGAAATGGAAGAGGATAGATAGCTCACTCACTTATTAACTAGATAGAATGCTACACTCTATTACTTAAATAAATTAATTTAAAAATACACACACACACACCCACCCTCTAATATTCATCTCTCTTGTAAGCAAAATATGTTGAAAGTTCTGCTTGTAAGAACTAAATAGTATGTAATTCATAATGATCTGAATAAAAAGTCATTCATGATGGTTTTTGTATAACAGACTTTATTTTTTACAACGGGTATAGATCTATAGAAAAAGAGAGGAGATAATACAGAGGATTCCCAGATACCCACATCCTTGTTCCTTAATTACTGATATTTTACATGAGTATGGTGTATTTTTTATAGTTAATGAACCAATTTTGATACATTATTAATTATTATAAGCCAGAGCTCGTACTCTGTCCTGGTTTCTTTAGTTTATACCCAGTGTCTTTTTTTCTGTTCCAGAATCCCATCTAGGGTACCACATTATGTGTAGCTAACCTGTCTCCTTAGGTTCCTCTTGACTGGCGGTTTGACCTAAGTTTTTTATCATGGAAAAAAGATACAGTTTTTCTAAAAGCTAGAAAACTTAAAATGAGTAGATAATTTTAAGGTGTACTGATGTTTTAACTTCTGTGTTCCTTTCTCTTCTGCATTTCAGGCACTCTGTGAATGTGCCCTCCAGACTCCTTATGACAGCTTAAAACTTGGGATGCTGTCTGTCCTTTCCACACTGTCAGGGACCATCGCCGTCAAACATTACTTCAGCATAGCTTCAGGTAAAGAAATGAAAGGAGATAATACGTGGGTAACATGCTAATCCTTTATTCATGTTGATATTTCAAGTTGTTTCCTCTATAAAGCTTTAGAATTAGGGAAGGTTTCAATTTCATACTCTGTTGTATGCTGTATTTCAAAGTGATTTCTTAACTAATTCCTATGATAATAAAATCTTGCATCCTTGGTCTTAACTCAAGGGTTTTCATAGATTTGTGCTTTTTTGCATTTTATATGGGTGAAATAATATTTTTGAGGGTGCTTAAAATAGCTGGTTTGCTTTTGTGTGTCTCTGACTCAAATTGCCCTTTGGATTTAAGTACATTTCAAAGGCCAACTGGTGGTGAATTTTAAAAGCAAATGTCATTTGCTCCCTTTTAGGCATGTATTATCCCTCTGGAAAATGATTAAATAAAAACTTACTCCAGTTCAGTAATGCTTTCCTGGTTGCCTATTCAAGATGATTTAACTCCAGAATGCCTTTATTAATGCCCTATGAGGAGCTTACTTACATAACAGAATTAAGGCTTAATTTTTTTGTTGTTTTTTTTAGTGCAATTTTTGTGAAATCTCTATTGCTTCCTTTTCTATTCAGTTAATTTGTTTTGAATTAATTAAAAAACTACACTGTGCATTTGTCTTTTTTATGGCTTCACAGCATGTAAACTTTCTGAGTAAAGGAAATTCCCCACCATGTAAATCTTAATAGGAAGCTGAAAAGACCTGATACTCTATTGCCAAGCCTCCTGCCAGCTAGGGTACACACATGTGGCATGGGCTCAACTGATCATTTTCATACTACAAACTAAATTGGGAGCCAATAACAAGAAGTAGAGATGTGGGGGAATCCACTCTGGTGATACAGCAATGACCACAGCAACATCCAGTTTCCAGGATACACTGTAGCAGGAATGTCTGCTCCGTCTAGTACCTTTGGCAGTAATATAAGCTGTGACATCAAGGAACAGTAACAATGGTGGTAATGTCTTCACTGGACTAGTTCCGTGCATGGTTTGGGGTATGAACGTGATTAATGTCTAGCCTCAACTTGTTCCTGTCCATCTTAGTTTTGAGCCTTTCCAGTAATTCTGTGAGGTACCTCTGTGTTAGTTATCTGTTGCTACATAATAAATCACTTCAAAACTTAGTGACTTAAAAACCACCATTGTTTCGTTCTGATTATCAGCAATTTTGGCTGGCCTCAGCTGGGCAGTTCTGTTGGTCTCATCTAGGCTCCCTCATGAGACTGCAGTCATCTGCAGCCTTGACCAGACTGGATGGTCTAAGGTGGCCTCATCACCAGCTCGAGGTTGGAAAGGCTTTCAGCTGAGACACCTTGGTCTCCTCCTTGTGACTCTCGGCGGGCTAGCTGGGGCTTGTTGACATCATGTTCTTAGGGTTCTAGCAGCAGCCAAAAGAAGACAAGTCACCAGCATACAAGCACTTTTTAACCTTTTGTTTATACATGTTTTTTAATGTCTCATTGGCCAAAGCAGGTTACATGGCCAAGCCCAGATAGGTGGGGAAATAAACACTTCTTGATGCAAGGAGTTGGAAAATTACATTGCAGAGGGGCATGCCTACAGGGGATAAGAGAGATTATCACAGCTTTTTTTTTAATCAACAATCTTTCTTATACCGATTGTGCTTTCAATAAATTCTTTTTCTGCATGAAGCAGTCAGTCTCAGTTTCTTAGCTTGCAGTTATTATCCTTGACTGATGTCACATTTTGAAAGGGCTACAGTAGGCAGAGTTATTATTTTACCTTATAATTTATGAGAGCCTTCCCATACAAGGTCTCATTGCTTCTGTACAAGTAATCTTTCAAGTGAGGCACAGGCAAGGGAGTTTATAAGAATTGAAAGTGAGGCTCACGGAGTTTCAGTGATCTGCCCAAAGTCACATACTTATGAAGTGTCTGAGCCTAGGCCTGAGCCCAGGGATTCTGACTCAGGATTCTTTTTTATACTAAACTGACCTAGATACGAAATGACTTTCCTTTTCTTTATTTTTTAATTCCAAAGACCTTTACAAGCATTATGTCAGGTTATAATATTCAGGTACTTCTCAAGCTAAATATTTTATTTGTCCTTTTACTGAATTTTATTAAATTGCAGTTTGTATATGGAATTAAGCAAAAGGCTTAAATAACCAGATTAAGTAATGTTCACAAGAAATGAAAGTCAGGGATTTTTCAAAGTTACATTCTTTCCATAGATAATAGCAAATGTTTAAACATATTTTCATTGATTAGATTTGTAGTATAACTAGGATAAATAGTTTGTAAAGTGAACTTAAATTTAGTGTGTCTAAATTATCCCTAACAAATGGCTCTTAAGCATATAAGATGTTCATTGTCACACATACCTAAGCAAAATGCAAATTAAAACAACACTGAAATGCTTAACCAATTCATCAGATTGGTAGAGATTCAGAAGTTTGATAACATGCTGTGTGGACCAGGGTATGGGTATAGCCTCTCATCCACTGCTGATAGAAATGTAAGTTATTAAACTTCAGCATAGGTAATTTGGAAATACTCATCCAAATTATAAATGCATCAGAAATTCCCTCTGTAGGAATTTCTCCTACTAATTTATTTGCACATTTGAACAATGACATATGTATGAGGTTGTTCATAGCATCATTGTATGTAATAGCAAAATGTTGTCCATCAATAGGGGATATGGTAGCATAAGACGGTCTATCAATAGAGAACTCATTACTCATGACTCATTACATAAGCTGCAATAGAAATCAATGCAATTTACTAAGAAGAGTATGTGATGTGGAGGAATCTCCATGATAGTATGTTTAGAGGGAAATAGCTCAAGGTGCACAACAATGTGTAAAAGGGGAAAAAAAGAAAGGAATATATGTTTGCAAATTCATGGACTCTTGGAAATGTTACACAAGAAACATAACATTAGGTGGACCAGGAAGACTTTCCACTCACTTTTTACCTTTTTCTTCTGTGAGTTGAACCTTTTGAACCATGTGAATTTATCTTAGTAAATTATTTCTAAATTAAAAAATTAAATTGAAAATAGTAATTTTATCCCTAAAACAGTTAACATAGAAAAGTGCTAAAAAATGTTAAATTTTAAAGGAAGAATATTGGCAGTATCTACTTACCCTGATCATGTCTGAATTTTTTACTTATATTGGTGCGCTTAGGGGAAAAAGTTTTTTTAAAGTATTCCAGAAAGTTAACAATAAGGTCATGCTGGTTTGTGGGTTTGGGGATGATTTTTGGTTTTTTCTTTGGAGTTTTCTGGGTTTTTTCAAGCTTTCTTTAGTGTCTTGATGAGAAGAAAATAAAGGAAAAAGCAAGTTGCAAAACATGTTTGTAAATTTATAGATGCATCTGCGTTGTCCATATCAATGGGCAAGAAAAAGAATAGAAGAAATACAGTTTCCACAGTTTTATAAAAATGAACTTATAGTTTCATGTTTCAAATGTTTTACCTATTTAAAAAACACTGAGGCTTTACCTAAGCTAGTGATTGTATGTTAAACTGGAAATCAGTAAGGTAACCATATGCCCCACACTGCCTGCGGTAGTCTTGGTTTTTCCCTGATGTTATTAGTAACAGTGTACCCTTCAAACGTCAAAAAATATGATTGTCCTTGGTATAAAAGACAAGGTTGAAGTTGATAGGAATCATGGAAAACAAAGCGGGGGTGGGGGGCAGATAAGATTTAATCCTGATTTTTCTCGAAGTTCACTCACTTATAACTGAGAGCTTCTCCACTATAAATAAAAATATTCACAACATAAACCTTATGATGCAGAATTTCAAGTGTGAATTTTAAAAATTACTGCAAACTATAGGATAGAATTTAACATGTAAAGTACAAGGGTAGTGCACAACTAACAGATTTTATGACTTTGATGGCAAGATGCTTAAAATCTTGAGCCTTAATTTTTTTCTGTAAAAATAAGGCGTTGACTCAGATGATCCCAGAATCCTTTCCACTAGTATAGCTATCTGCCAGCAATTGAGGTGGAAACAGCAAAACTTAAAATTTTTGTTTCTCTTTTCTTTCCTCTCTTGAACGTGAGATTTTATCCGACCAGAAGGCTACAGTGACATCCATTTTAATGAGAATCCATTTGACCTCCCAAGACACAATCTGTAGTTGTTTTGGCTTTTGAACTGTATTCTTTGGTCTGTATTTTTGTGAGAATTTTGTAGATCCTAATCATTATAGAACCATTAGTATGTACTTACTCTAGATTCTTTGACAGGAGAAAAAGAAGCAGTGATGTATATTGATGATGGGGTAGAGGGTAGAAAACTTTGTTGAAGTTTATTGTGAGAGATTTTTCTCTTGAAAATGATAAAAATGAACTCGTAAGCTCAACTGCTTTTGAACCATGTAAATAAATTAAATCTGTGCTACTTTTCTCTGCTTGTTTAGGAAATGTGGGTTCTTCCCCTAGATCCTCTGATTTAGTTAAATTAGCCCAGGAGTGCTGTTACCATAATAACAGGGGCATTGCAGCTCATGGAGTGAGAGTCCTAACTAATATAACTGTCTCTTGTCAAGAAAAAGGTAAGTTTGACCGAGATTGGTATTATATGTAAACTTTTAGATTGGAGTTTGGCCAGAATCCTGTGTGTATTTGTTTTTTTAATCCCTTATTGTTTTTAGCCTGTATGCTTTTATCTCCTAGTTGCCTTCTCCTGAATGTTCTTAGGGCAGATTTTTCTCAAGACTACTTAATATTCTGGGAAAAAAAATGAGGCCTTTGGGATTGTGGAATTGAAAGGTTTTATGGAGCCTTGCCCGTTTCCTCCGAGTGCTTACGTTCGCATGTACGGTACCATGGCTCAGAGATGCTTATGACTGTCCGGTGGTTATCAGTTTGTTCACCTGTAAAAAAAAATAAAATAAAATCTAGAAAATTTTGGAAAAAAAATATCTGAAGTTATCAGTGGGCTTAAATACCTAGGGGCAAATGAATTAACAGAGCAATGTGATTAAATTTTCATAGAATTTATCTCTGTTTATCTATAGCATTAAACTGATTTGCATAATTAAGAAGTACGTGCATAGAAAATAATGCATATATTTTTATTCTTAATATCTTTTGACCTAAAGACTTGAGGAAGTTCCTGCTGGTGTTCAAAAACAGGAAATGCATTTTGGATATTTCATCTGTTTCACTGCTTATTTTGATCTTTGTTAAGGATCATAAGATCCGCAGTCCTTCCTGTCCCCACTAGGCTTCAGCACCACTTGTTACTAGCACCTTTTTTTCCCTAGCATCCTGGCCTTCACTAGACACTGTTTGCCAAGCCCCTGCACTAACTCAGGAGACATTTCTTTAAGTTTTATGTTGATTCTGATTTGAATAGCTAAACTTGTTTTATGTTTGGCATAATAGTAAGTATTTTCTATCAGGTAACACAGAAAATTTCTGTATGTTCTCAAAGCTGGCATATATTAACCTAAATATGGTTAAGTAGTATATTCAGAACTTACTATTACCTTTAGAGAAATTTTTAGCACAAAGGTAGTAAAAAGATGGTGTAGTACTACTGTTGGTAAGACATGTAAGAGGTTCATTCCTTATGGTCTGGCTTAAAACATTAATAAGATTAAGTGGAGTCTTGATTACTTCCTAAAAGTGGTTCCAATTTCATGAGAAAGTTACATCCTAGGTGAAAATAGACCTGCACGATTTATGTCTAGTTTGGAAGACGTGCTACATGGTTTGCTGTTCTTAGTATTTTCTTTAGCTAAGCTGGTGACACTACTTCAGTTAGGTTTTATTTATACCTTTGTGGCTTTAGATCTTGATTTAATGTATGTGTGTTTATTTTTTAAATTATGTTAGTTTCAGGTGTACAACATTGATCCAATATTTGTATATACTGAGAAATTATCACCATAAGTCTAGTTAATATTTGTCACCATACATAGTTGTAAAATTTTTTTTTCTTAGATGAGAACCTTTAAGATCTACTCTCCTGACAATTTTCAAATATGCAGTAAAGTATCTTTAACTATAGTCACCATGCTTTACATTATATCCCCACAACTTATCTTATGACTGGAAGTTTGCACCTTCACCCATTTTGCCCAGCCCCCATTCCCTACCTCCCACCTCTGGCAACCACCAACCTTTTCTCTGTATCTATGAGCTTGGTGTTTCTTTGTTCTAGATTTCATATATAAATGAAATCATACAGTATTTGTTTTTCTATGTGTGACTTTTTTTACTTAGCATAATGCCCTCAAGGTCCATCCATTGTCGCAAATGGCAGATTTCTCTCTTTTATTAAAAAAATGGCTGAATAATATTCCACTGTATATATGCACCACATTTTCTTTATATATTCATCCATCAGTGGACATTTGGGTTGTTTCCATAGCTTGGCTATTGTAAATAATGCTACAGTGAACATGAGAGTGCATACGTCTTTTCGAATTAGTGTTTTTGCTTTCTTCAGATAGCTACCCAGAAGTGGAATTGCTGGATTGTGTGGTAGTTCTATTTTTAATTTTTTGAGTAGCCTCCTACTGTTTCCGTAGTGACTGCACCAATTTACATTCCCACCAACAGTGCACAAGTGTTCCCTTTTCTCTATGTCCTTGCCAACATTTATTATTTTCTGGCTCTTTGATAATAACCATTCTAACAGATGTAAGGTGACATTGTGATTTCAGTTTACATTTCCCTAATAGTTAGTGATGTTTAGCATCTTTTCATGTACCTGTTGGCAACCTGTATGTCATCTTTGGAAAGATAACTGTTCAGATTCTCTGCCCACTTTTTAAAGCACATTGGGGTTTTTTGCTGTTGAGTTGTGTGAGTTATATTAACCCCTTATCAGATATATGATCTGGAAGTATTTTCTCCCATTTGGCAGGCTGCCTTTTTATTTTGTTGATGGTTTTCTTTGCTGTGCACAAGCTTCTTAGTTTGATACAATGTATATATTTTTATAATCTTCAATAAAGTGGTGGAAATATAGAAGTCTGAAGATAGCATTTGCATTTCAGAAGTAATGCCGCATGTACTTATTGAGGAAAGTTAGCTTTACGCATTGAAGTGTCTCTTAAATCTTTGACTCCTTAATGTTTTTTTCTTGTAAGTGTGTATACTTAATCTTCTCTATTTGACCACTAAAAAACCTTGTGTTTTTCCTCTAGACCTTTTGGCACTGGAACAAGATGCTGTTTTTGGCCTGGAATCCCTCCTGGTACTTTGTAGTCAAGATGATAGCCCAGGTGCTCAAGCCACTTTAAAGGTGAAAACATCCATTATTTTAATATAATGCCTGTTTTCATTGCCTGAAGTGTGAATTGGCAATGTCTCTGCAAAGGGTCTGATAGTAAATATTTTAAGTTCTGCCTACAGGGTACTTTCTGTCACAACTACTCAGTTCTACCATTGTAGGACAAAAGTAGCTATGGATAGTTGTGGTTAAAAAAAAAAAAAAGGAAGAGTGATGATATGGCTGTGTTCCAGTAAAACTTTATATTTACAAGAACAGGCAAGATTTGGCCCAAGTGCAAGTTTGTCAACTGCTGGCTTAAACAAATATTTGCCTTTGATCTTCACTTCCAAAACCAGCATTTTGAGCGTTGTTATTCCAAAAGATAGACAAAGTAAAAATTTGAGCTTTGGCCTATTTTGCCATCGGTTGAAAGTGTTTATTAAGTTGTAGTAGATACATATGATGGTCCTAGATAATGTAAAGCAAAGCTAAACAGAGCTCCTGCACTTTTGGAAGTTTATACTCTGAGGTAACACTGGTAAGATCACAAATAACTGATTAAATTACTGCAACCAAACTCATAGATGTGGGAGTGTATACTAATTTCTAGAGTATAGAAAGCCCTAGTTTTTAAGCAAAGTGAAGAATGACAAAATTTTCACTTTCATGTAATTATAGAATCATCTTAGAGCTATTTAAGATTTTTTTAAATGTGAAATGAGGCTATTACTGGAGTGAAACATGAAATATAATTTTTGATGGTACAAAATAAGAAAAATAGGATTAATAGAAGTAAAAGACTGCTAGGTAGACATTGGAGAATGTAAGAACTATAGCTTGTATAAGGTATAGTTTGAGGGAAGTCGTGACTGACTTTAGCATGTTCAGAAAAGGAGGGATATGGTCATAGTGATGAATAATAAAGGTATTAGTACCATTAAAATAAAACTGATAACCAGGAGGTGGTGAAGGAAGTAGGCAGCATGTGATTGGTAAGTCCCTGGGATTGGAACCACAATACATTTATTTAAAAGGTTTAAAAAGAAAGAAAGCAAACCAAAACCTCTTCCCACCAATTGTAGATGTCAGTAAAACACTGGACTCAGCCCAGTGGGACATGTGTAACTGGCCGAGAGAGCTCCCATCTAGAGGATACTGATATTTATGTAAGGGACTATAATACCAAGCAGAATGCAGCAAGTTCTCTGGTAGTATAAACAGAAGTGCAGTGTGCAGTTCTAATGAGACAACAGAGTGGGGAGTGATCAGTTTCAACTAAAGATATTAGGGAAGACTTGAACAAGTAGATGCCATATGAGTTGAGCCTTGAAAGATGGAATAGACGTTCAGTATTGAGGAAAGATCATTTGAACCCGAGACCACTGTTGTGAAAGCAGAAATGTTCTTGGTATGTTGGAAGAATAAGGAGCCCACTATGGCTGGATGATGTAATGTGAGATTAGAGAAGTAGTTTGTGGCTTGATCATGGAGGATATCAAATATCATGGGAACTTTGGCTTGATTCTGTAAGTAATGAAATACTAAAATTTTAAGTAATGGCCATGCTCTAACTGTTGTTGTAATTATTATTGTTATTTAAATATGTCCTGTATATCACAGGGAACTGTGTTAAATATCTTGTAGTAACCTTTAATGAAAGGAATGTGAAAACATGTATGTATGTATATGCATGGCTGGGATATTGTGCTGTACACCAGAAATTGACACATTGCAACTGACTGTACTTCAGTCAATCAATAAATAAGTCTGTTATGTGCCAAACTTTATTGAAGGCTTGTATGTACGTTTCTTTCAATCTTCACCATAACTCTAGTGAAATTTGTTCTCCTCTTATAGTCACAAGAAAATTAAGTCTCAAAGAGAAAAAAGTTGTTCAAAGACACCTAGCCAGTAAAGGGCAAGGTGGCCTTAAACTCTGGGTCTGTCAGACCGTAAGGACATCATTGTTCTTCCTAACACGCACTGAAAGCTACATGGTTGTAGCATGAAGGATTAGTTAATGGGCCCATCTTGTCAAGAGATTGGACTTAGGGAGACACTTATGTTGTGGTACAGAGAACAGAAAGGAGCTTAGGAGGTTAATATTAGACTTGACAAAAGTGGAAATGACCAGATTTAGCAGTTTGTTGGCTATGTAAGTGAGAAGGCTTCTGGGTTTCTAGTTTGGTGGCTGGGATTTAAGTGATGCCATTAAGTGGCCTGAATAGAATCTCTAAGGCCAGTTGGTTCTTAGATTTCTATTGAGAAATACAAGGGAAAGTTTGAAGGCTTCTCCCTACCTCCATGTGCTAAAGAGTCACCTAGGGCACTGGCACTCTTTTAAAACTGCAAAGTCTCAGTAACCCAAACACACACACACACACACACACACACACACACACAAAGTCAATCCATTAAGCTGGGATTTGGGGATGGATAGGGCCCAAGAATCTCTATCTTTATGGTCTTTATCTGTGTCCTGGGAGATGCTGGCGTAGGCCTACAAACCGCACTTTAGAAGCGGTTCTTGAAAAGTAGCAGAAGTGCAGTCATAGTGACATTCGGTTTGGCATATATTTGGCTCTTTCGGTATTCTTCTTTATGATTTCCGTCTCAAGTTTTAGATTGAGTTGTCTTAGATTAAAGTTAGTAGTTAACGTATAATCTTGTCTTGTTATTTTAGTTTTAAACATGGTGCACTTTGCCGATCTTAATATGGGTTCAACATGTCAAGTGTTTCTTACGAAGAAGAGTGTTAGGCCTCCAAAAATCCTTTTCCTTGATTTTTCCTAGTAACTTGTAGAGTTACTTGCTTTAAAGCTTCACTTCATACCTTCAAAATGTAACTGGTCCATTTTCTGTTCAATGTGCAGACTGCTCTGAATTGTATGGTGAAGCTGGCCAAGGGCAGGCCCCACCTCAGCCAGTCGGTGGTTGAGACCTTGTTGACTCAGTTGCACAGTGCTCAGGACGCCGCCCGCATCCTCATGTGCCACTGCCTGGCTGCCATCGCCATGCAGCTGCCTGTTCTGGGCGACGGGATGCTCGGTGACCTCATGGAGCTCTACAAGGTGATCGGACGATCAGCCACAGACAAGCAACAGGAACTTCTGGTAAAGAGCCACTTTTCAAACCTGCTGTGGATGAAGAGGATCTGGTCTAGTGGGAATTACTTTAAGAAGTCAACGTTACTGTTTGACTTAACCTGTTGTTTATTTTGCTTTTTAGGTTAAAAGTAATTAGCTAAGACCAAGGGCATCCTGAAGTCAAAATAGGGTTGGAACCAGGAGCTTTTTACTATTTCCACTTTGGGTATAGAAAGCCACATCTAGTTCAGATATAAAACTGCTTTCTTCCTAAGCCCCGTCAAATCAGCTTAGTGTAGCTAAAGGCTTCAATCTGATATTTTTGTTTTATTACAAAGGACAAAATGAAAATGAAGGGTTTTGGGTTTTTTTCTTTTTAATACAAAGCAAATAAATAATGAACCAGGTCCTGTTTTGTATTTCCAAATATATAAGTTAAAGGCCTGACAATATCAATGACCATAGATTAACCCAGTTCCTCTTTGCCAATCCAGGACCTCTTTAGCTGCGTAGGATCCAGTTTAGGTTTTAGTACATTCCTGGGGTTGGGAAAGGTACATGCTTAGAAAAAATGGAAGGCATGGAAGCTATATGATAGTGTTCAGTTGAAGTTCTCCAGGGCTGAGAGTAGACTACATTCCAGATAGACATAAATTAGATGTAAGCTTTAAGTTGGCCACTGCATATTGTTTGTGGTCCTCTGACTTTATGGCTTGGGAAAAAGCATAATGAAATTTCTTACTCATGCCAGTTTTATGTTTAATCCTGCAGGGGGCATTGTGTAAAAGATTGTCCCCATCTCATCATTTGCTATCAGGAAAGGTTAGCCTGATGACAGACAAAGTGGCAGTGGTTGTGCGAATCATGCAGTTATCACCGTGTGTACGGATCTTTGTATGTGTCAGCTTTGGAGTACCGAGAAGCACTTAGCCAAGTTTATTTTTTATTGAAGCAACATTTTCTGTTAATGTTCTTTATCCCTTTTTTGTTAGTACTACTTCAAAGCAGTTTTAAATTATGAAACATAATATTCAAAAAAGCATAAGGAATGATACAGTGAAAACTCTTGCATCCATCAGCTGGTTTAAGAAAAAAGTGTTGCCAGTACAGTTAAATTGTACCTCCCTGTGTTTTTCCCTGATAGTGTCTTCTTCCCTCCTATCAGGGTAGGTAACCACTATCCCGAATTTGTCATTTATCATTCCCATACATGTTGTTATACATTTGCTACATCAGTATATATCCTAACTAAGATGCAATCTGTTTTACATATTTTTAACTTTATGTGTTATCATACGTGTAACCTTTTACATTTTGCTGACTAACCTTTTACATTTTGCTGACTTCTGCCTATTTTGTGTCAATCATCTTTACTGATGAGTGTATTTCTAGTTTATCCATTTCAGTGCTCTATGGTATTTCATTGTGTGGTTATGTCATAGCTTATTTATCCATATTTATGGGTATCGTTTCTAGTTATTTGCTGTTATACACAATGCTCTGAGCAATGGATTAAATTGCTAGTGACTTCAAAGGGGAAATTTAATAGATGTCAAAGAAAGACAAATTTTGTTACTCTTTGGTAGACTAGTTTTTGACCCTTTTGGGTAAAGTTATCTATGACATTGGATAGAGTCACATGTTTTTCTTGACTTATTTCTTGCTCATTGTTAGGTGAGCTTGGCCACTGTGATTTTTGTAGCCAGTCAGAAAGCACTGTCTGCTGAAGTAAAGGCAGTGATTAAGCAACAGCTTGAAAGTGTCTCCAATGGATGGACTGTGTACCGAATTGCCAGACAGGCATCCCGGATGGTAGGTATTGTCCTTCTGTGGAAACTGGGTTGGTGAAAATGGCAGGTTACAAACCTTAAAACTGTGTGATTGTTACTCCTAGTCACAACTAAAGATAAAGGTGGAAGTACTTGGTAATCATGAATTGGAAAGATGATGAAAGAAAGGACCTAATATATGTTGTTATGAGATGTTCTTCAGGAATTCCAGAAATATGAGCCCTTTCTGGCTGTAGGTTTTTAGTGCCACTTTGATTTTGCCTGGTGCTCTTGTAAGCACAGTTCCCCCCACCCACTGTTTCTGTCCTCCCTTTTCATCTTTCTTCCCTCTCTATCCAACCTTGTCATTCTCATGTGGAAACAGGAAAGTTTTAGAATGCTGTTCCCTTCTCAACCATATAGAAAGCCTAACAATTTTTATTAGTTTTGTTTGAGAGGAAGTACAGAGCTTGGATTGTGTAGAATTTCTCTGGGGTGAGTCCAGAGAACAAAGTTTGGGAAGCATTATTCTGGGTGATTGAAGCACATGTTCTTATTTTACAGTGTTTCTCTAATGGGAGAAGGAGCATTAGTGACAGGACATTTCTTTTTATGCCCAACTGTCCCAAGCATCCAAACACTGCAGGACACCGAGCATCCCTCGCCCCAAGACATTAAAAAGCATCCCATCCCCCCAACAGCGACCCTTCCCTCGGTCATTTGCAGAGGGTGCCGTGCTCCGCCTGGTAACCGCCTGGTGGTGGTGTTCTCCCCACCCCACTAAGTAGCTCACACAGAATGACATACGATAAATATTTAAACTTTCTGTATTCTGAACTAAAATTCTAGACTTGAGTTCTGGTTAATTCCATTTACTTTCTCGGGAACTGTTTCGGTAAAGAACTTCAGACATTATGTTGCGTAAAAGTAGCTCAGCATATTTTCTTTGAAGAAACGCTTAGACCCGAATCTCGTAGAGTTATGTAAGGTGAGGTGTGATTGTTAAAACTTAGCCAAGGTTTGGGTT
Source organism: Vicugna pacos (assembly GCF_048564905.1). NCBI lineage: Eukaryota > Metazoa > Chordata > Mammalia > Artiodactyla > Camelidae > Vicugna > Vicugna pacos. Next base: position 12,732,452 of record NC_133009.1, on the reverse strand, counting down.
TCTCTTTTAGCTGCTACATCACCTAATTCAAGTGTAAGAACCTCATCATGCCTCCCTCCCCCCTTTTTTTTTTTTAGGGTAATCATGACATGGCCAGAGAGCTGTATCAGAGTTTGCTGACTCAGGTTGCCTCAGAACATTTCTACTTCTGGCTGAATAGTTTGAAGGAGTTCTCACATGCAGAACAGTGTCTCACTGGGCTGCAGGAGGAGAATTATAGTTCAGCACTTTCTTGCATTGCTGAATCTTTAAAATTCTACCACAAAGGGATTGCTTCCTTAACAGTAAGTCCTCTTAATTCTCCTTTGGTGACGATGACTTGTGTGACAGTGGTCCCCCTTCTTTTTTTGGGTTATCCTGTATTCACCTTCAGAAATCTGCTGATATACATGTGTTTGGCATTAAAGTAATAAATAGGACATGGAAGTAGATTGTTAACCCCTCCCCCACTTTTTAACATTCATAGATTGTTGAACATTTATCATTTTGTTTTTATCAAGTGTCAGGTACACATATGAAGAGGATTGCTGAGTCCGTGCAGGAAGGATAAGTGGAGGTAGGGTCCTCCCTTTCCAGACTCCTATGTAAGACCCCAGCCTGGATCACTGCTACTGTCAGACGCACATCCCCCACCCCATCTCACCTGGCAACTAGCTACTCGCTGAGAAACTAGAGTTTCTCACTTTGTAAATAAAAAAGAAATTACCAGGGAGTCTAGTGCCTCACTTCTTACCCCTCTGTGATATCCTCCCATGCCAAATTAACAGCCAGCTGTTTCTGTTTTTTTCTGCCAAGAAAGAAAGGCGGTTGCAGAGAGAGCAGATCCTTAACATTTCCTTGAAACTAGTTGTGTTCCTAAATAAGAACCTGTTCCCTACAATGAGCATTTTCTATATTAATGCAAACACTTTTTCCCCTTAAGAGTAAGGAGTTCATGTAATCACCTTTGAACGTGTTTAAAGTATTGTCACACGGCTTTAAAAGTTATATATATTCAGATGGGTCCATGAAACTTCTGGTCCCTGTTCATATAACTGTTTTACATTTATCACATAATCTAAAATATTTTTAATGGTGGGCCATCCAAAAAGAAATGCTTCAAAGTAGAACAAAGAATAGACATGTCCAAAAGAGAGATTATTCAGGTTACTGTGGGTGCATATCTTTTCGAGAATGAATTTTTAGGGAGAAGGGATTGATTGCTGTTTTAAAACAGCAATATAGGAGTGGCTCCCCTTCATTTTAAGGGGTAACATTGACTACTGTGATTCTCTCCTCTTGATTGTTTGAGGAAAAGATTATTGTTGCCTGTATCAGGCTAATAAATACCTCAGAAAATCAAAAGGTATGGTTATTAGCTCCAATCAGTAGGATTATTCCTTTCTCTAGTTTACGTGGAGCAGAAAATTGTTAATCATTTAGTACAATGAATAAGAACTGTGAAACAGATAGGCTCACAACACAGTGAAACAGATAGAATTAATATTATGAAAAATCCCACTGAATATTTAATAGTCTTTTAATGATTTGTGTGGTATGTGTATTTAATGAGGCTTGGCAGTAGTTAAGAACTGAATTCTGACGTAGGAAGAAAGTACTTGATGACAGAAGGCCCTTGTCTTAGTCTCCATTCTGCCATTAACACATTTTGACCTAAGGCAGGTTACTGGAACTCAAATTATCTTTAGAAATGGTGTTCCTGCATTCAACAGACCGTAAGCACTTGCTATGTGCCAAACACCGCTTTGAGGATAAAGAAAATCAGGAAATGGTTCTGCACTGGAGAATAGTCTAGAGAGGAAGGCAGTGTGATCCTTATAGTCATTTGGAACATCTCATGTTTCTGGTTATACTGTACTATCAGGGTTTTTTTTAAAGATTTTTTTAAAAAATCTGTTAATTTGACAAATGTGGATTTGATGTTCACTTTCTGTTTTTAACTGAGATGATCTGAGCATGAATTGCTCCTTTACTCCCCGACACGTGAATGATCTAATCTGAGACTGTCCAGCTATGAGGATTGTGCATTTGCTCGCTTCAACCGGACTAAACACAAGTTAAAAATTCTGTGCTCATGGGGACCCCATAGCAATGTTGGGTGTCTGATTTCCCAATACAGTGATTAGTGACAGAGTTATCTTGTTTCTTAGGAATAAAAATTGTAAAAAGTGTTTGTATTAGTTTTCTGTGCTGTGTAACAAATTACCACAAATTTAGTGGCTTAAAACAATAGCCATTTATTATTTTACAGTTTCCGTGAGTCAGAAGTCCAGGTATGATTTCGCTGGGTCCTCTTCTCATGTTGTCACAAAGTTGCAGTCAAGGTGTCAGCCAGGGCTGGTCTTGTCAGAGGCCTGGGCTCATGGTGTTGGCAGGATTCATTTCCTCACAACTGTAAAACTTGTAGAAGCTTCGTGGCCAGCAGGAGAACCTCTGACCTTCAAGACCCTCTTTTAATGGACTCACCTGATGAGGAGAGATCTACCCAGAATAATCTCCCATTTGACTAATTTAAAGTCAGTTCATTAGAGACCTAAATTACATCCTTAAAATCTATCACATTGGCCATATTCCATTAGTTAGAAGCAAGTTACAGGTTCCACCCACACTCAGAGGGAGATTATACAAGGTATGGAGACCAGGGGGCATGAATCAGAGGAACCATTTTAGCAATCTGCCTACAATCGTGGGTTATTTTTTATTTTATTAAATATTGAATCAGTATGACGCCTACATATATATTATGCAGGGTGTATTTTTAAAATATCAAATATCCTTACTTATCACCAAGTTTAGGAAATGAGACATTGCTGTTGCCTTTAAAATTCATGTGTGCCCCTCCATGTTTGTATACTGTTTCCTACCTTGCTAAGGTAACCACCATCCTGAATCATGTGTGTGCCATTCCTTTGGCTTTCTTTACAGTTTTAACATGCTTTTCTTTAACTCTTAAACAAGGTGCTGTTTTATATTGCTTGTTTTTGAAATTTACATAAAAAGGAATCATGTATTTTCCTTTGACTTGCTGTATCTAAATTATGTTCCTAAAATTCATCCGTCTTGTTGCATGAAGCTGCAGGTCAGTTTCACTGCTGTATACCCTTGTATTATATGATTATATATCAATTGATTTTTCCCATTCTAATGCTGATGGAAATTTTTATTTTTCCAGTTTTTTGCTATTAATAGGGGCAAGAGTATCCGTTACTGCTGTGAACATTCTTGTACATATTTTGATGTACCTATGTAAAGGTTTCTCTAGGAGACTGGCTCTCAACTGTACATGATTTTTAGCCCCATTTGACAGTATCTGGAGACATTTATGACTATCACAGCTTGCCAAGGTGTTACTGGCATTTAGTGGGTAAAGGCCAAAGATGCTGCTAAACATCCAACTTGCCTCAACAAAGAATTATTCATTCCAAAATGTCACTGGCAAACTGAGGTTGAATACCTTCCTCTAGGGCAGTAGTCCTCAATCAGAGCTGTGTATCTGTCCCCTGCTCCAATTTAGAAATGTGTGAGAGTATTTCTGTTTGTCCCAGTGATGGAGGGGTTAGAGGGACTGCTGCTGGTCTAACAGTCAGTGGCTGGAGATGCTTAATCTCCTGAAATGCTGAGGATACTCCTGCCCCTATTAAGAGATACTAATCTCAAATACCACATAGGAGTGGAATTGCACAAGTTACGTACATCTTCAGTTAACTAGCTAATACCAGGAGTTTTCCCACAGTGGTTTTACAGATGTATAGTCCTCCCAGGAGTGTATGGGTTCCTGTTACTCTGCATTTCCCCCTCACTTGTTACTTTCTATAAGTTATGATTGGCATTTCCCAAATTACTAGTACAATTAAACTTTATCTATATATCTATGTATTTGAGATATCATTACTATACAACATTGTACTGGTTTCAGATATGCGACACAATTCAATATTTGTGTATATTGTGAAATGATCACTGTAGTAAGTATGGTGACAGTTAAAATCCATCACATACATAGTTACATGTTTGTTTTTTTTCTTGTGAAGAGGACTTTTAATATCTCTCTTTGCAACTTTCATATATTCAAGTAAGTATTTTTAAAATTTACTTCTTCCAGTTTTATTGGCATTCGGCACTATGTAAGTTGAAGGTATACAGCATGATTGACATACATACATCATGAAATGATTACCACAGTAAGTTTAATAAATATCCATCATCTCATATAGATACATTAAAGAAATAGAAAAAGCCATTTTTTTAATGATGAGAACTCAAAATTTACTGTTAACAACTTTCGTGTATACCCCGCAGCAATGTTAATTATCTTCATCATATTGTACATTATATTCCTAGTATTTACTTATAACTGGAATTTTATACCTTTTGACTACCTTCATTTAGTTCCCCTTTCCCCCAGCCTCCTATCTCTGGTAGCCACAAATTTAATCTATTCTTCTATGAATTTGTTTGTTTTTGAAGTAGAGTTCACTTACAAAGTTCCTAATACACAACATACTGATTTGGTATTTGTATATATTTTCAAAATGGTAAGTCTACTTGTCATATGTCACCATTACAAAGATACTACATAGTTATTGACTATATTCCCCACATGGTACATTATGTACCTGTGTGGCTCATTTATTTTGTAACTGAAAGTTTGTACCTCCTAATCTCCCTCACCTATCTCTGTCCTTCCCCCACCCTCTTCCTCTCTGGCAACCCCCTGTTCTCTCCATGACTCTGTTTCTGTTTAGTTATGTTTGTTCATTTGTTTTGTTTTTAGATTCCACATGTAAGTGAAGTCATACAGTATTTGTTCTCCTCTGATTTATTTCAGGTAGCATGATATCCTCTAGGTCCATCAGTGTTGTCACAAACAGCAATATTTTGTGCTTTTTTATGGCTAATATTCCATTGTGTGTGTATACATAACACGTCTTCTTTATCCATTTATCTATTGATGGAGATTTGGGCAGCTTTCATATCTTGGCTATTGTGAATAATGCTGCAATGAACATAGTGATGCATATGTCATTTTGAATTAGTGTTTTTGTTTTCTTTGGATAAAGACCCAGAAGTGGAATTACTGGATCATATGACAGTTCTATTTTTAATTTTTTAGAAACTTCTATATTGTTTTCCATGGTAGCTGCACCAATTTACTTCCCCACCAGAAGTGCACAAGGGTTCCCTTTTCTCCACAACCTCTCCAACACTTGTTATTTGTGGTCATTTTGATGATAGCCATTCTGACAGGCGTGAGGTGATATGTCATTGTGGTTTTTGATTTGCATTTCCTTGATGATTAGTGATGTTGAGAATCTTTTCATGTGCCTGTTGGCCATTTATATGTCTTCCTTGGGAAAATGTCTATATAGGTCCTCTGCCCATTTTTTAATTGTGTTATTTGTGGGTTTTTTTTTTTAATGTTGAGCTGTATGAGTTCTTTGTATATTTTGAATATTAATCCCTTGTTAGGGGTATTGTTTGTAAATATCTTCTCCCATTCAGTAAGTAGCCTTTTTGTTTTGTTGATGGTTTCCTTTGCTGTGCAAAAATTTTTTAGTTTGTTGTAGTCCCATTTGTTTATTTTTGCTTTTGTTTCCCTTGCCTGAGAAGACATAATCAAAAAATATTGTTAGTTATAAGTCAGTCCATAAGAGCAGCAGTAAATCTCTTTCATTATGACTACATCAGGCTTCTCTTTCAGTTTTGTAATGCACGTTAGGACAATATTGCCAGTGTTTTTCTGTCTGGTAAGATGGTCTCTGCTGTTTATAACAATGTCATACTCACCTACTTGTATCCCTGACCCTTCTAAAGTTACTGACAAGCAGTAAATTAAAAATAGCAAGTAGCAGCTTGAGGGGGAGAGGGAGGGAGGATTTATCTTCCTGGAAGAACAAATCAGATCTGCAAGATATTGAAAACAATTGAAATGGTGTCTTTGGCACCCTAATCTGTGCTATTTCACAATTAGAACAAAACAATACAAAAATTTGAAAACCACAGAATTTACTGTATTGAGTATAGTTATTACCTCTGGTTTATATAGTTTCGTGTAGATGTAGCTTTGCAGTGAGAGGGATACTAGAGCAAGTGTGTGTTCTAATAAAGGATACAGGAAGTGGCTAACTTACCTGGAGTAAAATGTGAATGCTACTGAAAAATAAAACTTATGATTTGACAATGAAAAGTAGAGAGAACTGCTATGAGGTCAATATGTGATACTTGGCCAGATGGATAATGTTGTAACTTAATTCTAGAACCTCAAGTCACATACCTGGCTCTCCTGCTTAAAGAATAGTGTGACATAGGATCTAAGAAACAACAGCATCAGCATGTTTTGAGTCATGTCAGAGAGAAAAGTAATTTCATTCATGCCTCCATTTATTGTTAAATTATCATATTTTTGGTATGCCTTTTGTTGAAAGCGCCATGCTAGGTTCTCCTCTAGGGTAGTTGCTAACAGTTAAAGGTTGTCCTAGTTCTCTGCCCACACTGGCTTGACTTACCATTCTTTGTCCCTTACCTCGTTAATGCTGTTTTTTGCTATTCTAGGCTTATCCCTGACACCCTTCCATTCTCACTGAAACTTATTTGTGTGTTACAGCCTGTTCTTTGGTGGCCATTCTGAAGTGTCTAATCAGAAATTCTCTTTTAAAATTGATCGGGCTAGTTATGGGAGAAAACAGCCATGAGGCAACATGCTTTTTTCACAGTGATTGTCTAATAATACACTTCTCCTGCCCTTACCTTTCTTTTCTCCCCACTCCCAACTTTTAAAAATTCTGTTAATGATTCCAGCATGAGAATTTCATGTTAGAAAGGTAGGAAGGTGATAAGGACATTTGGGGGGGGTGGTAATGTCCATGAAGCATCCCTCATGTGATATCTTACTGATGATGGTCTGTCTAACCCGCATGTTGTGGGGTCTTTGCAAACGCAGAAAGTAAGGAACCTGAATGTTGACAGAACATAGTTTTTCAGAGTTGATACTAATAACAATAAGTTTTTCTTTGTAATATCACATCAGTCCCCTTATAACGTCGGTGTTTATCCATTGGTGTAAGAACTACTGCTCTTTTGCACCAACTATGAAGACTTTGTCCTGCATTATCTTCCTGTTATGCTTACTTTGTCTTAAATATATATTTTTTGTTCCCCAGGCTGCCAGTACACCACTGAATCCCTTAAGTTTTCAGTGTGAATTTGTAAAGCTCAGGATTGACCTTCTACAAGCCTTCTCTCAACTTATCTGTACTTGTAACAGCCTCAAGACAAGTCCCCCACCTGCAATTGCCACAACAATCGCCATGACCTTAGGGAATGACCTTCAGCGGTGTGGTCGCATCTCCAATCAGGCATGTCTTAACTTTACTTTCAGTGCAGTTTTTATTTACACTTGAGAGGTTTTTGAGGTTAGTTGTGAGATGAAAAATTCTGAAGTTTAAAAATCAGTGGTTTCTCTCACTGATAACATCAAATGTTTACAAACTCATCTGTCTTGCTAAAAATAGGCTGATGTCTTATTAGAACGACAAAATGATTGATGAAGTCTCACTCGATGCTACATTTTTATGTAAAGAGAAAGGACATTTTAAAGAAACTTCGGGCTGTTTGTAGCTGTATTACTTATTTTAGTGGAACTTTGAAGAAACTAAAAATGCAATGCTTTTTGTTTCTGTACATCATAGATAAATTATTATAATCTTGTGCACATTTGTAGCTTCATTTCCATTTTTGGTAATTTTCCTTTAGCAGAGTTTATAAAACTGAATGAATTGAAAATGAAAAAAGCTGAAATATTTTTTGCATTTTTTTATTGTTCAAGGATTTTTTTCTTATGTCTTGCGTTTCGTGTTTTTTATACATTGATAGCATGTTTGTTTATCATAATTGATATTTTTCCTTCTTTATAGATGAAACTGTCCATGGAAGAATTCCGAAGCCTTGCTTCCCGATATGGGGAACTTTATCAGGCATCTTTTGATGCTGATTCGGCAACTTTGAGGAATGTAGAACTGTATCCTAAGCTTGCCCCAGTATTTTTTGTTCTTTCAAGTATTCTTTTAAATGTAGAGTAACAAATATAGATAAGCCTACAAATTAACTATAAATAATAATTTCTCCTATGAGGTCTGCTATGAGCAGTATAATTTTACTTCTTAACTTCAGCCAAGCTTTTAAAAAAGTGGTGACTCAATGGTGGTCTTTCTCCACCTCTGGGAAGAGCATCCAAGACTCAGGTCCTACCAGTGTTGCACGCTTTGTGCTCACTTGAGCTGCAATGGACAGCACAAACATTTTTCCACCAGAGAACCATGTTCTGTTTTGCTTCACCTTTCTTTTCTTCATAGCTAACAGCTAGTTCCCATCACCTTTGTTAATGATCTATTCAGTTGTTTCAGGCATCACTTTTGTTCCCTGAGCCCTCTTTACGTTCTCCATATTTTCTTATTAGCAGCTTCAGATCCTTTTTGAAAAGAAGGAAGCGGTAAATAGCTTTTAAGTTGTAGGACCTATGAATCAGTAGTTCTTGGCATTTTGGTTTACTGATTGAAAACCTAATGAATACTGTGGGTGCTCTCCCCTAGAAAATGCATATATGCACATACCCCGCCCCCAAATTTGCATACAGTTTCAGGAGGGTTAACAGATCCCTTGACCCCCAGCCTAGGAATCTCCAGAGTAACCACTTATTTAACTTTTTTATCAGTGAAACCCCTGTGTGTAATACAGATAAAAGGTTTCTGTGATTAAATCACAGAGCCTGGTGCTTGGTTCCTCTTTCGCACATTAAATAGCCTCTGAAGTACCTTTCTTGGAACAGAATTTGAGAATTTGAGAATCACTATTACAGACAACATAGAGCTCTTAAAAGGAGAAAAATAGAGCCACAGACTATTGACTCAATAACATATACTTACCTTCACTAAAAATACGATTCTCATCTTGCTTTAGTTAATATTCAAATAATATAAAGTCTATAGCGCATTTCTCCATTATCATATATAATGTGTAACCTTAACATAATCTAGACAGCAGCAGAGCTGTTTACTGATATCTCACGCAATAGAAGCCCTGATTTTGGATCCAGAATCAGCAAGGTATTTAAATAGTTTATATTACAGAATACTTTCTAATATGTTATCTTACCTTATCATCACAACATTGTTTTGGAAGAGGTATAGAAGAAGAAACAAAGAGGAAGATCTCTAGCATTTGCCTAAGGTTTTTGCTTTTTTTTCCCAGTGACAGATTTTTTTTTTTAATATTTAAAAACAAAAATCAACCTCCCAAAAAACACCCCCAAACAGTAACAAAACCTTTATTTTCTATTTCCATTGTTTACTTCCCTCTTGCCTCCTTGTTTTCAAAATAACTAGGAAGAAATTCTTTGAATTTGAACATTTTCTTCTTGTATATTATAACTAAACTTTGATGTGAAAACTTGAGTTAACAGTATAATTAAGCTTAAACTTGAATTTTTTATTCTTTGGTTTCCCAAACAAAAAGATATTCCTCTTTTTGCTTTATTAAAATTTTTCTCCATTCCCCAATTAACTAATTAATTATTCAGAATACTTTTATTAAAGAATGGTCCAATATTTTTTCACATTGTAGTATTCTGTTTTGGAATATGCCTTTTTAGCTGTATAATTTTCAATCTAGTAAGACCTGTGATTCCAAGATCAGCTTCCTCAGAGAGAATATAATAAACAGAACATTTTAAATTTCTCTATTGTAAAGCATTGACTCACCATTTCTTTTCAAGGCAGTACCAAAATCCTTGCCTTCTGTTTTAAAGTGCTGCCTACTCTCAGAGTAGGCCACTTGGCTATTTTTTTCCCCACTCATCTGATTCATTTTAATATTTTCATGACATAACTAATTTTTACTTAATTTTTTCACTTATCCTTTTTTGAATCTATGTTCATTTTCCCCTTTGACTTGTAGTGCTTTCTTTTTTTTAGTTTCTCCCTTGTAAATTTCAAAATTTTTTTAATCTCCATATTTTTCAATCTGTGCCAGTTAATACTTCCAGACCCACGCCATTTCTGATCATGCTGTACTCACTTTACCTCTGAGCACACAAATGTCATTGTTCTGTTGGTTGACATAAGGGAAATTCGTGTTTTTCTTGATTGATTTTTAATAGGCGCATTGTCAGCGAGGATGGGGTGAAGGGAGTTATGCAGCCAGCTCTCAAATGCTACTCTCCCTGTCACCCTCTCCACTTCCTACCACCTTTCTTCACCATCCTCCATCCCTTTTTATCCCCTAAACCCATTCCTGTAGCCTTTGTGCTTTATAGCAGTGAAACACTGGAAAAGATTGTACCTTGAAGGAGAGCTTTTTGGGTTTCATTAGAAGTAGTGTACAACTGCAAAGAGTAGATTCCTTCTGAAACTTCTGTTCTTGATACTGTGTATTTTCTGCCTTTCAAGTAAAGAAAGACCTGCTGCTAAAAAGAACCTCAAGAGAGTACAGCATGCCATTGATACTTCACTGTAGTTTTTATAAAAATCTGTGTGTCTCATTCATAGCCTGGAACGTTTTTGGGGATAACAGACCTTATCTTGTTCAACTTTGTATCTCTAGCAACTAACACTGTGCTTGAGCCAGTGTCAGTAAGCGTGGACAGGATGGGGTATATGTTTATAATTATGAATGTTATTATCTGCCTCATATCAACCTTTTAGGATTATTAAGAAAAAATATTTTGAGATGCTCATCCATTACATTTTTCTATTCTAGCTTCTTATTCACTCTGTTGTGATTCCTTTGTACTTAACTTTTATTTTTACTGCCTGAAAAATAAGGGAATGATGCCATTCAAGTACAGGACTTTCCCTTTTATTGTAAACATCTAGAAACCTAGGTAAAACATGCAAGTTTAAATGTAAGTTTGACTATTTTCAGACACTGGACAACAGGTAGCCCGGGAATGTAATCCCTCAGGGAAGAGACACGAATAAGGTAAACCTACAATAGCCCATGCTTTCCTCTTCCTGGAGGCACTTTTTAGACCGCCTCTCAGGGAGTAAACAAAGTAGAACACAGTGGTCTTGCCTAGTTTAAAAAGATAGAGATCAGGGTTCAAAGAACAAAGGAAGCTAGAATTTGCAGGAGAAAGCTTTCCAGAGAAAGAGTGCTAGAAAGCATAGGCTGTGAATCTTCGATTGAATGCTAGTCAGTGTGAGTCACCATATTGTAAAACAAAGGAGAAAAACTAAAGTGGAGGACTTAAGATTTCAAGACTTAGTATAAAGCTTCAGTAATTAAGACAACGTGTTATTGGCTTGAGAGTAGAATGGAGAGGCCAAAATAGACACATTAAGAGTTTACTTGATTTTTGACAAAGATGCCAAGATAATTCAATGGGGAAGATAGAGTGTTTTCAATAGATTGTGCTAGAACGCACTATGTATATTGGGGAAAAAGTCTTGACCTTACCTCATACCATACATAAAAATTAATTCCAAATGTATCATAAATCAAAAAAGACAAAAGACAAAATTCCAGACTTTCTAGAATACTACATGGAGAAAATCTTCATGACCTTGAGATCAGCAAAGATTTCTTAGGACACAAACAGCAGTTACCATAGAAAAAAATTTGTTTTATTGGATTTAGATTTTTAAACTTCTGCTCTTTGAAAGATGCCATTAAGAAAATGAAAAGATAGGTTGCAGGATGAAAATATTCTCAAACATATTCTATCAAAGTATTTGTATTCAGAATATTTAGAAAACTGCAACTCAAGATAACCCAATTTTTCAGAATTGACAAGAGATTTGAATAGACACTTCAAAAAAGAAGATATATTAATGTCCAATAAACACATGAAAAAATGAAAAATGCAAATTAAAATCACAAGGAGATCACTAACACCCCCTAGAATAGCTAAGAGTAAAAAGCCTTTAATACCAAGTATTAGTGAAACGTGGAGGAGCTTGAATTCATACATTGCTGGGACTGCAGAATGATTCAGCCACTTCGGAAAACTTTGGCAGTTACTATATGACCACTGATTCTATTCTTACTTGCTCAAGAGAAATGAAAACATATTTCCACAGAGACTTGTACAGGGATTTTCTTGGCAGCTTTATTTGTAACAACAAAGATTGGAAAGAGCCAGATGTCTCTGAACAGGTGAATGGTTAAATAAATTGTACTATATCCATACAGTGGAATACTTCTCAGCAATAAAGATGAATGGCCTATTCAAATATGCAAAACACAGTAATGACTCAAAAATACTGTGCTGTAAAGGAAGCTAGATACAAAATAGTGCACCTCATGTCACTGTTTATGTTCAGTATTAGGAAACAACTCATTTACAGTGATAAAAAGCAGACCTGTGGTTGCAGGAGGGCCAGAAGTAGGGATTGACTAGGAAGGGGTATTTCAAATGGGTGAATTTTTGTGCTTTTGTAACTTATATCTCAGAAAAGTTTTTAAGTAAATAAAGAAACACTTCTTTTGTAGGAGGTGGAACAGTAAATTCTAATTTTATACCCTTTTATTAGCAGGTCACTTTATAAAAGACTGTAAAATCTTTATGCTTTATTGTATGGTACAGTTTTCCTTGAAGTCCATCATATAAATGAGTTCAGTTCTTGTCTTAATGGAGCTTAAGATAGAGTACAGAGTAGGGAACAAAGCCTTGGAGCCAGGCAGATACAGCTAGGAAGAAGTGAATCCCTGGCTTTGTGAATATATACTTGTGATGTCCTCATACTGGGCCATTTATGCATAAACTATAGGTAAGTAATGATGCCTGTCTCGTAGAGTGGTTGTAATGGTTACACAAAAACCTATATAAACTACCTAACTGAAGTGCCTTGCACATAGTAGGCATTAGAAAGATAAAAAGGGAATAATAGGAACAGTGTTGTGCATTTTCAAATAGCCCTCTTGAAGTTTAGTTAGAATGTGGGAGTTCTGCCACCTTTTCCCATTTAGAAATACTTCGAGAAATATCTTTGGGTTTGAGGCAGTAGAAAAAGAGGAAAGAAATCCAGGTAAAACTTCCGGTCTGCTCTATATGCTAGCTCCCTCCTGTGCACTCTTGTGCCTTTCACCTCCTTGCTTTAGATTCATGCCATTTCCCCAGCTATGGATGCCCTCCATACTTTCCATCTCTTCACATCTTATACCTCCTACTTGCATAACTGATTTGTTCAGGACCGATCTCTTCTATGACATTCCTTAGCTCCCTCCCTATTCTGACTACTTGCGTATCTTTATTGGTTATCTGGCACTTATCTGCTGGCTTTAATGATAGTTACCTTTTCAGATGTCTTATGTCTCTTTCACCTCATGGAAAGGACAAAGTTTAATCAAACATTTTTATACTACCTAACAACCAAAGTGATTAAGACTTGGATAATTTGAAGTCAGGTCTGGATTTGAATTCCAGCTTGTCGCTTACTAGTTATGTAATTGAAGGCTAATTACTTAACATCTCCAAGCCTCAGTTTTCTCATCTGTGAAATGGAAATAACAGTGCCTACTTCATTATCTTAAAGATTAAATGAAAGTGTGTGGGAAGTACTCAACACATTTAGACTCTAAAATAGTTACTATATTGGTTGATTAATCTATGTTAATTTTGACTTCAGTTTCCAGGATTATGGATCTACAGGATCAGCCCATGCTGATAGTGAATATGAGAGAAGAATGATGTCTGTATATAATCATGTCTTGGAGGAGGTGGAATCACTCAATCGGAAATACACCCCTGTTTCTTACATGGCAAGTCACATTTGTTTTACTGAATTTTTATTATGTGGAAGTGAGTTTTTAATCTGACTCTGGCACTTACTATGTGCGACTTCAACACGTTAACCTCTCTGTGCCTGTTTTGTCACAGAGTTAATACAGTACCTACCTCATAGTATTATTGTGAGGATGAAATGAGATCCATGAAAAGCACTAAGCACACCTGTAGCTGCCACCTAGTCACTAACATGTCAGATTTGCTCTACCAGAGTACAGATAAAACTTCTTTTTTTCCTTTTTTAACAATTTAACTTAAGTTCTCATTGTTCTCAACGTTGGCTACACATTAGAATCACTTTGGGGTTTTTTTTTTTAAATACATCAATATTCAGGTCCTATCCCCTATTAATTCTGAATCTTTGCAGTTGAGGCTCAGGCATGAGTATTTTTATTTTATTTTTTATTGAAATATAGTTGATTTACAATGTTGTGTTAGTTTCAGGTGTACAGCATAGTGATTAAGTTATATAGGTTATTGCAAGATATTGAATGTTGTTCCCTGTGCTATGCAGTAGGACCTTGTTTATCTGTTTTATATATAGTAATGCGTAGATGTTAATCCCAAACTCCTGATTTGTCCCTCCCCCACTTTCCATTTTAGTAACTATAAGTTTGTTTTGTGTATCTGTGAGGCTGTTTCTGGTTTGTAAATAAGTTTATTTGTATCATTTTTTAGAGATTCTACATTCGGGCGCTATCATATGATATTTGTCTTTCTCTGTCTGATTTACTTCACTTAATGTAATAATCTCTAGGTCTATCTATGTTGCTACATATGGCATTATTTCATTCTTTTTTATGGTTGAGTAATATTCTAGTGTGTGTGTGTGTGTGTGTGTGTGTGTGTGTGTGTACAAATATATACATTGCATATATACATATATATACGTTGTATGTATACACACACACCCCACATTTTCTTTATCCATTCACCTGTTGATGGAAATTTAGGTTGCTTCTGTGTCTTGGCTATTGTAAATAGTGCTGCTGTGAATATTGAGGCGTATGAGTCTTTTCAAATTAGTTTTCTCCAGATATACGCCCAGGAGTGGGATTGCTGCATTATATGGTAACTGTATTTTTAGTTTTTAAAGGAACCTCCATACTGTTTTCCATAATGGCTACACCAATTCACATTCCCACCAACAGTGTCAGAGGGTTCCTTTTTCTCCACACCCTCTCCAGCATTTATTATTTGTAGGCTTTTGAATGATGGTCTTTCTGACTGGTGTGAGGTGATACCTCAATGTAGTTTTGATTTGCATTTCTCTAATACTTAGTGATATTGAGCATCTTTTCATGTGCCTGTTGGCCATCTGTATGTCATCTTTGGAGAAATGTCTGTTTAGGTCTTCTGCCCATTTTTTTATTGTGTTGTTTGCTTTTTTTGTGTTAAGCTATATGAGCTGTTGGTATTTTGGAAATTAATCCCTTACCAGTTGCATTGTTTGCAGGTCTATTCTGCAGACTTTAGTATTCTTAAAAGCTCTCAGGTGATTCTGTCATGCCACCAGGGTTGAAAACCATTGGCCAATTGAAACAGAAAGAACTGGGCTTACTGTCTCGCTGTCAGTAAGTCATTCTGCCAGGTGATGCCACTGTCTACTGCTGCCCACTGAATCGCTGCTGCCTTTGGCACTGGCAAGCACCTGTTCTTTACTCAGCCTTGTTCATGACTTCCCAGTCATAGGACAGACTGACACTCACCCAGATTTTCTCCTCCATGTCTGGCCATTCTCCAGGCTTCTCTTCAGCTCAGGTGGCTTATATAATAGACACTTATTTCTCACAGTTCTGGAGGCTGGGAAGTCCAGAATCAGGGTGCCAGCAAATTTGTTCCCTGGTGAAGGCTCTCTTGCTGGCTTACCAACTGCTGCTTTCTCACTGTGTCTTCACACGTCAGAGATGGGGGTCTCTGGTTTCTCTTCCTCTTCTTATAAGGTCACTAATCCCATCACAGGGGCCCTATTCTCATACCTCATCTAAACCCAATGACCTCCCAAAGGCCCACCTCCAGATACCAACAAATTGAGAGTTAAGGCTTCAACATATGAATCTGGGGATGCTGGCACATTTAAGTCCATAGCACCATCTTTAAAGTTTATCCCTTGGAGAGTTTCTCTTGCCCTGCCCACACATTGGCTGCTGGTATTCCCTGAAGCTCTCTTCTCATTCTGCACTCTCATTTATCAAGTGTTTTAGAAGAAATTGACAGGATATGTCATTAAAGAGTTAAATTAAATTTTAAGGACAGATACTTCCCTTGACACATTGCTTTCTACATTAGATTGTCAATATATATTTGCTGAATTGAATTGGCACAGGTAGCTGCCTGATACTGACACTGGTTGCTTAGGGAAATTGTAAAGATTATCTGTGGAAAATAGACACACCTGTATGAGACACTGATTAAATATTTGCATGTTTCCTCTGAGCTCCACCCTAAGAAATTAAATAGATGCCGGACAGTAGCTCGAGTCTGATGGAGTTAAATCCACTGAATATAATGGAAAGAATGGGAATTTCCCACCCAGTGGGGTACACAACACAGAGAAAAGAGCCCTAGGTTCAAATTCTGCCTCTGCCACCCAGCAGGTCTGTGATTTTAGACAAACTACCAACATCCTTTTCTGTAACAAGGAGAAACATCTACCTCATAGGTAGATTGATTACTGTGAAGTTAAAGTGGAATAATGCCTACTGCCTAGCACAGTGCCTGGCATGGCATAGATATAGAATGGTTAATAAATGTTGATTTCTTTTTTCCCCCTTTTTAAATTTTATTTTATAGATTTGGCACTTTCTGAACTCAAAATATAGTTCAACAAGTATTAATTGAATCCTAGGAATAGAAAAATGACAGGATTTTCCCTCAAGCTGTCCATAGTCTGATACGAAAGAAAGATTTTGTAAACAAATACAGTACAGTAAATGTGCAGTAACTGAGCTCTGCACAAAGTAGAGTTGTAGCACAAAAAGGAAAGTAATTCATTCAAAGGACAAGGGAAAACAGGGTGTGGATACAAGTCCGAGAGAAAATGTATCTGCATAAGAGTTTTCCAGGCAGAGAAGGAGAGGTAGAGAATTTCAGACAGAGAACAACATGTTCGAAAGTAGAGGTGTGAAACAGCAAGATGTCTTCTGGGAACAGTGTGTTACAGCTGCAGCAGAATGCACAGGCCAGGCCTGGAGCGTGGACCAGTGAGGTGGGCAGAGGCCAGATGACTGAAGGCTTTGAACACAGTCTTAAGGAGTTTGGACTTTATCCTGTAGGCACTGGGGGCACTCTTGGAGTTTTAAATGGGTGTGGGAGAGAAGCAGTTAAGCTAAGGTTGTACATTGTTGTTATGTAGAAGCAGAATAGGTAATGGCTTGGAGAGCTCGAAACTAGAGAAGAGTGGTTACCAGACTTTTACAGTAATCTGGGTTAAGGGCCAAATTAATAAAATGGCAGCAAGGAAGAGGAACTGATATGAAAGAGATTTTTTAGGTGCAGTGTTTTCAAGGCTTGATTTTTGTTTTTGTTTTTTTCTTTAAATTCAATGTGAAAGGATGGAGACATGACCTCAGGGTTTCACAGCGTAGGTGACCGAGTGCATAAGTGGTGTATCCTTTACTGAGAGAGAGAATATAGAGGGATAGTGGAAGAAGAAGAAGGTTTCATTTTTAAACATGTTAAACACAGGCAGGTGGATAATAGGGCTGGTGTCCAAAGGAGACAGGCTGGGATGCATGTAAGGTCATCGTGAGCTTAGAGGTTCTTAAAGTCCTGGGAGTGGAGAAAATTGGCTGTGAAAAGCAAATGGACTGAGAAGATAGAATGACTCAGAAGAGCATCAACAATGAAGGAACAAACAAAGGAAGAGAATCTTAGGAAAGAAGATGGAGAAGGGAAGAATCAGAAAAAATGAGGGCAGGGACCATTACATGGAATTTCATGGAAGAAGAGCATTAGCAGTTGCCACAGAAATGTTCGAAAATGCAAAGGCTGGCAAGTATTGGGTTTGGCAGTGAAGAGCGTGTTGGTGATGTGCTAGTTCTTCTCTGGTTTACTAGTCATGATATGTGATTTCTCATCTCCAGCCTGGTACCTCAACAGTAATCTGCAACTGAGATACCTATGGAGTGTGCCCAAGGGGCCAGTGGCCTCAGAGGCAGTCTGAGTGGGGAAGGTCCCAGTGAGGGGTTGCAAATCTACATCTATTCTTTTGAAAGGGAAAATGGTGCCATTTTGCCCGAGAACAGCCTGAGGGCCCTTGGGCTTCTTTAAAGATGCTTCTTTCCTTAAGCCCTATTGTGGCCTCAGAGGTTCCATCACAAGTAGGATGTTCCTGCAGATGCATCTCAGATTCTTTGTTGCAGGAAGATAAATACTGATGTTTTAGCAGTTAAACCTGAGTAGACCCAGCGTCTCTAAATCTGTGCTGTGGTTAGATCAAGTAATAGACCTGGCATTTATATTATGAGTCTGTCAGGCTCAAAACGTTCAGTAACCTGAAACCTATGAGGAGTGGATTCTTCTGGCTTTTAGCCTTAATGCCCGACTTTTTAAAAATGTTTACAACATAGGCAACTAGATGACACCCCGCTTGGAAGCAGGAGCCTAAGGACAGACAACAGACTATCAAGTGGAGTAGTTTTCAGCCTGTGGTCCTTGCGGGCCACAGAGAGAGAGCAGTGGACTGAGGAGGGTGTGGTAGACCAAGCAGAAACAGTTCTAGGCCACCCAAAGTTACAGGTGTTCAGTGCTGCCTTTTTTTTTTTCCTGTTAAATTTGCAAATCATTGATGAAATAGAACAAAAATCACTGAATAACCTAGTCAAGTGACCTAGGTTCTGGTCCCAGCTTGTCCCAATAGCTATCTGGGCCACCTGTGTCAGCAGCAAAATTAAGGATTAGACTGGGTGATCTTTAAAATAGTTTTGATGGTATCATGGGTGTATATACTTACCTCCAAACTCATTTTATATACATTAAATAGCTTTTGGTCTGTCAGTAGTACCTCAAGGAAGTAGTATAAAATAAACAAACAAATAAATAAAATCTTTGAACTCTTAAATTCTGGTTCTGTGACCCCTTTCATAAGACTCTTTAAAAGATTCATCATAGTAGTTCTGTTCCTCTGCAGTTACACTGAGATTTTCAAAACTCTGTTAAATTTGTGAAATAGATTTTAGAAATAAGATATTTTATTAAAGTTTCAGTGACCTGTAGAGTTGGACTCTGTAGTCACTCTTAATCTGAATTCCAGTAAGTCTCCACTGTTACTCACTGTCTGGGGATTCATGGCCCCAGGGACAAGGAAGCCACCTTGTAGAGATGGGATGGAGAATGAGGCAGCTCCAGGCTGAGGTTCCCCATGGGATTTGGTGTTGAGCCTCAGATGTTAATATTCTGCTCTGGCTTCTTTACCGCATGTGTACTTGTTCACCATGTCGTATTTTGCCATGTGATGGTTACTTTATACATTAGTACCTAAGATGACTGTGTATGTCTGGTAGCTCTAAGCTCTATAGAAATGCAAACTTTATGCATTGCTTGGCCTTGAGGAATGTGGGTTTTCTCTCTTCTGTCATTTTTTATTGAATATACTTCAAAATAAAGTAAAAGTCTGTAATTGTACTCCTTGACAGGAGTGATTTGACAAATTTACACAGTTCCTGAGTGTTATGTCTATTATCTGACTGGTGCTTACTTTTGTAATAATCTTAGGATCATTTGTGGTTTTTAAACCTCTTCCTGAAAGTAACTCTTTGTTGATGAAATTTGGAGATTGATTTTCATTTGATTTAATTTCTTTTTCCACCCCCAGCATACAGCATGCCTCTGCAATGCCATCATTTCTTTGCTGAAAGTTCCTCTTTCATTTCAGAGATATTTTTTCCAGAAACTGCAGTCTACCAGCATCAAGGTAATACAGGAAGAACATTCCAGTTAATATAGTTTAATACCTTCTTTTGAAAGTTGTCTTCTGAATTACAGGGGACACAGCTCTGCTTCAGGATCTTACCTTTGTTTTTGATAAAACTCATACTCTTTAGTTGTAAACCTTTGCTCCCTTCATCAAGTGGTTTGGTGAAGGGAACAGAATTTGGGAGTTAAACTGTCCTTTCCTTTCTTACCTGACGGTGTCAAATGCAGTGTGACAGGCGTTTGGGTACCTGGAGTTTTGTCCCTGTCTCCCAGAATAAGTTGAGTGGTATTCGTCAGAGTAGCCCACAAGGATCTTGAGCTGAGTCCATGTCTGATCAGCCTGTTCAGACCCAATTTAGAATGAATCAGGTCCAAAATATCACCAGCCCTACCTCCAAAGCACTTTTATCTTCAAATAACAAGTTTTGAGGAGTTGGTAAATAAGTAGAAGTTAGTATTTAAAAGTATTTAAACCATTCAAAATTCAAAAGCTATTTTTGATTCAGAGAGTGAAGTTGTTGGAAAGCTGGGGGCGAATTGTTACTTCCAAGAGATTCCCTGGATTATTCCTATTAGTAAATGTCTTTGGTGCACTTTTGCATCCATTTGAATGTTTTTCACTGCAAATAATGGGATATTCCATTTCAAAATGACCTGAATAATAAAGAAAATTGATTATCTAGATAAGAGGTCCTGAGGTAGGATGTCTCCGGGGTTGATTAGTTCAGCAGTTCAACAGTTTTACCAAAAAAACCCAATTTCCTTCATATTTTTATTTAAGCAAGATTTGAGCTTTGTGTAATTAAAATATATTCAGGATTTTTTAAAATATTTTTTTTTATATTTAGGATTCTTACTGTTTTTAAAGAAAAACTACTCTAATGAGAAGTTAAAAATGTCAGTTGGTTTATTTGTGGAAATTGACTTTTATTCCTTGGTAACTTGATTGTATATGTAATCCTAGAATTTGGGGTTCATTTGCATTTGAATTTAGTCTGCTTAAAATTACATAAGACCAAAGAGACAGCAGCTGGACATGAAAATTGACATAGTGCATTTCCCTACTGGAGTTGGTTCATTGTCAAAGAAATGCCGCACCACAGAAACTGGGAGAACAGTGCCCTGGCTGTTCTCTCCTCCTCTTTGCTTCTCAAACAGAACTGGCACTGGGGGAGGTGGGAAGGGGAAGCACTGGTATTTAAAAGGAGGCATTAGGGATAAGGAACCCTTGACTTTAAAGGTACATCAGTTTGGTTGTCCCAGCACAGTCAGGTCATTAGGGGTGTGTGTGTGTGTGTGTGTGTGTGTGTGCAAGTAATGTTTTAACCTATAATCAACAATCAGCACAGGTATGTTTGTTGGAAACTTGCTCTTGGTTATTAGCATTCATTTTAATGTTGGCATTCCAGCTTGCTCTGTCACCGTCCCCCCGGAACCCTGCAGAGCCCATCGCTGTCCAGAATAACCAGCAGCTGGCGTTAAAGGTAGAGGGAGTGGTTCAGCACGGATCTAAACCAGGACTCTTCCGTAAAATTCAGTCTGTCTGTCTGAATGTTTCGTCCACACTACAGAGTAAATCCGGACAAGACTACAAGGTAATCTAGAAAAAAGGCAGAATTGTGATGTGATTTTATCAATTCATGGATGGAAATTTTCCATTGTTTTTCATCATTAAACCGATTGTAGTTATACCTCCCAAGGGATCAGATGGACCTGAGTTAAAAGCGTATTGGGGTGTGAGGGGGCTGATAAACATTTCTCTTTTCCCTGCCTGAACCAGTTGATAGACATAGCATCCAGGCAGGCAGAGATCAAAATATGAGTGAAATATGAGTCTCATTACTGTTAGAGCTGTGTGGAAACCTAGCTCAGTTGCCTGGCAGCAGGCACTGCCTGGCCTTGTACCTCTGAACTGAATCTTCCCACCAGCCTCAGCCAGTACACACAAGAGCCTGCCCCTATAAAACTGACAGGGGCTGGAGACAGCACCCTACAGCCCATAGGAGAAGGGAAGGAGGAGTGCTTAACTCCCCATCCCCAGTTCCTACCCCACAACTTACCAATCAGGAGGGCTCACCTCCTCACCCAGAGGCCAGAGCTGTTCATCTAATGACAGATCCCTCCACAGGGAGGGAAACAGCAGGAGTAGGGAGTAACCCCTGCCCCCACAAAGAACGCATCTCTTTATTATTCCTCTGTTTTAAGTAAATTCTAGCATTTTCAAAAAAAAAAAAAAGGATCATCACGTTGACATACAGTGATCGAATAAAGTAAAATCTTTCCTTCAGGATGTAACCCTAGGCATTTGCTGCTTTGAGAAATCATGAGATAGATTAACCAAAATCATGCTTACTCTGCTAGCCGAGGCCACAGTTCTGAATCTGTGCCCATGAAATACCACCATTCCAAATGTAGGATGTTCCCTTCTTTAGATATCTCTTTCCAGTTCCTTGGTGGTTTATTCTAGTAAAGGGAACAAGAGCACAGTTGTAGGAGCAGAGTTGTTGAATGCCCAGATTGGTGTGTCCGGGTATACCTGGGGCATGCTTGAACTGAGGTCCAGAGCAAGGAAAGGGGTATCAGTAAAGATACAAAATGGGAGCATTTTATTCTCTTTGGTGGTTTTAGGCTAGAAAGGGAAGGGAAGGTCTGAGGGAAGCCATCACTACTTCGGCTACTTTGGTACCTTTCTCTCTCTCTGCCGCACTCTCTGCCCACTCTGATAAAGCTCTGCCTTCCTGCTCGTCCCTCCCTCTCTTTTGACTTCCATGGCACAAAGCATGGAGCCTGATGTAGTCACTCAGTAAATATCTGGTGGATGATGCAAAACATCAGTGACTGTATTTACAGCACAACTGTTACGTTTGGGTGATCTCTGTTATCACAGAAGATCACCATGAGAATTTATATAGTTGACTTATCCCTGTCTGAAGCTCTCTGCTCACTGTAAGTTTGACCATTCAAGCCAAGAAGTACTACTGGCCTTCTTACTGCTGACTTACCTCTCAAGGCGCGTTGGTTAAAGTCAAGAAGCTGACGCAATAAGCCCGGCAGTCCGTGATTGCTCTGTAAGGTTACTTGCAGTGAGTTTGCAACTTAAAATGCATCGTCCATTCAGAGTGATCAGGTTGCCTAGGCCTCTTTCTGGTCCTTCTAAGGAGGTTCGTGTTTGGTGGGCATATTCTTTAAGGAAATAAAAACCCTGCAAAAGTTGAATATGCAAAGGAAAAACAAAAAAGAACTTGTAAAAATTCTAAGATCTTTAATTGGTTGGTGACTTTATTTCACTAATGTTACAGGTCAGTGTCTCTGGAAAACTTACTTCGTGATAACTGTGTATTGAGACCTGAAGCTTCAGGGCACGTTTATACAATTAATTGCACAACAGAAGCACACATAAACATAGAGCCATCTGGTCAGTTATTCATTCTGATTCCCTCTGTATGCCTTCTTAGAATGAGTGTCTCCCTTGACATACTTCATCTTGGGTGCAAGGAAGGGTACACCTGCAGGTGTTACTCTGTTTTTTGAAGGACAAAGACATGAGTGTCTAGCTAAAAGCTAAATAAATGAATAAGCCCGTAAATCTGTGTTTTATAATATATTGTACTGCCTATCTGAACAAGGCACTGATTTTTAAGTGAGTAATGTACCAGTTCTAAAGTTAATTTGTTAAAGGAGGGAAGAATTGCTCCATTCCTTCAGTGGTATAAAATCAGACTAGCCAAGAAGGGGAAAAAAAACATATATTTACTTAGCGTTATGTTCTTTTTTGGTCTTTTAGATTTTAAACTCCCTGAAACAGGTGGTTGCATCCTCTTTATTTAGAATATCTCTTCACAGGCTAAAGAAAGATGGGAAATTGGAGTTAGGGTTGGGTAAGGAAGTGTGGAGGAGGAGAAATTTCTCTTCTACCCTCTTAGGGTCTCCAGCTCGACCTAAGATTGAACGGCCATTAAGACAGATTAATAGGAAGAAAGCATGCCAGTTTGATTAGAATTTTACATGTATATAGGAGTCTTCACAGGAGAATGAAGTCCCAAAAAAGTGACCAGAGCAAGAAGCTTAAATACCTTTTAGACACAGAAACAATAATTTATGACAAAACGACAAGACAGAGGGGTTTGGGCTGGGGGCAGTAGGCTGAGGGGAAGTGACGAGGAGGTCTGTTGTGGGGCAGCAGGGGAGACTAGTGGAAGATAAGGGTTATTGTCACAGGTTGGTTTCTGACAGCGTCGATCGCCAGTCTCTGGTGATAAGGATGTTCTTCTGTTCCTGGTGCAGGGAGGTTCCCTTTCTCATGGGAAATGTTTACAGCAAGTTTCATGGAAAATGTATGTTTTAGGTAGAAAGGTGCAGGTTAGAGAGCCCTTTCTATATCTGTGTTGTTTCTCAGGTGCCTTTAGCTCAAAATCATCAGTATGCCACAGCAGCATATCTTAGAGTGGTGTGTTCTGAACTCCTTCACAAGAAAGAAAGGCCAGCCCAAGAGAGGAGGCTCTTTCTTCTCAAGGACAGTGAGGAGGTAGTGTCGCCTGATGAGCGTGGGCCCTGGAGTTCGCCTGCTTGGGTTCAGTTGCCCAAGCTTCACTCATTAGCTGTATGACCTCAGAGAAATGACTTAACCTCTCTGGCTCAGTTTCCTCATTCATGGAGCAGGGATAATATTAGTACCCACTGTTTGGTTGTTTGCAAGGATCAGTTAGTGCTTACAGCAGGGCCTAGCTCACAGTCAGTTCTTTCCTTCCAGATACCCATTGACAATATGACCAATGAGATGGAGCAGAGGGTTGAACCTCACAACGACTACTTCAGTACCCAGTTTCTGTTGAACTTTGCTATCCTCGGAACACACAACATCACGGTGGAATCTTCGGTGAAAGACGCCAATGGTATCGTCTGGAAGACTGGTCCCAGGACTACCATATTCGTAAAATCCCTGGAAGACCCTTACTCCCAGCAGATTCGCCTACAGCAGCAGCAGGCCCAGCAGCCGTTACAGCAGCAGCAGCAGCGAAACGCCTACACGCGGTTTTAGTCACGCCGCAGGTGCACCACAGACGTCCCAGGGATCGATTGAGTTGGCGAAAATAGTTTGCTTTTTTCATGTGCATTAAGACGTGAAAGTTAGACTGGAGAGTCTATTTATTCAGTGGTTTCTTAGTGTAACATTCTGAAAAAAAATTTTTTTTTCTTAAAAACTTTGAGAAATAATTGGGTTCGTAAGCAGGAAGATTTTCCCCCTTATTCAGTCTTAAACCAAGTCCTTTATCTCATGTTTAACACGTTCATTGTTCTGTTATTATTGTTTTTACTGTTGCTCAGGCTTTTCTTTTTCTTAAGAAAAGTCACATATTGGGTTTATTGAATTAGTAGATTTGACTGCTTTTCTACCAAAATATCGCTTACTGCCTGACCGAGACCTTTAATGCTGAGCTGGGCCTTGGGAAGTTCTGACCAGTATGTGCTCGGTTGACCCAGGGTAGTAGAAACTGAGCCCTCCCGTCGATGGACTTGAAAGTGTGCCCTGAAACGTCCAGTCTCGTGGATGGTGAGAGCCTGCGGTCTAGCAGAACTGAAACATCCTGCTATATTATTTCAACTGTTTACCTATCTGTTCTCTGCTAAAGTAATCTTAATTTATTGTTTTAGTATTTAATTGACGCACAGAGCAGCTGACAATTTCATAGAAAGATTGGAAATTAGTCATTTGTTTTCTCTAAAATGTGTGTGATTACATGTAATATGGACTTTTAAAATTGTTCCTAAGAGTGAAAAAGTCACCCACATTTAACACCTTAATGTTTTAAGTTAGGAGGGCAGATCCTTTCCTTTGATTGGCTTAGCTTCTTGGCAAGTTAGGGAACGCCAGACTGGGTTGTCTAGATACAGCAGTCCCTTTGTGACACAGTTAACCTCAGTCAGTTGGGATGCTCAGGGAATGGAAGTTTTCTGGTTAGCCAGAAAACCCCTTCTTTTCTGTTTCAGTACTGGTTGAGAACCATTACAGAGTATAATAATAATATGCTTTCCTGTCTTAACACAGTGTAATAGCTATAACTTAACTGGGATCGTTCGGTGCTTCAGGATCATGATTTCTAAACGTCCGGGACTGAGGGATGCAGACATTGATGATGTGGGCGCTTGGGCTGGAAGCAGCTCCCAAGATGAAGCAGGGCACATCCCCTGGATGCTTTCTTTTTTAATAAATCTCAATTTCTTTGCTTGTTTTGCCTGTTTCTCTTTAAAGTTGACATTGGCTCAAAGGAAGGGATAGAGTTGAAAGAAAAAAAATGAGTTTTGGGGTTTGTGTGTGTGTAAGTGTGTAAGTAATGTGGTCTCTGAGGGTGAAAGTGATTGGCACTCGGGTCCCTCTAAGACCGGTTGGTTTCATGAGCTGTTGTCCCAGCATAGCACTTTGCTGCCAGTGGCCAGGACATTGTCATAAAACGTGTGTGAACCTGCAGTGTCCACTGTGGACGACATCCTCAGAGGCAGCCCAGGTGGACCCAGGTACAGTTGTGACAGCATCGGGGAACATAGGCCTTAGGAAGGTTGTAGGAGCGGAGTTGGGGGTGGGTGTGTGCAAGGCCCCTTGCCCTTCTGCCAGCTGTGAGAATTGCTGAACCAGAAAGACTTGGTCCCACTGTCAGCTCCGATGAGTTAGTCCTGTGACCTGAGCAAGTCACATCATCTGTGTGGCAGTTTCCTTGTCTGTAAAGTGACTGGTTTAGGCAGGACCTTTTAACGCCAGTCTAGAGTTTTGTGATCAAATGACTGAAAGACTAAAGACATAAAAAAGGTTCTTACTTAAATTGGGAAAAATCTTTTTTATTTTCCTTTTTTTTTTTTTTTGAGTGACTGTTTCCAGAATGAAATATTACAATGTTGGTTTCAGGTTTCTGATACTGATTCAAGGAAGAATTCTCCAGGAAAAAAAACAAATCTTGTAAACCGCCAATTCCCTCAGTTCCCTTTGAGACCTTCCCATAGTTTATGTTCTTTAAAGATAGGCTTTTAATAGCCGTAATTGTAAACTCTTTGACTTGTTATACTGTAAGGCCCCTGGCGCAAATTGAAAGAAATTTCAAAATAAAAACAAATGTGAGTAGTTCAAAGTGAAAAGTAAGTCTGTGAAGCAAAAAAGACTATTTTACTTCAGTATGTCCATTATATCCAGAATTGGAACTCTGTCTGATTTTATGTTTGGTATAACATCTACTGCATTTTTGGCATCAACTGTTCAACAGTTACTTGAGGTGGAGGGAAAGCATTTATAACTTCAACACTACACTAGTGAATGAAAAGAAAAATCCTCAAGGAAAAGATGCAGAGAAGAAAGGTAAACATACTGATTATTAAGTGAACATGTCCCCTGGTTTTTAGACATATGGGTAACATAGGGCACTGGCTGATTGATTCTAGGAAGACAGGACTGATTTTTCTCAGTGTTTAGTGACTGCAGTATAATCTGATGGCTAAGAGCCCAGCTTCTAGAGCCACACTGTCCAGTTCCAGATCCCAACTCGACCTCACTTTGTGACCTTGGACAAGCTAGTCCATAATCTCTTTATGCCTTAGTTTCCATATTCCCAAAACTGGGAAGCCTGATAGTGCTTCGTGGCTTAGGTGTGAGGATTAATGTGTGTAAAGCACGTAGGGCGTGCCTAGCAGCATGATAGGCAGATACATGTAAGTGTTTGCTGTTAGTATCCTCCCCAGTATTTTTCACAGTGTTAGATCAGTTCTTAATCTTAGCATTTTATTTATTCAAAATAAAAGTTACATTTTCTCTGCTAGTAAACACAGATTTAACCGATCTTCCCCTCATAGTCAGTTTGGGTACATTGAGTAATAACAAAAGAACTTAATGTTGACCTAAATAAAATGGAAGGTCTGTCTACTACAGTGCTGTAAATACTATTTAATTAAAATACGTAAAGACATACAAAGAAAATTATGAAAATACTTTTCAAAAATACCTATTATCTTCAGTGGTGATGGCAGTAGTATATTGACTATGTAGAAATTAAAGTACTGTTGTAGTCCAGCTTAAACTAGGAGATCTTATAATGTGATCTTTCTTGCTCAAACCAACCAACGTAGCAGGTAGTTTGCAACTGGAGGATATCAGTCACTCTTCACATTGGGATGTGGTTCAGAGAAGAACAAACCAACCAAACAAGGTCCTCCGTCTAGAGTCCCAGGTGTCAGTCTAAGTTCTATTTATAAAGACTCACTTGCCATGGATCCTTGGATAGGTCACTTAACCTTTCTGTGCCAGTATCTGCCAGCAGTACATTAAGAATCAGATGGCCCTGCTACCTGGTATGCAGAGTAAATGCAGTGCTGTCAACAGAACTCTGGTGATGGAAGTGTTCTAGGTCTGTGCTGTCCAGTACAGCCGCTGGCCACATGGAGCTGTTAGGTATCTAAAATAAGCCTAGTGTGACTTAGTCTTTTACTACTTCTAATTCAGTTAAGCTTAAATAGCCTCATGTGGCTGCTGCCTATAGAAATGGTCAGTGCAAGAGTAAGGAGTGAAGAAGTGAGATTCACCACTACCTTAGGACCTGGATAATCCTTCAGTAGGTTTCCAGTTAAGGGGTCTACTTTGGAAATCTTTGACACACCAGAGCTTTCACAGGGAAGAGTGGATGACAAGGCATCGGGGGTCTGTGTGTTTGCTTTGCTTCTAATAATACGATACTGTGTTGCTCAACCACCCAGCCCTGTTCTTTCTATAATTATAGTGCCCTTGGATTTAACCCTTATCAGTCACCAACATTAAAAGTATGATGGGATGTACTGAGAAGTCCAAAAGTCTGGTGAATTGGCTTGGATTTCCTACCAACAGCGCTCCAGGCGGTTACAGTCTTCCTTTCCATTTCTTGCCCAAGAACGCAGAGACATTTCCATGCGCTGTCTGTGTATTTTATTGGCGTGACTGGCGCTGGTCCACCAACTGTGGTATCTCCTGTCTAAAGTACTTGCATTTTTAATTGTAACTGAGATTTAAGCAAAGTCATGCTTTTTTCCTTAAATAACATACCAAGATCTAGAGTCCTTGATTTTCATATTGTAATGAAGAATGCTAAATATTGTAAATTTTCTTTTTTCAAATCTACTACAGTTATAAAATATTTTTCAGTCTACATTTTTCCCCTTATCCTCCTACTTACTTGCTAATGCCTCCCAAAGCAGTTCTCTCCTGTGTAATCACGTTTGTTGAGCACTAATTGTCCTCTTTGCTTATTATTTAGATCTGGTTAAAGATTGAGAGTTAGTGAAATGAGTTTAGGGACTGTCTTCCTTACAGGTCATGACTGCGGGTCTAACTTCTGTATAATGATACTTAACTGGCGATCTGAGACTGGGAATATTTTTAATTGTTGCTTCCAGATAATTTTTTAAAGTAAAATTAGAAAGTGGAGTTAATACCAAATGAATTAGAACAGTCAGGAAGATGAACGCAATACCCTCAAAAGTCAGGATGAGTTAAAGAAAATCATCGTATGCAGAGAAGAAAATACTCTACTTCACCTTTGGGTTTTCTTGGGATATTTCGTTTGTGGATTTTGATAAAATTTGTCTGTGGCTTATTTGTGTTTTAAAGAAAAGTGTTTAAAATAGAGGACTGTGACAACTAAAATAGTTAGACTGAGTTAGACTGGGGAATTATGAGAAGATAGCAATGTTTAGTTCTGTTTCCTAAGACCGTGGATGGTGGGAGGAGGCTGGATGCCTTGAGTTCCACCCACCTTCCTCCTCGCCCCCTCATTGGAAGCAGCAAGGCTAAAGATGCTTCCTGTTTATGTGTCATCTCACCCTGAGGAGATGAGCAAAGTGATGGTGAATTGTTAACACTTGTGTCCCCCACCCTTGCTTTCCCTTCCCCACGCCCGTCACCAGCAAAGGCAGATATCATGTGATTAAGGAGGGTCCACTCTGAAGTACTTCCCCCCTCACCATGACAGGAGAAGTAGATGAAAAGCCTACTGTAGCAATGCAAGTGGGGGTCAATGGGGGTCCCTGAGCTGGGGTGGGAAATGCAGGCAGAAACTGACAGGGAGAACCCTCAAGCAACTAGTAGTCTCATTTGACAGAAAAGACCTACTTTTAGAGAATGTGGTGAGGGCTTTATAAAAGCTGTTGACAAAGCACAAAAGATGCCATTTCTGAAGTTCTAACAACACCTCTCCTTGTACGTAACAGTCAGGACAGGCTCTTCGGTAATTAAAAAACTGGCCCTCATTCGGCGTTTTCTCCTTCTGCAGCACTTGGAATTCAGTGTCCCTTCCTTTTCAGCGAGCCTCTTTTTGACATAATCAGAGACAACTGGGTACCGACTAGGAAGCCAGAGAGGAACAAAAGAACATGGGGAAAAAGATACACCCCTAAAGTGCAAAGTCAGTATTTAGCCTGGAGGAGATAGAGGCTTACTCAGAATTAAATGTCTCATGTTGCAGAAACTGCTGCTGCTTCTGGCCAGGCCATTGGAAGACACGAACCGTGCGATGTCACATTTCAGGGTATGGGGCATTAGGCAGAAATCACTGTAATCTCAGAATCACTGAAGCAAGATCAGCTCTATCCTACTCAGTGGTCACAGCGTCCCTCAGGTTGCTCAAGAGTGTATTAGCCCTGCCTAGAACTGTCTTTCTCAGGGAGTGAGTGCATCTGGAATCTCCTTGAGGGCCCTTGACACAGGAGAGGGCCCACAGGTCTGTCCCGAGCACCACCTCCCCCTGCCCTGCTCCCTCACGTGGCAGTCCAAGTTAGCTGATAGAAAGCAATTTTCCTCCATCCTAAGCACCAAGGGAACTCGGCTGACATCACAGGGCACTGTAGCTCAGTCAGTAACCTTTGTCTGTTTGTCTGAGTAGGAGTTTGTAAACTTGGAC
Organism: Vicugna pacos; assembly: GCF_048564905.1. Classification (NCBI taxonomy): domain Eukaryota; kingdom Metazoa; phylum Chordata; class Mammalia; order Artiodactyla; family Camelidae; genus Vicugna; species Vicugna pacos. The sequence continues at coordinate 12,701,852 of NC_133009.1, read as the reverse complement.
AGATTCCCCAGATCTGTGTGAAAGGCACAGCAAACAAGCACACAAACAATTTTGAAAACAGGTGATCCTTTATTTACTCACCAAGTATTGACTGAACACGTACAGGGTGCTAGGACCCGGGAATACGGCAATGGGCGAGCTCCGTGGGTTCACGGCCATGGCACTCCTTGATTTTGCTCAGACCACAGACCATCAGAGGGCAGGCTGTGGAAAACCCTCCCTGGCCTTCATTATGCTGGTTGGGCCTGAGCTTCCTCGGTGGTTGATCACTTTCTCCAGTGAAAGGGGAGAGGAGTGGGCCTGGACAGGGCTCTCCAGGTCAGAGTCGCTGCTAGTTCCTGGGTGGCCTTCAGAAAAGCTCTCTCAGCCTGAGCGTCTGCTCCTTTGGTATCTAACCATCTTCTCAGTTCACGAAGCCTTTCCTTATATCCCACCTGAACCCCTCATGACAATCTTAACCTCCTGCTTCAATTCTCTGCATTTGAAGGGATGGAAAGCTCCCCAAAATCTTGGTCGTAGAGAAATAGTTCTAATCAGAATGCGGTCTCCCCTTGACTCCAGCTACACCCACTACAGGAAAACCCATCTAGCCCTCTGGACCCAGCAAATACCCTGGCCCTGATTCCTCCAACCAGACATGATGCTCTGTTTTCCTCTGCAACCAGTATCAAATCCAGTCTTGTGTATGATCTGCTGCTCCCTTGGAGTGGGCCTGAATGCGCACAAATGGTGGCTTAAGTGCCTGTCTCCTGTTAATAGGAACAAACAGCTTCCTCTACCGACCCACGCCCCACATCAGACCTCAAGCTATTCTCTGAGTCTTGGATTCCTCTTATCAACATCCATGGCTTCTTCATCTGTGAAATGCGGGTACCTGCCTGTTGAATAGTTGTGAAGATTAAACAAAGCCAGCTACTGACAGGCCCACCAAACATTGGTTGCCTTACACGTCTGTGGTCGAGTAGCCGGAGTGGCCTGGTGGCCCAGAGAACAGTGGGGAAAGAAACATCAGTCTTACAAAGCAGAGATGTTTCAGATCACCTCTGCCTTAAAGGAAGACGATGTTCCATGTTGGAGGACTTAACGGGACTAACATTTCTTAGACTCAAGGAATGTCTGTTTTTCTTGTGGGAGGAGGGCGTTTACACCCATCAGGCTCCCCTGTCAGTACAAGCCTTGAGCCCTGGGAGAGGGAAACAACTGGAGAATGATGAGCCAACCCAGGCTTCTTGGTCATTCTGAGCTATTTAGCAACTTCTAAAGAAATGGGCTTATATCCCAAGTTGGTCCTTGCCATCCCATCTATTGAACATAAGCCCCATGATTCAATGGACATTTACCACCTGACTGATCAGAATGACTTCCCCACTGACAAGGTTTTGGAGAGTTTACCATCTCCCCCAAACACAGACATGAAATAAAGAGACTTAAAACTGCAGTAGAAAAGTTTAGGTTGGGCATAAGGAGAAGTTGGTGAACTGTGAAAACAGTTAAATACTAAAGGAAGGAGGCATTGGATTGTGAGCTATTCTGTTTAACCACAGGGATGCATTTGCCAACAGCCTTACTAGAGGCAGAGGGATGGACTGTCTAACTCCTCAGCCCCATTCTACCAGCAGGGACTCATGAGGCTGCAGGCTGCCCAGCGAGGGTTTTTTGCCTGGGAAATGGGGTGTGACCCAACTTCCCACCAAGCACGTGCCCTCCAGACAGAGGGCTCAGGCATGGCAGCAGATATAAATAACCTCGCATGACTCTTCCTGTCCTTAGAGCAAATGCCTCTGGCCATTGCCCAGGATGGAATCAGGGGAACAGAACAGGAGAAGTGGGAGGAAGTGGGAGGAACTGGGGGGAGGGAGGGGTGGCCTTGACAGCTGAGAGGAGGGGTGGTGAAGAGGTGGTTTTCTCTCACCTCCTAAGTGTGTGTCTGAGTGTGTTTGTATGAGATATGTGTCTGGGCAGGGAGCAGAGCTGTCCTACTTTTGAGGAAGGGGGACTGTCCTTTATGGTGTCACCTCCCTTCTATTCCCACTACCATCACCCTCGCTCACAGCCTCGTGATGTCTGCCTGGAATATCGCTTTCATTTCCTGTTTTCTCTGCTGCTAGTATCTGTCTCCTCTCTTCCCACTGCTTCCCAATTCACTCGTCTTGTTCAAACCTTTACTCCCACTGGTTCCCAATACAGCCCAAATTCTTCAACGTAAGACCCTCCACAATGAAACTCCAGCCTGGCAGCCAGACCTCACCCTCCGTGGATATCCCGGTCTGTAATAAAACCAGCTTCCTGGGCATTCCGTGAGCTCAGTGTGCACACTCACACCATTGTGACTTTATTCCTTTTATCCCACAACCTAAACACTCCTCTCCACCACTGACACCCCTGTCCATCACTCCATGGTCTGATTCTCCAGCCAGGCACAATACGATAGTCAGGGTTCCTCCATGGCCTGTATCATTTCAACCTTGTGTGTAGCAGTCAGACTGCCTGGCCCTCAGGGGCAGCGTAAAGGTGGATACGTGGTGGCTAATATGACTGTGTCCAGCTGATGAGAACAAACGGTTCCCTCCACTGTCCCCGCCCTCCATGACTGTTCTCTGGCCTCCAGCCCTGGTTCACATCCCTGCATGGAGCAGTCCCGACTGGTCTGCTTGACTCAGCGTTCACCTCAGAGGCAAGAGATGGAGATAATGTTTTCTACTCTTTCTGAGCTGCCAGCAGGGTAAAGGCAGGAACACAGCCCGCTGACATTGCAGATGCCCAGAGAGGGCCTGGGGTGCATCGCAGGCTCTGATCTGAGGTCGGAAGCCGGAGGGAGGGGACCAGAGCCTAGACTCGCAAGAAAGTTTAAAAAAGAAAAAGAAAAAAAACCATTCATCTGTCTTTTTCCTTAGAGTCATGTCCATACTCCTCCAGCAAATGCCTTCTTTCTCTTGGTCAGAATTTGGAATACGTTGTTCCTGTGGGTGATTTGGGTTTCACTGTTTTCCAGCCAGGCTCTTCCCTGTCCATGTTCCTCCCTCCTTCCTTCCCTCTTTCTCAAGGACTGAGCGTGTGCCTGTTGCATGCAAAGCCCTGCAGCAGGTAGAGACCCTGCTCTTGGGAAGCTTTGTCAGCAGCTGTCATATATGTCAGCTTGATCTTTGTCCACGGTGCCGAGGGGCTGCGGTGCCACGGAGGTGAAACTTGAGAAGTCCACCGCGCTGTATAAGATACTGCCCAGAAGATCCTTTGGGAGGTGGAGTGGGTAATGGAAGGTACCAAGGCAGAGAAAGGCAAGGGGAGGATTCTCTCTGCTCCAACCCAACCGGAGCCAGCTGCAGACCAGACTCAGCTCCAGTCTGATGATTTCACTCCTCTGCGGGTCATCTAGCAGATCGCTGGCTAGCTCACGTTTCCCTGTCACCTCCAGTCCCCCATCTGCTCTGATCTACAGCTTCTTCCCCACAAGCTTTAGACCACAGACCTCCTTCTGGGTGGCTGGACTTGTGACAGGGTAACCTTGGAGGTCATCCAAGACCATGTTTTTTTGCTATATGTACAGATGATATAAAAAGACAGCCCAACTGAGTTCCTGCCCATGGTTCCCTGAGCTGCCCTTATATCCTTATAATGCAGTGAAATATTCATCTTTGTGCTTTCTTTTTTGGACACTCCCCAGTACATGATCTTTCCCTAGTCAGAAGCATCCACAGCGCCCTGAGAAGTAGAGGATTAAAGCAATAATGCAAAGACAAAACATAATCAAAAAAAAATGTTCAGTCTTTTTAACACCCAGAATAAGATACTGAGAACATAAAGTGATTGAGTTTGGGCTAAAAAATTGAAAAGAAAAAGAACAGTGGGATAACCATGGCTGCTTTAGACGTATTGACATTCTCACTGTTCCCTGAACCCCAGTGCCTATCACAGCTCCCGGCCTTTGCTAGTACTTGGCATCCAGCATTTGATGCTCTTTTCCACATAGTTCTGCCTATCAAGCTTATTCCATCTCTGAAGATGTACCCAGGTTGAAAGCCCTCCTCCCCAAAAAGCTTTCCCTGAAAGCCCCACAGAGCTGGGTGCTACCCTAGCCTTCTGGTCTACTCTCCACTAACATACATCTCCCTGCTCACATAGATGTCTCCTCTTCCTCCTAGACTGTGAACATCCAGCAGGAGGGTTGAGTTCATCTTTGCATGCCTGGCATCCACCATGGTGCCTGGCACATAGTAAATAGTCAATCAAGATTAATGACTTGGTTATATGTCCATGAATGACTGAAAAATTGTGCTGAACACAGGAATTTGACACAACATTGTAAAATGATTATAAATCAATAAAAAATGTTTAAAAAAAAGTTTAATGACTTGGTGCAGAATTCAGTTTCAAATGACCTAGTCTTAGTATACTTTCTGGCCCTAGGAGCCTCGCCACTGAGAATGGATTGTAAACTCAAGAGATATTGCCCAGTCAGTGCTGGACATTTCTAGTTCTCAGTCCTCAACTCAGTAGCTCAACTGAGGTCCTGCACAGGGCCCAGCACTCAGGCAGCCTAATAACACTGCAGCCACGGCTACAGAGGTGCACTTGTGACCTGGCCCAGACGCTGCAGCCTCCGAGTAAGAGTCAGACCTGGGCTGGGCTCCTTTGTGACCAAGGTGAAGCTTTGTCTTCCCTGTCTCTGGTCTTTGGTTTCTCCATCTGTCATGTGCTCGTAGATCCTAATTAGAAAGCTCTTAGAGGTTCCTGAAAGGACTGTTATTATACAGCAGCACAAAGGGTATTATGTCACAGTGGTGTAACAGCACGGCAAATAATGTAAACTAGGAATAATAAGGGCACTTATTCCCAGAAGCACATTGATTGAAACCACAAAAGCTCCTTGGAACAGGGCTTGAGGATTATAAAAGCCTGAGCAGTCAACAACCCCTGTGGGAGGGGAGCCCATGCCAGGCTATGCTGGAGAGTTCCTTTGGTCAAGGTGGGCGGGCCAGTTTTTTCCGTCAAGTGATCTTACTTTGGTGAAATTTCCCTGCTGGAAAGAGCCCAGCCTATTTGCTGGGTTCTGGGGAGAAACGGCCATTACTTCCGCACCCTGTGCCTAAGAAGCAAAAAATTGGCCTTAGCACAGCTCAGTTCACTTTACACTCTCTCTAGAAGACAGATCTCCAGACAATGGAAATATCATTGCCACTTTGCTTCTAAAATTCGCATAGCAGAAAAGTCATCTGGGGTCACATCTTGACCTGCCATTGCTACCGCTGGATCAGCAGCTTTGGGAAACCACCCAGATGTGCTGTGTCTATAAAAAATAGAGCCACCTTAACAAACAGGTCATCTTCTAGTGGAAAAGTATGTTTAAGCATGGCTCCGACAGCAGGAAGAGCAGAATCTACAAAGAAAAAGAATGATGGCTCTGATTGCACAACTTCTGTATAACAAACAAGTCACCCTAAACCAAACTATAAGAAAAAACAAAGAACATTATGCTAAGCATTATGTTACATGAAATAAAACAGAGAAAGACAAATACCGTAGGATCTCACTTATATGTGGAATCTTAAAAAAACCACTCAGATACAGTGAACAGACTGGTGGTTGCTAGAGGTGGGGTGGGTGCAATGGGTGAAGGCGGTCAAAAGGTACAAACTTGAATCAGAAAATAAAAAGTCATAGGGATGTAATGTACAGAACGGTGACTATAGTTAATAACATTGTACTGTATATTTGAAAGTTGTTAAGAGAGTAGATCTTGAATGTTCTCATCACAAGACAAAAACAGTTGTAACTGTGTGCAGTGATGGATGTTGACCAGACTTACCATGATTTTACTTCACAATATATACAAATAATGAATCATTATATTGTACATATGAAACTAACATAATGTTATATGTCAGTTATATCTCAATAAAAAAATTGTATCTTCTCTCTGCATCCTTTCCTAACTGAGCTAGCAAGTTGTCTGATTTCATCTGTGTGTGTGTGTGTACGTGTGTGTTTTGTTTCATAGAGAGTCTATTTATTTCCATGTTGCATGTTTCTGTGTCGTGCCGGCCCCAGGAAAGACAATTACTGGGGCTGATCTAGGGTCTGCAGCAGCGGGCAGGGGTGGGTTTCCCTCCAGGGGGCTGCCATTCATGAACCTGCCCTCCCTAGACAACCCCCTTTCTTTGTGTCTCTACGTTCCAAATTCCAAATTTCAGGGAGAAAAAAAAACTGGTTGGTCCAATCTGAGCAAGTCACAGCATAAACTTGGCTGCCTGGAAGCCCCGAGGGGTGTGGTGATCGCACATGTATTTGAAGAGGGGTTAGGGGAGGTTGAAATGTTCCCAGAGCAGAGCAGCTGAGCAGATAACCCAGTGTGTCCACTGCAGTTCTGAAGTGTGTGTATTGGCCTTTAAAAAAATTTAGATACAATTGACATATAAAAACATTATATTAATTTCAGGTATACAACATAGTTATTTGCTATGTGAATATACTACAAAATGATCACCACAACAAGTCTGATTAACATCCATCACCACACATTTACAATTTTTTCCCTTGTGTTAAGAACTTTTAAGATCTACTCTTTCAGCAATTTCCAAATATACAATACAGAGTTACTTACTATATTGTCACCATGCTGCACATTACATCCTCAAGATCTGGCCTTTCTCATTAGTGTCATTAAATCACTGAAATGTGAAAAGCAGAAGGCATGAAGGTGACCAATGGTCGCCTTCATATTTATCAAATGTGTGATAGATTCTATTTGGTTTATTTCTCTCTGATAGTAAAAAGCACCAGGTAATCACTTGCTGTTAAGTGATAGTAGTCAGACTTCTAGGATACTTTTTGATATAATGTGTGTTACTGTTGTATTAGGTACTGTAAGGATTACATGTCCTGATTTTAAGTCATTCACTCAGCAAGCACGGAGTGAAGCTACGTGCGGAGACACGGTGGCTTTGCTAGAATAGCCCGCCATCCAGGGTAGGAGCTCCTGATGCACAGCGGCAATGAACCAACAGAAGTTAACGTTCATCTTATCTTTTAACCCCTGGCCTGTGTTAGTGATGTTGTACCTCTTTCCAAACAGACAAGATTCCTTACTCGGGACAGTGAGCACAGCCAGCTATTCCAGCAGGAGGTGCAGGAACACATGCTCATTGCAGGTTTGCACTGGGCAGAGTCTTCCTCACATTCTGGGGGCATCAGAGAGAGGTGGAGGTCTATTTTCCGCTCACAGGCTCCTGGAAGAGACAGGTACACGTCCTGGTGGCTCCAGAGTTTCTACACAGGAAGGCCTGAGGGCCCTCGATGGTTGAAAGGGGGCTTGGGAGTCCACTTGCTGTGTTGGCACAGGATTTTATCCAAACTGGGAAAACATCAGTTGTTCATGACAAAAATGGGGGTGAATGTGTGTGGGGATGGGGTGCTGATGGAGGTGAACAGGGGGGTGGCTAAAGCCCCCACCCTGCTCTGGAAATCAGCACTAGGCACAGGGAAAGACGCATCCCACATACACGAAAGAAACATTTAAACATGCAACGGGAGTTCGAGAACCAGGCCTCTGGGACAAGCTCCGCCGCTCACATTTTCCCACCTGGGCTGCAGTCAGGGCTTTGCTGGCTGCCCATGGCACTCCAGAAGGTTCCGAGGACAGAGGCAGGGCAGGTGTGATGTGTAGCCAAACAAAACAAACCTTGTCAAGCCAATCTCAAGTAAAGGCCACTGCTCACCTGGTTTCTCTGGTCAGGACATCTGACCTGGATTTCAGTGGCCTTGCAGTATCCACATGGCCCTAATACCCAGAGGAGTTATACAACTGGGGGATGTCTGTGGACGACAAAAGGAAGGGGTGAGGATAACAAAATCTGCATGACTGAAAGAAAATTGCATTGTTTAACTGTAAATGTATCCAACCAACTACTGATGTGATGTGATGTGATGTGATATATGACATGATATGCCATATGATGTGATGTGCTATGATATGCTGCATGACATGGTATGATATGATATGATGAGATAGGACATATGACATGGTATGATAGATGATATAATGATATACTATGCTGGCTTCCAATTCCCTTCTTACCAGTAAATTGGAAAAGCCCCTTAATCAAGCATGGCTGAGGATGGGGGTAGAAGTACAGGGTTATATGTTGGAAAAGAACAGAGGTTGGGCTCACCCTAAAGTGTCTGGCACCCCAAATCTGCTACTTACGAGTTGTGCAGCTCAAGGCACATTAGTGGAGATTACGGGATCTCAATTCCTTCATTTGTAATTTGGAGAAAACACAACTACCTCACAGAGCTGCTGTGAGGATTAGAGGTCAACACGGGTACAAAGTGTGTGGCATGTATAGATGCCCCGGACCAGAAGCTACTTGCTTTATTCTTGTTTGTAATACATTATTCTTTCTCTTGCACATTCCAGGATCTCCCAGTACTCTCCTGTGTTCACATCTCATGTGAAACCAGGCAGCAGTGTCCTTTCAAAAATTCAGGGTGCCTAATTCTGTACGGAGAAAAGTCTACTGTTAGACACTTGTCCCAGCTCTTAGACAGAGTCCCAGCAGAGGCCTGAGTCACCCATCCCAGCCTCTGCCTGCAGTGATGGGACAGTGGTACACAGCCACAGGGTCCCAGCTGAGGAGGTGGGGGTGGACGGAGATAAGCGAGGTCAGCTGCCTGGATTAAGGGTAACTCCTCACATTGCTTCCAAGCCTGGATACCACGACCTTTAAAACTTTCTCTGTTTACTTCATTGATCCATATAGACTAGCCAAAGCCTTGAGAGACTAGGTGACTCCACCAAGGTCACACAGTGAGCAACAGCGAGCTGGGATTAGTAGCTCCAGCCTTTAAGCCATTATCACAGAGCTGGAGGAGACCTTGAGCTCATGCCAGTGGAAATTTCAAACCCAGGCATGCAGTGTCCAGTGGGTCAGCAGCATACCATGTCGATTTTTAAAATATCCCCTGGTAATTTTCCCATCAAATAGTTTTTATATTAATTCATTAAAAATTTTTTCTTTGGCATCAACTGTAGGTAACATACAGTGCCCATTAAGTTCTCTCTGAGAGTATTTATTTCCTCATCCAATGATGTTTCCTAAATGGAAATCAGGAGTGGGAGGCTCTGGCAGGATGTCCTGGCATTCGCCTTAGCTGGATGCCAGTTTATGTTAAATCTCCAGGCTGCCTGCCAGACATAGTCTTGTGATTGGATGGGAGAGTAGAAAATAGTGTGAAAGTGAATCAGGCAGAGGCCAGAGGAAGAGGAGATTGAGACAGCAACTAACACAAAGGTAAGATGAGCAGAAACAGGATCAGATCTTCCCATGAATACATGGAGATGTGGAAAGATGAATGACCAGAGGGGAGGCGCACCAGGGAGGCAGAAGGACTGGGTGTGGACATGAAGCAAAGAAAGGAAGCAGGAAGCTCCTTAGTCCGAATTCACCCAGTGACATTTGTCTTAGTGAGGATTAAGTTACGGAAGCGGGAATATTATGAGTAATATGGCACATGAAATTTATTATAAGAATTAGATCTTACACAATTGTGGGAGGAGCTGGGTAAGCAGAGATCTGAAAGTTGTTGAAAGACGACAGAAAAGTCACTCAGCAACCCTGGTAAGTGCAGGTAAACACAGCAGAGCTTATCAAAGCAAGACAGGTCTGGCTGCTGTTGTAGCATCTTTGGAAGGATGCTGGCTCTTTGCAGCTACTGCCTCTGAGTTTGCAGTAAGCCATTTGATGGTGTGTGTGGGGTCGCTGCTGATCAGCAGGACTGGTGGTCACGGAGGAGCAGGGGAGAGAGGGGCCACTCCCAAGCCAGATGCCGCTGCTGCACCGCTGCCTCCCACATCTCACGCAACTTTACTTTTGGCCAACTGTCACCAGAATCACACAGAGAAGAGGATGCTAGGAAATAGTCTCCAGTGTAACCAAGGTGACAGTTGAACATTCCAGCACTGATCTTGGAAAGACGGGAACACACCCAGTTCACAGATACACACAGCCTAGCATTTTTGAAGTTTCAGAAAAGCACATGGTAGAGAAGAAAGCTGTCCGAATGTTTCTGTTCATTGTATCTCTGGGTTGCAAGTGAAAGAAATTCTAAAACAAAACTGGCTTAAGTGAAAATGAGGCTTTAAATGAAGCTTTGGGGAGGGAGACCTTGGGGGCAGCCCGAAGAATCCAAAGAATAATGGTCAGCATAATGGGAGGGAACTTGACACTTCCTTGTTTCCGTCTCTGTCTCTCATAGCCTCATCTCTGGATGGTGGCCTCATTCTCCCAGGCTGCTCACATGGCAGCTCTGGGGTCACAGTTATATAGCAACTTGACCAGAAAGAAGAGTTTATTCAGAAAAAATCCTGATTTTTTTTTTTTTTGAACAGAGGGATGACTCCGTTGATGAATCCCCAGACCAATTGCTATGGCCAGGTGAGTCAGACGTTGTTATGGTTAAGCTGTGGTCACATGTCCACCCCTGTGACCCTAGAGGAATGGGCCACGGTGCTTTGATCAGCATCCCAGAACCATATGGAGGGAAAAAGGAGCAATTCCCCAAGGAAGGAGGTTCTGTCCCCAGAAGAGAGGAAGGACGTGCTGCGCAGACACAAGTAGCAGCTGTCCACTTTGGTGTCCCAGGGACTGACTGAAATGCTCCCCAAATCCATGCCTCTCATTCTTACTCATTTTCTTTAATGTTACAACCCCTGCAGCAAGTTTCTGATTACACTTCACTGGTGCTCCCGAGAGAACTGCCACAAGGAGGGAAATACTGCCTTGTAAAGGGTGATGATCAGGTGATAATAATCATCTCAGAGACCTACAGACTGAGCAATTTGGTCAAGGCCACTCAATTATTTAAAAAGGAGAACTAGGGCTCTGACACATATTCCCAAGCAGTACATTAACAGCCTGCTTTATGGAGCGCCCTGTGGAGATTTGGGCCACCGTGAATCCATTTTCCAGAGCCTAATCAGATTGTCTTCCTGGACCCGAAAGAACAGACTGGGGCCAGAGTGATTACTCAGAGGTCAACGAATAAAAGACATGATTTACAATCCGACTTCGGCACAGAGGCCGGGGGAGGTGATGCATGGTGTGTGTGGGGGGAGGTGCGTGTGTGTGGACTGCAAGGTAAGAGAAACGTCACTGAAGCAATATACTTCTTCTCTAGGAGGAAGGGAACCTGACATTAGGCTTTTGAGTGCCCTGAAAAAGGCAGGTAATTAGTTACCCACTCTAAACAGAGTTTACAATGCCCAGATAATCGAAGCCTTCTATTTTAGCCAAAAGTGTAATTTTGTGTCTCCTCTCCTGCTTGTCTTTTATACTTTGTCAGTGGTTTCCACACTTGGCCGTGCATCAGAGTCACCTGTGGAGATTAAAAAAAAACTTCCTGAACATCAGGTCCCACCCCTAATCCTCACCCCGTGCCCCGCACGCTCCAATTTCACGCTCCATGGAGTGCATGCATAGGCGGGGTAGGAAACAGCTCCTCATGGTTCAAAGAGTTCTCCATCCTTCAGGGACATCTTGTGGGCTTTATCCTGCCTGATACCCCACAATAGTGGGAGCGAGCCCAGGCTGGGGAACCAGGGATACAACAGTTAACTGGCATTTTTAAAGGTCAGACAACTTGTAAGCTGTGGAACCAGGCAAACCAGAATCTGGATTCTTCTGCTCCTGATCCAGTCAAAAAGGGCACCGAGGGCTTCACCTTGACTCACTGCGAAGGAGTATCCAGTAAAAGAGGTCTAACTAATAAGGGGAGGTCCACTTCCATGAGCAATTGATCAAACTAATACTCTCAGGTAGTATCCAGAAATTAGCACCTCTGACAGGCAGGGCTCTTCCTCAAATGCACCATTCATGTAGTCTTTCCTTGCCCAATGAAGGTGCCCTCTTTCCTACTCTGGCAGTTACTGCTGTGTGACCTTTGGAAAACTGCTTGACTTCACTGTTTGTTGGTTTCCTCATCTACACAATGAGAGTGTTGGGCTTGGGTCCTTTCTGCTCTCATGCTAGACTGTTATGTCTTTCGTGAGGAGCCCTTGGGCATGATAGGACTGCAATGGGATGAAAAGAGCCCTCTGTTTTCTTCATGTCCATTGGACAAAGCCCTGTATGTTGCAATATTGTATTTTAAAAAGTATAAACTGTTATGATCCCTGGAAAAGGTGCATTATGACTCAGTCAGAGTCAAGGAAAAACTTAAAATGATTGACAGCAAAGGGAGTGGGAAATGTGTGGAACAGAAGGCAGAGAGGCTGCAAATCCAGGAAGAGGAGTGGGCACAGAGCTGAAGAATCCCTCAGGGGCTGGACTGGATGAGAGAGGAGTCGCAGCAGCAAATGCAGCTGTTTCATTCCAATTTTGCCTGAGGTATGTCGGTACTAGGTGGATTATTGGATGAAAATTTGAACTCTAATCGCTTACTTCTGCCTCAGCCCTTCTGGAATGATTTAAGATCATTCCTCCTAGATTTTCCACTACCCCGAGCCCAGTAACCATAAAATAGACATTAGTGCCCTGAAAGAGTGAAACATTTATGTTGGCCCTTGCTCAGCCCGGCTACTAGAACTGGAAGGAGAAACTCGGAAGCTAAGAGGGGGAATTCCAAGAGAGCCACAAACCCATCAGAATGATGTCAGGAAGGTTAAAGCTCCTGCAAAGAAGGGCCTTGACAACCATGACCAGGGCAATAAAAAGACCCACTGGGTCATGTTCAGAGCAAGGAGATGGGCTCGTCCCAGAGCCTGGGAAGGAGCACAGTGTTAACAAATGACAGAGACAGAGGAGCCATTCAGCTCCCAAGTGCTTGCTCTCTTTCCACTACTGGAGACTGAACACCCAGGCTGAGCTCAGGGCCTGTATGTAGTAGGAGTACAATGAAAGTTTGTTCAGTGAGTGAAGAATGAATGGGAGGAAGAAGATGAAGGAATGTTTTTCTTGAGCTGAAAAGAGAGCCCAGGATGGTTGTAAAGGTCCTGAGAGGAGAGTCTGTGCTATCACTTGCATCCAAATCAGGAGCAAAAGGTCACTGTGATCATCAGTTCCTTGGGAAACAGACTGAGATTGAGATCGTGGGCAGGAAGTTGGCTGAGCGCCCTTGGCATTGAGGCCTGTGGGTGAGTGAAGAGAGTAGAAATGACAGAGGGATGAATTGACTGTGATGCAGATGCAACAAAGATCTCAGGTCAACCCCATGGGACGGTTTTTCAGAACTAGCTCACCTTGAGGCTAGAGGGCTGGGTCTTCACACTTCCGCATCAACCAGTCACTGGATATAGGTTATGCTTCTGGAGGAGATCTTGGGCCACCTGCGAACTATCAGCAGCCAACACTCCCAGCAGTTGAGGGAATGAGTAACTCAGTCTTGAAGAAGGGATGTATGGGCACACCACAGCACTCACTATGACAATTAAGCCAAGCTTCTCATTTCACAGATGAAAACATTCCAGAGATAAAATCATGTATCTGGTTAAGAGCAGAGACAGGACATCTCTCAAATGGCTACCAGAAAATTCCCATAGACTTCATGTGCATGGAACTTGGTATGGGATTTGACAGAGCTATCTGTATGGATGAGAAGGAGAAATGGAGAGTAGATCAGTGGTTCCCAAACCTGTCATTAGAATCATATGGAGGGCTGTTGGAATGCAGATTCCTGCGCCCCCTTTTCAGAGACCCTATTACTGGAAGGTCTGGGGCAAAGCCTGAGAATCTGTATTTTCACAAGTGCCTACGTGATTTCTATGTGGCCTAGCTCCCAATCTGCACTTGGGAACCAGTGGCTAAGATAATAGAACTCTGGGCAGATTCCAGATTGCTGAACAGTGTGCATTTAAAGAGTGTTACTAAATGATGTGTCTCTGAATGGAGAGCTCAGATGAGTCCAAGGGAGCTCACTCCTAAACTCTGCTCTATTCAACAAATTTTGTCAACGTCTTGAAGACTTTAACAGGAGTTAAATTCTCTTCATTTAACCAATGAAGAGAATTTCAAAGCTAGAAGAGATTAATAATCCTATGCATAACTGAATCAAGATTTCAATAGATTTCAACATGTGGTTCTTAAGTATGATTTTATAGATTGATATTTATCGACATTGAAAGTTGTTCATCTATCTTAAATGAGAGAAAGCAGAGAGGCAGTGGGATATGGTGGTTTAGAGTGAGGCTCTGGAACCTAATGGACTGCATGGGTTCAAATCCCAGCCCCACCAATTACTCACTGTGTAGCCCCAGGCAAGGTTTCTTATTTCCCTGTGTCTCAGTTTCATCATCTGTAAAATGGGGACACTAATAGAAAATTATAGTACTTACTTCATGGGGCTATTGTGAAGATACATGAGTTAATATGTAAAAAGAATTTAAAACTGTGCCTGGCACATAGAAAAGACTGTATATCCAGCAATCTCACTCCTGGACATATACCTGGAGGGAATCAAATCAAAAAGATACATGCATCTGAGTGTTCACAGAAGTACTATATAAAATAGCCTAGACATAGAAGCAACCTAAATGTCCATTGACAAACGACTGGATAAAGAAGTTGTGGTATATTTGGAATACTACTCTCAGCCATAAAAAAGCATAAAATAATGTCATTTGCAGCAACATGGATGGACCCGGAGATCATCATTCTAAGTGAAGTAAGCCATAAAGGGAAAAGAAAATACCATATGATATCACACATATGTGCAATCTAAAAAAAGAAAGAAGACACTAATGAACTCATCTACAAAACAGAAATAGATTCACAGACATAGTAAACAATCTTATGGTTACTAGGGGAAAGGGGATGGGAAGGGGTAAATTTGGGAGTTCAAGATTTGCAAATATTAACTACTATATTTAAAAAATAGATAAAAAACAAATTTCTTCTGTATAGCACAAAGAACTATATTCAATGTCTTGTAATAACCTTTAATGAAAAAGAATATGAAAATGAATGTATGTTTATATATGCATGGCTGGGACATCATGCTGTACACCAGAAATTGACACACTGTAACTGACTATACTTCAATAAAAATAAACACTGTATAAACATTTGCTGTTATCACATGTAATTGTTTCCATTATCAAATGTTATTGTAACAAACAACCCAGAAACTTGGTTTAAAAGGACAGTTTATTACTTGTTATGATTCTGTGGATTTTTTTGCATCAGTTGGTACTGACTGGGACTCTGGGATGATTGGGAGGTCCAAAAGGACCTTACTCGCATAGTTGATCGTTGATACCAGCTGCTAGCTGGGAGACAGCTCTGTGTGTTCTCAGACACAGGCTTCAGCTCTCCAGGTGGCTGTTGGTCTTCCTTGCATGCTGGTTGGCCTCCATGAAGAGTCTCCCAAGAGATGCAGGCAGAAGCTGACATCTTTTTAGGTCCAGCCTCGAAAGTTACCCTGTTTACTTCCACTACATTCTATTGGTTAAAATAGCCCAGAAATAGGGGAGAAGAAATAGAGCCCACCTTTCAATGCGAGGAGTAGCAAAGAATTGCAACCATCTTTAATGTACCACAGAAGTTTAATCCATTTTTGTAAAAGTGTATGTATGTGTGTGTTCATGCATCAAAAATGATGTGTAGAAGAATATATACTAAATGTAAATGATAATTATCTTTAAAGGGAAGGGTTACAATATAGTTATTTCCTTCACGTTTTGCTTTTTGGTTTTCCCAAATTTTCCGTAATGAACATACATTTATTTTTTAAAGTAAGTTCCATGTTTTGAAAAAAATCAAGGATGATTTTAAAACTAATATGAGCCAAAATTGTGATAGCTCACCCCTCAAAAGAAAACCTAGCTCAAATTTACACAGCATTAAAAAAAAATCACAGTAGCTAGATCTAGAACAAGGGTCCTGGTTCCACTCCCCTCAGCAGTCAGACCACACTGAGTGTTCTGGTCTGGGTTCTGAGCTCTGGGAAAGGGAAACAAAGAGAAACGCAATGTATCACGGTGCCAAAGGCGAGACAAAATGTCCGTAAACCATTTCTTGTGGAGAAACACTTAAGGACACCGAAGAGAAGAGGCTCAGAGGGAACATGAGAGAGTGAACCAGGCCCTCATTCTGTGTGGGAGGAAGGCTGCCATGTGGGTGAGGCATTAGTCCTAGCTCTATAGAATTAGGAGCATTTAATGGAAGTGACACACAGGTAGGTTTGAGATTCTTCATACAAAGAAGAAATCCCTAAACAGTTAAAGAATGAAGCTGGAGCGAGCTTCCTAGGAAGGAAACAAGCTCCCTGTTCAAGTAGAAACCAGGTGGGCCCTTGTCTCCAGGCGGGAATCTTGCCTTGCGGAGGGGCCTGATCTGGAACCACCAAGTCCCTCCCAAATCCCAGGTTGTATGGCTGTTGGCCTACCTGAGTGTGGAAACACCTTGACGCTTAAACCTTATCCTACCCAAAGGCAGTGGCCCGAAATAAATGAGTTCTTGAGATTCCTTTCATGGGTCTATAAATGGATCTTGTCCTTGATGTGAAAACATGATCAATCAATAAATATTATCAAGTGAACGCTTTATGCATGGCAGTGTCCTGGGTGTTCAGATGTGGTCTTTCAGCCCACGGGTTTAAAGTCTGATAAAGAAGAAAGACGTATGATCACCATATAAACTTAACACTGCTAAATACAGCCATTGCCTGTGGGGGTGGCAAGGGCCCAGAGTAAATGATTGATTTGTAATAGCAAAAAAGCTGGGGTGGGGGGAGGAGGGAGTGGGGATGGGAGCTTTAAGCTGTATCTAAGAGATGAGAGATGAGAGGGATGGGGTGGAAGCAAAGGAAGAGAGGTCTTGCCCCACATCTTTATGTTAATGTGAACAGCTTTGGTGGTTGAAAGAAGGCTGCCTGGCAGCCTCCTGGATTGGGTTTTCTTAGAAATAGATCACATTCTTTCTTTATTGACTAATGTGGTCATTATAATCACCTCCACTTACTAAGAACCTACTATATGGTAGTTGCTTTACACATATTAACTCCTCAAATCTATTAGATGACCAGGTAAGGCAATGACTGTTATCTTCAGGGTCCAGGGTCTGGAGATATGAAGAACTATGGTTGGCCTCCTTTGGGGTGACTGCCCAGCTCACAAGAACCCTTGCCCTCTGCCACGGTGGTAGCTCCCAGCAGCAATCTGTTCAGTATGAACCTTGCACTCCTTTCCTCCACTGAGTCAGACCCCTAGCCCTCCCTGCCCAACTCCAGGCATCTGAAACTGTGTCCAAGAGAAATCCAGGCTTTCCATGGAGTAGGAGGTGTAAGATGGATGCAAGGACACTGTGGGTGACCATATTTTGCTATGCCAAGACAGAGGAAGGAGACAGAGACAGACAGACAGAGAAAGCAGATGCCCAGAGAAGCAGAGACAGAGAAAGTGTACTGCGTGGTTCCTGGTGGGCAACCAGTCACCAGTTCTAGTCCTTCCTGGGATCTAGTGTTAAGAGACAGCCTTATGTCTTTGTTACATTGATCCTTTTCACTTACCCTATCTTGAGTGGCTATTACTTGCAACCAGTAAGTTCTTACTAATGCAAGTGTTTTTTCCATCTGTTACATAAGAAGCCAGGCTTCCAACTTCAGTATGTTTACCTCCAGAGACCATCCATGGCGACCTCTGGTCCTTTCTGCTCCAGAGTGGTAATTTTAGGGTAACACTTCCTAAAATGAGGTTTTGTGGAACAGCTTGCTCTTTGCTTCATCAAGGTGGTTCCTGTGTCAATTGGGTAACACCAGTCTGACGAGGGCAAGGGGTTCCCAGCAACATAAAACTAGTTGCTATGGTTCTGTAGTTGTACAACATCATATCCTCCTAGATTGTTGCCTTTCCCGTACAGCTGTTGCTTTCCAGGTTTCAATGGCCATGGAAGCACTTGCTTTGGGAGATTGGCTTTCTGAGACCACAGTGGTTGCCCTGCCATCTCAGCCCCTGTGCCTGCTGTCCATGTGTTCCTGCTTATCAGAGCTGTCACCCTGCACCCCCTCTCAGAAGCCTCCTCTTGGCCTGTGCCCTCAGATGCCCCATGTGGTTTGAAGCACCCTGAACCTTGTACCCATGTCTGTGAGAGCTCTGACAACACATCTGTGCTTTCATTTGCTTAGCCGCCTGCCTCCCACTTCCAGCTATGTGGGCAGGGTCTGTGTCCTGTTTGTTTCTGCGTTTTCATTTTCTAAAGTAGTCCCCAGCAGAGTGGATGGCACAGAGTTAGTACTTAGTAAATGTTTGTGGAGTGAATGACTGACTGAGTAACTGAATCATTCAACAAACTCATTTCTTTTTTTCTTTTTTTTGGTTGTGCATTTATTTCAGTTGACATTATATAGTCCCTTACATCTCTTTTAGGGGGTGACCAAAGGCTGTCTTATAGTCCAGATATTTGTGTATCTATATCAAATATATTATTGTATATATTATACTGTATTATATAGTATAGTTTATTATGTAGTTTATATTATGTTGTTATATGAATGATCAAACTGATACTAGATGGAGCATTACCCTGCCTTAGTCTAGGTTTTTTTAAATGTTTTTATTGAGTTATAGTCATTTTACAATGTTGTGTCAAATTCCAGTGTAGAGCACAATTTTTCAGTTATACATAAACATACATATATTCATTGTCATTTTTTTTCACTGTGAGCTACCACAAGGTCTTGTATATATTTCCCTGTGCTATACAGTATAATCTTGTTTATCTATTCTACATATGCCTGTCAGTATCTACAAATTTTGAACTCCCAGTCTACCCCTTCCCACCCCCCACCTTGGCAATCACAAGTTTGTATTCTATGTCTATGAGTCTAACAAACTCATTTCTTTTACTGACTCTTTAACAAATTTGCTATGCTACATTATACTTCACTGTTTCTTTTAGGATAGTTTTGTCTTCCCTGTTTGTTTTTTTTTTTTTCCTTGTCCACTTGAAGGACGATAAAGCAAAGACCTTCCTCCCACTTTCCTTCTCATAACTAGCACAAAGTTCTACGAACAGTAGGTGTTCATTCATGGAGTGTGTGTGTGTGTGTGAGTGTGTGAGTGAGTGTGTGTGTGTGTGTGTGTGTGTGTGTGTGTGTTGGCTTGTTCTACAGAGCTCAGAATAATTGTAGTGCTTATTCTCTCCCATATAATTTTGCAGGTGGTGATGTCTTAACTGTCCTGTCCTTTTCCCTCCTCTCCATGTGACCAGCCACCTCCTGACAGTACACATAGTCCAGTACAGGGCTTTAGATTCAATGAGAGTGACCTTTGGCATAGGCAACCCAGATGGGACTTAACTCAAATATCCAGAGAGAGAGGCATCTATTTATTTGTCCTGATGTAAGTTGGGAAAATCAATCCCATCACATTCCTACATTTTCCAACTTGCCTGCACAAAGCAAACAAGAACCCGAGTGGCCACTGGGAGATTACACGTTCCCACCAGTCAGGCAGCAGGTGCACACAGCGCAGTAGGTGAACTTCCCCCAACCCCTGGGCCATGCACACCCTGCCTTTGCCTCCAGCCAGCTGCTGCAGCCCTTACAGGCTGTTTCCTTTACACTACAAGGCAGAGAGAGTGGCTTAACAGGATGGAACTGGAGCAGACAGTCAATGAGGCGAGAGAAGAGAGAGGTGAGTAGAAGCTTGCCAGCCAAGAGAGGTCTCAATGAGCGAGAAATGGCTCTTCATGTTTTATGTTGGCCACCACTTCCCCCATGGTGTTCAGGGTACCACTCCCCAGTGGGCAACTCAAGGTGCTACATTGATGCTGCTGCCTTTATTCTTTGAATCTTTGGGTTCTCTGGGCTGCAGCAGCTCCCTTTGCTCTCCTATACACATCAATTTTTTTTTTTTTAGGTGAGTCAGGACAGTTCCTGGAGAAGAATAAATACTCTGAAAGGGAACTCACAAGGGAAGGGAACTGACATTTAAGTGCCTACCTTATGCCAGGCATGGTGCGAAGCTTTTCTCCCTCCCTCCCTCCCTCCTTTCCTTCCTTCCTTCCCTCCTTCACTTCTTGTTCTTCTCCCCTCTCTTTCTTCCCCTCCCCACCTCCTCCTCCTTCTTCTTTATATTAAAGACCATATCTATGAAATTTTATAGATCTGAAAATAGTAATAATGAGACCCATACAATTAATTTCCACTTACTGTGTCTGGCCTAGAAGTTGTTTAAGATCTCAATATTCCACTGTTTCAGCCAGATCCTTGTGAAATTACTTGGCTTTCTTATTTTAATAGATACATACATGAGAGGAGAACTTCTTCCTGTAGTTTTGGTCTTCTATGTAGCTCTGACTTTATGGCAAATATTCTGAGTCTCATTCTATGTTTAGAGCTGCAAAGTAAATTGAAGGCTTGAGATTAAAAATTTGGGGATAACTCAAATGGCCCACCAAAATCTGTTCTCTCCTTTTGAAATATGCTTTCAACAGCAAAAACAAAAAACAAACAAGGACTCAGAACAAAGCCTTGTGCAGGTGTGGACATCCCCCGATCCTGGGTGAAATGGCTCCCAGCAGCACTGAATCCATCGCCTGGGCCACACTTGCTACGTGCTCTGAAACCTGGTGAGCCAACCACCCCTGCCTCATCGGCGTCTTCTCTGCCACTGACTCAAAGGAAAGCCTCGTGGAGCAGGTTACTGCACTGAAACCTGCTATGCCCCCACCCCCAGGTCTCATCTGGGCCTGAGTTGAATCACTCTTGCTCTCTGCCTCAACGCCTTAGTTCTTGACTGCAGTATTCCTGCTGCTGGGCCTCTGGCAAGGAGCATCGCCCAGAGTTCTCTGATCACGTAGAAACAACGGAGAAGAGAAAAAGGAGGGAAGGGAGACAGAGAAAGAGACAAGAAACTCTGCTCTTGTCAGTCGAACGGCACCTCTCTGAACCCTATCACTAATGCTCCCAGGACTTGCTGTGCCCCAGCTCATAACTGCTCAAGCATGAGAGAATAATAAGCCTGAGAATGGCCTCTTGGGGCTCGCTTTCCTTTCTTTCTGCTACAGCTTTCTGATGTCCCTGTGAACCTTCCTTCTATTCCAGATCGAAAGCATATTTTCTATCCTGCCCCTGGAGAGAATAAAACAGGGCAAGGTCCTTTCAGCCCCCTTTGACCACAGCTCCCCAGCAGTTTCAGAATGGACTTTGGGTGTGGCTGGGATAAGGATATATAAGAAAGGAAGTAGGAGGTTCCAATAACAGAGGGACCTGGGAGCTACCAAAAGCAGGAAGAAATGCATGGCTTATTTCAGTAGCCGGCACTGTCACCTTACCTATGACATCCCACCCACTGAAATGGACAGTTGTTATTCTGTCTGCCCAAATTCAGCCCCCTCCCCACCCCCAACCCCAAATCCTGATTTTTGATAACAGCATTTACAAACACCCTTTCCTCTGGGGAATTTTCTCTCCCCACTCCACCAGAAGATTCTGGTGGGACTGCCCATCACAAAACCCTTCTCGCCTCCCCAGGGTGAGCATGCAACCCAGATCTGGCCAATTAGAGACTTCCTTGGACTTGCATATACTGATACAGGAAAAGAGAAAATCTCTTCCCCTCTGGGTTGCTAAGCAGAAATGAAACGAAACAAATTGTTTACAAGCATTGCCACCACTTGTATGGAGGAAGCGCATGTGAAAGAAAATGAGGGCCATTAAGAAAGAAGCAGAATTGAGTGTGAATGTGAAGCTATCTCCCCACATCTGTCTAGCTCTCCATCCATCCGTCTATCTATTTATGAGACACAGAGAGAAAGAGATCTGAAAGTCTTTAGTCTCTGGATTAAGTCATAATGAAAACTAACAATACCTCTATGTATTAATACTTTTGGGGGTTGTTTTTGTGTGTGTGAATGTAAATTTGAGTTGAGTTTTCAATACTTAGAATAGAAAGAATCCTAACACACTCCTTCTATCGGTCAAAGCAGTCTTATGAAGTAGTCAAGGCTCAGAGAATTAACTTGTCCCAAAGTCATGAATTTCGTCAATCACTGGTGCACCAAGACTCACTCCTGCCCTCTCTGACCCCTCAGCTCCGCTGCCGGCACTCTGCCAACCTGTCTCCTAAAAACGGGTAATATCTAGTCCTGCCCCCAAAGAAGCAAAATCTGCAAGGAAGTTAGATCTTTATAAACCACTCTAAAGCAAGACAGAACACAATGAGATACAAAGAAAATTCAGTGGGGTCCACAGGGAAGGGAGTATTTAAGACCACATTGTGCTTGAAGTCAGCCCAGACTCAGCTTTGAGGGATTTCTTAACACATGGATGCCCAGGCTTCCAAAGTCACTCTGGACTTTCAGGGTCACTGCCATTTACTAATGTACAACCAGTAGTTACCACAACCCTGCAGAGAAACATATTGCTGCAAGCTTTGGCCACTGTTTGCAGAGCTCAGCATTGTTTGTGACTCTGCCTCTCATTATTTACAGATTTCCTGAGACCTTTGCTCAGAACACTCAGTGCCCCCCACACTCCCATTCCTCACCACTGCTCTGCTGCCTGATCAGTCAGACTCCATTACTTTCTGCTACAATCACAGTGAGCCTACAGCTGAGTAGGGGGTGAAAAAAGGTAAGTGTGGATATTTATTTCCCAGGCATCTATCAAGGGAAAAGAGTTTGCACATGCCGTTTACAAGCTATTTGCCAAATGTGCAGTATTTTCAGTTGTTTATTCCTCAAGTCTAAGAGTGGTTTTCAACCTTTTCTTTTCCATCTTGAGCCCACTTGAAGCCAGGCAAAATAGCCCACAGCCAATCAACCCCATCCTTTCTCACGTACCAGCGGAAAAATAAGCCAGGGATATGACTGAGGGGCCACTGTGAAGTATATTTGGTGGGATTAAGTGTGCATGTGTCTTAGCAATTAGGGCATAAATGATTCATATTCAAATTGCAATGCATAATTGTCTTTAGGTATAATTACTGGAAAATTAAAGGCCAAAAGTGCATTTGAAGCAAATATGCAACAGTAGTTGATTTAAGGTTAACCAAACAAATCACAGATAACTTGATAACAATGAAGATAAGTTAACATTAAAAAATTATAATTAAAAGCAAAAATGGCAGCGATTGAAGACCTTGACCCAAAAGTTGCAACAGTGACGGTAGACTAGTGACAAAGCAGTGGTCCAGAGACTATCAGGTGTGGGCAAGCCTTCATCAGACTTTTCTCTGGAAGCCAGGCTTCCTGGTGGGATTAGAGGCCTCAAGAAAAATTTGTATCTCATTAATTTTGGTTTATCAATTCCAAATCAGACTTACTCTTTAATAATTAACCTTCCAAGCTACTAGTAAGTAGGTCCTAGATGTACATAAAAAGCAGCATGTATGGACTTGAACTAAAGGAAAGACTTGCTCTCTTGAGTCAGTTTGAGGCCCATCAGGGTCGCTGTGGGTAGCTTTGAGAAACTGGTTGGAAGGCTCTGGGATACAGCTGAATTGTTATTCACCAGGTCTAAGGCCAAGGCAGGAGTGAAATATGAGATCTGAGAGCCAGAGACATTTATTCCAATTCTCTTGCCTTCTACAGTAAGAGTTCGCTGGGACCTCGGGAGAAAGTGGAGCGTTCCAACCTGACAATCCCACTTAGGGATTAGCTGGGAGGTTAATGTGACTTGGAAGTTTTTCACATTTCCTGATTAAGACAAATACCTCCTCAAAGCAATGAAGATGGATATCGGTGACTCACAGTAGAGTTATAATACTTTATTTGTGGCTAAAAAATTAAGTGAAGGGGAAGTCTAGGGAACAGTCGCCAGAAAACATAGCAGTACCAGTCCCCAGAGGATATGATGCCTCAGTATTTCTGCCTTAGAAAACAACACTGTACAACTGCGTAACACTTTTAACCTTTCAAAACACAGTTGCATGTGTTTCTTTGATCTCCAGCGAGGAGGTAAAACTTCTGAGGTGACAAGGCACTTTGCAGCTCTCTGACCTCTTCTTTTTCCTTTCTCTTTCCTCAACACTCTCTTTCCTTCTCCTTGGGTTCATGTCTCTCCTCGTGTCTCCTTTCTCCCATTCTTTCTGTTCAGTTTCTCAGTGGTTGCTTTAGTATCTGGCCCAGGCCTTGCTTATTCTTGAAATGAACTTACAGGACTTTTCAGGGTTACTCAGAGTTAAAGAGATGGCTGATTTTGTTGAATCAAAGTCTAATTCAATCTTGATTTGGGGGGACCTTTATGAAAAATTAAAATATTTGATTTTTCAGTGGGTTAAAAGACAAAATCCACTGAGTAGATTTCAGGATCCAATTGGCTTTAACCAACAATTCATGAATTGAGCAGTATCCCATCCAGCAATTAGAAAAGAGCTCCCAGGATCATACAAAATTGAAGGCATTCATGAGGCAGAAAGGGTCAGGGAAAAGAAAGAGCGGATTACGACATCTTTCTTTGGGGGATGGAAGGGATCTATCGGGGGATTACCACACTACTGCTGACCAGGAAGTTTCAGATTGACTGGTTTAAAATTACATTCCTGGAGAAGGCTGAAACTGTAATTTAATAGGCATTAGGTTTTACTTTGGTGACGTGGGTTTAGCACAAGTGACTCCATTTAGGGCCTGTTTTGTTTTGTCTTTAACAAATGAATCAGGGAGAACACTTCATGTACAGTCCCTTCTATCTGGGATAATTGTCCTAGGTAAGTGGGTTTATGAATCGTGAGTCACTCCTGCATAGTATAGGCTGTCTCCTGCCTCTATCCTCACACAGTCAGCCAGCACCAGCTTAATGTATCTCTGTTGTGAAACCTACAGTTCACAACAAAGATACTCCTACAGTTGGGGAGCATTATGGGTTGAACTGTGTCCCTCCACCACTCACCTCCATTCTTGTGTTGAAGCCATAACCCCCAGTATCTCAGAATGGGAACTTATTTGGAGACAGGGTCTTTAAAGAGGTGATCAAGTTAAAATGAGATCAGTAGGGTGAGTCCTAATCCAATCTGACTGGTGTCATTAGAAAAAGGGAAATTTGGCCACAGAGACAGACTCAAATAGAGGGAGGACAATGTGAAGAGACACAGGGAGAAGCCAAGTCAAGGGAGGGAGGTCTAGAACAGATGCGCACCTCACAGCCCTCAGAAGGAGCCAACCCTGCAGATACTTTGATCTTGGACTTTCAGGCTCCAGAACCCATAGGTATATAAAAAATAAAAAATTAAAATTAAAAAACCCAATTGAAAAATAGGCAGAAGACCTGAGTGGAAGAAGACATACAGATGGCCAACAGGCATGTGAAAAAAATGCTCAACATCATTAATCATCAGAGAAATGCAAATCCAAACCACAATGAGATAGCACCTCACACTTATCAGGATGACTATTATCAAAAAGACCACAAATAACAAATGTTGGTGAGGATGTCAAGGAAAGGGAACCATCATACACTGTTGGTGGAAATGTAAATTGGAGCAGCCACTGGGGAAAACAGTATGGAGATTCCTCAAAAAACTAAAAATAGAACTACCATGATCTAGCCATTCCACTCCTGGATATATAGCTGAAGAAAATGAAAACAATAATTCAAAAAGATACATGCACCTCAATATTCATAGAGGCATTATTTACAATAGCCAAGATATGGAAACAACCTAAATGTGCATCTATAGAGAAATGGATTAAAAAGATGGGAGACACACACACACACACACACACACACACACAGAGGAATATTATTCAGCCATAAAAAAGAAGGAAATTGCACCATTTGTGACATCATAGATGAACCTAGGGTGTATTATGCTAAGTGAAATAAGTCAGATAGAAAAAAAATACCATATGTTCTCTTCTATATGTGGAATCTAAAAAAGCTGAACTTATAGAAACAAAGCAGAATGGTGGCTGCCAGGGACTGGGTGGTGTGGGATACAGGGAGATCTAGGTCAAAGGGAACAAATTTCCAGTTAGAAGATGAATAAGGTCTGGGGGTCTAACGTACAGCATGGTGACTATAGTTAACAACACTGTATTATATACTTGAAAGCTGTTAAGAGATTTAATCTTAAATGTTCTTACCACAGCCACCATCACAACAAAATGGTAATTATGTGAGTTGATGGATGTGTTAACTAATCTTATTGTACTAATCTTTCACAATATATGCATGTATGAAATCATCACACTATACACCTTAAACTTACACAATGTTATATGTCAATTACATCTCAATAAATCTGGGGGAAAAATGAAAATTTTAAAAAAGAAGTTACTTACTAGGGCTGCTGACCTTGTAGCCTAAGCTGTGCCCATGAACAGTCAACAGTACTGAGTACTCAGAAGGAAAGCCACCTTCACCTGCTGTTTTGGGGACCCCAGCAAGTAGGCAGTGAGGCAACCATGAAGAGAAATAAAACAAAAATCAATAAGTCAGAGCAGGGATATGCAAAACGACTTCAAAGATAAAAAAAAAATGAAAGCTCCTGGGTATACAAAACAGGAGTCTCATTTGATTAACATATTAGCATAACTCAAAACAGAATGAGTTCCCATGGGGCTGAAGTGGGGAGTGTGGGTTGTCAACTAGAAACTTTGGTTAGGAAAGGGAGAACTGAGGTGCCTTTGTCAACTGAGCCTGGCTAGGAGTGCCCGGACTGGAGATGAAGATATCACACTTTTCTGGGAAGTCTGGGGAAATAAGTCCCAGGGATCATAGGGGACCAGGTGAGCTAGGTGTGGCCAGGAAGTAGTGCCAAGGTAGGGTTCAAATATAGTAGAGTGATTCAGGGCAACAATCCTCTGTCTCTGTGAAACCTGGTGTTGCCGTGTACATTTAAAAAGGACAAAGCAGAGGAAGGAAAATCTGCAAAGGTCACTGTGCTCTAAGTGAAGAATTAAGGATCTCTGGCTAGTGGTCCTTGTCTGCAAAGAACATCGTGCTTGCCGGACTGACCGGCCTTCAGAGTTCCACAGTCCTGGGGGCAGTAGTCACCCTTTTGTCCGTTCATTTGAACATTTTTGAGCCAGACTCTGTGCTAAACCCTGGAGATACAAAAATATATGTTAACATCTGGTCCAACTAAGAACCTTAACCTCCTGGATCTGTGTAATCTATTATCCAGTTCAAACAAGCTTCTGCTGGCTTCCCGCGGGGATTAGGAAGGGCAGCTGTAACACAGAAGAGCACAAGGTTAATCCATCAGAGCAGACGCCATTAGTGGAGTAAAGTGCCAATCTTCCTGGGGACCTGGGTCCAACGCCTCAGAACCTCCTGCTAGGAATGTTACCTGGGACCCATTACAGCAGAAATACAGCCCCAATTAGGCTACAGGTACTACCACTGATTAGCCCTTAGCAAAATTATCATGAGCTAAACAAGTTCAGTTAAGCAGATGTTGACTGAAAAAAAAAAAAAAGGCATAACCTAAAAGACGAGAATTATGTTTTATTCTGCAGACTTACTGAGGACTTAAGTCTGGGATACAGCCTCTCAGATAGCTTTGAGGGACCGTTCCAAAGACGTAAAGGAGGAGCCAGGATACATAGGAATTTTTGCTAGGAAAAAACATGTACTTGAACATCAAGATTACTGCTAATCACAAAACAGACATCTCAAGTCAATGATTTTAGCGCTTTTCTATGTATGAAAAGATGTAAAAGTTTGGGTTTATTGAAATCATTCCTTTGATATGCACCTTAACTATCTAGAGCCAGTATCCAGTTTTTCTCCATTTGGAATCCCCTCAAGGCGTACCATCAGGAGCGGCTGCAGGGACTGCACTGGTTGATAGCTTTATGGCCACAGTGTCCTTTGTTTACTAAAATAGCAGGTGACATTCTTTGTCCACACAGATCTTTCCAGAATGCCTGCAGGGGCCTTTCAGATATGTCCACTGACTGCCCCATAATGGGCTTACTTCCTAAATGTACAATCCCTGTTTGGTCCAGACAAACAAACCAATGCAAAGTCACCCCAGGGCTCTGAGTCTAGGTGGCACTTTGCTAAGACTGTGTCTCCTATTTTCAAAATTTTGTTGTTGTTCAAGCCAAAGTTTACTGCTTTTTCAAGCGTGAATGTCAAGACCAGTGAACCTAAGAGTCACCTTTCTGGGATCAGAGTGCATGGAGAAAGTATATGATGCTCCACTGTCTGGCAAGGCAAAGGGTATTTTTTATGAATTTTGAGATTTATCTCTGGGTTCCTTTGGCTAAAGGAAACAGCTTTTCCATGGACTTATGCCCCCGCCCCCAACCAAATAGCAACATAACATGTCCTTTTTCCCATTTTGAAATTCTGCTCAGTTATGCCCCTTGAAATTCTCCCTTTTAGGTAAGGCAAAAAGCTGCTGTTTAATACCTGAATAATAGTTTCTCTCTCAGGGCTTTGCATGAATTTGCATATTTCAACATACAACTTTCTATGGCTAGATTCCAAAGCATTATTCAAGTAGGCAAAATTAAACAAAGCAAAGCACTTTAGTCCTATTCCAGATCAGGCCTCATTTTCCTACCTATAAAATACAGAGATTAGTCTTGATAATCTTTATTTGCTAGGTCCTTCTATGCTAAGAGCCACTGAACTATATTGACCTGAATCAGCTAATTGAGACCTATTGGAAGCTATAACAGTTACCTCTCACTGCGAAACAAACTACCACAAAATTTAAAACAACCAATATGAATTGTCTGAGTTTCTCTAGGTCAGGAATTCGAGAGGAGCTTAATAGTTAATAGTTTTGCTCAGAGTTGGCTGTCAGGAGGCTGACAGGGTTGCAGCAATATTAAGGCTTGACTGTGGTTGGAGGATTCACTTCTAAAGTGGCTGAACTCACACAGCTGTGGGCAGGAGGTCTCAGTTCCATGCCACACGGACCTCTCCTCAAGACATGGCAGCTGGCTTCCCCCAGACCAAGGGGTCCAAGAGAGAGAGTGGCCAAGATGAAAGTCACGTGACTTAGCCTCAGCAGTAACACAGTTACTTCCGCCATATTCTTTCCATTAGAAGGAGTCATTAAGTCTGGTCTATAATCAAGGGAAGGAAGATCAGGCTCCCTTCACCAGTTGAAGGGCAACAGATCAAAGAATTCGTGGACATAATTCAAACTATCACAGAAGGGAATGGGTGTGCTACACGGGGCTACAGGGTGAGCCTGGAGCAAAATTGTGAACTGGAGTCTCATCTTGTTGCCAGTGTCACCCCAGAGCCCTCATGACCCCCATCCCCACTTTGGCTCAGTGTCTCAGATGTGTTCTCACTGCTCCTCATCAGCCCCTGCCAGCCCATTACGGATTTTATCTCTCCCTATGGATAGCTGTGCCCCTAAGGAGACGGTCGGATAAGCTGATGTTCTAATCCCTTCCCAGGTAACGCCAGCATTTCATCAGAGGAACCTGCCTCTGCTGTGAAAGTAAAAGCTATCCTCTTGGAGAGAGAATGAATTTAGAGGCAGCTCCCTGAGGACATTGTGGAGTAAGAGCCCAATGTGCTCACAAATATGGAGTCTCTCCTAGGGAGTCTGTGTGCAGCAAAGAACCAAGAATAAATGTTCAACAGGCTACCTACCCCCAAGCCTACTCCGTCCCCTTCTAACCTCTGAGTGAACCTCTGGTGGCGCCCTCCAGGGAAGTCCTTCCTATCAGCTTGGGCTTCTGACCCTGCATTGGGACCATAGACCCAAGGGAGGTGCTTCCAGCCTTCCTGAGAGAGCTCAGTTCTGCTCCCTGAGCCCCCTGTTCCTCTCTCTCACGTTTCATCAGTTAAGCTGAACTACCTCCCATCCCAAAGTGGGCAGCAGATTCACACTGGTTTCTTGGAGTCCTTCTGGGTTGCTCCTCAGGAGCCACCATTAATAACTGTACTCTCTGGGGCCAACCTGCCAGGCCTGGATCCAGCAGGCCCACAGGGAGCTGGACCTGCAGTTAATCATTCATTCTCAGATCTGCCTCCAGAAGTCAGTTCCAATCACCAGGTGATGTTCTTCAGGTGTCCACAGAGAGCGCGGAGCCCACGTGACATCTCGGCTGCGTGCTGAGGGCTAGGTCTCCTCCATCCCGTGTTTCCTCTGCTCTCCCTTAACCTGCCCAGGTTCAGGCTCCCGTGACCTCAAACCAGACAATTGCAAGGGCCTCCCTATTGCCCTGCAGGCTCTGCTTGGTGCTCTTCAAACCACACGCTGCTTCTGGCTTGCTCGTCCAGTCACGACCCTGAACAAATTTCAGCAGCTCATTAATTTGTGCCTCAAAGTAAGGATGCATGCTACTCCTCGATTCAACCACTTGACCCTGACCACTTGACCCCCATGTGTGGTTATCATCGAAACCTCTGCCGATACCTTCTCACCTCTGCTATGCTGTCCTCCCATCTATAATGGCTTCCTTTCTCCTCCGATTCCATTTCTTTCTCCTTCAAATTTCTTCTCACTTTCACTTCAAGCCACATTACTCATGAATAGATAAAAACAACTTTGGCCAAAATTTGAGCAAATCAAATCTAATGCCATCTAAAGGACAGTATCATAACCACACAGAGTTTGTCCCAGGAATGTAAGCTTGGTTTAGCATTTGATAGTCAACCAATGAACTTCATTGTATTCATTTACTATTGTGTAAAAAATTATCACCAACTTAGCGGTTCAAAACAACACAAATTCATTATCTCACAGTTGCTGTAAATCAGAAGCCCAAGCAGGGCTCAACTACTAGATTTGTTGCTCAGAGTCTCCCCAGGCTGGTGTCAAGGAGTTGGCCACAGCTGTGGTTCTCATGTGGGGTTGGGGTTCTCTTCCAGGCTTGAGATAGCCCTTTACTGAACCACTTTCTATGGCTTTTTTTTATTGTAGAAATACTTGTGTCTTTGTCTTATCCCCGCCGCATCCCTACGCTGAAGACAGAAACTGTCTTCTTTATCTTGGTTTTATGGAATTGAACCAAGAAGTCCAAGTGTGCTGGTACTTTCCACCTCAGCATTTTCTAACAGTGAATTAAGAGAGGGTCATTTCAGGTTATATATATATCTCCCATTTTGCCACAGAACTCATCTGCCTTCCTCCCATTTGGCAGTACTTTCCCCAGTCTGGTAGTCAGCATTTCTGACAGCTGCTTGGCATGGCTTTCAATGAAAGACAGCCATCTGTGAAAGGGACATCACCACACAGCCTGTTCCTGCTCCAGAGACAGGGATGGCAGCAACAATCACCATTACTTATTTACAGTCTAAAGGCCAAGGCACTTTTTTTTTTTTAATTCTTACCCAAACACGGGTCTATTATTTCTGGATAAAACTTCCATTTTAAGAAATTGCATCCATACAACATTGTAAATCAACTATGCTTCATTAAACAAAAAAGAAAAGAAATTGCATCCAGCAAATTGAACTAGTCACAGACATATCTGAAGAACTAGAACAAATACCCATACCCCAGCTGGGGGCCCATCCTTCAGCACACAGTTCAAAGCGGTTCTGTGCCTCTTCTCCCATGTCAGCTGTACCTATTTTGTGTCCTTTTCTCACTTTATTTTCATTTCTAAGGGATGAGGCAGACAAAGGATTGTGGTTCTGGGGGCCACCTGGGACTCTCCTTCCCTTCCAGAGATCTCTGTGGATGAAGTCAGCCAGTCCAAGATGTTCAGGTATATAACAGTAGTAGTTAGCTTAGGCTTTGGAGCCCAACTGTCTGGGATTGAATCCCAGGACACGTTTCTTAATATCTCGTACATCAATTTGTTCATCTGTAAAATGGGAACAATCAATCAATCAAGTACTGATCTCATAAGCTTATTCCAAAGACTAAATGAGTTAACTTAGAACACTAGCACACAGTAGTAAAGGTGAGCTATTATTATCTGTGGCACTGTTGTTCTCAACCCTGTCCATATGTTCAAATTAACTGGGAACATTTTGAAAATGCTGATACCCAGAGCCCCAGAGTCTAGATCAGGGCTTCTCATCTACAACACTACTTACCCTTTTGATCAAATGATTCTTCCTTGTGGGAGCTCTCCTGTGCATGTGAAGATGTTTAGCAGCATCCCTGGCCTTTACCCATTAGATGCCAATAGCAAACCTCCCCCTACTCTCAGTTGTGAGAACCCAAAACAGTCTCCAGACATTGCTAAATATCCACTAGAGGGGAAAACTGACCTCAGCTGAGATCTAGGGCCCCAGCAATGAAATCATAGTCTTTGGAGATGGAGCTTGGCCACAAATCTTCATTAAGGGCAGATCCAGATTTTGTGGAGCTTGAAGTTTATAAAATTTACGGGTCCCTCTTTTAGATAACTAATACAAATTACAAAATTAGGTATGGAAGTGAATGTTCACTTAGAATGAGTAAAGAAATCACAACAAAATACTGGTGACTTTTCATATCCTTTTCTCTTGAGATCACTGTAGGCAATTTACCAGCAAAAATTCTTATTGATGACAACCTGGCTTTCTCTCCCCACAGAGAGTACAGGGGCCCTGATGTCTAAGTGTCCAGAGCAAGCTCTGCAGGAGATTTTTCTCTGGGTCTTCCCTTGTTGCACGTAGCACACTGCTTTGGGACAGAGGCCCAGCTGGGCAGAACAGACACGAGGCCCGTGAGGCCCAGTTACCTTCATCAAAATCCAGGAAACTTGGCACCGGGAGGTAGGTCGGAGGTGGGAAGGAAGCAGAGCAAGAGGACATTGAGATTACAGCCTAAACCGGAAGTCTGGAGAATCATGATCCTAATTATGAAATAAGTAGTTCCAAAGCTGTGCTGGGTTTTAATTTTCAGCCTCGTCATTGAGATTCTGGTCAACGTAACTGGTCAAAGTTCAGGGCTAGGGGTGGTGAGGCCAAGGCTGTGAGGAGAGATGTGCTTCACAGGTTAGCACAATAACTTTCCATGCATTCCTTAGGAATGCTAAGTCCCAACTCTGCTCAAAAACCAAAGAAACTGGGCAGTGCACAGGTCAAAGAGGCACCCAGCATTTATAACTAGGGAGCCAGACTCCAGGTCTTAGAGAGTAGACTTACTTCTTAGCCCCATGAAATGAGCTTATAGGGAGAGACTAAGCTTATAAATACTGAACTCTGTCATAGACCAAATGTTTTTGCCCCCACTCACCACCACCCCCAAAAGAAAAGTTCATATGTTGAAATTCTAACCCCTAATGTGATCGTATTAGAAACTGGGGCCTTTGGAAGGTATTAGGTCATAAGAGTGGAGCCCTCATGAAGGGATTAGTGTCCTTATAAGAGACCCCAGAAGGTCCCTTCCCCTTTCCATCATGTGAGGACACAGTGAGAAGATGGCAGTCTGTGAACCAAGAAGCAGGCTTTTGCCAGGCGCTGAAACTGCCGACACCTTGATCTTGGACTTCCCAGCCTCCAGAACTGTAAGAAATAAATCTCTGCTTTTTACAAGCCACCCAGTCTATGGTGCTCTGTTACAGTAGCCCAAATAAACTGCCTCAGTTAGAATGGGTTCCAGAACCGTGTGTGAGGAGGACCGGCTAGGACTGGGTATAGGAATAAGCCCTGAACCTGGCCGTGATGTGCTGGGAACTGCAGAGGGAGGCAGAATGAGGCCAGGGCTGACACACGGTAACGACCACTTAACAGAGGCTCTCTTGATCCTGTGGACAGAAAATGGGGCTAAATGAACCTCCCAGCTCTTCGTGACATCACTGAGATCGCCCACAGAGGCACCACGGAACCTGCTAAGATAAACGGATGAAGGAAGGGGGTTTTCTAGACTCATGAAATCCAGAGTTGAACCATGAAGTTAATCCACAATTTGAGTGGGAATGAAGACTATTTGACTATGAACTTTGTTCCTCAATGCTAGACATGTAGACCAAAGATCACATAGGTTATTTCCATGGACTGCCACCTTTAGCACACTTAATAGAGAGTGTCTGTTTTATCAATATTATTACTGCTACCGTTCCAGTAACTAAGAGTCCTGACAAGTACTGTGCCTTTTTTGTAAGGAGGACAGATTCTTTTTCATTCAGAATTTCGTTGGTGTAGAGTTTTAGGTGAGGTTTGGTGGGGGGATTGATTTATAGCATGTGTGTGGCATGAGGGTCAAAAGCAAAGAAGGGTTTTTCCAGTCTGACGCCTGGATAACTGTACTCGTATCCTCATCGTGTGTTCCAGTTATCCATGAGTATGGCTTCATGTGTTCTAATCTTTATATTATAAACCATCAGGGAAAAGGCGATCGGTAAAGTAAGACGTGTTTGGCTAATACTCTAGTCAAATATGTCATCCTAATGAACCAACAGAATCTGTATTCTGGCTCCAAGTGTTCTTCTAACCACAGGTGTTTGAATCACTCAGCTAACCTAGAAAACTAATTTTAACCAGTGATTTCATCCTCTTCCCCATTCTTTTTATCAAAATATCCACTGGGACATGAATCCATCTTCCCCTCTCCTTCATTGCCCACTCATTGGGAATCCTGCAAATGGATAATAAAGTGGCAAGGGTAAGAGAAAAAGCAACAGGTTTGGATAATTTTCAAACTAGAACTTCAAACCATCCCTTAAGCCATGAGGATAAGTTGCATAACATTAGAAGCATGTCTTTTCCCCCCCAAATAATCAGTCTTTCCTGTTATATTCCATCATTCTAAGAACTCATTTAATGGGAAGTTGCTGTCTTATTCTTCCAGGTTTTTCAGGTTTGTCA
Organism: Vicugna pacos; assembly: GCF_048564905.1. NCBI lineage: Eukaryota > Metazoa > Chordata > Mammalia > Artiodactyla > Camelidae > Vicugna > Vicugna pacos. The sequence continues at coordinate 12,667,256 of NC_133009.1, read as the reverse complement.
TTTGCAAAGAATGATCAGATCTTTCTTAGAATTATGTTAATTGTCTAACACTGCCTCTTTCTACGCTTTCTCTTTTAACCTCTCCAATACACATTAAAAGTCTGAGGTTTCACTCCACTCCCCCACAAACAAGCTGCTAAAAGGAAGGTGATGAAGGAGTTAGAGCATCAGTTGTGTTGCTTGTAAGATCTTTCTAGTGGCTGTTGTCCCACGGTGGGATGTGATCCAAGTCTGAGAGAGCCAGGCACGTCTGCCTTCGACACCTGTACTCTCTCCACTCTCCCTCACTGCCTGTTCTCACAGGAGAAGGATGAGGAGAAGGAAAAAGAGGAGGAGGAGGAGAAACAGAGATGCTAAAGTAGTTTGCTTTTGAGGGAATTCAATATCAACTTTTTATACTTTTGAATGTAACTCTCCAGCAAGATATTATTCATAATTAATAAGGTAATATCCTATAAATATCTGTAATAGCTATCTCATAGAATTGTTGTAAGGATACTATTAATATTTAATAAGATAATGGTACTTTATTAATATGCAGATATTATTTAAAGCTACTTCACAGGGTTGTAGTTAGGAACAAATATAAGTATACAAAGGGCCTGACACATAAATGGTATTTATTAAATAGTTATTATTACTGATATGAATTTGGTAGAAACACAGGCTCCAACTCTGGAGTCAGACCGGAGTTTGTATGATCTTGAACAAGTTATTCAAAGTCACAAAACCTCAGTTTCCTCATCTATAAATGGTAGGAAATAGTTCCTACTTCATAGTATTATTGTGAAGATTAGATGTGATAATGCTGTGATATTTTGCATTGTGCTTGTCACGTAGTAAATGCGGAGTAAACTAGTTATTATGTGAACATTGTAATGAGGAGCTTATCATTCTGTTTTTGTTTGTTTTGTTCCTGATGTCAGCACACGTGCTATTTCCTTGTTAATGACCCCACATGCCTTTTCCCCCTCTTTTGGAATATCAATGCTTTTAAAATTCTGAAACCAACTTGGAAGAATTCCACTGGATTCCTTCCTTTGCTCCTCACTGAGTAGACTTTGATTACTTTTTTCCCCTTAAATTCCCTAGGTCCTCTCTCTTTGCCATCATTTTAACTTAGGAACTCTTGATGCACAAACCATTATTCAATTCCAGCACATCTTGTATCTTGGAAAGTCTGTTCAAAAACAGTCATGCCCTTGATTATAACCATGATACTAGATTCATGTCCATAGCAGTTGTTTTCTCCAATCTTCCACCTTAAGCCTTTATTTTCACATCATGGGTGAGAACCCGCTATTATTTTTACATCACCTCAGTGGTACCTTTTCCCAGGTCCTTGGATGACCTTCTCTCACCTGTGGCTGTCATCCTACTTACCTTGTCTCTATTTATTACCCAATCATTCTTAAAATGATTTTTTTTTCTGTTTGTCTTCTTTTTCTTTACTGTTCCCACTTCTTTTTGATGTTATAATAATATGATTTAAATGTTTGTGCCATTTACTAAACTCCAGCTTCCAAATTAAAGAAGTCACTGTGCTGAGTGACTTGGCTAGCAGAAAGACATAAGTCCACTATAATGCCTATATGATGATCATGTTCTAAGCTATATACTGAGTTTTTGTACATAAAACTTTACTTTAAATATCCAAAAGGGAGTTTATTTCTCGTAGTAAATCCCTTTGTAAAGCAGATAACTACCCACTAATTAAGGTTTATACATAAACCTTATGAGAAAGAAGATGAGAAAGATGATACTGTGTCAGATCTGTAATTCATTTGGGATTCTGTCTCCAGAAAGACTTTATGAAGATTGTAGCTATCAGACCTACTTAAAAGTTGGAAAAGATCCTACAGCTTACATTTTTTTTTTTGGTCCCATATGGCTAACCATAATTTTTTAAAGTAATGATATATGAAAAATAAATATGCTTCTGGATAATCTAAAGAATTAATCATATTTATTTATCCCTATTTTCTTCCAAAATCTCATTAAAAAGTTAAAGTCATGGGGGTAGGGCAGAGATAAAAAAAAGATACAAATCTACTAGGGAAAAGATCACAGCAAATGAGAGATAACATTTTGGAAGACAGAAAGAGGGTAGATGATAGTAACTGATTTAGTAGAGAGGAGAAAGCAGAAACACCAAGGCTCTCTGGGAGGTAACAACAAGAACCGAACCAACACCCATGCAGGACCCCAGAGAGACTGTGGAGGTACCTGACTGGGGTGGCACTCAAAACCAAAGGATTGACTGAAGGTTTGCACAGAGGAGTACCAAGATTGCCTGCTGTTCCTGGGCAGGCACAAGTGCACACTTCCCCTACCCCAACGGAAGACTAGATGGAGGTTTACTCTCTGGAGAGACTGAATCAGAGAGGTTTTGGAGTCTGGAATTCCTTGATGTGGCTGAGGTCAGAGGGTGAAGCACTTTACTAAAAACAGAGAAATTACACGAGAAATGAAGAAAGTCTTTGATGGGCTCATTAGTAGACTAGATATAGCTGACGTGGCTGTACCCTGTGAAGTTATCCCTCTAAAGTAAAGAAAAAAAGACTTTCCCAAACAAAAATTGAGGTAATTTGTTTCCAGTAACCCTGCAAGAAATGCAAGAAATGTCCTGCAAGAAATGTTAAAAATTCTTCAAAGAGAAGAAGAATTATATAGATCAGAAATGGGTCTATATGAAGAAATGAAGAGCATTAGAGAGAGAATAATAAAAGGAAAAATAAAAGCTTTTATTTTTCTTATTCTAGTTGATCTAACAGATAAGTTTTTTCAAAATAATAGCAACAAGGTATTTGATTATGTATGCTTACGTAATGTATGTATATGTCTATGATAATATACATATTTGCATTTGCTTATATATTAGTGAACTAAATGACAGCAATGGTACAGGGATAAGAGGGAAGAATTAGAACTATTTCGTTGTGATAATGCGCTTCTGCTACCCATAAAGTGGTACGGTGTTATTTTTAAGTGGATTTTTATTAGCTGTAAATGTATATTGCCAACTCTGACGACCACTAAAAAATGCTTAAGATGAAGTATAATTGATACCGAAGAAAAGAGAGAAAATAAAATCATATAAAATGTTCAGTTAAAAATCACAAAAGGAAAAAAGTGTGGAAGATGAAAATATGAATAAAGAACAAGGGAAACAAAGAGTAAGCAGTAACAAATATGGTAGATGTTAATCCAACTATGTCAATAATCACTTTGAATGTCAATGGTCTAAACACACTAACTAGAAGACAGATTGTCAGAGTGGATGAAAAGTAAGACTTAACTATATGCTGTCTATCAGAAACCCACTTTAAATATAAAGATACATGTAATTGAAAGTAAAGATATGAAAATACATACATACTAATACTAATCAAAAGAAAATGGGGATTAGCCATATTAAATTTTGATAGAACAGACTTCAGACCAAGGAAATTTATCAGGGATAAAGTCCTCACATTACAAAATGATAAAGGAGTCAATAGTCCAAGAAGACATAACAATCCTCAATGTGTATATGCCTAACAACAGAACATCAAAATACCTGAGACACAAGCTGATAGAACAGCAAGGAGAAATAGATAAATCCTCTACTGTAGGTGGAGACATCAACACCCCTCTATCAGAAATGGACACATCCGGAAGGCAGAAAACAGCAAGGACACTGTTGTACTCAACATCACCATTGATCAAATGAATACAATTGACATCTATAGACTGTTTCATCTGACGCCTGCAGAATACACATTCATCTCAAGCTCACATGAAACATTCATCAATATAGGCTGCATTCTGGGTCATAAAGCATACCTTAACAAATTTAAAAGAATAGAAATTTCTGTTCTCAGCCCACAGTGGAATTAAACTAGAAATCAATAACAAAAAGATAGCTGGAAAATCCCAAAATATGTGGAGACTAAACAGTGCACGTCCTGATGACACACAGGATAGAAGAAGAAATCTCAAAATATTTTGAACTAAATGAAACTTAAAATACTACTTATCAATAGCTGCGGGATCCAGCAAAAGCAGTACTTAGAAGTAAATTTACAGCATTGGATGCATTTATTAGATGACAGATCTAAAACCAATGATCTAAAGTTCACCTTATAAAACTAGAAAGAGAAAAGTAAACCAAATCCAAAGTAAGTAGAAAAAAATGAATATTAGAACAGAAATCAATAAAACTGCAAACAGAAAATCAATAGAAACAAACATCCAAACCAAAACTGGTTCTTTGAAAAGATCAGTAAAATCGATAAGCCTCTAGCCAGGCTAACTAAGGGGGTGGGGGGAGGAGTAAGAAGAAAAAAATAAGGAGAAAGAAGAAATTAATAATATCAAAAATGAAAGAGGAAACATCACTATAGATCCCACAGACTCTAAAAGGATAATAAAGGAATACTATGAACAACTCTATGCCCACAAATTTGATAACCTAGATGAAATGGACCAATTCCTTTAGAGACTATCTGCTGAAACACATACAAGAAGAAACAGACCATCTGAATAAGTCTATAACTATTAAAGAAATTAAATCAATCATTAAAAGCCTTCTAAAACAGAAAACACCAGGCCCAGATGATTTCACTGGGGAATTTTATCAAACATTTAAAGAAGAAATTATACCAATTCCTTACAAGTTCTTCCAGATGATAGAAACAGATGAAATACTTTCTAACTCATTCCGAGTAATATCAAAATCAGTCACAATCCTAACCTTTCATTTCTAAAGTCATCAGTTAGTCTGTAAAGTTCTAATGTTTGCCATTCCTGCTAGAAAGGTGGGACATCTTGCACAGAATGATAAAGTTATCATAAATCCACAACGACAATCATGAGCAAATAATAACTTCCTTCACTGTTTTCAGTTTAGAAATATGGGTTAAGAAGCAAGGCAGAAGCAAATGGTTATTGGGAAATACTGTCAGAAGCACAGTTCTCATACCAATAAAATCTAGATACATCTTTCATGGTGACTATTGGATCACATTCTGGTAAGAGGAAGAGTATTTTAGAGGAGGTGAAAGAGTTTCTTGCTTCACGCTGGGGTTAGATGTAGTTGTTAGACTATAAAGAAGACTATTTTCCTTGGGACACATGTTGATCTGAGGTGATTTAAATGGCCCTTGCCTAAAGGCAGCAAGTTAAGGCACCACGATTTTTTCTTCACAGCCTTTGATTCTTGAAAACAAGGGTTAGACCAGAGAGTTTATACTTTGGCTAAGGTGATATCCTCTTGGAGCTACCCTAGTATTTCAGTGCTTAGAAGAATATAATTAAAGTAGTTTCTATGTGGGATTTGAAGTTCAGATTTCACTTTTACACTTGAGTTAATCCACGTGGTCTTGGAAAATAGGCTTTCCAACCTCTCACCATGTCTTGCCGATGTTACCTCCTAAATTTCTCTCAAATCCATCCTCTCCCCTCAACTTCACAGCCACCACCCTGGCCCAAGCTACTGTCTTCTCTTGCCTGGGTTCTCCAACAAGCTAACTGATGTTATTCATTCCATTCCTGTCCTCCTACACTTAGTTTTCCACACTGCAGCCAGATTGTGATCTTTAGGAAAAAATAGGTCACTAGGGTGATCAACCCCTTGGCTTGCCTGGAACTTTCCCAGTTTTAGCACTGAAAGTCTCCCATCCCTCAGTACCAGGCAAACTGGGATGGTTGGCCATCCTAGAATTCTGCTGAAAACCTGCCAGCGGCTTCCAATCAGTCTTGGAATAGAGCCTTTTATGATGGTCTATGAGGCCCTATAGAACCTGTCTCTTGCCTTCATCTCCAACTTATCTCATACTAGGATCCCCAGTGGGCTGACCACTCCAGGTACGCTGGCTTTATCTTATTTATGAGAACTTATCATGCTCCTTTCCACCTCAGGGCCTTTGCCTTTCATTTCTCTGCAGGGGATGTACTTTCTGCCTCCTTTCACTTAGTCAACTCAGGTCCAACCGTTGTATCGCAGCTTAATCCTACTTCACTATGTTAAGTGCCTCTAATGTAAGCTCTGAGAACATTCTGTTTCTTCCCTTCATAGCATTTACCATGGTCATGCCATTTCTCATTAGTAGTTTAATACCTGACTCCCATACCAGGCTGTAAACTCTGTGAGTGTAAGAACCATGTGTGTTTTTGTTTATCAGCATGGCTTTATCTCCTAGAATGTGCCTGGGATGGAAAACGGGCTCAATAAATATTTGCTTCAGTTCCACTGCTAATGCCGTGGGCTAGAGTTGAGATTTTTGCAGCATTTCCCTTCTTCTAGCCTATTCACCTTCCAAACCGTGAAGTCCAGTACTGCCAAACTAATACCCTCTGAATTCCCACAGCCATCACTGTCCCATTGGTCTGTTGACGTGCCCCTTTATATAATTAGACAGAACACATTTATTAAGAGTGTGCTGTACACCTGTACTGTGCTAGATACTTTATATAGTTAATCCAGTTTGCTCCTCACAACCACCCTTGAGGAATGTTCTCCCTGTTTTACACGTGAGAAGACAAAGGCTTAGAGAGATTAGGTAACTAATCTCTCTGGGTCTAGGGCTGGTGACCTGCAACCAGGATGGTGCTTGATGCGTAAGTGCCTGCAATTGTGGCTTTCAACTATGTGTATTATTAATTAGAATTAGGTTTGGCTATGTATGACAGAAAAGTCAAAGTACAGTATTAGTGACTTAAGAAGATATAAACTTACACCTTTCTCATGTTGAAGAGACCAGAGGAAAGCAGTCTGGGGTTAGGATGGCCTGATCATCAGGGACCTAGACTCCTCCTGTGTGGCTGTTTGCTCACCTCAGCTTGTGACTTCCACTTGCTGGTCCAAAATAGCTACTTGAGCTCCAATTTATCTCATCCCTATTTAGTTAATAAGAATGTGGAAGATGTAAAAAAAAAAAAAAAGGTTGTGCCCACATCCTGTAAAGGTACTTTAGAGAAGTCACAGCTGACACTTCTGTTTACATTTCACTGGACAAAATACAGTCATATGATCACCCTACCCCGCAAAGGAGGCTAGGAAATGTAGTCTGTAATTTCGGTTGGCTATGGGCCCAACTTAAGAAAAAAAAATCCTCTTAACTATACTGCTATTTTAAAAAAGATCCTCCTATAAAGAAGAAAGAAAGAATGGATTGGGGAAATAATCAGCATTGTCCAAACACACGCTATAGCGCATTCTACTTCTGACTCTCAAACTATCTCCAATAAGCTTCTTGTTTTTCATCCTTCACTCTCCTTAAACCTTTGCTACAACAAGGCCATTCACTTCTCCGTCTCCCAGACAGATCAAGCTCATTTTAAGTTCTACTCTCCTTGCTATCTCTCCTTGGGAAGGCCTCACCTACCACGCTTTACCCACCTGCTCACCTCCTCCCTCCATGGAGGTTCCATGAACTTCTCCAGTCAATATACTTCCCCCTTATTTGAGCTCCAACTGCAAACATCAAATGCCCACATGGTATAGAGGCATTTCATCATCTTCTGTAAGTCTTTTCTATATTATCTTTCTTTCTCCCAAATAAAATGGGAGAAGCAAAATTCTGGGCACATAGGAAACATTTAATAAATAAATATTTGCTGATTAATATGTAAAATAGTCTTGTTTATATACACTAACACTAATCTAGACCTCTGGTTTATTCAGGATTTTGTCAATGCAAGTTAGTTTCCACAATGGGCCACAATGGGACTTCCATTATCCCTCTTCCATGAAAATATATCCATCTAATGAATATTTGTTGAGTACACTTTAGAAGTCCCCATGGAAGAAGGCTTGCTCTGGGTTATCCATTGATAGCTCTCACTTGGTTTTAAGTTTTTCGTTTTTTTATTGAAGTAGAGTTGATTTACAATGTTGTGTTAATTTCTAGTGCAGAGCATAGTGATTCAGTTACACACATGGATATGGTTTCAAGTTTTGAGTTGACGTGACGTTGTTTGTTGTATTGTAGTGCACTGTTTATCAAATCTTATGTACACACAAACCACCTGGGGAATCTTATTAAAATGCAGATCCTGATTCAGAAGATCTGGAGTGGAGCCTGAGATTCTGCATTTCTAATCCATCCCAGGTGACACTGAAGTTGGCCTACCACACAGTAAACAGCAAGGCTCTGGAGATCTTCAGAGCACCTGCCTCAGATTACTTGAAGATGCTTTTTAATGCTGGTGATACCGAGGCCCCACATCAGACGCAATGAGTCAGAATCTCCAGGCTGGGGCCCAGGAATCCACATTTTAACAAGCTCTCCAGGAAATGATTATCTACACCAAAGTCTCACGTTAAAAAGAACTGCAGATGATTCTTATGACCAGGCACATTTAAAAACACTGAAACAGAGTAGGTACCTTCTTGGAAGAATGTCATTCAACTCAACATGACATAGAATTACTGAAACTTTACCAGAACCTCATATAAGAACTTAAACTATATAACTAATACAACTTGCATGGCTCCAGACTTTAAAAATCCCATAATTTAAGAGACACCATTTTAGCCTCACTCTTTTGCCAATAGCTTTGTTTAATTCCTGGTACTTAAAACAGGAGCTTGTCCCTAGAAGACTACACAATAGGAAACCAAGGGATGAGGGATTCTTTGTTGACAGTTTCCAATTTACAATCAGGTTATATTTCAAGAGAATGGAAGTTTGCATTTCCCCATGGAAATCATATCCTGGGTGAGAGGAGGCAGGGAGCAGGGCCTGCCAGCCTTTGGGGTGATAGGGGGTGGGAGCCTCCCTCCAGGGCCTGCTGGTGGCAATGCTGAGAGGGAAGAGCTGGGATGCCCCTAGCCCTACTCTGAGGTTCCTCCCGGTTGCGTGGTTGCCAGCAGCTGATCCCAAAGATCTCCACTTCATTTTATGCTTTGAAGACAAAGTTTAAGAGAAACAAAGGATTTGAAAGGATGTTTCGTAAACTGTTTCTTGAAGACCTTTCAAGAGAAAACCACTTGTAATGAAATTCTTTCCTTCCTCTTCTTCTTACTTCTTTCAACCAGTAAGTACCTGCCTACCTTAGGGGGTTATTGTCAATATCCAGCAAGGGGTGTGTGTGTGTGTGTGTTAGTGTAAGAGCTTTGTTGATTGCAAGGCACTGGGGAAATGCAAGGTGGCATAATTTTCATTACAAGAGTCAGCCAATAGGCTCAGGCCCTGAGATGACAAATCAACCTTACATACATAGTTTAAGAAGGAGCAGGATGAAAATTTCTGCTCACACCGCTTATGATTTAAGTTGGTGAGAACCTTGGAAAGAGCCAAGCTGCACTGCAGAAAGCTTGGATGAGAGGGAAATCTAACCCAGGTGAAGACAAGTAATATACTTTAGAGGAAACACTATATACGTAATCAGACCTGAATGGCTTGCTAACCTCTGATATATCAGATGGCCAGAAAGCAGGGGTAGCAGAGGAAAGGTGGACTGGTGGGGGTGGGAAAGCTAGGCCTCTGTAACTTGGCTAAGGGATTGCATGGGGGCCCAGGAGGCCATAGAGGGTCACCAATCATTGGCTAGACTGAGTAGTTTCCTGGCTGTGGGACTTTGAGTGCCAAAATGATGAAAGTCCTAGGTAAGCCAGGAGTTGGTCACCCTGAGACCGCATCAGCTCTGTTTCTGGTACATTCTATGATGAACAAGCCACAGAACTTTTCCACACCTCATTTCCTTTGCTCATAAGTGGAATTATCCTGTGTTCCTTTTCTACAGAGGAATTCCTCTTTCTTATCAAACATCGCAAATTTCACCACCGCAGCACTGGAACAAAGATACTCTAGTGGTTTGGTTTGGTTTTGTTTTTAATTTCTGTGGGAAACCCCACAGAAACATAGGATACTTGTGAAATAAAGGGTTCCAGAACAGGTTAGGGCCATGTTGTCAATGGTAGGACCTGGAATTGTGAAAGAAAGCTTGAGATATGAGTTTCCACGGGGTCTCCTGAGAGTAAAAGTGAGGGCAGAGGAGAGGGAGTAGACGTTAGTTTAAAGCCAGTAGTCAGGGTACTGTTTCCAGAAAGAAGTCAATGCTGGGAAATTCTGTGGACAGAATCCAGCAAATTTGCCAAGCTGGAGTTCAGGTAACTGAGGAGAGCAGTTTCGTCTGGAAATCAAGGGGAACCCTGAAAAAACTTAACTTTTCCCAGGGACTAGAGAGGCTGAAGAAAGTAGATTTGGCTTTAAACTGGAGGATGGAGCACAGAAGGACAGAATGATTGAAAGGATCGAGCTAGTGAAGGACCAGCAGGTAAAGAGGTGAGAAAGAAGGAGTCGGAACCTTGTTTGCAGTCTGAGTACCATGAAACTGCATACCTGGAACTTGTCAAATCTGTACAGTTTATATGCTGAGATCTCCTCGTACTGCAGGCTCATATCGTGCAGTTAATCATGGCTACTCACTGCAACAAATGCGCAGAAGGAACGTGTGAAAGGGAAGAATGAGGTCAAAACCATGTGGTGCTCCCTATCAATGCAGCAGTTCTTTGGAGAAAGGACTCTGGAGTCCCGGCCGAGAAGACAGGCTTCCTAGGGTTTTTAAAAGATGGTCAGAGAAAAAGCGGGATGGCGTTCCAGGTAGGGGAAGAGCCAAAGCTAAGCTATGGAAAGTGCTCGTTTAAAAGTAGAGGAGGCTGTGTCCTGATGCATGAGATGGTTAGGTAAGTAGATACTCTGTGCTGGCTGGTTACATGATTGAATAAACATAATGAAAATTCTCCTTTCAAGTAAAAAATAAAGTAGAGGAGGCTGGTTGGGAAGTAAATGAGAATTGATGTAGAATTTGACAGTGTTTCCCAGTTTTTAACTTCATGGCACCCACTGAAAATGGTGATAATAATTTGGGGTAGATGGAGGCCACCATTCTGCTGCCCTAGAGTGCCAGGTTCTGCCACCCGAACCTCACTGAGATGCAGCAGCGCGCCCGGCCCATCAGTTACTGGACTCTGGGCTAACGAGGGAGGAATCGGGTATTGAGGTCCAGAAGAAAACCAGATAGAGACATTCACACAATTTGCTAGGACATGGAAACACAATGTCAAATCTTGAGCAGGAAAATGAAATGTTAAAAATGGTACTTTAAGAAAAACACTACAGCCACATTTTCTACGACGGATAGGGAGTAGGTGATAGCTTGAGAATGGAGGAAGGAAGATATTTTGATAATAAAAGGAGTAAAATTATTTGGTACAGGTAGTGATTCAGGTAAGGTACTTCTAGCCATGGAAACAATTATTTTTAAAAGACTGAAATAAACTCTAAGATGAAGTGTTAGCACCATTCTTTCTTCTAACTGTGGTTTGATGATGTCACTGTTCAAGGCATCCTACTGTCAACTTAAAAAAATGAAAAGAAAATACTCAGTCTGGATAAATTAAATAAACATTGAATTCAACAGTGTTTCCTACCACATATAAGGCACTAAGCTAGACACTGGGGGAAAAAATAATGGGAAAGACAGGTGATACAGAACCTCTAATCTCAGCAGAGAACCTGAAATATAAAAGATCCAAGCTTGTTGCAAAGTAGTAAGCACTGGGACATAAGCAGGTGCACAGAAGAAGAATGAATTCTGGAGCTGGGTGTAGGGGTATGGATCCTTTGATATCTCAACTGGATCCTGAGGGATGAATAGCATCAAAAAGACACAGAAAAGGAAAGCATGAACAAAAAAAAAATGAGCTTGTAATTGGTGAAGTTGCAACAGTGCATCTTTTCAAGATGGTGAGTACTTTCGGGTAGCCACCATGAGGGACAGGGAAAAGGTGAGAAGGGAGTGATAGGAGGTGAGACTAGAGAAGAGTGGCATCCCCTGAAATGTGCCCTCTCTCTCTAGGGAATAGCCTTTCTACCTATCTCTCTACACACTGTAGTGTGTGGTCAGAATGCACTCTGGAGCCTCAACACTGCAAATCGAGTCGCAGGCCTGCCACTTGCTAGCTGAGATCACTTAATCTCCCGACCTGTAAAATGTGTATGACAATATGGTCCTTATAATGTCTTTGTGAAGAATCAATGAGTTGATGCATAGAAAGAAAGCACTGAGCACTAATTATTAGAGACGTGCAAATCAAAACTACAGTGAGGTATCACCTCACACTGGTCAGATTGGCCATCTTCAAAAAGTCTTCAAATAATAAATGTTGGAGAGGGTGTGGAGAAAAGGGAACCCTCCTACACTGTTGATGGGAATATAAACTGGTGCAGCCACTATGGAGAACAGTATGGAGGTCCCTTTAAAAACTAATAATAGAGCTACCATATGATCCAGCAATTCCACTCCTGGGCATATACTCAGAAAAGACAAAAACTCTAATTCAAAAAGAAACGTGCACCCCAGTGTTCACAGCAGCACTATTTACAATTGCCAAGAAAATATGGAAGCAACCTAAGTGTTCACCAACAGATGACTGGATAAAGAAGATGTGGCACATACATACAATGGAATACTACTCAGCCATAAAAAAGAATAAAATAATGCCATTTGAAGCAACATGGATGGACCTATAGATCGTCATTCTAAGTGAAGTAAGCCAGAAAGAGAAAGAAAAATACCATATGATATCACTTATATGTGGAATCTTAAAAAATGAAACAAATGAACTTATTTACAAAACAGAAATAGATTCACAGAAAACAAACTAATGGTTACCAAAGGGGATAATGGAGAGGGAGGGGTAAATTAGGAGTTTGGGATTAACAGATACACACTATTATATATAAAATAGATTTTTTAAAAAAATGAATGAATTGATGTATGGGAAGAAAGCACTGAGAACAGGGGCTGCAATGTTGAAAGTGATCTATAAATGTCAGCTATTATTATTATTTTAACGTAATCACCAGTAACGTGTCATTATTTTAGTTCTTATGTTGGGAAAAGACTATTTTAAATTTGAATTTGTCTTATTCATCAGGGTACAACACGACTCTGTAGGTTCTGTCAGTGAAGGAACTTGCTGAAATAGCCTTTCCAAAATATCTCATACGAATACTTCTCCACTACAGCACCTGAGAATCTACCGATAGAATTAAGGTTTAGGGAAGTCCTTTATGAAATGTTAACACTTTAGGAAGAGGAAACACAGGCTTTAGCCACTAGCACCTCAGCATGGATTAGTTTATCACACTAGGCAGGGAAGACAGGACTGAACTGAGGAAATGTAATGTTGGACAGGTGAGACCGAAGGTTCTAGCTTAGAGTGTTGTCTGTTGGGGGTGGGGGAGTCTTAGGTGGGGTCTTCAGTGCCCCTTGGAAACTAGGGAACATTTTAGTATCAAGAGGGAAAAAAGGAAATTACTGGAAGAGGAGAGGGACATAGAGAAGAGAGAATTGTTTACTTCACAATATTGCTTAGGACCAACCATGTAAATAAAAAGAGTTGCTGCAAAGGCTTAAATAAAGCTGCAGTCAAGTCTTGATGATTTAACCCACCTTGTCTAAAAAATTTTTAAGGTTATAAGCCCTAATATATTTTATGTAAAATGATTATGGATACTAATATAGAAGAAAATATATGTGTTATATATATTTCATATATACTGATATGTAATATAATTAAAGAGACATGTATTTCCTGTTTGAAGTTCAAGCTGACAATAGTCAGAATGCATGACTCTCTTGGAGTGCTCATTTCTAGGATGCAAATGTTTCTAGTGACGTGGGGGGCCTGTGTCAAGTCATTGCACGTTTACAAAACTGCTAGTAGGGTTCCCCTAGAGAGGAAATACTTCATTGGAGCTTTAGTGCAGAAACTGGCACAGGTAGGTGAAACGTTTTCATAATTGCCACTAGGCAAAAGAGAGGGCCCTGGAGGATTCTTCTGCCCAAGGGAGCCCCTCCCTGGTTATAAACTAATTTGCTGCGTGTACGTGGACCAGATGGTGGAATTAAACCTTCTCGGGTATTGTGGTTAGATTGTTTTAAAATGTCTGGAGACTCCTGGAAATGTGAAAAGTCATGTCTCTTTTTCAAAGGACCATCCTCTTGTGGTTTAAATGTGGGCTCTTGAAACTGAAAATATCACTCATGTGGCTAAAGGGTGGGGTCTCTTTGTTTTCTTCCTTCCCCTGTTGGGGTGTACTATAGGAAGGCTGTAAAATTCTTGACTTAATGTTTGTGTTTTGATAAAGGTGGCTCTAAGGTAGCAGGACAGGGGGCTCAAAGTTAGTCATTGAAGAGGGGCCTTGCTTTCTACAGATCTTCTACTCTGAAGAACTGGCCATCCCAACCTCCTTGTCACAGCCATTCAGCACATTTATACATCTACCTGCCTGTCGTATTGTGCAAATAAGCTACAGAAAACTCTCAGGAGGCTACCTTAGTAAGTGAAAGGCGGCAGGGCAAAAAAAAGTATAGGCAAGAGAGAGGTATTATATGTAAGGTAAAAGAATACAAAATACATATCTAAGTGAACTCTGAAGTACACGAAATAAATATACCATCTGAAATGGTTCCCTGAAGAAGCCAGCTATTGGAGGCACTGAAGTGTCTGGAAACTGAATGTGCTGCTGGGGTCAAGAAAGTAAAACAGATAAGCTCCTCATTCACCCTGGGCCAAAAAACAGGGCATACCTGCCCCTGGAACACAGTGTCCTGTTCTGTGTGCTTAGATTCAAGATAAGTCTAATGAAACGGAGCCAGTGAAGAGGAGACCAGCTGAAATAATCAAGATTAGGGCCCCCACATCCCTCCCATAGAGAGCTACTGAGATGGCAGGATTGCACAGTGTAAACAACAGAAGGATGGTGTTATGGCTGACTTGTGTCCCCCTAGAATTCATATATTGAAGCATAACCCTCAGTACCTCAGAATGTGACTGTATTGGAGATAGGACCTTTAGAGAAGTAATTAAGTTAACTGGGGTCATTAGAGTGGGTGCTAATCCAATGTGACTGGTATAAGGACTGGTGTCCTTATAGGAAGAGACTGGGACACAAAGAGACAGACACCAGAACATGCATGAAAAGAAAGATGTCTATGTGAAGACACAGGGAGAAGATGGCCATCCGCAAGCCAAGGTGAGAGGCCTTAGAAGAAACGAACCCTGCCCATACCCTGATCTTGAACTTCCAGCCTCCAGAACTGTGAGAAAATAAATATTTGTTGTTTAAGCCACCCAGCCTGCAGTATTTTGCTATGGCAGCCCTAGCAAACTAATACAGTTGTGAACAGATGTGATTAAATGATTTAAAGTCATGAAGGGTCAAGAAAAGGCTATGAATATTTCAGAATACATCTAGGTCAGTTTCATAAACCAAGGTTTGTATACTCTACCTACATCAGAACCACTCATATTTTTTGAAAAGCAGGTTCCCAAGCCCCTTTGGACTAGAGTATTAAAAATCTTCTGGAATGAGGTTCAAGAATCTCTCTTTTTGATAGACACCCCAGGTAATGTTTCTGTACACTAAAGTTTGACACCTGCTGTGTAAGGTCCTGCCCAACCTCTGGCCCTTTTCTGGGCATGACTGGTTGGTACTAATTACATCTCAGCAAGTACTGGTGTGTCTGGCGCTCTGGCAGATGCTCTGTGATCCAGGAAGCAGGTACAGATTGCATTATAGGTTCTCTCTCTCCAAGCGTCAGCCAGTGTTTGCCAGCATGTGGGGAATGCCGAATGGGATGGACCTATTGGAATCCTTAGAGCAGTTTACTCTTCATTCTTGGGAGAAATATGTGCCTCACTTGTCTTACTCACTTAAGAATATAAGGACATATTTTAAGTAATCTACAGTACATGTATTATTTCTCTCATGAGATTTATTTAAAGATGCTATTACCTTGGCACCTAAATTCTCAGAGGAAATACAAGGAATTGAAGGGTCATACTTCACTTTTCTCTTGCCATACAACAGTCGAACTTACACAGAAAGATCTGACAGGGCTTTTGCCTTTTTATACCCTGCACAGTTAAAACATAATATTAGTGAACTAGATAAACAACATATATAAATAAAACAAATCAATGATGAATGGAAAGGAATTTAATAAATTATTTCAAACAGGGTCTATGCTTTCCTATTTCCTCATCACCCTAGGGAATAGGAATAGAAAATATTCTTTCATACATTACAAGGTGAATTTTCTTTCCTTCACGTAGAAACCAAAGAGGAGCTGAAGTTAAGGACTGAGGGAGGTGGGTGGAGAGAGAGAGGGAAAGAGAGGGAGATGGCTGAGAGTCCAAAGCAAACAGTGATAAACGTTTCATAGGCAGAATAGGTGGCTTTCTGATTTAAATATGGCATTTCACTTGGAGCATGTAAAAACACCCTCCCCCATTTTACAAACGTGATTAAGGGCTATAACAAGATTGTATGTTTGTTTTTTTAAAGTGAAATTTAGGTAGGCCATATGAGAATGTTCAGGTACACAGGTCATAGGACTATTTCTCTATTTTCCTTCTGGTGGTCCAACCTGTGAAACAGAATGCAACTACAGTATCCCAGAAGTGACCACTACAGGGGTACATGTGACCACAATTTTTTGAACACTTAATGACAGTCACTGCCTACCTTGACTAACTAAATTTCAGTATTTCGGTGTAAACCACTCATTCCCACTGAATTCCTTTTTTTGCGGGGGTAGGGGTCGGGGGGAAGGTGGATGGAGAATTGGAATTGTCATTAATGTTCTAGGTCCTTTCCAGGAGCAAGAATTTTGGCACTTCACATGAATTGATTTTAAACTCTAGACTTGAATACTCTGGAGAGGTTCAGAAGAAAAGCCATGTGAGCAACTGGGTTTCATTAGGAAAGAAAAGAGGACATTCAGTCTTCAAGGAGTCAGCTTCCCAGTTTGGGCAGTGATCGGTTGGTCAGAAGAGAGAGCCCTAACAATGAAAAACGGCTGTTTTCGTTGAAAGGAGGCTCTCAGTTTGGACCAAACAACTCCTCGGGTGATGTAAGGATTGGTGCTCATTCCTCGATCTTTCTGAGCGGTCCCGGGCTCAGCCCGGTCCCGGCCTAGGGGTCAGGCAGCCCCAAGGGCCTCGACCCGCGTTTAAGCGGGATCCCGGGCACCGGAGGCGGCGGCGGCGGCGCGAGCGAGCAGGCGGCGGCGGCGGCCGCGCCTTCATTAGAGGGCGCTCTGGGGGCGCCTTTGCCGCAGTCCTGACTCCCGCCGCTTCCTCCCCGCCGCCCCTCCCCGCCAGCCCCGGCGAACGCGGCCAGGCCCTGGGGACGGAGTCTCGGCGCCGCGGGGAACAGGGCGGGGGACAGGGCGCGGGCCGCGCCGCAGCCGGAGCGGGGCCGGGCCCCGCCGCCGCGTCCTTCCGCCGGGCCCGCCGCCGGCCATGCATTCTTCCGGCTCCTCTGGCTCCCGCAGCCCCGGCAGGGGCCCGGTCAGCCCGAGGTAACCCCCGGCTCGGCGGGCACAGGCCCCGAGGCTGCTGCGGGCCGGGCCCGGGGAGGTGCTGGGGGGCGGGGTAGGGGTGTCGTCGTCGCGCGGCCCGGGGAGGAGGCGGCGGCGGCGGCATGAGGGACGAGGGCGCGGTAGGCCCCAGGAGGAGGCGGGGGCGCGGAGCATCCGCCCGCCTCCCCGGGACCCGCCCCGGTGACAGGTCCGGCCTTTGAGTCCCCCCCGTCCCTCTGTCCGCAGGCAGCCGCGAGGGGAGTAGGGCGCCCGCGCGCCCGCTCGCGCCGCGCCTCGGCCGCCGCCGCGTCCATGACCGCGACCCCTCGGCCGGGGACACCCGCCGCCGCCGCCGCGCAACACCGCGCCTCGGGCCGCCGACCCCCGGCCCCGCCGGCCCCCGCGCTCCACCGCCCGCCGTCCGCGCCCGCAGAGGTGAGCCCAGCGCGCGCGGGCCAAGACCGCCGCCCCGACCCTTCTACCTCCGCGGAAACCGCTGCGGACTCCACCCGCCCCGCGAGCGCTGCCGTCGCCTCTTCTTCCCGGCTTCTTTCATCAACCCTGGCTTCCCTGCCCTCGGGCCGGGGACCGTGCTCCTCATCCGCGGCCCCTTTGCCTCCACCTCCTTCTGCTATTGCTCCCCTCCCCCTCCTGTCCTTCCTTCTTTTCGCCTTATTATCGCCCACTTTCTTCCTCTCACCCTTTTGCCCTCTTTCCTGGCCCCTTTCTCTTTTTTCAAAAAAAAAAAAAAAAAGGAACAGAAGACCCGATTTGCCGCAAAGGAAAAAATTTTAGCATAACTCTTATTGATAATGCAAAAGGAAGAGACCTTTTAAAGGAACGAATCAGTGCAGGAGGATGGTGGTGAGGGTACCGAGGTCGCAGTTATCTGGGAAATCTGATCGAGAGGTCCATGTTTCCGTCTTTTCACTCCTGTGGTCAGTTTGGAGATACCTGACGGTGTGTGAAGCAAGTGGGTCTATTTTTCTTCCTTAAAGTCCAACGGAAGACTGCAGTCAGACGCGGTGCGGGGCCGGCCACCGATTAGTGGGAATAGTGTTACCATTTGCCAAATACATTGTGACATAGCCTGTGCCTCCGTGAACAGCTCCCTTGACCTTGTGCGGCTCCTCCTCCCTCGCTCTCTGTCCCCCTCTGGAATTTCCCAGACAGATCGCTGAGGTACTACGCGGGGAAAGCTTAGACCCTGGATTTTTCTTATTTTTGTGCCGGAGGTGATTTCTCTGTTGGTGACTATTTAGATGCTTTTAATCCGTTTTCCTTTGTAAGTGAATTTTCTTTTTGCCTCAAAAGACAGGATGAACTCCAACCTGAGAATGGCTGTGACTTTGGAAGAAGCTCCGTGGTTGGGCTGGATCTTGGTGAAAGCCCTGATGAGGTTTGCCTTCATGGTCGCCAACAACCTGGTTGCTATTCCATCTTACATCTGCTATGTAATTGTGCTTCAGCCCCTTCGAGTGCTGAACAGTAAGCGGTTCTGGTATATTGAAGGAATCATGTACAAATGGCTTTTAGGAATGGTGGCTTCCTGGGGATGGTATGCTGGATATACAGGTAAGAGACAGAGCACTTTTTAAATGCATATTAAAATTTTGTAATGTTATGCTTAAGTCAGGAGCCATGATTTTTTAAAATGTGTATGTCTATGATATATTTATATTACACTTTGGTTGGAAGAAACTTTGATGCTTTAACCATTGAAAAAATAACTAGAAAGCAATTCCATTGATTTTTTTTCAGAATCCTAATTTAGGAAGGAAGATATTTTCAGATATATAATTTCCTAATTATATATTGATAAGTTCCTTAAATAATATTTTTAATGATTGACATCTACTAAAACCAGTACGTGAAAGCTCTCCTAGAATAATAGGTATGGCTTTTATAGGACTTCAGGACTTCAGGGCTTCAAGAACAAAGAGGTAAGATATTTAGCCCATAATGATTGGGCCTTAAGAAAAAGAACTGAGCCCTATTTGTGCTAAGATAATTAAATAAGTTTTTTCATTTAATGGTGTATTGTACTGTGTTAACATTTTAAGCCAAGCCAAAAATGGCTTTCTTTTCTGTTACGTATGTTTCTTTGCTTTACTCGGATCTGTATTTTAGTTCATAATTCTATATTAGAATATTAATTAAGTTTTATCTTTGTTAATCTATCTTCTGAGTGTCTTTAAGCAGATTTTTATTTCTGCAGGAGTAATGCCATTCTGAAGTGGACTTTTAAAGAACTGAATGAGAAGTAGTGTTTATTTTCTGTTTATAAGCCTTACATACTTTGAGAACTTGTGCCTCTGCTGTGAAAATTCTGTGCTGTTTATTATATTTATTTGACTTTTTTTTTTTTCCTCCAAGAATTAGGATAATAAAAAAGCACTGAGGTTTCTGGTGCTGGTCGTAGACCCTGAGGCTTTATCATAGAATTTTATAACTGATAAGCTCCTTAGAGATGGTGCCGCAGATGCTGTGGTCAGCAAAGTCTGTAGTTTGTACCTTGGAAGAGTGAGGAGGGTACTCGACGTTGAACAGCAAGCACACAGCAGTTCCCCATTTAACATTCTGTCTCCCTCTTTCCGGCCCAGGCTACACCTGCAGATTTTATCCTTGCACACCAGGGCACTGACAGCACACAGCTTCTATGGGGTCTGACAGTCCCTTGCTAGATCAGAATGCTCTCAGTTGCCCCAGATGTGTCCTTTTCTCCTTTTGGCGATGCCATTCATTTTTCTGCAACACCTGAAGCCCCTGGGGTTGTGTATGCATTGCTTCTTTCTGATGTGTCTTGTTGAGATCCTAATGCTCTTTAGATACAGCAGGTGAACTTCCAGTCCTTTTTTAGGACCTGGTGGTAGCAGTAGAGAGAAAAAATGAAGTAAGAATCAAGTTTTTGTCTGTGGTGCTGAATTCTTACTTGAACTGCACTGTTTTGTGGAATTACTTTGCTCTGTATAGTTTGAGCTTCCCCAGATATGCTATGCAGTACTAGTGGTTTTGTTCTTCATACCTGCTTGTTTCAGGTGAGCTCATAGTGTTTTTAGATACAATCTTGAGATTCATTCTCCTTAAAAATAATGAAATTACTGAAACATTTGTGCATGTGTGTGTAGAATATTTGTGTACAAGTGTTAGCATGATGAGAAGCTGAAAAATAATTTGGCATTGACCTTGAGATTGTAAGGAGCGTAGCGGTGCTGATTGAAGTTAAAGTTAGTTATCCTATGGCCACAGCGAGGCTGCCATGTGTTTTTAAGCATATTTTCTTAGGGTGTCTCTTCCTTGCTGACTACAGAACTATGCAGTTTCTTTTGCCACCTGCTTGGAAAGTGGTCTTGGCATGATCTGCGTATTTTAGTCTCTGAAGCTTCTGCTCTCCTTCCAGTGACTGCTTTTTGATCATTTGATCAGTTTGCCTCATTTAAATATAGACTATTTTAATATATACATTTTAAATGGTTTTCCCATGGGTAGAATACTTTTAGAGGATCTGATCACAGCAGAACGCAGTCAAAAGGTCAAACAGATTTAGGAATGACTTTTGTTGAAAGCCACAGCTGGCTCTAAAGAAGCAAATGTAAGTAGGAATTGATGAGCAGATGTACCCAGGAAAGGGTCTAGGAGGTTGTATTAAGCTTTGTACAGATTAGGTATTTCATTTCTTACCTTTGAATCAAGAGGACGGTGGGCTTAAGTTTTTTCTTTCCCCTTTCCCTATGCTTAAGTTTCACAGATGGAAAATTGAACATTGCCAAAGGAATTCTGCTTAGCAGATCTAATATATTCATGTTTTAGAATAAAAATTACTAAAGTATTGAAAAACCACTTCTGAGGAAACCTTAAATGTTAATTAATTAAATATTAATTGGGAAGCTGAAAATTGAATATCAGTATTTCAAATTGTGGCATTCAGTCTAAGGTAAGTCAGTTACTCAGCTACTGTGGACTTACACTGATTATCTAATCTCCACTGCCCCATATGCTAGCTGCTAGCCATATATGGATATTTAAATGTAAATTAATTAAAATGAAATAAAACATAAAATTCAGTTTCTCAGTCACACCAACCACATTTCAAGTGCTCGGTACTAGGTGGTTGGCGGCTACTGTATTGGATGGTGCAGATCTTCCATCATCACAGAAAGTTCTGTTGGATCGAGCTAATAAATAGGTAGGGCTTTCTCCTTTTTCTTAGGAAAAATGCATTTTATCTTTATAGAAGAAAATTTTTCTCAACATAGTTCTAAACAGATTTCTTTGGGGGGAAGACAGGAAGATGTATTAAAGTTTCGTAAAATGTCTTTTAATTTGAGGCAAATGTCACAAAAATAAGTCCTTTAAGTTCAGACATGCTTCCTGGCCGAGAAATGGTTAGGCTGGTAAGCCCAAGGGCTTGACTGAACGTTCTTGTACTTAGTGTGCGTTCTTAGGGCTGGAGTACCATTGTCTGTGGACGTGAAAGATGGAAAGGGATTTTCTGGTCTTTCTGTTTCTGGCTTTATGTCTGTTCAGGGGAACACATTTCTTGAAAGAGCTCTGAGGACACTGGGGTTTCTTCGTCTCACATTTCGTTTAGTGGGAGGTGCTGTACAAGCAGCTCACTTTGAGGAAAAGTCGTATACTGCCCTACTGTCACATTTTAAGAGCAAATCAAAGGGGATAATACCTTATTTAATGATCTTTTACATGCTTTATTCACCTTGGGGATAAATCAGTAAATATACTCCCCTCCCTCAATTTAAGTGAAGATTGGCAAATCTCAGTGAGAGATTTTTTTTAATTAGATGTGTTTATTTTAAATAGTTTATTTTGATTTTCATTCACTTGTTTTAATAAATTCGTTGTTCCCCATCCAAACACATTTAATTAAAGTCTTCTACACAAATCATTAAAAAATATTCATTGTAATGGAAGCTCCAGGATTTCTTACATATGTTGAGAGTTTTTTGGGCCACAGTCTGGCTGTAAGAGAGCTAAGGTGCCAGGGGAATTGCTACCAAGATGTTTTTGTGTAACAATTACTATTTCCCTTAGGTTGGGTGTTTACTTGGGTGGCTTTAGACAAGCTGATGGAGATTAAATTTAGCTTCCTCCCACTCCCAAGTGACAGCTGTCATGGCTCTGTGCTAGTCATTGTGGGTTATTTGATTATTTGATAGTATTTTACCTTTTTTTTTTTTTTGCTGGGATATTCATTGTGTGAGAAAAATTATTAGGAATTATTTTTGACCTTGAAATTCTAGAGAGAGTTTTTAAAATATATCTTCTGGAACAGTATTTTTCCACGTTTGAGTCATAAGCCAATTTAGTGTGTCAAGATGAGCATTTTTTAAAAAGCAAAATAGGAAAGAATTAAATAGAAAAGATCAGAAGTGCGTATATCTGTACTGGGTGGTGCTACAGAATACATTTTTCACTATGAGCCCTGTCAACATTTGAAAGGCATTGTTCTGGTGGAAAGAGCACTGAAATTGAGGAGAACTCTGGGAGTCAGCTGTCTTGATCTAGCTTTAACTTTAACATCTGTACACACCTTTATGAGCTTCTGTTATGCGTGGGAACAGGTGCCCTGGAGGCGTTGAGATGCACAATGTATAATCACTGACTTTAAGGAGATCACAGCAGCCTTGGTGGGGAAGACAGTGCACTGACAAGGAACACATCCTGGTACAGAGCACTGTACCAGGAGATGTCCTGTGGGTGAGAGAGGAAGGGCTCCTGATGCTGCCCCAGTGGTTGGTGGTAGCAGAGAGGGAATGGGGAATTTAGGGAAGGAGCGGCTTTACATTCTTTTTTTTCTTTTAATTAGGGAAATATTTCTCTCTGGGGTAATTCTCTCTGGGGTAATAGATTTTAAAGGTTTGAATAATGTGTCAGTTCGAAATTTATATCTTTGTGATGATAATATTAGCTAACATTTATTGAAGTATAAGCCAGGCAGTGTTCCAAGTGTTTCAGTCATTTAATGCTCACAACGGTCTTATCAGGTTGGTACTATTATTATGCCCCCTTTTGTTACGGATGTTGAAATCGAAATACAGACATTTCACGGTTACTTCCTCTTGTGCATTAACTGAGTCAATGCTGCCACAAGCTTACTTTTGTACTTAAAGGAGCCGTTGTTGACCTTTATATGATATTCCTAGAGTGTTTCTTAATTATTTACTACCAGCACTTTTGTTTCTGAGGCGTAAAATCTCTTTCTGAAGCTACAACTCTTTAACACCTGAAAGCAGTATCATAGCTGCGGATTTCTGCAAGAGGTTGAAAAAATTGTTTCTTCAAAGGAAGTATTGGTAGTATACTATAAATTTCATAAAATCCCACTTCCTTAAGATTCACAGAACAGCTCAACTGAAGTTTTAGTCTTTGAGTGCTTGACAGTAGATTGTCATGGGATTGAGGATTTACTGCATAAAATAAGGTCAACAGCTGATCTTGACATAGATCCAGGCGAGGAGTTTTCAGTACAGTGTTTTGATTTTTATATGGAAAAAAATTTGAATACCATTAAACATAAACATTTTTACTAAATTCTTTAAACTCAGCATTTTGATATCTGGTCTTATTTCAAAGATTGTATACAGTTGAGTACTTTATTTTAGATAGTTTAATATATAAATTTAATATGTATATGTATTATATATATATAATATATATATATAGTGTATTCATTCATGCACACATATCCACATGCAGTATTACAGAAGCACATGAAGCATTATTTGCAGTGGGTAAGACCTCAGATTCCAGAGTCAGAAAGAGCTGGGTGAGACAATTCCTATTTTCTGTTTATGTTTGCCTTGTATATCTCTGTCCATCCTTCTGTTTTCAAACCATTTAAATTACGGTTTGATTTAGATGTATCTCTAGTAATCAGTGTGGAGATAGGTTTTGCTTTATAAGTCAGTTTGAAAATCTCTTTCAATATTTGTTGAATCCTTTTATATTTATTGATCTGTCAAACATGGTTAGTCTGGGCTCTGTCATTGTATTTTATGTTTTCTGTTTATATCTATCTATCTATCTATCTATCTATCTATCTATCTATCTATCTTATCACCTTTACCTCTTTCTGTTTTAGTCTTTTAATTCCTCAGTTAAATATATGTAATCCTTGCCCAAGCACTTTTGCAGAAATTTTTCCCAGTTACTCTTTTGTTGGTTAAAGTTCATCTTCTGGTAGTTTCTCCATAAAGAATCATGAGAACAATATGGAAATATTATTCTTACATCACTTTCAGAACTTCTTTTTGTTGCCTTACACTTGAAGGACAGCTTAGCAGGTAATAAAATCCTTGGCTCACTCTTTCTTTCCTTGAGTATCTTACAGATGTACAAATGTCTTCTGGCATTAAATGTTGCTCTGGAGATAGGTGAAATCTTGATAGGGAGATATGTGAAAACTTGAATGTTTTCCCATTATTAATGATTTGATCTTTTTTTGTCTATGTGCCCAAAAGATTCCCTCTTTGCCTCTTAATATTTAGTAAATTTACTAGGATATTCTGGTGTAGGATGTGCTGGCACATGTGTAACATTTTAATACGTTGATTTGAATCTGTTTTTATTTCAGGAAAGTTCTTTAATTATATCTTTAAATATTTATTTTGTTTGATTTTTTATTGAAATATAGTTGTGTTACAATATTGTGTTAATTTCTGGTGTACAGCCTAGTGATTCACTTACACACATTATTTGTTCTTTGTCATATGTTTTTTCATTGTAGGTTATTACAAGATATTGAATATAATTTCCTGTGCCATACAGTAGGATCTTGTTGTTTATCTGTTTTGTATATAGTAGTTTGTATCTGCTAATCCCAAACTACTAATTTATCCCTCCTCCCCCCATTTCCACTTTGGTAACCATAAGTTGGTTTTCTATGTCTGATCCTTTTTCTGCTTTGTTAATAAGTTTATCTGTTTGTTTGATTGTTTTGGTTTTCTTTCAAACAATTTTTCATTTGTTTTGTTTCTGTCTTTAATGTCTCTCACTGTGTCTTCTGCCATGTCTCTCTTCTTTGTTCTCCTTTTAGTTTCTTCTTCATCTCTGTGACAGTTTTGTTTATTCTTGTATTTGTTTCTTGAGTTCTTCCAGTTTGTACTTCCTCTGTTCCTGTTGTCTGGACTTTTCTTCCTTGACTTCTTGTTATATTTGCTTTGCGATATTCTTCATAGTTGTGGTGACTTCATTGATTTTCTTAAATTCATGTAAGAATATTTAGTTGCAGTTTTTATCTTCTTCATTGTAATGTTCTTCTGTTGCGTATCCTTTGACGGTACATTATGCTGCTCATTTCTACCATTTTTCTTATAGTATCTCCAAGTCAGTGTTGTGCCAGTTACCTTTTTATTCCCTGTAATTTAGTGAGCTGGATTTTCCTCAGTCAGTTATTTGTAGAAGGTGTGGGTGGGGCCAGGGTAGATTTCCAGATTTCTGCCTCAGAAATCGTTTTTTGTTTTTTGTTTTTTATAATTGGCACCTGGGTGTGTTCTCTGTGTTGACACAAGTCCTTTCTGTCTCCAAACCAGACTGAGTCTAGGAGGCTTTTGGCCACCAGTTCTGGACTTCCCACTCCTTCTTTGCAGCTGTGACTAGAGGGACACAGTCACAACATGCCAAGTAAACCCCCTTCCTTAAGTATGTGCATTTTTGCCGTTTCTTTCTGAGACCTGCCACTCTTGGGCCCCCTCATCACATGCCACATGTTCTGTCTCTGTCTCTGCTCTCCACTCCCAACATACATTCTGTCTGATACTAGCTTTGTTTGGTCTCAGCCTGATCTCATGTATTTTGGAATTTTTGTATTTTTGTTTTTCCCCTAGGTTTGCTGGAAAAGAGTTTTATGAGGGTTTTTTTTCCCCCCTCTTTCTCTTTGTTGCTGTGTTTTTTCTAGGAAGATTCATGTCTATAACTCTACTGTGTTCATACTAGAAAGTGCAATGCAAGATTTTTAGTCAACTATATAATTAAAATTTAGGCACCTCTGTCACCATTCTACTGTACTACTAGTTGATTATTTTTAACTGGAGATCAATTTTACTACCTAGTTAATTTTCTTTAAGTTCTGTTCAAAAGCAGAAATAGCCTCCCCAGTTTTTTTTTTCCCCTCCCAAAGTTTTTTGGTTTTTGTTCCCAAACTGTCTTGATTCTTAAAATACTTATCAGTATAGAGTATAGTTAGAATAGCCACTCTGTTTCCCCTTGGCAATAAGAAAATGTCACTGAAATGAATGGAAGAAGTGAGTTACCTTTGATACTTGAGTAATGAATATGCATGAAATCTAACTTTAGTACTACTCTCTAGGGTCTGGTATGTGGACCACCTTGAAAACTTTAAAGATGATTAATGCCCCCTAAACTTTGATAAATAGATTTATAGTATATTACATATATTAAATAGGTATGATATATATTTCTTATATAAAAGTATATTGTATATATTAAATATAATATATTTGCAGTTAATTTGTTATAAGCTAGGTATAGGAGTTTCTTCTCAAAGTTTGCAAACTAGTGGCCATTTTCATCAGCTGATACACTTTATTTGAGCTTTGTACTATTTCAACTTTTTAAAAAATTAGTTGCCATCATTTCAAAATTAGTGGAATTTCACAAAACATGAAAAATAAAACCAAGATGACTAGTTCTTGAGAAATTAGAAGTCTGGCCGTGTTGGGCCCTCACGTCTGGCAGCAGTTTCCTGGAGCTAAGTGATGGCTGCTTCCTTTAGATGGGCCTGTGGTCTCTAGTTCACCCAAGAGCCCACTCCTTCCATGTCTTACTCCCGGCCCACTTTGCTCATTTATATTACCTGCCTGGACCCCAGAGGTGTAGATGATGTTCATTTAAAATACTCAAGCAATAATCAGTAGTCTGTTTCTGCTGAGCATATGATAGTTTTGCATTTATATGCCTTAGGGGTGCCTATAAACTAATGAGTTCTCCCATTAAAACTGAAAGTTTGTTAGTGACCTCAGCTGCTGATTTCATGTAGCAGAGGCACGTGACGGGAACTGAAAAATGAAGTGCCTTTAGTAAGAACTGTAGTCACAAGGTTTTTCAAGCTTCACGTACCATATTACTAACTTACTGAAATGTTTCCTGTTATTTGTGCACTCATTTCCTCTTATGACTATAATCATGTAAAATGTAGGCTATTAAAAATTGGTTCTTTCTCTTTGCTTTTCATATTTTAAATATGAAAAACAAAGCAAGTCTAGTTGATTTCTGTTCCTTTAAAATATAGTCAGATAATTTTAAAATAGTATTATAAAAAACATGCCTAAATTTTAGTTGAGGTTATATTTTCTCTTAAGGTTTAGTAGATCTGATCAAGTTTTGCTTGCAAAACACTTTCTTGAAACTTTTTTTTTATTACTCATTAAACTTTAAGAAACCATTATGAATCATGTATATAAGACATATTTTTCATATGTCATTAATTAGAAGTTTCCATTATTTGACACTTTAAGGGAAAAAATCTATAAATTTAAATATATCAAGATGTTTCTGAATTATCAAAAGTCTAAACTATGATCAGTATAGTTTACTGTTAAGAATATATTATGTGGTGAGGGAGAATGTAGCTCAAATGGTAGAGTGCATGCTTAGCGTGCACAAGGTCCTGGATTCAATCCCCAGTACCTCCATTAAAAAAAAAAGAAGAAGAATATATTACTTACACTTAAATTGAGATAGAAATCACATACCATAAATTTCACTGTATTAAAATGTGCAATTCAGTGGTTTTTGTTTTTTTTTTACTGTAGTCCCAAGATTATACAACCATCAGCACTGACTAATTCTAGAACATTTCATCATCCCCAAAAGAAACCCCAAACCCGGTCATTCCCCATTTCCTTCTCCCTTCAGCCCCTGGCAACCACTAACCTATATTCTGTCTCTATGGATTTGTCTATTCCGGACATTTCATATAAATGGATTCATGTAATATGTAGTCTTATGTGTCTGGCTTCTTTCACGTAGCATGGTGTTTTCGAGGTTCATCCATATTGTAACATGTGTCAGTATTTTATTCCTTTGTATGTCTGAATAATATTCCATTGTATGGATAGAACACATTTTGTTTATACATTTGTCAGTTGATGAACATTTGGGTTGTTTCCACATTTTGGCTATTGTGAATAATGCTTCTATGAATACTTACATACAAGTTTTGGGATGACCATACGTTTTCAGTTCTCTTAAATGTGGGAGTCTAATTGCTGGGTCATATGGTAATTCTACGTTTAACTTTTTGAGGAACTGCCAAACTATTTTCCATAGGAGCTGTCCCATTGTACATTCCTACCAGCAGTGTAGAAGGGTTCCAATGTCTTTACTTTCTCGTTAATGTTTTATTATTTTCTGGGGTTTTGTTGTTGTTTTAATTTGGCCATCCTAATGAATTTGAAGTGGTAGCTCATTGTGGTTTAGATTTGCTTATCCTTAATGACTAATGATATTGAGCATCTTTTCATGTACTTATTAGCCATATGTATATATGAAAAAATGTCTATTTGCCAATTTTTAAATTGGAGCTTTTGTTTTTTTATTGTTGAATTATAAGATTCTATATTTTATATACTACATCCTATCTATTTTTTCATTCATATCTGAGGAACCACTGCCTAATCCAAGGTCATGAAGATTTACATCTATGTTTTTCTTTTAGGAGTTTAAGTTTTATATTTAGGTCTTCGATCCATTTTGAGTTAATTTTTCTCTACAGTTTAAGGTAGGGGTCCAGCCATCCTTTCATTTGCATGTGGATATCCAGTTGTTCTAGCATTGTTTATTAAAAAGACTATTCTTTCCACATTGAATGATCTTGGCACCCTATTGAAAATCATTTGGCTATATGGGTTTATTTCAGGGCTCTCAATTCTATTACATTGGTCTTTGTGTCTTTCCTTATGTCACTATGACATTTATTACTGCAGTTTTGTACTGAGTTTCAAGTGTTAAGTATATTTTGTTGTATTTTAATTCTTTAAAAATAGACGATCCTTTTTGTTATGTATTACGACTTAATAATGAGGCTAGTTCACTAATCAGATCCTAGTTTAAAGCTGTTTTGCTTTTAAAAGTATTTGCTGAGAACAGTGTTTTTCAAGAATTATTAGTCATATTTGGGTTGAATCACCCCTTCCTACTTCTGTGTTGGGGAAATTCTTACTAATTATGTATTTCACTAGGAGTTGTCTAGAAATAATGTGATTAGGAATAACAATATTTATATCCTGCTTGCTCTCTCAGGAGAGCAGGACCTTAGTTGTAGAAGTATCTTACATGATTGATCAGTCAAATGTTTATTGACTGTCTATTGCCAGTTAGCAAAGTTATTGATTTGTATAATATTGTGCTAAAGAGTGATCTAGATTAATTTCTACCAAAAGAATTTTTGGCTTAGTTTCTATTTTGATAGATGGTTTTGGGAATCGTTGAGTTTGCTATGAATTATGTGTCCAGAATGGTCCTGTGAAAAGTTTCTGAAAAATGGAAATCACAGTATGTACATTTTCCCCTAATGTGATGGTTCCATTTTTTTAAAGTTAACTGAGTTCTTTGCAGAGAAGAAAATTAACTGGAAGCTAAATTTATCTTGTAGAATAAAGTATAGATTACATGGATAGGGAACAAGGGTGTCATTTGAAATGAGTTACAAGCTGTTTTTTAGGAGTGAGATAGAACTGGTTTTTATGTATGAGAGACTGAATCAGGTAGTCATTTTAAAGCTGAAATAATCACTTAAAGCTGCTCTAAGCCTCAGATACCTATATACAGATGTTGTATTTTTAACAAATAATAGATATGACTGAATAAGTATGATATTAGAGATAGCATGATGTATTAGAAAAAAACTGACTCTTGAGTTAGTATGAGTTTGGGTCCTGCCACCACCCATTGCTGGTTGTGTAACTTTGAACTAGTTATTTGGCACTCTCTGAGCCTCCGTCTCATCATCTTTAAAAATGAAGCTTATAGTATTTATCTCTTATGAAGCTTAAATGTAAAGTGTTTACCATGATATTTGGTACTCTATAAATAGCTTACTATTACCATTATTATTATTATATTAATGCCTAGGAAAACAATTATGTTAACCTTCTGGGGAAAGGTATGTCTAAATGAGTAAAAGCTAACTTATGGAACAGTTTTACAAATACATTTGAGGATACTCAAAGTTAGCTAGTACTGTGCCTCAGTACAGTTCTTGCTTTAATCAATAAATAAAAATAATTTATTGTTAGTAATTTAAACCATAGTCTAAAATATTAACTAAATTTTGTGTTTATAAATTATTAAATGCTTCAAAGCAATTTATGTTTAACTGTCTTCTGATTAATTCAGTCACCTATTCCAGTACCAAATATCTAAGTACCCTCTCTGTCAGAAGGCTGGTGATAGAAGAACAGTGACAAATGAAACAGGGCAGCTCCTGTTCTTCTGTAGTTGACTGTTTCATGTGGGAAACGGGAGTCAAATGATAACCATGTAATCAAAACTGTGAAAGGGGCTACAAAGAACACAGTAGGGGCTATGAGGATAAATAACAGAGAGCTTGTCCTGGGGATGATGGTGGCAGGAAGGAATGGCCTCCTTGAGAAAGTGACATTGAGACTGAGACCTCAAGTATGAGTGGACCAGGTGATGCCAGAGAAGGGGCAGCATGTACAGAAGATGAAAAGAGTTTGTCATGTTTGAGGAACAAGGGGAAGGCCAGCTGGAATGAATGAGGAGGAGAGGAGTCGGGGTGGTGGTGGTTGAGTGCTGCGTTGATGAGGCCAAATCTACTGAGGCCTTTTAGGGCTTGCAAGGATTTTGAAGTTTATCCTGAAAGGAAACTATGCAAGGGTTTTAAGCAAGGAAATGATGAGATCAGATTCATATCTGTAGTTCTGTACTCTCCCTGCTTTGTGCAAGTGAATTAGAGAGAAGTGAGAGCGTATAGGAGAGACCCTCTGGGAGAGTCTCACCTGAACCAGGTGAGGTGATAGTTTACTTGGTCTAGGTGTGGTGGCAGTGGAGATGGAATGGGGTGAACTAATTAGACAGTTTTCTAGGAAGAAAATTGTTAGGAATGCTGAGGGATTGGACAAAGAGGATGCAATACGTGGGCAGGTGACAGGATTGACCACGAGGTTTCTGGTGTGAGATGCTGGGTGATTAGGGAAGCCTAGAGAAGGAGCAGTGTTGAGAGGAAAGATAAAAATTGAGCATAGGTTAGGTGAGAAGCATCTGAGTGAAACTCTGAAGTAGGCATATGGATATATATAGTCTAGAACTCAGAAGACAAACCCGAACTAGAAAGATAAATTGGGAAATTACCAATGGTATTTAAAGCCATGGAGATGGATGAGATCACCTAGGGAAATTGTAAGTACTGAGTGGTGAGGGGCCCACGGTCAGACTCAGAGGGCGTGCCAGCATTTGGAGGTTGGGGAGAGGCAGGTGGGAGAGCCTGGGAAGGAACAGCTGGAGAAGTGGAAGGAATGCCTGCCCTGCAGGTGTGTGTTAGAAGTCAGCAGTGTTCCAAGGCAGGGGCTCTCAGTGACTGCTGCTGAGAGTTTATGTTTTGTAAGATGAGAGCTTATTTAGCCTTTCAGTGATTTGGTAAGAGCAGGTTTGTTGAGGTGGTAGAAGTGGAAACGAGGTTGGAGTGGATTAGAGATGAATGATGATGGGAGGAGATAAAATGGAAACATAAACGAATGACTTTCCTGAAGTGTGGCTCTGAAGGAATTAGGGGGTTGCAGGAGAGAAACTGGGTCAAGGGAAGGCTTTTAAATTTTTTTATTTTTACAGTTTAAAAGTCTGGGTTTTGACCCACTTAGAGCTGTACCTGATGAAACCAGGGTCATTTACATACACAGCTCAAATATTTAGTAAACTACTCTTAGTGACGACTGAATGGGAGAAGGTTTTTCAAGGCTCACTGAGCCGATGAAACAGGGAAAACAGTTAAATGTTGGCTCTGGGGGCCGAGGCAGGCAGCAGGGTGGAGCCACCATCATTTGATCCTATTTGAACTGTTACTTAGTAAGGCTGCCCTCCCTCAGCCCCTCTGCCTTTTCTCCTTGATATTCTTCCTGTCCCTAAAATCTGTTCTTCAGTTTCTTTGAAAATTTATGCCTACTTATCTAAGCCCATGAAGTCCTTTCTCACTACTCTAGTTTCTACTGTTTCCTTCTTTCTGAACCTCTTTGGGATCTACTCTGTAGTTGTGATTACTAAGCTTTGGGCTGAGAGTTCCTGCCGAGCTTCAGAGTTCTCTCAGAGGGTCAAGAATCCACACCCACGGTAAGTACCATCTGTGGATGAATAAGTAATGGGTCCTATAAATATGCGTTAATATTTTTCAAATATATGTGGCTGCTGTTTTGATTAATAAGAAGTCCCTTAAAAGCATTATAGACTTTTCAGTTGCTTTCTGTTATAGATCTTTTCCCTCAGAGCTCAAAGGACTACGATCATAGATGTCCGCCACATTTTTTGACACTAAAAAAGACTGTTTATACTTGAAACAGTTAAGACTCATTGCTCTGCCACATAAAACATCCACGATTCTGCTTCTTCTTTCTCACCGTTGTCTTACCTTTGCTGTTCATATCTCTTTTTATTTTTATTTATTTAGTGGGTGGAGGTAATTAGGTTTATTTATTTACTTTTTCTTTTTAAACGGAGGTACTGGGGATTGAACCCAGGACCTCGTGCATGCTAAGCACACACTCTACCACTGAGCTATACCCTCCCCCTGTTCCTGTCTGTTTTAACTAACTTGTCAGTTGCTTAAGGACAGGGGTTATGGTTCTTTCTTCTTCTTTACATCTTCCTACAGAGGTTGGCAAGCTACAGCATTTAGGCCAAATCTAGCCCACTGCCTGTTGTTTTGTAAGTCTTCTCCAGCTCAGGATGATTGTAGAGATGACTATTTGCAATTGATCTGATGATAGAAAACACTAACTTTGAACCCAATTAACTGAACTCATACCCCTCCCAAGAAAGAATTTCATTCTTCTCATTAGCAGACTGATACTGCAAAAAATTGTATTAAATTATTTTTATTTTTTGAATTTTGTCAATTAAAAGATTTGTAGAAATTTGTTGGAAAACAAATTTATTGTGTAAATACCTATATAATACCCTCAGCTTTGCCTCATGACCTGCATAGTGTAAAAGTTTTACTATCTGACCCTTTATAGAAAAAGTTTACTGATCCCTGCCTTATAGTGTAGTTCTCAAATTGTCTGCACATCTGCATGCTCAGAGGAGCGTTAAATATGTATGTGAACTTATCTAACCTGGAGATTCTGATTCAATACTGTGCGATGGAGCCTGAGAACCTATATTTTTAACAAGCTGTTTAACTGTTTGGAATTACTTGGGAATGCCTTTTAATGCACTCACAGGGTTGAACTCCAGGAGATGATGAAATGAATACTGGATTGGGTATCAGAGGACAACTTCTTATTTTTTTTACTAACCGTGGAGACTTATCCAAGTAGCTACTTATTCGGCAGGTTTTTTTTAAAAAAAAAATTCTAGTTCCTTTGTTTATAGATGGTTTTACTTTATCCTGTACAATAGGGTGGTACAGAATAGTAGTTCTTTGACTTTCTGGGGTTCATGAGAACCTCTTTTAGAATCTGATGAAAGTTATGGGGCTTCCCCTCAGAAAAGTGAACCTGTATTAACTTCCTATGACTGCCATAACAAATTACCACAGAAGCACTTAAGGCAACAGAAATTTATTCTGTCATATTTCTGGAGGCCCGAAGTTCAAATCAAGGTGTCAGCAGGGCTGCACTCCCCACAGAGGCTCTCAGGGGAGATTCCTTGCCTCTTCCAGCTTCTGGTAGCTGCCAGCATTCTTGGGCTTGTGGCTGCATCACTCCAAGCTCTGCCTCCAGGGTCACATGGCCACCTCCTTTTATCTCTGTCTGTCCTCTCTGTGTCTATTACAAGGATACTTGTCATCAATTGAGGGCCCATCTGGATAATCTAGAATTGGCTCCTCCTCTCAAGATCCTTAACTAAATCATATCTTTTACCGTATTATAGAATAATGTTCACAGGTTCCAGGGATTTGACTTGGTGCCTTGTTGGGTGAGGGTGGGGGACATTTTTTGGCTTACCACAGCACCTTCGCATGTGCTCACAGTTTTACAAACAGTTTCGAGAGGCTCACAACTCTTTAAAGTCCATTTATGGACCCTATGGCCTCCAGGCTTGAACTCCACGCTCAGTGAGAAGAACCTTCCACCTCTGGTTATTCTAGTCTCTATTTTCTCTCTATGTCATGTTCTTACATTCATGTCCTGTTCATACCAACCTCGAAATGATGATGTTTTCTTCTTGTGACTTCTTGAGTCTTCAATTTATAGTTTGCTTTTTGAGTTAGCTTCACTGATTCCTTTAGAAACTATCTTTTAATAAGATTTGTTGATAAAAGAAAAGAAAAGCCTTTCCCAGTGCTTTTTACTTAATTCTGTAGCAAGGAGACTAACTTCTATGCAAATCATAGGTAAGTCTTCCAGTGAGAAGAGAAACTTAACCTTAATTGAGTACCTGATATGCCAGGCCTTTCAGCAAATGATGACATGTGGCATCTTATTAAATACTGACAACAGTCCTAAGAGGGAAGTAATATCAACCCCATTATATAAATGAGAAAAGGAAGACTTCTGGAAGTTAAGTCACTTGCTCAGTGTGGATGATAGAGCTATCAAGGGATAGAGCTCATTTCTGGATGAAGGTCTTCTACTCAAAAGCCTGTATATTTTCATTATACCTTGAAAACAGCACACTTCCTTTTTCATTGAATGGTTAATAGTTTCATTAGACAGGGGTTATCTATGCTTTGGTCTCAGAGGTCAATAGACCTAGATTTCAGTCAGATTTATAGGGCTTACTTGCAGTATTTACCTTGTATATTGTCTTCTCTGGTCCTTGGCTTTAAGTAAGATTGACACATGGCCTGTATGCCTTATAGTGCTGCTGTGGCAATTGAGAGAATATGAGTGAAAACCCTTTAAAATAGGAAAGTTCTACTAATATGTAGTTTGATTAATTGGGGGAGTATTAAGTTTGTTTATTTTATTTATTTATTTATTTGTTTGTTTATAATCGAGATGCTGGAGATTGAACCCAGAAACTGATGCATGCTAAGCACACACTCTATGACTGAGCTATACCCTCCCCCACTAAATAGGAGGTTTTTGTAAATTAATTGAGATATTCTACAGAGACAGTTACTGCCATTTGTGAATATGGGCAGTCTTATTTCTTCCTTTCCAACTTATATGACTTTCATTTTTTCTTTTTTTTCTCTTTTTTTTTTTAACATTTTTTTTATTGAGTTATAGTCATTTTACAATTTTGTGTCAAATACCAGTGTAGAGCACAATTTTTCAGTTATACATGAACATACATACATTCATTGTCACATTTTTTTCACTGTGAGCTACCATAAGATCTTGTGTATATTTCCCAGTGCTATACAGTATAATCTTGTTTATCTATCCTGCATATGCCTGTCAATATCTATAAATTTTGAAATCCCAGTCTGTCCCTTCCCACCCTCCTTTCCCCTTTCTTTTAAAAATGTCATTATTGAACTGGCTAGGACTTCTGGAATAATGTTAAGAGAGGCGAGATGGGACAGCCTTGCCTTGTTCTCAATCTTAAGGAGAAAGCATTCATATAATTAATACTAAGTTTTATGTTAGCTGTAGACTTTGTGTAGAAACACTTTATCACATAGAGAAAATTCCTTTCTGTTCTTAGTTTACTGAGAGTTTTTGTCATAAACGGATATTGAAATTTGTTAAATGCTTTTTGTGTGTTAGTTCATATATGTCATAGTCTATTTGGGCTGCCAGAACAAAATGTCACAGGCCGGGTGGCTTATAAACAATAGAAATTTATTGCTCACAGTTCTGGAGGCTTGGAAGTCCAAGATCAAGGTGCCAGATTGTCACCTTCTGTAAGTCCTCTCCAGCTCAGGAGGATTGTAGTGTCTCATTTTCTTCAGTTGTGCATTAGGGATAATAGTGTCTGTACATTTGGGATTTTGTGAAGATTAAATAAGAAAATAATGTAAATTATTTTCTATTACTGATTACTAATGTCTGGCACATGGTAAACATTCTATAAATGTTGGCTATTAAGATTATTAGTATTTAATTATATAGCTATTTAATAGTATAGGTTACTATTATTCTTTTAGTTAAACAGCCTTCCAAAAGTTTCACCTTGAGCCTTGTCTCCTCAGGTTTACCCTCTTTAATTTTAAGTGCCCAAAAAGGGGCACTAACCACAACTTCCTGGTATGTTCAGTATACTTGCTTTAAGAAAGTGAAACAGAACTCACCAGCACTTGAATTCCAGTGGTACTTACTTATGAGTATACATCAGATTCGCCCAGGGGACTTTTTCAGAATGCCTGGACCCTGTTTGTGAATTTTTAAATCCGTTACCCCTGTCCTCACCGGTCTCCCCTCCATCAGTCAGCACTGCAAGCTGCTTTCTCATGGCCCCCCTTGCTTAATATTCTCGCTCCCTTATTATTTTGCCCCATATGCTCTGCTAACCCCTAACTTTGGATGACTCCAATCCTGTCTGCTTTCAGTGTGGGCTACTGAAAGCCACAGTTCTTGAGCTACATGAGATTCTTTCATGTGTTTTTTCGCTCTTTAATCTTTACTGTTCATATTAGAATACCTGACCTTACATGACACTTTAGTTAATAGTGATTTCAAAAGTAACTTCAGCTGTCAGTACCCAGGATGTCTGTGATTCTATTAGTTACAATTTCACAATGTATTTGAGTAGCATAATGATATGAATATTTTTAAGTGAGAATACTGAGGTACAGAATGGTAAAATAGTTTGGGACATCAGCTTGAAGGCATAATTTTTTTGAACTTTGGAAAAAGTAAGTTATTATGGTCATGTATTAAGCAATCTTCTCCACATTGTTCTGTGGGTTAGTATAATGTTAAGGAATTTGTGACGGTTTATTGTTGTTTTATTTTCTTTTTGAGATGTGAACTATCCTGATCAATTCTAGTCTAAAACTTTTGAGGATGGTTTATTGATATGTTAGAGCATGTGTGTGTGCACGTGTGCATGCTTGTATATGTGTGTGTGTAGTGTAGGTGATGATCTTTGGCTTTGGATTTTAAAAAGAATTTTAAAAAATTCAATTACAACTAGAGAACCTTTCTTCCAGTTTTTACTCAGTTGTCCTTCATTCCCTTTGAAATAGTGGACCTGACCCAATTCTTTTTTGAGAATTCGTTTCACAGAACAGTGTGTTAAAATATTTTTGTCCTTCTAATCAAGTGCAGTGTAAGTACTGGCAACCATCCATAGCTTCTGTTCTTTAACATGAAAATAATTTTATTCCTTGGTTAAGATATTAGCTCCATTATTGTACTTACTGGTTCTGGGACAGCAGGTTACAATTTGAGGAACATAGCTATTTCATACATAAAATAAATGTTTTTTCTCTACAAGCATTTTTTAATCTCAATTTTGTTATGTCACTTTCTAAAAATGATCTTTGAAGTATATAATGACATGGTAAAAGTATTGATTGAAGAAGAATACCATAGACACTAGAAATGAAATTTATTTTTGAATAAAATTTAGATTATTAAAATTCAACATGACTTTATTGCTACATTAAGATAATTTCTTTGAAAAAGTTGATCCAGCTATCTTCACTTGTTTGATTTAGTATGCCATGTTAGTCTTAGGAAACTGACATTTAGTTTGAACATTGAGTGTAGCTAAGTTATTGCTGAGAGATAAAATATATATTGGATTAACTCTTAATGATTACACTTTGAAAGTATTATAGAAATGAACACTGAAAACCATTTATAATGCATAATATTAGATTTCCGTTATAATGTTCTAGATGTTTAAAGTACAGTGCCATTGTTCTTTTCCTAGAGTTGATTAGAAAAAAAAACTATAATTTGTGGGGAATAGAATGAAAAAGAGAAAGGATGAGGGAAGTTGAGGAGGGCGGAGTATACTAGTTTCAGAAAGCTGCCTTAACAGAGTACCACAGACTGGGTGGTTAAAACAACAGGAATTCATCTTCTCACACTCTCGCAGTTCCAGAGGTTAGAGTCTGAAATTGCAATGTCAGCAGGGTCCTGTTCCACCTGAAAGCTCTAGGGGAAGGATCCTTCCTTGCCTCTTGCTTGCTTTGGGTGGCTGTCTGCAGTCCTTGGCTTGTAGACTTATCACTCCAGTCTCTGCCTCCATTGTCATGGTGTTCTTCCTGTGTATCCCTGTCCAAATTTCCCTCTTCTTATAAGGACACCAGTCGTGTTGAGTATTAGGGCCCACCCTAATCCACTATAACCTCATCTCAACTTGATTACATCTACAAAGACCCTGTTTCCAAATAAGGTCACATTCACAGTTTTGGATAGATGTAAATTGTGGGAACACTATTAAACTCAGAACAGAGAGTTCTAAGTTTGGTTTATATTTTGAGATTTAAACCAACACACTTACTAGTTTCTATAAAGCGGACAAGTAAGATGCATTTTATGTAGAAAACTTATTTTTATTTGCAATATATTCACATATATCCTTTCCTATAGCACACGCCTAGGTGTCTAGAATTTTCTGTTCATGTAGCAGAGATTGCATTAGAGGAATATTTGGTTATGAGACATCTATTTATATAGATGGGGAGCCGGAAGACTTTCCACATTACCTCTTAATAGGCCAATATTTATAGAACCACGCTAGACTTGAGTATTTTAACTACTATTAGGATAATACTTTTGTTCTTATTTATTTTATATCCACAATACCTAATAGTGTCTGATGCTGATTTGTTGAGTGAAGAATAAATTAATGAAAGTGTGAGTGTGTGTGTCTGTCTGTCTTCATTGAAGGGTTGTTAACAGAGGCATGATGTGGGGAGTTTTCATTTAATAAATATATGCTCTGCCTTAAGCCCAACTGGTGGCATCCTTTATACTTTGCTTTTATTACTTACAGTACATTATTGCATATTAGTGTGTAAATGCTATGATTGCATAATATTCCATTACATAGACATTTTATAATTTATTTAACTAGTCTCCCTTTTTATTTTTAATTGTGACAAAATACACATAACATAAAATTTACCATCTTAACCATTTTTAAGTTGTTAGGTATATTCACATTATTGTGTAACCAATCTCCAGAACTCTTGTTTTATGAAACCAAAACTCTATACTAATTTAAAAACTTCCCATTTTTCCGTCCTGTCAACCACCATTTTTTAAAAATTTCTATAAATCTGAGTTAGTCTCTCTTTAGTTGTTTTCATCTTTGCTCTTATAAACAGTGCTGCAGGAAATAGCTTTGCATGGGTATCATTTTACACATAAATATGTACCTCTGTAAGATGAATTCTTAGAAGTGGAATTTCTGGGTAGAAAGATATTCACATTTCTTAGCGAAAAATATATTGCCAAATTGACTTCCAGAACTGTTGTACCAATTTATACTCCCCCCAACAATGTATATCAGCTGTTCAAATAAATATGTTTCAGTAAAGTTAGCTTGTCAGCCAGACTTCATTGGGATCTTGGGAAAGGAAAGGCAACTGTGAGGGAAGGTTGGTGCTGCTGGGGTGTCCCCCGTGTTCCACCTCTATTCCTTAAGGACTACTTGACATCTCAAGTATAGTTTCCATACTGCATTCATTTAAAAAATTTAAAGTAAAAAAATTTCCTCATACTGTGTAAGCTATTTATGTATTGGTGATAACTTCTAAGAGAATGATTGTAAGTAGGTACCACAACTTAATACACGTTTAGTCCAGCTGAAATTCCCTTAATACAAATTTTTTAAATGTTTAAAATGAATGCACAGATGCTTTGTTTAAATGGGTTTTAATAGAAAGAAAACATTAGCAGAATTCTGCTCACATGAACTCTTATGAGAAGCTCCACTCTGTTGGGGTGACAGTGAAGGGTGCCGGGGGAGGGAGGGAGGCTGACGGGGTAAAGCAGGTGAGCCCCAGGTCTCACATCCCTGTTTCATCCAGAACTATTACACACAGATGGCTCAGCTTCTTTCCTTATAGCAGTGAGTGATATGACTGAATACTAATATATATTCAGCCTCTGGAGATTCATGTCGGACTTTTGAGGAATCTAGAAGCTTCTTTGTAGAATCCTGATGTTTGAAGCTGATGCTCAATTTTATTTTTTCTATGTAGTAAATTAACTATAAAATGAGGTATAACTACTTGGAGATACCACTTTTTTCCTTGGAGTGCACATACAGGTTTTGGTGCAATGGCTTTTCATATGGAGATTTTTAATTATGTAACATCTTTATTAGTTTTCTTATTTTACAATGACTATGCTTACATATTTTTATAATATTTGCATATATTATTATAAAGTAGAATTTAAGGAGCTTTGAGAACTATTTCCCAATGATGATCAG
Organism: Vicugna pacos; assembly: GCF_048564905.1. Lineage (NCBI taxonomy): Eukaryota > Metazoa > Chordata > Mammalia > Artiodactyla > Camelidae > Vicugna > Vicugna pacos. The sequence goes on along the minus strand of NC_133009.1, from coordinate 12,626,390 downwards.
TATTAGTAGTTTTGAATTCATTCCCCCTTGATTTTTTTCAATGTACTAAATAACATGTAAGTTTTATTCCTTCTTTGAAAAGATGGTCTCATGCTATACATACTGTTTTGTGATTTGCTTTACTTGGTAACAAGTCGTTTGGGGGTTACTGTATAGAGATATCCTTCATTCTTTTAAAGGATTTATACTCTTTCATGATATTAAAGTTTTCTTATCCATTCCCCTGTTGGTGACTATTAAAGTTGTAATAAATACCCTTTATGCATTTCTTTGCCTATTTCAGCAATGTTTCTGTAGGATAAACTCTAAGAAGTAGAATTTCTTTTTTTTTTAATACTGTATTTTATTTTATTTATTTTTGGTATTTTATTTAGATACAGGGGATTTTTTAAATTGTAACAAAATACACACAATGTAAAATTTACCATCTTAATCATTTTTAAATGCATAGTTCAGTGGCAGTAAGTACATTCATGTTTTTGTGCAAACATCACCACCATGCATCTTCAGAATTTTACCATCACCCCAAACAAACTTTATGCCATTAACTTTTTTTATTTTACTGAGTTATAGTCAGTTTACAATGTTGTGTCGATTTCCAGTGTAGAGCACAATTTTTCAGTTATATATGAACATACATGTGTTCATTGGGGAAGTAGAATTTCTGAATCAAAGGTATGACCATTTTACATTTTAATGGGTATTTTGGGTCTCTATAAAATGTTATAGGAAATAAACGTAGTTCTAAACTTTCAGAAGCTTTAGCCAAGTGATGTATCATCACTAATGTGCACCGGTTTTTCTAACATAAGGTTTCTGGTGATGTAGAAATCTTTAAAATGACAGCGCTTAATTTGCAGCAACATGGATGCTCCTAGAGAATGTCATTCTAAGTGAAGTAAGCCAGAAAGAGAAAGAAAAATACCATATGAGATCACTCATATGTGGAATCTAAAAAACAAAAACAAACAAACAAACAAAAACAAAGCATAAATACGGGACAGAAATAGACTCATGGACAGAGAATACAGACTTGTGGTTACGGGGTGGGGGTAGAGGGTGGGAAGGGATAGACTGGGATTTCAAAATTGTAGAATAGATAAACAAGATTACACTGTATAGCACAGGGAAATATACACAAAATGTTATGATAAATCACAGAGAAAAAAATGTGAAAATGAGTGTGTATATGTCCATGAATGACTGAAAAATTGTGCTGAACACTGGAATTTGACACAACACTGTAAAATGATTATGAATCAATAAAAAAATGTAAAAATAAAAAAAATAAAAATAATGACAGCGCTTAAACTTTTTATTCTTACAGTGATGGAGTGGGGGGAAGATATTAAAGCAATTTCAAAAGATGAAGCAGTAATGTTGGTGAATCATCAGGCAACAGGAGACGTGTGCACTCTGATGATGTGCCTGCAGGACAAAGGACTGGTAAGCCACCCTGAAGGCAGGGGCAGATTGCAGGAGCTGGGGTTGGGGGCAGGCTCAGTTTAACTACTTCACTGCGGTTGGGAATATAGACTTAAACTTTAATAAGGTATACCTTTCCTGAAGTTTAGAAAATTTTGAAAAGAAAAATATCCCATGTATACAATTCTGAATCACTCCAGAAGGGGAATTTACAGACTTGGAGAAAAATAACTGGGGTGATGTGGATTATATCTCCACCAAGCTGTTTTTTAAAAAACATAACTGAAATGAAAGCAAAGTTAATACGGTTCTGTGTGGGGCTGTCTTGAGGTGAGAGGTGGGTTGCAAGTTTGAGAAGTACAAGCACGAGAAGCAGTTTACATAAGACAGAAGAGTAAAATTGGTCAGGGCATTAGGTGATCTTGGGGATCTTTAGCCAGAGGAGAATAAGGTAAAAATTATTTTGGATTTCACTTAGAAAGCAAATTGAAAGGAAAGATGTTAGGCCCATTTTCTTTAGTGTCGCTGAGGCTGTTTGAACTGGTGATTTTACGTGGCTTATATTGATAACTAAAATATATCTATAAACTGGGAGGGTTTAAAGTAAAATCAGTCCTTTACATTAAAAGGATTATCACTTTAGGAGAAGGTAAAAAGGGAAGTAAATAAATAGAAAGTATGTATGATTAGTGGAGTTAATATTTGGCCCAATAGTAAAGAAACAAATCACTAAATGTTTATTAAGTGTTTCATATCATGGTCACTGACTATAAATATAGAATATCATCCTATAAGACACTATCCTCTTAACGGAGCTAGTAATTGAGTCATTCATGTAAGCCTCTCCAGATGTTTTGATATATAGAAATTCTGTGCTTCCAGGTAAAGAATAATTGGTATAGACCAATTTTGTCCCTGGGAAATACCTAACAATGTTCCAAGTGACAGCATGTGAAATGATGACACAGCTGATTCAGGCAGCTTGTGTTTACTGACCTCCTTTTTTTGAGGAATATGAAACAAAGGATTAATTGTATTTTCTGAATGTGCTGGTACCTTTTTAATAAGTATTTGTGAAGTGAGGAGTCTTGCCCTTTCGTGGCAACTGATGATAAAACTAAGAATTTTTATTTCTATCCGAAGAACTTTATTAAACATGTAATAAACATTTATTGACTTGTAACATTTCCCCGAAAATAAATTAGAACAGAATTATCCATACAAATCTCAGAAGATAGCTTGGTTGTCTTATTTAATTTGTTTTAGGTGACCCTTCTGACTGAGGAGGTAAATCCACTATAATGTAAGATTAAACATAAAAGCTAGTTACTTTAGTGTTGCTATTAAACACAGAGACCAATAAATTGCAGCCACACTTTATATTGTGTATAAAGCTCAAGGTTTTATAAGTTGAATCCACTTGCTTTTTGTTTTGTTCCTTAGGATACTTTTTAGCAAATTCCTTTTAGTTCAGATCTCAATTTGTTTAAACAAAGTAGTCATGATTACAAAGCAAAACAGGATTCAAAAATGAGATGTTGGTGATTATTTTATTCTGTATTAATTGACTAGGGGAGTCAGTCCTTCACTGGGCATGTATCTTTATTTTTTAAAAGTGATTTAACATAATAAAACTGATGGACTAGGAGTCATGTAATAAAACTATATAGTGGTCCTGAAAAATTAAGGCATAAGCTTTAATATTATATTATTTGTGGGCTTTTATAATGCTTTTGTAAAACCAGCACATGGGTGTCGACGCTTAGTTTTTTCCTTTATATGTTAGTTCGTATAATTTGGTGCTTAGAGATCAAGTTTACATTTGTTAGTCCTCTAGGAACCAAGCTAGAGCTCTGTGGCATTCTTGATTGCTGCTGTAGTTTTCACTTTATTTATTTAAGGCTTATAAACCAGGAATGCTATTTCCTCAGCAGGGAAGGACAGTTAACCAGTTCATTAATTAGATCCTGTTTACACTTACTTTAATTTTGAAATCAGCTTGAAATAAAGTCTTCTGCTTTTGATACGGGTATTAACTCTTTTTTTTTTTTCCCTCCCACTGGATGATACAGGTATTGACTCTTATCAGCAATGGATAATATTTTTGTGTTTAAGAAACTGAGTATTTTTATGTTAACAAAGAGTATGGGCTTCCATAAACTAACAAATATTCTTCATAGCATGATAGAATGTATAAATCATTCTACTAAATGAAATTTTTTTTAATTTACAGTATATTTTATTGACTAAATAAATTCTTTAATGCTCTTTTACTTTGGATCTTATTTTATGTTTTTTTATACAGTTTTATATTTATATATTGATATTTTATGACTTTAAATACTTTAGCCTTTAAGATAAAGTCACATTTTATAAAGCCTTAGTGCTTATTAATTAAGCTTATAGCCCTCATTTGGTAACTTTGGGTATATTATATAGTTTCAAAATAACTTTACAAGCTATATAAGAATTATCAGAGATTTTGTGTAGGTAGAACACATTGGAAATCATTAAGTCCAAAGTTAAGAAGTTCAGGGGACGGTATAGCTCACTGTAGAGCACATGTTTAACATGCACGAGGTGCTGCTGGGTTCAATCCCCAGTACCTCCATTTAAAAATCAATCAATCAATCAATCAATCAATCTAGTTATCTCCCCCCAGCAGAAAAAAAAAACAAGCCAAAAACAAAGTTAAGAAGTTAATTTAGCTTGTGACGCAGTGGTAGGTATACACTTGTGACTTAGGATCCCAAGACTTGAAATCAAGACCTGTAATTTTTCACATAGTGTTTTATTTGTAGAAATAACATTAAATTTAAGATACGTAGGTTAATTAAAAGTATGCTTGGGTGATTATTATATTTAAAATTTAGAGACTTGGCTAGACTAGAGTCAAGCTTTTTCTGCCCAACATTTAATTATTTCTTGATTTAAATATTTTAGGTTGTTGCTCAAATGATGTGGTTGATGGATCATATTTTTAAGTACACAAACTTTGGAATTGTTTCTCTAATTCACGGAGACTTCTTTATAAGACAGGTAAGTAATGAGCACTTTTTTCACAGTGATAGCCTGATCAATCTGATTCTTTGTTGTAAAAAGAGGCATAACAAAACCAATTATAAGAGATAGAGACAGTTCAAGTATCTGAGGGAGCTGGGAATCTTTGCTCCCTAAATCATTCATTTCAATCTGAATTTGAGTATGCAAAGCATTAAAATGCTGATAATGCAAATAGTTTCATTTCTACTGTCTTCCTCCCTTCTGAACAGTACAATGTTTTTTGGTAAATGTTTATCAAGCACCTGCCACATTCTCAGCTCTTCTGCTTCTTAGCTGTGTGAATTGAGCAAGTTATTTAACCTCTCAAAGTTTCCTTATTTTTCAAGTGAGAATTGGGTACTCCTGTCATAGAGTTGTTGTGGGGATTAAATGAAGTCATACGTGTTGCGTACTCAGAACAGTCTCTGTGACTTTCATCATCATTTTCATCATGACCACTACTGTCATCATCTGTATTATCACTTTATTTTTATTTACAAGTCACTGTCATGTGATCAGACGGTCTCTAAATTAGCAGTAAGGGGATTGTTAAATAAATAAGCAGGGATATTATTAAGTAATTAAATGGCAACTTCACCCTGGATTGTGCAGCACTCTGTGCATAGTGAGTACTTAATGAATAGCTGGTAAATGTAACTACGCCTCTTCTGAGAACCACAGATTCAGAAATAAGATGGAAGTCTGTAGAAAAACTTCTAAGTGCTGTGAAAATAGGTGTCCCAAAGCACATATTCTTTGTTCCAGACAGTTTTATGTACAAAACATATTTTGGTTTCTCACGTGCTGTGTAATTGTCTAATTTCTTCTGGAAAATCCCTTGGTTTTCTGAGCAGAGAGATGAAAAAAAGCACCTCAGGAAGAATTGGGGATAGGGTTTGGCTACAACACAGCTGAGACAAAATAAACAGTGATCTCAGAGCAACTTAACAAAGAAACTAGGCTAATTTCTTAAGAGTGTAGCTGGAGGGAAAGACAGCAGAGCCAACAACTGAAGCAGTCTCGGGGGAATCCAGAGGAAAAGCCTGCTGAACCCCTTACATCATGAGAGGCTGAAGACATTATTGAATTTATAGTGCAGTGTAAGATTTAACCCTAATGATGATCTTCAGGCATCAAGAAGAGGCTAAATTATACAAAATTATCAGTGTACTTTAAGGAGTTGAAAATAGAAAAATAATATACTTCAAAACATTTTCCTTTTTATTGCATTGTAAAGTTTTGCATACTTAAGGACTATATTTCAAAGTATTGAAGAGATTTACAAATTCATTTCTAAAGAGCAAAAAAGTTTTTCCCTATTAGATAGTAATAAAAATTTATGGCGGAAGGAAGGAAAATGTATTAATGTTAAAGAAAGTCTCTTGGGACTTTGCTACTAGACATTTTCGGCAAGATATTTCCAAGAGTATTAAAAAATATTTTACATGTAGTCTTGGGAACTAAATAAATAAATAAATCTTAATCATAATTAATTCTGTTCCAAAATTAGCTAAGGAAATTTTTACTTGTTTTTCATTTGGAATAATTTAATCTAAAGACTGAAGCATACAAATTATTTTGAGGAGCCTCTGTAATTGTGTTGACTAGAAAATTATTAGCAAATTGGCCATACTGAAAGGAAGAACCTTTGTAATATTTAAGTCTTGGGTTTGGGGCTTTCCTAAAAATGCTTCTGGATTCTTTTAAGTTTCCAAGTCATCCTCTCTCCTCTCTTTCCCTCACAACTAAGATTCAGTCCATCAGAATATCCTGTTAGCTTTCAGACTTTTTTCATATGTTTTCCTGAATATTGCCACCTCTCATCAATATACTATAGTTGAATCTCATCAAACTCCCTGTCCAGACTCTGCAGTGGTCTCCCACTTTATCTCCTGTAGTCTCTTTGTCCCTTATTTTAATGTAAATAAGATCATGACACTCCTTTGTTCAGAAATATTTAATGATTTCCCATCGAAAGCTACTTACCAAGCTCAAGGCCCTTCTCATATGCTCTCCTCACCTCTCTGCAGTTTTCAGCCACACTGGCCTTGCTACAGTTCGCTGAACATGTCAAGCTTGTTCCCCACCTCAGGGCCTTTGTCCTTTTTGTCCATCAGCTGGAATACTCTGCCTCTCATCTTCATATGGCTCGTTCCCTCATTCCTCAGATATCACCTCCTCCGAGCTGCTTTCCCTGACCCTGTTGAGTTTCTCTGACCTCTGACTCTTTTCTTCCTAACACTTACCAACAATTAAATTTATTATACTCCTTATTTCTGTCTTCCACACGCAAGTCAGCTCCATGAGGGTCTCTTACTTCTCTATCTCCAGGACAGTGCCTTCGAGTAAGTAGTAGGTGTTCAGTAGATAAATCACTGATAATGAATGAACTTTCAGGGACAATTAGAGCAGTTTTTTTTTTCTTATTTATGTAAGTGCTAATAACTTCTTTTTGCCATTATGGTGAAAAGGGGAAGTAAGTGGGGGGGTCGGGGCTGGGGGATCACTGTTCCAGCCCGTGATTGGGATTTACTGTAGCAGCAATTATTTCTATTTAATTTTAGGTCTTTAAATTAAATACTTATTATGTGTGTGTCTACCTTCTAGGGAAAATCTCATCGTGACCAACAGCTTCTTCTTCTCAAGAAGCACCTGGAAAATAATTACAGGAGCAGAGATCGAAAGTGGATTGTTCTGTTTCCAGAAGGCGGCTTCCTCAGGAAGAGGCGAGAAACCAGTCAGGCATTTGCCAAGAAAAACAACTTGCCATTTCTTACACATGTCACTCTGCCAAGGATTGGGGCAACAAAAATTATTTTGAGTGCACTTGTAGCACGACAGGAAAATGGAAGTCCAGTAGGAGGAGATGCTAAAGAATTAGGTATGATGGTTTTTAGCATTTTTTCTTTTCTTGGAATTAAAGAATTTTCTGGATTTCCAGAAGATAACATTGTTGTTCTTTTTTATATTTATAATTTTTGTCAAATAGAAATAATACTGAGGGAGAAGACGAAAATACAATTTTTTAATGTTTCTATGTATAAAAGTAGTCCATGCTAATAATAGTTTATTCAAATAATATGGGAGTGTATAAAGTCAAAGGTATCTTGCCCTTACCCTAACCTTAATCCTGGCCATTCCCACTGCTGCAGCAAACACTCCTATAAATATCTTTCTTTATATACTTGTGGAAGTATGTTTGTCACATAGATTCCTAGAAGTGGCATTGCTAGGTTAAAAGATACAGGAATAGAAATGACTAATTTGAAAAACCAATCATAGATATGCAAATGGAATCATAATGATATGTATTTTTTTCATTTACCAAATTAGAAAGATTTTTTTTGTTTTTAATACAGAGAATGAATTTAATGCAGTTTGGCGGTATTTATTAAGAGTCTTGAAATGTTGATAAGTGACTCAGTTATTCCACTGCAAATAATACTTATCAAAAGGAAGTAATTTGAAATGCTAGCAAGGTAGTTAATCACAGCATTATTTGTAATGGCAAAAAATTGGAAACAGAAGGAAGAACAGGTAAGTAATTGTCAAGTATCCGTCTAACAGAATACAGCACAGCCATTGCAAATGATATTCATGGAGAGTTTCTGTTGGCTTGGAAAATAGTTTATGATCTATAATGTTAACGGAGTGGGAGGAACGTAAAACTCTATGCAAACAACATGAACTCAAATACGTAAATAATAAGGCAGTAGCAAATCAGTGGAAGGAAAAACTCCAGAATATTAGCAGTGATGGCTTCTCTGGGTTGTTGCATTTATGGATAATCCTTCCCTATTTCTTAATACTTTTCTGAATGAAAAAAATAGTATGTGTTACTTTTACAGCCAGGAAAAAGTAAACTATACTCAAAGATGCAACTATCTTGGGGATCACCTAGTGGATAGTGAAGATTTGCAGCGGATGTTTGTGCCAACAGCATGAGGACTGTTTTGAACAAGTTATCTAAGACGCTGAAAGTCTGGTGATAAATTGTAGATTAAAAAGCTGAAGGAAACTCACTGGGCCTTTTTCCTTAGTACCATTTTGCTATTTCTTTTGATATTCTTTAGATAGAATAAGAATGGCAATGATTGACTCTCAGAAGTAGATGTTTTTAAATGACAGTGAGGACCAGGCATAGAACTGATGCCTGTGAGATTGTGCTGAGTTTTCCTTAAATTTGTTTTTTTTCTAAACAGATGCTTGGTAGTCAGCTCTCTGAATCTTTCACTGTCTATTAAAAAGACAAATTGAAAGAGTCTTTTAATAGAAAAGTAAAGTTCGAATAGCATCTCTGCTGGAGAGACACCGTGGCAATGTCAGCCAGGCCAAATCTGAAAGGCAAAGGTCTTCCAAGTAGGATTAATTGCACTAATAAAGACTGCTATTTTTAAATAGTTGTATCCAGTTTGTACCCGGTGGTACCTTAGATCTCCAAGGTAGGGGCATTTGTCATACTGATTACACAAGAGTGAAGAAAAATGTTTTTTTTCTTTTGGAGAGAAATAATTTTGTTTATAACCAAAACAAAGTAGTTTATTATTTATCTTACCTTAGTTAAAACTTTTATTCTAGCAATTTAGGAAAACTCACAACGAATTCTAGAAAACTGTATACCCCAAAACTAGTTTTACTTTTCTTTTACCATTTTCTTCTCTATGTTTTGATATTTTATATTTCATTTTCTTTAGTTTTCATATTCACTATTTAGTGTTTTATTTCATAAAAACGCAGACTATGCCATCATGTCTGTTTTAATATGTGATCCATACACATACCAAAATTAAGTTGTGTCTAATTAAAAGGATTAGGCTTTTTTTGTTTATTGTATGATTTAATAAATATTAAACTGAACTCTGGTGATTTTTTTTTCCCAACCATTTTGTTACAAAATTTTTCAAACATACATGAAAGTTTTTTTCTTTCCTATATGAGAAATTCTTTCTTATATTTCTTTCTTTCATTTCTTATATGAGTATTTTTTCCCTTAAGAATGTTGTCTAAAATTTTTAAAGAATTTAAGGCCAGTTTTTAATTACTTGATTTTTAAAAGTAAAATATTTTTGATTCCCATTGTACATTTGGCCTTATGTTTGAAAATAAGTTTTATGTTTTTAGTGATCTCTTAAATACTTCACAGGGTAGGCCATTACACTTTAAAGTCTAGCTCTCAGCATTCTCTGTGAGGGTTCCTCTCAATTCTTGCTCAACTCTGTACTCTTGGAAGTAAAAACAGCGTGCAGAGGACCAGAGTAAACAGAACTTACCCATCCCCTCTCACAACAGTAGTTCCCTGTTGTACCTACCAAAGTACAGAGTGGACAGGTTTATTGCTTTATTTGTATATAACCCTTGCTAAAAGGAGAGGAGTGTTTTGTTTGTTTGTTTTAAACAAGAATAGCAACTGATGATCATGTGTGTCAATAAAAAGTGCTTAATTTTATTGCCTTATTCCAATATTTATTAATGTCTCCCAAGTATCACAAATCTTGATGTTTGTATTATATTTTGTTAGTGAATGGATTTTGTTGTTTTGGTATCTGCTTTTCGCTTTTGTGATGTAATGCTTCAGCTTCTGACTTTTTATAGGCCAGTTTTTATGAGTGATAAAATGTAAATTAGACCTTGATAGTGCATAATTGTATTGAATGCTTACATGATGCATGTCCAGTATATAACAGTGCTCTATTGTTTGTTAATTTGGAATTCAGCCACTTTATAGTATAAAGGAAATGCTTAATTTCATCCTAAGTGCATCATATAGAACAGTAACACCAAAGTTCATCCTCTTAAACAAAAGATATATCAATATGCTTTATACCTGTAATCTATACTATGTTATTTGCTGCCAGTAATATAAAAATTGATCCAATTTTATATTTTTCTCAGACAGCAAATCAGAAGGCCTCCAGTGGATAATAGATACAACCATAGCTTATCCCAAAGCTGAACCCATAGATATTCAAACCTGGATCCTTGGATACAGGAAACCAGCAGTCACACATGTACATTACAGGTAAGAATTCCACATTAGTACTCAGCATTAATCCATCATGAAGTACTAACTCAAGATAGTACCAATGTTTTAGTATTACATTTTTAATCAGTAGTGAAAATAGTCGCCTCCTAATTTTTCTTGTGTTGAATTTTTAATATGAAAATACCATTTGAAGTAATTATTTTCATTGAGTGATAAAAGTCTCTAAAAATGGCTTTCTAGAGGCTCTATGATTGATTGCCTGACCCTCTTGAATGAAAGTAATTAACTTAAAGGGCAAATAGCAAGGGTAAATATGAACTCAATTGGGTTAAGTAAATTTGTATTAATAGAAATGGAATTTGTTTTTAAATCAGTAAGCCCTATAAGATTTTCTGAATGATTAAATTGATAACTTAGCTATGACTTTCACTTCCAGATTTTTATGATGCATATGTCATTTGCATAAACAGCAGCAAAAACATTTATTGACTATTCTGTACTAGCCCCTTGAGATTTTTTGATATAGATTTTTGTTTTTGTAGAGTTTCAGGTCAGTGTGCAGAGGTGTTCATATCAAAGCATGATGCTGTTAAGACCTGCTTAGATTTGATCACTTTATAAGCCATTTATCTTTGCTCTATTTCCTGGTGAAAGATCTTAGCACATGGCAACTTGGTTACCAAGTGAACATTTGGTCCCAAGAAAGATCACAATTTGCCACAAAATCCCTTCATTCAAGAGGAAAACTACTCAAATTACATATCTATTGAAAAAGTAAATAGGTAGCGTATTTTCATATGTGTAAACCACTCAAGTAATTCTTAATGATTGTTCTGACTCTATTCCACGTATGTTGTCCATTTTCCTTATTTTATTGAGCATTTACTATATACAAGACAAGGTGCTAGGCCCTGGAAGAATTTCTCCAGGAGCAGCTTTATTTTCATTATGTATGAAACACATCTAACCTTCACTAAGTTTTTAAATTGTAATCTATAAATAAAGCTCAGTTTTAATGCCCAACCCCAGAATATATGGCTGTTGGATATATGTTTTGACCACATGTATCTGCATTATACCTGCTTTGGATATATGTAGCTCTTCCTAGCACATCATACCCAAAACGAATTCAGACAAGGAAGAAAACATTAAGTTATGCATGTGTTCTTTATTATTGACCTTGCTTTCTTTTTTAACCAATAAATAGAAGAAATTATAATTTACAGATACTGAGAAAAAAATGCATAGAGTCATAAGGGATCTTAAGAAATGACCATTTTTAGCAAAATTATTTTAATAAGAGCACTACAAGGCTCTTATATTCACTTGAAGCAGGAGTACTTAACCCTGTGTCTCATGGATGGACCTCAGAGAATTTTTTAACCTAATCTCTAAGCAAATTTTGTGTGTGTGTATAATTTTCTGCAGAGACATTTCATAGCTTTCACTTTATTCTCAAAATAGATTAAGGATTAAGAAAAGATTAAGGGCCCCTGATTTAGATATCAAAACCAAATATTGTAGTGTATAGAAGATGAGGAATTATTAGTTTGATACAGAAAAATACTTCCATTAAGAAAATAGAAGCTTCTCAAATAAATTGTTATAGAAACTTTATTACGGACATAGCAATAATAAAGAAAATCCTCATATGTTAAATTACAGAGATTAAATTGTATTATAGAATCATACTTCAAAATATTAAAGTACAAACTATGCCTGATTATTTATACACATACACACTCAATCCTATGAGTCTTGGGACAGGTAGGGAGATATACTTTTGTCCCCAGAAATTTAGTAGAGATCATTGTCTAACCAATGTTAGGAAAAAGGAAAGACCTGTGTCAGGTGGGAAAAGGACAGCAGGTGAAAGGTGCAGGAGAGGACAGGCGTCTTGGTGTCAGGAAAGTTTTGAGGATTTGCAAGAAGCTTGTGAGAAGGGATGTGGGCCATGTCCTTAGCAGCTCCCAGGAATAAGTCTCTACCAGCCATAGATTGACTGGATCTCCTCATGTGTCAGTTTAGGCCACCTATTCCCACCCTGGGGGATAGGGAAAAAAAGATTGGATTTTTATTCAGTTGGTTGAGTTTTTGGTTTTTTGGTTTTTTTGGCTGTTTTAAATTTTTTTACTGCCCCAATTTCTCAGTTTCAAAATAATTTCTTTATTGTGTATCCTGGATTTGTCCTGTCAGAAATAATACCATTGAAATTAAAATAAATTTAAGCAAACGTGGCGCTTCCTACTCATTTTTGGTTTTGTTAGTTTGTTTAGTGTTCTCAGAAAGATTGGTTTCTGTTCAGACTCTCCAGGTGTTTGGTTATATTTAAAAAAATTTTTAAACAAGGATGAGATGTTTCCAATTAGAAAAAGAGATTTAAAATGGAATATTAGAAATCATATATATATAAATGTGAGTAATACAAATAACTGGGGTTAGATCTCTTTCTCTTTGAATGTGGGGAGACTGAAAAGAAAAATTGAACAGCATTGACTATTTAAATTGGGGACTGGGGCCCAGAGAGATAGGAAAAGGTGGTCTGGAAACTTTAAGCTCACCGAAAAATGGTGGTTTTGCTTAATACTGTGTTGTTTATCATCACCTATAGGCAGATTTAAAAATCTATTCATGAATGCATTTTTTTCCTACAGTTAAGCACAGTTTACCCAGAACATTACTGTTAAGCTAAAATTGGTACAAGCCAATTTTGCTTCACATGACATAGAAAGTATTTGTTTTCTTCTTAAGCCCAGTTGATTTATTTTTAAATAAAGCAGCACCCATTCATAGAGAATATAACTGAAGTGATCACTTTGGTGATCTGGTGTAGTTGGACAAGTTAGTATTATTGGTTTTTTTTCCTTCAGTATAATCTAGAGGCGTATACATGTGAGAGTCAAAAGGAATTATTCCATTCTGCTCAGTATTTATCAGATCCCACTTAGAAGAGAGAGAGAGAGAAGCCCTCGGCTCTTCGCTATAAATGTCATTACCAGCTATTACATGAGAACCAAAAGGGAGGTGAATCAATCAGAAACGTCAGTTGATATTTTATGATTACATTAAACACTGAAAAGCATTTAATTGAGTTCTTATATTTAATATAGGCTTTAGTCTATGTATATATTTATACATACACACACACACACACAGTAAACGTTCTAGTCAAAGGAGTGAGAAAAGAACACAAGCTACAGCTAAATTCCTGCCATAGGGCTTGGCTCATGAGTTTTATTTACCAAATATTTGTTGAGTTAATACATAATCTAAGTATCTAGAAAAAGAATATTGCATGTATTTTAACTTCTCTATTTCAAAAGAAATAATACAGTTAATAAAAGGTTTGAAAAGAGCTAATACAGGTAAATCCTCAAACAGTGGTACCACTTCAAAGGCAGTCGTTTTAGGTCAAATCTAAGCAAATTTGGAGGTAGTAGTAATGAAATGAAACAATTCCAAGAGAAACTCTAAGTCGGAAGTACAAACAGGTTAAGGAGTTTAACAATTCATAAGCACTAAGTTTGTAATACATTTCTGTAGACAGGGAGTACTTTTATTATACTTTAGGAGAATTTCGTGGGAGGTGGTAACTGTCCTTTCCTGTGTAGTACATCCTGGAGCCTGCTAAAAGCAGCAGAATGTGCCTCTGGATGGGTGGAGCACGCTGTTACTATGCTGTAACATTCCTGACCATCAGAATGCACTTGGGAAACAATACAATTGCTGTCATTTATTTAACAGTAAACATTGGTTGGGCCACTTTCTATTTCTTTAATAGATTTCTTTTTTCTTCTTGGAAATTATTGTCCAGGCTACCAAGTGGATTCCACTACCTGTTCTGTACCTTGTTGGAACATACTGTGACAGGTGTATGGAGGTCTCTGAACAAGAAAAGGCATTTTCCCTACAGAGTGACTTCAGTGTGTTAGTAAAATGAAGTGCTTAGAAAACATTTGGTCTTTATTTAAATAGGAAAAGATTATCTAGTTAGCAGAGTGTACAGCAGAATGTTCTGATGCTTAGGGAAAAAAGGATAAGAGTGCAGTAGCTAATTTTAAATGTTCTGAAATAAACCGTTTTTCCTTCCAGTAGCAGTTTTCTGCATTGTCAGTTCACTTCTTACTTGTTAGGCTTATGTTGGTTTTTAGGATTTCTGGAAGAAATGAACTCCAGATACACTTGTTATTATACGCTGTGAAATACTTCCCTAAAATGCCACATAAATGAGAAAGTAAAAATTTGTGACATGGTTGTTTACTGGATCCTGTCTTACAAACAGGTAGTGTTGTTGTCTTTCAAAAGTTGAACTTTTAAGACAAGTGCTTGGAGTTCATTCTTTAGGAAACTTGTGGTAAATGGTGATTAAGTACCCAGACCACTCTGCTAATTAAACCCCATAGCTCCTAAGGCAGCTTATCCTGGGATCTTGATGGTCAGAGGTTGCCCCACTTCAGTAAATACGTTGTTTGGGCACCAAATGATACACTGCTTTTAAAAAGTGTTTTAAAAGCTACAAATATGAAGTAGTATTATTAAGATATCTAAAGTGTGTAAGTGTTATCGATAAATCCAGTCCTAGTAAATTAGCATTTTCTAAATTCCCCACAGATTGGAGAGGAACTGAGGCTTAACTATGAAAATGGTTTGAGAAGAACAATTTTTCCTCCCCCTCATATTACTGTCTCACTGGAAGACAGCTTATTCCTATTAAAAGAGTAATGGGCACAGTGTGCTGCTGTTAAGGGGATAATAGCATAATTAAGCATGAATTAGATTTTAATTATGGAGATAGAATGTTTATAGCAATAAAAGCAAAAGTAACCCCTGTCCTTAATGTAAATGTCTGCTTCACTCCAAATTAGGAAAGTGAGTTAGAGAAGATGATTCTCTTGTGCAGAAATTACACAATTTTCATTTTTAAAAAGCTTAAAATAAGCTTAAAATAAGTGTAGTGGCATAGATTACTAGAGGCAGAAGTGTTACTTTCATGTCTAATTTGATTGGAACATTGATAAATTTGGAGAAGGCATTCAATTAGGGACTTTGGACAACAAGTTATTTTCAGTTTGGAGGGAAATTAATTCAGAAAAGGAATATTTAACGAATATTTTTAAAGAAAATATGCTCACTAGTAAGAATGGACAAATGTTAACATGCTGACATATTTGCCTCAGGGTATTTTTGTCAATAAAGGAAATCCCACATTTCTAGTAAAGTTAATTTCCCATTGTCCCCCGTCCCAGTTCCATACCCCTTCTGTCCCACCTTCGAAGTCGCTGCCATCATAAATTAGCTGTGTATCCTCCTTGTCCTCATACCCTTACTACATAGGAATGTGTATAATATATAATACTGTTTTGTATGTTTTAAAAAATGTATAATGCCATATATGGTATATGATTTTGCAACACATGTTTTCCACTCTGTATTATTTTCTAGATCATTTTGTCTTTACACCTATGGCTCTTTTCATTCAGTTGAACTATTAACACTATTTAACTATTCTACTGTCATCGTATAATTGTCACACATTATCTGTCCATTCTCCTGTTGTTGGATCCTTGTTTTCTCAGTCTTTTTGCTATTATAATGTCACAGAGAACATTTTTATACCTGTTTCACTAAACATAAGTGAGTAAACATAGGTAAGTGAGAGTTAAAGTAAGATGCGTATGTGTCCAGCAGTGGCGTTGCTAGGTCATAGGCTATGCACATTTTCACCTTTACTAGATATAGTCAAATTGTTCTCAAAGTGGTTGTATCAGATTGCAGTCTCATTAGCAGTATATAAGAGATCACCTCTTCCTACAGCTATGCCAAAGTCATTTGATTTTTTGCAAGACTGATAGGTTTGAAACAGTATATCATTATTTATGCCTCAGTCTTCATATTTATATAATAAGAAATGAATATAATAATCCTCAACTTGGTATTAAAAATGCCCTGCTATGAAACAGATTAGGATGAAGTAGCATCTTTATCTAAAAATTCAATCATTACTGGAAATCTTAATAGTTTATTCATTGGCGTCTGCCTTCCTTGTCTAGAACACAACCCCGTGAGAGCAGGTACTTAGCCTGTCTTCTTCTTAGTTATATTTATAGAACATTTCTGACAAATAATAGAAACTCAGTACTTATTGAATGTATGAATGCTCAAATCATGCTATCTAAATGTGCCCTGTCCAGTTATAACAGCCACTAGCCATGTGTGGCTACTGAGCACTTAAAAACATGACTAGTCTGATTGAAATGTTCTGTAAGTGTAAAATACACAATGAATTTTAAAGACTAGTAGGAAAAGAGAATGTAAACCATCTCACTAATAATTTTTGTTGATGATACGCTGAAATGATAACGTTTTAGATTTAGGGGATTAAAGGATTAAATTTTTTTCTTTAATATTATTAGATATTCTCTATTGTGTACTTTGTAAAAATATTAAATTTATTTTTAAAAATAAAGGCACATAACTATGAAAAACACTTAATAGAGGGGAAAAAAATTTTCCCAGCATGCTCACATAAAATTCCTTTTTATATTTCCTTTTAATATTTATTTTTATGTGCGTTTTTAATGTAGCTATAATTGTAATATGCATAAAAATTATTTGTTGTCCTTTATACCACATAGCTTTTTAATGAACATTAAACCTGTACTACATACATACTAGTTGTTAAGACTACAAATATTGTAAGTATTTTTAAGTTCTTTTATGAAGTCCTGACATTTTTAGTGGCTTTCTAAAATCCTGATTAGTAGATGCATTTAATTCCTTAATTCCCCATTGACTATAGACTTTTCAGGTTTTATTCTTGACTTTAATAACACTATGCTGAATATCTTAGTATATACATGTAGCTCCCCCCACCCCATGCTTTAGATTTTTTGATAATAGATATATTTAACCTTTTAGTGCTAATGTTAGATTAGAGAATGTTATTAAAATTATATCTGAATTGCAAGTGTTCATCAAAGAGATGAGGGAAGAACTTACTTATAAGAGAAATTATCAACATTTAAAAATAGAGTATAATTATTTTGATAATTTTATTTGTAATTTTATATTTGTGATTAATATGTCACTTTGGTTTTCCTTTCTATTTTTTCCTCCTTAAAACAACTGAAAGTTGACAGTTTTTATAAGTTCTAGGGGCTATAACTTCAGAAATAGTTTTTTCCCTCTAAAACTTTCTATATGGAAAATTTCAAAATTGTAAATTAAACCCCATGTACTGATTGTCCACTTATGGTGAATATTGTTTCCTCTTTGTTACTTCCCAGATCCTACTGGATTAATTTGAAGGAAGGCTCAGGCGTAATATCATTTCATTTATAAATATTTCATTATGTATTCTCTAAAATGTCAGATTTCTTTCTGTAAAAATGTTGCACATTATCATACCTAGAAATATTAATAACAATTCATTAATATTTTTAAATACCTAGTCAGTTATCAAATTTCCTAGATTGTCTCATGAATTATTTTTTAAAACAGTTTGGATTCAGTTGGGTTGCAATTGGTTGGTGTATTTCTTAAGTTTCTTTTTATATGTAGATTCCCCACTCTCTCTTTCATTTTCCTTATAGTTTATTTTTTGAAGATACCAGACTACTTGCCTTGTAGTGTTTATACAGTTTTGGTTTTGGATTGTATCTTGTGAATCCCTCTGTTACCTGTTTTGCCTATAAATTGGTAGGTAGATACTAAACTTTATCAGATTGAGGTTTGAATTTGCTTGACAAGAAATACTTTATAAGTGGTGTAGCTTACTTCTTCTATCAGGAGGTAAATAATGTCTGGTTGTCTGTCAGAAATAGTTTTTGAATGCTGTTTTTAGTTTAAATTTTTAGTCAGTACAGTGCTCTGAGGGGTGAATGATACCTACTCATTTTATCTCTTTCACTCCAGACAGTGATGTCAGGAATTTTAATTTAGAATTGAGGCCCCTTCTGCCATGTGACACATAGAGGATAGTTTGCTTAAGATACCCTCATAGTAATGGTATAAGAAGGTCCATAGTCTTATATTGTTTGATGAGCCATTAAAAAAAGGTTTTTCCCTACTGTGCCCCAAACTATAAAGGTGTTGGAAATGTTCTAAACCTATTTGAAAAATGAGCTATAAATCATCCATTGGAATGACAGATATTAGTCAAGGTTCTTCAGAGAAACAGAACCAATAGGATATACAGAGAGATTAGTTAGAGGGGATTTCTCATAGGAGTCAGCTCTCATGGTTTTGGAGGCTGAGAAGTCCTGTAGTCTACTGTCTACAAACTGGAGAACCAGAAAAGCCAGTGGCATAATTCAGTCTGAATCCCAAGGTCTGAGGATGTTGGGGAAGGGAATCTGAAAGAACTAGAAGTACCAATGTCCTAGAGCCAGAGAAGGTGGATGTTTAGCTCAAGCAGGATTTGAATTTACCCTTCCTCCGCCTTTCTGTTGCATTTGGGCCCTCAGTGGATTGGATACTGCCCATCTCATTGGTGAGGGCAGTCTTCTTAGTCCACTGATTAGAATGCCAGTCTCTTCCAGTGGCATCCTCACAGACACCCAGAAATAATGTTTTACCAACTGCACAGGTATCCTCTAGTCCAGTCAAGTTGACATGTGAAGTTAACCACCTCAGTAGTCTACATAGAAAACCCAAGAAACTGAGTTTACCATCTGTATGTAGAGTTCAGCAATCTTGATATAAAATTATTACAGAAAAATCAGTATTATCCCTTTATCCTGAAATAAATAGAAAGTGTAATTTTTTAAGAAGATGCTATTCTCAGAAGCAAGACTATAAAGTATCTACCAATAAAACTTAACAAAAAATGTATAAAGCTTTTATGAAGGAAAATATAAAACTTCATTGAAGAACATGAAAGACCTGAATAAGTAGAAAGAGATACTTTGTTCTCTTAGAGGGGGAGGCTGAAAATTATAGACATGTCAGTTCTCCCACATTAACCTATAAATTTAACGTAATTGCAATTACATTATATCCAGGAGTATTTGGAATCAGAATCCTGGAGGGTTTGTTTTTTTTTTTTGAAACTTGACAAGTGGCTCTAAAATTCATTTGAGAGAGTAAGATAAATGAATAGCTTAAGATAGTTTTAAAGATGAACAAGACAGAGGAATCCTTCCTGCCACATGTCATGGCTTAATATAATTAAAGCAGTGCAGTATGGGGGCAGGGTCAGATCAATGCAAAGATTAGAAAGTCCAGATTTTCTTGGGAACTTGTGTGTGATTGATGATTTTCTAACTACATTTCTTATAGGTTGATGGTTAGAAAAGTGATACTTGAAGCCCACCCCATAGAGAGAAAGTAGTGTTACCTCTTAGAATTAATACCTGAAAAACACAGTAAACAAGACATCATATACCGTATTTCATCCATTAAGATGCATATTTTTCACATATTAACATCTCTGAAACTGAGAGACATCTTAAGATCAGTATAATAAATCCTTAACTATAATTTAATTGGATATTTGGCATGCAGCACTTAAGCAAAAGTGCAAAAAGTGATTGCTGCCTCTCCTATGTCCTCCCCAGCACAGACTGCTGAATGGTTGGTATTGACAGCGAATGCCTCTGGGGAGGGATGCTTACCTCTCTTTGTACTACTTGAGGCTTTTTTTTTTTTAAAAAAAAACAATGTGAGTATTAATTCTTCAATTTAAAATTCAGTTATTCAGCATAATGAGGACCAAGTTTCAGGTCACCTTTCCCCAGTAACTGTGTAACTCTAAAGTGGCTCACCCCGAAGTGGTGCACACTAGATACTAATGATGAAGGTTTAGGGGTTTACCACCCTGAGCCTCAGCCCCAGCCCCCAAATTACTCATAAGGTCGTAAGATTACCTCTTGAACTAAAAGTAGTGTTCTTTTTCCCTAGCAGAAGGAAACAGTGTCCTGTCTTTGTTTTTTTTTTTTTTTTTTTTTTTTTTGTGCTGGAGCTTTTCTCTATCACCTCTTACAATTATTACTTATCTCACCTCTACTTCTGCTGTCTAATAATTCTCTTCTGTGGCTTAGCCTCTGTGTCCTGGCTTTTCGCTGGAAAAGGCTGGGCATTTTAGTCATCAGTCACTATTCAAAACTTCCAGTTGGAAAATGGAAAGTTAGACATTAAACTTAATCTTCAGGTTTTTAGTTCTGATTGCCATTTTTTTTTAATGTTCACCACCTCCAAGTTCTTTTTTCTTTTCTGCACCAATAGTTTTTTTTTTCCTTTAAGAAAACAAAACATTTTAGTTTGGCACTATTCAGGATGCTGGAGACATTAAAATCTTAATTGAGGTTTGACCATATTATAGATTGAATTCTGTATTTCTGTAATGAAGTTGGAGATTTGAAAGAGGTAAATCATCATTTCAAATAAGATAAAATCTTCATTCTCTAGTTAGAACATATGCCTAATTTCTTCTCAAATATTTATAAGAAGTTATAATATGAAAGATATTTTTTACTGTTAACATTGTAAAGAACCAAGACGTAACCTAAAATCTAATTTACTAAGTTATTTTCAATATATGAATCTGGACATAATATAATTCGGAGAACTATAATAAGCTTTGGAAATGAAGTGCTCTGGTTCCTTTTTTCTTGGCCCTCTGGGGGTCACCTTGTCTTTTTCACTTCCAGATTTCTCCAGAGTCGAGAACAATGACTGCCATTGGTATTCAAAAAATACTTTTTGTAGGGAGGGTATAGCTCAAGTGGTACAGCACATGCTTAGCATACATAAGATCCTGGATTCAATCCCCAGTACCTCCTCTAAAAATAAATAAATAAATAAACCTAACTACCCCCCCCCAATTTTTTTAAATACTTTTTGTTTTCTAATTAAGTTTTGTTAGAAATATTATATCCCCCCAAAAAAATAATTCTTAGAGTTTAATTTTTAATTGGTTAATAATGGTTAAGCATAACTCTCACTGGTGATCATTATTTATCTTTTAGTTACTTGAAGTCATTAGGGGGAAATCTCTGTACCTTCCCCTCAATTTTGCTGTGAATCTTAAACCGCTATAAAAAAATAAAAATCTTAAAGGAAAAACTTTAAAAAGCCATTAGACTCATGGAAAGCATAATAGTGATTCTCTTAAGCAAATACACCACTGTTCAGTTTTGCTTACCGGAGAGTTCAGTTCATTTAGCAAGCATTTGTGCTTCAAGGGGTGTAACATGAATAAAGGTATAAGTTTGAGGTGCTACCATCTCATTTTGCCATCTCATTTTTTATACCTTCAAGTGGCGTGTTGGTTAGCTATAGCTTTGACTATTATAAGGAGCAGGAATCAAGGGAAAGGGGTACCAGGCTCAGTTGTCCCTGACTGTGAAGGGAAGAGGTAGCCCCAGTGCTGAGTATTTGCTGCCTTCCTTTCTACACAGACTTCAAGTCACTCAAAATTCTCTCCTATATGACCCTAGGTTTGCTACCTGAGAACCTCAGTTTTTCCCTATATTTGAAGTGGGTAAAAAGTTTATATCTGGATTGCTGAATTCTATTTTCAGATTACTGAGTGGTTGTTTTTTTTTTTTTAATCTTGCTAGTGAAGTCAGGGAAAGCTATAAAAATACTACATTTTATTATGTTGAGGATGAGGCCTGAGCAGCTTACCTAAGGATGATGGATCAAAGCGAACTTCTGGAAATTGACTGCTGGGAGATATTCTGATATATTAAATTTGACAATATCTGTTCTTGCCCATAAATCTATTTTTGATGACAAGTGGTTTCTGCATTTCTGAATTATCCTTAATGTCCTTCTAACCCTGGTGATGTCAGCTAACCATGCCCATGTGTTTATGGCGGTCTACAGATGGTACTTGTAAGGTTTTACACTGGTGGATTACTTTGAATTTAATTCAGTTCAGCAAACCTGAGTTCCTACAAAGCAGCAGGCGCTGATTTACACAATAGGTGTGCAAAGATGAATATGGCATGGTCTGATAGAAGAAACAGACACAAAGGGAAATAAAGAGAACATATACTAATAAGCATAGTTACAAAGGACAGAGATGACACTGAGGAGGAATTATTAACTCTGCAGGAGAGGAGGAGGAGGAAGCAGAAGGGGACGAGGACAGAAGTAGAAGAGAGCCAGGTTCTTACCTTCCAGGGTAGGAGGTTAGTGAGTACATTTTAAGTTGGATGATCTAGAAACTGTGGTGTTATTTAGCAGATTTATACGTGGTGTGGAGGTGAACAGGGCTTCTATCTGGGAAACAGGTATCTAAGGAGGGAAAAAATAAGCCCTATTATTTTTTTTATTGTAAACCTTGTAGTACTCTGACTCTTGAAAATGATATACATATTGTTACTTTGTTAAAAAATTGTAAAATGTTTTTTAATCCTCCTCACTCTTTTAGGCCAACTCAAGTGATACCTTTTCCACGTATCCTGTGTCCTAAGTAGACACGCACACCCCTTCATTTGAAATTCTTTAAACTCCTTATACAACATTTCCCACATTCTGGTTTTAGATTATTTGCTTTCCTTATCCCTCTGCTAGATTATTAGGTTTTAGAAAGCATGAACTATTTATCTTCTTCAGGGCTGAGTAGCTCCTTACATGTAGATGGCATAATTGAATTGAGGGTTTTAGCCATGTTGTTTGTCAGCTCACATTTCGGAGTCTTGGTGGCATGAAATACTAATATTCTAATGAGAATGTATAGAGGTGCCATCTGCTAAGCATGATTTTATATCTTTTTATGAAACTAGGATTTATCTAGTACTCGTAAATCTGATTCTATGGATTTTGGTAGAATACTCTGTATTTAGGAGCACGTTCTAGATTACTGATAATAAAAATTTTTGTTTCTTGAAAATTAAGAGCTAGTTTCTCATTTGTTTAGCTATTGGTATTGGAAAGATTTATTTCTGTAATTTATTTATTTATGTCCCACAAGAACTCTTTTATTTGCTTCCAAGATGACTGGTATTCAGTGCATTTGATACTCTGCCATTTTAGGAGATTAGTCGTTTTAATATTTTAATCCCATGGTGACCAAACAATGAGTAATAGAGGTAGATTACTCTTGAGGGAGCATTTGATCTGCCCTCCTGGCTGCCTCCTAAAGCAAGAGAATGTCCAAGCTATTCCAAGCAGATGGTAGGAGAGATTTTCTGTTAAAACAGAGCCCTGCTCCCACACTCACCCCATTTTGATTAGATACTTCATCATCCTCACCACATTCTTTCAAGAGTTCACTTGGTAAACCCACATTACCTCTGTTTAAGTCAGCTTTTTTTTTTTTTTCTTAATGGAGGTACTGGGGATTGCACTCAGGAGCTCGTGAAGGCACGTGCTCTACTACTAAGCTGTACCCATCCCCTACATCAGCCTTATTTTTAATGTCACTTTTCTCCCTATAAAGATGTTTTAAACACTATTTCAAGATATTCTTTAGCTCTATGGCTATTTATTTATTTATTTATTTACTGTTACAAAAGCTTATTTAACAAAAAAATGTTCAATAAGAAAATGTACATGACCCAATTTTTATCATAGTAAAATGTGGGGAAGAGACATGTGGAAGCAGTTGATTTCTCTGGTGAACACAGCCATTGTTCATAGTTGTTCCAAGGCTTCTAACGTGATGATACCATTTCCCCATGTTACCACATTCCAGTGTTGTTCTGTTGCCCACTCGTTGCCATCTCCACACATTCATCTGTCACAAGATTCACGAAAGGATCAAAATTCCTGCAATATTTCTTGGACATATCTGCTCCCATTTAATTTCAGTGATAACTTCTTGTCTATAAATTTCTTCAACTCAGGAGGGTGAGCTTTGCTGTCTTTCCAGTACAAAGCAGAGTAGAAAAGTTGGGACAGAGATCATAATAGCCTGCAAAGGCTAAATATTTTCTGTCTGGCCCCTTAAAGGAAAGTTTGCAGACGTGATCCAGAGAATTGATTTTAGACAATTGGCCCAGCGTTTGTGGTTGAACTTGTTATATGTACCTAGAAAACAATGCAATTGCTCAACACAGGGAGAACAAAAGTCGGATAGGAAAGAAAAAGTAGTCATGGTTTACTCCATGACTTAGCTTTGAATATGTTTACATGATGATAATAGTGTAAATGTCAAATATTGTAGTAATTAAAATGACCATACAACTGCATTGGGAAGATGGTAAGGACGTGCTCATGTGGTGGGAACAGGAAAAGGAAGGAGGTTAGTCCTCATCTCTGATAGTCAGTGGATAAGCCCTAAAACTGAAGAAGAAACATGGTGATAAATACAAAGAGGTGAAAATCATTTCCCCTGGGGAGGAAGAAACAAAGGGCAGAGGGGCAGGGACTGCATTTTTCATACAAACAAAACTTTTGCAGACTTTTAAAAATGTACCTTTATACCTACGATGAGGAAAAAAATAACACCTCCCCCCACTGGAAAACAAAAAAGAAAAGAAAGAAGCACTTTTTCAAGGTCAACAAATCATAGTACTTAATCCTGCTTCCCCTTTCTGTTCTCACTTGCAATGGGGAGACATCACTGATCACCCCATTTCCTGTTGAGTAAGAACGCAGTTGCAGACTGTTCAGGGTCACGTTCCAGCAACTACGCCTGGTCAGTGAGAGTTGGCTCTGCTGTGAAACCAGTATCTGTGATACAGTTAACAAAAAAGCACCAATTTAGGCAGATTCTGTCCGGTTCCCAGGCATTCCCACCAAAAGAACATTCCTAAGATGCATTATTTGGCCTAGCATTTGAGTACTATACATGTGTTCTAAAGAAGCTGCATTTTAAAACTTCATCTGTTCCAAAAACCGCTCCTCCTTAAACCTACAAACATAGGAAGACAGGCGTTTCTCAATAAT
This sequence comes from Vicugna pacos, assembly GCF_048564905.1. Taxonomy (NCBI): domain Eukaryota; kingdom Metazoa; phylum Chordata; class Mammalia; order Artiodactyla; family Camelidae; genus Vicugna; species Vicugna pacos. The sequence continues at coordinate 12,601,099 of NC_133009.1, read as the reverse complement.
TACTCATAGATACAGGATAATCTAAAGCTGAATTGTGTAGCAGAGTCGCGCAGCAGAAGTGTGCCGGGCCCATAAAGCTGAGTTGTGGTTCTGAATGACTCTGACTCCTGAATTAAAGTAGTTTTTCTTTTTTTCCCTGATCTTAATAGGATCTTTCCAGTTAAAGATGTACCCCTGGAGACTGATGACCTTGCTGATTGGCTCTATCAACGTTTTATTGAAAAAGAGGACCTCTTGTCACATTTTTATGAAACAGGTACACAGAATCCTATTACATGCATTCCTGAAGTTACTGATAGTTTCAAAGATGTGTCTGAACCATTTTTTGATTCTTCAAATACCCTAAAGGAATCAAAGTATTTCTGTATAGAAGAATTTCAGCTTAGAATTTTTATAAAGACAAATTTATGCTAAATTTATTCAGGCTCTTGCTTCATCAGCCAGTGTGGAAAAATCAAATGATGAGAAAAAACATTGTATAAATGGATCTCGTTCAAGAAAGTACACAGTCTGTGGAAGACTGCAGTTATACATCCATGATTATATGGGCCGTTTTATGAAATAGCAAATATCATTCATGTTTTGGCATTGGACTTGATCGTTTCACTAATGCCATCACCTTGTAGTCATTTCAGATCATTTTTAACTGCACTTTAACGTGCTTGTTCTTTTCTTTACACAGAGGGATAACATTTACCTTTTAAGTTTTCATGGATACAGCCTTATTACATTTTTCTCCTAGGGAGAAAAAAGTCTATTTACCTTCAGATCACTTTTCTATACTCAGTATTCTCTACGTTCTATGAAAACTAAAATGCAGTGAAAAAGACATAGGAGGGGAGGAGGAGAGAGGGAGGAAAACAGGTAGTTAGGAGAGAAGGAGATTAACCTTGGTAGAATGCCAGGCACTTCCAGAGTGCTTCCCCAGACAGCTGTGTGGTAGGCCTATTTGCTAGAGCCTGCAATAGGAATAAAAAGATGAAGAGAAAGTTGTCCCAGGTCTGAGGATCGCCATGGGGTTTTAGATTAATAGAGGCCCAATTTTCTTCCCACTTAGAGTTTTTTGGTACATAATTAAAATAGATGTTAAATCAGACTTGGGGGGAGGATATAGCTCAAGTGGTGGAGTGCATGCTTAGCATGCTTGAGATCCTGGGTTCAATCCCCAGTACCTCCTCTAAGAATAAATAAATAAGTAAACCTAATTACCTCTCCCCACAAAATAAAAACAACAACAACAAACCAAAAAAAAAAACAACAAAAATAAATCAGATTGTCAAAGATCTAGTACTAATAAGCAAAGACTGAAACTGTTAATTACCTCTAAGGATTTTGTCTGTGTGTTTAAAATTGCTTCACTTTGTCCTCAGTAGGGTTCCTTTGTCATTTTATCTTTCTGAACCTGAGGCTCTGGAGTAGTGCGTGTTAATATGACATGAGTAGGACACTGTATGCTGTTAGAATTCCTAGGAAGACTCGTTAAACAGGATGCCCCTCTGTGCTGCGCACATTCCTTGGTCTTAACTCTAGAATTTAAAGACAAGACAGGTTGGATGTGTAAGAAGGCGTCAGGTAATTAAGAGGCCAACAAGATCTCTCTTTTTCAGTCTCAATCTCTTTATGATATTTGGTCTAAATCGTAGCAACAATAATGTAAACCTCTTTTGAAGAAAACTATTTGCATAATAGACTTTGAAACTTAAAAATGTTCTCTGTAAATTGTTGGAAGCAAATCCTCTCCAGAATCAGCTTACCCTAGGGGATTATCAGCAGGGACAAAGACTGTTTGAAAGGCTGAAGAGTGTTTTCAAGATGACCTTAAATATTGCTCCAAAGTAGTCTAGCTTTCCTTTCCGGAAAAGAATTTAAAGACATTTGTTTACGTGGTGTTTCTCCTTTTTATTATTAAGATGTATTCCATAAACCATATTGCCGTTTGAAAATAATATCAGTAATGTACAACCTCTTTTGTGGCAAAAACATTTCATTTGTAAATAGAGGAATTAGCGTAAGTTATGTTATTTTGGAAATTATTTAATTGATTTCACATATCCTGTATCCTAGCCATGGTAGAAATCTCTAGGGATACCATCGAAAACAAGGCAGCCCGAGTGCCTGCTCTCACGCGGTTTAGATTCCAGCAGGAGACGGAGAGTAAACCAGTCTGTAGGAAAGAAAAAAAAAAAAAAAGAGATAGATCAGGATCAAGATACAGATTGTAAAAAGTGCCAAGAAGGAAGTGAGCATGGAGTTGAAGGTGACTGGTGGGCAGAAGAGATAGGTGGTATTTTTCTGATATAGGAAGAATGCAGGGAGCCTGCCATTCACTGAGATGGAAGAGGGGGCATTCCAGGCAGAGAAGGCAAAGGCTCAGCAGCAGGAAAGGGCTCAGCAGTTTGAAAATTGTGTTTCAAATGATAATCTCTCTTTAAGAGCAACGAGAAGTCACAGAAAGTGCTTTTAAAAAGCCACAAAAAACTAGTTAGACTAATATTCAGGTTTTGTTCTAGGACACTTACCACCACAGTAAAATAAATTAATATTTTATCTTGTCTTTTAGGGGCTTTTCCACCTCCCAAGGGCCATAAAGAAGCTGTTTCCAGGGATATGACCCTGAGCAACATGTGGATATTTCTCATACAGTCTTTTGCATTTTTGTCAGGCTACATGTGGTACAACATCTTTCAGTATTTTTACCATTGCCTGTTTTAGGAATTGACTTGAACTTGTCAAGGTCACCACAGGAGTTCAGACTTTCATAAGCGTGCATTATTTTACATGCGCAAAACAGAATATTAAAAAAAAAAAGCAAAGGAAATTCAATGGATGGACTAATATTTATCCCCCTTTGGGATATTTTAAAACTCTACTAAAATGAGGATCAATAATATAATGACCTGCTAATGTGTTTTAAGGACTTTTCATGTTTTCAAAAGATACACTCTACCACACATTTAAGCAAACATCACATTTGGAGAAGAGGAAATCATAAAACCATCCTAGGAGACTCTCTGAGAGAAATACCTGATAATCTAGTTCAAACTCAGAGCAAGTTGTACGTATTTGTTCCCCTTAGCTAGCAGTCTCTATTAGGGCAGTGCCGTAGAGCGTGTCATTTCCCCCAACCCTTGCTGTTCCTAGTGACCTTGCGGGAAGCTGGTTGGCACCTTCCGAAGAACTGTTCCCTGTTGTTTGTAGCGATGCTGCAGTCCTCAGCAACTCTGTGAGGTTCGTTGTCAAGCATGCCCTGGGCAGGGAAGCAGTGTCCATGGGCGTATTCTGGTACTGGAATGTGTTCTTTAGAAAGACTAGCTCAGTCCAGTGCCGTGTTTACATGCGCTAGGGCTTTTCCTTATATGAGGTGGGGTCGCTTGATTTCTCCTCTTGTATAGAAGACATATCATAGATTGATACTTGTCTTTTACAAAATGCACTTTTATCAGATGCATCTATAGGAAAGGATTAGTAACGTAGCCTGAAAACAAACATAAGCATCAACAGTGAGTGGGGCCTCCAGAAGCTGCCTGTCTGCGTGTTCATCTGTGTGCGGACGCTCTCCAGCACCACCTGCGCTGGGCACCACGCTGAGGCTTCTGTCCAGCCCAGAGCCTTTTTTCCCCCTCCATTTTGCATATTAGCATCAAATGCATTTGGGATTGGTTGAAACAAATTAATGTAAAACATTTAAATGATCAATTTATGGCAAAATAGGCTAGCTTATTGGAAAAGTATGAGCCAGAGCCAGGTACTGGTTTAAAATGGTGACATGTTCTCCCATGGCACCCCCATTACCCATGTTCCGTTATCCCGTCATGGAGCTGCCCGTGTCAGAGCGGTGTAACCAGGAGACAGACCAGCAAAAAGGCTTCCCAGTCTCTTCCGATTGCTTTTGAAAGGACAAAGTCAGGTTTTTAGTTCTAGAAAACTTTTTTTATTTGTCACTATGTTCATGTGGTTTACCTCACAATAGAACCAAACTCTTCTCAAAAAGTACTGGCGCTGCCTCGGTCCGTCACCTGCGCTCCCAGTGTTAAGAGAGAGGGTATTTTTGGGTTTGGGACTGTAAGACCATTTAGATCCTAGAGAGTCAGTGCTAGTTAGCTGTGATATGAGCACTGTAGATTCCCCTGTTGTCACTAATCACACAAATGACAATTTTGAGAAGTAGGCCAGAAAATAAAACTAAAGGCTATTGTTTTCTATGTTTAAATAAACCAAAAAAAAAAAACTGAAAAGATGTGAATTTTTCTCCCAGTTATGTGGGAAAGGCAAAGCAACACCAAACAAAAGCCCACTGCAGCTTCATCTTTAGGCTAATTCAGTGAATATATGAAAGAGAATGACGTGCTAACTGAAATACCTCATTGAATGTTACACCACTGCTGGTGGAATGCAGAAGACAGTGTTAACGTGTTTGATTTGGTAACGGTTATTGTAAGACGCAATTTTTTTAAAAATCTGAGCAATTCGTTATATATCTTACAGTGACAGTGAGTAGGTGAAGCCAGTCTGAATTGAGAGGTGTGGCCGATGATAGGAAGCCAGATAGAAGCTTAGAGATGCTTCTGTTTGAGGCCCTGCAAGCACTACTGGGCTACAAGATGAAATTGTTCATTTGAGAGGCTAGTCGGCCATCTAGGGGGTAAGGTGCTCACTGTTGAGTGGCCTGCATACCCCTGGCCAGTAGACCTTTTCCTCATGGCTAAGCAAGCCACAGGTAGAGTGGCCAGTTCTCCTATCAAAACAAAAAAGAAAGAAAGAAAGAAAGAAAGAAAGAAAAGAAATGTGCACACACATATGTAATTGTGGTTTAGGGCCACTTTTGCCATCACTGTGTTCCAAAGGAACTTGATGCAGTTTAATACACTGTACACGTTAAACAAACGATTCTGTAAGACGCTTTACTTTTCAAGCGCGGTCACTTCAGCTGTCTCTAGAGTGACAAATACCAATAGAGGTGTGAGTCAATTTTTGAAAATCGATTTGTGAGTTGTAAATAGATGTGTATTTGATCTGCCCTGTCCCTCTCTGAATCTTTATCAACATGTCCTCTGTCTTCTGTTGGCAAAATATGTTTGTTTGAGAGCATTGATAGTGTTTTCCTTATCAGTAACTGGAGTTCTCCTGCTTGCACTTGGGGCTGTAAAGAGAGAATCAGTGTTTTTATATGGGAATCAGGGAAGCAGCAATACGCCACTCACTGTACAGAACTGAATTAAAACTCCTGGTTTGTATTTGCTTTTCAAAGTGAGATCAAAGGGTGTTTAGAGAATATACATTTTGTCAAGGGGAAAGAAAATTAAACTGTGCCAGTTTTATGCAAGTAGCTTGTAGACTCTCAGCACTTCTTGGGCTCAGCTGATCTGCCTAGATTCACACAACAGAGAGGGTTGAAAACTCCCTGCTGGATCCTGGTCTCAACAAGTCACAGGGACGGAGCATCTGCTTGGTCACTGGCAGGTGCAGTGACCACGGACGTGACCGCCCCGGCAGTGCACTCTTAACTTCAGAAACTATTATTGGTATTAAAATATACAGATATTGTGGAGAAACCTATATGCCAGTGGAAGGTAAAGAGAAATTACAGCATGAAAAATGATGTTTTGGGTGGGCACACAAGTTGAGAATCTAAATAGTAGATCTTTTTAAATAGATAGCTATGAGTTCAGATCTGTCATATTAAGAAGTTTTTAATATTACAGCCAACCCTTAACTTTCTGCAGTAAAAGAACTAGAGATTACTGGATAATTAATCCAAGAATAAGTCCTAGTAAGCCAAAAATCGAATTGTATTTAGGAATCTTGTGTTTTTATTCTCATCAAATTTTTTTTCTTCTAAGGATGCTTATTAATTTTTTAAAAATGATTTGAGCTGTTTATTAATTTTTCTTGCCTATATATTTATGACTGTTAATGAGTAGTGAAAAGATTTGGGAAGACAGCTTCAGGGAGAGGAAACACAAAAGCCTAAATAATCCATGGGCTGGAAAAGGGATCCATGAATAATCGAGACAGTGGTATTGTATTTTTTCTCAAGCCTTTTTGTGAAAATGAAATATTAAGTCACCAAATGCAAACCTCAGAACGTCACTGTCACGTTAACGTCGTTTGGATCAACGTTAAGAATGCCTCTTTGTTCTTCACTCATGTCACCTGCTTCTTGTAGGTTTGTCTTAGCAACGTTTTTTTTGACAATCACTTCCCTACAGACTGTTCTGAACTAGTGGGACCTGGTTATAATCACAGGAAGTAGACTTTAATCATGAATCATCTTGTTGGATTCTTTTTATATTTAAGAAGATGTTGTTTGCATTACTGAATAGGAAGAGTTAGTTATTTTCTTAATTATGCAGGACCCCACTCCAGAGTTACCACTATGCACATGTCAGCTCTGGTCCACAGAGGGTGGATAAAAATGATGAGTCCTACTTTTTTGCAATGTAGTGCTGTGCATTTTACGTCTGTTAACACGAAAGGCAAAGGCAAAGCTGCCCTGGGCAGCAAATCTACTGGTTCATTTTATGAGGCCATAGAGACTAATATGTTTGGGACCAAAACCACCTAAGTTAGACATTTCTAGGTCACAGAGGGGCTGGTTGTTCTCTGGAAAAGTCACTGGTTGGTGCTTTATTGTAATCATTTTTGCATTGATCCCCAACAATTAGGAACTGGACCCTGGGAATAAGCTGAGGGTGCTGAACTATTGGGGGAGGGTGACTGTAGACATACGAAAGATAAAATAAGGGTTTTTCTGCAAAATTTCCATTTGAGGATTTTTACATTTAATATTTTTTTAAAACAGTTAAAAGAGCAAAAAAAATTTTTAAGTGTAATCTAGTTGCAAGGTATACACACATATTTTGAATGGCTTTATTTTTATTGTGTAAAACTGTTGAACACATGACTGTGATGCACAAATTCTTTACATGTAAAGAGTCTATGCATTTTACAGTGACTTACTTCATGACTGAGTAATGAAACAGTTATACATGGACCTGCCATTGTTGTATTAAGTGCTTTCGTTTTCTTTACAGTTATTACAAAGTTGTATTTATTTTATACAGGTGGATTTTAGTTTTCCTGATGCCATAATGTTTACTTCAGCTTGTTGACCTGTCTCTTTCTTTGTGTATCTGCATGTAATAATGTATAATAAGAATGAATGTAAAGGCTGTGGCAACTGTAATTAAATTTTGTAAAGGGCTGGTCACATGTGGATCTGGTTTGTGAATGCATTTGGGATTATTATAGTAACCAGATCACCTTTTCAGAAATATAGATGTGAACGCCAGAAGAAGCATTTTCTCGACAAAAATGAATAGCTGGTTCTATTTTTTTTAACCTAGAAAAAAATAAAGTTGATTTTTTTTCAAGTAAAGTGCTTTTAATTCTTAGTAGTGGGGGTGGGGTGTTTGTATTTTACTGGAGATATTTTGGCATTAATATCTGTGGACGTGTGTCATGGCAGTTGGATGCTGAGGGCAAACTGAAAAACCAGATGAAAAACGTACTTCCTTCTTTGGTTTTAAACTATTCTCACTCCCTCCCCATTTTCCCCATCCAGTGGTATACTGGTAAATGTTTAATATTCTGCTCCCCTAGAAAAAAAATTATGTATACAAGTGTACACAAGTTTGCTATAAATTTTGCTGATGGCAGGGATACCTAATACAATTAACAAATAATAATAAAATGTACTTTATTGTAAATTCCATATAGCCAGTTGATTCTCCCAGGATGCTTTAACTGATTTTTGCTGAACTCTTGCCAATCTGATTGTAATTCAGCCATGATTTGAAAAGTAGAATTACATCCTAATCCATTTATTTGTCATATTTATTGTCATTCACTTTGATATGTCATCTATTAAACTATGTCTTACCCTTGTACAAATTATACCCATTAAAGTGAACCACTTATAGCTTCAGCACTCATTGTAAGCTTATATAATTTAACTTGATTAACAACTATTTAGCAACTGCTGGCAAAATTCTAAAATTTAACAATCAGCTCTAGGGAGCCAGTAGGAGTCGTCTTCAGCACACCACTGCCCTGTGCTTTTGTTTTTTCAAACTGTGTCGAGTGAACGTACTGCTTTCAAGATGTTCCTATCACTGACTCTTGCAGGGGCTTTAAAGAGTGGGAAATCATTAATGCCAGTCCTTCAAGAGGGTACTTTGGTTTGAAGAATTTGACAAAAGCTTCCTGAAGTGCATGGGAAGCTTGCATATTTCTAAAGTTGGTTCTATGCTTTCATTTTTCAGAGTTAAGTATACTGATAATAGGCATCTCTAAGATCGTGTTTTGAGCATTGAAAACATTTATTGTTTAGATATTTGTTTGGAGAGTATGTTTGATCCCATTGAAAACTTTTAAACGTATTTAAGTATCTTACACAATCTACCAAATAGATAAATCGTACAGTTCAGTCTACCTCTTCTTTTCCTATCTGGATTTCGGCTGCTGTTTCAGTGAGGCTGTAATTTCTCCTCCCCCACGCCCCAGTGTGGTTTGTGTGGAAGACAAAGAACAAACTGAGGGCAGAGCCCTGAAAGCAGATTTGAAGCTCTCTCAGATCTGTTGCTGACCAGTCCTATTCATGAGTTGGGGGCAAAAAGAAGAGCCATTGTTTTTAATTTCCACTTAATACGAAAATGTTTGTTTTTAAAAAATGTTTCTTCCTGCTGAAAAAAAAATTGTATTTTTAAAGGAAAAAATTTCCTCTCTTGGCTATAAGAAAAAGTCAGCTGTATGAGCAGGTGTGACCATATCATGACATGCTGATACGATATAAATCAATAAATTTTTACCTCTCAGGACTTGGACAACCTTGTTCTTAACTCTTGGAGGCATAAGAAACATAAACCAAGTTATCAATTACCCAATTCACATATAAACACACACACAAATGGACCATGGGAGGAGGGTTGTCTAACCTCTGAAAATGAGACAGGCTGTTTTCACAGTCAGAAAAATACTCTTAATTAGGTATGATAAACCCGTTTAATGAAGGAAGAAATTGGAACGATGTTTTCTTTTTTTTTTTTTTACATTTTTTATTGATTCATAATCATTTTACAGTGTTGTGTCAAATTCCAGTGTTCAGCACAATTTTTCAGTCATTCATGGACATATACACACTCATTGTCACATTTTTTTCTCTGTGATTTATCATAACATTTTGTGTATATTTCCCTGTGCTATACAGTGTAATCTTGTTTATCTATTCTACAATTTTGAAATCCCAGTCTATCCCTTCCCACCCTCTACCCCCCTGGTAACCACAAGTCTGTATTCTCTGTCCATGAGTCTTTAGATTCCACATATGAGCGATCTCATATGGTATTTTTCTTTCTCTTTCCGGCTTACTTCACTTAGAATGACATTCTCTAGGAGCATCCATGTTGCTGCAAATGGCGTTATGTTGTCGGTTTTTATGGCTGAGTAGTATTCCATTGTATAAATATACCACATCTTCTTTATCCAGTCACCTGTTGATGGACATTTAGGCTGTTTCCATGTTTTGGCTATTGTAAATAGTGCTGCTATGAACATTGGAGTGTAGGTGTCATCCTGAAGTAGATTTCCTTCTGAATACAAGCCCAGGAGTGGGATTCCTGGGTCATATGGTAAGTCTATTCCTAGTCTTTTGAGGAATCTCCACACTGTTTTCCATAGTGGCTGCACCAAACTGCATTCCCACCAGCAGTGTAGGAGGGTTCCCCTTTCTCCAGAGCCTCTCCAGCATTTGTCATTTGTGGATTTTTGAATGACGGCCATTCTGACTGGTGTGAGGTGATACCTCATTGTAGTTTTGATTTGCATTTCTCTGATAATTAGTGATATTGAGCATTTTTTCATGTGCTTTTTGATCATTTGTATGTCTTCCTTGGAGAATTGCTTGTTTAGGTCTTCTGCCCATTTTTGGATTGGGTTGTTTATTTTTTTCTTATTGAGTCGTATGAGCTGCTTATATATTTTGGAGATCAAGCCTTTGTCGGTTTCACTTGCAAAAATTTTCTCCCATTCCGTAGGTTTTCTTCTTGTTTTATTTCTGGTTTCCTTTGCTCTGCAGAAGCTTGTAAGTTTCATTAGGTCCCATTTGTTTATTCTTGCTTTTATTTCTTCTAGGAGAAAATTTTTGAAATGTATGTCAGATAATGTTTTGCCTGTGTTTTCCTCTAGGAGGTTTATTGTATCTTGTCTTATGTTTAAGTCTTTAATCCATTTTGAGTTGATTTTTGTATATGGTGTAAGGGTGTGTTCTAGCTTCATTGTTTTACATGCTGCTGTCCAGTTTTCCCAACACCATTTGCTGAAGAGACTGTCTTTATTCCATTGTATATTCTTGCCTCCTTTGTCGAAGATTAGTTGACCAAAAGTTTGTGGGTTCATTTCTGGGCTCTCTATTCTGTTCCATTGGTCTATATGTCTGTTTTGGTACCAATACCGGAACGATGTTTTCTTAATAGAAAATGTGAACATACCACAAAGCTCATTCCTGAGTTTTCCCCTCGAAATTTTCCGTTGCCTCTCCCTGGAATACTTTCTGCCTTTTAGGTGTGAGATTCACTCTGGAGACGGTAGTAAAATTCTCACTGATAAGGAGCGCTGGGCCATCCTTGTGGCTAAAGCAGCTGCCTTAGTGGTGTCACTGAGAATCACGTTCCTTTGATACCCCCGTAAAATAACACTTGCTGCATCTTCACTCCTTTGTTTCATTTTTGATGCAGAAACTCCCTGAAAAAAGTCTTAACGTTCAGTTTTCTTATCAGTTAACTAATGCCTAACACTATATCAGGATCAGCTGATGGACAGTTAAGGGAAAAGAAAATAGACACCTAGAAACAGGGAAAAGCAGAAGAACTTGAGGTACCAGGCAGAAGAACCCAGGAGTGTTAGAAAGCAAAGGGAGTGTTGAAGTCTGCTGTCTACACACAGGTGCACACACCCCAATACACGAGGCCCCTGGGGAGTATTCAAACACGGTGGTCTTAAGGAAGTCGACTTCCAAGCAGACTGTCCTCAGACTACCATCCCTGAGGGTTCACCTGTAAAGGATCCCAGCTGCCATTTCAGATGCTCTGCCCTCTTGGCAGAAGAAGAGTATGCCTCTCAGCCATTAGGCATCTCCAAGATGCCAAACAAAGGGACAATTCAAAATATTGGTGACAAGAAGCCTCTTTTAATCAAGGCATCTAGAGCCCACAATAGGGCTTTTTCTCTTTCCCTGATATGTACACATTTTAATAAGGACAAAGGATGGCGTTGGAAATGAGGCATCTGGGCCTCTATTGGATCTGTTAACTCTGATATGTTTAGTGTGTAACAGAGCAGTGGCAGCTCTGGGCTCCCCAGAAGCACAAAAGTAGCAGCAACCAAGACCTCTTTTGGCTTAGGCACAGGACTGGCACAATGTCATGTGGTTACAGTGAGACACAGGGCAGTGTGGGAGGGTCTACAAAAGGGTGTGAACGAATGCATGGCTCATTGGCAGCCATCTTTGAAGACCAGCTAACCCAGTAAATAGTCCCTCAGCTATCTGAATAATTAAAGAACGCTGGATGGATCTAGAAAAGCTCTCTCACTTCGACAAGTTTGCCCATAATTTCAATCGTTGGAAAATTTTTTGAGTTTCCCAAATACTTTAAGAAGATTACATCTGTTGATCCATCACTCATTCATATAAATCACATTCTAAAATAATGGAGGTTCTGTTTAGGAGTCACCTTTATGTTACCTTTGGCACTGGTTGATTCAATCACTGGCCCTCCTTGGCCCCCGGAATTTCAGAGCCAGTGGAACTTTAGAATAATCACCTTGTTTTGAGACAGCAAATTTCATCCTGGTACAATTTTGGTCCATTGCTGATAGCACCAAATGTCTACTTAATAGAACTGTGGGGACTAGAACCAGGTCTCTTGATTTCCAACCAAAAGTTTTCCCCCAAACAGCAGATTGCCTCTGTTTGGGTTTCTGTTTTTTGTAAATAAGAGTTACAGCCAAAAGATTGGGTATGCTTGTTAAAAGAGTGATGGATCTAAAAACTTCTTTAATTTCCCTTTCCTCGATTTTGAAGTAAACATAATAGTTCCCAAGCCCTAGAAGTTTACTTTTTAATAAGTGTTCCCCTCCGCTGTTGCAGAGATACAGTTAACTACTAAAAAGTCTGAAATCTACGCTTTTTCTCTTTTTGGATATGGAGGTGAAATGTATTTTGTTTTTATTTTTGCTCTGTACAACATAGAGAATGCCTTTGTTTCAGACTGAAGGTGATAGAGATTTCAATCTCGTAGTTCCTTTCATTTCTGAATTCCAGGTTTGAAACTGGTAGCAGATAATAAATTCATAACTACCCCTAGTGCCCAAATGTCCTTCCATCACGGTGGCATCTGGCTTCCAGGACTTGTCTAAGTAGAAGCCCACAAATGGGCAGCAGAAGCCAGGACTTGGTGCACGAGCTTGAATCTAACCCCTTTGACAAGGGTTTTATCCTCTCAACTTCATTCTCATGTGTTAAATAGGAAACTTTCAGAGAGGTCCTTTCAGTGTTAAATGAGATTGTGTGTCTGAAACACATTGTACTGAATGCTCGTAAGGGAGCCTGCTTTCTCCCACCTCAGCTAGCTTTAACAGAACATGTAAATTATTCCCAAACCCAGCTGTACCTAAGGTCCAAGTAACCTGTTCGGTTCAGAGGAATTATATTACCGTTGCATAGGCTGTATGCCCGTTCTCACTTTCCAGAGCCCTAGGTCCCGGTAACCTGAAAGGCAATCAGCATAGCCAAGCAACTAACCTCACCTAGTCAGACTATACCTAATTATCTAAGGCTCCAGATGGCAGCAAGAGAAAGCTGTGAGGCTGGAGAGCCAATTAGGAAGGTGAGGAGACTAGGGCATAAAGAGGAAATAGAACCTTCTAGACAGAAGACATTACCGAGTCTTAATAGGGACCTATTTTTGCTTCTGAGACATGATGTCACTTGTGGTGAAGACCTTGAACTAATTATCAAAAGGGAGGGAAATATAATTTCTAGTAGTTGGAAGCTATCCACCAGCCCACAGTTCCCTATGTATAATTCATGTGATCCTAAATATAAAAGCCGACATGGAAGGCATCCTAAAGGTTTAGGAAGCTGCACTAAATTTGAAAGCCTTTTCCTTCCTAGTTGCAGAAGGTTCTGAGGTTTGCATCTTGCACATTGACATTTTATCTTCCAGTCGTAGGGGCAGTGTACTCAATTCTTGGAAACTGGGTACCAGAAGGAAGTGGGCAGATTTGAATCAAATGCTTCTCATGGTTTTGGAGGTGCCGTGGTAAAGTACAGAGGAACTTTCGGCAGCTCTGGGACAGCAGGCATGGGTTTGAGGCCCGGCTCTGCCGGGAGTGCGAGTGGAGAGGTGATACAAAGGTGATGTTTCAAATCCTGATCTGGCCAAAGAGCCTTTGATTTCCCAGCCTGATAGCCCCCAGGCTGTCTAGTCCAGCACTTACAGAACTGCTTCAGAGTCCTAACGCCGGAAAGTGACAATTCCACAAGAAAGAGGATGAAGGGCAGAGGTGAGAGTGCAGAACAGGCCTCTCGGAGGAGATTTAGAAATACTTAGAAGCCATCATCCGGTGATGACTCGTGGGGATACGGCTGTGTCTGCCCAGGCATGACAATATTCAGACAAGTCCTGAGCTGGCTTGTCACGAAGAGAACCTGGCTTTGTTTTCCTAAAGAACTATTTAAAAAGGCAAGGAACTGAATGAGTCAAGGAATGTGGAATTTATAAAGTAGTTTCTCCTCGGAGACAAAGAAATGGAATTGTTGACTGCTTAACCTTCAGAATCCGTTCCATTTTAGATCAACAATAGTAATTGGAATAAACTGGAATTGTGTCTGTATGGGGGGGGAACGTGTTGTGTCAGGAGGAGAACTGACTCAGACAGATTCACTCTTTATTGAAAGAGGAAGGAGGGGAGCGACAGGAGGGCCCCCTCACCAGCCCTGCTGGGGCTCCCTGTCTCACCGCAGGGGTAGATTCTAACACAGACAGACCAGCCCAAGTGGAGTGCCCCTGGGGTTTTCATTTGAAAGGCATTTGGGGTTGGGGTTGGGGTGGGGCGGAGTGGGGCACAGGACAGAGCTACAAAGAATCTGAAAACCATGAACAAGCAGGAAATGAAAGTAAAGTCCTTATCTTTGCTATAAACCATGCAAGCAGGTGAGCACCAGGTCTACTGAGCAAGTGAGAAGCAACAAGCGTGTCCTTCCAGGAGCTCCCGCCATACGCTGAGCCGCAGACATCTGGGTGGTGCGGGTGTGTGCTCACAGGTAGGACCCCACGGTGAGGCTTTTCCACCTGGGCTGCGCCTCCTGGGCTCCAGCTCTTCCTGTCAACCCAGCAGCCCAGCAAGCCAAGGACAGCCCCTCCTGCCCACACAGGTCCCAGGCCCCGGGGGCCTCCACTCCCATTCCCTGGGGCAGCTGCCCTTCGAAGCCAAGGGCTTTGGTGACGTGCTTAGGATTTTCTTGATGGACCTATGTCCCCAGTCTGGGGTGGGACGAAATCACATGGTTCCAGAAGCTTCTGCATCTGTCCTTGACTGGCACTTTTAAAAGCACTTGCTTTATACTCTTTCCTTGTATGATTGACTCTTTGGCTGTTGGAAGGTGTGTTTCTGTTTTTTTTTTTTAACTTTCTATGTTATTTCTTTGGACACTGGGGTGGTGGGGGTGGGCCATTCTGTGATCCTGCTTTATTCCACCATCTTTAAACAGAAGTCTAATCCATTTAAAACAAGTTTTAGTTCATTAAAAGTCTGCTTAGCTCCTGCCGCTTTCATGACTGTTATTCAAAATAAAGCACATCGGAAAAAAAGACACTGTATTCCCTACAGCCTGCGGGGTTGTGGGTGGGGGAAATAATTTAGTACTACAAAGAATTAAGGAGTTTCTCCTTCTCTTTTGATAGGCTGAAAGATGTCCTAGGTGAAGTGAGATTTCAACGGCTGATAGAAGGAAAGGCTGAGTGAGGCAGCCAAGGCTGTTCATCTGGAAGTTACAATGTCTCAATTTCTACTCCTAAGGAAATACCAATCGCACAGAGTGTTGGTGGGAATCCAACCAGATAATCCTTGTGAAAAGGTTGGGAGAACCTTAAAACACTCCATAAGAGTAAGGGGTGGTTACAGTTTGAATCAACAATGAAACGGGGCCTTTCTTGCCATTAGAAGAATTCACAAAGAGGCCTGGGTGAACCGGCGCCACGGGTGCTGGGTAGGAGATCACAGCTCTGGATGGGGTTGAACCAGCTGGCTCCGAAGGCCTCCCCCGCCCCCAGGAGCCCCATCTGTCACAGGGGCCGGGATCAAAGCTCCCACTGTGCCCACGCTTTCTGCTCTGCTCCGGGGAGGGAAGAAACAATGAGCCCAGCTTGGCCAGAAGACAGGGTTCGCATTGCTCTCTTCATTTGCAGGGGGCTCTCCCCAAGATTCCAGCCACCAGGCAGGACAAGCTACCCAGTTTGTGGGACTCAGTGCAAAATGAACATGTGGAGTCCCCGGTTCAAAAACGTAAAGATTTTCCAGATGGCAACAACAGAGCATTTAACCAAGCACAGGTCACACGTTTATGAAGTTGGCCCTGCCACCAGGACCACCAACGAGGAAGCCACTGAGGAATGTAAGGAGCCAGGCTCCTGGGGGGTCCTCCTTGTCCCCTCTCTGCCCCCCACCCAAGGCACTGTGGCGGAGCCAGGATTCAGATGCTGGCCATTGTCCTCAGAGCCTAGCCTCTTAGCCACTCGGATTTCCTCTTTTTCCAGGGGTTCTGCACAATGGCTCAGAGAGGGGAGCTGTGGCGGGACAACTGCTACAGGAATGGAGCTGGATCACCAGGCTGCAGCCTCTCCTCCTTCACTGTCCTTAGTAAAACCACACCAAACGCACCAAGGAGGCAGGCAAGGCTGCCGGGAGCGACAGGCAGAGACAACCATGCACCTCGTCCAGGTAAAGGGTGTCTTAGTTAGGGTTCCTTCTAAAGCCAAGCCTGAGATAAGGCTTTGGGTGCAGGTAGTTATTTGGGAGATGATTCCTGGAATGGGTCAGGGAGCAGAGGGCATAGAAAGAAAAAGGGATGACAAAAAAGCCAATATTGGGGGCCCTACTGAGGCCACCACTGTAGACAGAGGGATCACAGCTCTATGGGAGGCTGGGCAGTCACCCACCACCTCCTGTTCCCCTGTTGATGAGGGACTGCCCCTGCAGCTGTCAACTTCCCCAAACTTCAGGGCTGCCCCTGCAGTGAGTGGGAAAGGATCCCCCGGCGCTAATGAAGCCCCAAGGCCAAAAGCAGAAAGACTCAGGGCCTGTGCTTGAGGTGGGCCATGCCCAAAGTGGGTATGAGCCCAGCCATTCACCACAATGGCAGCTGAAGACAGCAGGCTAGGGCACTGCAGTGAGGGACACCCTGGACGTCTGGATAGGTGATACCAGATTCCCCTGGGAACTGGCCCTCCCACAGAGGATGGGGGCAGGGGTGGCAAGAAGATCTGTGTGGATGAAATGCCATTTGCATTGTTCTCCTGTGCATTTCTTTGTGTCCTCTCCCTTTCCTTGTTGACTGCAGTCATGTGATATTCCAGCTATCCGCTTAGCCTGTCCCCTCCCTGTCACACCGGGGAACCAGCACCAGAACCCTGGCGAGTGAGATAGTGGGGCATTGTTTCCGGAGTGTGTTTACCGAGTGGACTGGGAAGAGGGTGAAAGAGGGGAAAAAACGCATCTCTGTTACCCTTACAGCCGCGTGTTGACACCCCACAGATGGCATCACAGAGATTAGCCGTGGCCCTGCTGAAGGGCTCCGGGGGGGGGGGGGTTAATCCCCAGAGGCTTCATAGAGAAGGAGCCTCAAAGCCCAGTCAAGGATTCAGAGCAAACTTCGCTGCTGACACGAGAACCCCGGAGACCCCCACCGTCCCGCCCCCTCAGTCCCCTCCTCCTCACAGGCTCACTGGGGGCTCAGCCTGGCAGCTGGCTGGGGGCTGTCAGGGCTGCTGGCTCAGAGCCTCTTGCCAGGCCCTTCTTTCCCTCCCCAAGCCCTCTTCCCTTGGCCACATTTCCTCGAAACCACTTTCTAGGTCTTGGTTACCTCCCCGACTCTTCTGAGAAACTGGTTGCCAGATTGACCAGCCCAGAACCTCTAAGCCTGTGCACCAAGGAAAAAGTCCGGGACTGTTGTTCATCTGGGAGGGGAAGGACCCTGGCCTGGGAAGTAGGGACCTTGGGGCCATGTCTCAGCCCAGCGTCTCTCCAGCAGCCAGGTCACATTCCCTCTGTCCCCACGTCGGCAGCAGAGATCAAAGGGAACAGCACAGATGAGGGGAAATTTTGAACCAATGGAGTTTTATGGGAGTGGCACATAATGACCATTGTTTCTGCCCTTGCTCCTGGCATCGCGTTAGGGCTTCCTGGCACCCGCAGTGAACTACGTTATTTGGAACTTGTTCACTTGGCAAACTCCTCTTTGTCTGGAAGCTAAACTGAACGCTCCAACAGGCCAGTGGTGAGTTGTGCCGGGTCGTGGTGTGATGAAATGGGCATGCGATCTAGGACCTGAGCCAAGAATTCTCCCTCCATATCCAACTCCTAGGAGCTCCATGGCCTCAGGCAACCTCCTCGATTTCTTAGAGCCTTTGTGATTCACCTGATAAAAGGGCTCATTATGCCTGCCCTGTCTGCCTCCTGGGTCTCATGAGGGTCAAGCTAGATTAAAAGGGTAAACTAGATGCTCAAGTATTGTATAAATGTTGCGAAAACCTTTCTGACTTGATTCCACAGCACATGTCCACCCATCAGGCCTGGTGTGGACTTGGAGGCACAGATGAGATCCTGAAATGTTTCCTGAATCTTCTGAGAGAATCAGGGCACAAGAGAAAGACGCCAGGGATATGGGTAGTTGTCACCATTACGGTGGTGGTGGTGGTTGTTTGAAGATATTGCAGATCAGAGAGAGAAAGGAGGGAAGGGATGTACTTGGAGTTGCAGAAAAGGAAGGGAACATTAGTAAGAAGTCTCTGGAGGGATGGCAGGAGCCAGAAGGAAGGAGCAAGTCAGGGCCCACAGTGCAGAGCCTAGAAGGAGGTGTGTGAGACAGGCTGGGTCTGCAGGAGGGGGTGTAGGAGGCAATCAGGAGGGGGTGCAGGAGGGGTCTGCAGGGGGTGGTGCAGGAGTGGATGTATAGGGGGTGCAGGAGGGGGCACAGTCTGGGGTTGCAGGAGGGGCTGCAGGCGGGAGTGTAGGAAGGGGCACAGGAGGGCCAGGAGAAGATGAGGCAGCACATGTGGCAAGTGAAATTGGCTCCCCCACCTGCCATGCTGGCAGAACCCCAACTTTTCTCATGTGTCAGAAGGGCCGTCCCCCCACCCATGAACCATGGATGAACCGTGATTGGTTTAGAATCTTATTCTATACCAGTGATTGGCTTATTAGTGTGACCCAGTCCTGGCCAACAGAATCTGGGAGATAGTCTACTGGAAATCCTGGGAAAGAGTTTCATCTCCTTGATTTAAAAAGTAAGAGAGAAATGAGGGAGGCTCTTCCCTCCTCCCCATCAACATTCACCAGAGCCTGTGCCCACCCACCCGACATTAAGTATCTGAGCTGGACAACTGGCTCACGTTTCTAATCAGCTCCTCCACTGCCCACACCTTCCGTGACTGGTTGGTGTGAGAGGCTGGAAGGCCAGAGTGTGGGAGAGACACTAACCCAGGGCCTGGACATTGTTAAGCTGCTGAATCTAGGAATTCCCTCCAGGCTTCTTGATGTGTGAGATGGGAAACAGTTTAAGCCTCTTGTAACCTAGCATCCCACTGACGAGAACCCGGGATGAATAACATGGATAATACGTGCCACTGAAGGGATTGTTAGAGTTTGCATGGCACTTTTATATACACTTTATGCTATTTGATGGTCACAAAAGGCAAAAGGATAAAGGACCTTTTCCTCTTTTTAAAAATACATGAGGATTCTGAGCTGACTTCTTCAGACCTGATCAAATGCACAATGACTTCATGATAAGGAATTTTCCATAAAGGCAATTTCAGAATGCCATCGAGACTTTGAATAACTTACGTCGTAATCAGGATTTGCACTAACTCATTAGAAGCAGGACTGCCTACCTTTCCTTCTCGAGTTGTAAAATCCTTGTCAGGTAGAGTAAATATTCTGAAACTCACCCAGAACTTTTTGTTATTCTGGAGTGTGGGGTTATTAAGTGATTCCAAACCTACATAGTAAGACTGGAAAGTGAACACTTGAGCCAAATGCTCAGTTTTCTATTATGTTGCTTCACATGAATTTTGTATTTTTAAAAGTTTTTTTTGGCATTTTTTCCTTTTTTTTTTGTATTAAGTAATCAATATGGATTATCTTTCTGGTTTAAAAAATAAATCAGTATTGCCACTAAAAAAAAAAAATACATGAGGAAACTGAGGCCAGGGAGGGAAAATGACCCCCAAAGTCACACAGCTAACTGGCAGTAGGTCTGATAGCACAAGGCAGGGCTTCTGACTCTTGACCCAGTAGACTTTCCATTCCACCTGCGAGAGACGAAAATCAGAGCCAGTCACCAGGAGATGCAGATGCCTCCAGACACTAAAACGGAAGGTCAGATATCTCCTTATTCTCACCTCCGAGAAGAGTCCAGGGGAGAATAAAGGAGAATCTGATCATCAACTCTTGATCAGCCACTGGGTCAGGGAACTGAGCCCAGGGTGGAAACCGATAGTGCTGGTGTGGGGATGTGGACAAAGAAGGTGGCATGTTCCGCCACCACTCCCTTCCTTCCATTTTTTTCTTTCCATCAACAAACATGCACCAAGTGCTTCCCATGGACTAAGCACTGTGCTGGGCCTGCGACAGTGAACAGAGCGGACAAGGTCTCCTGGAGCTCATCCTCTAGTCAGGAGAAATAGAAGACAACTCAGTGAAGGACAGCTGGTCCTCCTTATTCTCAGTTCCACATTTGCAAGCTCACCTACTTGCAGGAACTTATTTGCAGCCCCAAGATCAATACCTCCAGCACTCCCAGGGTCCTCCGGGGACAGGGCAGAGCAATGAAAACTGAGTCGCCGGATGTGCATGTTTGGGTGGAACCCTCTTGTTTCAGCTCTCATACTGTAAGTACAAGGGTCCTTTGGGGGCCCACGTTTGTTTTTTTCATTCTTGTGCTTTCTGTTGGTGATTTCGTTGTTTAAACTGGTCCCAAGCACAGTGCTGAAGCTGACTGTCCAGTATTTGCAAGGGCAAGAAGGCTGTGAAATGCCCCACAGACAAAACGAGTGTTACGTAAGCTTCCCTCAGGCACCAGTGCTGTCAGCTGGGCATTCAGTGTTAATGAATCGACAGAATATTTTAAACAAGGTGTCCCTAAACAGAAACACACATAGAACATGGTTTGGTCTTGATGAAAATGCTGTGGCCAGAGGCTTGTAGGTCCTTGAACCTGTGTTTCCCCGATGGCTCAATATTTGCTAATTCATTGTTCATGGCAACTTTACAAAACATGAAGACTATCATTTTATTTATGATGAGTGCCAGGAGGAAGATCAAACAGGGAGTTGATGAGTATGTGAATGGGAAGGGGGTTGATCAAGGGAGACGTCTCCAGGAGGTGAGATCTGCAGATGAGAAGCAGGCAGCCAGCTCAGAGACCTGAGCCGAGCATCCCAGGGGCACCGGCCTTGGGTGGGAAAGCTGTGGGCAGGGCTGGGCAGGGCTGGGCAGACTGGTGCCTGTGCAGTGGGTGGGCCTATGAGAGGAGGCCAGAGGGAGGGCCCCCGAGGACCACACAAGCACTTAGCCTGAAGCCATTGGATGGTTTTAAGCATAGCAATGAAATTGATTTCTGGATTTTCAGAGCTGCCTGGCTGCTGTGTGAAGAATGGATCAAAGAGATCAAGATGGAAGCAGGCTCAGCTGGTGGGTGACTACAAGGTCCAGGCTTGAGATTAATATGGCCCCCACCACGGTTGTGACACTGGAGACAGATTTGGGGTATGTTTTGGAGAAAGAGTGAAACTGGATAGGCTGATGAATTGAATGTAGAAAGTGAAAAAGGAATTAAGATGACACCTATGTTTGGAGGCTGAAGCAAGTATAGGAATTGGGGTGCCAATTGCCCAGATGGGGATGACTGGGGCAGGAAGATGACAACATGTAAAGTTTTGAGTACCTACTGGCTATTAAACAGGACCTGTCACATGATTGGAAACACGAATCTGCAGCTCAGCAGTGTTGGAGAGGTAAATTCGGACATGAGGGGACTGGATGAGCTCACCCTGGGCTGGTAGGGGCTGGGAACTCCTGCAGGATCCAGACAGAAAGGGGTTGTGACAGGGAAAGCCATGGCCTGAGGACAGGGCCCATGGAAGTGAGGCTAAAGGCTGAGGGAGCTGAGGGTTTAGTTGGTGGTAGAGATAAAAGGCAGACCTGAAACATTCAGATGCTCCAGGCTTGGAGACGGGAGGCACCGCCTGCAGCCCCACTCTGTTGTAGCCAGCAGGACCAAGCTTCCTGGTGAGTAATCAGATCTAATGCCAGCCTGGCGCCCACAGCAGTGCCTTGCCCTCTCCCACCTGCTAGTAAGCACCTGAGCTGGATAATAGCTGGTTCACATTTCCAACCAGCTCATTTCCCTGATGTCAAAGATGTAGCTCTTGGGGGCTGGGCATTCAGTGGAGCGACCAAAGGCAAGACTGGCCTGGACAGGGGATTAGAGAACCTTGGGGTTTCCAGAGCCGGTCATCATCTTAGATAATAGTGGGGCAGTGGGAGGGAGCGGAGATGGAAGGAGGAGGAAGGACACACTGGCAGCGCGAGGCTCTGGTGACAGCTGTGTTGTGCCCGATAAATAAATCAGGAAGGGGTGATCCCGTGGCCTGAGGCAGTGTGGTGAGGCAGTTCACGCACAGGCTCTGAAACCTGACCCCTTGCCATTCAGATTTTAGCTCTACCCTCACTCCCTGCCTGGATCAGTCTCTCCATCTGCAGAAGAGCCCCGAGCACAGTGTCCTCATTGTTGGTAAGAACTCCGTTTAACTTCCAGCACTGAACTCAGTGATGATTTCCAAGCTGCAGGTCACTCCTGCACGGATGACAGAGAGGTGGCTGTGGCTGGATTAAGGCTGTGGAGGGGGCAACAATATAACAAACAGATCTGGGCAGCGCTCAGAACCGGGCAAAAGAACTCTGAGTTCAGTAGGATTCTGTGCAATCACTGCTTATTGTAATGATATTCTCGACCCCATATGCTGCGTATGTTTCACACTTTTCATCTTATGTATTTGTCTCCCACAGCTGCTGTGACAAATTACCACCAACCGAATGGCTTAAAACAACAGACATTGATTCTCTCACAGTTCAGGAGGCCTGAAATCTGAAAATCAAGATGTCTTCCGGGTTGGTTCCTTCTGAGGGCCTTGAGGAAGACTACATCCCATTGCTCTCTCTTGGCTCCTAGTGGCTTCCCTTGGTGCTGGGCATCCTTTGGCTTGTAGATGTGCCTCTTCAGTCTCTGCTTCCACCTTCACATGGCCTTTTCCTCTGTGTCTCTCTATGCCCTCTCCTCTCCTCAAGGACACCGGACTGGATTTAGCGCCCACCCTAAATGCAGGATCGTTTCATCTCAAGATCCTTAATCAATTATATCTGCAAATACTGGTTTTTCACAAAAGTTTTATAATTTTAATTTTTTTGAGGGGGAGGTAATTAAGTTTATTTATTAATTTTTTAAAAAATGGAGATACTAGGGGCTAAACCCTGGACTTTGTGCTTACTAAGCATGCGTTCTACCACTAAGCTATGCCCTACCCCCCTTGCAAGTACTCTTTTGAAATAAAATCACATTCTGAGGCTCTCTGTAAACATGGATTTTGAGGAAACAATATTCAGTCCAATACAACTGGCCCTCACAAGCTTCCTTGGAGCAAGAGGGACAGGTACGATTGTTCCCTTTTTATGAATTGGGAACACGGTCTAGAGAGAAGGGACCCAGCCTATGGTCATGTAACTAGTGGGTAGGAATAGATCCCAGATTTAAATTCCTGCCCCAGTGCTCTTTCCCCACCCAAGTTTTATTCTCTTTAGATAAGCGCCTTGTGTGTATATGTGTGAGAGACAGACAGTGAGGGCAAGAAGGAGCTTTTGTCTTGTCCGTCCAGCTTTCCTCCTCCATCTGGCAAATTGACTTTGGCCTTTTCTTATCATGTGATTCCATGGAGACAATCACTCGGCAGGACACGCCACCCCACCCCCAGCACAGGGGTTCACCGGGGGCCCAACCTGACCCAACCTGAACACCACAGCACCACCGCTGACTGCCCTTGACTGACTGATCCAGAGATGGACGTGTGATCCAAACCGAGCAAAACAGAGCCTCTTCTTAGCTACTTAGATCCTCAAGGCCTGAGAGCACAAGTCTCATTTTATTCTACTGGTTAAGCTGGGAAAGGAAGCCTGGAGCTGCTGGTGGCCACGAGGGACGATCCAGACACAAAGTGTGCAGATGAGACAGGATGGAAGGGGGCAGGGCACAGCCATTCAAGGAATGCTACAGCAATTAACATCAAAATGGTGAAAGATTCAACCCCCAGTAGGCCTTGAGGCTCAAGATGCTGAGAGATTTAACTTCTGACAGATCTTGAGCTTCATTATATGCTCATTGTAATACATTAACATGGTGAATAACACGCTCACAGGCACCATGGCAGTCCCAAGGCTAGCCACAAAAGGTCAAAGAGTGGGAAATGGGCAACTTCCTGGGAATCCCAGCCCCTTCCCCTTAGACTGGTCCTTCCACTTATTAGCATATGAAGCCACCAAGCCCATAAAAACCAGCAGCAGGGCGCCTCGTGTCTAGCCCTCTCTCTCCCTCTTCAGAGACGGCCCGCATTCTGTCCATGGAATGTGTACCTACGTTTAATCTGAGCACCCAACCCCGACACCTTGTGGCCTTTCTCTTGCCTTTCAATGTATCTCTCTGAATAAATCTACCTTCACTCAACTGTGGCTCGCTCTTGAATTCTTTGCTGCGCAAATCCAAGGACCCACGTTTGGCGGGACATGTCCCAGGGGCTCAACCGAAGCCTGGGACACAGTCCTTCTCATACCCCAGATCCGTTTTCCTGCATCACAGAGGGAGACCCGGTGACACTGGGGGGCCTTGTCGCAGCTGTCCCCATGGCTTGGTGGGTGGAGCCAATGTATTGTCCCTCTTACCTAAATAGGTTCACACTTGTTTTCTGTCACTGGCAACCACAACAGTCTGAATTATCATCTTGGCACAAAAACAGATGTCAGCTCACTTGGGCAATAAGAAGTTCAGTAAACAAATTTAGAAGTCATATTTGGTTTTCAATTTAATGGCCAACAGCCAGCAAGGGACTGAATCCTGCCGCCACCCATGTGAGGGAGATCAAACATGGCTCAGGTCCCAGCTGAAACCTGATTACAGCTGGGTGCTGATTACAGCTGGATGAGACTTCCTGAAACAGAGGGCCAAGCCCAGCTGGACCCAGATTCCTGACACACAGACACTCTGAGATAACGCATGTGTGATATTTTAAGCCACTAATGGTTGGGGTGATTTGTTACAAAGCATTTCCTGTACACACACACACTCAATGCAGATTTCAGTTCCATATCATGCATGGCAAGACAAGATAGAGTGTTCTGTCAACTGAAGAAAAACACACACCTGAAAGTTGTGTGGTTAAGTTTTATTCAGTAATCTTCCTGAGACTATAGCCTCTCAGATAGCTCTGATGAACTGCTTCCAAGAGGTAAGGGAGGAGCCAGGATTTATAGGAGTTTTTTTGCTAGAAAAAAAAAAAACATAGTCAAACATCAAAAAATTACTGCTGATGGGAAGGTGCAAAAATCTGAGGTCATTGAAATTATTCCTTTGATATGCATCTTAACTATCTAGGGCCAGTAGCCAAAGCACAGAATACTTCCTGTTTTTCTCCAACCTGAATTCCCCTCGGGTACAGCCTCGGTGGGTGGCTGAGGTGGTGACTAAGGCTTGATCCTTGTAGAACCTTTTTTTTTTAAAAAACACGTGTCAAGATGGCAGCTTTAATCATGTGGGCCAAGGCCCCTCAGGCAACATTCTTTGTTTACCGGAATGGCAGGCAACCCTCCCAGTCCACAGTTCTAGAAAGAGAGAAAGCAAAAAGAAGAGCTAGACGGGTAGAGAAAAAGGATGTGGGCATTGGAAGTGGGTGAGGAAAACACCGTTGTTTCAGACAGCTTCACTAAGGCCTTTGAACATTTTCTTTTTTCAGTTATGGGTATGTTTATATTTGCCTATCTTAGTGGTAGGAAGTGAAGTTCATTTATCCATTTGTCTTCTCATTGATCAACAAACATTTACCCAGTGTCTATAGTATGTTGGACCATGGGTGCAGCTAGGGTACGAAATGAAAACCAGGCGCAGGCTCCTGAGGAATCCACAGAGTCTGTGCCCACAGAGCATATGGTCAGAGCCAGATGGAACACAGTTACGATGCAGGGAATGACTGCTGTGCCCGGGTTGTGTACGATGGAAGCAGAGAGAACCAGGTCTAACCTGGCCTGGGCTGGGGCCCAGAAACCTCCCTGGAAGAGTGGATGTCTTGATTTAAGTTAGCAGAGCCCTTGCAAGGACAGACCTGGGCCTGAACTAAAGCAGTGCCATAGAATGAAAAGGAATAACTAATGGGGAAGGGGGTCCAGAGAGAACTTGGACCCAAGAGTCCCTCACATTTCTAGCTCATGCACCTGGCAAGATGAGGATGCCATTAACTGAAATAAGGAAGAAAAGAACAGTTTTATGGTCAAAAGGATTTTTTTCCCCAAATATTAGAATTTGACGTATAAAGTAACTGATATAACATTTTCCAAAGATTCTCCTTAGCTTTTAGGATAACATTTAAACTCTGTTGTTCAGTACATATGGCTCTCCAAATTCTTTTTTCTCCAGGTTTATTTCTTGCCACACATCAAAGTTCACCCTTAGATCCAGTTTTATAAAATTACTAGTAATTCCCACATTCCATGGCTGTTGTATAGTTTTGCATATGTGATTCTTTATGCCTAGATAATTGTCGATTGTGAACATCTGTTGTTTTTGTGTTCTCAGTATTCCTTCCTTTGGCTTCTCGCCCCTATCTTAATCCGTGTGGTCCTGATGGAGCTGCCTATCACAGCATTTTGCTCCCTGGCCCCAGGGACGGACAGGAGACCCAGGCCTCATCAAGCACAGTATCTACCCCTCAGTGATTGGTCCAGGACTGGCACATGACCCTATCTGGGCCAATCAGAGCCGTTCTCTGGACTTTTATATATGGGTGTTGGGGATGGTTCTCTTTTTCCTGTGGGGCCAACAAACTGAAGTGATGTAAGCCTGGAACTTCCTGCAGCCATGCTCCTTCTGCCCCCTGAAACATAGAGGAAGCTTAACTGGTTAGGAGAGGATGAGTCCAACACAGAGGGAGAAACAACAGAGATGAGTGCAAGAAGAGCAGATCTGAAAGCTTTGTGAGGGTCTGAGGCCACTTCACCCAGTCATCCCAGTTATGTAGTTCCCTGGTTTGCTTAAATTAGTCCTGTCACTTAAACCTGTAAGAGTCCTGTAGCCAAAATTCCAATTTCTTCTATCCACTTCATACACATCAGTTCCAACCTAATTCTTCCAGAAAGCCTTCTCTGACCAATTGCTCCTCCCCTCCCAGTCTGACGCATTTCCCTTGGGTTCTCATAACATTCTGGGCAGATTTCAGTGACATCCCTTCATAATTAGATCCATTAAGGGCTGGTTGACATCTCTGTTTACCATCAAATCATAAGCTCCATGAGCCTCATTGTACTCACTTTATAGCTCAACGTCTGGCACAGAGAAGGTATTTAAAAAGCTTTTGATGAATGAATACCAAGTTCAGCTGAATGAATAACAAGGTTCTGCCTATGGAACCTTCAGGTGCCCGGGGGCATTGTGGGTATACAAATCATGGAGGGGTGGGTCTCTGCATCCATGGGCCAGGTGGACACCAGTGGACTGTGGGCAGCAGAGGATATAGCGCCCTAAGTCTCTTGCCAGTGGCTGGTCCCAGAAGGGAAGGAGAGTAGTAGGATGGTGACTGGAGGGGCAAAGGGAGGGTTATTTTAGGATTCCAAAGTCCCAGGTGTGTTTATCTGTTGTGGGTATGGAGCCACTGGGGAGAGAAGGGTGAGATTCAGGAGAAACAAGACATGGGACAAGGGGAGGGGGTGGGGCTGGAGCACCGGTGGAAGAACACGAAACAAGCATGTTTGATGGCAGAGACGGGCAGGGAATAGGGTGTCCATGCCCGAGTGACCTCAGTCAGCAGCCCCACAGGCCAGTGAGTGGGGGCTGGGTGAAACAGAGCCTCTGTCTTTTCCCTAAGGTTCCCAGAGCCTTCAGCTTCCTTTTCCCTCATCACCCTCCACCCTCCAGCAAGCTTAAAGCTACTGCTGAGCTTCAGCAGCCATATCATGTCACTGGCCTCCCGCTGGGTCGAGACCCCCACCCCCCCACCGAGTGCTGGCCAGAGTTCAGGGTAAACCTCGCATTGTCTCCCGTGTTGTTGCTACCCGAACTAGGAGATCAGGTTCCCCCAGCAGAGTGTTCACCGACTTTGTCCCGGACCATGTGATCCTGTCAAGCGAGGAGTAAGGATGTAAATTATTGAGGAAACCTCAGGTTCTCAACAACTCCCTGGCGACTCAGATATGCCAGGAAACCTGAGCGGACCAGCCCGCGGGGCGCTGCAGCTGGGACTGAACCACATCACGTCCCAGGCCTGCCTGCCCCTGAGCCTGCAGTGATGGAGACCCCAAGTCTGGTGGCTCACCGGGGCCTCGACAGCCGGGATTTCTCCAGATCTGTAGGGGAGAGAGCACAACAGGAAACTAATGAACTGAAGTGGGTTTGGAGGACCATGGAGCAGGAGGGGGCAAGTGAGCCTGCAACGAGAGGGGGTCAGGAGAGTCTCGGGGGAACCAGCCAGATCCAGAGGGATAAAGGCAGAAGCGTTGTTGAGAGTGCTTTCAAATCCTTTCTTTTAATCTTCTGCTCAATACACATTCATCTGCTGTCCTCTTTAGGAAAAGAAGGGCAGGGGAGAGGACAGCCTCTCATTTCTTCGGGATGATTTGGGTTAGTGTTTCCTCACGTATGTTCCTAAGAACAATAAATAGTTGAGAGAGCCTGAGATCAAATAGTTACTGAGATCAAACGCATTCAGAAAATATGCGTAAACAAAGCAAACAGTTTTCTTTTTTTCATTTTTTTATTGAACAGTAGATGACTTACAATGTTAGTCTCAGGTTACAGCAAAGTGATTCAGTTATACATACACATGCATGTAAATTTTCTTTTCAGATTCTTTTCTATTATATGTTATTATAAGAAATTGAATATAGTTCCCTGTGCTATAGAGTAGGTCCTTGTTGTCTATCTATTTGATTTATAGTAATGTGTGTCTGTTAATCCCCAACCCCTAATTTATCCTTCCCCACTTGTTTTCTACATCCGTGAGTCTGTTTTGGGGCAAACAGATTTCTTTACGACAATATTTTTATCAGAGCCTTTGAAGTCTTAATATGCTCTGTGAATCTCCGTGAGTGGAATATAGCCAACAATATCTCCCAAAGTTATTTGAACTGTAAATCCCGTATGTTTGCACGGAACTGGTAAGCTTGATTAAAACCTTCCTGGGGAAACCCGAGATTGGGGACAGGAGATCTAAGGAGTCACTGTGACAATGGTAAAAGGCAGAAAGGATTCATAAACTCATGGGCAGACAGTGTGGCAAGGAGATGCACCGTCTAACTCATCCTATCCAGGAGGACTTCCTGGAGGATGTGAGACCTCAGGAACAATTGAGGGAAAGAAGGACCATTTGATGGGACTGAATCTTAATGTGTATCACGTGAAAGCAAACATGTTACTAGGGGAGCATGACCATGCAGTAAAATGCGATGGACTCAAGTTTCTGTTGGAATGTGCTTTGAAGAAAGGATAAGGAGGAAGGAAGAAGCCCAGGAAGCACCCAGCCTGGTAAAAGCAGGCATAGCACCTGCCTGCTGGGAGCACCTGGCCTGATGGAGGGAAATACGGAATGATGGCTTCCGAGATCCTGGACATGAGGCAGCTAAAGTCAATGATGCCCAAGAGATGCGAAGCAAACCAAGCAAGCTCTACAATTGCCCATTTACTGCCTTGAGAGAATTTCTAAGCCATGGTGGAGGGAAGAGAAACTGAAGCAGAGCCCAGCAGATTTTGTGAGTGAAAAGAAGGAGCTGGGATTCCGGGGGAGACCCAGGATGCTACAGTACACACAAGAGAATCCCCAAGAGGTGACAGCTATGTGGAGAAAGAGCCCTGGAAATCTTTAAGTTCTCAGCAGAGCACTGATGAGCAGACATATGTGGGACAACTACCCACAGCTGGAGAAAGAACCACCCAAAAGGATGAAGAATACCCAGCGCTCACACAGGGCTGGCAATACTCCTATTCCTACCAGTCAGACTGGAAACATTCACAGGTTATGGGGAAATGACTCAGAAGGAGCTTCTTCAGTAGTGGCGAGTAATTAGCCCTAGACTAAATACTGCTTTCATCTCACCTAACAAGCCTTAAAGGCCTGAAAGGATAAAACTGCTGAATCCTGGAACAAGTTCAAGAATATTTATACGAATACGAAAATATCTAGCACCTGATGAAGTAACATTCCCAATATCTGGCATCCAGTGAAAAAATGACCAGGCATGCAAAGAAACAAGAAAATGCAGCCCATAATAAGGAGAAAAAAGAATCATTGAGACTGACCCAGAACCTACAACCAGGGTGATCAACTTTCCTAGTTTGCCTGGAACTATCCTCGTTTTAGCACTGCAGGCGGTCAGTCCTAGGAAACCCCTCAGTCTCCAGAAAAGTGGGACAGTTTGTCACCCTACCTGCAGCTAACATCACACTCAGTAGTGAAAGACTGAATACCTTCCCCCTAAGATCAGGTGCACATCAGAATGTCCAATTTAACCACTTTAACCACTTTAACCAACATTGTATTGAAGATTCCAGCCAATTCAAAAGGTAAGGGAAAGAAATCTGTATCAGAAAGGAAGAAGTAGAATTGTGTTTATTCTCAGATGATACAATCATCTATGAAGAAGATCTGCTTGACTCTACAAAAAAGCCACTAGAAAAAGTGAGTCTAGTAAGATTGCAAGATACAGGTCAACATCCACAAATTGATTGGATTTCTACATGCTAGCAATGAACAATCAGAATGGAAATTGAAATAACAATACCCTTTTCAATAGCATCACGAAATATGAAACGGGGGTAAACGTGGCAATCAATGAGAAAGATCTGTATGTTGAAAACTACAGAACACTGCTGAGATAAATTAAAGATTTAAATAAATGGAGAGATATACTTTGGTTATAGTTTGGAAGACTCAATATTGTTAAGATGTTGATTCTCCCCAATAGATTCAACACAATCTTCCCAAAATCCCAATAGTCTTTTCTTATAGAAATTGACCATCTGATTCTAAAATGTATATGGAAATACAAAAGACCTAAAATAGCCAAAATGACTTTGAAAAAGTACGAAGTTGGAGGACTAACACTACTTGATTGCAAGACTCATTACAAAGCTGTAGTAACCAAACAGATCCACACACAGATCCATGTAGTGAATTGATTTGTGTCCCTCCTCCCTACAAATCATGTCTACGTGGAACTTGTGAATGTGATCTTATTTGGAAAAAGTGTCTGTGCAGATGTAATTCAGTTAAAGATCTTAAAATGAAATCATCCTGGATTAAGGATAGGCCCTAAATCCAATGACAGGTATCTTTATAAGAAGAGGGGAAGACACAGAGATACCTGGGGAGGCCAGGTAAAGACAGACATAGAGATTGGAGTTACGCTGCCACAAACCAAGTAATGTCTGGAGCCACCAGAAGCTGGAAGAGGAAAGAAGGGATTCTCACCTAGAGCTTTCAGAGCAAATGCTGCTTGCCAGCACCTCAGTTTCATACTTCCAGCCACCAGAACTGTGAGAGAATACAGTTCTGTTGTTTTAGGCCACCAAGTTTGTGGTGCTTCGTTAGGCAGTCCTAGGAAAAAAAATACAATACAGAACTGATTTTCTGCAAAAGGCAATTCAGTGGAGCAAAAATAGTCTTTTCAACAAATGGTGCTGGGACAGTTGGATATACATAAGCAAATAAGAAAATTTGGATTAAAAACTTTTAGCATGTATACAAATTAACTCAAAATGGACCATAAACCTAAATGAAAAATGAAATCTATAAAATATGTGGAAGAATAAATAAGAAAATGCCTTTGTGACCTTCTATTAAGCAAAGATTTCTTAGACGTGACACCAAACTGTGATCCATAAAATTAAAAATGGATAAACTAGACTTCTTAAAATCAAAATCTTGTGCTCTTCATAGGACACTGCTAAGGGAATGAAAAGATAAGTCACAGGCGACAGTGCATGTATCTGATGAAAGACTCATGTTTCCATTATATTTTTTTAAAACCCTCAAAATTCAATAATAAACAAGCCAATGGTAGAGATAGACAAAGATTCAAATAGACACTGCACCGAAGAAGATATACAGATGGCAAATGAGCATGAGAAAAGATGCTCAAAATCATTAGTTAGGGAAATGCAAATCAAAACCACAATGTAGAACTACACACTTATTAGAATGTCTGCAGTTAAAGACCTTCAGGACCAAATGCTGGCAAGAACACAGAGCAACTGGAATTCTCATGCACTGCTGGTGGGAACGTAAAATGGTACAACCATTCTGGAAGACAGTGAGATAGTTTCTTAAATAACCATGTACCTATTATATGATCCAACTATTCTACTCCTAGGCATTTACCCAAAAGAAATGGAAGCATGTGTCCACAACAAAGACCTGTACGCAAATGCCCTTCAGCAGTTAGACGGACGAATTGTGGTATGTATACAATGGATTACTACCCAGCTACAAACAGGAACAAGCCAGTGATAAACACAACAATGAATGAGTTGCAAAGTAATTAAGCTTGTGGGTTTGTCACCAGTTGTGGGTTCTGGCCAGCAGAAATCCCACTGAGACGGAATGAATTACTCAAGACTCTGGGGAAAAGTCAAGAGAGCAAGAGGAAGTCGGGAGCCAACTCCACGAGCCTCTCAAATCTCTCATATTTATTGAGTACAGTTGAAGCAGGAATTTAGGGAAGGACAGAGTGGAATCACAATGCGTACAAAGGCTTTGTTTATTGTTGGTGTTTGGCTCAAGGTTAGAAGACCGTTTTTGGTGAATCATAATCATGTTGAGCCTTTCAGCTTATCAGGGCGGAACGTATGAGAATCAGCTGCTTGACAAGATTTTCCTGGACTCAGGCGGCTGTGCCTGCCTTAGGTTGCCCCCTCACGGGGTCTTACCCGTCACTGGCTAACCAGCCTTCTCACCTCTGAGTCTGCAGCTTTCTATGAGTTGTTTGCCATTCCAGCCCAAGGCTGTTTTGGGGATAGAAGACTAACTTCAGGCACGCCCAGCATTTATAGCCGGGGCCTGGGTTATTGCTAAAACCTCAAGGCAGGTACTAAGCACATCTTCTTTAAGGAGACAAGTGGCTGGGATCTGTTACAATTTGTTAACCCAATCATGGGCTCCCACAAAGCTGAGGGAAAAGACTGTGGACCCCCCAAAAAGAAATGAATCTATAGTGACAAAATGCAGGTCAACGGTTGCCTCCGTGAGGGGTTAGTGGGGTGCAGAGGGGAAGGAGGGAGTTTGGGGAGAGGGTGGATATGTTCATTACCTTGTGGTGACAGTTTCATACATCAGACTTATCAAAGTGCACAGTTTAAATAGGTACAGTTTATTGTATGTCAGTTAAACCTTAAACAGGTATAAAACAAGAAAGAGTGCTCCCAGCCTTAGTGCTGCAGCCAGCACGGGCGGGGAGAGGCCCTGAAGGTCCCAGGCAGCCGTCCACACACACACCCTAGACGAGGCCAGGCCAGCAGGCGGTGGTCCCCACTCCTCAGCCCCTCCCTCGGGAGACCACTGTGCTTGCCTGTGGCCGGCCTGAAGGCAAAGTTAAGGGAAATGAGGTCATTAGAGTGCTCAGAGCAAGAGCCCAAGAGAGTTAATACAAATGTCAGAAAACATTTGGTCTGACAGATGCTGTAAAACCCCTCGGAGTAATCTGCTTTCTCCGCTTCATTAGTCTTTGCTGCCCGTCTGCAGCTGGATCTTTCCACAGCACTGGGGGCTTTGCTCAGTCACCGTCCTGCAGTCTTGGAGGGGGAATTGTGGTTGGGGGGAGACCAGGACCCTGACCTCACTGTGGTAGCACCCCAGTATAATTGGGGGCTACACTTCCCAGATTCACAAAGGTGTGATTCTTTTTCCTTTTGAATGCAATTGTTTTTTAAATACAATTACATTTTATATTTTCATAAAGCTTTTTAAATGAATACACTGTTAAAATTTGCTGTGAGAATCTACTCAGCTGGAAGGTGAGATGGTTTGCAACCACATCCCCGGAAAACCCTGTCGAAGGACTTGGGCGTCATTTACCCTGTTAAGAAATTCAGAAAAGTCTCCTGCACTCGACCTAACTGGCTTATGCCAAAACTGAACTCAGCTCACCCTTTTGCTGGGTAAAAGGTTCGGAAACTCCAGCCTGCTGTGTATACATGATCACAAATGTAAAATGATTATAGAGTCTATGTAATTGGAAGGCAGTAACAGCTTTGCTGGGGCCCAGGTGTTCAGGCCAACAAGTTTGGAGGAATTCCTCCGTCTTGTGGGGCAGATTCCCAAAATCCCAGAACAGACTCCCCTCCCTCCACACCTGTACCACGTCTTTCTGTCATCTCTGTCCCCTTTCTCTGAAAAGTCAATCTACTAATCTGTCTCCTTCTTGCCCTGCTCAACATAAAACATTAATAATGATAATAGCCGGGGTGGCAGGGGAGGGTGTAGCTCAGGGGTAGAGCGCGTGCCTAGCATGCACAAGGTCCTGGGTTCAACCCCCAGTACTTCCTCTAAAAATAAAATAAAATAAAAAATTAAAAAATACAGAAAGAAACCTAATTACCTCCCCCAAAATAACAAATTAAACATAATAATGATAATAGCTGACACAAGGGCACTCAGACATGATGTGACATTTGTATGTATTGCCCAGCAGACCCTTACAACAGCCCTATCAGCTGGATAGCACAATGATTCCTATTCTATGAATGAGGAAATGGAGGCAAAAAGAGGTGAGGGGAGAGTACAGAGTTTTCAGCTTTGGGTTTTTGGGGGTTTTTTAGTTTTAAAATTTTACATTTTGGTAAGTTACACATAACATAAAATTTATCATCTTATTTGCTGTACACCTCAAACTAAGAACACAAAATTGTAAATAAAAAAAGAATATCCTTCAATAAAAAAAGAATTTCAGCCATTTCTTCAAGTGTACAGTTCAATACCGTTAAATAATTTGCATTGCTGTGCATTCATCTCCAAAACCCTTCTCTTGCAAAACGAAAACTCCTATCTATTAAACAGCTCCCCAGTTGTCCCTCTGCCCAGCTCCTGGCCCCCACCCTTCCACTTCCTACTTCTGTGGGTCTGACCACGCTAGGTTCCCCACATAAAGTGGATTCATACAGTGCTTGTCCTTTTGTGACTGGTTTGCTTCACTTGACGTAATGTCTGCAAGTTTCATCCACGTTGCAGCACATGACAGAATTTCCCAGAGTTCCAGTTTTTCAAGAAGGAAAGAATTTTGGAGAATGAGTGGTGCTGATTTGCAGAACAATGTGAATGTACTTAATGCCACTGAACTGTACGCCTAAAAATGGTTAAAATGGTAAATTCTAAGTTACGTGTATTTTACCACAATTAAAACAATGACAACAAAAGCAGGGAGGAGGTGTGCCCAAGGGCACACAGTCGGTGGCAGACCCATGCCCAGGCGAGCGGTCGCTGGTGTCCAGATCTTCAGCATTGTGCCCAACTGCCACTCAAACAGAAGTCACCCACATAAAGCCTGAAGCCCAAAGTCCTTCCAGGACATCACACGGATATGTGCACGTTTGTAGATTCTGGTTTGGGGTTGATTGCCGGCAGGAATGGGCAGTCCACACAGGGCTCTCAGATCTGTGCGGAGGGACGTTGTGTGAGGGTGTGTGTGCCAAGGAGGAGTTGGGGTGGGGCCAACAGCAGGAGAGTCACTCACCTCCCTTATCTCTGTGGGGGGGGGGTCCCAGAGGATCAAAGGAGCAAAGGAGCTAGAGGAGGGGCATCTCTCCCCAAGGGGCATCGGGCCCTATTCTGTGAGCAAGGACTAGGGGAAGAGGGTCGCAGGGAAGGAGGAGGGAGAAAAGGACAGAAGCTAAGGGGCCACAGAGACCAACTCGCTCACACCCCTAGTCCTTCTCATGTGTCTTAAACATGACTGTGTCCTGACTTGGGGATCACTTTTTTCCCATAAACACATTTCATTCCCCATTGAGATAAGAAGTAGACTACCACTAAAAAAAGTCAGTCTTTTTCATCCACAGCTTTAAGTGGTTTTTCAATAATCCAGATGACAAAAAGACATACAAATGACGTAATAAAAATCAGAATCATTGGAGAATATACAAATCTGTACGTAAGGTCCACAGGAATTTATGACCTATTTTTCTCTCTCTGATTTGTCTATGGCCTGGGATATCTTTTTGGTTGTTGTTTGTAGGAGAAATATACCACTACTTAACCTCTACTGTAAGGTTGGCAGCCCTGAGAACTCCTTTTTAAATGTAGCATGTTATGGATGTATTCCTGCTTCCAAAGGAAAAAGGACCTGCTCGGCATGTCTTTTGCAGGGGTGTTAGCATTCTCACCCATTTTGTGAGCCCCAGTGGGGAAGCCAGGCAGCACCACAGGGAATGTGCCGGAGGCTTGCTGGTGCAGGGCAGGGGTCGGGATGGGATTGGGAAAGGGGAAGCCCACTGCAGAGGGAAACCTAAGTCGAGAGCAGACCAGAAAGGTGCCACCTGTGCAAACAGGTGAGGCCACCACGTCCCAGTCTTTCCAGGGCCTCATCCTAGCAAGCAAGGGCTCCAAACTGGGCTGTGGCTCCTCCTCTGGAATGGGATGACCCTGATATGTTGGCCCAGGGACTGGATTACCTCCCAGGGAATCCTTGGAAAGAGCTGAAGAAAAGCCCCATTGTGCCTCCATCCTCTGACACGATGTGGGAGCCCCGCCTCAGCTCCACAGAGAAGGCTGGTAGGTCTCTGCCCAGGTGCCCCATGCAGCCAGCCCTGGGAGTCTTAATGCCACAGGGGCCCCTCCAGCCTTACCCAGTCAAACCTTCCTGGGAGAGGAATGGGGTGGGGCAGAAAAATGCACATTCTGGGAATTAGCTCAGAGTGTGCACACATCTCCCTTGGATTTCCTAACTGCCTGGGGCACTGTCCCCAGCAGTGGCAGAGCTGGTTCCAGCACAGAGCTTTACTCCAGCTCTGAACAACCTCCTACTACTGGGTAGACAAACAGAGGTGCTTTAAGGGAGCTAATCAAGAAGTCAAAGGGGCAACAAGAACACCAAGACTGTGCTCCCGCCCTTCCTGGTGCCTGGCTCCTCCAGGGAAATCTCTCTCCCTCCCTTTCCACACACACCTGTTTATCGCCTCGCCCTCCCACACCCATCTTTGCCCCAGTGCCCACAGCCTGCCTCCTTCAGATCCTGCGTGAGGCACTGATTTTTTACCGTCTGGTGTTGTGATGACGATGTGCGTGTGTAACCTTATCTGAGGCCACACTTCTTGGAGCAAGTTGGGGCCAGATTCCTGACAACTCCTGGCCTATAAACCCTCAGGGCCACAAGCCCTTGCGCCAGGCGGCCTCACCAGTTCTGCTGGTGAGCCCTGAGCCAGCTAGGCAGCCAGTTCATGAGAAGCCTCGCGTCAGCTGAGGTTTTTGACAACCTCCTGATGCTCCAAGCCTAGGTTAGGTAGGCCTGCTCTTCATAAGCAGACAGGAGCATAAAAATTGTAATAAAAGAGTAACTAACTAAGGTTTACTGCACTTGTACTGGGTCCCGGGCACCTATATGCATTATCTAATGCCCTCTTTATAACTTTAGAAGTCGGTACTAAAAGTTAGGTGCTATTTTCATGCCCTTATTAAAGATAAAAGAACCAAACCTCAAACACCATTTGTCCCGAAAGCCATGCTTGTACCTGATAGCAGTGTTTCTCGACTTCCAGGAGCATCAGCAACTCCTGGGGTCCCCAGCCCAGAGGTCCTGACTCAGTGGGTCTGGTGCAGAGCCTGAATTTGCATTTCTCAAAAGCTCATGGGCAGCACTGCTGGTCCCGGAAGCTGCACTGCCCTGCACCACACTTAGGTCCCGCAGCGGCCAGCAGAGAATCCCCTGAGTCTCTCACAGCTCTCTCATGTTGTTGCTTCATGGTCTTTACCCAGAAATCCAGGCAC
The DNA here is from genome assembly GCF_048564905.1 of Vicugna pacos. NCBI lineage: Eukaryota > Metazoa > Chordata > Mammalia > Artiodactyla > Camelidae > Vicugna > Vicugna pacos. The sequence goes on along the minus strand of NC_133009.1, from coordinate 12,563,543 downwards.
TACAGGTGTTGGACCTCTCTGCCACCTCGGCTAGAGAGCCCCTCTCCCAGAAACAGGGCTGCAGAGGGGGCAGACACACACCAACATCCCTGCCTGTGCCCAAGACAACCGGTCACACTTCGCAGCGCGATGAGGCTACTCAGCTATAACCGAGCCGTCCTTGCCCTTAGCTGGTGGAAAAGCAGATGGGGGCCAGGGTCAGGGTCAGGGTTAACTGGGACCTCGAGCCCACCAGCTAATCGCTGTTTCTGCCATCTCAGCACTTACCACTGATTTCTGCATTGTTTGACTAATACTCCGACTGTAATGAAAGTGCCATGAGGACAGGCCTCTCGTCAGTCTGTTTCCCACTGTGCACCCAGCATCTAGGACAGTGGCTGGCACACAGGAGGTGAGCAAGAAAGACATGTCGAACAAACAAACAAATGGACAATGGACGAACAAATGAAGATGTGAACAACCAAATGCAGAGAGTCACGGACAGGCCTGGGAGAGGGATGCGCATGACTGGTTGAGAAGCTGGAATATTAATTTGAATAGAGAAACCAGAAGAATGTTCTGGGACACTCAGCTTCCCCACCTTCCTTCTCGAAAGAGGTCACCTTTTCACAGGTGGGAAAGGTGGGGCCTGGTGGCTTGCACACACAGTAATCTGGACAGAGGTGCATCAGTCTGCTAGTTGCCGTTACGAATATCACACACTGGATGGCTTAAACACCAGAAATGTACCGGCCCCCAGCTCCAGAGGCCGGAAGTCTGACACCCAGGTGGTTCCTCCCGACGGCTGTGAGGAGTCTGTTCCAGCCTCTCTCCTGGCCTCTGGTGGTTTGCAGGCATCTCAGGTGTTCCTTGGCTTGAAGGAGCCTCACCCCAGTCTCTGCCTTCATCTTCACATGGCCTTCTCCCTGTGTTCCTGTCTCCAAATTTCCCCTTGTTATAAGGACACCAGTCATTTTGGATTAGGGCTCACCCAAATGAGCTTGTCTTAACCAATTATATCTGCAGTGACTCTACTTCCAAATGAGGTCACATTCTGAAGCGCTGGGGGTCAGGACTCATCACTAGAAGCAGTGTGAAAGTAAGACAGTGAAGACCCGGTGAGAAGGTGGTCAAAGGTGCTTGTCCTCACGTGGTGGACTTCAGACCACTCTAGCAGAGCAGCTACACCTGCTCCCTGGGACTGGCAGACAAGGCCAAGGGCTGAGGGCCTGAGCGGGCCAGCTACAAGCCCCATCCCCCAGGTGCTGCGGGTACCAGAACCTGCTCTCCTCCGGGAGGCTGCCTTGGGGAGCCCGGCCCACTACACCCCAGGCCAGAGCAAAAGGGACCAGAGAAACAAAAAACGCTCACGGTCAACTTGCAGGCTTCCCTTTCTGGTGCTTCGGGTCCTGCATGCAACTTACAACACTGCCCCCTCTCTGCCACCACCTTTTTCGTGTGGCAGGAAGGAAAGGTCACTTCAGAGGCACGGACATGCAAGGGCCAGACTGAGCTGCTGTGCTTCCACCCCATGCTGCTCCCTGCTGTTTCAGGACCTTCCCTCCTGCCTTAGGTGCCTGCACTCCAATCGTCCCCCTCGCGTCCTTCCAAGGCCTTGCGCTGTGTGTGGTGTTTACACTGGAGGGAAGGAAGACGCCTCTAACGCTATTCTGTACTCTAATTTTCTTTCTCATTCAATCAAGCTCAACAAACTCAGTTTTAATGCTTTTACCAATAGCTCCTGGTGAAGGCAGCAGCCACTAATTACATAAAACAATTTATTGGAGAGCTCCTTTCAGTCCCAGGCACCATTCCTAATTTAGTGACTGTGGACAGAATTTGGCTGGTTTTGGATTCGTCAGAACAGAAGCTAAGTCTTGAAGATGGAGAGTTCTCTCCCCACACAGGCTGTCTAGCTGGTGTCTGCCTGTGACCCTCTGCTCACCCCACTCTGCCCTGCACGCTCCCCTCCACCTGACCCTCTGGTCACCTCATCCACTCCCACATCTGACTTCCACTGTCATTTACCTGCTGATGACCCCAGATCTCTAAGTATCTCCTTCCTGGATCATCTATCCACTGCATGCAGGAATGTCCAGTGGGAGGACCACACGCACTTCAAACGTGCCTTGCCAGCCTGAACTGCCCCACTCCCAGGGATGCCCCTCCCTCCTCCTCATCTCCGCTGATGGTGCCATCATTTGCCAGGTTGCATATCCAGGAGCCTGGATGTCTGCCCCAACTCCTCCATCCCATTTACCGCCCACGTTCAAGTCACCACTTCCGGTTATCCAGGACTATGACTAGATGGTGTCCTCTCCTCCCCACCACACCCATTATTATGCCTTGGTTATGGGCCTTCAGATGCCCAGGATCCCGCAATAACCTCTTATCTGGATGCCCTGGCTCCAGGCATAAAAATCTACCTTTCTCCCTGACTCTGATGTGATTTTTGTACATGTACATTTGATTACGTCCCCACCATCCACCTGCTGCAAACCTATTGATGACTCTCTGTCACTGTCCAGATGAAGCACAAACTCCAGAAAAAAGATTCAAGACCTTTTGACAACTGGTTCAGCCTCTTGCTCCAGGAGCATCTTCACACACACCCCCCCAGGGCCTCCCCTTGTTCTCTGTGCCTGACACTGTCCCCTACTCCTGCCTTCATCTCTCTGGCCAACTCCTAACCCAACTCAAGGGTCACCTCCTGGGGAGCCTTCGGTGAGTCCCAAGATGAGACAGGCGATGCTCTTATATGGTCCCTGAGCATATGGACTTACCTCTGTTAAAGCACTTAACACACTATATGGCCATAATCATTTTTTTCTCAGCCCAACCATACTCTGAGTCTCAGAGAGCAGAACTGTGTCTTAGTCATCATAGGATCCCCAGCACCTAGAACACGCCTAGTATGGCCGTAAGAGATGGCTCTGACTGGTCAGTCAGTCAGACTATATGGTGTAGAACCAGCACTTGGCCCACAGCGAGGTGAGGAGAGGTGGTCAGATACCCACCTCGTCACTAAGACGGCACGAAGTGGTGGTACTGGCATGGGCTTTGAGATCAGCCAGCCTTGAGTCCAAACTGCGACTTCACCGCTGTGTGACCCTGAGCAAGTGCCTTTACCTGTCTGAGCTTCAGTTGCCTAATGTGGAATGAGAATAAGTGGTAGGGCCGGTGGGGGTGGGGTTTGGAATGTATGTTAAGAGTGCTCCGGCAGTTTTAGTTAAAATCCTGTGCTGATTATACGCCGGAGTCTTTGACAAAACAAAAAAACCCACACAACAGCGACAGAAAACACCTAAGGCTTTATTGTTTCAGGATGCTCTAATCATATTAAGTCATGCCTGTCCCCAGTGTTCTAGAAGAGTCTGACTTACTCTCAAGGTAGTCAGTTACGTGATAAAGAGAGGATAAATACTCCCTGATGGTTTAAAAGCTGATCTCAGTTTTGTCCCCCATTGAGATCTGTTGATTCTTAATGGACAAGTGCTTGGTGCTTTATGAGCCAAATGATGATACAATTGGCCCATTTCTAGTTAAACAGGGAAAAAAACAAAAATTATAACAGTTCAGCAGGCCTGACACAATCTAAACTTATGTAAAAATTGTCTTCTTATAAAACTAAGATAAAACCAAATGGGGATACTAATACTTCCTCATAGAGTTGTGGGGAGGGTTGAAGGAGACAAATGTACAAAGCGGGTGGTGAGAGTCCTTATTCCCCAGTGATGGGGATGTTTTGGTGGTAGAGGGGGCCTGCATCTCCAGCCCTTCCGAACATTCCCTTTAGAGCTTACATCATGACGGTGTGTCTGCATGAATGTGTCCTGCATGTGCTCTCTGGACCCTTTGGTACAGAGACCTTTGTCCATAAAATGTCATAGAATCATGGCTCTGTAAAGCTGGAGAACTCAGGGACCCGTGGCATGGCTCCTCTCACGTCACATGGACAGGAGAACTGAGGCCCAGTGAGGAGGAGAGATAGCCAAGGTCATGCAACCCATGACCATTTGGGCAGCCAGGACCAGCAGGCAGTCTCCCTGACTGCCCGTCCATGATGCTCCTCACATCTCCCCCAGCTCCTCCGTCCACATCCCCTCCCTGTGCTTCGCGGCTGGCTCCGCAGGTGTAGCCCACCGGCATCTGGCCTAGAGGTGTATGGGCCGTGGCCCAGCCCTGTGACGTCCACCTCTAAAGCCCCTGAGGGGCCGCGGGGCTGGGGGGAGGAGGGGGCCGTGTCTGCAAAGGCTTCTGGAGAAACATTCATGGCATGAGAAGAAAATGCCTCACGGCCATGGCCTGGATTCTTCTCAAAGTCAAGTCAGGGTGGGTGCGAGGAAAACTGGAAGTGAAGTGATGGAAGTGCTCAGAGCAGACCGCTCCTAGGCTGGGCAGGCAGGCCTGAGGCACCTTCCAGAACGTGTCTCCTGAGAAGAGGCGGTTTGCTGCTGCGGGTTCAGGAACCAGGTCAGCATTTCTGTATCAGGACACTGTGCAGTCTCTCAGCATCCCAAGGGGTCTGAGTCCTCTAGAGTCCAGTCTCTCACACTCCACTCCCCACTCCTCCCCTCAGCAGGTTGTGCCAGCCCACCTAGGGGAGGGCCAGGGCCCTGGCCTCCTCCTTCAGGGCCAGGAGGGTGGGGCGTCCTTCTCTGGTGACAGGCAGGATGGCAGAGAGTGGGCCAGGCTGAGGGGCATGGGTTTCCTAGTGCTTCTGGTCCCTGGATGCTCCTTGCAACCTGGGGGACTTCCCCAAATCACTGACGCCTGGCCCTTCGCCAGAAACCCTGCTGCAGGAGGGCGGAAGTGTGGCCCTGGCACTTTTGATTTTAAAAAGCGAGCCCCATAGTACTTCTGATCAACACTCAAGGTGAGAGTGGCAGGGTATGGAGATCAGATATGGCTTCCTGCTACTCACAGTTAAGATGCCAACATTTTGAAATGCATAAGTCAGAGCAGACTTGAGGCTGGTCCTCTAACTCTGCTCTCTCTCATACTCTCAGAGAGGAAGAGCTGGAGTGGCAGCCGTGCCGGGCCCCAGGCAGACCTGGGGCCCTCCTGGCTTCTCCACAGCCTCCCCTGAGAGGCTGTTCCTGACACCTGCTCACGGTTGGGTTGCTCTCAACTTGGCCCAGTGCTTTACTGCCTCCCAAAAGCTTGGGCTTGGTTCCCATCTGAGACCCCCATGGAGCAAGAGTCTTAAAAGCAGACGCCATATACGTTGTGTTTCTCAGCAGAGAAAGGCTGGAAGGCAGCCTTCAGAGCAGCAGTTCTTGACTTTTAACCTGCCCGGGAATCATCTGGGATCTGTGTTAAAGAGCCAGCTCTGATTCAGCAAGCCTGGGGTGCTGCCTGAGCTTCTGCATTGCTGACAAGCTCCCAGGGGAGGCCACTGCTGCTATCCAAGGACCACACCACACTCAAGGGCCTACACCACTTGCAAACAACAGGGCTCTCGCTGTGAACAGGTCAGGGTACTTGTGAACAGGCCGTGGTGACTAACCATCCCGGTTCACCTGGGACTGACGGGTTCCCTGGGGACATGAGGCTTTCAGCGCTAAAACCTGGGACCATCTCAGGCATGCCAGGATGCTCGGTCACTTGCCCGCAAGCCCATGTCCCAGGACAATCAGTTTAGGTGAAGACTTGAAATAGACATGGGGGGAAAGCACAAGAACACTTACAAAGTAACAAACAAGAGGCTATAAATTGTTTTTTGCTAGAAAAAGTACCTTTAAAGCACTTTAAAGGAAGGTAAGTGGAACTCACCATCACAGCGAAGCAGGATTGATCAAGAAAGGTTGAGCTGTGAGTCAAAGTGGGAAGGAAAAAAAAGATCCGGAGAGCGATCCCAGGCCAAGACGAGGGCAGGGCTCCTGTTGCCACGTGAACCCGCTTTGGTAGGCATCGATTTTGCATGACGCTATTTCCTCTCAGTTGTCAGAAGCTACAAAATCATTAAAAATCATGTCCAAGCATGTGCTGGTGTATTTGTATTAAATGCCTTTGTCTAATTGTTACAGGTCACTTTCTTCCCCCTCATGCCCACGGCAGGTGATTTGGCCCTGCACTGAAGATGCCCTGGCCTTCCTGCCTGGGTGGCTTTAGAGAATGTCAGCCAGCGCGGTGGTCTGATGGTGGCAGCCCTGGTCTGGATTTGGTTCTGTCTCCACCTGGCCATGCGCTCTGTGATCTGGGTAGATAGGGGGTCAGTGTCTTTCAGTCCGTTCCTGTCCTCTTCCCCTCAGAGGGATGACAGCGGCATGAGGGCCCTCCCTGAGGGGCTCCTGCAGACACAGGACCTCACTGACTTTGGCAGGGCCTGGGAGAGCCCGGAGTCTGCTCCAGGGAGGCTCTTACTACAAAGACCACACACAGTATTCTTGGGAACACAGCCATACTCTGGCCTCTGGGTTTTGATTCCTAGAACTCAAAGTGTGTGGGTTTGGAATACAGTACACTCTGGGCTGGGGTCCAGGAAGACTTCTTACTTATAAAATATATTAAAAATAAGTGCAGCTTTATTTCTTTAGCAGCAGTTAGGATATGAACTATGGAGGTGGGCAGAAGTGAGGGCAAGGCCAGCTCTGGGACTTTCTGGTGGTCTGATCTTGGCAAATTACTTAACCTTTGGACCCTTGGTTTCCTCATCTATAAACGGAGATTATTACAGTGTCTGGTCTTCAGGGTTGTGGAGCCTCGTGCCTCGGCTGGCAGGCAGAGCCCCAGAAGAATAGCTACACTGTGGTCACTGTGTTACTGTCACAGTTTCACAGATGGCTGGAGAAGGCGCCTGGCAGGACCCCTGCTGGGCCTCCTTTAAGGAACCACTTGTCATTGGCACACAGTTGGTAATTGGAAGTTCCACGATGCTGCCAAGCTACTTGAAAAGTTGTGTTAGAAATCCATATCTGATAAAAGAGAACAAAATTCTCAGTTCACAGTGCTTAGAGATCAGGCTGACTTTAAAAAAAATAAATAAATGTTTTATTTCTGAAGAGTTTTCAGTGTGTAGGAAAGTTGTGCAGCTAATACAGAGAGTTCCCACACACCCCTCACCCAGTTGCCTCCCATTGTTAATATCTCACTGTTTTGAGTATTGTGTATTCCTCATTCACAAATGAGGAAACCTAGCCTAGGAGGTTGCAGAGCTGCTTAAGGGAATTATAGAACTCTCTTCTCCATCATCTTCTTGCTCTGGCGATGCGCACAGCAAACCCTTCCACCACCGTTAGCATGGAGGTAAATTCCTGCCAGGCACTGCAATAGCCCAGGTTCTGTATTAACACGTCACTCTGGGGAGTCCCTGGGTCTTCCGGGATGCCCTGGATTCCCCGGGAACTTCTAGGTCCCAATACGTTTCTTGGTTCCACCCTACCCTGCCTGGCTACTGCTCCTGTTGGCCCCCAGCCCAGGCCTGGGCCCCTCCAGGTGCACCGCCGGGCCTCTCACATCTCAGACAGCTGGGGCCTGGGGACATAGGGAGGAAACAGCCTTCAGCCTGGATCCCTGGGCAAACAGGTGATGCTGCATAGCCTCATTACGTAGGGCCCCAGCCTCATGTGCCCGGGGCGGGCCCTCCTTGTCTCTCACAGGGAGTCCTGCCCCTGCCCCCTGCTGGGCAGGGAGTGTTGTGGTCCAGCTGTTCAGCTTTTGTTTGGCTTCCCTTTTTCTGTGGGGAAGCTGCAGGTTTTCCGTTTATAAAAACAACCCTCGTTCCCACCTGCACCCTTCCCTCTGTGCCTGCCCTTGGTGTGTGGCCATCCAGGGCACCGAGCACGCCCACTGAGCCAGGCTCCTGCTGACCCCTGACTGGTCCCCCTGCACAAGCTAGTTCTGACCAGAGTTCTTGCAGGAGTTACATGGTTTCAGGGTGGCCTGGAGTGGAGGGGGTTGGGATGAGGGAGCTTTCTTAGAGATTAGTGAGTCAAACCTCCAAGAACCTGTAGGGCACATTTCTGCTTTCTCTTTTTCAGATGAGAACTAGTATAGTGGTCTAAGACCTATTCTGAGCCTCAGTTTTCTTTCCTGGAAAATGGGACTAAACCAATGCTCTAGGTGCAAGTATGTGGGGAAGACTGAAGGAGAGGGGTGAGTAACACAACGCCTGGCTGTTTCATTCCCGGCTCTGTGGGCCATACCATTACACCAGGTGCCCCTGTGGCCTCAGCCCACCAGATGCTCCAGGACAGCCCTCTGCTGCTGCCCAGGGTTGAGGGCAGTGTCAGAGCAGCAGCACGATGGTGCAACAGCCTTGCACAAACCCGAAGAGTTGTGTGTGACAGTCACTGAGACTTCCTCAAATTAGTTCTCTATGCACCACGAAACTGCTCCAGAAAAACAAAGGTGCAAAGAACATCTTTCAGTTGAAACCATGTGTTAAGAGCACCCTAGGAAACTGGAATTTAAAACAATCAGTAGCCAATTATTTATAAAGCGATGAGTGGTTTGTGTCCCAAATCACCTCCTTCCCAATTACTGTGTGTGGTACATTCTGATTTCAAGTGTTGGGTTCTCTTAAAGCAGGAATTTAAATAAGAACTTTGTGCTTTGTGTTCAAGCTGTGTATTTGGGAGACAGATACATATATATCATTTCTCATAGTATCCAGCAAACAAAGAACGCTTGAAGAACATGCAGGAGTCTGAAATTCATGAGAGGCCATGTGACAGATCTCCCCGGAGGAGTTCCAGATGTTTCCTGAAAACGAACAGGAAGAGTGAGGTCTCTGCATTGTGTCTCAGACCTGAGTGAGGCCAGTTCTGGAATTTGAGGCTTGGCGGGGAGGAAATAAGGTCTGAAAAGCCGAGGACCAGGGCCTCTCCTCTCTCAGATCCCCTCTGTGCACTGGATGGGTAGCTGAGGACAGGAAGAGAAATGAATGAGAGAGAGAGATGAGGAGAGAGAAGCAAAAGCAGGCTAGCAGGCACCTGGGGGCCATTTGCACCTGCTCATCAGTGGGGAAGTAGATTTAAAACCAGCCCCAAAATAGCCGTGTCTCGGCCTTGCTCCCCTTGCTTTGTCTTGAGACCTATGCGCTCGAATGCCCTTCAACGCAGGCATGAGAACCTGCCCAAGGCAGGATGCCATGTGCGGGCAGGCAGCACAGAAGCCAGCTGAATGAGCCAGGACAGCTGGGGAAGTGTTTGCCCTCAGAAAACCTGGCCAGGCTGGAGGCTGGAGGTTGTGTAAAATGCCCTTCAGGGGGCTTTGGCCATCAGAGAAAGTCTAGGTGATGTGCTGTCCTCCAGGGCTCCACCCAGTGAGGGAATTATACTAAAGACCTGAATAGCTACCGTGTCTGGGGCATCTGCAGAGGGCCAGCACGACGTGCATTACTCACTCAGCCCTCAGTGAAGCCCTGTGAGGTAGGCATTGCTTTCCCCATTCTACAGCGAGACTGCCGTGGTCTCATCCAGCTCATGTGTGGGGCTGGGTATCAGCCCCGGGTCCCTGTGACTCAGGAGCGGGAGCTCAGCGTCCCATCTAGACTCTCACCAAGTCCCACAGATGCAGCAGGTGAGCTCTCTGGGGTCCAGCGAGGATGGGGAAGTCTGGTCAGCAGGCAGATGCGAGGCCTCGAGGTACAGCTATTAAAACAGAACCTAAAGAAGACATTGGATTGTTGCCATTGCTGTTTGAAAATCCTCTCCTTCGATGGGATCAAGCAAGCCACACAAACTAGCTGTCAAGATCCTGGACTGTGAGGTGGACCCCACCCGGCCATTGGTTTGTATCTGCCACTCACCACCCTGAGTCAATTATTCAACGTCTTTGTACCTCAAGTTCCTCATTTGTAAGTTCCCCAAGGGCAGTTGTGAGATGGAGCGAGACAGGCTTACCTGGTGCCCAGCCTGAGTTCAGTGACTGGTCACTGGTCACCATAATGCGTTGTCGCTGTAGGCATTCCTGTCGGTCTCTGCCCTGGGGCGTCCTCCCTGACAAAAGGCAAGAGCATGGAGGTGACTCTCTAGCTGGGCTTTGTCAAAGGATTAGTGCAGAAAAACACAAAGGGCATGGTGCTCTTCTGGACTGAACCCAGACTCACGTCTTCTGCTAATCGGATGCACTTGGAACTCATTGTGGACTCTGACAGTGGAATAGTCCTGGGCCAGTGCCTTTGGGCTCTGTCTCTTGAAAGTCGAAACAAAAGTTCCTCCTCTGACTTCTTTCTGAACCCTCCTCACTAAGCAAATGCAGCTTTTTCCAAGGTCTCTGTGGGATGCGCTCAGGATGCATTCACCGTGGTCACCACCTTGGTAGTGGCTGGCACCAGCTGGGAACCTGGCGTAGATGTGTGCTGTGAAGAACCACAAGCTCCTATGGGTGACATGTCATGAGTGTGCTATGTGACGTCAGCTGCAAGCTGATGTCATGGGAGTGGTGACAATGAGGCCAGGAACCCCTCTGGGACAGGTCACCCATTCTCCTGGGGCACAGAGCTAAGGTGCAAATGGGCAGAAAGTTGCCCTGGAAGACTGCCCAGGGTTGTCCACACACACGCTGTGTCTACCCTCCCTCCCCATCTGGTCCAGCTGCAACCCCCGCAGGCAGGCCTCTACCCTACTTGACTTGCAAATACTCTTAGGGCGGTCACCTATACTCTCCAAATGACCAAATCCATTTTTCATTTCTGTTTTTCCCTTATGTGCTCTTTCTGCAACATCCCACTCCGTGGACCACTTCCATATTCTTAAAATCACCTTCTCTTCTGGAATCTAGGTTAGAAATTATTTCTGTATTGCCTCCTGCCTCTTTGGTCGCATTTTTTTTTATTGATTCATAATCATTTTACAGTGTTGTGTCAAATTCCAGTGTTCAGCACAATTTTTCAGTCATTCATGGACATATACACACTCACTGTCACATTTTTTTCTCTGTGATTTATCATAACATTTTGTGTATATTTCCCTGTGCTATGGTCACATTTCTTGGTCTCCTTTGCTGACTTCTTCTTCTCAGCCCAGTATTAACTCCTACCTTTCTTCCCATCTGCTCTCTCACTCTGCCACTCTTGGGGCACATTCATCCTCACACCTGGCTTCTGCCACCACTTCTACTCCCAGCTCTGGCTCCAGCCTAGACCCCTCTGCTGAGATTTTGTATCCAACTGCCCATTGGCCAGCTCCCTCATAGGTCCTTGGGCTCAGCATGTTCTCAGTGCCCCCACCCAAACCTGCTCCTCCTCCGGCATCTCCTCCTGCAGTGAGGGACACCACCATCCATCTGGTCACTCAAACCAGTTGTCCTCCCTGCTTCCCCTGTGTGCATGGTTACCACATCTCATCTAAGCTACCTCCCAAACAATTCTGGACTCCCTCCCTGTGCCTCATTCCTGTGGCCATTGCCTTCATTCAGCCAGTGTCGTTTCCCGCCAGGTTGCTACCATAGCCTCCCACGCCATATTCCTGTCCCCCCACAGTCATTCTCTACCTTGTTGCCAGAGTGATATTTCTAGAGCACTATCTGGTAAAGTTGGTCTGCTCAAAGCTTCCACTGGGACTCCAGCACCTTTGGAGGATTGCCTCAGCTCCTGGGTCATCTTGCTCCCTTGTCTGACCACCTATCTCACAAGGTAACCACATGAACCCTTTGGTCCATGAACCTGCAGGCCCCTGCATGCCTCTGTGCTTTTACCCACAGTTCCCGCTCTCCTCATTCTAATTCATCCTTTAGCTGTAGCTCAAGGTCACCCCATCCAGGAACATTTGCCCTGACCCACGCCCCCTGCCAGCCCTATCAGAGCCTGGCTCCTCCCTCTGAGTTCCCTTGACATAATCAGAGAGATTATCACACTGAAGAGGGATGGATGGCTGATTTACACCTGTCTCACCTTTCTGGGGGGACTTCTTTGAGGTCAAGGACGGATCTTTTTATTTATCTCCAGCGCCTGTCACTCAATAAATGTTGCTGATAAAAGTCAAGAATGAAGAGAAGGGATGTTGAGAAAGCTAACGCAGATGTAGCGACTTAATAAAAACTGTCACCTGAGGTCAAACCAAAGGCTAAGCAGACCAGTGTTCTGGCTCTGACAGCAGTTCTGGTGAGGTTTCAGGAGAGAGAATCACAACATGTGAAGCTGGAAGGGTCAGTAAAGGTTATCTAATTCAATACCCTCACTTTACAGGACGCAGAGAGGTGAAGTGGACTCCCTAGGTCACAAAACACAACTGCACAAACCTAAGTTCCTGGACCTCATGCCCGCTGCTCCTACAGTTTCACTGTGCTGCCCCCCGAAGGGGAAAGTAGGAGTGTTCTCTAAATGTTCCTGAAGCCCAAACTGAGATTTGCTTTAATGTTCTTCTTAACGGATTTATATTATCAATATTCTTAGAGATTTGATAATACAAATCCTCAATTTACAAATATCTTAGAAAAACATGTAACATTTGTTAATGGCTCTCTCTGTCTGAAAGTTTATCCTAGTATTGAACAGAAGTCAGCCTTCCCCTAACTTGTACCCTTGGATGCAAGTATGACACTAGCCTTCTTTAAAATCTGATGGAGCTCATAACTAACCACAATATGGTTTCAAAATTAAATTTCTTTTCATTATATTCTCCCATCAGCTGCCTGCCATTAAATCCGAAGCTGTCTCTTAGTTTGCATCTTGTCCTTCTGTTTATATTAAGTGATGGGTCGCTATTAGGGTCAGTCTCCGTAACACTTCATTCTTTCTTTTAGAACATGGTTATTTATTGAGCACGTACCATGTCGTGTGCCTTTCTTTGACATTATTTAGCTTCTGATCTAAACAGTCTCTCTCTCATTTGGGGGGAGGGATTTCTAGAAATCTTTAGTAAGCACTTTAAAGAATATCCATAATCCCTAATTTCAAATTGCTCCAAGTAATCTTGGAGATAAGATACAAAACATCTATGCAAATTTCAGAGTGATAAGATTTGAGGGTAGGCTGTGCAGATGTACTGGCTCCTCCTTTATTATGTGGTGATTTACAGCCCTCTAGTGGGTCTTTAATGTAACATAAATAGGGAAGCTAAGGGCAATGGAGTATATATAATGGCTTGTTTTTGCTAGTACGTTCTTTCAATGTACAAATGCAAACTGAGTACCTACTATGTTCCAGGCATGTTTTAGATGCTGGAGATACTGCAGTGAACAAACACAACAAAATCACATGCATTAATCACTTAAGAAGAAGAGAACAGTGAGTAGAACAAATGTGGGGTGAAGCCCAGGAGCTTGATTTTGGACATGGTAAGTTGGAGGTGCCCATTAATCTTCCAAGGAGCTTCTCTGAAAAATGAGTTGGTGTTTCTGGGAACACCTGTAGAGTGCTGTGAGAAGGGAACATAGACATAGTGCAAATAATCTATTTATTTGAGATTTTACCACATTTAAATGCAAACGGACAACAGTGAGAATATTTAGCAAGAAAATTGTGAAGACAGTGAATTAGACCCTGGGCATGGGAGTCTCGTTATACAAGCCTCCACCCCACCCTTGTGGTCATCTCTTAGTTCTCTCTTTCAGTGTAATCTTCTCTGTTTCCTTCTCAGCTGTTTGCTTAGTTCTTCCCACAATCTGTAATGGGTGAATTTCCCCGTGGGCAACTACCTCCTCCACCTCCAGTGCACGTCAGTCCTACTCACTGGGGTATTTTCAGCACCTGGCAGGGCCTCAATTTACAGTTGTTGAAGGATGAGGTTTTAATTTAGTAGGTCAGATAAGGCAGTTATACATGAGAAGCTAGTAATACAGACTGGTATTATTATATGTGCATTCCCCAGGGCCCATTTTAAATGAATCAAGAAAACAGCTAATGGCTCTTTTACGAGATCACCCTGGGTTGAAGGCAGCAAAGGTAATTTTCAGGGAAGGAACTGGGCTTGAGATGAGCCTTAAAGAACGGGTGGAATATGAAGGAAGGAGAGGGAAGGGGTGTTTCCTCTAAAGTGTTCCTGATTGACATCCACATGCTCTTCAGCCACCAGCCACCATGTCTAGTGATCACTGCTAGGCTATCCTGCCTCCCACCCCCACCCAATGATAGGGGCAAACTGGACAGTTACTAGGGTGGTAATGCGCTAGCTATGTCACACTTTATCATCTTTGCTTCTTTTTAAAATGAACATCCAGCCTATTAATGCCTATCATTATATCTGGCCCATTAAAAAGTTCTCAATAAATATTTGTTGAATGAACATATGTGCCTGGGAGCCACTCTCCACACTCTTGGGATGGTTCTTTTCCCCACCATTTAGTCTCTGCCATAGGCTACTGAAACATGAGTACTTGAGGAATCATCCAAATTCTCATTTAATTATAAATAAGCTGCTTTCTCATTTTCATTTAACAAAGATTTATTGCGTGTTTCTTTTATTACAGGACTTACGCTGGCTACAAAGAGCTTGGAATTGAGCTACCGTGAGACCCATGAAAACAAATAATGATGAAGAATAAGGGTTGATTTATATACAAAATGGTCTATGAACACTGTAGATGGAGGAATTAAAGGCTTCCCAGAGTATAGGAGAGAAAGTTGGCATTAAATCTTAAAAGACAAGCTGTGTCTTCTAGACAGACCTGATCAAGGGTAGGGGAGTAAATAAGGGAGTGGGGTGGACAGTTTTCTAGACAAATGGGATAACAGGTGCCAAGCTGGTGCCAGGAGGGAGCTGAGAGAGTGTGCTGGGTTTGGGGAATTTGAGCAAAACCTAAGAGCATAAGACTGGCCAGAGAGAATGTACAGGACTGGATTTGAGGCAGGCCAGCAAAAGAGCTCTATGATGTCAATCTTTAAGAGATACTAAAATTAAAAAATATAAAGCTAATTAACCCAGCCACTTGTGACTCCTTATATAACTTTTGAAACCTAAACTGGTTCCATTCCCTTGAGGTAAGACAATGTCCTTGAATGTTACTTTAAAAATCTCCTGGCCGGCAATTCCAATTACATTGTATTCGGTGCATGTAAAAAGTTCTGTATTTTGAACATAAAGAGGTTTGTAATTCTTATTAATAGAAAATCAAGTTCCTTTCAATCCCACGCTGAACATATTTAAAGAAAATTGACCTATTTATGTATTGCCAAATTATTAGCCTTCTGGTAATGTACAAATTCCTCCATCCACCCCTGGATAGAGGTCTCCAGGTCCCCTCTCCCAGGTAAAAACGAGACTGTTCCATCTGGCTGGGTGAGCTGAAAATGCTGGTTTCTGTGGTGTCCAGATAAGGTTGCATTCAATGAAGTATTGTCAATTAATTATGGGTTTGGCACCCGAGATAACCTATTTGGCAGTCTTTTCTAATAAAAAAATTTTTTTGTAGAAGTCTTAAAGGTAAATCTGACCATCTCTGCCTTAGAGTCACCATATTTTCCTGGGTATTTCAAAACATCAGAGATTTCAGAACATCACAGACTGCTAAATTCCACCTTGAGGTTTTGTACACATCCTCTGCATGTTAAATAGGCCTTTTATACTTTGGTGTTCAAAAATATAGTCCTTCTGTGACGACAACCCCCTAAAGACATGTGCCAACTCTAAACCATTACTATGAATATCCAATGTTTTTGCACTGATTCCTCTCTTCCTGGCTGTTGCACCTAAAGCAAATAATAGAATCTTTCTGTGCTTCCGTTTCTTCATGGGAAATAACACTAATTCCTGCTTTATCGACGAGACAATAAATGTAAAGTGCTTAGCACAGTCCTACAAGACAATCAGCACACATTTGCGCATCCTTCAGCGAGGGAGCATTCTTTTCATCTCAGTACTCAGCTTTCACTCAGTCTTCAGGGTGACCCCGCCCAGGCTCAGGGTACGGGAACCTGAAAGACGAGGGCGGGTGCAGAGTGTGTAGTGTGAGGTCAGAGTGCAAAGGTCAGAAGGCAGTTGGTTGAGGCAGTATGTAAAAAAAGTCTGAGGAGAGGTCTCTGGACTTCAGTTACCTTGGTGACCTCAGCCAGAGGGACAGGGTCGCGGAGAGCAACCACCGCCGCCACTTTCCATCCCCCGCCCTCCCTGTGGGTTTAGTCCCGCCCCTTTCTCCCTTGAGGTCGGAAGCTGACGCAGACACGAACGCCGACGCGGTTGCCTAGCGACACACTTTTCCCAAGATGCCCAGGGTGTAGTGTTGTGCTTTGTAGCCAATCAGGGAGGCGAAGCGGCCTTACTGCGGGCCAATAGAGTGAGAGCCCGGCGCCCGCGACGGTTAAACGGGGCTGAAGTCCTGGGTGGCCGGGCGTTGTGGTTGGAGGTCTCCAAGACCGTGGCTGCAGCTGCGCGGCGGCGGTGCGACCTGCAGGAGGCCTGCGCGGCCCGGCCATGCCGACTCGGGCGGAGGACTACGAGGTGCTGTACACCATTGGCACCGGCTCCTACGGCCGCTGCCAGAAGATCCGGAGGAAGAGCGACGGCAAGGTGAGCGCGGGCCCGGTCCCAGTCTCCGCCCCTGCCGCGGTTTCGCCAGCCGTGGCGGGAGCGCCCTCTGCCGCCGAAGGGAAGCGAGGGGCCTGGGATTGTGGGTCTCGAAGGCAGGGTGCCCAGAAGAGTCAGCCATCTCCCCCAGGTCTGTGTCTGTTTTGGGTCGCTCAAGGAATGAGAGATTGCGTCCTTTAAAAAAATTTTTTGTGAATCTGTCCTTAATTCTTAAGTTAAATTAATAGACCTCTCAGAGAAGAGAAAGGGGAAGGAGCATCAGAACCTGGAGCTTTTCTGTCTTGCAGTCAGAACCATTATAATACGGATTATTCAGATTGTTGGATTCATATTTACCACTGTGTGTAGGTAGACCTTACACAGAAAGAAACGGTGGAGAGGAAACTGGCTCTGGTAGAGGGATCTCTACTAAGATCTGTCACCCTGGAATAGCTCAACTGGTAGGAATGGTCAGGAACTTTGACTACCTCTGCTCCAGCTTTGACCAAAGTACCTTACCTCAGCCTTCCACTAAGCACCTGAGGGTTGGGGGTTGGGGGTTGGGGGAGGCCTGATACCTCATCCCCTTCTTTTGCATCATTTACCGCTTAAAAATTAGGGGAAGATTATGGAAATAAACTCAGGGATCCTTAAGTTCATTGAACTAAATTAGGTGATAATGACTGATCTATTTACTAGAAAAGTAATTTTTTTAAAATGCGTTTGTTTTTGAGTACGAGTTCATTTACACCTTGGAAATTCTTATTTCAGATATTAGTTTGGAAAGAACTTGACTATGGCTCCATGACAGAAGCTGAGAAACAAATGCTTGTTTCTGAAGTGAATTTGCTCCGTGAGCTGAAGCATCCAAACATCGTCCGATACTATGATAGAATTATTGACCGGACCAACACAACACTGTACATTGTAATGGAATATTGCGAAGGGGGGGACCTGGCTAGTGTAATTTCAAAGGGAACCAAGGAAAGGTAAATGAATCTTTTAAATGGGCCTAGTTTTGTTTCTGTTAAGCATCCTGTTTAGGATCAGGGACAAAGTACTCAGTGATGTGGAAGAGTGTTCTTTTGTTTGTTTAGTGGGTCTGCAGTAATTTAGAAAATCCCTGGTAAATCAGCACCTGTATTTTGTATGAAAATAATTTATTTCCCTATGTGTACACTTTGAAAATTAGGTGACTCTCATCATCTCATCTCTGTAATGGTTTTATTCAGAAATTACATACTGTGAAACTGCTTTGATTTCAGACAGTACTTAGATGAAGAGTTTGTTCTTCGAGTGATGACCCAGTTGACTCTGGCCCTAAAGGAATGTCACAGACGAAGCGATGGTGGTCATACTGTGCTGCATCGGGATCTGAAACCAGCCAATGTTTTCCTGGATGGCAAGCAAAATGTCAAGCTTGGAGACTTTGGGCTAGCTAGAATATTAAACCACGATACAAGTTTTGCAAAAACATTTGTTGGCACACCTTATTACATGTCTCCTGTAAGTATTTCAGAATTTAGATACTTTTAAAACATCTTAATGCTGAGTATTCAGCTGTGAGAGAATTGAACTTTTTTTGTTTGTTTGTTTAGTAATATCCAATAGCCAAGTATTAACAATACTGTTTTGTTTTAAATTTATATTTTTGTGAATGGACCACCAGACTATTAAATTCCTCTATCAGCAATACAAGTCAGGCTTTCACTGAGTGACTACCAAGTGCTAGACTCTGGGATTACAAAGATGAAATAGCTTTTGCCTCTGCCCTCAAGAGCAGCATTTCCCAAAGGGCCATAGGTCCTGGACACCAGCTGGGCCTCATCTGGAGCGATTGTTTAAAATGCAGAGTCCTGGACCCCAAATCCAATGAATTTGGATCCCTGGACAGGTCCTTGCAGTCAATTTTTGTTTGTTTGTTTATTCCCCACCACTTTTTATTTTGGACTCTGTATTTTAACAGACTCTAGATAATTCTTGTGCTTGGAGATTCAGGGCTCAGGAGGCTCCCTCACTTCAGAGAACGTGTTTTTGCAGTGTTAACTTTGTGTGCTTGTTCTTTTTTATTGCCTTTTCCTACAGTGGAGCTGCAGAGTCCACCCACTTACCATTTCCTCTATTGCTGGATATTTTGTTTCCAAAATGTCTCACCATTCTGAGAGCTGCTATGCATATCTTTGTAGGAATTATTCTTTCTTCCTTTTTGGTCACTTCCTTGGTGTACAGCTCCCAAAATGAAATTGCTGAGTCAAAGGGTATGAACAGTTTATGACTTTCGAGTGGCTTTTGGAAAGCTCGAAGAAATAAATGTTGTATATGAAATATGAGCAGATAAGGATGGAGAGAAATTTATTTTTTTTTAGCAGTTCACAGACATTTCCAGGATTTTCTAAATCTTTTTTGGTCATGTTAACTAACTTGAATACAGTATAAAACTTAGTAAATTAATGATTTTGTTTCTGGCTTAGATTAGACATGGCCAGAACGGTCATTTTCTCACGGGATCAGATTCCAAAATAAAAAGCCTTTGACATAAAGGAAGATTATCCAGAGGTGATTCTTGGAAAATTTGAAACCTGCGCAATTCTTTTGTTCCTTTTCCCTTCTGTCCTTGTAATTAGATCAGTTCAGCCTTCCCTAAGGCATTGATTGTCAGGATGTGGACCAGACTCACCTGTTAGACTTTAAAACACTAGGAATCCACTTGAAGGTTTTGGTACAGTACTTGCCTCTGTGCCCTTTGTTGAGAATAAGAGCTACCGGGAACTGTTGTTACTGTAAGAGTTGGGGGAAGGCAAAGAGTTAATCTGTGAAATGAGAGTATTAGTAACTGCTGTGGTACATACAGTGGACTAAGGGAAAATATGTAAATGACTCAATTAGCCATTTATGTCTATATCCAATTAAATGTGGACTGGATGTTATTCTAGAATTTTCTCTCATTCTTTTAAATGGAGTTTCTAGATTATGAATTCCTTGAGGTTAGAGGGTAGAGGTCTCTCATGTTCACCTTTGAATTGCCGATGCCTTACCTATAGTAAAACAAGACAGGCTTGAATGAAAAATAAGTGAATGGATTATATGTGACAAAGTATGTTAGGATGAGGTCATTGCCTTTTTTCCATTATAAATTTGAAGATAAAGCATAAAGTACTATCTTTTGTTGTGATAAAAGATCTGACGTAAGTAGAATCAGCCTTTTGTATTTGAAGTTTTTGTTACAAATATAAAACATAAAATGTTTTTAAGTTTTAAAACAAAATAAACTTTTAACTCCTACTTTCTTACCTTTCTTTCCCCTTAATAAGGAACAAATGAATCGCATGTCTTACAATGAGAAATCGGACATCTGGTCACTGGGTTGTTTGCTGTATGAATTGTGTGCATTAATGTAAGTACGATGAAGACAGATTTTTAGTCTGAGGTTTATGCTTAAAGAGATTTGTCACCTTTCACCGGATTCAGCTTTTTGAGTGTCCATATACATTCAAGTCCGAAAGAATCATACTTTGGATTAAAATTAAGATAGATGGACAGGTTAAAAAATTATTTACAAATTAATGAATAGTATAACCCCTGAGGCTGGACCTTAACTTGTTCAAGCTTCCAGCCTGGGTAAGTACTTCCCTCTTAGCCTGATGCTTAGCTCGAGGGGAGAGCGCATGGGTCAGGCCTATGGAAGAAATGAAATAAAGATCTAGAGAAGAAGTCTGGGAATTTGGACAGGAAAGAGTTCTAATTCTTTCTCTCTCTCTCTTTTTTTTTTTCCCTTCTAAACTATTCTGTAGAACAGTGGTTCTTAACCAGGGAAGGGGACTTTTGCCCCCCAATTTTGCCTCCCTCCCATGGGTCATTTGACAATGTCTGTAGACAGTTTAGTTGTCACAACTAGGGATGGCTACTGGCATCTGGCTGATTGCATCTAGCGATGCTGCAGAACATACTAACGATGCACAGTACAGCCCCCATAAGAAAGGATTACATGACTCCCAATGTCAGTTGTGCCAAGGTTGGAAAACTTAGCTATAGAAGAAGATCCCAGAAGTAGAAACAGATACGAACTGGATCTTAAATTCTGCTTTTAATTTAGTTCCTATTGTGTGTTTTCATTTTTACATTAAAAAAAAACTTTTCCCCCAGGCCCCCATTTACAGCTTTCAACCAAAAAGAACTAGCTGGGAAGATCAGAGAAGGCAAATTCAGACGAATTCCATATCGTTACTCTGATGAATTAAACGACCTTATTACCAGGATGTTAAATTTAAAGGTAAAGTTTATAAGATTATATATCGTATGTTTCTATCTCTCAGTTAAATTTTGCAGTATAAGCTCTCATAGAGCAATGAGCCTGAAGAAACATTAGCTGTATTTCCTTAGCTAAATCTGCTCTGTTAACAAGTGAGAACATGTATACTTGGCACATTGCTGGCCTACCTTCTGCGCTTTCTTTATGTCTTCTCCCACTCTGCCAGGCTGACAGATGGTTGGTAGCAAGGAAAGACTGCAGAAAGGATCTAAATCCTCAGTTTCTCTTGTCCTTGCCTACCTCAAAGTGGCAGGTGCTACAGGAAGGGGCCAGAAATAATAAGACCATATTACTCTGATTCTAGCTTCAGTTGAGAGATTAGAGACCATTAGAGATGGAGATGGTGGGCGGAGGGGGGGCTAAAAGGAATAGAGGGGAAATAACTCAAAGAGATTTTGTGGAAGGAATCTGGCCATGAGAAGGGGCAGGAGATGTCCTAGGGATTAGGCTGACATAAGAGTAGTGTTCAGTGCTGTGGGAGTTCAAAGAGAAGGAAGCGGGTGAAGTAAGAGGGTTGAAGGTCGGCGAGAGTCTCCTGCTTAATGCAGTTTAGAGATGCGAGGGCAGTACTTGCCCTGAAGCAGACCAGACCATACGGATGGCTGCCAAACACAGCACAGGGACTGAGCCTTCTTGGGTTGAAAGGGGAACAAAGATAAGTTAAAATCTGCTTTACTTTGTGGACCCAGAACCTCATGAGTAAAAGCCACCAGTGAACTTATTTTTTGGGTGTTAAAGACCCATGTATTTTGGGGGGAGGCTGGGTGAAGGGGATGAGTTGTGTGGTGATGGGTGGTAACTGGACTTGTGGTGGTGGTCACTCTGCAGTGTGTACAGGTGTTGAACTATAATGCTCTGCAACTAAAAAGACCCATCCCTAAAGGAGTCTTTCTTTTCCTTGGAAATAGATGCCGTTTTAAACGTAACTGCTCTTCTGGATGAGTGTTCCATGATGAGCTCTGCCTGTAACACTGAGTGTTTCTTCCCCCAGGATTACCACCGACCTTCTGTTGAAGAAATTCTCGAGAGTCCTTTGATAGCGGACTTGGTTGTGGAAGAGCAGAGAAGAAATCCTGAGAGAAGAGGGCGACGAGTAGGAGAACCAGAAAAGCAGCAGGAGCCCAGCCCTGCGCTGAGTGAGCTGAGACTGAAGGAGGTGCAGTTGCAGGAGCGGGAGCGAGCCCTCCGAGCGAGGGAGGAGAGGCTGGAGCGTGAGTCTGCGTGGGGGCGCGGAGAGCTCCGGGAAGCTTGCTCTGACGTCTGGGAAGATCTGTCTGAACAGAGGATCTTACGTGTGTGTTCTG
This sequence comes from Vicugna pacos, assembly GCF_048564905.1. Lineage (NCBI taxonomy): Eukaryota > Metazoa > Chordata > Mammalia > Artiodactyla > Camelidae > Vicugna > Vicugna pacos. The sequence goes on along the minus strand of NC_133009.1, from coordinate 12,541,563 downwards.
TTAGAACACTTTTATAAATACTTGCGATACCAAAACACGTAAATCAAGCTTGTCGGCCCCTTCGTGTTGGGCCATTTTGAGATCAGTCGCCGCCCTTACGTTGCTGGGCACCGACTCTGACAGCCCAGCATGGTCACCCTTCCTCTCCTGCACTTACTCTTTTCTTCATCTTCTTTAATATACATGCCCTGAGGTTCTCGCCTTGTAAAGGAATGCCTGAGAGTTTGCAGCCTTCCAGAATAAAAACCATCACTTCTCCCTTCTGATAGGGCTGCTCCACCACAGTCTGGGACAAAATCCCTACCGTATGTGAGGCTAGATGTGTTCAGGCAACTCAGCGGAGAATGTGGGTACAAGATACTTAAATACTCCAATGGGTATTGTTGGATTGGCTGCTGATTTGATGTTGGAAGTCTGTCTCCTCCACTTAAGTGCGAGTTGCTACCCAGGGTTTAGAATTCTGCAGGGCAGCCGAGCGGTGAGGCTGTGGAGGGAAGAGAGGTGGGCCGTGACTGTCCCCTTCTGCCCCAGCGTCTCACCTGTTCACTTCTGCACCTTGATGCCCAGTGCAGACTGCATAAATGTTCTCCTATCTAAATGTCCTTGTACAGCGTCCAGGTGCGTTCACCAGCGTTTTACTTCCTGGTGGTAACTGTCTGCCCCCATGAGAGGCACTCTCTGTAGGAGGCACAGCCTGTGCTTACCTGAAACTCTTCTTTTTGTCTCTTCTGTCAAAAGAAGTCTAAAAACAAACAAACAAAAAACCCAAACAACCAAAACCTTTTTATTAAAACTTTCCCTGATGTTTTGTAATTTCATATGGCAGCTGAAATCTGAACTCTCTGAATGCTGGGCCTTGAATAAATGATAGCTTTTGTTACTATTCTAAGGAAGTACCACCTAACTGAGCTGTGGTTTTCCCCCTTCTATTTGGGTGCTGTCATTGACACAGAAGGAAGAGGGTTTGTACTGTGCGGCCGGGAAACACCCAGAAAATGAACTGTTGCCCCTTTTCAGTGGAGAGCAGGGATGGCAGTACCTCTTTGTTTTCCCCCATGAGTTACTCCCACATGACCAGAGCTTGAAGCTGACTTTGTACTTGTGCTTAAACCAGTCCTCGGGAGAAAACCTGAGACAATGTACAATTGCTAAAACACTGCGCTGTGAAACGGGAACAGTCATTACCCTTCACAGAACAGGACTCGTCGGCAGTCGGACATGCTAGCCTAGTGATGAGGCAAAGTGATGCGATGATCAGATGTGAATTGTTTTATACCCAGAGCCACCTGTTAATTTCTTACTTTCTTGTTCCGTTCCCTCTTTAAAGAAAAGGAACGTGAGCTTTGCGTTCGTGAGAGACTGGCAGAGAACAAACTGGCCAGAGCAGAAAGTCTGTTGAAGAACTACAGCCTGCTGAGGGACCAGAAGTTCCTGTCTCTGGCGGGGAGCCCAGGTATGAGAACCAGCTCAGTGAGCAGAAGCTCGTGCCACAAATGAGGATGTGGGCACTAGTGTTGCCCCCAGGGTGACTTTGATAGCCCTTTCAATTTACAGAGTCTCGAATTTTAAGATGGAGTTTGTTGAATATATGTGTTGCAATGGAGGTAAGAATTCTGTTCTAGCAATAACTGACTTACTGGGTTTGGAGACCTGAGGCAACAAGTCAGGATAAATTCATCTTTGGTTTTATTTACTTTATCAAGCTACATGTTCAGTATTCTCTATTTTTAAAAATTAGGTCATTTTTCACAAAATGCTGTGCATTTCAGATTTTTCTCTGGGTATATTATCAAAACTTTACATTCCTCTCCATTTTCAAGTGAAAATCCTAGCATTTTACTGTTGCCACATGACCAAATAACACTTCCACATCCTTTATAGAAGGTATGATGAACCAACTGTGGGATAGGCCATCACTTTTGGATCTTTGCTATTCAAATTGAAATAGGTATATGTCAAAATGTGATTGTTTAAAAAAATGTGATTGTTTAATATCTACATACACTCTGCTCTCAGTGATGGAAGTAAATACCTTTTTTCTCAATATTGCTGTCTACCATTTCAGTATTTTTATAATATTTCAGCTTTTCTTTGATTCCACACTGCCATCCATAAAGATGAACTAGACTTAGATCACGATCACCATGATAGAGTGAAGTGGTATTTTTATCTGGGCGAGTTTCATGCATCAAACCCATTGCTGAGAATTAGCGAAGGCCCTGTTGGGGACGGCTCTTCAGTTAAAGAGTTTATTTACATCTTGCCGGGAGAGTCTTTGAGCAAAGGGTGAAAAGAGCTAGAGAAGGATGATGTGTTTCACTTTTTTGAAGAATCTACCTGTATGCAAATCATGGCACATAATTAAAATGAGCTGTAGGAATAGAGTGTCCATTGTGGGCAGGAGATATTTAAAGAAAGTACTGAGCTTGTCAGAGCCCTAAGATAGCCATCAGAGCAGTGGGGAGGGGGTGCCCTTGTGACCTCAGGACAGTTGGAACCATCCTCTCCCCATCCTCAGAAATGAGGGAAATAACATAGATGGAGATCGTCCCAGGGAGGAACAGCATCTTTTCTAAAGCTCTCCTCGGTCTATTTAGTGACTTTTCTTCTACTTGATGGAATACTAATTCTTTTTCTAAACACTCTTCCTTCTTATAAAACTCTCTTATTAGTAAGATTTACGTTTACAAATGTGTAGGTGTTTGTGGTAACGAAGGTGGATCTATTTGAAACAATGGAGTTAAGGCCCAAAAGCAGTCTCCTAAAATGCTCTGCAGGGAAACCTTGTGCGAAACAGGAAGTCGAGACAGTCAGGAGCCAGTGCTTCTCTGTGCAGCCTGCTCCTTCCTCGGGGCCTTTCCATTTCCTTGGCCTGGAACATTCTCTGGACAGTCCCGTGGCTTCTTACGTCCTCGTTCTCATCAGGTCTCTGCTCAGAAGGCACCTTGCTATGAGGCTTTATCACTGCAAACACCCCCAGCACCTCTGTCTCCCTTTCTCAGTGTTACTTCCTCCCACAGCACATACCAGCCTCAAATACTCCCCATATGTACTGTTTATTTGTTTATGGTCTATCTCCTCCTACCACAGTGGGGCCTTTGTTTGGTCCACAATGGACCATACAATGAGCTCAGTAAGTCTTTGAACCAGTTTCCTTTCCATGAACACAAAGGAGAAGCAGAAAGGTTCTGGGATTCAGACCTGCAAGTCCCCAACCCCCAAACAGTTCTGTCAGTAGCTAGAAGTGTAGCCACTTGAAGGAAAATTTTTTCTTCACGTTAAAAGCACAATTCACATTTTTCACTCATTGTTAACTTGATTTACTTTTACCCTGCTGAATTTGCTTAGGTTCCTTTTGAAACAAGTTTCTGGTCAGTTAAGCTGCTCTGAAGTAAGTGTCCTTGAATATTCCTCTAAAACTGTAGGTGCTGTCTGTGAGAAAGAGCTGCTTCCATACTGTTCTGGAGTCGTGTTCTGGGTAGAACGGCACTTGTTTTCAGGAATAGAGATAAATAACATTGATTCCCAGGAGTTCTAGATTGTGGCCTGTCATCCTTAGTGCATTTACCCTTCAGAGGAGAGTTGATTGTTAAGAGAATAAAACATACGTTCCTTGATTTTTGGCTATGAGTTAAAACACTGATTGATTTCTACCAACCTCATGTCCCTAACCTGTTATAAAAGAGACAACAGGTCCAAAATGGAGCCACTTGTCACCAAACCAAGACTTAATACCTAACTTACTTACAGTTTCAGCCTCTCCCAGGAGTGGAATCTTAAACCAGTCAATATGGAATTACCTGGTCAGCACCAGAGGGGTCATCTGCCTGATAGACCCCTGCTTTCCCCTAAATTAATGTGACCTTGCCACAACCAGTCTGCTCTTTGCTAGTGTAACTTTCTCATCCCACCCCCTTCTGCCTATGAAAGCTCCTTTCTCTCTGCTGGATGGGAAGCTGCCTGATTCATGAATTGCTGAATAAAGCCAGTAAGATCTTTAACTTTTACTCAGTTGAATTTTGTTTAACACATCTCTGTCCCAGAGAGAATGAGACAGGTGCCCAGATTTCAAATGTGAAACTGACAGTAAATATTTTCATAAGTTTGGTAAGTAAGGAGGAACTGAACTCCTCTTCTTGTAACTCAAAACCCTTTTTCTTCTTTCTTTCTCAAGAACTTTTTGATCTTCCATCTTCAATAATGAAGAAGAAAGTTCATTTCAGTGGGGAGAGTAAAGAGAACGTCATGAGTGAGAATTCTGAGAGTCAGCTCACTTCCAAGTCCAAGTGCAAAGACCTGAAAAAAAGGCTGCATGCCGCTCAGCTTCGTGCTCAAGCCCTGTCCGACATTGAAAAGAATTACCAGCTGAAAAGCAGACAGATCCTGGGCATGCGCTAGCCTGGCCGCGGGACGCAGCCCTCCGGAGAGCCGCGCCCAGCTGCTGCGGCCACAGACGCAGTTCCGTGCGCCGTGCCTTCGCCTGTAGTACGCGAGATGCTTGGGTCTTACTCTTGCTGTTCTTCAGCAACAACTGTACAAAATGTCTACGCCTTTCATTTTTAAAGAACATTTTATTGAAAGAATGACACTTGCTCGGCCAGTTGGGCTTTTGATCCTGTGTGTGGTTACTACTGGAACACGAACTGTTATATTCTAAATGGTGGGGGGGGGGATCATACGAGGAGAAAATATTTACCCAGGAGCAGCACTTACTGGGAAGTTTAAGACTGAGTGGTGTGCTTGTAACTGTCGTGTCTAGATTAAAGTCTGAGGTTTTAAATGTTCTTGAGCTTAGAGAAGACCTAATTGGATACAAATTGGTCATGAATACCTTGACATCTAGCTTATAAATATCCCCTTGCTCTGTAGTGTAAATCTGTCACCTTTTGTGAAAATTCATCACTGTGACGTCTGTATTTTTTCCCCTTTCTATTCTATTTAACCGTATATGAGCTGTCTGTCTTTTACCCACCCCTTTCTCACTAAATAAAAGAATCTTTAGTTTTCCTATATTTCTGTCCTTTGCATTTGTTGATCTCTTCATTGGAGGGAATCTGTGTTTATGATTCAGAGGCACTGAGGGGAGAGAACGGGGTCTGATGCTCCCGAGAGCTGTAAGGGCACATTACTTCCCATCTCATTTGTCCACCCAGGCCAGTGGTTCTTACTGGGGGCGCTTTTGCCACCCAGGGGATATTTGCAATGTCTGAAGACAGTTTTAATTGTCATGACTGGAGGAAGGGTGTTTCTTGCGTCTGTGCCCAGGACAGCGCCCCCCACAACCAAGTGTTAGGCGCTACTTTTGAGAGACCTGATCTAAGCTAACACTTGTTGAACATACCCAAGGCTTGAAAACTTACTTTGGTTTTGATGGATTTTTTAAATATGTCTGACTTTTTAAATATGAATTAGCAGTCCTTGCTGTGCCCAACACATTTTTCATGTGATGTTTTCCTGGCAATGCTAATCCTTTTAGCTTAATGAAATAAGACCAAGTTATGAAGGGTTATAATAAATGAGAAGGAATAGCTCCTTTATTAGCTATTTTATTTACAGGTTTAATACACAGTTAATAATGTAGTTCCATCAAAGACATGATATTATTGAAATAGTCAGTAACCGATTCCCATGCCTTATGTTATGCCCACAGATTAATCCTAACAGGACCATTTTGATGTAAATATTGTATATAATTTTCAAGGCCCCATGCAAAATAAAAAATGTGGGGCTCCTTGTTCAAAAAGCAGGAAACAAATACCATTAAAGGTATAGAGAAAGTCTTGTCATTTCTTCCAAGGTCTCTCTGCTTATTGTGTTATTTGCTATTTAATTTTATAAGTAAAGAAAAATTGAAATTTCAAATTATGAGCATGAATTTTACTATTGGTCTTTGATATCGTGCAATGCTGGTTTTAAATGCAAATAGCACAGTTAGCTCATTTGTAGACTCGCTGAAATTATATAATATTTTGTGACTCATCCGGGAGGTTGCTTCAGGCTGGCCAGAAGAGACACGTGCCTGTGACAGGCAGTGGGACCCGTGACTCTGGTGCTTGCTCTGCACACTGCCAGGTTGGAGAAGTTGAGCTCACAGCCCCAACCATGGCATGTAGGTCACCCCCAAGCATCTTACTTCTCCAAGCTGGGACTTTCTTTGTACTTCAGTCAGGTCTCCAGCTGGCTGCCCACCAGCCATTTATGGGGCTGCCAGGCTCAGGAGTGGGGAAAGGCAGCTGCTACCATCCCCTGTCCTGAGATTTCTGGGGACCAGCACCCAACCCTGAGCCTTCCTTTCCCAGGCCCAGGTCCCTTCTGGAAGCAGAATGTGGCGATGGCCACTGGGGGCAGGCAGGCAGGGGAGGCTGGACAGGGTCTGGTGCACCAGAGGTGGGAGAACTGGCTGCAGGAGATGGGACCATGCTTGAGCTGAGGCTCTAGCCCCACACAAGTGCCACTGTCCCATCAGACTTGACTTATAAAACACAAATTCAACAACAATTATTAAGAATTTCAAGACTGCGAGCACAGAGCATTTAACCCTAAGTGCCAGCCCTTCTGAATGCCAGGACCTCCTACATGAGGGCCTGTGTGACTTCACTGGTTGCACACTCATGAAACCAGCCCTTTCTTTAGGAACCTCCTTTCATAAGGAAATAAGTTTCCTTTCCATTTTTAATTCTGCGGCATGCGGAGAGAGCTTCTCTAGTTTCCCCCTCCCTCAGAATCCATCTTTGTTTTCATTCCTTCCTTTAGTCAATCAACAAACAATCATTGAGCACCTACTACAGTGGAGCACTGTCTCAGGTGTTGAAGATACAGGCAGTATAGAAACATTGAAATCTCTGCCTGCAGGTAGGTGCCATTCAAATAGGGCAAGACAGTAAACAAATGAGCGGCACCTGGGGTGGGTTAGTGCTGCAGGGTGAAACAGGAAAGGGGCGGAAGGACTGGGGGGCACAATTTTAGAGGAGGTGGTCATTAGTGCTACATGAAGGGGAGGCTGACAGGAGGTTAAGGTTGAGGTGGGTGTGGAGGGGAAAAGGAAAGGGGAGGCTTGAGTGGGGTGTGGGCTGGGGGAAGAACATACCAGTAGGGGAGGGGGAAGTTGAACAGGCCTGGGAGATGTGACAGGGCGGGACTTGAAAGGCGGCAGAGGCTCAGAAACTGAGGAGCGATGTTTTTATTTGCTTATGCATCTTCATCTCTAGAGCTGGGAACATCGCGGGTATTGGGCGTGATGGTAGTAACTGGTCTAAGAAGGGGATGATGGAGGGAGAGGGGAGCGTCCTCCCAGATGATGCTTCTCCAGAATCTCTTTCTAAGCTCTTTCTAAGGTGCTCTGCTAGACACCAACGCCATACTCAGCATTACAGGATCTACGTGTCTAAACAATAATGAGTTTGACCAAGCACCACCTGCTCGCTGGCGTTTGAAAAAGGGACGCTAGATTTTGAGAAAGATTAACCAGCTGTGCTGAGAGACAGCACCACAAGGTGGCGCCAGGGGTCTGTTAGGCCAGAAAGTCCACCCTTTCGATACAGCCAGGGCAATGGTTGTTTCTGAGAGACGACGTGCTGGCCCTGGTTAAATGCCCTGTTCCCATTATTTCATTCAGTCCTACAACACCTCCTGGGAAGCAGACATCGTTAGTATCACATTTGACAGGGGGAAACTGAGGCTTAGAGACCACAGCTGGGAAGAGGCACAGCTGATTTCTGAACTGATGTTTTTGACTCCAAAGCTCTTGATTATCACCCTCTACTGCCTGCCTTCACAAGACAGCAAAACGTTAGCATTGTTCCCAAATCACCTGGTTTCCCCTAATGATGGGTTAAGGGGGATAAGCCATGGCCTTACCCAAGACATCTGAATGATGAAGGAAGGGTGGACGCAGAGCTGGCCTGGTTAGGGTCCAGTGGCTTCCAGACCGGTGTACAGGGAGAGATAGGTTAGTGTTGAGGGAGATACCTGAGAGGTGGTTCTCAAGTGACCCCAGTAGCACCCCATTCCTGCCCCTCTTTCCTCGGCATCTTCTCCAGGACCACCTCACTCAGGCCTGGGCTCCCCTGAGATAGTTTATGTTTCCAGGTGACCCTTCTTCCAGGATAAAGCCCATTCCTCTGGGCGAGCTAGTTCCCTCAGAGGCTCCAGGTAAGGCTGCCCTTCCAGAATGAACTGAGGATGAAACCAAAGATGATGCAAGGCATCTGTTTAGAAAAGAATGGAGAAAATGTATATGTTCCAACAAGAGAGGATTATTGTTCGCTGGATGTGGTGGCTGGGAAAATCGGAGTCCATATTGGATGCACGAATTTTGCCCAGAGGAGGAGGATGAAAGCTGACAGAACCCATGGGTGTGGGAGCGCCCGCCTTACCTGTAACCCCAGCTCACCCCACACTGGAAGAGCAGAGGTCAGCTGCCTAGGAACCTCCCACATCTGAAAGTCTGGGAGCAACACCATACTCAGAGAGGCCGGCAGGGGCACCCTTGCTCACCTCCACATGGCTCCTCCCCTCCGTGTCTGACGCAGCAAGGACAGCAAGAGCCCTGAGGTCCACAGCTCTGCTGGAGCTACTGAAATCCTCGACATTTAAGGCTGCCCATTACTGGATGCCCTGTGACCAGCCAGCCAGGAAGCAAATCCCCCTCTCGCACCTGCTCTGACTTTCTCTGAGACAGCACGCTGGCTTTCTTGATGCCACCGGGTGTTCTGCATTCTTAGTCACACCTTCATGGGAAATGTTCACAGTGGCTGATTTTATTTATTACATTGTTTTAAAGTCCTTAAATGATGAGCAAATGTTAACCACTATATATAAAAATAGATTAAAAAAACTTTTCTTCTGTATAGCACAGGGAAATATATTCAATATCTTGTTTTAATTCTTTAATGAAAAAGAATATGAAAATGAATATATGTATGTACGTGTTCCACTGAAACACTATGCTGTGCACCAGAAATTGACACATTGTAACTGACTATACTTCAATAAAAAAGAAAAAAAGTCCTTATATGATAGTGATAACATCAATGTAACAAGTTCTAACAATATAGAAATAAATACAGTAGAAAAATTAAAATTTCCCTCATCCATGTCCCCGGTTTCTGTCTCTTTTTTCAGAAGCAGCGTTAACAATTTGGTGTTTGGTGTTTGGTGTTTCCTTCCAGACCCCCTACTGTGAGAGAGGGCGTCAGGATGAGGTGTTTCTGTGTATGGGGGTCTGTGGCGTGCGTGTGTCTGCATATATGGATCTGAGTATGTGTATTTAAAACCCACAAATAGGATCTTAATACATGTACTGCTCTTTAGTTTGCTTTTTTCAATTAACAATAATCCTTTCCTCTTAGTGCGTATAAATTCTCTTCGTTCTTTTCTAAATAGCTGCTTTGTCATCTTCTGCATTTATCCCAAATTCATTCTAGGAAGGCAGGCTTGCCTTGAATTGTTGAGGAGAAGAGCTTAGCTGCAGTACCCAGCATCTGGGAATAGAGAGCCGCGTCTCACAAACCCAGGGTGCTGTGTTTGGGGCAGGAACACACCTTTGAAACACTCACCCCGACAAAGCAGTTCTCCTGCTCCAATTACAGTATCACTGGCCCAAACAGCCCTCAAGAACCATCGTGCTCAGTTAACTGGGGAAGTAGTAGATACAGCATAAAGAGCCTCCCAGCCAGGGCTGGCTGCCCCGGAGCATGCTGAGCATATCCCCATGATGCTTGGCAGAGAGTCCCAGAGCTCCGAAGAAATCTGATGTGAATCTCCCCTCTGCTCCCTCTCAGCACAATGTTAGCCGACCTGCCAAGAGGACCACGACCAAGTACTTCCTACTGGGGGCCAACTCTGAACACAGGGAGCTGAGACCCTCACTCAGACACTCAGCAGCCACCCTGCCTTTGGCTTGTTTGTTTAACCTCTCTGAGCTTCAGTTTCCTCATCTGGACAAAAGATGAAGTGGGACAAACTGTATTCAGGGACCTAGAACTGTACCTGCCTATGAATTTATTCCACCTGGCTTCAGGGAAGGTTTTAAAGTAGCTTATAAGAAAACATGGATTTTAATAAAATGCACAAATTAAAAGTAAGGAGCAAGTGGAGCCAGTATTGGACATAATCATACACTTAAATTGTTCAGCCAGATATTTGGCTTTAAGCTTTCTAGCAGCCAAAGCTCAAGTAGGGGAAAAGTTTTTCCTATCAGCCTATAAAATAAAGACAGTCCATTTGCTCAGGAAACGTGGAGCCCTCTGGAGTTCCCGCTTTGCATCCTTGTGAAGAGGATGCTGTGTGGTCGAAGGGGCACCGTCCTAGATGACACCTGTGCAGGACGTGTGACATCGAAGCCCAGGGCTCTTTCTCTCTCTACCCACTACATAGGCTGTTGGCATCACCCAAGCTCGAGTCGGCAAAAGCTACCATAACTAGGAGAGCAGTTTTTGAAATATGTTCGTGTGCTTTTCTCTCCCGTAGTCCTGTAGCTTTGCCTCTTTCCCTGCCCCTGTTTTCAAGAAGTATGTCTTGGGGAAGATGAGTCACAGTAAGAACATGGAGAGAAAGAAAAAAATCTCTATCCAGCTTGTGACTTCCAAGATCTTTGAGTCAAGCATCAGGGAACTGGGAAAGGATTTCCTAAACTTGCTGAGTTCCTATTCACATATCAAGAATTAGGCCTGGAGGACCAGATTATTGAGTCTGACATCCGTCGAGACAGGAAGCACCCAGGACATGATGTGAGCAGCTCTGCTCCCCAGACTGTCTTGTGCTAACGAGTCACCTGGGCAGCTTGTGAAAATGCAAAGGCCAGTTCAGTAGGTCCAGGGTGGGGCCTGAGAACCTGCATTTCTAACAAGGTGCTAACTGATGCTGCTTGTCCATGGACCACGCTGGCAGCAAGGGTGTGAGGGCTAGCAGGGGGAAAAGTGAAGCAAGAAGAACTCTCCCCGCCTGGCCAGGGAGCTGTGGGAAGAATGTGGGCCGAGGATCAGGGACTGAGTGGTCACACTCACTTGCTGGCCTTCCTAATCCAGGAGGAAGTCCTGAGCAAGGAGGGAATCTGGGTAGATGGAGGGAAAGGCAAAAGCCAAGGCTTTTTCAGCCTGGATCCCCATTTCGAACTCTGGTAGTGGGAGGAGTTGGGGAATAGGGGAGGCCTTGTGCTGGGGACCGCAGCAGCATGGGGGTGAGAGGGTGCCCGGTCTGATGCTCCCAAAGCCCTGGGCACCACGCGATGTAGAAGGGACTGGAAGAGACCTGGCTTCTGCCTGTCCCCGTGGCAGATTTCCAGTAAGAATCTGGCTGGGGCCATAGGGCTGCTCAAGGCTTCCATGCTTCTAGGGTCAGCAGAACTTTTGAGACAAGAGCGGGTGGGCCAGCAGCCTCTCTATGCCAAGAGAACAGGCCAGGTGTTACACTTGCCAGCAGATGTCCCTGGGACGGCAGGGACAGACTAGGCCAGCCCAGCTCACGGACCAGACAGTCACCCAGAGCAGAGAGCCATGCCATGCAGGGGCCAGCTGGGGAGCCGTCACCACCACCACCCTGAGCTACTAATCCTGGTGCCACTTTACCAAGGGCACTGGGAGGGGTGAAATGGCTCATTAGGGTTGAACTTTGAATTCGCTGAATATTTTACCCCTAACCAGTCAATTAAAGTCAATTCATTAGCTTAGTGAGTGTTTCTCTCACTCCCCTACCAGGTGGAGGCTGTGACAATCTATATTAGATTCATTATGGGAATGAGAAGCCACAACTTTGCTCATCTGGGCCAAGTGTATACTTTTTTTTTAAGCGGGCATAACAAAGACAATCTGTAATGCCGATCAACAGAGTCGTTGCTGCCGTGGTAGAGAGCACACACAGAGGCAGCTTCTTCAAGGGACCAGCAGAGACACAGGGACAAAGGGCTGGGGCCATGACTTGGGGAAGGTGACCATTCAGTTGGGGGTACCCTGGGATGTGCACTTTGAGCAGGAATCAGGAGAGGAGACACCCGAACTGGCAGAGAGGCAGCAGAGGAAGGATATAAGGTTTAAGCAGAGCACAGAAGAAGGCCTCATTTATTTGTCTCTGAGTCCTTTATTAAGCTCCTGTTGTATGCCAGCCCCCGAGCCAGGAACTGGAAGCTCAGAGAGCCATTCTAGGCCTCCTATGGTTCACTCTCCAAGGAGAGGCCGAGAGCAGGACAGCGCTTCCCTCCTGCGCTCCAAATGGGAGCCCTTACAGGGAGGCAGTTTTGAGAGGAGGGTGTTCAAAATACTCCCTGGAGTCCCCTTGCTGGCCTGCCCTCTGCCTTCTGCCCTGGAGAGTCTGGGGCTGTGGATGTGGGGACTCTTGGGGCATCTCCCCTCCTCCATTCAGATTCATCCTGGGGAGAAGGGAGCCGCCATTTATATTTAGAGAGAGGTTTCCAGAGACGTGCTCTTTGCCCTCCTCCCCCATCCCCCCCTCCCCCACAACACACACACACACACACAGGCTGATATGTCTAGAGCCTGAAGTTCAAGCTGGGCCACAAGGTCAGGTAGCATCAGCTGCTGGGAGCAAGAAGACAACGTGGAAGGCCTTCAAAGTCTCTCATGAGGCACCTGGGTTTATTATTATATTTTGCAAAATTTTTCAGCTTCAGATTCACTGTCATGGAGTGTAGCCCCTTATTTTACAGTGGGGCCCCCCGAGGTGAGTCAGAGAGGAGGGCTGACCTTCGGGCACGCAGGGCCAGGACTCACCAGGTACCCGATGGCCGGTCCTGCTTCCAGTCACTCTGTGCAAGGCTTCTCAAAGGCTGCTCGCCTCCAGCAGGCAGGAAAGGATTAATTATTAATTTTTATAACAACCCAGGAATTGCTATCTGTGAACCATGAGCCCCAACACTTTTTTCCAACATCCAGCTACTTAATTGTGGTTTCAGCTGGCTCAGGGTAATAAGTCTCATAACCTCGGAAGTGGAGGGCTGTGATGGCCTTCATCAGCCATTCCTGGGAGCAAAGGCCAAGTTCCCAGGGGGCAGTAGTGGCACGGGAGCTGATAACGCTCTCTAAGAAACTCAGACGCCTTGGCTGCACGTCAGAGCTGGGCCTCATCTTTCCCCCTTTCCTGGCATTGATTGTCTCTGACCTTTGTCTTTCTTAGCTGCAATTTTCCAAGCACTTTTACAAACACAAGTTCAGTGGATTCCTAAATACTGCTATTACTGGACTGAGCAGATCATTATTCTCCAGGAGAAAATAAAGACTCAGAGAAGTGACTCACTCACGGTCACACAGGTTCAAGCACTTCTGTCCTCGGCACCACCCACCCCTGGAGGAGTTCATAGCTGGACCAACCTTTTAACGCAAGATGTTAATTAAGGTCCTCGGATGTGTTTGGGGGTTTTCCATGAAACCTCTGGAAGCGCTGGCAGCATTTGAAGCATCTTTCTGAGATAAAGTTCATAGTCTTCACCAGACACTCTCTGACCTCCAACAATAAGAAACATGACTTTATTTATTTATTTTGGGGGGAAGTAATTAGGTTTTTTATTTTACTGGAGGTACTGGGGATTGAACCCAGGACTTTATGCATGCTAGGCACTCACTCTGTGCCTGAACTATACCCTCCCTCCAAGAACCACGACTTTAATATAAGCAGCCAACACCCCTCTGTACCCTCGCCTGCAGCTGCATCCACCTGATGAAGCCTCATCCTGTTGGGTTCTGGGGTTTGCTGGGCGTAGTCATGGCCAGGAGTTGGGCCAGGGCGGGGACTTTGCTGCCCTCAGGTGTTTAGCTGCCCTTGAATCTGAAACTGTTCAGGCAGCAACCACCAGGCCGGAAGGCCTGTGATGCCAAAGGTCCCATTAACAATCGCAACATCAAGGAGTGAAGCTTACAGGAAATGCATGACGCTTGTAATACAAAATCTGCCAAAGTGCACTGACTGACGTTAACTAAATGATAAAACACACCACACTGAGAACTCCGAATACTGTAAAAGGCCATTTGCCCAAATTTATAAGTTTTACAGAATTCTAATAAAAATATCTAAGGTCTTTGGTTTGTTTGTTTTCAAATCTAAAGCAATGAATTTACATGGAATAATCCAACTGGAAAAATTAATGTATAAATGGAGTCATGAAATTTCTGGGAAGAAAAGAGCAGTGTGGATCTGTACTCCCGGATAGTAAAATACATTCGAGAGCTTCAAAGACAAACAGAGAGGAACGGAAGAAGGACAGGCAGCTCAATGGAAAAGAAGAGAAGGCCCAGGAACAGACCCTGTGTATTAGAGAAAATTGGCAGTACACGATGAGTGTAATGTTCAAATCAGTGGGGGAAAGATTCATTGTTTAGTAAGTGACATTCAAATAATATGGGGAAATAAAGCTAAATTGCTAGCTCAGTTTCCCTGGTCTCAGAGCGGGAATGGTTTTCATAGAAGCAAAGGAAGAGACAACGGCTGGATGTACCAGGAGCCTTAGCCGGGTCTTACCCTGTGACTCAGCACTTCCACGGCTAGGAGGGTTTCCTGAAGTATGTTCCCAGATCCGTATGTGAAGATGGTTATTAAACATTTTGTATAAGAGCAAAAAGTAGGAACAACCTAAATGTCAAAAGGGAATGGTTAAAAAAAAACTTGTTCAACCATACGATGGACTGCTATGCAGCCACTCAAAATTTTAAAATGATCTTAGTGAATATTAATTGATTGGTTTGGGGAAATGCTTAGGTTAGAACGCTAGCCATGACCCAGAGCAGTATATATAGTACACCAGCCTGAACACACTGAAGCAGACACCAAAACTATGGTCTCTGGGATGGGAATAACTTGAGTTTTTTTCCCTTTATTCTTTGAAAATTCACTATATTAAATCTGCTTCTTTTATGATGCTACCAAATTTAACAGGGGTTTCTAACATCTATTTTACAATTTAAAAAAAAATTGGGCATTGCCATATAATTTGTGCTTTTGAAAGTTACTTATTGAGCAGAAATTTTATGAAAGATATTTCTCCATCCTTGCATCTTAAACTGGGGTAAGTCTGAGGGTTTCTGCTAATAGGTCGTTACAGGAACATGGCCTCAATTTACTTGAATAATCTTCCTCTTTATAGTAAAACAAATCCAAAGGAATTATGGGAAGAATACAAAATGCTTATACTTTCCTCTTTTCAGATGGAGCAAGAGACCACACAGCACTGGTCCCCGAATGGTGCTGCTTTGGGCAGGTCCAGTCAGTGAGCTCTGTCTTGGGAGACCTCAGCTTCTGTCCATGGGCTGCTTTGGAGGAGTGTGCAAGGAGCCTCCTGCCAGGTCACGGGCCTGTCCCCACCCCCGGGCCTGCCTGAGTGGCTTACGGTATGCTGGGCTCCCTCAAGAGTTCAAAGTCTCTGAGGTCACAAGTCCTCAGAGTCAAAGATTTTCCTCAGGTGGAGACTCGCTTCCCAGAAACCTCCAAAACAAACAGTGATATGCAAAGGAGACATAGGATGCTGGCGGGATGCCAGCTTGGGGCTGGTTGCCAGGCCTGGGGCAGTGAGAGCCCGGAAGAGACCAAGGGCTCCCAATACATCGGCCTGTCGGGGCAGCTCCTTCCCCAGCCCCTCCTGCTCCCCCCAACCCCAGCTGTCCCTTCCAGCAGGATGAGGCACAGAGTCAGAACACAGCCAGTCACGGTGGAACCTACCTGGAGTGGGTGAGGGAGGGCAAGTTGAGCTGGCATGAGTGCTGTGAGGCTGGCAAGTTCTGTGCAGGAGGGAAGCTGGGCTCATGTCACCTGCACACACCCTGCCAAGGCCTGGGGCAATGACCGTGGGAGCATCTCACCAGGACAACCTGCATCTCAGGCTGCCTGAGGGCACTGGGGAGCAGACACCCAGGTGCCAAGCCTTGGTGTAAGCCATGCTTTCTGGGCTTCAGAGTCCAATGACATCGGCTCATACCAAGGAGAGCAGGCTGACAGATGCAGGGACATAGAGGGCAGTGAAATTCCCACAAGTGCAGCGCTGCTCTGACTGCGGCTGCAGCCTTAGCCTTAGCTTGGTTTATGAGGGGCCTGCGGTGTGAGAGTAAAGACAGCCTTCCAGTGAGGGTGGGAGTCGAGGGGCTGGGAGGTGGGAGGGTAGGGGTAGTAAGGGGTGGATCAGACTCGGTAGCAGCTATAGCATTTAGTAGCTCATGTTTCTCATCAACAATGGAATTATCTTCAGTTTGCAGATGGGGAAACTGAGGCTCTGACATGCTCAGTGGAGGTGGTAGAAGGCCACACAGCTAGTCAATCATTAGCTGGAGGGACATGGAGTCACATGCAGATGAAGATTTCCGAGCCAGGCTGTTTCCACTGTCCTCAGCTCTCTCACTATGGAACCTACCCCTCTGGCCCCAGCCCTGCCCATGGACCTGCCACTACAGGCCCTTCCCAGGCATACAGGCTCCCCTGGTGACTCCTGCCTTCCTTCCTTGATCAAGTCCCAGGGACCCTGCTGAATATCCTCTCTCTCTCTCTGTCTCTCTCTGGAAAGCTGTCTCTCCCCTGTCTGGGGAGTGGAATGCCAACCTCCCTCTTTCCTACCTCTTTCCTTGGACTGGCTTTCCTCTGGGAAATCAGGCAAGCAGATCGTCAACACAGCAAGCATGATGTTACAAAGGTTCTAGAAACGAACTGAGATCTCATACTCCACCCCCCACCCCCTGCCCTGGTGGGTGGTCCCCGACTCCCTCTGAGAAGGTAATTGGAACCCAGGTGGAGTTGAGTTTATTAAACCCCAGGCCCAACCCTACCTCTGGGCTTCCCTGTGCTCCCCCTCTCCATCCCTGCAGGGTCTTTTCCTTCCCCTGGTCTCCTCCTGTCACCAGAGGTGGCCGAAGGCAGAAGGAGGGCTCTCCCTTCCTTGGGGGGGCACACTGTTTGCATCTCTGTGACTTTCTAGTCCATCCTGCCACTCCCTTCCCCGGGGCCAAGGCTAACCTGTGACTTGTAGCAAATGGAGTTCAGTTTCAGAGTTTAGATTCCTTTTCCCAGACAGTCACAGCAGAGTGCCCTCCAGGGGCTGGTTCACAGACCTGGGCTTCCGGGAGGGGCAGCAGGCGGCCGACACTGAGGCAGTGGGCCCTGCAAATACTGTGGATGTTTGGAGGCTTGAGTTCATCTCTGCTGCATCAGTAAGGGGGGCGAATGAAGCTCCACAGGCCCAACCTGCAGGGCCACAAAGCAGGGAGGTTTTCATCTGAGGGACACTTCAGGGATCCCGTCACCAAGCCACACAGCCTCCCCATGAAGACTGACTCCAAGTATCTGGTCTTCAAAAGGCAGGAATGCCTCCCGGGTTGCTCTGCCTTCACAGTCTGTTATGTTACTGTGGACAACTCTGAGACCCTACTTGACTCTGGAGGTGGGGGCTGGCCCAGGACCCCCACACTTACAACCACACCTTGAAAACATAGAAGACCGCAGTCTGCTGTATTTGTTTTCTAAGCCAGATCAAAGCTCTGAAATCATGTCTAAGCCTCCAGCCAGCGAGCAGCAGTCAGCACAGGGAGTGCAGAGCTGCTTAGCCGCGTGGCGGGAGGTGAACGGAGGCTGAACTACAAGATCTCCCCCGCGAGCTGCGGGAGGTCAGGTGGGGCCAGAGAGGGAGCTCCGGTTCCCTGTCTGTCTGTCGGAGTGGGATGGGAATCTGTTTCACAGAATCGCTGAATAAATACACAGCACTTACATCATTCCTGGAACACCCGACAACACTGAATTGACATTAGCTGCGATTATACTTAAGAGTCGCAAAGCTTTGGGGGCCTTAGCCATTCACTGAACCGTGCTCATGAATATTCATGACTATTGTTCAGGCGGTTTGAGGACCAGGCAGTGGTGGCCAGACCTTGCCCTCACTCAGGGAGTCCAGTGGGAAGACAGACAATAAACAAAGAACTGCGAGGTGGCAGGCACTCAATAAATATTTGTTGAACAAATTGCAAAAAAAAGATGTGAGGAGTCTATGAAGGGAGTGAGCAAGGTGCCGTGTGGGCTGGCTCGGGGGCTCCCTGGGCCCAGGCCTCCCTGGGGAGGTGACGAGGAGCCCGGGTCTCAAAGACAAGGAAGGTTTGGCCAGGTCCTTCTTAGTGACCTCGAACGAACATTTTCCAAGAGCTTCGTCGGGCAAGAGTATTGATCTTGGTTAGGAGGGAAAACCATTTCAAGAGTTCAAGGTTCAGGTGCAGGTCAGGTCAGGTCCAGAGATGACTTTTTTGGGTCTTGGTGAACTTCCATTCTCTGACCAGTTACTTTTAGTGGAAAGAAGCTACCGGCAGCCCTCTCCCTCCCTTCCTGCTCTTCCCCCGGCCCCACTCTGCCGGAGCCCAGCCTTGGGGAAAGACCGAGAATTCTGATACAGTCAGAAACCCTGGGCATTATCTCCTGGCAAGCTCGCTTCTCACAAAGTCCTCCTGGCACTTGCATGTCCAAATTATTTTATCTAGCCTTTAAAGCTCGTCCTGATCAGGAGTCTAAGACTCTGGAGCCAAGCGGTAACACGTGTTGAGCAAGATCTCAGGTCAAGTTCAGGACAGCCCCGTGAGAGAGGTACTGTGGTTGTCAACCCACCAGGAAGCACACAAAAATTAAGAAACTTATCCAAGATCACATAGTTAGCCAACAGTGAGGCTGAGATTCAAATCCACACATCAGACGCCCCAGTGCTTGAGCTCCAGCCTTGAGTTGTGGGCTAAAGTTGGCCTAAGGAATTTCCCTCCCTCACCTTTGAGCCTAAGTCAACCCCAACTCTTCATATCTTCAGAGATGACTCAAGGACTCACAGGTCTCACATCTACTGAAGCATTAGAATTGTCTCCAAAGGAGAATATAAAGAGCCCTGTCTCATAAGTACCCCGTCTCATGAGAACCCCAAGGACCAGCAGACTCTGGGGCCCTAGTCAGCCAGAGCCAGGGGTGGGGCAGGCAGAAACCAACCTGAGAGAAGCTCCCAAAACAACGTCCACAGATGTATTAACAGGTGGGCTGAACGGGCTCCTTCCTGGGGTGCTGAGCATCATCACTAAGTGTGGGGCCGGTTTCTGTCTCTGCTCAGAACTGAGACATGAAAGTTGACCCAGCTTTTGCCAAAGAAAACAAGCCACTGAGTAGGAATAAAATACATATATTTTTTCCCCAGTCTACTGATCCCTGTTGAAAATTTCCCCACAGGCTGCCTTGTGCAACACTGCTGCATCACCAGCCCTGAAACTGAAAGTCACCTGATGTGAGTGGTACCATACAGCAGGTGCTGTTTCCTGGGTATAAGTGATTCACCATCTGAATTTAAAATACTTGAATGTATCTTCTGGAGTGAGCCGTGTTGGTTGGGCACTACATTAGCTACGGGCAGACTAGACTGCTGTAACAAAGATATCCAATAATGAGGTAGGGCAGGGGTCAGCAAACTTTCTGTAAAGGACCAGAGAGTAAATATTTTAGGTGCTGCAGGTGATACAGTCTCTGTTGCGACTTCTCCGCTCTGCTACTGGAGCGTGAAGACAGCCGTGGGATAATACGTACATGAATGAGCATGGATGTGTTCCAATAAAACTTTATTTATAAAAATAGGCTGTGGGCCCCTGCCTCAGTTTAAAGATAGCAGAAGTTTCTTTTGTTTGCGTGTAACAATGGCGAAGTGTAACAAATGATCCTAGTTTTGGGGGCAGTTTTTAGGCTTCCATTGACTTGCTCTGCCTCCTTAGAGGCCATGTCCTCCTCTGCATGGTTGAAGGTGTGGAGTAAAGTAAAAAGAGCATGGAGGAGGCAGGCCCAATGCCTTAAGGCTCAGACCTGGAGGCAAAACTAGGCCTGCTACTCACATTCCACTGGCCGGTACTTAGTCCTCTGGCCACACATAACAGCAAAGGAGGCTAGGAAATGTAGTCTAGTTCTGTGTCCAGGAAGAAGGGCAAAGGATCTTGGAGGGTGACCACACCCAACCGGCCTCTATTCTTCCTTCCCCTTCTTCTCACTATTTCCTCCCCCACCCTCCCCCACTTTCCCCTCCCTCCCCCACAACCCCTCCCCAATAAGGTCCAGGATAAGTTGACTCCACCTCTACCTTGGAGGCTGGCCTGACTAGTCTAAGGATAATTCCGAACCCTTCTTCACAGTGATTGGGTCAGCGACCTATATTTAAGCCAATCCATGCAGAGCATTCTTTGTGGCCACAGGGATGATTTAGGAAAGAGAGAATGTGACTCTAATGAGAGGGCTGATTTATTAGTGGCATCTGGAAAAGAAGCATCCTTTCCCTTAAAAGAGAGCCCTTCTCTTCAAAGTGGTATAAATCCTGAGGCCACTGTAGCCATTTTTTAAAAAAAAATTGTGGTAAAATATATACAACACAGTTTTGTCATTTTAACTGTACAGCTCAGGGCCATTAAGTACATTCACATTGTTGTGTGAATACCACCAGTACCCATCTCCAGAACTTTATTTCATCTCCCCAAACTGAAATTCTGTACCCACTGAACAGTAAATCCCCAATGCCCCCCTCTCTTTAGCCCCTGGCAGCCATCATTCGACTTTCTGTCTATGAATTTGGCTACTCTGGCACCTAACATAAGTGAATGATGCAGTGTTTGTCTTTTGTGACTGGCTTGTTTCACTCAGCGTGTCTTCAAGTTTCATCCCTGTTACTGCACGTGTGAGAAATTCCTTCTTTCATAAGGTGAATAATACGGTAGTATAGACCGTATCTGCTTATCCATTCATCTGTGAATGGACACTTGAGTCGTTTCCACCTTTTGGTCATTCACTGTAGCCATTTTTGCTCCTAGGAGATGAGCCAGCTTGTTCATGAAGCCAAGGCTTGGAGGAAAACACAGCTAAAGGAATTGCTGGGCTTGGGCTGAGCTACTGGACCCAGCTAGTCCTGAGGGCTGCCCTATCTCTGGATTAACAGATCTGTGAATCAACGAATTTCTTCATGGGTGAATTGAGTTTTAGGTTTCTTATAGCTCTAAGCCGCCTAACTGATGCATCTCTCAAGACATTGCCTAGTTTCACAACTACAGAAGAAAACAACAACAAAAAAACCCGAACAGAACCACAGAAAAATGGGAAATGTTTTGTTGACATGAATGCTGGGAAAAAAAATTTAAAGTACGTTTTGAAGATTTTGTCCCTTTGTCTATGCTAGTTACTTCTCTCCTGATGGGTATGTGACTAATGCTGTGAGTGATGGAAAAAGTGACAGGACAGATTTGATTAGGTTAAAATGTTTGGTTATATCCAGTGTATGTCATAATTCCCTTATTTTGACCTATAAAGAAAGACTTTCATGAAAAGAAAATATTGGGTTTTCTTATATGTTGTCTGAATAAAAGCTGTGAAAATATTTAGAGGAAGGGAACCAAATTATAAGCATGCTCAGGGTTCTCACATGTTCCCATCTGTCTTGGCTATGGAAGAAGTTGGAGGGTTGGAGCTTGAAGTTTCCCTCTGACCAGTGGTATCATTTAGTGGGAAATGTCCTGAACTCACTGGCCGCCCAGGGGTGTTTCCCAGCTGAGTGATCCTGGGAAAATTTAACTTCTCCAGGCCTCTGTTTCCTCATCTTTAAAGTGGGTTTCATAATATCTTTTCTATCCATCCCACAGGGTGGGTGGTGAACCTGAGAAGCGCTGTACGGATTCAAGGCTCTGGGGGAAGCACGTGGACCCATCTTCCGTGCGAAGTTCAGCAGCCTGAGGTGGGGCGCTGATCCCTCCTACACACAGCCAGGCCTGCCCTTTAACTACAGCGTGGACACCCAGCCACCAGATGGCCTGCGGCAGCGGCTGATCACATGTCTCCCAGGGAGGAGACAGGCTCCCTGCCCTAGAGTCCCCTCCTGAACAGGTGGGTCCTGACACTGGGCTGGTCACATTCACATGTACTGTCCAACTTAAGCTCCTACAACTACCCTGGGGGATACTGGCCTCATCCGAGAGGCGAAGGAATGGAGGAGGCTCAGAGGGTTTGCAACCCCAGTGTCATAGCTTGTGAGCCGCAGAGTCCAGATTTGAACCGAGGGGCTTGTCTTGGTCTCTGGAGCTCACCCTATCTATTTCATGCTGCTTTGTCTCCAAACCCAGAACCCCTTCTCCTGCCATGTTGCTAGGTCTCTGAGGGCTCCCTCCCTCTGCTGGCCAGTCTATGATCCCGGGCATTTTGGCAGGGGTGGGAGGTAGTGGAGGGGCATCCTGGAGGAGAGCAGATGCTCATGAGTAGAGACAAGTGGTTTCTGGGACACGTGTCGGCTCATGGGCCACAGCCCTGTGTCCATCTTCCTCATTCTTGCCCTGTCTTTGGAACTGCCCATAGGAATAAACATCGGCACCAAATAGGTTGGGGCCATGAGACTTTTTCGGTGAGATAGTTCTCCATTTATTGGACCCAAAGACTGAAGACTCCCCTGGAGGAAAGACCATGTGTCAGTGGAGAAAGGGAGTCAGAGAACAAGCTGTCCACCTTCCAGGGGCTCCCATGGACTTACGGAGCCTTGACTCTAAGAGCACGTATGCCTCCCCCATTGCCTTGGTGTCCAGAGCCCACCAGATGGCCCGCCACCCAGCCAGCACTAAGTATGTGTTTGTTAAACAGTGAATGAATGAATGATGATGGCAGTGAATGCTCTCCCAGCCCCGCCTCACTTCCTGTGCTCTCTGTACTGTACCTCCCAGCTTGCACTGTCTCCTCCTCAGGGCCCCTCCCACATCTAGTCTCAGCCCCCACCCTCCTGACCTGGGAGTTCATCTCCCTTCCAGTCCAAGGCGCCCTTCCCCTTAGGTGGCCTGACCTGTCATAAGGGCTGTTTAGCAGCCTGTGCCCAGATAGTTCTCCTTTCTGGCCTCTGCTGAGTCCCCCTACCCTGTGACTTGACCAGGCTGGCCAATTTGACCCAATCTTTGTTCTCCTTGCAAAAAAATATGAACTGTCTTGATTTTAAGCCCTTAACTTAAAGTGGCTTCCAGAGAGAGACTCTGGTTGTAAGCTGTCCAGAGGGAGCAGGAACGAAAGGCAATGTCTATGCAGTGATCCCTGAGCCTTGTCCAGGCAAGAAGATGTCACATGTCTCCAAGAGGCAGCCTATCAGGCTCTCTGTTCTCTTTGGTGGAAAATCTGAGTGACAGGGTGCAGAAGAGCTCACGGGTTACAGAGTACTATAACTGTAACTCCTATCACTCTGCATCCTGCTCCCTGCCTGGTTGGACCCCTGGCTGTCTATAAAGGTCCCATGATTATCCCTGAAAGTGCCAGGGATGCCTCATCTGTGTCCCCAACAAGTCTTATCTGCACAGTCGCTGCTGGCCTCTCCTCCCACCACTGTCCCCTCCAGGACCCTCCCCTAAGCAGCTCCTGCCATCTGCTGATAAGCCTCACCACCTCCAGCATCCACTTCTGCTGAGCCTGGCACTGCCAGAAGTCTTAGTGACTCCCCATGTTTGGATCCAGCTTGAATGCTACCTTCATTTCTAAAATAGCTAGAAAAAATGTAGCAGATTTAGATTGATCTGTATTTACTGAGCACCTACTCTGTCTTCACCATGTTCATATGAATTTTTTTCACTGAATCTTCACCAAATCCTGAAAGCCACCCTGTGAGGTGGGTAGTATTAGTATCTTATATAGGGAACAGGAACCTACAGAGACCTGTTGCTACTAGGCAGAGAGGTTTGTAGAAAGGATTCATTGTAGAGACTCCAGGGGAAAATGAAGTGCCACTGGATGTCTGGTGAGCACTTTAGAGGGGAGGTGTGTGCAAACTCACAATGACTGATCTCTGCTCTCACTGTTGTCAGCACTGCTCCATCCCACCTGCTGCCCTGTGTACGCCTATGGATTTGCCTCCCCACGCAGCAGTAGCTGTGGTCCTGACCCAAGTGAATGAATTCATGGGCTGGCCTCAGTTATCAGATTCTTTCAAGACTTTGAAATAACATTATGGTAGATAGACCAATGCACCCTCCCCTAACATGTTCACGTCCCACCCAGCAGTTTCACTCCTAGGTGTGTATCCATTAGAAATGGAAACAGATGTCCACACAGAAACTTGTACGCAAGTGTCTATAGTAGCATTATTTATAATAGCCAAAAGATGAAAATAACCCAAATGCCCATCTACTGATGAATGGATACACAAAATGTGGTATATCCATAGAGTGGAGTATTATTTGGCCATAAAAAGGAATGAAGTACTGACATGCGCTACAACATGGAGAACCTTGAAACCAATATGCTAAGTAAAAGACAGTAAAGACCATATATTGTATGAGTCCATCCATATGAAAGTCTGGAATAGGGGAATCGATAGAGACCAAAAGTAGATTGGTGGTTGCATAGGGATGGAGGTAGGGGTAGAGGAGGGTAGGTGGGTAAGAGCTAAAGGGTATAGGGTTTTTTCTTGAGATGATGAAATGTTCTAAAATTGACTGTGATGATGATTGCACATATCTGTGAATAAACTAAAAACCACTGAATTGTGCACTTTAAATGGGTGAAGTGTATGGTATATGAATTATATATCACTCAAGCTGTTAAGAAAGACTAACTAACAAAAAAGAAGTCTACATCCTAATCTCTAGAACCTGGGAATATGTTACTTACATGGCAGAAAAGATTTTGCAAGGAGGATTAAATTGAGGTTCTTGAGATGGGGAGATTATTTTGGATTATCTGAGTGGTCTTAAAGTAATCACAAAGGTGCTTATAGGAGAGAAGCAGGAAAGAGAGAAGGAGAGAGAGAGGGAGGGAGGGAAGGAGAGAAAGAAGATATCTGAAGATGCTACGACTGAAGATGGAGGAAGAGAACACAAGTGACCACAAGTGAGTGAAAGTGGCCTCTAGAAACTAGAATAGACAAGGAAACAGATTATCTCTTACAGCTTCCAGAAGGAATGTCACCTTGCTGACCAACACCTTGATTCTAGCTCAGTGAAAGCCATTTCAGACTTCTGATCTCCAGAGCTGATTATTAATAATGTATTGTTTTAAGCCACTAACCATGGTAATTTATTACAGCAGCAAAGGAAACTAATAAAAAAGTTAGAGAAACAAGGTCAAGTGGTGGGTTTTGGAGCCATAAGGTCAAGTTGAGCCAGTAAATATAGAAAAATTAACATTGCTTCCGCCAGGAAGCCTTCTCTGACCTCCTTCTCTTACCTTAGACTATTTTTCAGGTCTCCTGGGGGCTCCTACACCAGAGTTACTCCCATTACTGCACTGTGGTCCTTGATTTCCTCAATTTCCTTCATTCAGACAGAGATTCCTGGAAAGGGTAGGATCTTAAAGATTCATTTTTGCATTCTGAGTGCCTAGACTCATTCCTGATACATCATAAATACTCAGCTGTTTGGTGACTGAATGACTAAGGCCCCTTAGAGCCTTCTAAGCTTAGAAGCTTAGAAATTGTCAAAAGTAATGGTAAGAGCTGGTCTTCATTGAATTCTTACTGTAGTAAGTGCCTTAGATTCATTTACTTATTTAATCCTTAAATCAATCCTATGAGCCAGGTGCCATTTCAATCTCCATTACACAGAAGCGAGAAAAGAAGCTCAAGAAAGGTAAACATACTATTCAGCCATAAAAACCGACAACATAACGCCATTTGCAGCACCATGGATGTCCCTGGAGAATGTTATTCTAAGTGAAGTAAGCCAGAAAGAGAAAGAAAAATGCCATATGAGATTGCTTATATGTGGAATCTAAAAAAAAAAAAAAAAAAGAACATAAATACAAAACAGAAACAGACTCATAGACATAAAATACAAACTTGTGGTTGCCAGAGGGGAGGGGGGTGGAAACAGACAGACTGGGATTTTGAAATTTGTTGATACTGACAGGTATATGTAGAACAGATAAACAAGATTATACTGTATAGCACAGGGAAATATACACAAGATCTTGTGGTAGCTCACAGTGAAAAAGAGTATGACAATGAATATATGTACGTTCATGTATAACTGAAAAATTGTTATAAAACTTTGTTAAAAAACATTGTTTAACTTTGTTAAAAAACTCTACACTGGAAAGCAACATAACATTGTAAACTGACTGTAACTCAACTAAAAAAAATTTTTTTTTTTTTAAAGAAAGGTAAACATCGCGCCCAGCCCGCCACAGACTCGCTCGGCTCTGAGTCCACACTCTGCCCCTGTGCTCTCCAACTGTGGCCACAGGCTGCACGTGGCTGCTCACACTGAAATGAATTACAATTAGATACATTAAAGATTCAGCTCCTCGCGCTCACTACCCACATCTCAACTGCCCCATAACCACATGTGAACAGCGGTTACCGTGTTGGGCAGCACACGTGTGGGCCACTTTCATCACAGAAAGTTCCATTGCGCAGCATTGTTCTGAACCACTGAGCTACAGCCTGTCACCCTATCAAATAAAACGTGTCATTTCAGATCCTTGATTGCCTTGAAAAAAAAAAAAAGCAGACCCAACTCTTCATCTTTCCAAGGCAGGAAGGCGGGTGCTTAAGAAAGCTGGCATCTCCTGGGCCCCATGAGAGGTGGGGGGCTCTCGTGGGGGTCTCTCTCGGGAAGATTCAGGGCAGATACAGGCCAACTCTCCTCCTCACCTGAATAGATGCAATGAATAGGGTGCTGCCCATGGGGAGGGTTGCATGGCTCTCACAGCTGACAGCTCTCTCTCCCGCTTTGGGGAGGGTGAGACTGGGGGCCTCATTCTTCTCCCCTTACTAGGCTTCAAACATACCCAGTGTTTGCACAGCTCCCATACACTTGTCTGGTGGCCAGCTCACCAGAAGCTTCCAGAAGCACAGCGGGAGCGGATAGCAGTAACAACATCTTACAACTTACTGGAGGTCCTGCATCAGTAGAGCGGCTTTATAGGCCTCATCTCAGTTAATCCTCACAAGGAGACACTGTCAGCCTCAATTCACAGATGACCACAAAGCCAGGTTGGCCTCCACGAGGTCACACATGGGAAGTGGCAAAGCTGGGACCCGAACTCCAAAATGGCGTGGGGAAAGGAAGCCATTATTGTGTACTGGGGACTCAGTCTCGGGAGCCCATCCCCTACATTCAATTTCCCCTGGAAACGTCCTGAGATGGAGGGGAGGGGAGCGGCCAGAACTTAACAGGCTTGCTGCCAGCCCTGAGCGTTCTCCAGCCAACCGGGCGCAGGCCTGCGGCCTTGGCCCCTTTCCCCTATGGGGAGAGATGAGCTATTGGGGCTGAGTAAGCCTCCAGCAGGGATCTTCCTGCTCGTCTGGCTGCAAAGGCGGGCCTGCTCCTGGGATCCCGGCCACGTGACGGCGGCCACCCCTCACTGTTTTCCTCAGGAACCAGGACGTGTGGTTCTGCCTGTTTGGGGGCGGGGGTGGAGAATTTGGGATAGTGAGGTTGCAGCGAACACCCTCTGACCCAACATTCTGTAGCAGAAGGGGAAAATCTTAGGCCAGTAACACAACCGGTGGTTTCTTGGGGAAAACCACAGAAGACTGAGCTTGGCATGGCAAAACCCACAATCCCCACCACACGGGGTGTGGCCCAGGACTACCTTGGCTCCCAATACCTATGTTGGCACAAGACTCCAACTGGCAGCACCTTCTTATGGCCATTAGCTCGCTCTTCTGTCTGTCTGTCCATAACCCCTGGACTAGGTGGCTACGCTGCTGGCAGCCCTGGGAGGGAAAGCTGAGGAGGGCAGAGGGTGTGGCCGTGAAGAGTGAGGGAGAAGGCTGTTAGTTCTGCCCTCAGCAAACTCCCAGCATGATGCAGGGACATGGGTTTTTACTCCAGAGACGCCTCCAGCCTGATGGGAGAAGCGTACTGCCTTCCCTCAAGGCTCACAGTCTTTCTCCTAGAGTGAATTCTGATCGAATGATGGAGGCAAGGTACATCCAGAGAGAAGCAAAATTTAGAACAAAGTCATGAGTCCTTTCTCTCTGCCTCTCATTCCACTTGCCTTCCCACCTTCTTCGCTATTTTGATCAGTGTGTCTCACCTCTCTCCCCAGAAAGCAAATCCATGACCTTGAGCAATTCCCAGCCCAATGGCAAGAAAAGAGCCTGTGTCTCTCACAAGTATCTGAAAACAAGAAAAGTGCTGCTGTCTGATGCATCACTTTGATTTTTACATGAACTGATTTTAAAAAGTGAATAATTCATGAACTTTGACACTGTATTTTTGGCTAAACCTTCAGGTGCACGTTTTTGTGTGGACATCTGTTTTCATTTCTTGCATATGTACCTAGGAGTTGAATTCCTAGGTCATATGGTAACTCTATGTTTGACAGTTTAAGGAATGGTTTTACATTCCCACCAGCCGGGGATGAGGGTTCTGATTTCTCCACATCCTTGGACACGTCAGTGTGAGATGCCTGTTGGATGTCCAGCTGGTGATGTCGAGCCAGTGAGGAGTTCAGGGAGAGACTGGGATGGAGACTCTGAGGTCATCAGCGTAGAGATGGTGGTTAAAGTTCTGACACCGAGTGATGGCACTAAGGAGTGAGTCTGGGGCCCAACAGCCAGAAATTGGCAAGATGAGGAGGAACCAGCCAAGGAAAATGAGCAGGGGCCTTCTGTGAGGTGGGAGCAGCCCCAGGAGACCAAGGACACCAAAGAAGGAAAGTCCTTCTGGGAGGAGGGAGGGAACAACCCAAGTCAAAGGCTGCTGATGAGGAAGACAAGCAGGAATTCAAGGCTCTCCTCTCTCTTCCCAGTCCCCACCCCACCCCATTGCCCTCCCACCCACGTCGGGGTACTGACTCCTTGACTAGTGGGTGGAGGCTCTGCCAAGTTCACGGTGGGTGAGTGTGTTGATGAGGCTCTTTCGCTCCCTACTGTTTCACAAGGCCAGGTGATAACCTGAGTTCTGGCCGCAGCAGAGGTGGAGTGGGGGTTGGGTGGCTGGTCAGCCCCGCATGTTGCTCCAAACAGGTCTTAAGGTGCTAGGAGCTCACCTGATAACATAATGAAGGAAAATGTATATGGGTGCAAATCATATAGTTGCATCTACTGTCAGAATTGCTGGAGGAAGTAGGGAATAAACATGTTTCCTGTGTGTTTAGACACTTACGGGAAATTTTTTTTTCATTTCTTTAACAACCCTGTGTGGTAGCTATTGTTCTCATTTTAGAGCTGAGGCAACTAAGGCCCAGAAAGGTTAGGTAACTTTCCCAAGGATACACAGCAAGTGTGTCATTAAGTCATTGATTCACACTCGGGTCCTTGGACGCCAAGGTCAGGGCCTTTGTGTTACACCGCAGAGGCTTTGGAGTTAACAGCAGGGCTGAGGTGGGGGTGGGGATGAGGGTGGTACATTCTTCTTGAACTGACGAGGTTTTTTTGAAGCTTGATGACTGATCTAGGCAGGCTTGTGAAGGGTGGATGAGACCAGAAGCTGATCCATTAAGCTCCACTCACTTCTTTCCTGCCATTCCTGTGATGCTTTGGAATTACAGAATTCCTAAAGCTCTATTTGCTGGTCTTGGCTCCCTCTGAGCACCCAGGACAGAGCCCTCCATGAGGGGTGGCAGCAGGTGGGATGGTCCCCTCCCAACCCTTCCCATCCCATGCTGAGATCTCTGCTTGCTTATACCTCCTGGTGCCCCAGCGAAGAGGAGGGTGAGCCTCACCTCCCTGGGATGGGCATCCTGGAAGGCTGCCATACTCGCTCCCTCTCTGGCTGGTATCGGGCCGTATCCCATGCCAATGTGTGGGTGTTGAGCCCTGGGAACCCTGAGTAAGGCGAGCATCCCCCAGCCTCGTTCTGTGCTAGCCTGCTGAGCTCACGCCCTACCTGTTCATCCCCTTCCGAGGGCTTCCAGGTCCTCCTCTTGGCTAGCTGCCTCCCATGCAGGGTTGTGGCCCCCATGGACCCTGAGACAGAGGCGCAGGGGGGCATCTGGGCCTTTGCTGAGGGGAATTCCACAGGAGGAACAGGAAGACGTTGGTAGGCAGCCTGCTTTACTGTCTACTGACCAGCAACCAGGGGCGGGACGGGGGTAGGGATGTGGGGAGGAGGGGGAGGTTGGGGGGAGGGGGGGCTATGGCCCCTTTAATCCCCGAAGCAGCTCCTCCAACCTTTGGCTCCATGGCCCCAGGGCTGGCTGGGGTGGCAGAGGTGCTGTCCTTAATAACTTTCCCACATCCACCTCTCACAAGTATCTGGGGTCAGATGCATGTCCTGGCAGTGGTGGATGGAAGGCGGGGATATGTGTGGAGTCTGCGAGAGTGGGAGAGGGCGTGGCCTCAGAGGCATGCTTCTGCGGTAGGTCCTCACAGAAACCTCCCATAATGCTTTCCCCCTGAAGCCAAAAATGTTCCTAGGGTCCATTCCCCAGCTATTAGGTCACTGGACCATCTCCAAGGACTGGGCAATGCTGCTTCCTCCCATAAAACACAGCTGTAAACTATTGTTCGTCTTCCTCTGGCCACCAGTCCCACTGTCCCTGGTGGGCTTGCCTCTCCAGACCAAGGTCAAAAATTACCCATGAACGTGGCAAGGGAACCTCAGTGTTCTTCCCTCAGCTGTCTTCCCCATCTCCCAAGCCTGGAGGCAGGATGGGGTCAGGGATGAGCCTGAAGAGGGAGAAGCCATGAAGAGGGTTGGAAATCTCTTATTTTCAAATGGGGACATTGAGGCTGAGCGGTAGGGAGCCTTGCTGAAGAGTAAAATTTTTGAAAGCCTGGACCAGTTTGCTGCATTAGACACAGAAGCTCCCGGATTCTCAGCTGCATCTCTAAGGTAAGTATACCCTCATGCCAGTTTGACAACGGAAGAAACCGAGGCTCAGAGGTTCAGGTAGTTTCCCAGAGTCATATGGCGCAGAAGGAGTATCAGATTCTACTTCTGGCGGGGGGGTGTCCCTCCCCTCTCCCCCTAGCCCAGGGGCAGTCATCCCAGTGCTTTGAGAATGAACCTGCACCCTTGAGGGTCCAGGAACTACAGAGGGTCTGGAAGCACAGAGGACCTTGGTTGAGGCTACCTTCCTCAGAAGGGGACGCGTGCAGACACGCCAGGGCGGACTTGAAGCTGGTCAGCTCTGAGTCACTGCCGGCTGTAGGACTCTGCGCCAGTTATTTAGCTCCCTAAGCCTCACTGTCTTCATTGTTAAAGTGGGTCTAATATTAGTACTCACATTATGGGTTGTTGTAAAGATGAATGAGATCACGTCAGGAAGGGCTCGGTACCGGGCAGAGGTTTTGTGCTTGCAATATTGGGGCCTTATTGTGGTTATCGTCCCAAGACCTGAGGCTCAGGCAACACCTCTCTCCTGTTAATCCATCCTGTCCCTTCTCCAGGGGTGATGTTTCAGTTTCCCAGAGCCTTAGCTCTGGGAGATGGGCCAAACATCAAAGATTTAACGCTATTGTCCAATTTAGGAGTGTGAATTACCTGATCTCAGGAATGGCACCAAGGTCTGGACTCCACTGCTGCCTCCCTCTCCCAGCCCAGGAGCAAGGATGATCACTAACACATCAGGACGAGGGTCTGACCGTCCTTCTCTCCCTAGCCTCCTCTGCTCCCCTTCTAGGCAGCTACTAACTGTCAGGGGGGAGGTGGGGGACGAGGCTGTCATGGGGGAAGCTGGGGTTTCCAGGCTCCCATGCAATAATCACCTCTCCTCCAATTCGGAGCCACAAACAGTAGCCACCAGCTCAGCCGGCCCTGAGATTCCAAAGGAGACCAGGAAAGGGCGTGGAGGGCTTAAGACTTGCAGCCCCGTTTACTGATGGGGCCAGGGAGCCCAGCCTTCTACTCTCTGGATCCCGCCAGTGAGTGCGTGGGCCGTAGTATTGAAGGCCCACAATTAGGTAAATCCTCTCTTCCCGCCGAAGTCTCCTCTGACAGAGCAAAGGATGCAGGATGGAAACACCTGGGCCTGATCGGTCGGGGAATGACTCTCTGGGAGCGTGACAGGCTGGGCTGGAAGAAAGGGTGCTGGTTTCTCTCTTCCTACCCTTTCAACTGCCCTGCTCTAGTGGCAACATGTAGAAAGGAATTATTATCATTCTTATTATTCCATTCGAGATATAATTAAAGCAGCTTCCAAAGCAAAGGCTCGCACCCTTGCGCTGCTGGGGAAATCAGACAGTAATTACATCCTGGTGTCATCCCACCTCACCGCCCTCCAGCCCAGGGGGGCCGTGCCCCGCCCCCACAGGCATTTATGGGACTTCTCTGCCTCCCGGCCAGTGAGCTCATTCATTTTGTCTCCCTCCCCACTCCCCACTGCCTCTGGAAGGCCCTGCTTTTAGCTGCAGCCTCCACTGAGTCCAAACACGGCAACCTCCAGTGAGTGGAGCCCCCGGAGCTGAGATCACTGGTCTGGAAGGGCTGATCTCCAGATCCTCAACCTGGGGCGGGGGTGGGGGGTGGGGGTGGTCTACGCAGCAGCCGCAGGACCGGAGTCAGTGCTGCCGAGAGTTGGGGAGATACAGGGGCCTGGACGTGCAGGGGGCCCAGCAGTTGGTTCTCTGATTGGGCCCACCTTCTGGAGACTCCCTCTGGTACCACAGTCTTCAGCAGGGTCTCAGGAGGTTGCCAGGCACTGAGGGACCCTATGGCTTGCCCTGGCTGGGAAGTCTGGCCACAGGTTCTTCCAGGAGTGGTCCAGTGGGGCAGGAAGGTGGTCTGGTTACCAGCTGGCCTCCTGGCCATCTGTTTGTTGTAAATGCAGTGAGCAGCACCAGGGCTGCTGAGATAAGATAGTAGCCTCCCCACCCAGAGGCCCTGCAGTAGAGATACCAGTTGCCTTCTTCTCCTTCTGGAGGTGATGACTCATGAGAAAGGCAGGGTGGGAAGGGCCCCTGCAGCTCTGTCTCTCTGTAGGAACGCATCCTAGGAGCCTCCACAGCCCAGGGAAGGCCTGTGAGCCTGCTGAGAAAGACAGCCACAGGGAGCCAGAGAGCCGCGTGACTCCCGCGGAGACTCAGGTATGAAGCCAGGGTCGGCCTGTGCCCCACCTTTCAGGTGCTCCAGTGGTCCAAATGCTCTTGTGACAAACTCATTTGCAATCTATGTCCTTGGCTTCCTTTCTGCTCCCACTGCATGTGCCCAATCAGTCAAACCACGCAGGGGATTTAGATCATCTGTAGGGAAGAGAACACCGAGAGAGAGACCCTTGAATGATGCCCTGAGTTACTAGGAAAGACAGTGGTGTTGGTTTTGAGTAAACCATCTTCAGAGAATCTACAGAGAATCAGTAAGGAAACAAAGTCTAATGTGGTAGCCAGTCAGAGGCATCACGTGTCTACAGAGACTGATTCTCCTCTCCCCCTCTTCTGTGTTTCTGAATTTTCTCGTCTCTGTTCTCAACACTCATCCTTCTCTGTTCTGGCCTGCCAGCCCTACCCCGCCCCAGGGCCAGGAGTGTTAAATGACAGGTTTGCCCACCAGCAGGGAATGCAGGGGGCAGAGGAAGGGGAACGGCCAATCTGCACTTGACAGTCAGGTGTGAGAGGGGACCACAGGGCTAGAACAATGAAGTCTACCTGGAGTGGAGTGGAGCATCTGAGAAAGCTTCTGAGAAGTGGCATCTGGACTGGGCCTCGAAAGATGCGATGTTTCTCAAGTGGACAAGCTCAAGAGGGCACTCCGAGCCTAGGCAGGGTTGCCAGAAAAAATGCAGAACATTCAGTGACACTGAAACTTCATTAAACGTTTTTTTCGTGCATGTCCCAACTATTGCTTGAGAGACGTGCTTTTACTAAAACAGTGCTTGTTATTTATCTGAAATGTAAATTTAATTGGCCATCCTGAATTTTGATTTGCTAAGTATGGCAACCCTAGTTCAGGAACCAGCAGGAGCAAAGACAGAAGGGGCAGGAGTGGGAGGCAGGAGTGATGATCAGGCTGGTGGGGAACCGCAGTTCTCGAGACATCAGCAGACATGATTGATTTTATTCACAGATCCTGACTTAGCTCAGGAGCACAGACCACTGCCAGCAAGTGCCAACGCTTGGGCTGTCATTCTTAGCTGCTACACCAGCTCTTTCTTCCAGGACCACCTCGTCATCACCTGGAGAAACCCAGCGTCAAATTTCTTTTTTCCTTTCCCAAGCTTCTGCATCCAGCCCCTTCCCTTGGGTCTGTATTCAGTCAAACTTTTCAGCATACATTTTACTGAACACCAGTCCTGCG
Organism: Vicugna pacos; assembly: GCF_048564905.1. Lineage (NCBI taxonomy): Eukaryota > Metazoa > Chordata > Mammalia > Artiodactyla > Camelidae > Vicugna > Vicugna pacos. The sequence continues at coordinate 12,507,454 of NC_133009.1, read as the reverse complement.
CCAGGCACTGCGCTTAGCACCAGGGATGTAGTGGCACATGGAACAGACATAGCCCTTGCCATGTGGAATTTACAATGTACATTTCTAAAACCTCTTTTGACAGTATATGGACTGAGTAACAGTAGACAGTAAAAAAAAATGTATATATAAACACATATACAAACAGAATTTCTCCTATCTTTTTTTTTTTAATAGCTATTTCAGGGAAAGGAAAATTCTGAGCCAGAGGCCTCCCCTGGAATACTTAACTCCTTCTGCATTTCCAGCGTGGAGCTGGAACAACTGAGTTCTCAGAGTTCTCTATGTCATTCATTCCGTGTGCCGGATGAAAAGCCCTGGCAGGAAAGACTGTTAGAAGGTATAGGAGGAGGGTGACTGTCCCACATGCTAGTTTGATGCGGGACACAGAGTGCATCCAACAAATACCCCCTGCTCCCCAACCCCAAACCACCTCAACACAAGCGTTTAGTTAGAAACACAGATCGGTAACCCCAGGACCATTATTTCTGTCAAGTCTAAAAATGGCCTCCAAGTGTCAGGCATGGACTGTGTCTGAGCACTTTTCATGCACTGGGCCACTGAGTACATGATGCATAAAAATCCAACAATCCCATGAGATTGACGCTACTATTGGCCCCAGTTGGCAGTTGAAGAAATGACAGCCCAGAGAGAGTGGCTACTATGCCCAGGGACTGACAGCTGGCAAGTGGCAGAGCCAGGTCTGAAGTTGGCGTTTCAAGACTACAGACCTCCCAAACGTCATCACAACCCTAAAGACCTGGAGGGATGGTCTGTGCCCTGAGGTCTAGGATTGCCCGTGAGTAAATGCAAATGTGTGTGCCTTTCCACAAGTGTGTTTGCATCCACACCGAGGAATTGGTCTGAGCCAACCCGTTTACTGGTTAAGGGCAGTAATTGAGCCAGGAGACTTTAATTAAGTAAATTATCTCAAGGGTGATGATGTAAACCTTCCCTCTTGCTCTTTCCTGCCTGGAGAACCGCTGTCTGGTTTGGAATCTCTAGAGCAGTTGTTCTTAAACTGTGGTCCCCAGACAGCAGCATCAGCATCCCGGCACCTGGGAGCTTGTTAGAAACGCACATTTTCTGGCCCCATCCAAGGCTTCCACTGTGTCAGAAACTCCGGGTGTGTAACAAGCTACCTGTGCGTAACAAGTCCTCCAAGTGATTCTGATGCTCCCTCAAGTCTGAGAACCACTATTCCAAAAGGACTTACACTTTCCAGCTGCTGCCAAGTTTCTAGGGCTTTTGCTCTACTGATGAGGCGGGAGGCAGCCCTAAGGGGCTTGTGCCTAGGGGTAGGGCTCACTGCGCCTGCACACGTATGTTCCACGTGTAAAATATGTAATGCATGTGCTCAGGATAATGAATAACTGGCACCCAGTGTTCACATCTTTGTTACCGTGTCAGGAGGGGGCTGTCACTTAGGATGACACCTTGGCTGGACTACAAGGCCCGGGTCCTCAGGGGTTCGGGCAGACCGGAAACACCCTGAAGAGCAGGGAGTGACGTTTTACTTCTGCTGAAGTCTCAGGATGGACACTGACCATGACAGGGGCCCATTGTGCTTCTGACCTTTGGAGTTTGAAGCAGGAGGTATCAAAAGAGTTAAAAGTTACCGCAGGGATAATGGGCTTATCTATCGGTGTGCTGATAAACCAGCTCTTTGAGTACAAGGCTCTGGATTGATTCCCATGATGTAAATACTTTCACCCTGGCCAACAGATACACACAGTTGGCTCCCGCATACCACTGGTCCCAGCAATTTGTTTAAAATGAAGACTATGCACTTTTTAAAAAAGAGGATGGATAATATGTATGGATGGGGAAAATTAAACAGCACAGAGGACCTTAAGTGAGAAACCTCCTCATCACCTTCAATTCTACCCCCAGAAGGGACCACGTGCCACAATTTCTGGTTTCAGTTCTGCTGCTGGTCCCTGCACAGCTGTAGGTGATGCGCCTAACCTGGCATGTATTGGTCTACCATCTGCAGTGTCCACCGAATGCCCTGGCTGGAAAGACCAAGAACCTAGCTCATCTCTAGCACCTTCCACTCCCTGCCACACCCAGCCCCACTTGGTTATTTTGACGACACTGCAATCCCTCTCTTGGTTACCTTTATGTCTTTAAAAAATAATAGCAGGTAGCACTCATCCAGTGTTTGTTCTCAGAACGGGTGCTGTTATACCTACTTTACACATATTAATAATTGAACCCTCCCAGTCCTCTGAGCGAGGTTCTATTTTCACTCCCATTTTATAGATGAGAAAACTGAGGCACAGAGAAAGTAAGTAACTTGCCCAAGCTAGTAAAAGGCAAAGATGGGATTCAAACCCAGAAAGGATGTCTCCAGAGTCCATGCTTTTGAACAAATAAAGTTACTTAGCTTGGATGGTGGCGGGGGAACAGTTGCAGGGGGAATGAACAAAGCTGGAACCCATTTGTTTTTATTGCCCTTACAATAAGCAGGACCGGGGAAGGATAATGTCTACACAAGCCTTCCTCTGCTCTTCCAGGTAGACTGGGCTGGAACAGCTCAAGGCCCTGCTCACCATTAGAAATATTGCAGGTGGGAGATGCTGAAGGTCTGTGGTCAAAATATCATATATCCTTGCATACGAAGGTCCCAGGTAATTCCACGAAGATGCATCTACTGATGTGGGTTCTTCTTCCCACTCATTCATCCTGTTTGGTACTTGGTGGGCCCTCTCAAACTGGAAAGTTTGAATCTTTTTTCAGATTTGGGAAACTTTCTTATTTACTTGATAATTTCTCCCCCTTTATGCTCTCTCTTGGACATTGAGCTTCTTAGATGCATTCTCTATCTCTAATTCTTTTGGGCTTATATTCTGAAAAATTACTTCAACTTTTTCTTTTAGGCCTTATATTCAGTATTTTATTTTATCCATCGTAGTTTTCATTTCCAAGAACCTTCCTTTTCCACATCAAACAGGTTTGGGTTTATGCAATCCCCATCTTCTTGGATCCCACTGAAGTTCCAAATTAGAATTATCTTAGAATTCCCTTGAATCTGCTCCATTTCCTTGGGGGCCAGTGATTCTAGTTTCTTATCTTGATTTGTCCACATTCCTGGTTTTTCCATTCCTTGAAGTCAGCTCATATTCAGCATTTATTTGTCGCAGCTGCACTCCCTGAGCCCCTCCTCTGGGTCTCTTGTGGGCACTGTGCCTGGGGCTGGGGATGTGATGACGACAAGTCCCCGTCCTCATGGGGCTCTCCATTTCACAACAGACTCCAGCATGATAGATGAGATCACTAAGCACTGGCCCACCCTGTGCTTTGTAAAATCCACACTGTATTTCCATTTTGGTTTCTTATCTGCCAGCCCCACTAGACTGTGAGCAGGGACTCACGCTGTCTGTATTTATCCCAAGGAAGCCCTTGGTTACTGATATATTCACACACACACAGATATATGCACACACGGTGCTTCTGGAAGGATGGGAGAGACCAGAAACAAATGGCCTTCCTCTGGAAGGCTTTGCAGAGGCATGGGCATTGGAGTAACCCCAAGCCCACTGCCATACCTACACACCCGTCACTCACCTTCTAAACAAACACCAAGGCCACCTTTGCCTCTTCTCTCTCGAGTGGCTACAACTGTCACCTTCACCTGCAGTGTCTCAGCATCCAACCGCCTGCCTCATAAAGCCTGAAAGCCCGCAGGTCTAGAATAATAGTCATTAAAAAGGGGAGGGAGGGGCAGGAATAAACTGACCAGGTGCCCTCTGCCGCCTCCCTTCCTCTTCCTGCTCCCCCAGAGTTGGAGGTCTCCTTGCAGAGACAAAGGGCCACAGATCCAGAACCTCAAGTCATTTCTTCACGCATGCCTTCCTTCATTCAGCCATGGAGAAACTTATGTGTTAGACTTAGTGCTGGACTCCAGAAACTTAAGAAAAATATGTGGTGCCCTCCTTACAGGTTTGAGGAGTTTACAGCCCAGGAGACTAAAGCATTTGACATTTTTCCGGGAGTTGGAGGCCTGATCCCACTTTCCTTGCCTGCCCCAACACTGCGCTTCCACTGAGTTGACTCTCTGCTACCCAGCTGGCCTCCATGCCAGGCTGCTGCTTCCTTACGTAGGAAGATACCTACCAGCTGAATGAATGAGTGAATGAATGAGCAGCAATGCCTGGCTTGGTGGGGACTCTTTAGCCTGACGGGACACAGTGCCAACTCCCCAAGTGTCATGGAATCCCCATGAGAGTTTGAGACCCAGGACAAGCCAAGAGACCAAATCTCTGCAGCTCCCAACTTCCTAGCAGCCCCCACCCGGGGGAGGGGCTGACTCCTCCAGGCATCTGGCTGGGGAGGGCTGGACCAGTTAAAATCGGGATCAAAGAGAGACTGATAAATGCAGCATCTCATTAACAGAGGGCCAGCCGAGGCAGGGAGGGGGAAGCTCTAGGGTGCTCGGAGATGCTGCTAGTAAGTGTTAGGGTTAAAGTAGAAAAACACGTGTTAACAGAAGGGCCCAGGTCGGGCTCTGGAATACCTGTTCCGATGCTGGGGCTGTAGCATGTAGAGGCGGAGGCCCAGGCTTCCTCGGGACGTTCTGCCAGGTATGGTCACAGAGCCAAACTGAGCTGTGAAGTCACTGGCCAATGATGAGTGACACTGGAATTCCCATTTTCCTGGCTTCCCTGGTCAGAAGCAACTCATCTGCCCTCCCCCGTCAGAGCACCAGGTCTTCCCTCTTTCCCAGGGAGTGGGGATGCCCTTGCTCTGACACATGTTCTCTCATCCATGCTCCTGTGCGGTGGGCTTGGCCTGGAGCTGTGGACTCCGAGTTCTATGAGGTGTTCAGGGTGCAGGCTGGGAGCTCAGGCCAGGAATCCAGGAGAGGGACCTTCTTCGTCCAGGATCCACGGAAGGCCTGGGGAAATTGCGGACCGCAGTGGGGGCTGGGTGTGGAGGGTGGAATCTGAGGGCCAAGTGAGCCTGCTGAGCAGAAGCCTCCCCTCCCAACTCCCCAGGGCAGTTCTTGGCAAGAACACAGGCGGGTAGGAACAATAGGAGGACGGAAGAATGTGCAGGCCCAGTTGTGAGGGAGTCCAAGGCTGGGACTCCGGCCCTGTGGGCATCCAAGGACCATTTCGGATACAGGGATTCTTATTTGTTAAGGCCAAGGCTGCTGGGCCTGTGCACTGTAGCCTGAGCCGTGGGTGTGCCATGAGGAAGGCCTGGTCCTGGGCTGGATGAGTGGCCTACGTAGGAGCCTGTGGGTGGAGGCCAGGACCCGGAAGCCGAGTGGTAACAAAAGTTACATAGCCATTTTTGGGAAACTCTTGGGAGGCCCCAGAACGGTGGGTGGGTAGGTTTCCTGGGGCTGGTTGGAAAGCTTGGAGGGGTCTCTTTGCAAAACACCGGGAAGATCTGGGTCTCTGCCTGATCAGGCTGGAAAGTTCCACCTGGTTCATGGTTAGGGGGCATGGGCAGCAACTGACCACAGTGGAGACATGGAGATATTGCTCCCCAGTGATGTTCCCCGCCACTTGAGCCCCAGGGAGCAGCAGAGGACGCCAAGGGGAAGAAAGGGCAGCTCCAGAGAACTTTCTGGTGGTGGCCAGGCTGGCCTGCCAAGGCCAGTTGAGGCGGGAAGCCCCATAAAAAGACCGGCAGGACCCCCGGGTACAGCCGCCGCTCTTCTCTCAGCACCGTCTGGTTCCCTGGCCCAGAGTCTCTCTCTCACTCTTTGCCTCTAAAGCGGCTAACTTACACCTAGAACTCTATTGGTTCCCTGAGCTCACTCCTGATTGGTTATTTCCTTCACTCCTGATTGGTTATTACTCTCACTTCTGAATGGCCCACTTCCCTAACTTCTGATTGGTCTATTTATAGTACTTCATTTGCATGGAGTTCACTCCTGTTTGGTCTATTTCTACAAAGCTTGTTCCTGGTTGGCCAACTTCTGTTATACTTTATTTGCAAATGATGTTGCAAAATATAAAAGTGGCAGCCTATAAAAGGCCTGTGTAAACCTACACACGGGGTCCAGAGCTTGAAGTGTTAACTCCTCTGAGCCAGGTGGGGTAGTAAACCTGAGTTATCCAACTCTACGAGTGCTGCTTGGTCTCTCGCTTGGATCCAGGTTGCTGTCACAACTGAGCGGTAACACCGAGCTGTGACACATTTTTCCCCAACACAATAGCTCCCTGCCCCGTGTGGGGAAGCCCTCGTCGATAGTTCTCTGCCTCCCCTTGGCTCCAACTGTCTCCAAGGGCAGGAGGGGGCAGAGCCTACTTCCTCCACACACTTGGAAACAACTAGGGCCAACGTCCTACCTCTGCCCTAGACATCACCCGTGTGCTCAGTCTGGAGTGAGTGCACACGTGTTAGTGTGTGTGAGCATGTGTGTCAGTGTGTGTGATGTGTGTGCATGACTGTGTGAACGAGGGTGTGAGCCTGTGTGTACAGCACACAGGTGGTGGGTGAGAGTATCTCAGGAGGCTCCACAGCCCAGTGGGCCCTGCAGTCCCCACAAGGGACCTCTTGAGTGGATCACTGTGCCCTCCTGTAGTGGTGATGGATGGTTGGCGGGATGGAGAGGTCATGTTTCCAGTAGGTCCAGCATTGGGCTTCTGGAGCACTCTCCCACTTCCCTAGAGAGAGAATCTTTTCTGGTTAAAAGGACCTACAGCTCCCAGCCTTTGTCTTCCCACCTCAACTCCGCCCCATAAGTGTGCATATTCCTCCAGGTGCATGCAGCACAGCCTGTGGTCACTGCACGTGGGACTCTGGGGGATTCCACGGAGCCAGCCCCAGGGGCAATTCCTGCCTCTGTGGATGAAGATGTTCCCATCCACCATGAGGGTTCTGGACAGGGCCTTTAAGCCTTTGTAAGGAGCTTGGTAGGCACTTTGAGGCCCCCTTGGGAATCAAGCCCACTGCCTTAGTCATGGGGGCTTCGGCTTCTGTTGGCCCCATGTAAGGTATGTTTGGGCTTCCAGAGGGGTTGAGGAGGGTTGGCCCACAGAGCCCTGGACCACTGTCCTTCTTCTTCCTCTTTATATTCCAGCCAGAGGCTCCCACACACTAGATTGTCTATGGGCCAACATGGTCCAGGAAGGTTTTGAGCCTCAGTGGACCCAAGGGCTGGATCCCGGGCAGGAAAATGGAATCCCTGCTGGATTCAGGCAGAGTAGAAGGATTCTTCTGGGAGTGTGTGTGCCTTGGTACTGAAACAGACTTTCAGCTAAATGGGTCCCTGTGCCCTCTGTTTGACCCCATTGACCACATGTAGCAGAAATTAACAGCTCAGCCTCTGGTGTCACACAAATATGAGTTCAATTCCTGGCTTTACCACTCACCATGCTATGAAATCTTGGACAAATTACTTTATCCCCCTGAACCTCAGTTTCTTTATCTGTAAAATGGGTATAATACTGCTTATATCATAGAAATGCTGTGAGGAGTAGTCCATCTTCAGAAGAATCTCACAGTTGGGTCATGGAGAGGACCATTGGCTTGTGAGAACTGTGGCAGGAGAGGCCTGGGTGGGTAGTCACTGATGCCTCTGTGTCTGGGAGGTTCTAGATAGCAGAATATTCCCCATATTCTCTCCATGGCCTCACCAAACACGTAGGCCTGGGATGTCAGAGCTGGAGGGACCCTGGAGACCACTCAAGGTACTCAGCCAGCTTCTCAGAGGCAAGGCTGGGACTGGAGTCCTGCCCTCCTGACTTGGTGGGACTCATTCTGGCAAATACTACAGCAATTAAAACACAGCCATCAGATCTAAATCCATCAGGTCTGGATTTGAATCCTAGCTCTACCACTCAGTCACCTACTCTCTCTAATCCTGTTCTTTCATCCCTAAAATCAGAATAATACGGATCTATACCTTGGAGTTGTGCTGGCCAATATGGTGGCCTCACCAGGAGCAGCTATTTAAATTTATTAAAATGAAATAAAATTAAAATGAGGAAAATTCACATTCTCAGTTCCACTAGCCACATTTCAGATGTTCAATAGCCACACATAGAGAGTAGGCACTGTGTCAGATGGCGAAGACATAGAGTATTTCCATCATTGCCAAAAGTTCTAGGGGTCAGGGCTGCCTTGGAGGGTTGTCATAAAGACCAAATGAGATGACACAGATAAAGTGCTTAGCTCAGAGCCTCGCTCAGAGTAAAAGATGCCAGGTGTCACTGGTATTATCAGAGCCTCCTGAGTGATCCTCCTCCCAGCTAACGGCATTCTTTGGGACTGGGACTGCATTCTGAAAGCACCCCAGGATTTGGGGTTGGAGAAGTGACCAGCTACACGGCCCCTTGAGCCAAACTCTGAGGATGGGAACAAATTAATTGTCCAAGCTGTGTGTGTTACTGACAAGAAAACTGAGGCCCAGAGAAGAGAAATTGCTTCCCCAAAGTCACCCGACAGAGCTGAGGCCAGAGTCCAGTTTTCCGGCTCCTCCCCAAGGACCCTTTCCACTGCCCCCATTGAAGGGCACGCAGAGCAGGCCGGATCAGAATTGTCTGTGGATTTCGTAAAAACCCAGATTTCTAGGCCCCACCTCATCTGCACTGAGCCAGCACTCACAGGATGGAGCCTGAGGCCTGCTTTCTTACCAAGAGCGCCAGGTGCTTTTGATCTTCAGCCAGCATGGGGCACTAGGCCAGGAGACCAGGTCTGGCCTGGTGGGTAGACGTAGCACACTCAGGGGGCAGTGACCTACCCCAGTCCTCACAGCCCTCCCAGCTGGTTTCCCCAGCATGCCCTCATCCCCTCTCTAACACACATGAGAAGTTCTCAGGGGCCTTGGGGAACGTGAGCAAGTCAGGACCTTCGGTCTTGTCCCACTGGAGACTCCAAGGCGGCTGCTCTTGCCAAAGTGGTTGCTCTTGCCAAAGCGACCCGGCTGCAGCTCCACACTCACCAAGGGACGATTTTGGGCTGGGCGCCGTGACTTTGCCTCAGGCAGGTTGGCCGGTGAGGGAACCAGTCACTCCAGCCCTGGCTGCCAAGAGTGGTCCTGACAAGACGGCCCAAGACGGCCGCCGGCCAGCCTTCAGTGCTGTTTGGCTCAAGGGGACTGCTCTCTCTGACAGGAAGCCTTTAATCTCCGCAGTGGTAATCAGGAGTTCAGAGGGACTGGCTTCCCACTCCAGGGAGCTCTGTGGGATTGTGCAACCTGGGCCTTTGCAAGGAGAGCCCCCTTTCATCTGAGGCTGCCAAGTATCTTGTTATCCATGAGGCTTGGGAACAGAGACAACACGTGCCCCCTGTGTACGTGCCGTTGGCTGTGGCTCTGGGAATTGATGGACAAAACAGGATTTGGTGGGGGTTAGGGTGGGGAAGGGTAGCTGGATGGCCCATAATCGTCTGGGGTAGGAGCTTTCCAGAAACTTTCCCTGCTCTCCATAACTGGCTTCAGACATTGCCGCACTCCAGTGGGGCAACACTCAAGAATGGGGATTCCCTTAGATGGGGTGGAACTGTCCTTTCATCCTCTGTTCAGGGCTTAATAAGTCTCAGTGGGGCTCTTCACAAGCACTAGCCCTCTGTCTCTTACCCCAAAGAGCAGAGCCTGAGGAAACTCTCCATCTGGCTGATGCTGAAGAGAGGGGAGGTCAGGTTCAGGGCACTCTGACACACACTCCCCAGGGGAACTGTCACAGAGGCTCTGCGGTTAAAGGACCCCTCAACTTACATTCACTCGTTCATTTATTCACTCAACATACCTTTACTGAGGGCTTCTTATGTGTTCTATCCTTGGGGGAACAGCAGCGGACAAGAGACAGAGTCCTTGTTCTTGTGGAACTTACATTCCTATGGGGGAGAGAGGAGACGGAAAATATACAAATAAGCAGGTTAATACATAACATAATGTGAGTTACAGAAAAGGGCTATGAAAAAATTAAAGTGGAGTAAAGACAGCCTCCATCCCTCTGAGCCTTGTTTCCCCATCTGTAGAGTAAGGACCTTTACCTATCTTTAAAAACTGTACACAGACCCCTGGCATATGTTAGATACTGGATAAGTGATGTTGGTTGCGGCTTCTTGGGCAAACAACTTGATCTCTCTTAGCTTTGATTCTCCATCCGGGAAAGCGAGCTATCAATATCCTGGCCCATGGGATGATCATGAGGATAGGATGATGTCTGTCACAGGGCCTGGGGTTCCAGCGCGGGTATCTAATCTACAGTGGGAGCTTGTGGCGGGGTCAGCCAGCAGGTAGACGACAGGTACGCAGAGGGGCATTACCACTGCTCAAGCAGCCCTCCATGCCGCAGGGACTGGTTTCAGAATTGGAGCCGACAACACCTGTAACGCACTAGTTGAACAGACCACGTTCGTAAAGGAAGGTGGGGCGGAATGAGGCCAGAGGTTGGTGAGAAGCGCACTCTCACAGCCTCCACTTCCCCTGCTGGAGACGTGGTTCTGCTTCTCCAAGTTCATCATTGGCCTTTCTGTCTGCTGACTCATTCTCACATAGCTCCAGCCCCGGAAAGCTGAGCATGTGGAAGGAGGCCTATTAATAGCCTTTTCCTGGGACACTCATCCTGACTATTTCTAAGATGGTTTGAAGGCAAGCCCTGATGCCCTTCCCCTCTTTCTCGCTCCATCCCCTGAATCCCAGCACTCTTCTCTGGATGAGAAGTAACAGTTCTGGGCACCAGGTCGTGCCCAGAGGCTCTGGAGCTTCCATTCTATCACATCCAGATTTGGTGGGATTTCAGAGTGGTGGCCTGTTAACTTTGATCAGAGAATGATGGGGTGGGGGTGGGGGCAATCTTTCTCTCGTGTTGGCAGAGGACTCCACTAGGTCCCCTCACAGCCACTGCATGGAGGGTGGTAGCGGGGGAGCAGGAAGATACAGAATAAACCCTCGGAAATGTCCCGAAGTCCAAGGTGGGGCAGAAAGCCTGGAGCACAGAGAGCGGCAGTGCCTGCCAGTGCGGTTGGGCTGCCTGGAGCAAGCTGCGTGGGCCCTGGGCGCCTGCCCACTCCAGGGCACAATTGGAACCCTGCTGGGCAAACAGGCTGCAGAGCCCAGACATCACCAGGACTGTGAGTGGCGTGGGGCCGGGTGCCAGCTGCTGCCTCCCCAACCACAGCCCCACACGGAACAGCCTGCTTAGGAAGCATCATCCACTGCAGGGACGGAGGTAACTGGGTGGAATGAAGCCTGTGACAGGACAAACGGAGGCCCCCGGGCAGGCCCGAGGAGCTAGGAAGAGGTCCAGCATCCTGGACATCTTACTGGGGATGTGGCCTGCATGTTCTCCGCAGGGGTCTTGTATGAGTGGCTGAGTGCAGCCCTGTAGAGGACAAAGTGCTGTCTTCTTGGCTTAGCCAGACTGCTCATTAGCTGCGTGACCTTGGTCAAGACATCACCCCTCTCTGGGCCTCAGTTTCTTCAACTGTAAAAAATCCACAGTGGATCAGATGGGTTCTAAGGACTGTTCCAGACCCGACCTTCCTAATGTTATGTGCCCATTCAGAAAATGTGTCTCTATTTGAGAGAAGAGAGAGGTACAGTTAAATGGGTCAGTAGACGGACTGGTGGACTAAGGGAGGGACAAAGGCAGGAGGTTGAGGGTTCTCTCTCTCTGTCTCTCGCTCTCTGGCTCACTTTTGGAAGTCCTCCCCATTCCTTTCCATGAGAAAGCCTTCCCTGTGACCCCTCCCAGCCCACCTCGCTGGCAGGTGCATTGCTGCACTGGAAAATAGTCCGGTGTGTGGCTTCTCTGGGCCTGAGGCCTGCCTTCCACCATCAGCCACTGTTCGCTGAACCTCTGCTTCCCCTTCCACCCCTCTCTGACCCATGGCTCTTCCCTCTGTCTCCAGCACCTCTTTGCTCAAGCCAGGATTCAGAAGGCTCCCGGGGACAGGGAGACTCTGTGGAGGCATGAAAGTGATGGGAAGGGGAACTGGGTAATAAACAGAAAGCCTGGTCTATGGGATGGGGGTGGTGGGAAGACAGGTAGTGGGAGGGGAGCCTTAGAGCTGCAAGAGACCTTGGCAGAGAAAGGGAGAGCTGCCTTGGCTCCCAACAACCAGTAAGACTTGCATGGCCCCAGATAAGTCTTCTGCCTTCACTTCTCCATCTTTAAAGTGGAGACACTTGCCCCTTCCTGCCTCAGGAGGTGCTTGGGAGTGTTCATGTGGCCCTTAGACAGCCTGTGCTTCCCTGGCCCTGGCAGAGAGTTGGGGAAGAGGCAGGGAGGCACAGTCACCTCTGCAGGGTTGTGTCACTGGGGACCTGGGAATGCTAGGGGTCCACAGATTAACTGCTGGGGTGGGAATAGCCCAGCTCCCAACTCCAGGACAATTCCACTGTTCAAGAGTATTCCAGGCTAAGACATCCTTCCTCTGCACCGTGAACTTGGCATGAAGGGAAGATGTAAGCAGCTGAAATGATTTCCTGGCTGGTGCTTCAGCCCCCACGTCTAACAATTGCTTATGCCCGCAGAAGCCACCTTGCACGTGGCCCCTAGATCCAGATTTCAGTAAAGCAGTGCCAGGAAAACATGGGGGAAGGGAGGGGCATCTGGCTGATGAACTCGCTTCAAGCCAAGAGGGAGATTTTGGTTTGAAAATGGATTATCTTTTGCTCTGTTGATATTTCTCTGGCATTAGTTTGCTGACTGTGAAAGAGAGGTTTTTGGCCAAAAAATAAGTCTTCCTGGAACAAATAGGCCAGTGAGAAATAACCCAGCACACAGAGAGAGGGTATTTTTCCTTTTCGGCACAATTTCTGTGGTTACAATAAACATGTAGCGAACATTGGCTGAAGGAAGACCCATGGGCTAAGTGTGCAGATTCTGAAATCAAACTGGCTGGGTTCAAATCAGAACCCTTTGACTGGTTGTGTGATGTGGCCTCAGCTTCCTCATCTGTAAAGTGGGGATGATGACTGAGGCTTAGATTGAGGGCTTTTTTTTTCTTTAATAAAGCAGTTACAGCTGAACTTGGTACATGCTAGATACTCAGTAACTATTACTTATTGTCATCAATTTATTACAGACTTTTAGGTCAATCATCTCTATTATTAAGGATGTTTATAATCTAGTTGAAGGGATAAGAAACAAAGAAGTTATGAGAGATACACACACACACACACACACACACACACCCCACAATGGAATACTACTCAGCCATAAAAATAATAAAATAATGCCATTTGCACAAATGGATGGGCCTGGAGATTGTCAGGCTAAGTGAAGTAAGCCAGAAAGAGAAAGTCAAATACCATATAAGAACGCTTATATGTGGAATCTAAAAAAAAAAAAAAAAAAAAAAGACACATGTGAACTTCCTTACAAAACAGAAAAAGATTCACAGACATAAAAAACAAACTTACGGTTACCAGAGGGCAAAGAGGGTGGGGAGAGATAAATTGAGAGTTCAGGATTTGCAGGAACTAACTACTATATATAAAATAAACAACAAAGTCCTATTGTACAACACAGGGAACTGTATTTAACACCTTGTAATAGCCTATAATGAAAAAGAACATGAAAAGGAATATGTATATACATATGTATAACTGAATCACCGTGCTATACACCAGAAATTAACACCATGTTGTAAACTGAATATACGTCAGTAAAAATATGCAAATTTAGATAATATAATAAACAAATACTTTAAATAACACAATATAGCAGCACATGAAATGTGTGTGTGACCCATTGTCAAACGGGCAGTCCAGCATCCGAGGGGCCAGGCTGGTCCTGCTGTGTCCACAGTCCACTTGAAGGTTGCCAGGCCTTCCCTCCCTCAGCCCTACGGAAGGGACAGCACAATGGGGACTACACAACCTATCGCCTGTCCACAGGTGTTTGGACCAGGGGGGAATGCTTGACTGGATCTCTGGCCAGCCACAGGCTAGCCAGAGATCCGGTGTGATCTGGTGTAAAAATATTAGTTATTCCAATCGGATTTTTTCTAGGAAGTCTGGATTGGACCCATGGAGAAAATAAGACAGAAGATGAGGGAGCAGAAGCAGAAAGGACATCTGAGGTAGAAGCAGGGCAGGAGGTGGGGGTATATGTGCCTGGACATTACAAGGGAACAGCAGCTGTGACTAAGAGATGGAGCAGAGCAGACACACAGAGCAGACACACGGCGTGGGAAGGCAGCCAGGAAGGCTCTTGAGGAGAGATGGGAAGGGGTGACTGGGAGCTGCCTCAGTTCTTTCTGAAGGAACTTCAGTGAGTCTTTGTTTGTTGGGCCCAAGAAAGCTGGAGAGTGTGGAGTGTGGAGGTCTGTAGCAGCCTGAGGAGAGGACTGAGGCTCCTGTCTGGAAGGCCAGGAGGACGTGGAACAGGCTGAGGGCGTGGAGGGAGGAGTATTAAGAGGACAATCGTGGCGATGGAAAAGCGTGGGAGTATCTGGGGAAACATGAGTAGACTGGTTTGGTTGGAGCCAAGGATCCAGCAGGGTCATAGATCAGAATTTGGAAATATTCAGAAAGATACATTGTTGTAACAGGACGCTTTTCAAAAAACCCGACCAAACTGGGTTAAACTCTAACGGGAACCGGCTCATGTTTGGGAAAAGTCAGCACGTGTGGCAGGCTTCAGGCCAGGCCCAGGCCAGAGTTCAAAGGTCACAGCCATGACCTCACATCTGTGCCTTTCCACTCTCCTTCTGAAGGAGGCGTTAGCCTCAGCCCACTGGCCTGGCTCTAAGTCAACCTGCCAAACGACCAATTTGCCAAAAACATTAATTTAAGGAGTATTCTTTTTTAAAACAGTCAATGATGATGCATGTATTTTTAATTTGATTTGGAAATTGGCTTTCAGCTAATTGGCTTTCGGGAAATTATTTTTAGGCAAATTGCCCTGCTTTCAGCTATTCTTAAGAATGAAGATGGCTGCTGGCAGCCCCTGGAAATACATTAGCTTCTCTATTCATGTCCGAGAGGAAAAAAAGGGGCCTCTGTGCCTCAGCCTAACCAGAAGTTCCATGGTTCACTCTATTGGGTCATCTGGGCTCATAGACCCTGCCCTGAGCCAATGACACTGGCCTGGAAAATGTGCTGGGTGGTGTTGCCCTACCTCCACAGCTTTTCCTGAACCAGTCACTAGGACCAGGGTGATGGAGCATCACTGGTGGGCTTAAGCCATTCGAGCCCCACTCCTGAGGCTGGGGATAGGTGAAATCTCACTGGAGGCAGATGGCTGGGACACTCCATGAAAAGACCTTGGTGATCAGGTGCAAGAGAAGGCGATAGTGATGCTGGTTACAGCTGGGAACAGTCTGGACTAGCCAGCCAAAGGGTTTAGACTTCATAGGCAGCCGGGTGACACTGGAGTTTTTCAGCGCTGAGACGTAACCTCTTCCTGGTGGTACTTTTGGAAGATTAGTCTGACCATAAAATGGTTAGGAGGAGAGGAAAGTCTGGCAAACCAGTGGGGTTATTAGAGAGCACAGGAGGTTAGGCAATAAGGACTGAAACAAGGAAATTAGAGTCAAAGAGGAAAGAGAGGGGGCAACTAGGAGGTATTTTGAAAGAAGAAGTAATAAGACTGCATATCTCATTAGACATTAGGGGAGTGGATGGCAGGTGGCAAAGGAAAGAGTCAAAAATGACCCTGAGTTCTCTGACCTGATTGAAACTGTGGCGTATCTGCCACACGGCCTCAACCCCTTCTCTGAGAGCTGTCCCCTCACTCGCAGGGAAGGGTCCTTGTCCTGCAGCCCCATTATTTTGGCAGCCTCGCACTCCCCCTGTTCCTAGGAATGGACTCTTGTCTCCTTCCGGGAACCGCCCACTCCCCTCCATCCCTCTGTGGTTGCTGCAGAGACCACTGCGCTAATACACAGTCCCTGTCTAGGGACACCTGACCTGAGATGGGTCTACAGAACTCTTCCCCAGCTTGGCACTGGAACTTAGAAAGTGACGTCTGTCTCTCCCTGGGAGGTTGAAGGTGGGATTGGCAAGCGTGTGACCTGCTACTGGCTTTGTTCTTCCCCGTGGACCGAGGAAGACAGGAAGCCAGCCTGCAATATGGGAGAGAATGTAGCAGACGCAGATGTGGCTTTTGAGAGTGAGCCTGGGAGCTGCTGCCTGGATCCCTGAAGGCTGTCAACTTTCTGTCGGTACTTCCTGTTCTTGAGTTCTGCGAGACACCCTCTGGCTTCTTCATGTACATTTTAAGCAACTATTTCTGAAGTCAGGAAATCAGGAGTAGCTGCTGATTCTAAAGAGAAACTACGTCAATTTGGAACTTATCTGCATTACCAGTAAGTTTACTGAATCATCCAAGCTGGACCATCACGTGGAGAAAATGTCATAAGGAAATGCCAACACTTGGTGAGCAGAGCCTTAAGAAGGAAGTCACTGGAGTGGGTGAGATCGCCCAGAGAGAAAGTGTGGAGAGACATTCAGAAGAACCTTGCAGAACAACTACATTTAGAGATTGAAAGGTTTAAGAGGACCCAGCAGAGAGATAGAAGGATTTACCAGAGAGTGGGGGGAGCTAGCATGAAAGTGTCCAAAGAATACAAGGGAGAAGTAAATTCAAGGATTTTTTTTTTGATGGAAATTTACTCTCTGATTCAAAATTGTATTTTAATTAAAAGTTTAAGAATAGCCAATACAACTTTGAAAAATAAGAACATCTTGACAAAACACATGTCAAATTGACCTTAAAATCATTCTCAATTAAGTGCTGTTAAACCAGCTAGATTGTAGACAAGGTATGAGATACATTAGAAGAGTTTCACAAAATAATAGAAGATCCTCAAGTACAGAAAAGTTGTGGAGTTTGGCAAAAAATGAAAGAATTGGTAAATTCAAGGATCTTAACCCACAAGGAAATATGGGTGACTTCAGGCAAGGATTTGGAGTTGGTTGATTCAGTAACTCAGTAATGTTACTTAGAACCCATATTCTGCTCACTTCTTTGCTCTGCTGCACTGGGCACTGGATTCATCTAAGTAGGGGTGGACTTCTCCTTTGGCTGAGTGACTGGAAAGGTAGAAGAGAGATGGTGAAGGTTTTCCCAGCCACAGAATCTAAGCTTCTCTCTGCAGTCTGGGCTACTTTAGATCACGTGCACAATCCTAGCCCAATAAGACCAGAGAAATGCCACATACTGATTAGCTTAAACCAATCAGGAGTCACTCCTTAAACTGGGGGTGGGATCAGCATCCCCTGAAGATCCTGGCAGTGAAGAGAGTGGCAGCTCCACCTGAAGCTCAATGGAACATTCTCAGGGTCCTGCTGGGGAGGAAGAGAGGGATTAGAAGCATCAGAGGCAATGAACAGCCCACCCCCAGGTGGCTCACAAGGCCTGCATGAGCTGGCCCTGCCTTACCTAGCTCTTGCTCTCTGTGCTTTGGAAAATTCCCAGGATGGACTAAATTTCTTTCTCCCTCATGGTCTCCGCAGAGGCTGATCCCTCCATGGGGAAGAGTTTCCATGATATTTGTTGCCTAATTCCTGTTCATATATCGTCTTGCTTAAATGTCATTCCTTAAAGAGAAATTTCCAGTCCTCCTAAACTAATTATCATCCCCCTTCACCCCACTTGTATCCCTACTAGAACCTAATTGCAAGCTTTAATTATGTTTATATTATGTTCATCTGTAGCTCTGCGGGGCAGGGGCCATGTCTGTTCTGCTCACCAGTAAACCCTCAGAGGTTGGCCCACAGCAGATGCTCAAGGAATATTTGATAAATGGATGAACTAGATAGTTCACCCACTTTTTCTAACTCACATCTGTTGTCCTTTTTAAGCACCTGAAACATCTTTGGAGGTTACTTGAATGCAAATATTTCTACAAAACGGTATCTCTCCAAACGATTGATGACTTTAAATGAACCTAAATAATAAGCAATGCTTTGAAAGCTTAGATATTGGTGAACTAGTTAAACACTGTCTTTGTTCCACTTCCTGCCTTATTAATTATATTATCAAACATTTATTGAATACCTTCTTTGTATCAGCCTTTGGGCTGTTTCATGAAAGTGTATGTTGGGGCCATTCTATCTACTAAGGCAAGAACTAAATGAATATATCATAAGAATGGGTTCCTACTACAAAGATGGAAACAAATAAGTTTTTCTGGTTAACCATTAGATAATTCTATTAACTTTGATTACCTAGAACATTCTAGTCTGCTTTGCTAGTCAGAGTTTCTACACAAGAGAGGCTTATGGGCCAGAAATCTGTTGGAAGGGAGGCTGGAAATTTGTCTTAAATTGTGTTCACACAACAAGCACGCTGTTTCTGCTCAGATTGTATGATGATTTGGCATGGTTAGAGGTGGCTATCAGAAATTATGGGCTAATTAAATCATCGCCTCCTCCCAGCCACCCTTTAGAGCTCCCACTGATCCCAGTTAACTGAAGCATAATTGTATTTTGTTTATGAGACTTTCAGACATTGCAGGCTTCAATATCCACTAAGAGTTCAAAAAGAAAATGTCAAAAGGAGGAAGCAGCAGCGGTCTTCTCTGATAACTCGTCTATCAATTTATTTTCCTATTGCTCTGATCTCTTCTCTCAGAGGGAGACACAGGTGAGAAGCTGACTCTAAGGGCTGATGTCCACGCCGGGCTATGAGATAGAGAATATTTAAGTCTTTTTGTGTGCGAGGTGGGGGGTGGGTGTGAGAGGGGTAGTTTTTGGCCTTGAAAAGGAAAAAAGACCAAAAAACAAAAAATGGAAAATGTGGTTATAACGCCAAGTTAAAAATCTGTAAATTGGAAATAAGGAAGCATACAGTCACCTACTCTATAGGGACATCATGGCATCAAAATCAGAGGAATGTGCTGTGCAAACACAAAGGATGTGATTTAATCATTTCCAAATGGCCTTTCTTCTTTTATTATCACCCATCCTCTCCTTGCACATTGAAATAATAAAAAGAGAGACTTGTTGGTATTTATCCTTCTCACATATGCTGAGTGAACATATTATACCAAAGGAAAGCAAAACTAGACAGGTCTGGTTTCATTGCACAATTGGCTGTTAATGCACTGCTTTTGAAGATAAATGCTTTATGATCTCAGAATGAATCATCTCTCGGGGCAAAGAAATGGCAGAGGCAGGAACGTGTGCGGTCCACTGCATGTGGTGTGGTTGTAGCTCGTGGGGCTTAGCACCATAGTCATGCCATGTATGTACCACGTACAGGCTGGATCAGCAAGAGTGTGTGCACATGGACTTCATTCTTTCTCTCTTTCCTAAATTCAGTTCAGGAAGCTACATTTTGTGGGTATGAAATCCTACTGGGTGAAAGCTCATATTGATAATGGCACTCCTAACGTTGATTAGACACTTATCATGGGTCAGACCCTGGGCTAAACACTTCTCATCCCCATCTTTGGAGCCCTCCCTACACCACTAGGAAGTGTATTTTATCGTCTCATCATTTTTCTCATTTTGCAGATGAGGATACAGGCAGAGAGCAGTTCGGTTACTTGGCCAAGATCACATAGCTGGGATTTAAACCTAAGCGTGCCTGGCTCAGAAGGGGATTGTCTGTGAAATTCATGAGCTATCTCCAGGGTCCCTCACTTATATGGCTCCTTGTAAGGCCATATGACTAATTTTGTGTTTGTAATTCTGTGTTCTTTTTCTTAAAGAGGACCCCTCCAAACTGTGTTAGCTGTAATCCCCACAAAACCTGGCTCCATCCCTGGCTTCATTCTTAAGCTCCATTAGTTTCTAACCAATCAGAAATAAACTGACTGTCAACGACTGTCTTTTCTCCCCACCCCCTTTTGGTTTTTTTTTTTAACTGAAGGGGGAAATTAAGTTTATTTATTTATTTATTTATTTTTAATGGAGGTAGTGGGGATTGAACCCAGGACCTTGTGTATGCTAAGCATGCACTCTACCACTGAGCTATACCCTCCCTCCAAGGACTGTCTTATTTCTGACCCAATACAGGTGCTCATTTGAACTCAAGGGTTGAATGAAAGCACAGATGACTGAATAATTGTCCTGCTTGAAAACCATGCTGTAGATTGATCACTACTGCAGGTTGAAAACCATGGGATGGATTAAAAAGCTAGAAAGCCAGAGCACCTTGTGAGCCCTTAAAAGAAATGGAATCTTTCCTGACAGAAAGTAGCAGCTGAGCTTTTGCCAGTGTAAGAGAGCAGATGGAAAGTGCAGAGTCTTCTCTGCATCCCTTTCCTCTTGGCAAATCCCAGAGAATCCCACATTGGTGCATTTGCAGTGACTCCCTCTTTGTAGGCACTTCTGTATGAGACACCTCATTTCACTTAACTTATCCAATTAACAAAAAGAGACAAACAAATTAAAAGGAAGTCCCTGAGGTGGCTGAGACTCAGTGTGCTTAAGTGGATAAACAACATAATTAGAATCGCCTACCCTGATGAAAGCCCCACGCTCAGGGCTGGCTTTGAACAAGTAGTTCTAGTTTTGCAAGAGTTTGTAAGTGGCTTTTCAAGGAAAGGCTAGTAGGAACTGTGTTTAAAACATGAGTTTTGGTTTAAACACAGGTGGTGAGGATTCATACCTATTGGAAGTAACTATTGAAGGAAGTTGGAGAGTGTATGTTCCTCATGGTTCAAATGAATCTTGTCTCCAAGCAAGGAACCTGGGAAGTTCTCCAGGACTCTTTCCACCTGGAAATTCCAGCATCCTATTGGGATACATTTTTCCCCCTGATTTATGTTGAACTATGTGTCAGAATGAGGAGACTCTAAAGAGGATGGATTACCCTTGAGAACAATGGTTCTGAGGATCACCTATGCTTTTGTGGTGGTCTGATTTCAGGGTCTTCTGCCCACTGGTTTCATGCAGGGTTGCTCACCCAATTCAGAGGAATTTAGCCCATCTGGGTCTTGATGTCTTGCATACAAAAGAAACGACTTGGTGGTATACACATTAAGGCTGAAGGTACTTGCTCATGTCTGTAACAGTGGAATAATTTGCAAAGTCACAAATCGTCAATCAGATAGTTCGGCTACTCATGGTTTAGTTTTAGGAAACTGCTGCCTTGGTAAGAGGTATCATGACTTAAAATATCATGACTTGGCTTTCTACACAAGTCAATCAACAAGTTTAATGCAACTCTAGTCAATATCCTAATGGCATAAAAAGGAGAATGAGGAAGAAGAGACGGAGAAAGCTAAGAAGAGTAATAAGGTAACGAGGGAGTCACTTTCCTTTTCCTACATGAATACACCTTCAGATATGTATGTGGTAATTAAAAGTATGACCCAGAAATCCCACTCCTGGGTATTTACTCAGATGAAATGAAAACCTATGTTCACACAAAAACTGAACATTTATAGCACCTTTATTCATCATCACCAGAAGCTGGAAACATCTCACATGTCCCACAAACGGGGAATGAATAAACAGTCTGTGGTACATTCATACCGTGGACTACAACTTAGCAATAAAACGGAAGGAACTAGTGATCCATGCGACCACATGGGGGGATCTTAAGGATGTTATGCTGAGTGAAAGAAGCCAGACTCAGAAGGTTACACGCTGTATGATTCCATTTAGATACCATTCTGGAAAAGGCAAAACAACGGGGACAGGAAACATATCAGCAATTGCCAGTGGTTAAAGGAGAGGCCAGATTTGACTGCAAAAGGGCAGCATGAGGGAATCTGGGGGAATGATGGAAACTTCCTCTATTTTGATTGTGGTGATTACACAACTCTGTGCGTTTGGCAAAACTCAGAACAGTACACTCTGAAGAGTGAATTCTACGACATGTCAACTAAAAATTAAAATAAACCAACGTTATACTAGTGCAAGTATGAACATCATAGAGGGCTAGAAATGGAATGAAATATAGTTAATTAGCTTTGGTAACAATGGCATTTTAAATCCGTGCAGAAAAGATGCATTATTTAATAAATGGTGTAGGGAGAACTCGTCCTTATCATTACAAAATATACCTACTTCATCCCTTAATTCAAAATAAATTCTAGAAGGATTAAAGAGTTAAATGAGAATAGTAGAGGAAAATAGATTTTTTAAAAAATTAATCTTGGAGTGGTGAAGGACTTTGTAAGGATGATATTAGTTAGAAACCATAAATTAAAAACCAAAACTGATTGACTATATAAAACATTTAAAAAACTCAGTAAAATAAACAACAACTATTAATTAGTCAATAAGTCAATAGACAAAGTGGGAAAAAAATCCGTGACAGTCAAAGATAGCTGTTGCGGAGGCTGAGGTGTGCCGCCCATATCCCCACCTTCAGTTCTGGGGTCTCCCCAGTTGTTGAGGGTGTTGGTGCCTAAAAGTCAGAGCTGAGCTCCCCTTTTACAATTGTCCTCAGCTGAAGAGAGCCACTCTGCATAGTCATCTCCCTCCCTGGGGCAGCTCTCATCCAATGGCTGGTCAGTAAAGGAGTATAAAGGCCTGGCTCTCGTGCCTCAAAGTGGAACTGTTAAGGGCCGCCCCAGGTCCAGAGCACCCCATGGGGTCAGCTGAGTGAGGTCACCTGCCTAATCCTGCTTCTTTCACTCCCCCGTAGGGCTTGACCCCAAGGACACTCCCCAATAAACTGCATGGGAGTCCGTCTCAGACTCTATTTCTGGAGAACTCAATCTAAGATAATATCCTTAATATGTAAAGAACTTACATAAATCAACAAGAAAATAGATAACTGAGCAAAAGGTATAAACAGCCAATTTTGATATCCACTACAATTAAAACTACCTGTACCTTTTGTCACAGCAAGTCCACTTCTAGAATTTATCACAGAGAAATAATCTCACAAGTGTGTAAAGCTATATGGTCAAGTCTGCCCATGGAAGAATTGTTTATAATAGTGAAAAAATTGGAAACAATCTTTTTTTTTTATTGAAGTACAGTTAATTAAAATATATCGATTTCTGATGTACAGCACAATGTCCCAGTCTTGCATATGCATACATGTATTTGTTTTCATATTTCTTTCTATTAAAGGTTACTACAAGATATTGAGCATAGTTCCCTGTACTATACAAAAGAAACTTTTTAAAAAATCTATGGAAACAATCTTAATGTCCATCAATTGGTTAAATATCATGCTGTGTGGTTGTTAGAAACAATGATGTAGATATTTATAAACACGAAACAGTGTTCAACATTTAAATACATCTCTTAAAATACATTCAGTAAAATAGACTGCACAGTACCTAACACATACAAAATTTAAAACCGTCTGGAAAGTTACAGAAAAAATTTTAGTAGTTTGTATTTTTTAGGATTATAAGGGATGGTTATTTTCTTCCTTGTACTTTGCTGTATTTTCTGGAAAATCTTTTTAATGTGTATTACTTACATAACCAGAAAAAAATCAAGTTATTTTTAAAAGGATATTGTTGGATAAGACTTTAGTATGAAATTCAAGCATATTTTCACTTTCACATTTCCAATGATTTCAATTAAAGCAAAATAACCTCAAAATTAACCTTAAGCAATATATAAACAAACTCTTAATTTATGGCTTTGCTGTTCATATTAATCCATGAAAGCCTCAAACTACCCGTGTTGGACACCTGCTGTTTCTGCATTTGTTTTGCCTGAGCAGAGAATCTAGTCTCCCTCAGGTAAGGGGCCTGGTTTACCTTTGGAGAACCCTCCTTCCTTCTCCTGAAGCCATGAGGTTCCTGTGGGGCTGTCCCTGTGGAGAAGCACATAACCGGCCACACCGTGAGGGTATTTAGGAGGGGCACTTGCCCTGAGTCAGTCCTGGGAGAGTCAAGCACAGGATTTTCACAGCCACACTTGGGAGCTCACTTTCAACTGGGATTGCTAAACTGGTCACAGATAAGCTTGGAGAAATGCGGATGAGGATGAAGTCAACACAGAACAAAGCAGAGCAGAGAGGTGGAGAAAGAAACATTCCTGAAGGCACTGTTGGTGACTTTCAATCCAGCTACACCCAAAGATTAATTCCTCGACTTTTCAGTTACATAAACCAATACATTCTCCCTTTTTCCTTAATCCTTGGCATCCTTTGCAACTCAGAGGATATGGTATTATACCCACCCAACTACACCTCTATGGGAAGCAAAATCTTATTCATTTGGTCAGTCTTTCATTTGTTCAATTACAATATATTGAGCCCTTTCCTTAGCTCAGGCTGCCATAACAAAAATACCACAGGCTGAACGGTTTAAACAGAAATTTATTTCAAACAAGTCTCGGGGCTGGAAGTCCAAGATCAAACTGCTGGCAAGGGAGGTTTCATTCTGAGGCCTCCTCTCTTGACTTAAAGGTGGCCACCCTCTCGCTATGTGCTCACATGGTCTCTTCTCTGTGCAGGCTGAGGCACAGAGCAACCTCTCTGGTGTCTCTTCTTATAAGGGCAATAATCCAATCATAAAAGCCTCACCCTCATGACTCATTAACCTGAGTGACCTCCCGAAGGCTCCATCTCTAAACACCACCACATTGAGGGCTAGAGCTACAACATACAAATTTTGGGGGGACACAGACATTCAGTCCATAACAAGCACCTGGGACTCACCGTATGCCAGCACCTCTGCTAACCCTAGGAATGCAGGGAAGAAAGACGGTCTCTGCTCCTAATGAGAGGGGTGCAGTTGGTGGGCACACACCCCCAGTGAGAGGTCCTTGGGGTGCCAGAGTCTGCCCAGGAGCCTCCCCAGCTGCCTCTAAGCAGAAGATGGGCCATCATTTTTCCTCTCTTTGGATTCCCTCTTCTAATGGGAAAATAGTGTCTGCCTTCCCTTTGGCTCTCTCTGGCATTCTTTCTTTAGACTCTTCCGTTTGTCGGTCAAGTGCAAAACGCTACAGCTGCCCCTACCTGGGAGGCCTGGGCTGGGCAGCCGGGACCAGCTCTGCGCCCAGCAGTGCACAGAGCTGCCCTCGTGCCGGGCAGTCCTGCTTCTTGTGCTCTCTGCTTGTTGCCTGGACTTTCCTCCCCTCTGGACATGGTGAGATCTGGACTTGGGGTGGACTTACTAAAAAGGATAAAGCAAAAAAACGAAAACAAAAAAAACCACACAGAAAACAAAAAACCCTGCCTCATGCCTAAGTTGAAGAGGTTCTGCATGAGTTCCATCCAGTGTAACCACAGGCTCCACTATGGGGGTCCAGGGCTCGTGTCTTGGAGTCACCATCTTTGCTGTCATCCATTGTTCTCTGGGCAGGGGTTACCCTCAAGGACCTCATGGAGAGGGGCTGCTGCCAGAGGACAGGGCCTGAGCCTTCCTGGGCTCCCCGGCCAAGTGCTACCTGAATCTCCCCATCATTCTGAAAACACAGACCTGAATACAGCCTTTGAAGGAAAGTGCTCAGATCAGAAAAGAGCTGTTATGAGTATAACCCTTCTCAACACATCCCGCTCAGCCAGATGGCTCTCTCAGATGCAGGAGAACTGTAGCTCCCACCTCTAGGAGGGGAGAGGAAGCGTCCTCAGCAGATTCCATTAGGATAAGGTTGACCTGTGAGGTCACGTCTGGTAATTATAGAATTATCTTAATTATTTTTTAATGTATTCAAGACTCGAGCACACTGGCTTTTTCATTATACAGTATAAACTTTCAGAACCAATCCCAAACACTACTGGAGAAACCCCACAAACAGGCCGTGGGCCCCTAAGCACACCTGGAGATGGAGGACCCTAAGTTGGCCTAAGTGATACACTGTCGACATTGTGGAGCTATTGACCAACTCATCTTTCCTCTCAATCCTGGAGAATCAGTTTTAACCCAGTGGGTTTGTTTTTTGTTTTTTGTTTTTTTTTTCTGGTGTACTTATCAGAATCTCCTGGGGTGCTTTTGCAAACTTCACTTGTCCAGTCTCCACCTCTGGAGACCGATTCTGGAAGTCTGGGTGGGGCCCCAGCATCTGAATAACACTGATAAATCTCTGAATTAGCAAATGAGGACCTAAGACCTGGAGAGAGAAAGCAATTTGTCAAAGGTGGCAAGGGCTATTTCTTTTAAAATTCTTTTTTAAATTGAAGTGTAGTCGATTTACAATGTTAGTTTCAGGTGTACAGCAAAGCGATTCAGTTATACACATACATATTTTTTTTTCAGATTTTCTTCCATTACAGCTCATCTTCAGGAAATTGAATATAATTCCCTGTGTTATTCAGTCAATAGAAGGACTATTTGTTAAAGAGCCAGGCATAGCATCCTGGCTTCCTGACTCTGATCCAGTGTTCTTTCTACTATAAAAATAGAAGTGCAAAAAAACAGGGGTTCTTACCCAAACTACCTAGTTGTCCCCCCTTACCCCAGAGCCCACCTTGAAGAGTGGAGTGTGGCTCCAGTCTGTGCCTGGGAGTGCAGCTCGGTGATTTCAGACAAAGCTGCCATTTGGGTAAAAGCTGCCGGACAAATCTGTCCTCCATTTTCAAAGATAAGTCCACTCGCCCTTTGTATCCCACTGTGGTAGACAAGATAGGGACGTGTGTGACGCATGTCTCCTCCTGTTGCTGTGCACACACTGAATGCCCTGTGGTTTGTGGTTGTGGCTGCTCATTTATAAAACCTAGCTCTCAAAGCCATGGTTGGCCCAAAGCCTTTGTGGAAGAAGAAGCCGCCATCGGTGCTACTGCTTCCCTGAGGGGCCTATCTGCTGCTCTCCTTCCCTAGCTGTTCTCCCGAAGCCACTGAGTCTGAAGGTGGGCATTTTCACTGAACGCAGGAGACACCCCACCCACTCCAGCATCAGTCAAGAAATGAGTGTTTGTTGAGAGACAGTACATACTCAGCATTGTGCTTCTGGTTAACATGTTAAATGTAGTTAGAAGGCATTTCAGGGTATGGAGGGAAAGCAATGCAAACTCCTCAGAACTCCCTTTTGGAAAAATAAAGCTCTCTATTTACCGCAGACCTAAAAGTGCACCAAAATGCATTACTCCTGGAGGAAAACATCCTTTGGATACCCTGGAAAAACTTCTATCCACCCGCTCTCCGCGAAGCCTACCTGCAGGACCTCAGTCACATACCATTACAGATCATCTCAAAAGTGTCACCTTATTTAGCAGAAATCTGGCAACCATGACTCATACAGCTTCCTGGCCAATTGGACTTGCCACTCATTATAACCAGTGGTTTACAGTCAAGGAGATCTAGAGCCTGAGTGATTAAAGCCCAGCCAAGTTCCCTCACACAGAGTTCAGAGTACAATCAGAGCAGAAGGGAAACTTGCCGGGTTTCTAGAATCAAAGGACACTCTAGCTGGAAGGGATTTCAAGAGGTCATTTGGCTCACTTGCTTTGTCACTCAGGTGATGAATGAAACTGTCCAAGACTAATGATTGTCTAGGGGCAAAGGCTTCATCATGCTTTCAACCTCTTGGTTCAAGTTTGTACTTCCCTACAGTTCGTCCTCAAGTCTAACCAAACACTCTCTTGCTGTAACTCTTTCTACCTTTCCAGCCAGTGTTTCCTGGAGAGAACAGGTTTCTTCTATTGTGAGGCTTCACTTTTGTTCTATTGAAGGGTCGGCTCCAGGAGAATCTTGAAAGACCCACTCAGAGAGGCTCTGTGAGGAACTTCAGCAGGAAAAGCAGACTGTTCTGTATTTTTGGCTCTTATCTGCTTTGCCTGAATGCCAGACAACTGCACTTCCCTGATCCACCCTCTTTGAGGATGACTTTCCCTGGAGAAGAGAAGGCTGAGAGATGAATCAAGGGAACACAAATGTTGAAGCTAGTGAGCAACAGCACCCATAGCCTCGGAACCTGCAGGGCGGAGGCTCTCAGGTTAGGCTGATGAAAGGGACTTTTCTCATTCTGAGGGCTATCACCGAGGTAAAATCTGATCCAGAGGGAGGCCGTGGAGTCTCCTTCCTGGGAGGACTTCGATGGGAGAAGGTCTCACCACAGGAATGATTTCCCCGTGCTCTCCAGTGGGAGAAGAAAGATAGAGAAGCTTTGCTTGGACTCTTTCCAACTTTGCAAAGGCTCTTCCTCTGGTCTGAAAAGCACCAGTTCTAAGCATTTCGAAAGATCAGTGTGTGTGTGTGTGTGTGTGTGTGTGGAAACTGATCAGCAAACTGCAGCTCAGTGAGATTCCCTTTGAATTCAGCTTTCATCCTGCATTAAACCAGCAGGGACAAGCCTAAAATGAGATGGTTCTTAGATGGCTACCCAGGCAACATGTTGAAAACTAAAAACTGCCTCCTCCCATTAGACTGTGCAGCGGGGGAGATGCAGAGTTCTAAGATTATTCCCATGCATAGGATTTTACTTTGTTAAGTCTCCTTTGGGGGTAAACTATTCACTAGCATTTGTATCAATCACTCTTGAATCACTGCCTAACATGAAATGCTCCAATGATGAGAATTTCCCTTAAGCCAGTTCTCTCTAACGGTAAAATGAGATCTTTCAAACTCTATGTAGACGAGCTTTAAAGAAAAAAATATGACAAATCTACAGCCTGTTCTTTACATCGACACTTTCAGAACACTTTTTCACCGGTCTCTCCCAATCTACCAACAAGCATGTCCATTAGTTCGGAAGCACTGATGCAGGCCAGCTTTAAGCCACACAGTGTGGGCTTCACCCCAGAGTGTAAGGTTTGGTCTCTGCCCTTAACAAGTGTCCAAGCTATGGGACTATAAGATTAACTCACAATAATGTAAGGATGTACGTATTTAGATGCTCAGTGGTGTTAGTGTCCCTATGGATTAAAGTAGTCAGGAAGCTTTTATTAAAGGGTGCACAGCCTGAGATGGCTTTCAAGAAAAGGCAGATTTGGCAGAAGCAGAGCCCAAAAATAAACAAATAGAAATAAACCGGGGTCAGGGGGCAGTAGAAAGCAAATTACGAAAATTTAAACTAGCATTTTAAACACTTTTTAAAATTTTTTAATTTTATTCAGTTATAGTCAGTTTACAATGTTGTGTCAAATTCCAGTGTAGAGCACTTTTCAGTTATACATGAACATACATATATTTATTGTCACATTCTTTTTTTCACTGTGAGCTACCACAAGATCTTGTATATATTTCCCTATGCTATACAGTATAATCTTGTTTATCTATTCTATATATTCCTGTCAGTATCTACAAATTTCGAACTCCCAGTCTGTCCCTTCCCACCCTGCTCCCCTCTGGCAACCACAGGTTTGTATTCTATGTCTATGAGTCTGTTTCTGTTAAACACTTTTAATTAGAGATCATTTCAACCATATATAAAGATGCAGAAGCCCCATGGACTCATCACTTATCATTTCATGGCCAATCTTGCTTCATCTCTGCCCCAACCCACTTTCCCCCACATCCTGGATTATTCTGAAGCAAATCCCAGATGTCATATCATTCCATCTGTAAATATTTCAGTATTTTACTAGCATTTTGATGTAAGCAGGATCAAGTTATACAGGTCAGAGCATGTTTCAAAAAACAGCCCAAAATCTAAAATCTTGGCACAAAAAAAAGATCCCGCAAGCCTCAGCCAATGGCACATTTATTCCCAGTTCTCTTTTGTTCAACAACATCCCAGCACATCAGAAGAATCCTTAATTTTTTTCTTGCCAGAGGAGGTTGAAATAAAATGTATATGTCTAGAAATACAGGCTTTTTGCTATAATGCTTGGACCTTAATGGAATGTCGGAAACATATGGACAAACACTTGTCTCTGTACATCTGCTGCAACTGAAGTATATTTCTTTATTCTATTTTCAACATAGCTCAGAGTGGTATTTTGGGAAGACATGCCTTTCTTAAACTAGAATCGAACAAAAATGGCCTGTGGAATCTGAGGATGGTGGGACAGTCTGGGCTAGGAGGTAACAGCGCAGCTGAGGAGGGGAGAGAACAGGGTGGGCTGCGGGGCAGACAGGGCACAGAGATTCTCAGGGCTCCGGCTAGATGTGAAACTGAGTGGGAGGCAAGGAATGAAAGTGGAGCATGTTAATCTTGGAACAAGGATGAGTCATACAGAAAATGAGATACCTTCCCACTGATGCTTTGAATAATACCCCTTGACTGGGAAAAGAAACCAAACGAATGTTGCCCTTGATCGTGGCAGAGATAGGACATGGCATACAGAGAGTGTAGTTGAAGACTGGACGCCACTCCTAGCTCTTCCACTCTTCCCTGGTGACCTGGAGAGAGCCATCTAACCGCTCAGGGTGTCAGGTGTCATCATCTTCAACAAAAGGAAGGTGGGGCCAGATGATCTCTGGATCCCTGGGGACCCACCACATTCAACAATTCAGTTAATTGAAATGTACTGTAATAGGGCAGATAGCTATGCACTGGGGTGACCTTTGGATGGTGGCTGCTAGCAGTAGGTTGCAGCAGGAGCAACTGAGACAACCCAGACCAAGCACAAGCTGTCAACCAGGGAAATAAAAGAATAGCCCACACGTGTCCAGTACTTATGTGTCACTTCCTCCACTTAGCAGTCTACACACATTATCTCACTTAATTCTCTCAGCAGCCCTGTGAGGTAGGTTCCAATATATCACACTATCAAGAGGAAACTGAGGTACAGAGAGAGGAAATAATCTACCAAAGAGACATTGCCAATAAACTGGAAAGCCAGACTCGACCCAGGATCTATTTCAATTCTAAACCCTTAACCACTAATATAAGCTCTCCTATTATGCTAGGGTGCATAGAATAAGTATTAAAATCTTATATTTTACCTTTCAATCAAAAACCAGAAATCTTCATTACATAGCTATCTGACACAAGAGCCAGTTGGAAAGGGGTCCCATTGGCTAAATTTGGGACAAATTCAGCACCAAAATTAAGTATAGTGATGAATTATAAATCACGAAAAAGTAGGATGCATGAGTGCCTTTACTGACTATAGCTAGATATTTCCATCCATCCATCCATATATACATACATAAATAGGATACTGAGGGTTGGGGAGGGTATAGCTCAGTGGTAGAGCATGTGCTTAGCATGCATGAGGTCCTGAGTTCAATCCACAGTATTTCCATTAAAAAAAAAAACCTAATTACCTCCCCCACCAAAAAAACCCCCCAAACCCAAAATTTTATGAAATGAATATATGTATGTATGTGCATGACTGGGACATTGTGCTGTACACCAGAAATTGACACATTGTAACTGACTATACTTCAATTTCAAAAAAAAAAAGAATATTGAGGGTTGACTGGTAAACAGGAGGACTGATGGAGCTGGAAAATCACTTGGTAATCGTCAGGGTAAAGACAGGATCAGGCAGGAACCATCAATGGATGCTAAATCTACAGAGGGTGGGTATTAATGAACAAGATATCTGCATAGTTTTAAAGTATCTCTCCAGAGACTGCTTATTAGTTCAAAGGAGAAAAAAAATAATTATACAGTGGAGAAACTGAGCAACACCTTGATAGGTAAGAAAAATTTACATTACCAATAAGGGGCAGATAGACATTGTGTGCCTCTAGCTATGATAAACTTAGAAGGACAAAATATTAATTTTGCAATATTTCAGCCAAGAATGCTTAAACAAAATCACCTGACAGATAATATGGGAATGTTCTATTTTCTTTTTAAAGGTGAGAGGAAGTGTATTTTTTAAAAAACTCA
Organism: Vicugna pacos; assembly: GCF_048564905.1. NCBI lineage: Eukaryota > Metazoa > Chordata > Mammalia > Artiodactyla > Camelidae > Vicugna > Vicugna pacos. The sequence goes on along the minus strand of NC_133009.1, from coordinate 12,475,977 downwards.
ACATCACAAAAGATAAAGATAAGGCTGTGGAAATGTTCCAGATTAAAGGATACTTAAGGGACAAGACAACTGCATGCAGGTTTGACCCTAGACTTGATGCCATATGGGAGGGGGTAGTGTGGACAATGCTGCAAAAGACATTATTAGATCAACTGACAAAACTGGAATGTGGACAGTGTAAATTTATAAGGTTCGTAAAAATGTGTTGCGGTTATGTTAAGAATATTCTTATTTTTAGGAATAGGAGTTAGTGGTGAAGATTCCTGATGTGTGGAACTTACCCTCGTATGATTCAAAAGAGAGAGAAAAACAGAGAGAGTGCAAATGCTAAAGCCAATGGGGTAAAGTGTTAACAACACAGGAATCTAGGCACAGGGTATATGGGGGTCCTTGAAACTTTTTCTAAGTTTGAAAATATGTCCAAATAAGGGGGCCTATTTTTTTCAGTCAATCTGATATCACATTAGCAAGTGGTGGTCAATCTCTGAGTTCTCCAACTATGCAGAAGGGGGAGAAAAAAAGGAATGACCTGCATTGAGCCATGAAAATGATTGTTATCAGATGAGAGGAGGTTAAGGCTGAGCTGGCTCCCTGTGGTTCAGGGGTTCACCAACCAATACAAGGAGTTATGAGGGTCACACAGAAAGCAGACTCGCAAGTGAACAGATAATGGACTAATTCCACTGTGAGAAACACCAGGAAAACCAATATCTCTGCAGGTGTAAGGAAAAGATTTTCAGGCATGGGCTTGAAATTTTTTTTCACTTATTTCTTATTTCACTTATTTCAACACGAGCCTCCCCAGCTAAAGAATTAGCCTGTTTTAAGCTCATCTTCCTTTGGCTGCTCCTGGAAATATATTGGGACTAGAAGGTTTTGTGTCCATTGGGAAAGGCAGTGGACACAAGGAGCAAACTGCTAGCATTGACAAGAACACAATACGTGCTAGGGCTTAGGGAAACTCTAGAATGAATTAGTGGACAAAGTTTGACAATGGGATTATTATTAATGCCACAGACTTGAGTTACTTACTATGGACCAGGCTTTGAGGGTACAGAAAGATAAAAGAAATGATCCTTGTCCTCAAGTAGCTCTGAGGAGAGAGACATACAAAGACATACAAAGGTACATCACAGGGAAGCAGATGAAAAGTACCAACTGAGTGTTCTTGTCACTCTGCTAGAGTTTATGGAAAAAGACAGGAAAGCTATTGTGGGTGCAGAGCACCAAGTAAGTGGTAGGAGTAAGCCTTCCTCCCTCCCTCCCTCCTTCCCTTCCTTCCTTCTTTCCTCCCCTCTTTCCCTCCTTCCTTCTTTCCCTCCTTTCTCACTCCCTCCCTCTCTTCCTTTCCTGCCCCTTTTTCTTTCTTTCAATAAATATTTATTCCATTTTCTAATTGCAAGATACTGTGCTAGACACTTCAAGAGAACAGTTGGATAAAAAATGATGCTGAGAGGAAAAGTCACATTGGGGGATGAATTAATGATGATAACAGCTAAAATGTCCCGGGCCCTGTGTTAGCTTCCTGTGGCTGCCACACACATAGCCACAGATGTAATGGTTTAAAACAACAGAAACTTACTCTCTCGTAGTCTGGAGGCAGGAATCTGAAATCAAGATGTTGGCTGGGCTGTGTTGTCTCCAGATCTCTCGGGAAGATTCCTTTCTTTGCCTCTTCCAGCTTCTGGTAGCTGCTACCATTCCTTGGCCATCTCTGTCCCCATCTTCACATGGTCTTCTCTTCTGTCTGTTTAGTCTGCCTTGTGTATCTCTGACCAGTACACCTGTCTTTGGATTCAGGGCCTAGGTGGATAATCCAGGATGGTCTTTTCATTTTAAGATCCTTAATTATATCGGCAAAGGACCCTTTTCCCAAATAAGGTAACATTCACAGTTTCCAGTAATTAGGACATGGGTGTATCTTTTGGGAGGTCACCATTCAACCCTTTACAGGCCCTTTCCATGTGCCAGGCATGGTCCTAAGCATCCGATATGTATTAATTCATCTAATTCACAACAAACCGATGCGTTAAGTCATTATTTGGATCTGCATCAAGGAAAGGGAGGCACAGGGCCATTAGGTAACTTGGAATCATTACTTAGGATAATTTGGCTCCAGTGACAGGCTTGTGTTGAAGAGGAGTGAGAGATAAGTTTGGATAGACAAGTTAAGGTCTCAGGCAGGATGTCTTAAATACCTAGATAAAATGCTCTGCCTTATTCTGTGTATAATGGGCAGCCACTGAGGGTTTTGAGCAAAAGCATCATGTGAGCAATGATATATGGGCTATATGGGAATATTGATCAGAAAGCACTGCATTAAATAGACTGGAGGAGTGTGGGAATGGGAGACCTATTAGAAGTGCTCACATAATTACTCTGAGAGATGTGTAGTCCTAGACTGGAGGTCTGGCCACAGAAACAGAGTGGAGTACTTAATAGCTCATCCTTCTTTTCATCCCAACCTGCCAGACTGTCTTTTCCATTAAACTTAGCTCTTCCATCTTCCTAGGATCCACACCAGGAGGCAATTGAGAGATAAAACAATCTCCATTTGCCCCAATTTATTAGATCCTGGTTTTTCCATTAAAGGATTGCTCTCAAATTTGAAGGCACCTGAGCAGCGCCTAGAAAAGCAATCCCATAGTTTTGATGGTGGTCACTTTGAAGACAATGGTGCTTTGGGGACTGAAAGGTGTCTCTCTTGAGGTTAAGAGATGGTCAACTCTGACCTTATGATGGAATAAGCTTTGAAGCCAATGCAAAGCATAAATAAAGTCAATAACAAGGACTCATGGGAATGGTCTATAGAGCAGCTACCATGAAGCTTGATCTTTGGTCTCTTCTAGGATCAGCAGACAGAGCGAAGTGTCTCTAGTCTCACTTCCCACCTACTCATTGTGGTGACTCTCGTGGCTCATGGTGCAGCCTAAATATTAAATATGCCTTATTCATTTTTAGTCTTTATGAGGATTTGATCAGTAACATCTGATGGGATGGGCTTTTCCTGTTGGATAATGAAAGATTTAAGTGCAAGAGACCCTTGTCCTATTGAGTCCTCAGCCCAACCTATTATTCAGACTTCAGGAGCCGTTAATGCTAGTCAGAATAAGAAAAAATGTTTCCAAAAGCTGTCAAGTAATAATTTTTTTTTTCTGACACAGTGAAGGGAGAAACTGAAATGCGTATTCACATCTGGAGTTTGACTCATTTTAAGGAGTGCTTTCCTGCAAGGAGAAGACATTTGATTTTATTTAAACATTTTAATATAGAAGTGACAGCATTCATTACAAAGTAAAATTCATATACAACAGATAAATATAAAATAAAAGTAAAGTTAAAACATTTTTACATTTGAGGAAACTTTTGTTTTGGATGGGAATATCTTAACTGCATGTGATAGCTTCCTTCCAGGGTTAAAAATAAAAAACTTCTAATATCTTGGTCCTCAGAGTGCGATCTGGGAACCACAGACACTGGCATCCACTAGGAGTTTATTGGAAATGCAGAATCTTGGGCTGCACTGCCAACCTTGCTGCATCAGCACCTGCATTTTAATACGTCGCCCCAGGTGAGGGGGTCAGTATTTTCACTAACGTTAGTCCTTTGGAAGGCATCCCAGCTGTTAAAGAATTGAAAGTAAAAAGTGGATAAAAGCAGTAGGCAAAACAATTAGTAATTCACTTCACAGAGTTATGTGTGAACAGGACCCAATTTTGGAACACACCACTAGAGAATCAGATTTCAGAGTGACCTGTTAAAGAGGTGTCACTCACAAGTAGGCCACTTCCCCTTAGTCCTTATAGTAATTACAAATTAATAAGAAAATCATAGAACCAGAGACCTTTAGAACTCTCCTGAACTATAGAATTTGTAGTAGTTAGTGCATGTGAGGTCTTGAGCCTCAAACTGAGTTTGTTCCTCCCAAATTTGGGTATGAAGTTAAAAGCAAACACATTGTTAGTGTGATTAGGGCCTCACAAGCAGTGGGACCTTGAGAAATTCTTCATTTCTTAGAGTCTCCATCCATATCTGTAGAATCTGCCCTGCAAACTTTGTAGGATCATCAAGTACCTTAAATAAGGGATGTGGAAGTGCTTTGGAAACTGTATGGGAACCTAAAATGTTACTGTGGCAGATTTCAAGGGTGGGTCCTAGTTTCATTCAATTAATTGCAACTTATGTGAGATAATATCACAGTAAAGGGTGGTAGCCTGCTCGAAGTGAAGAAAAAGATGAGCTAATTAATAAGAATGTGTTACAGTGTTTTCTACACTGTCTAGAAGGAAATGGTCCTCTGATTCTCACGTTCCAGTGTAGACAGGGAACCAAGGATGTTCAATAAGGATTTGTCGAAGGAATGCACAAACTGAAAAAGGTAATTTACCAACATGCACTCATTCACTCAACAAACATTTACCGAGGCAGGCTGGCCGGCGATATAATGGTGAACAAAAGCACACACAGCCCTTGTCCACATGGACCTTACGACCTAATCAAATACTCAAGTGGATAAATGTAAATTACATCATTCTCTGTGCACAAAAGATAAGGGTGAGGAGCCAAGAAAACTTGTACTAGAGCAATTTGGCCTGGCCAGAGAGGTTAGAGAAGATTTCCCTAAGGAAGTGGCCCTTAAGCTGAAGGATGAGCAAGAACTGAGGGGGTGGAGTGGGGTGAGTATAGCTCAGTGGTAGAGGTGCATGCTTAGCATGCACAAGGTCCTGGGTTCAATCTTAAGTTTCCCCATTTAAAAAAAAAAATAAAAGAACTAAGATGGGGAAGAGACGAGGGAAGAGTGTCCTAAGCAGAGGGAACAATGTGCACACAGGTCTTTCGGTGGGAAAGAGCAAGTGGAGAGACAGTCGGAATGGCCAGTCCTGTTAGGTGGAGTGATGGAATGAGGCTGGGGAGGGCAGCCAGGGCCAGATCATGCCCAGCCTTGGCAACTGGAGTTTGGCTCATCTCTTCAGAGCACTGGGAAGCCAGAGCTGTGATGGTGGTGGTGGTGGAGGGGGAGGAGGAAGACGAGGAAGAGGATGTGTATTTTGCAATGATCAGATCTGGGTTTTGAAAAGATCACTCTGGCAGCAAAATGAGTGTAACCCAGGGACAGAGGGGCCGAGTGTGTGTGCAGAGACAGGCAGGAGACTCATAGCCCAGGAGAGAGAGTGGAAATACCCCCTTCCAAGAAAGATCCAATTCCTCTGGTCTAGTTCTCCCCATGTAGCCTTGCTTCCGAGAGGCCCCGCCCACAAGAGGGAGGCAGGCTTTGTGCAGTCAGCTCTCCCCTCCAGACAGAGAAAGTGAACAAACTGGGGAGTCTGGCCAGCAAATTAGTTCACTTTGAGTCCATGCAAATCAGTTCCTCCCAGGTAAAATGATAAAAATGTGGTTTCTGAATCTGCAAGTTCAAAATTCAGCTCTGGATTGATGGTGACTCCAAGTACAGGTAGCCTTTATAAAGGCCCCCACCCCAAGCGTATGGAACAGGCGATATCATCTCCTTTATTCACATCTTGACTCCAGTTAAGAGGCTGTCTCTTCCCTAAAAAGATGTGGAAGTGAGGCCTAGAGAGTTTTAATAACTTGTACAAAGTCAGTAATTTCTAAGGACCAGTTCCCTTGCACTTTCTAAAACTTACCAGGTATGGAGTACATTCAAAATACTCTACTGTTCAGCAACATCTTTATAGACAAATAATGAAAAGAATCATAGAAACATGCTTTTAAATTAATTAAAAAAAACCAAAACCTTCCGTACTTTGTACTTTAATTACAATCTCCAGCCCCTAGAGTAGAAGGGCTAAAGGAAGAAGGGGCAGTCAGCCTAGACCTTAAAACCGACAAACTGCACCTTCCACAGTTTCTGGTATTATGTAACACTGCACCCAAGAAATTCACAAATGCTTTTAATGAGCCTTCCTGTATAGGTGTCAGGGCCTTCATTTCTAGATTTAAGAGATCTTAGATCCAGTTTTCAGTCTCTAAGAAAATTGAGTTTTCCCTTGCTAGTCACTCTCACCTGCCATTCTTTCTTTAGCTTAACTAACCACCAGAAAAAGCTCAGCAGTTGTCCCGGGGCCTCTTACTGTATGTTCTACTCCCTACACTGTTCCTGTTTCCCCTTTGCGTCCAAGGAGGGTTTCCTGCTCTGACCCTTTCTTTCATATGGTTTCCCTTACACCTCTGAACCCTTTTGTGATGTTTCAGGGCTTTATTACTGCATTGTTACTTGTTTATTCTTTTCTCTACTGCCTGTTCCCCCAGGGAGCAGCTGAAAATTCAAGCCATGGCCCTCAAGTTGTCGCTGGACATTTTAGTTTATATTTGTAATAATTACTCAAGAACATTCCAAAACTAGACAAACAAACGGATCTGATTTCCCCACCAACCAAAGTCAAATATAATCTGGTATTTCACATGGTTTTCTTTTTTTGTCAGTCCATAGTACAGAGTCATACACTCATGATTTTTGATAACCAAAATTCAGAGGGATGTCTGTGTTTGGCAGTTTTTCTGATTTTTTTTTTAACAAGAATCCTTTAAAACCTACACTTTGGATTGATAATGTTCTCACTAGCTCCTTGAACTAGGAAGCTCCAGGTTGGGGGGGGGGCTTGTCATTGACAGAGCAGGGAGAGATCTTAGAGGACTTTGAAATTGCAAAGTTTGTGTTGAACATTTGGCTTTCACTCAAATTGGCAGTCTCTTTCCAAAAGGAGAATTATTCTCTCATCTTTAAAGTATGCTGCGTTTAGTCAGTTTGGATGCTAGGCAAATTATCAGGAGAGCTCTCAAGAATTAAGAAGAAAAAGCCAAGCCATCTTACTCAACCTGGGGCCACAACTTCCAGGGGTGCTGGTGAATAATGGTATGGTTTCCCTTCACTTTAACCTACTTCTGGCTCTGTTAACATTATCCTAGGACAACCAGCTGAAAAAGGACAGATTTGAGTCAAGATGCCAAAGTATTTTGACTATACCATGCTAGGGGGAAGAAAACTTTATTTGACTGAAATGGTTTGCTGTCATGTAAAGGATATTACTCTTTCTGGAGTGCATGATTATAACTTTTTCTAACCTGGAAAAATGTACCTCTGACACCTTGCCTCCTTCTAGGTTATGAGAGTATAACACACATTGTTTGGGAAGTGGCTTACAGGAGGAAAAAAAATGCCTGCACAAAGTAGAGTTTCATAAGTGACTACTGAGTTGAACTGAACCTCAGAGCCTGTTTTCATATGGGTCTCAACATCTCCCAATTCAGCCTGCTTAGTTATTGAAGGGGTTGCTACCCTGTTTGCTGAGCATCCTTGCCTTTTATATCCCCTTACTGATTCCTCTTTGGGCATTAAATTCTCCCACTTGGAGGAATCTATTTTTTAAATAAAGGGACACAGCAGCTCCCAACAGGAGGCAAAATGGTCTTCCAACTGCCTCCTGGTCATTTCCATAGGATATCTTGACCCATAAGTGGCTCCCTAATTTCTCTATAGGAGGGTCTGTTTAGAAGGAGGTTTGAAGCTATGTTTACATACTTGACAGCACAAACATCAACTGCCTATACCAAAGGAGAAATTATGTACGTCCCCAATCCCACCTTCCCACTCCTTAGCACTGCCACCATCCAGACTTCAAATTCAGCATGTTAAAAACAGGCTCAGCATTTTACCCTTAAAATCAGCTCCTTGCCCCACCTTCCCAACTTCATCACCTGTTTAAAGCAATATTTTCCTTGTCAGGTTAAAAACAATGTTTGTTAAATTTTCCTCATCAGCTTTCACTCTCTCAATACCAAATTCATCATCAAATCCTATCAATTCTTCCTTTATAATGTCTCAGAAATTTTCCTCTATTCTTCTCTATTCCAGCAGAACAGAAATAGATGAGGATTTGGTTCCTGAGTCTGGGTGGGAAGATGAGATACACATCATACGCAAGTGAAAAAAATTTTGTAGAATTAAAAAAATTATTTTTTAATGCAAAAAACGGCCCCAAACAAGTCTTACACACAGACCCTAAGGCACTGGGTGGCACTGCCTTTGTCTTGCAGCAACCCAGAGCACTTGGAGGGCCTTCAGGGGCTGTGGCCAGACCTTTGCAAGTCCAGTTCAGGCCACTCAGACTCCAGCCACCCCTCCGCTTATGAAGCAGGAAGCCTTCACTTTCAAATCAGCTAAACCCCCCTCAGAGCACAGCACATATGTATCCAATCTAAACTAGTGTCGCCACAATTTATTAGGACTATTTCATCATAATTTAAATTTTTTATGTTTATGTTTTACCTCCACCTGGACAGAAGCTCATTCTTCTGTATTCTTACTGCCCCTCTCCTTCCCCATGGCAACCAACACAGGGTTCCGCAGTTTGTAGTCTATAAATAAAATGTTTGTTAAATCATACAGCCTTAGAATTTTAGAGTCAGGAGGACTCCTGAGTTTCCCTTGTCCAATCTTTTGCTTCATATATGAAGAAAACAGGTCTGGAGAAATTAGTTGACCTACCCAAAGCCACGACCAGAACCCAGGTTTCTCCTGCTTTAAGTCTGTACACTAAATGGTCCTTAGATAATCAGTGACAGATACCTGACTTCACACAGGGTTTCCTGAGGATGGTGGTTATAGGGGTGATTTGCTTTTTTGAAACATTTACAAAGATTCCGTTCATTCCCTCGCAGGACCGCCCTGGACTAACTCCTCAGCTTGGTGTTGAGCAGAGGCACAAGTTACGTGCTGCACTTGTTTATTAGTCTGTCGGCCTAACCTCAGTTCTTGTGACAGGAGGGCGCACCCGAGGGCCCCCGCAACACAGGGGCTCCCTCTCCCGGCCCTTCCCAGGCTGCCGACTGTCACACAGCCGCCGCGCGGCCCGCCCCACGTGGACCCGGCTCGGAGGATCAAAGTCTGTTGCTGCCCGGCCCCCGCAGGTGTGCCGGCGGCTGAGAGGACCCGCAGCACCGGGGCAAAAGCCCCGCCACGCCGGGGGCACCCCGCCTGCCCCGCCCTGCCCCTCCCCCTCCTGCTGCACGCGGCCCGCGCCCCCTTCCCTCCCCCACGACGCCCGTCGCTGCACCCGGCCGCGGCCCCCAGCCCACGCCCGGCTCCTGAAGGAAAAGGCCCCGCCCCCATCTGTTGGAGCCGAGACACCGCCCCCTCCCGCCCCGCTGAGCCTCCATCCAATAGCGAGGGCGGATGGGCGGTGCGAGGCTGCTGTCGTGAGGGGGTCCTGGCCAATGGAGAAGCGTGCCGGGCCTGGTGGGCCGGGCGGCGAGGCCTTGTCACGCTCGGGTCCGTGTGAAAACGGGGGTTCCGAGTGCAAAGCAAAGTTTTTTTGTAAACCGTCTGCAAAAGCGGGGGGGCGAAGAAGGCGCCCGACACCGGGCCGAGTGCAGCTGCCGCGCCCGCCGCCTCTTTAGCTCTTCAGGCATCGGCTCCTCGGCCCGCGCCACAGCGGAGGGAGACCAGCGAGAGGAAGACCTGCGTGGAGACCTTGCAGATGCTTGGAGCCTTCGCAGCGCGGAGCTGCTCGTCGCCCGCCCCCGCCGCCGCCCGCTCCTGCTCCGGCTCTTCTACCGCGGGCTCCGGGAGCCTCAGCTCCCCGCCGCTGCCGCCGCCGCCGCCTCCCCGCTGTGGGTGTGGGGGCTGCTGGGGCTGAGCCGGGCCTCCGCGCCGGCTCCGAGGAGGGACGCCTGAGGAGCTGCGCGCCGCCTGCCCTCCGGGGACGCCCGCAGGCGCGGGGGCTCGGCGGCTCGACCCGGGGCTCGCCCCCGTCCGGCCGCAGAGGCCCAACAGCAGGCTCCCAAGCGGCTGGGCTCGGGCGGTGAGAGCCCCGCGCCGCCCTCCCTCCTCCGTCGCCGGGTCACCGGCCCTCGGCGCCGCCGCTTCAGCCTCACGAGTGTCCGGGCCGCGCTCGGCGGCCCTCTAAACCGCAGCCATGGGGTGCTGGGGTCGGAACCGTGGCCGGCTGCTCTGCATGCTGGCACTGACCTTCATGTTCATGGTCCTGGAGGTGGTGGTGAGCCGGGTGACCTCGTCGCTGGCGATGCTCTCCGACTCCTTCCACATGCTGTCGGACGTGCTGGCGCTGGTGGTGGCGCTGGTGGCCGAGCGCTTCGCCCGGCGGACCCACGCCACCCAGAAGAACACGTTCGGCTGGATCCGGGCCGAAGTGATGGGGGCTCTGGTGAACGCCATCTTCCTGACCGGCCTCTGCTTCGCCATCCTCCTGGAGGCCATCGAGCGCTTCATTGAGCCACACGAGATGCAGCAGCCGCTGGTGGTCCTCGGGGTCGGCGTGGCGGGGTTGGTGGTCAACGTGCTGGGGCTGTGCCTCTTCCACCATCACAGCGGCTTCGGCAACGACTCTGGTCACGGCCACTCGCACGGGGGGCACAGCCATGGCCTCCCCAAGGGGGGCCGCGGCAAGAGCAGCCGCACCGGGGGTAGCGACAGCATGCCCCCAGGTGAGCAGGGTCCCGACCAGGAGGAGACTAACATCCTGGTGTCCAATACCAGCAACTCCAACGGGCTGAAATTGGACCAGACAGGTGAGGAGAGAAAGTCGCCGCCACAAGTGGTTGGCGTTGGGGAGCCCAGACCCTTGGATGGCCCCGGGAGGGGTGGCCCGCACGCCCCCTGGTGCCCGAGCGGCCGCGCTGTGCGGCCTCCTGGCTGCTCCTTCCCGGTCCCGCACCCGCACCCGCACCCGCACCCGCCTGGAGGACGTAGAAGTAGGCCCCCCTTTCAGCCCGGAGTCAGGAGCCGGGGAGCGCGTCTGGAGGTGTAGATGGGCACTGTGATGGTGAGAGCGGGCAAAAGAGGTCAGGAGGTGACCGGCAGCCCTCTGCAGTCCACAGCCGCACTTGGCTGTCTTTACAGGCTATCTTTTAAAGAGACTGTCTGATTTTGGCGTTAGCACAGTCAAAAATGCTTCCTAATTGAATTTCTTGGCCCTGTTGAGAAACGGAGAGCATCCCCCACTGGTCCTTAGTTGTTGGCTGTTTGGAACCTTGCTCTGCCCAAGTAGTTCTTATGCCCTTTAAACAAGTTTCTTAATATTGTAACCAGAGCTTTGTAGTGATCGACTTTCCTCAGCTCAAAATCCTGGGTAAAGGTGTCCTATGATGAACACCAGTGTATGTTTCAGTTAATTTTCTGAAATCTAAACCTAATCCTGAAAATTTTAGGCTTAACGTGTCCGGGCATGTTTAACATTTCACTTAGTATTTTTTGTAAGTAAAAAGTGATGGTATTTTATTCATCTTATGTTTTCAGTGGATAGTTTTCATCTAAACATTAAGTGCTCTTGAAGGAAAGTTGGGGAATGAATGTTGAAGAAAAGGAGCCGGAAAAAGGAATCAACCTAGTACCCTACTGCCCAGGCTCAGTGATGTTAACAGATTGGTGTATTTCCTACCAGTTTTTACCATTTATATTGATGTACCTAGTTGTATGATACTACACAATTACCCTTTTTTCAAGATGCAGGATACCATGTTAATGAATTCAGGTTGTACGTTTGAAAGGTTTAGTAAACAATTGAATTTCCTCTCACTCCCACTCTGCAAGGTGTTATCCCAAAATTAAGCTGCTCTCGTGTGTATAATTCCTTTAAAAGATCAGTACATTTGGTTTAGGAGCTAATAGGGTGGATAGTGATCATTTAGTCCCAGCTTTTCCTGAAGTCTCTGTAATTATTGATAGGTTTATATTGTTTGTTTGTCAGTTTCTAAACCCCTTCCACCAAGAGACTATCCTTTACATAAATGACAAAAGTTTAAAAGTTAACCTTAACTTTTAATTAAGGGGTTAATGACAAAAAGCCACGAGAGCTGTGTGTCAAATCAGCCATTTGTATTAGATTTATCCATAGTTGCATTTAATTTGAGGTAATAGCATTCAGTTGTTTTGTTTTGTTTTGTTTTGGTTTTGGTATATGCCAAAAAGTATAGCAGAATGTTCACAAGACCCCCACCTCTGACAGAAAAGATGAACTTTTTTTTGGAGATGGGAAGGTAGGAGGGTGGTTAGGAGTATGGGGAAGCAATATCATCTTAATGACTTAATTTAGTCCTGGCCATTATGTCCTGGCTTGGCTTGTTCCCAGTACATCAATTTATATTGAATTGCTCTGAGCACATTTTTCTGTTGTTTATGAAGAATTTTCACCTCTATCACCTAAATGGAATTAGACAAGAATGTTATATAAACACCTTAAATGTGTTTGATAAGAATTTTTATTTCTTTGTAGATCCAGAAAAGTCCAGAAATGATCCAATGGAAGTACAAGTGAATGGGAATCTTATCAGAGAACCTGACCAGGTGGAATTGGAAGATGATGATGATAAGGCTGGACAGCTTAACATGCGTGGAGTTTTTCTGCATGTCTTTGGAGATGCTTTGGGTTCAGTGATTGTAGTAGTAAATGCTTTAGTCTTTTACTTTTCTTGGAAAGTTTGTAGTGAAGGGAATATGTGTGTGAATCCATGTATCCCTGACCCCTGCAAAGCATTTGTAGAATTAATTAATAGTACTCAGGCAGCAGTTTCTGAGGCTGGTCCCTGCTGGGTGCTATATTTAGATCCAACTCTTTGTATTGTAATGGTTTGTATACTTCTTTACACAACTTACCCGTTGCTTAAGGAGTCTGCTCTTATTCTTCTCCAAACTGTTCCTAAACAAATTGATATCAAAAATTTGATAAAAGAACTTCGAGATGTTGAAGGAGTTGAGGAAGTTCATGAATTACATGTTTGGCAGCTTGCTGGAAGCAGAATCATTGCCACTGCTCACATAAAATGTGAAGACCCGGCATCATACATGCAGGTGGCTAAGATCATTAAAGACGTTTTCCATAATCACGGAATTCACGCTACTACCATTCAGCCTGAATTTGCTAGTGTAGGCTCTAAATCAAGTGTAGTCCCTTGTGAACTTGCCTGCAGAACTCAGTGTGCTTTGAAGCAATGTTGTGGGACACGGCCACAAGCCCAATCTGGAAAGGATGCAGAAAAGGCCCCAACAGTTAGCATTTCTTGTTTAGAACTTAGTGACAATCTAGAGAAGAAACCCAGGAGGACTAAAGTTGAAAACATCCCTGCTGTTGTGATAGAGATTAAAAAAATGCCAAACAAACAACCTGAATCATCTTTGTGAGTCTTGAAAAAGATGTGATATTTGACTTTTGCTTTAAACTGCAAGAGGAAAAAGACTCCATTGAATTTCTATGTTTGCCAAGTAGTGTAATTGAAGTCTTTGTCTGGTCACACAGTTTAATTCTATTTTTGTAAGAACATAATGGGACTGCTTAACAGAGTTCTATATTACAACTTTGTGATTATTAGTGCAGAGTACAGCTATGCTGTAACAGTTTTGGAAAGCCAGTTTTAACACTATGTTACATTTTTGTTTCAAGTAAGTATAAACCTTATATAACATAATGACATTTGATTTCCAGATTTTCCATGGTAAAAAATTAATTAGGGGGATAAATAAATTAAAATTGTTACTGGAATTTCTCTGCTTTTCTTTTCCCCCCAGTGTTATATTTTGTTTATTAGAATTGTAATTGCTAGAACTTTAAAGTCATCAACAGGTTGGTTTCCTTTGACGTTTTATGTAATATTTACTTGCCCTTTGAGATCATTACATAGCATAATGGCAGCATTTTTTAAGAGTGACTCATGGATAGTATTAGGAAAAGTTCCCTTGTTTCCTTCACATAGGGTGTTTATAATACTGAAGATTAGTTACTATTCTGTATCCTATATTGCTGAGTATTATTCTTATAAACAGTGAGATAATTAACAAAGTGAACTGTAGTGTACACATAATAGGGCATATGAGGAGTAAGAGCAGGGAAGAAAGTTTACCAAATTAAATATTTAGATTCTTGTAAGTTAATATTCAGACTACATTTCTAAATTATTCTGAGAATTTTAACTTTTTATTTTTAACAAAACTAATCTAAAATATGGACATGTTCACCAGCATTACTTTCTTTGATAGATTGGCATTAGAAACATTGAGCTGAAAGTTGACTCACAAAATATATGCAGTAAATATTTTTAAGGACATTACATTTAATCTAGTAATTACATGTGAAATGAAAACTTATTAACGTAATCTTTTAAATTGTGGGTTTTAAAAGTAACTTCAGAGTTGAAGTCATTTCACAGTGACCAATCGTGAATGAATTCAAATGGAGCTTTTTGAGCCCAACCAGCAATGCCTGTGCTTTGCCAAGAGCCACTGACTTGGGAGAAAAAAAGAAATCTGAAGGTTAATGCATTTTAGATATTAAAGTCTCAAAAAGAGAAATTAGTTGAGGCAAAATTGATCATTAAGATTGCCTTGACGTTGCTCAGATCTTTTCATGGTGGCTTATCTTGCAAGATGCCACAGTATCTACACAGAAAATTATTCTTGACTATTTCATTGTCGCTATGGATTTCAAATCCATACACAAATATTATTTAAGGGTATTTAAGTTATATTTTTCTTGATAGAGAGGGGTTATGCTTTGTGAAGAAACTAGATTTTTGTCCTCAAAAGGATGAATATTAATATCAGTTATCATGTATAGCTCTATTTTTCTAGAAACAAGGTATCCTGACTACTTTAGTAACTTTTATAGCTGACTACTTTTGGGATGGCTACCTTTTAGGATTTGAGATAATTCATTGTTTAATGGGTCTTAAGATGAAAATGTTGGCATTTGACAGTTAACTTTTTAAAGGGATGCTCTTTTGTGGTAGATGGTGTGTTTTTTTTCTAGTATAAGCCTATTGCTGGCAATGGGCCTATTTAAGAACACTCGATTTTTCCAATGAGAATGAGGTAATTTTAGGAATATAGTTTGTAAGTTCACATTTACAACAATGGGCCAAAACCATAACCTGCCAATTTGCAATACATCTTGATCATTTAATACTCTTATCTGATATTGTGTGATTCAATTCCTAAACTGGTAGTTCCTTTGAATTTTGCAAACTTTTTTTTAAAACATGAAATTGAGGCATCTCATTATACGGATGAACAAAAAGAAAGCTTCAGATTTTACTGTATCATGTACATTCCTGATTGAACACTTTACAAAACCATTTTTTGAAGATCTCAAAACAGTTTACATTATAGAAACATTTCAGTAATGATACAAAAGGATAACTGGTAAAATATATTACATTCAATGAGATTTTCTTTACAACGCTCTATTGGGTCTTAAAGATTGTCTAACACATTAAAATCAACTGAATGAGTATTTTTTCAGTGTACAAGCATGAGACAAGGGCTAATTTTTTTTTCAAAAGTGCTTTGAAAGTAACAGCCTTTAGATTTCAGTTATTTCACTTTTCATAATTTTAAGTAGTTTGTATGTAACAAAGTGGTACCATAGAATTCTCTTTTATTCAAAGGACTTTTGCCATAATAGCAAAATCAGTGGGCACTGACTCACCTTTTGAGTTTTAGTAGAGAATTATTTATTTCTTTACAATGCACTTTCTAACCCATTTTTAGCTATATTAGCATTATCTTTTTAAAAATGCTTTTATATTTAAATATTGTGGGATTTAAGTGTCTTTTCCAAAATTGCTTATTCCTTCCTGAAAGAAAATGAGGGAAATGCCATGAATTATTAGGAGACTTAAACCCAATATTTAAATGCTGTTTTATAACACTGCATCAGTTTTAGGAGGTGCATCTCTCCTGCTGGCTCTTTTATATTTGAGCAAGATCAGTGTATTTAGAGTATGTGTTTAGAAACTTGTCTTTTGTCTCAATTTAGTTAGAAGGAGGTGCTGCGTGTGCCTGAATTAAAACCAACCCAGACATTTTTCCAAGCCAAATGCCGCCTTAGTGATGAGAGAGATTTAATTCTCCATTGTCACCTTTTAGTTTATATGATAGTTAAATGAGTTTCTTTTTTTTTGAAGGGCATCTGCACTGTAAAAGTATGGACGAGAACCTAAAAAAAAAAAGTAAAAAACTTTGCTGTATGTATTTTAACATTTTAGAAAACAATATGAATAACTAAGGTATGTAATTTGAATGGGACAGATTTCCATCAAAAGCACCTTGGAAAATCACAACAGGTAAAAGACTATGTTAATATGTTTGTATCTTGTTAACATCTTCAGTTAATTTTGAACCTTTGGACGTTTTGAGGGAAAAGGCCTATGGAACCTAATGTGAAGTATTTAGTAGGCTAACATTGAGTTGAAGATTTTTACTGTTTATAAGCAGATATCATTTGAATGATAAAATGTCATTTACCTGCTGTCTTAAGATGTTCACACACAAATACAGAGAATAATCCTACCATATAGAAATATTTATTTTAGTAGAGTTTCAGTGAAGTCGTAAAACAGTGTTAAAACTCTTGGAAAGGTGGAGGATTTGTTGTTTTTTAAACTGAAACTGTCATACAGTGTTTGACCATCTGAAATGGGGATTATAATAGAACTATTTTGATGTAGCTCTACCGATGTTATGTGGCAACGCTGTTTAGTTTCATTAACAAGCTCTGGAATATCTAGCAGTCATTTTCACTGGCACAAGAGCCTTTTGTATGTAATTCAATTTAAACCTTTAAACCAAAAATTTTATTGCCCAGTGTCTTTGGTAAAAAGATGCTGAAGGGAATGTAACATACAATTAATATGTGGTTATATATATAAAAAGACACAAATTGCCATGTTATGGTTCTGCCTTGAAACAGCACAATGAAGTGTATCAGTGTATCCTGTGATTGTTTATGAAACTCCCATGCTGTGTTTTGTGTCTGCCATAGTGTGTCCTTCGGGCCAGATGTGGCACAGTTAAATGCAATTATCATCTCATGAAATGCAGATGCAGATAAAATGTCTTTAGTGCTGCAACATTTTACCTAACTTTTTGTATGTTTTATGACTGTGCGTTGTTTTCCAAAGCTGTTCCTACCTCACCATGAGGCTTTATGGATTGTTATGTATTATAAATGTTCTTTATGAGACAGACTACTGTGTTTCTTCTCATTTATTAAAAGTTAAGTAGAAAAATAAACTAATTTTAATATCTACTTCATTGTTTTGTGCGTGTGGCCTCCCCCCCTGTGCTATGCTGGGTTACACAGAAGAGAGTTGGACTTAGTCATTGGAAGGGAAACTGCAGCTTAACGTAAGTGTTGCTAGTGTGTGGGATGACCGGGTTACAGGACTGTGATGTAGAAGAAAAAAAATGTGGGCAAAAATTGACAATAGAAATTGAAAGGGTAACACTGCAAAAACTCACTAACATGCTCAGTTCATGTGAAGTTTTTGTGTTATAAGCATTAAACTTACGAATTATGTCATTATAGGTTAACCTGCTGCTTTTGGTACTTGCTGTTTTTTAAATTTGTAAGCGTAGTTACTAACAAGGATTATTAAAATTTTACAATTATGTAATCATCTGGAATTATTAACCCAAGAGGACATTAGTGATGAGTTTGGTTATTTGAGTTCAGGACTGAGATAAGTGTTGTCTCTGATACAATTTCTTTAAAGAACTTGTACTTCTGGTTGGGAGGTAAAAAAGTTGACAAATCAATTGACAGTTAAAAGGCAGTAGATAAGTAACAGAATTGGTAAATACAGTAGCCATTCCGAAGAAGGGATAAAATCTTTGGAAAGGATATTGTGTAGGTTAAAACTGAAAGGAGGGGTAGGGCTTGAGAGGCAAGGCAGTGTGGAAGAGTATAGGATGGAGGGTCGAGAGGTAGAAGGAAATTGTGAAAGAGGAGGTTAAAAGTGCCACGTCAACTGATTTGAGTTGGTTTTATAGGAATGGAGGAAACATTCAATTTTTGAGTGGTTAAATGAGAAAGTGGAAAAGGTACTTTACAGGATAGATGTGTAATGGGAAGTAGACAGACTGGAAGACAAATAGGTTTACTAGGTATTCAATGCTAAGAGCCTTAACTAGTTCCCAAATACACATGCCCATCTAAACAGACAGCATAGTAGTCCCTCCTTATCCTTGATTTCGCTTTCTGTGGTTTCAGTTACTTGAAGCCAACGTGGTCCAAAAATATTAAATGGGAAAGTTCAGAAGTGAACAATTTATAAGTTTTAAATCACTGCCTTGCCGCCATTCTTAGTAGCGTGGTGAAATCTCTTACCATCCTGCTCCATCCTGCCCAAGGAAGAGAATCATCTCTTTGTCCAGTGGATCCCAACCATGAGTCACTTAGTAGTCATCTCATCAGATCTGTCAGATGAACTGTCAAGCTACCACAGGGCTTGTATACAATTAACCTTTATTTTATTTAATAATGGCCCCGAAGAACAAGAGTAGTGGTGCTGGCAATCCGGAGGCAGAAACTGTAAAGCGCTTCCTTTAAGTGAAAAGGTGAAAGCTCCTAATGAGGAAAGAAAAAAAAAATCATATACTGAGATTGCTAAGATCTACAGTAAGAACGTACCTATCTGAAACTGTGAAGAAAGAAAAAGAAATTAGTGCCAGTTTTGCTGTTCCACCTCAAGCTGCAAAAGTTACAGCCACAGAGCATGGTAAGTGCTTAGTTAAGATGGAAAAGGCATTAAATTTGTACAGTAAGATTTTGAGAAAGGGAGAGACACCACAGTCACATAACTTTTTATTATAGTATATAATAATTGTTCTACTTTATTATTGTTAATTTCTTGCTGTGCCTAATTGATAAATTAAACTTTATCATAGGCACATATGCAGGTGTGTAGGAAAAACCATAATATATATGCATAGGGTTCAGTACTACCTGTGATTTCAGGCATCCACTGGAGGTCCTGGAATGCATCCTCCATGGATAAGGGGGGACTCCTGAACTACACTTCAACTGATTCCACATTATTTTTTCATACTTAAACATTTCTGAAATCAGAATGCATAGATACAATCAGTGGTGTCTTACCACTGCTGTTGGCCAACTTGTTTTCTTAACTTGATGGATCTTGGTTCAGAAAAGAATTCTTAGGCAATATGGTCTTTCCAGAGTACTGCCAACATCTCCTAAAACCTTGTTTTGTGTACCATGCACTGCACATCTGGATGAGAGCTATTGCTTTTCAATTAGATGAAAATAAGAAAGTGACAATATTGTTTTTAAAGAAGTTTCATAGCCATTTCTGAGCCTTCAGAATTGGCCATCATTTTTGCCCCCTCCCTTATCGCCCATGTAGCCTTTTTTTCTTTTAAATCAAGTAACGTATGACAGTTTGTCACATTTGCTTATTTACAGACTTATTTCTCTTTTAGATTATGAACTCTGTGAGGTCAAGGTTGTCATCTATCTTTTTAATTTCCTCAGGATCCAGCACAGGGGCTAGCACTCTGTAGGCATTCAAAGGTGTTTGAATGACTATTGAGGATGACAGGAGAGGAAGAAGGTATAGTGGTAACACTATTAATAGCTAAAATACACTGAGCACTTTTTACATACCGGCCACATAAGTTTTCACTTAATCTTTACAAACCATTAGCCACATTCCATTATTCCCTTCTTACAAACTGATATTAAGCTCAAAGTCACCTAGCTAGTAAGCGACAGAGCCAGGACTGGAGTCCAGCAGGAGATCTAGGATGCAGCAAGTAGCTTGCTTTTCCATCCCTTTGAAATGTCAAACACCGGTTTCATAAGTAAATTTAAAATGAAGAGTTCCTTTAAATTTTCATCCAATGAGCAGTAATAGAGAGGCAAAAGGAATGAGGAGAATAAATTTTAAGGTATTTGATATTTACTAAAAAAAAATCAGAGTAGCCACCAAATGAAAATTTAGAACTTTCTCACCTAAGTTAAACTTACGGTTGTGTCATTTTTATTTAAAATTACATGAGGGACAGGAATAGCAATATTTTTTAGAATTCAGGGTCTCTCTTGGTTTTAATCCAGCCTTGCAGACAGTGCCAATTATTACAAACCAGTAAGCTAAGCTACCATATATATTGTTGGCGATATTAACAGCTTCTCTTGGAGGGTAGAAACCTGTGGCTGACATATCCTTTTATGCTGAAAACAGTGGGTCTTAAGGGAACTGGAGAGCAGAGGTGATTGAACTAAATGTGGGTGAAGAGACAGAGAAAGGACCATTTGCTTTTCAAAAGGGGTGCTGTTAGCATTTGGGTGAGACAGTTTGTCATAGTACAGAGATGTACCACGCATTGAATTTAGCAACCCTGGCCTCCATCCACTCAAGTGCCTGTAGCTCCTCCCCTTCCCCTGGCCCATCATCAAGATACCCCAACTGTCCTGAAAGTCTCCTGGGGAGGCAGTATGGCCCTAGGCAAACTTGAAAGACTAACCCAGTGGACAGGACTCCTGTCTCTCCCACATGATCCAAATGCTACATCTAGTCTCCTCCTTTTACACAGACTGGTAACACAGATCCTTTGTGTTTTGTTTGAACTTCAGTTTCATCCTGAAGTCCAGGAACCATGCTTCTATCCCTGCAGAGTCAAATAGAAAGTCTGAAGATCTGATTTCTGAGGCTTATAACCATTGACAGGACCACGTAAACAGGTTCCTCTGATAGGTTAAGAAGGTTGTTCCGCTCAAGAAAGCAATGCAGGTGCAGCCAGCTGAACTGGTCATAGAAACCCTTGGTTATCTCTTTAGAAGTAGAAAGTGAAAATGGGTCTCTGGCAATGTAAAAGGAGTTCAAAACTTGTGCCCTTTATTAAAGCACAGATCTGAATATTCAAATAGAAATTTTAAAGGATTGACCCTAATTTTTCTAATAGTGAAAATGTCAAGAACAATATTAGACAAAATTTATCAGGATTTTTTTGGAAGTATAGATTTACAATATTGTGTTAGCGTGAGGTGTACAACATAGTGATTCAGTATATTTGCAGATTATATTCCATTTTAGGTTATTACAAGATAATGCGTATAATTCCCTGTGCTATATAGTATATCATTGTTGCCTATCTATTTTGTGTATAGTAGTTTGTTAATCCCATACCCCTAATTTGTCCCTCCCTCTTCCATCTTCCCTTTGGTAACCGCAAATCTGTGAGTCTGTTTCCATTTTGTATATACATTCATTTGTATTATTTTTAGATTCCACATATAAGTGCTATCATACAGTAATTTGTCTTTTTCTGACTTATTTCACTAAGCGTAATACTCCCTAGGTCCATCTTCATTGTTGTAGATGGCAGAATTTCATTATTTTTATGGCCGAGTCTTATTCCACTGTATATATACATACCACATCTTATTACTCTGATCATCTGTTGATGGGCACTTGTGTTGCTTCCATGTCTTGACTAATGTAAATAGTGCTTCTATGAACATTTGGGGTGCATGTATCTTTTCAAATTAGTGTTTTTATTTTTTTTCTGAATATATACCCAGGAGTGGAATTGCTGGATCATATGGTAGTTCTACTTTTAGTTTTTTAAGGGACATCCATACTGTTTTCCATAGTGACTGCACCAATTTACTTTTCTACCAACAGTGTATGGGGGTTCCCCTTTCTCCACACCCTCTCCAACATTTGTTATTCGTAGACTTTTTGATGATGGTCATTCTGACATGTGTGAGGGAATACCTCGTTATGGTTTTAATGTACATTTCTCTAATAATTAGCAACATGGAGCATATTTTCATTCTCCTGTTAGCCATCTGTATGTCTTTTTTTGACAAATGTCTATTCAAAAGTCTTTTGCCATTTTTTGATTGGATTGTTCTTTTCTTTTTTTGATATTGAGATGTATAAGCTGTTTGTATATTTTGGATATTAACCCCTTATCAGTTGTATCATTTGCAAATATTTTCTCCCATTTCATAGGATGTCTTTTCATTTTGTTGATGGCTTCCTTTGCTGTGCAAAATCTTTTAAGTTTAATTAGATCCCATTTGTTTATTTTTGCTTTTATTTCTTTTGCCTTAGGAGATTGGTCCAAGAAAATATTGCTATGATTTATGTCAAAGAGTATTTCACCTATGTTCTTTTCTAGGAGTTTTATAGTTTCTGGTATTCCATTTATCTTTAAATAAATTTGAGTTTATTTTTTGATATGGTGTGAGGGAATGTTCTAATTTCATTGTTTAACCTGTGGCTGTCCAGTTTTCCCAGCACCACTTGTTGAAGAGACTGTCTTTTCTTCATTGTATATTCTTGCCTCGTTTGTCATAGATTAATTGACTGTAGGTGCATGGGTTTATTTCTGGGCTCTCTATTCTGTTCCATTGATCTATGTGTCATGCTTTGTGCCAATTTTGATTATTGTAGCCTTGTGGTATAGTCTGAAGTCTGGGAGGGTGCTACCTTCAGCTTTGTTCTATTTTCTCAGGATTGCTTTGGCAATTCGGGTTGTTTTGTGGTTCCATATACATTTTAGGATTATTTGCTCTAGTTCTGTGAAAAATGTCCTGGGTAGAGATTGCATTAAATCTATAGATTTCTTTGGGTAGTATGACCATTTTAATATCAATTCTTCCAATCCAAGAGCATGAATCACCTTCAATTTCCTTCATCAATGTTTTATAAGTTTTCAAAGTATAGATCTTTTACATCCTTGGTTAAGTTTATTCCTAGGTATTTTTTGATGCAATTTTAAAGGGGATTTTTTAAAACTTTTTTCCCCTGATATTTCATTATTAGTATATAGAAATGCAACAGATTTCTCTATGTTAATCTTGTGTCCTGCAACCCTGATGAATTCGTTTATTAGTTCTAATGGTTTTTGGGTGGAGACTTTAAGGTTCTCTATATAGAGCACCATGTCATCTGCAAGTAGTGACAGTTTATCAGGAGTTTTTATAACTTGGAACAAGAATGGCTATCAATGATGACTGCCCTAAGCCCTTGTGTCAAGGTTTAGATTCCTCTGGACAGTGATGGTGATGAGACAGTATTTATTGATAAAGCTGTTGGGTCTTGGGCTTTTACACATTAGTGAAAGTCAATGAGCTAAAAAAATTAGATAGCATATTATGGTGCCTCCTAAAGTTGTTCACGTTCCTAATCCCCAGAACCTATGAGTATGTTACCTTACACATCAAGGGACTTTGCAAGTATAACTACATTAAGATCTTGAGATGAGTTAACCCATTATCTTGGATAATCTAGGTGGACCCAATATAATCACAAGTCTTTATAGGAAGAGTCAGGAGGGTCAGAGTCAAAGAAAAAATGTGATGACAGAGATCTAGATGACAAAATTAGGGGTTGTGATTAGAGAAAAAGATTAGAAGATGCTACACTGCTGGCTTGGAAGATGGAGAAAGACGCCATTATCCAAGGAATGCGAGCAGCCTCTAGTAGCTGGAAGAGGCAAACAGATTCCGCCCTAGAGCCTCAAAAAGGAACACGGCTCTATTGATGCCTGTATTAATTCCATAAGATCCATTTTGGACCTATGATCTCCAGGACTGTAAAGTACACTTGTCTTAAGCTTCTAAGTTTGTGGTAATCTATTATAGCAGCAATAAGAAACTAATACACATATATTCGTGCATAAATATAATTGATACAACAAATTTCTATATTTATGATTATCAAGCTTTTGCTCTTATGAAGTTGAATTACAGACTAACTTGCAAATAAAATTTTATCAGAAAAGGGCTAAATGTTATAAATGATGGTATAACTTTTGTTTCATGCTTAGGTAATAATTTACTTTGGATAAGTAATTTAATGAAACATTGATCTGTGGTTTTATGGTAGGAAGGAGGTGCTAAGGTTGAACATATGAAATACAATGAATAAGTTCTTTAACTCTGTGTGTGGTCTGAGGTTTTCATGTGGAGATATCAAGCTTAAGGGATCAATAATTTCTTAAGGGATTTGATGGGAGCCCAGACTTCCTCATGTGTTACAATGAGACCCAATCTGGACAAAAAGAGAGCTCATGATGAGTGAATCAGCCTTGTATGGATTAGAGACATCATCTTGAAAAGCCCCGAGGCCACCTGAGGTGCCTTTAGAAAGGCACTCACCATAGCAGGTGTCATTTTCTTCTCCTTATGTTTCTCTACTTGTCCAACTTAGAGCCTGCTCCCACCTCCTCTCCTCCTTCCTCCTGCCTCCTCTCTCTTTTCTCTCTATCCTGTTATTTCTCACCTCTACCCTCAGCACATGACATTGGCTGATTGGATACCTCTTGGAGTCTCAGTTTTCAGGTCTGTGAGATGGGATAACGCATCCTTTATAAGAGTATTGTGAGAATCATGCGAGACAAAAACTAAAATGTATCCACCACATTCTGTGTCCTGGCACTGTGCTAAATGTTTCAGCCAATGTAATCCTTACAATCATTCTATGAGCTAAATGCTATTATTATCTTCAATCCACAGATGAAGGTAAGAGAACTGAGTGACTTCCATAAATCTAGTAAATAAGGGGAACCAGGACTGAACCCAACTCTGTCTAAGCAGGGTCTGTGTTCTGAACTCCAACATCAACTCCACAGAGTGTCTACCTCAGTGTCTGATCTATGGAAGCTCCTCAAATTCAGCACTATGCAGAGTAGTTAGCTCTGGAGTCAGACTGCCAGGCTTCAGATCCCAGACTCACTGACTATGTGATGTTGGGCAAGGAAACTACCTTAGTCTGCTCATTTGAAAAATGAAGATAATAGTAGTGTTTCTTGAATAGGGTTGTTATAGATTGACTAAATCAGCATAAGTAAAACATTTTGATCAGTGCCTGCTTTTCATTGAGTTCTTAATAAATATTAGCCAGTTTGTATTTTATTCCCTTCTTACTTTCCCCCTTCTTTCCTTCTTTTTCTTTGTTCCTTCTCTTTTCTTTCTCTTTTGTCTTTCTCTCTCTTCCTAACCCAATTTGTGCCCTTTAAGACCTTGATTATTCCCATTCTTGACCCTTGGGCTTATACCAGTCTCTTTTCCCTCTTTTTCAAAATCATTAGTTTTTTTTTTTTTTTCCTTCCAGTAACCTCTGTAACAAGCACTGCCGGCAGGATAGAGAAGTAAGCTTGAGGACAAACAGATGTTTACCCAGTGATCTATTCTGTGACTACTATGGAGGAGAGCTTGGCGAGGAGGAAAAACGGTTGAGGCTCAAAACACGGGAGACAATCCCACCAACTCGTGTAGGCTGTGGAGGAATGGGCGGGAGGAGTTTCCACCAGTGGGGGTGTTTGGTTGTGTGCTGCCTGCTCACTTGTCCCTGGGGAGCCTGGGGGTGATTTCTGCTAAGAGCAGAGTTTGGACCTGGTATCTCTGAGAAACTTCTAACCGAGATTTACAGATTTTATGGGAAGTCTTTTTAAGGGGCGGCGGTATGGCAGAGTGGGAAGAGTCCTGGAGGTGCTTTTCACTGCGCTGACCCAGCAGGCCTGGCCCACCACCTGCAGGTCCAGAGAGGAAGAGCCAAAGGAGGCGAAGACAGCCAGTTCCCTTCTTCCTCTTCTTTTCTTTTTCATCTCCTTCTTCTCCTCCCCCTCCATCCTCCTTCCCCTTCCTCTTCCCTCCTGCCTTCCTCCTCCTGCTTTTAAATCAATGGATAATAACAATTTTCACCTTTTTAATTTTTTTTTTCAACTGAACTGTTGGAGAACCTCTGAGTGCGCTGGTGGTAAGCATGCCCGGGAAGGTCTGGTAAGCAGACTCCTGAGTCAGCAGCTCAGACATTTTTATTGAGCACCACTAGCTGCTGGGGGGACTTTGGCCGCCTTAGGGTTTTCAACTGCATTTTCCCTCTTTTAATTATAACTTAGACACAAGTCACAGACGAAGCATCTATTTGAAATATACATTAACGAGCAGCCAAAAAATATGGTTCTGCAGATTTGCTTCAATATCTGCTTCCCCTGATTGCTGTCACATTCATTTGATAACTACTATTTCATAGGACATTAAGATGTCTACACTCCTCCAAAATCCAATGAGCAAAAGAGAAAAGATGGTGCTGAATTCATCCCATGTGGTTTTTCATTTATTGGAAATCAAGACTGCTCTTGCCCACAGTGTGGGATTTGTGGAGAAGGGCTTGCAAAGAGCAACCTGAAACCTTCCCTCTTACCTCATCACTTAAAGCAAAACACTAGCATTTTGTATGCATTCAAAAAAAAAAAAAAACCCAGCTAATTTTACTAAGTGTATAAGTTAGGTCTTGAAAGCACTTTTTGTCTATCTTTTTAATGCTGGAACACATGGTAATATATCAACTTATATTTTAAAATTATACTGAGGCGGGAAGCCCCATAAAAAGACCAGCAGGACCCCCAGGCAGGGCCACTACTCTCCTGCCAGCACCTTTTGATTTCCTGGCCTAGAGGCTCTACTCACTTTTTGCCTCTGAAATGGCTAACTTACACCTAAAATTCTATTGGTTCCCTGAGCTCACTTCTGATTGGTTATTTCCTTCACTCCTGATTGGCTTATTTCTACAAAACTTGTTCCTGGTTGGTCAACTTCTGTTATACTCTATTTGCATATGATGTTGCAAAGTGTAAAACTGGCAGCCTATAAAAGTACTGTGTAGACCTACAGACAAGGTCCACAGCTTGGAGCGTTAACTTTTCTGGGCCTGCAGCGGTAGTAAACCTGAGTTCTCCAACTCTCTGAGTGCTGCTTGGTCTCTTGCCCGGATCCAGGTTGCCGTCACAACTGAGCTGTAACACCGAGCTGTAACACATTTTTCCACAACAATATATGTGTATATGTAAATATATGTGCCAACAAATATATTTTTTTCTTGCTTAAATAAATAAAGTCTGGTAACAACTTACATCACTTGTTAAACAGCATCTGGTTGAATTGTGGGATAACATTTAAAAGGAGTTTATAGAACGATTTTACCGATATGTTGATCTAAAGTAAAAATTTTGAGGGGAGGGTCTAACTCAGTGGTAGAGTGCATGCTTAGCAAGCATGAGGTCCTGGGTTCAATCCTCAGTACCTCCGTTAAAGATAAATAAGCAATTCAACCTAATTGCCTCCCCTCATAAAAATTAATTAAAAAATAAACTTCAATAAAAATTTTTAAAAAACATTATTTCTTCATATATCACTTACTCTATGCGAAAGTGACCAAGTACCAGGACCTGGTGCTAAGTAAGCTCCTGGTGGGGTGGGCATTGTGGGTAGGGGTGGTGGTGGTGGTGGTGATGAGATTATACTTGAATGTGAAAGACTATGGCAAGTCACCAGGTCGGGGAGGGCGGAGGGGTGGGCCGTCCCTCGGTTTGTGGCTGCCCCTACTCTTTGTTAGTGGTCAGGAGCAACTCTGCTGAGGGCTTGGGTGGAGAGGAAGTACAGGGACATTGTGGGGACATCTTCTCAATCAGGGCTCAGTATTTCATGCGCACACACGTAAAGAAAAGCATAAAACAAAGAAGAGGGCAAAGTGAGTCTGGATCTATTTGTGTGTTGGAGAGGAGGATTGTTCTTGATTATTTTAGATATGAAAAGGCCAGGAAGGCTTGAATGAATGAAAAAGAGATATTTGAGTAGGGAGCTAAGACAGCCCTTCAGTTTTCCGGGAGATGAGCCTTCCTGGCAGAGGAAACAGCAGGGTGGGAGCCCTGAGGTGGGAGCTGGCCAGCAAGTGGAGGACAGAAATGGATGCCACAGGGGAAAAAATCTGTTCTCCAGCAAACAAACTCTTTATCTTTTGATCAGACTGGGAATCAGCTTTATTCCCCAAAGAAGGTTTGTGTAATGTTTGTACTTCCCTTTAATCAGCCACCAGCCGTCTACTGGGTCACTAAAGCCTGGGGTTGAAGCAACCCTGAGCAGCAGGGCTGGCTTCATGGCATTCTGATTCGTTGTGTAACAGCAGTGACTGCCTTGGTGACTCAGCAAGGTTCTCTGCATGGAAGTCAACCCGGTGGATGACAGGCTCCAGCCCCAAGGCCTCCCAGGTATCATGAATCCTCTGTAGAGTGAAGGAAGGACCATTTCTCTGAGACTGACCTTGTTATCATCTTGCTGCCTGGACTCCTGGAGCTTCAAGCAAATGCTTTACTTCCAGCTTGATTTTGCCTCCCCGGAAAAAAAAGAAAAAAAAAAAAAGCTTGCTGAACGCAGTAGGTGAGAATATGGACTTTGGAACTGGAGAATTGGTTAAAGTGCAAAGTCTGGCATTTACGAGTTATGTAACCTTGAGCGAGTTATTAACCCGCAAGATGAGGACACGAGGACTTACGTCTTAGGAGACTGAGTTCAAGTGCGGTGAATAGGGAGTAAGCCCAGCACAGTGCTAGCTCCATAAATAGTCATTATGATTGTTTCTACACTCTTGCACACTCTCATACCAGCAGAACAACCACCCCAGACCCTATCCAATTCTTAATCCTTATTCAACGATCAGTTAAACTGTGGTCACGTGTCCAGAATCGCAACTGAAAATGAGCACCATGATCTCCATAAGCAAAACAAACGTGCATTGGAGGAACTAGGCCTCGAGTGGGGGCAGAGCCAAATCAGAAAAGCTCGCTACATTCAGTGATCTTCTGCTTACCTGCCCTTTCCTTATATAGACAGCTGGGTGTCTCCCATTTGACCTTGGAATGTGGTGTTCTCCATGTGCCATTCTTAGGCTCATCATTTACAGATGGATTCTGGTACATGGAAATCCATTTTGAATGTGGCAAGAGAGATCACTATTTCAAGAAAATCTACATGGCATGTGTTTTAAGATATATCCATGTATTCATAGATTCAAAGGCTTTTCATTAGAATTTTACTTTCCCCATGTATGTGGGCTTCATAGTGATGGTCATTGGCCTAAGATTAAACTTTTCTAGGGGAAAACCCACAGGGAGCAAAGGAGATCACGGAGTTAATACTAATCACAAGCAATTGAAGGCCTGCAGAGATGAAGAATCCACACTCCAGCTGCCTTCGCCTGTGTCCTAACTCTTCTCTGGTCAGTGTGGCCAAAGCAATCTACTTAATTCTAGGGTTTAAAAAATTAAACTAATTTTTAATTATACAGTTTATTCCCAGATGCCTTCTCCTTAATATAATACTAATAAGGCTCAAGGAAATTTCCCTCTGCTTTCTAGGAATTTAAAAAAGATAATGGATTTTGAATTTATCAAAGGTTTTTTATTCTATTGTTATTATCATGTGGTTTTGTCCTTTAATCTAATTGCCATTCCCATGGTATAGGTATTCAAGCTATATATTATATGCATATGTGTATCTATTACTTATATATAATTAATACCTATATTAATTTATGCAGGGCTGTTTTCTGTGGAGGATGTTTCCCAACTGAATCCTTTTGCAACTTTTTGCAACCCAACTGAATCCTTTTGCAACATTTTACAGCTCAACAATATGTAGTCTGTAGAGATGTATCTTTTCATTTATAACTGATGTGTACTGTTCCCTAGTGATGAATTTATTTGGTCAGGCTCCTACTGATGGATATTTGGGGTGGACCAGTTTTTCACTCTTGGAGACAATGTTGCAATGAATATCTTTAACCATGTTTCCTCATGCATGTGGATCTGCCTTTTTAGAAAGTTGATTTTAAGACATGCCATGGGGTATATGCAATTTAAATTTAATAGGTACACCAATTGCCCTTCAGAACGTCAACTGATATTCCCACCAATAGTGCATGTTATTAAAAAGCTCTTAATCTTATTAAATTAAGATTTTTTGTCAAAAGTTTGTGGTACTTCAATTTTGCCTTGTGTATATCTGAATATCAGTAGAGTGTCTTTTCCTGTCTTTATTGGCCACTAATATTTCCTCTTTGGTGAATTTCTTATTCAGATTCTTTCCATCGCTTTCTCACTTGGACTGGTTATTTCTTTTACACTAATTTATGAAAGTTTTAAAAATATTCCTGATTTTAATTATTTATTTCTCCTAGGCTATTGTCTATTTTTAAACTTTGTTTAAGGTATCTTTTTATACACAAAACATATTTTTGATGTGAATGAATTAATTTTCTATTTACAGTCTGCTATAAATATAAATAGAAGATTTTGAATCAAATTTCAGTAGATACTCTAAGCCCCATGGTAATAAATATTTTTATTTTGGGGGAATGGTTTCATTCCTCCAAATTAAAAAGAAAAAGTGTAGTTTATATTTCTTTTTGTGTTTGCTTTTTTTTTTTTTTTGCTTGAAGAAATACATTTTTTAATTTTTGGCTCCAGTATTTTAAAGCAACACACAAATATATTATTACATTTACCTGTAAGTATTTCAATATTTATTTCTAACTGATAAGGCTTTAAAAAAAAAAACACAGCATGTAATAATTGTACCTGACAAAATTAGCAAAAATTTGTCAATATCAGTTAGTACTCAGTTCAGGCTGAATTTTTCTTGATTGTTTAAAGATATATTTTCATGTTTGTTTGAGTTGGGATCTAAACAAGTTGATGGCTATGTTTCTTGATTTCTTCTAATCTATAGCAGTTCTTCCCCACCCACCCCACTCCCGACCATTTAAAAATTTTTTATGAATGGTAAAGAGACAATATTTTATTAGTGATATTCTTGGCTTCTACATTTTGGATTTATTCATGTCACAACATAGATTGCTAGGTTTTTTGTTTGTTTGTTTGTATATTTGTTCTGTTTTTGAAGTCTTAAGTCTTTTTTAAAGACAATTTTTTTTAGAGAAGCTTTAGGTCACAGCAAAATTCAGAGGAAGGTACAGAGATTTCCCATCTAACCTGCTGTGTGCGCAGCCTCCCCAGTTATCGACATCTCCCACCAGAGTGGTACATTTGTCACAAATGGTGAATTGACATGAACAGGTCATAATCACCCAACATACACAGTTGACATTAGGGTTCACTCTTGGTGTTGTATAGTCTATGAGTTTGGCCAGATGTATAATGACATGTAACTATCATCTTCCCTTCAATTTTTCACATCATTAATTTCATGAAAAACTAGTCATTTGTCCTGAAGAGTTTCCCACATTCAAGATATATCTGCCTCCATGCTATGTCTTTTAATGTCCCCAGTATTTCCCAAATGTAATTAGAGTTAAAGTCTTTACTAGATTCAGGTTCAAATGTTTTGGCAAGGTTATCTATGGCATGTTTTAAAAATGGGGTAAGTGTATGAAAGCTTCTGTTTCTTTGATCTGTTTTATTTATCTCTTGATTTTGTATTTGGCCATCTTGCTAAATTCTCTAATTAGTTCTAATAATCTGTCAATTAATTTTCTTGAATTTTCTAGACAAACCATTATATCATCTGTTAATAATGTCATCTTTTTCTTTCTTTCCCAACATTTACACATTTTGTATATTTTTTGCATTGACCAGGGCCTCCTATAAAATGTTGAAGAATAGAGTCCTCACTGACTTTAAAGGAAATGCTTTAATACTTTAAAAAGATATACCACATTTGATAGATATGGCTTTAACAAGTTGATTAAGTTGGCCTTCATTGCCTGTCTGAGAGTTTATTAAAAATCATAGATGGATTTTGAATTTATCAAAGGCTATTATTTATTATCTATTGAAGTGATAATGATAATCTGATTTTTCTCCTTTAATTTTATTATCATAGTAAATTACACTAGTAGACTTTCTATGTTGAACGATTTTTTAATTCTCAGTTCAGTCCTCACTTGATGTTTTATCACCATGCTGTTTGATTTCCCCGATTTTTCTCTAAGATTTTTGCATACATCTCATGTTATATTGGTTTCTTTTCTTGTATATCCTGATTTGGTTTAAGAATCAAAGTTATGCCAAACTCTTAAAGTGAATTGAACAGCTTTTCACCATTTTTCCATGCCGTCAAAGAGGTTATATGAGCTAGGAACTATTCATTTCTTGAAGATCTAACAGAGCTTGTTATACTGATTAAAATATACTTTGTATCTACAGTTGTATCCCTTTTATTTTTCATAATGTTTACTTTACCTTTTCTTTCTTTCTTTCGTTATATTTGCCAAAGAGTTATCCATTACATTAGACTTTGCAAAGAACCATCATTTAGCTTTAGAAACAGAAAGAAATTTGGTTTTAAATCATTAATTTTTATTTTAATTTTTATTTATTTCTTCATTTTATTTCAGTTGGTTTTACTTTGTTTCTCTTTTACTAGCTTCTTTTGCTAAAAGTTTAACTCATTTGTTTTTGAGCTGTACAATTACTTAAAGTATATTTAAGATTGTAAATGTTCTTCAGACTACTGCTGTGGCTGAATTTCTACAGATCTTGATGTGAGCTACGCTCATTCTGGATCATTTCCAAACAATGTACCATCACTTTTTAGACTTCCTATTTAATCCAAAGGTATGTGGAACTTTGGGGAGCTTTTATTTACTGTAAGGTTTCTAATTTTATTGTATTATGGTTAGTGAACGGGGCTGAGTGAAGTCAACATTTTGGAATTTGCATAAATTTCTTTTGTGGTCAATTCATGATCAATTTTGTGCAAGTTCAGTGTGTATTCTGTTTGTTTGTTGGGAGCAAATTTGTGGGTTTTTTAAAAGGCCATTTCATTCTTTTTTATTATTATTATTATTTTTTAATTTGTGTTATTAAAACTTCTATATCTGTAATTATTTTTTGACTGCTTGATTAGTCATTTTATGAGAGAAATGTGTGAAACTCTCTCATTATAATTATATATTTGTCAATATCTACTTGTGAGTCTATTGGATTTTACTTTACATATTTTAATGCTGTGTTTTATGCACACCAGTATTCATCACTATTATATCTTCTAGAGAGATTGCTCCTTCAATCATTATAGAATATTTCTTTTTATTACTTTTAATGGCTTTCACTTTGAATTCTGTGAGTCTGACATTTGTATTGTTACACTTACTTTCATTTTCTTTATAGTTACATGATATATCTTCTTCTCATTTCTTTATTTTCCATTTTTCTATGTCATTAAAATATATATGTATATATATCTTGTTCACAGCCTATGGCTGGATATTTTTTAAAAATCCAGTCATAGATTCAGTTTTTTAATGGGCAAATTTAACCTATTCATACTGATTGAGAATACTGATTTATTTCATACTTGGTTATGTCATTTTCTGTGTGTTTTATATTCCCATACTTTATAGTTTCGCTTTTGTTTTTACTTTCTGCTTTTTGTTCCACTTTACTTCCTTTCCTGATTAGGTTTTGTATTCTACTTATATTCTTGTAGGTATTTCAACGCTTTAAGATATTTAATACATATTCTTTTTTAAAAATAAATAAAAATAAATTTTATTTATTTATTTATTTTTGTTTAATGGAGGTACAGGGGATTGAACCCAGGACCCCATGCATGCTAAGCAAGCGCTCTACCACTGAGCTATACCCTCCCCACCTTAACATAGATTCTTGGGCCTATTAACAGTGTCTAGAGTTCAATCTCATCTCTATTAATTCCTTGAACAAGATAAGAAACTTGGCATAACTTTTCTTTTCTCCTCTCTCATTTCACTGCACATCCATCCATGCAGACATTTTTGTACAGTGTATTTCCTTATTGTGATAAAGCATACATAAGATAAAATTTACCATTTTAACCATTGTAAGCATACCATTCAGTGGTATTAAGTACATTCACACTGTTGTGCAACCATCACCACTATCTTTTTCCAGAACTTTTTCATCACTCCAAACAGAAACTCTGTACCTACTAAATAGATCTTTACCTAGAACCCTCTTTGAACCTTGGTAACCTCTGTTATATTTTCTGTTTCTATATTTTTGCCATTCTATGTACCCTGCATATGTGGACTCATGTAAATTTGTCCTTTTGTGTCTGGCTTATTTCACTTAGCATAATGTTTTCAGGATTCATCCACGTTGTAGCATGTATCAGAATTTTATTATTTTTAAGGCTGAATAATATTCCACTGCATGTTATATAACATTTTGTTTATCTGTTCATCTGTTGATGAACAATTAGGTTGTTTGCACCTTTTGGTGGTTGTGAATAATGCTGCTATGAACGTTGATTGCAAGTATCTGAGTCCTCACTTTCAGGGCGTATATGCCTAGAAATGGAATTGCTAGATCATACGGTAATTCTATATTTAATTTTCTGAGAAACCACCATACTGTTCCTCACAGTGGATGCACCATTTTACATTCTCACCAGCAAGGTACCAGGTTCCAATTTCTCCACATCCTCCCCAACATTTTTTATTTTCCACTGTTATGATAACAGCTGTCCTAGTGGGTGTGAAGCAATATCTCATTTGGTTTTAATTTGCACTTCCTTAGTTACTGGTGATGTTGAATATCTTTGCATGTGCTTGTCAGCCACTGGTATATCATTTTTTGAGAAATGTCGATTGAAGTCCTATGTCCATTTTTTATGTGGTTTACTTGTTTTTTGTTGTTGTTGTTGCTGCTGAACTTTAGGAGTTCTTTATATATTTTGAACATTAATCCTTATCAGAAATATGATTTTCTCCCATTTTGTGAGCTGTCATTTCACCCTCTAGGTAGTGTCCTTTGAGGCACAAATGTTTTTCATTTCAACAAAGTCCAAGTTATTTATTTGTTCCTTTGTTGCCTGTGCTTTTTGTGTTAGATTCAAGAAATCACTGCAAATCTAGTGTCATGAAGCTTTCCCCTTACGTTTTCTTCTAAGCTAGTTTTAGGTCTTTCATTTAAGTCTTTGATCCACTCTGAGTCAATTTTTGCATAAGGTGTAAGGTAAGGGTCTAATTTTATTCTTTTGCACATGGATATCCAGTTTTCCCAGAGCTATTTGTTGAAAAGACTGCAGGCTCCTCACTGAATGATGTTATGGGCTGAACTGCGTTTCTCCTGCTCCCCCACCCCCCAAATTTATATGTTGAAATCCAAGCCCCCAGTACTGCAGAATGTAACCATATTTGCCGATAGGGCCTTCAAAGAGGTGATTAAGTTAAAATGAGGCTGATAGAGTGAGGCCCTAATACAGTGTGACTGATGTCCTTATGAGAAGAGAAAGAGACATTAGGGATGTGTTTTCACAGAGAACAGGCCATGGGAGGACACAGCGAGAAGGTGGCCTCAGGGGAAATTGAGCCAAGTTTAATCATTTTAAATCTTCCAGGGGGAGGGTGTAGCTCAAGTGGTAGAGCCCATGTTTTGCATGCATGAGGTCCTGGGTTCAATCCCCAGTATCTCTTCTAAAAATAAATAAATAAACCTAATAACCTCCCCCATCAAAAGAAAATTAAAAAAAAAAAAGACTTAAAAATGGCTCTCTTTCCATGTCATCTGTGTTGATATTCAAAGAGTAGTTACCAAACGTATCAAGGGTCTAGTTCTAGGAATTTTTGTTTTTGCTTGTTCGTTTTTACAGTACACATTTGTATACACCTAAATCTAGATACAACACATAAAATATGTGTACAAACAGATAAACATACATACATAGACACAGACGCTTTTGTGTAGGTACACACACTGACATATACGCATGTATTTCAGTTTATTACTTCTTGAAGTTCACTTATTCCTTGTGGATTTTGTTTTTCCTTTTTTGTCCTTATTTCAGAGAGAGTCTAGTTTGGCTGGACAAGGAATTCTAGGTCCTTTTATTTCCCCTTAACATCTTATTTAGTCTTTGCAAACATCCTTGAAGGGAGGTACCACTCTCCCTACTTGACAGGTGCAGCTGCAGCGGCTTGGGAGAGCTGAGTAGCTTGCCCGAAGCTACACAGGTAACACAAGGCAAACTGGGATTCGAACCCAACTCCTGTTGTTCCAAGCTCAGATACCGAGGTATTTTTCAAAAGACCAGGTTCACAGATGAAAATGGACAGAAGGCCCTCAAATGTTAGTTTCCTTCTGTCCCATTTTCCTCTTCCTCCCTTCTTCCAGAATGGGCAGAAATATTTCTCGCCGCCGGTGAATCTATCACCCAGTGAATCAACTTCTCTCAGGTCCAGAGAAAGTGGAAATGGTGGAAGGACATGAGTGGTGAGCTGGGAAGTGGAAGAGTCAGAGAGGGGCTGCTCTCCGTCTGAATTGCTAGCTCTCTTGTCTGGCCTGTGGTCTTTCCGGGAGCTCCCTGCTGTCTGATCTCTGTTGCCAGGAGCCCTGCACTTGTAGGATACCTGACGGGACTGGCCTGTAACCCGTGGTTGGTGGCAGAGCAAACCTGGCTGCCCCTGGCTGGGCCTGGCACTCTTCACAAGGCCCTGCAGCCCCATGAGGGAGGGTGTGCCTGGCAAGGTCACGAGAGCAGGGCCTGGGAGGTCAGCAGCTGGCAAGAATCCTGCAACCCAGCATGTGAGAAGGCAAAAAGAATCCTGGACTCCTGAGTGCCGCCTGGAGATGGAACATTCTGCCTCGCTAACTGTGATTTCCCTCCCCTCTTCCTTGGCAAAGCTAAATAATTAGGTGCATCTTGGCAGCAAAGTCAAAATTAATTTTGCTTCCCTCTGCAATGAAAGTCCAGCTGAGTTGGGAAGGGAGGGGTCCTTGAAAGGTGTTTCCACCTTGGCTTGACTTAGTTTAGGAGAAATGGACTTTCTGTTCTTGCTGGTAGGTTATTAAAACCCTCAAGGAATGTGCAGGAGGCAAATTTAGTTTGAGGAGCCCAGTAGTCCAAAGAGACGCTGAATAAATAGTCTAGTTGTTTGGATAGTTGGAGTGTTGTTAAGAGGGAGCTTTTAACTGGGGGCAGCCGGGGGGCTGAGCAGCATGGCTGCCGGGGGCTCATCCTGAGAGGGTCCGCGGGCAGCGCCTGCTCACTGCTCAGCCGGATGCCTTCCTTGTGCCGAGGGGCTCCACGCCTCCGGTCTCGGGGACTGAGAAGCTCAGCTGGCCTCTCGCCCCTTGGACTTGATCTCCACTGAAATCTCTTCAGGGTGAGGAGTGCAAGGGGGCAGAGGGGTGAGGCTGGGTGACAAGCGGGGTGGGAGCGCGCCGGCGCGGGCAGGTCCCGATGCTCTGCAGCGGTGAGGCCCCAGCAGGGCGGGGCAGGCTCCCGGCGCGGGAGGTTTGCCGGGAGGAGGCGGGGCCACAGCCTGTCTCTGTAAAGGGCTTAATTGAGCTGCTGACTCAGAAGCACTGGGCTGATTACCCATAATTACAGCCCTGTGTGGTGTTGAGTCTTGTCAAAAGGCAGAGACCTCTCGAGTCCCAGAGCCCCCTGCTCCTCCGAGTAGAAAAGGCCTTTCCAGAAAGCTAATCCTCATACCTCCCCACCCTCCACCCCACAAAGACAAGGATCGCCTTTCTAGAAGAGCTGTTCTCCCTCCTGGAGCCCAGGGGAGCTCTTCTGAACACCATCATGATCGTGCGCACCCTCCTCCAGATCTTTAGCAAGATCTGCCAGCCTGCTGATCTGGCTCCTGCCCACCTCCTAGTCTCGTCCAGCACCTGTGACCTCCACACCTAGTCATTAAATTAACGCAACAAATAGTATTGGATACCTACCCCGTGTTAGGCATTCCTCTCGGCATGGAGGAGACTCTGAAATAAATGAAGTTCCTGCCCTCATGGTATTGACATTCTAGTAGGCGGAGACAGGTAAAATTTATAGCAAGTCAGCTGGCAGTAAGTGTTAAGGTGAAAAACAAAACAGGGAGGGGAGAAGAGGGTCCTATTTTCTAAGGATGATTAGGGAAAGCCTCTCTGGTAACACACTGTTTGGGCAAAGATCTAAAAGAAGACAAAGAGCAAGTCAGACATATGGCATGACAGGAAGGGAGACCAGCAAGTGCAAAGGTCCCGTGGCGGACACATACTTTCCATGCTCAAGGACAACAAGGAGGCCAGTGTGGTCGAAACAGAGTTGAGGGTAGAAGATGGGACCAAAGAGGTACCAGGGCATTTGCACTTTGGCTTTTATTCTGAGTGAGATGGAGGATTTTGAGCTGAGTAGTGATGTGATCTGACTTAGATTTTAAGTGAATTCTCTGACAGCTTTACTGAGGTTAGAATGAAGGATGGTGGAGGCAGTGTCAGGGAGATCAGTTAGGACACTCTTGTAATGATCCAGGAGAGGCATGATGGAGGCTGGGACACAGTCCTAGTCCTGGGGGTGGTGAGTGGTGGCCAGAGCCCAGACACACTGCAGAGCTGTCAGGATTGCCTGACAGGTTGGATGTCATCGGTATGAGGTAAACTGAGGGGTCGGAGTTGACTCCAAGCTTTTGGTGCAAACAACTGGAAGGATGGCTTGGTCACTTAGAGAGATGGGAAGACTACAGGAGAAGGAGGTTTTGGGGGCCAGATCTGGAATTTGGTGTTGGACATGTTAAATTTGATATAACTATTTAACATTCCAGAGAAGGTGTCAAATAGGTATGTGAAGGTTTGAGTCTGGAATTCTGGGGAGTGATCTGGCTGGAAGTACAAATTTAGGAGTCAGCAGCTCTAGGAGGTCTTTAAAGCCCTGAGCCTGGTTGAGAATTGGCCTTATTTAGATTCATGACCACCAGTCTCAATGGGCTTTTGAGGAGATAGAGAAGTCCAAGGTCAGGGCCCTGGGGCACTTTTGTATTTTGGGGTCAGAAGATGGAAAAGAGCCAGCAAAGGACACAGAGAAGGAGCAGCCAGTGAAGGAAAGCCAGGAGAGGTCTGTGTCTGGGGTGCCTGGGAAGAAAAGTGTTTCAAGGAATGAGTGATCAAAGGGGTTAAAAAGTCCTGAGGGGCCACGTGAGATGGGGACTGAGAATTCACCATTTGGCAAGTGATTCGTCACCTTGAGGTGTGTTTTGCAGAGAAGTGGGGGGAAAAAACTGATGGAAGTGGGGTCAAGGGAGAATGGAGGTTAGGAATTAAAGGCAGTGAGCACAGGTGACTTTTGAAAAGGATGTGGGATTAGGAGAGAGCTAGTTTGAAAAATAGGAGAAAAAGTGATATATTCATAGGCTAATGGGAGTGATCTGACAGAGGGCGAAAATTTGATGATGAAGGAGAGAGAAACTGTTGGAGTAAGTGCTTGGATAAACAAGAGAGGATGGGCTCTAGTTTCTAAGCAGAAATTGAAGCATAAACAGTTCATTCATAGTAACCGGAGAAAAAGCGTAATATGTGGGTCCAGACTTCAGCTGGTAGATATAATGCATATGGAAGCTTTCTTATGATTGCTTGTATTTTCTCAGTAAAATGGGAAGTAAAGGCAGCAGCTGAGAGTTGACGATGGAGAAGGAGGGTTTGGGAAGAGAGTGGAACATGTGAAATAGTCCTCTTGGAGAGTGGGAGAGTGAAGGGATACGGAAAATGAGGTGGGATTGCTGGGGAACACTACAAGTCCACTTGACCTCAGTTGGTCATGAATTTAAAGTAAGGTCCATTAGCACAGTTGATGTTTTCTAGACATGACTGGCTGTTGCAGTACAGGTGTTAAATAGGTAGAGAGCTAGAGTTAACCAAAGCTGGTGCTTTTCCAGGAGACTGCAGTGAAGGAAGAGAGGGGCAAGGGAGTTGAGGATGCATGCAAATGAGTGACTATAATGGTTGACTAGATCACCTAAACTGAGTAAGAAGGGCAATGGGGAGATGAAAGGAAAGGGAAAAGTGGGTAAGTTTCAGGAGAATAAAGAGTTATTGGAGTTCAGGTACCACAGGAGTGAACTGGGAAGATGAAGATAAGAAGCACGAAATTAAGATTAAAGAGTTATTATGCTCGTCACCATGGAGTGAGCAGCTGAAGTAAGGTAGAGGACAAGATCACTAGAAGTAAGGATGTCAAGGAATGGAGAGGCCAGGTGTGCCAGATTGCCTATGACATCAGTCCCCGTCCCCTCTGTGCTCTCCGCAGTACTGCAGGGGCTAGAAGCCTAGGAACTACATTTCCCAGAGTCCCCTACCAGAAAGTGTCTGTGTTAGTTTCCACAAACAAGAGGCACTTATGATGGACTTGGAAGTAGAAGAGTCACAGAAATAATATTATTGTTTCTCTAGCAGGGCAATGATGGACAAATACATGAGCTTTGTGTTTGCAGACAGAAGATCTACAGAGGCCTTTGGGAACTTTTTGTCAATCACCTGCCTTCCTAATAGAGAGAGATCACTGTGGGAAGTTCCCTGTGTTTCTTGCAACTTCCTGACTCTGAAAGCTGGCACCAAATTTGAATTCAAGTGGCAGCTTCTCTGATTTATTTTTTCAGCCCTTCCAGTTTTTTTTTTTAACCATTTAATTCCCTGTATTGAATACCTCTGTGCTTGACACACCTGGAGGGGTTTCTGGTTGCTTTCTTTCTCTGTTGTTTTTTAATGTCCCAGATGCTTCCCACCAGAGGTCTTCTGTACCCACTATCCCTGCTGTTTGAAATGCTCTGCCCCAATTCCCCACTCTTTACCCAGCTGTCCTTAAGCTCTGAGCTCAATTGATACTTCTTAAGGGATATTGTTCTAGTTATCTATTGCTGCATAGCAAATTACCCCCAAATGTGGTATAAACAACAAACATTTCAGTATGGTCGGGAATTTGAACAGGGTACAGTGGGGATGACTTGTCTCTGGTCCACATGTTGAGGGCCTCAGTCTGGGCGACTTAAACAGGTATGGGTGACTTGCGTGACTGAAGACTGGAGTCATCTGGAGACATCTTAACACACATGTTTGGTGCCTGGCCTGGGTTGGCTCAAAG
This sequence comes from Vicugna pacos, assembly GCF_048564905.1. Lineage (NCBI taxonomy): Eukaryota > Metazoa > Chordata > Mammalia > Artiodactyla > Camelidae > Vicugna > Vicugna pacos. Next base: position 12,435,514 of record NC_133009.1, on the reverse strand, counting down.
GCTGGGCTCAGCTGGGACTGTCGACTAGAGTGCCAACACATGGCTTCCTTACAGCTTGGTGGTGCCAGGGCAATTGGACTTCTTACTTGGTAGCTCAGGTCTCCAGAAGTGAAGGTCTGCTGAACAAAGCAGACGTTTTGTGTCCTATGCTTTGTGTTCTGGTCTCTGGCATCACATGTTGGTACTTCTACTAGACTCTGTTGGCTGAAGCAGGCACAAGCCACTCAGATTCAAGGGAGGGACAGAAACTCCACTTCTCCGTGGGCAGAATGCCAGAAGCATGGCCTTTGTTTCGTTCTTTTAGAGTCTTATCTTAGTTTGTATGTACTTATTATGGTGAGAGTTTGAGTCAGGGCTGGCAAACCCAAATCAGCAACTGCTATTGCCAGACCAGGGGAGGGAAGCTGGCCAGGAGTCAGAGACAATGAGGACTCGTGAACCAGAGGATGCTCACGCTCTCGGAAGCAAGCAGCCGTCTCCTGGCACTGGCTGATTGTCGTCCTGAGGAAAGCCAAGCCCAGTACTGCCGGAGCTTCCAATTTGTCAAGAGGGTCCAGAACTAAGGCTGTTTATGTAAAACATTCCCATTTTTGAAAGGCTATTCAGGCCTACTGCCTGGCACACAGTAGGTTCAATAAATAATTTCAGAAGAAATAGAAAAGTCTCCCCCAAGTCCTGCCCCACGCCCACCCCCTTGCCTACTGCCGTTTCTATCCTGATTGCTGCTGATAAAGAGAAAAAGGAAAAATACACATCACAGTGTGGGTGGGGCATTCCCACCTCTGGTGAGGGCACTGCAGGGGTTGATGGGACAAGGTGAGGACACTAGACTCCCACGGCAGGACTGGCATTCAGTGTAACCCACACAGCAGCTCAGACAGCAGGTCGCCACGCCCTGCTTGGCTGTATCTTTCTCCTCCCTGCTTACAGTGATCCAAGGTGCGTAATGGGTTGCCTGGTCCTCCCACACAGTGCGTTCAGTCTCATGTGTGTTGTTTGCTGCACCCACTGGAGAAGTGCCTGCCATGGAAGGGGTTTAGTGGATTCTTGCTGAAGGAATGTCAAATGGCACTTAGGGGTCAGGCTTATGGCCATGCACCCGTGCTAGGTCCCAAGGTCAGTGAGGCAGCTGGGATTAAAACAGACACACACACACACAATTTGGTGCAAAAATGTGACTGCAGTTGATGCTTTGGTACAGAAGATGTTCCTTGACATACTCTAGAGCCATGTTTTTGAAAACATACAATTTAAAAATGCATTTGTCGTAATCAGTTCCCTTATATGATATTACAGGAAAGAAGGGGATTAAGGGATTTGGGTAATCCTGGGGAGACATTACAAGCTTCATGATTCTAGTCTATTTCAGGCCAAACTGAATATTTATATATGTGATTTATATGCAGATCCTGGCAATGTAGAGAGTGTGGAGCAGAGCTCTGGAAGCCAGGCAGGCAGGGGTGGGGAAGGGCGGCTTGGCCTCCCTAACTTCACCTGGAGGTTTATAGCAGCAAAGGCTGCTCTCTGTTTTGGGGGGGGGGGGGTTGTGTGTTTTGCTTTTTGTTTTTTTGCTTTAAAGACATCTGGGAGTGTTGACCTCAGGCAGAGCCGACCTAGCTCAGCTGGCTGGGAAGTGGGAAGTTTTATGGCGTAACAGAAGGGTGGAGAGCGGTGCCAGTAAGCAGAGACGCAGCACAAAGGCATCTCCAGAGACTACGGCCTTGGCCTCGATAAACGGCAGCTCACCAGCGACCAGCCATCCACCTGCACTGCCCCCTGATGTCAGGTTTGCTGGGGACGCAGTGGTGACAGCCTATGGTGACGCCATTGCCGACAGTATGTTGATAAAATGTCTGGGGAGAGAAAGCGAGCCCTTTTCGGAGAAGCATGTATCCTTCCAGTCTTTTTTCCTGTGGAACTGAGGTTTGAACCAGAGCTGCCTGACCCCTCCACCCTTTCACTTCCCTTCGGTTTTGCAGATTAGCCTCAAATCTTTTTCGACCCCCAGTTGATACTGCTCCCTGGTAAACAGCACGCACTTCTCAGACAGCAAGAAGCTAGGACAGTTTCCCTGGTGGGGGTCCCTCCCCACCCCTCCCAGGTCACGCAGCGTGTCTACGGTCTGCTTGTCATCCAAGGCAGAATTCCAGCAGCAGCTCTGGGCTGCAGACCTTCATCTTGATGCTGTCCCTTAGAAGGGACATTTTCCCCTCCATGGGGCCCGACGGCCACCTGCGCCTGTAGCAGGGCTTGGCACAGGACACCGAAGAAGCAGTGTTCATGAGAGTAGTAGCCGGCATGTAGCACCCACTGGGTACCGGGTGCAGCCCTGGATTCTCTGCAAACATAATCTCTCTTAACCTTTCCAACAACCCTAAAAGGCACAGCAATTCCCTCCCCACAGATGAGGAAATTAAGGTTTCAGGAGCTTAGTAGATGTGTCCACTCTCTGAAAGCTAGGATTTGAATGGAATCAGTTTGTCTCCATAGCAGTTCCTGCGGCATCGAACACTCTGGGTGGGGGGCGGGGGGGTCCGTGTTGCAGGGGTGGGGCAGTATGTACCTGCCTGCACCGGTGCTGGACGCTGAGGGCGTCCAGACCAGAGGCAGGCTTTGATCGGCACGTGAGTGGCACTTGGGAGGCAGCCTCCCCTGGCAGGGAGGTGTTTGGAGAAGCTGTGAGGAGTGAATGCAAGGAAGCAGGTCGGGGTGGTAGGTGGGGCACACGGCAGGCTCGGTGACGTGCACAGGTGGGGTGACAAGCTCCTCTGGGCTCTCTGCACTCGGGGCAGGAGGGCGGTGTGGGAGGGGCCGTAGGCAGAGGTCACAGCTGGGCCCATCAGAGCTCAGCCCAACCTGAGCAGTTGTTGTTTTCAGCTGGACCAGCCAAACTTGCCCCGGCAGCTTCCTGGCTTTCTAAGGCCTTCTCTTCCTTGTTCCTCAGTCACCGAGCTAAGAAAATACAGCATGTCCACCTGGCCAGCTTCCCTCATAAAGCTCCAGTACTCAGAGGAGTGAGAGCAGAGACAGGAGAGGTCTGTCCCTGCCGTCATCCCATTTTTATTGAGCACCTTCTGTATCCTGGGGACCATCAGAGTTGTTTGGGATACGGAGGAAAACTGAAAAGACAGAGACCCCGGCCCTCAGAGTGCTTCTGGTTGGCGCTGAGGAGACTACGTAATAACCGTAAGAAACAAGTAAATCAGGTCAGAAAGGCTGTGCAATAAGGCAAAGTGCAGCAGGAAAAGGGGAACTAGGAGTGTGTGTGTGGCTGGGGCCGCGGGGCTGTGGTGGTCGGGCTGCAATCCTAACAGGCCTCAGGGCAGTGATGGTTACCACACAGTTCAGGGGAAGAGCGGCTGGGCAGAGGGAATGGCAGGATGGCACGGGCTTGTGTCTTTGAGCAATGGCAGGAGAGCAGGAGCTGGAGTGAAGGGGGCAATGGGGAGTGTAGAAAGAGACGAGGAGGGGGAAGGGGGAGCCAGGGCCGGAGGATGGAGGCCATTTCCGAGTGGAGAAGTGACATGATGTGACTTCTCCCGTCCTGCTGCTGTGTAAAGGACCATCCCACTGCTGGGCAGGAAGAAGGTGGAAATGGAGACCAGCTAGAGCCTGGTGGGATGCGCAGGCGAGAAACGAGGGGGCCTTGGGGCTGGGCAGAAGCAGTGCAGGTGGAAAAGAGGTTGGATTCTTAACACAGCTGAGGGAGGAGCCAATAGAATCTCCCAGCGGATTGGATTTGGGGAGTGAGAGGAAAAGAGGAGGCAGAGAAGACCTCATGGCATTTACCTGAGCAACGGATGGAGCTTGCATCAGCCGAGCCACTTTGCCGCGGGCGGGAAATGTCAGGAGCTCAGTCCTGGAGCCGCTGCATTAGGGATGCCCGTCGCTCCCACCATACAAGGCAGGCAGGCAGGCACTCAGGCATAGGAGTCAGGACTGCAAATGTAAGTTGGAGTGTTGTCCCTTGTGGTTTAAAGCCATGAGCTTGCATGAGATCCTGAGGAGAGAGAGTGCAGACAGACACAAGGACAAGGGCTGGGCCTCAGGGACTCCGGTGTGGAGAAGCCGGGAGAAGAGAAGAGAAGGAGCAACAGGAAGGTTGGCGGGAACCTGGGAAGTCTGGTGTCCTTGAAGCCACGTGAAGACAGAGCTTCAAGGAGGAGGGAGGGACCAACTGTAGTAAGCGGGGCTGAAGCTGATCTTGCTGCTTTTGCTCTGCCCTGAGCTGCCATCCTCTTCCCCTGGAAAATAGGAGTCACAATGTCCGCTCCGCAGCGGTGCGATGAAGTCTCTATGAAATAACGTACCGGATGCACAGACAGGTTAAAAGATCTTACCAAACAGGAGTTTCTTTCTGTGGGAGAATTCATACAAATGACAATGATAATCTAAATAAAATCATAATAACCATGACGATGGTGCTCATTTATGTCTCTGGAAAACAATATCTAATGTACACCTTGTGGTTGGGCAGGGTCTGCAGCAATTGGAGAGGACGCATGTGGAATAACGGGCAGCCATCAGTGCCTGCGGGCACAGGCTGGAACTGGGGGGCTAGGGGACCAGGGAGGGCGTCCCATGGTCAGGGCCTTCCCAGAGGGTGGGGCCCCAGGTGGGGTCCGCAAGGATGTGGAGATCTGGGTGGGCAGAAGGAACAGGACATTCATGCGAAGAGAAGGATTTCACAAAGGTGCACGGGCCGGGGACATTGATGGGACCTGCTTGACTAGGGTGGTGTGTATCAGTATGTGTGTTGGGGGCACAGGAACAGTAGGCAAGAGGTCGGCAAGGAAGGCAGAGTGGGGTCAGATTACACGGTGACCGTATTCTGGGAACCAAGAACCAGACCAGCAAAGCCTGAGTTAGTGCCCAGCCCTGGGCCCCGCTCCACCCTGTATCTTCCCCAGAGCAGCCTCCATCTCTCTGTCTTGTGATTGACTGGTTAGCCTTTCAAACCCTGGTTAGAAGTCCTGAGTCCAGGTGCCTGAGAGGCCCCAGCCTGCTGATTGGCTGCAGATCCCGGGCATGGGAAGGCCAGGGGCTCCCTGCAGAGACCTCCTCCAGGCACAGACCCAGGTGGCACTTTCTTCATCCCCTTCTCTGGCCTTGGAACCCTTCCTGCTCCTTCCCAGCTCTGGCCTCCCTCAGGCTCAGATAAGGAGCTAGTTCTGCTCTCCACCCCTCCCTCACCTGCCCCTCCTGTGCCCTAGGCCTGAAGGTGGCTCTCTAAGAAGGGGACTCCTTAGAGTCTACTCTTCAGGGGACAAGGAGGGGGCCACCAGCTGCCAGGCCAGGAGAGGACAGCAAGGAAGCATGTGACTCCAACAGAGCAGTAGGATGGAGAGGAAGAAACAGGAAGGAGCAGGTGCAGTGAGGCGTGGGACTGGGGCAGGGAGAGCAAAGCTGGACCTGCAGAGGGGACCTGGGCAGAGATGAGAAGAAGGAGGGTGGCTGAGAAAGAGACAAAGAGGGAGGCAGAGTGTGGGGCCCGCAGCAGTGCCCCGGCTGAGCCAGGGACAGAGAAAACACTATGGCCCAACAGGCAGGCCAGAGGAGGCTCGCACAGGGCGGGCCCCGAAGATGCGCCCAGATGCCCGGAGCAAGGTGGCCCTCAGCCCCTGCTTCTGAGCACATGTCCTTCTGATGCTGTTACTGGTCCAGAGGTGGCCAGGGCACACGCCGAGACTTCCTGTCCCCCTCAGCCTCCCCTGCGGGTGGGGTTGGTCCTCCCTGGTTCTGGGTCTTTGGGGTGTTGATGGGGTGCAACAAGCAGAAATTCTGGGCCAAGAGCAGGAGCAGAGGGACCTCAGGGGTATGGGAGAAGGGGACGTAGAGGGACAGGACTGATTTTGAAACAGGCGAAAATAAGAGATTTTTAAAACTTCAAGGCCACCCACTGACTGGGGCTCCCAAGCAGCGAACAGCTTTTACTACAGAATGTGCCTTGTGGGTGGGTCGCACTGTAGCTTGTCTGTGAGCTGCGGACAGTAGAGGGTATCAGGAGGGGTAAGGGTGTGAGTGTGTGTGAATGTGTGTGTGTGTGGTCTTGTGTGAGGGTGTGTGTGCATATGACTCATCAGAGTCAAGTCAGAGCTCACCTCAAGCAAGGGGCATAAGGGTCATGAGTCAGACTCACGCAGGGGACCTACAGCAGGATCTAGAGGTGTCTGGCTGATGGGTGACCTATAGAAGTTTTGCTCCAAGTCCCTGGAACCATGTTGGAGAGGATTTACCCCAACAAGGAGGCAGGAACCAAGTCCCCAGCATTAGAGAGGAGAAGGTACCCACAGTCCATCACAGGAGGGGACAGCCCTGCCCGATGCTGCCTGAGCCCTAGGAAGCGGACTCTAAATGAAACAGGAAGGCCACTCCTACAGACTGGCTTTTCCCAGGAGAAGACGTGTCCACCCTCACTGTCCAGAGCCACTGACACCCAAGCTCCAAACACTGGGGAGGCAGAAACCCTGGTAGAGGCATCTGGGATGTGGGCAGGGATGCGGGGGTGATGAGAGTTGGCCGGGGTTTGAGGCCTTGTGAAAGGGGGCACAACGGAAATACAAGTCAGTGACTTTGTTGTGATCCACCTGCACCCGTAGCACGGAGAGGACCGGGGGAAATTCTGGTACATAAAATAGAAACAGAGATGTTTTCATTAGACTGACATTTACTGAACACATAATTGTTCTTGCCAGGCAGGCACTGGGACCTCTGAAATGAACTAAACACAGGTCTTAGGAACTCAGCGTTCCACGGGCGAGATGAGCATAGAAACAGGGCACTGGGTGCCATTTGTCAGTAATGATGATGATGACATGAAGGGCCAGCAGACTGAAGGCTCCACGTCCAGGGCGCTGTTCTAAGCACTTTGCACCTACGAACTCAGTGCTGGGGTTGAGGGATGGATGGATGGGGTGAGGGAGGCACCCACAGAAGGGCCCCTCACGCAGCCTGGGGCCACGGGTGGGGATTCATTGTCCTCACTGTTTGTCTCAATCCTGGTAAGAAGCTCTTCCAGAAGAGAGTACGATATTTCCACAGCGTTCTAGAATGGGTCAAGGAGGGTATCCCAGCTCCCAGCAACCCTCACTCCCACCTCCTATCCGGTTGCCCTTCCTGCTGGCCAGTCTCCGACCTTCCCCGCTTGGGGTTGGCTGGATCAGACTGGTCTAAACCAGAGCAGCTGTTAGCCCATCTCTGGGGCTGGTGCCCTCAGGGCCCTCCTGGGGGAAGCAAACCTTGGGAGGGCGGGGGAGGCCGCAGAGATGGAGGTGGACAGAGTCCTGGGGGTGGTGTTGGGATTGGGAGGGAGGGGCTGTGGGGCTGGTGTACAAAGTTGGGCCACTGGAAGTCCCCTGTGGAGGAAGGAGGAGCCAGCCAGCCCCCTCCCTCAGTCCGTTCTGCAGGCACAGGGCTGGCAACCGAGGGATAAGCAGGGAAGGACAAGATGAGTGGCCCAGGCTGGCTTTTACGAAGTTCAGTACAGAACAAATGTGTCCCCAGACAGCAGCCCACCCCCCTTCTCTTCCCACTCCTGTCTCCATCCTGTATGTCAAGTGGCTACTACCAGTACCATCAGTGGACCCCCTCTTCCTGCACGTCTGCACCCCACCAAACAGCAGCCACTGACCACTCCTTGGGCCCAGGGAAAAGTTGCAATATTTGAGACATACTTACACCAAAAAATTATTCCTTGTGTATCTGAAATTCAAATATAACTGGGTGTCCTGTATTCTGTTGGGCAGCGCTAGCCAGGAGTGTCCCCACCAGCCACAGGGTCGGCCCTCAGGGGGCCCAGGTAGGGCCCCCCACAGCCCTGTGAGCAGGCTCATTGGACAGGGACTTCCAGGATGCAATACTAGGTGTGGTGGGGGGAGGCGGGGGGCGGGGGACACAGGCTCGGGGTGGGCACAACCTGACCCTTTGGACTCCTCTGGCCAAAAGAGGGTCAGATCTGGGTCCCCTAAAGCTCAGGAGCTAGAGCAGGGGCCCCTTGCCTATTTACTGGCAGGATGGGGTGAGCGCCCACCCACCTTCAAGTGAGGGCTCACCTCAAGCAAGGGGCGTAAGGGACCACCCTTGGCCTCCTCAGTGCCTCTACCTCTGGTTTCTCCAACATCCCTGGGAGACAGTGACCTCCGATGCTGGGAGATGCGTGGTAAAGTGGGTGAGAGCTAGGGCTACCAGATAAAGTACAGGACATCCAGATAAACTTGAATTTCACATGAATGAATAATTTTTTACTATAAATATGTCCCATGCAATATTTGGGACAGGCATGCTACAAAATGATTTCTTGTTTATCTGAAATTCACATTTAACTTAACGTCCTGTTTTTGTTGTTGTTTTTTTTTTTCCCAGAAACCCTACTGACAGGTGGGGCATTGGAGTCCCATGGGCGAGACTCAGACCCCAGCTTCCCCACCTTCCAGCTGTGAGGACCTCTCTGGGGTTCCTCATCTGCCTCCCAGGGCTGCTGGAGGGATGAAATGATAACGTGACTGGCACAAGTGACAGCTGTTATGATTGTCCCTGGCTGCGATCCCACAGCTAGAAGGTGACTGGGCCGGCACTCACCCTTCAGCCTCCAGGTCCAGGCTCCTGGGTCTTCCAAAGGACACTCAGCAGACGTCCCAGGTCCCAGCCCAGGCCGCTGGCGAGGGCCTGGCAGAGGCATAGAAGGGTTTGGGGAAGGAACTGTGCTCCGCTCTAGCAAATTGGATCTAGGCTTCGATCCCAAATCCTCTAATGATGGGAGAGCCCCATGGGCTAGAAGGGGGAGGGGAGGACATACCTTGTATTCTGTGCCTAGTATTTGCCTGCCATGTGTTATCTGATATAATCCTCCCCAAACCTGCTTGCAGCTAAAGATGTATTCACAGGGACGTGGAAGGCATTGCTGCCACTCTGGCTGGACCCCTCTCCCCTCCTTCCCCATGGACCTGCCCTGACTACTGCACTCAACATGGAAACCCTCTCCGACGCCTAGAGGCTCTTTATCCCCCTTTTCTGCTGCCTTTTCCCCCCAAATCTCTCTCATCATCAAATGTATTGAATAGTGCCCTTCTTTGGTCTGTTATCCCACTCTCCTTCCAGAATGTAAGCTGCACGAGAGCAGGTTTTTCCAGTGTTTTGTTTACCGACAGGTCCGTGTGCCTAAAACAGAGCCTTGGGCATCTTTGTTGAATGAATCAATCATGATAACCATAGTAATGACTAAGACTTATTTAATTAGCACCTCCTTTGCCCCAGAACTGATCAAAGCACTTTACACATGTTCATTTCCATCCTCATTCTTACCACACCTCTGTGAGGCACAGAACAGGAGCAGACAGGGGAAGTAACTTGCCCAAGGTCACACAGCTTGTGGGCAAGACTTGCGATCTGGTTGGCCTGAGTTCCCAGGTGACAATCTTACCAACTCCGCAGGTGTCCATGACGCTAGGATCTGCTCCTCTCTTGTGCACCACGCCCCGTTGGTGGCACCCCTCCTACTCCCCCGTCACGCTCTGAGTGTGTCTCTGCTGGTTTGCTGCTGACTTGATGTCTCTGAGGGCAGGGACCCGCCTCCTTCATCATTATGTCCTCAGTGCCCTGGATGGTGGCCGGCCCCCTGCAGGGTCTCCTCTCCACGGCCCACGCTGGCTTGTACAACCACCCTGGGAGGTGGGAAGCCCAGGTATGATCACTCCATCGCCCGCATTTACCAGCGAGGGAACAGTCTCAGAGAAGTGCAGTGGTTTGTTGCAGCTGGAGGAGCAGACAGGAACCAGACCCTCCTGAGTCAGCACTTCCCTGGCCCCAGTCCTCTGAGGTGGGGACCACACTGTATCGCCCCATGGGTTCCTGCTGATGCCTGAGGCTTTGGTGGGACCCTTACTTCTTAGAACTGGGCAAAGGAAGATGCAAGCATAGGGTGGGGGAGGGGTAGTTCCGAGGATCCAGCAGGCTTTCAATGGAGGCCTGTGGGCTGCTTCTTGGGGCTAGAGTGGGTGAGCGGGTGAGGCGCGATTCCCAGCCTGTGATGCGTGTCTGCCAGGTGTGCTTCAAAGCAAACAGGATGCAAAGCAGGGTATATTTAGCCTGTGGTTGCTGCTGTGGTACCAGCCGCTGCCCAGCCCTTCCCGGTGAGGGAAGCCCTTTGGAGTGTTTTTTTCCCCTCTGACTGAGGAATGTGTTCCTTTGGGAGATGGGGAGCGGGGTTTGCAATGAACAGAAAGCTTGGAGACCCAAGACTCAACCAAGAAAAGGCAACACGTTCCCAGGAAGAAATAGACCTCAGATGAAAGCCGAAGGTCTGTAAGTCTGTCCTTCCCCTTGGCCCCTGAGGATGTTCCGTGGACAGATTCATGCCAGGACCTGGGAGTGGTGGGGAGAGACTCTTATCACTCACTCACTCACTCATTCATTCATTCAACAGGTGTTCCTTGCCTGTGGCAGCAAGCGCTGAGCTCAGTGCTGAGAACAGACCAGGGAAGGCAACATTTCTGCCCTCACTGAAGTTTCAGTTTGATGGGGGACAAACATTCAAGAAGCCTTGCTGGTATTTAATTATTTTTAGCTGTCAGTGCTCTGAAGGAGAATAACTGGATGCCATGAGGGGGCCAAATAAGGAATTTTAGTCTGGAGTCAAGCAAGGCTCCCCGGAGGCAGTGGTGTTTAAGCCCAGTCCTGAAGGGTATCTAAGAGTTTCTCTGGCAGCGTGCTGGGAGTAGGGGGCTGAGTGACAAGCATTCCAGGGCCAGGGAGTGGCACAAACTAAGACCTTGAGGTGGAAAGGAGTGTGGCTTCTGAAGATCATTACCAGGAGGACTCCAAAGTGGCTGGTGTCTGCATTCTAATCTGATAAGGAGACACAGCCCCTGCCCACAAGCTTCTCTTTGTCTGATGGGAAAACAATGGGAGTTCAGCCAGGAGGGTAGCATTGCACTGGAGGCAGACCGGAGATCTGAAGTGGTGATATTTGCCGTGGAGGGGCAAGTCAGTTTGGAAAGCTTGCTGAAGGTGTGTCTCGGGTTTTGAAGATGAGAAGCGTCTGATTTGGCAGAGGGTGTAGGAGTTTGAATTCCTGGGTGCAAGGCTGAGGAAGTGGAACAAACGCCCTTTAGGTCAGAGCGAGAGATGGAGTGAAAGACCCCATCTGCGTATGTACCTTCTGTCTTTCCGACTCCAGTTGACCCTTAATGTGGGAGGAAGGGGCGCTGACCCTCCACGCAGTGGAACGAAGCTGAGTGTAACTTTACAGCTGCTACCCCCTAGCCCTGAATCCACAGACGCAACCCACCGTGGACTGTGTTTACTATGGTGTTTACTGAAAACCTGCCTATAAGTGGATCTGAGCAGTTCAAACCATGTTGTTCAAGGGTCAACTGTAATTTGAATAGCTACTATTTATTTCACAACGATTGTGCACCAAGCAAGCACTGATCTATCTCGTTTAATCCATTCAAATAGCCCTCTGAGGTAGGTATGACCATCCCATTTTACCGATGAGAAAAAGGAGGCTCAGAAGATTACGTGACCTGCACACAGTGACACGCAGAAGAGGCGACAGGACCAGGAATCAAACAAAATGTGTCCGCCCTGCAGCTCATCAACCTTCTGTCACACTTGCCTCCCTAATGACCTGACACGGTAGGGACTGTCCCTGCCTGTTCTGGGGAGATGATCCACTTTACATCCCAGCTGAAACTGCCTCTAGCCATTTGCAAACATTGATTGGTAACAACTGTGGTCAAAAAAAAATCCCTTGGTGCACATCCCACCCACCTTTCCAGCCCACAGAAGAGCAGTTCGGGGTACTTTATTGGAAAAGGCAAAGCACGGGACGATGTGAGGGCTGCCCAAGGTCACTGCCCTCCTCTGCTTCCCGCCACTTGTAACCACTGTCCACAAGCCTTGATTGACATCAGTAGAACTGGGATTTTTGTCTGTTTTATTGCCATATCCTCAGTTCCCAGAATAGTGCATAGTAGGCACATCATGAAATTTGTTGAAATAAATCTCTCTGTGGGTGGCACAGTGTCAAGGGGAATTTCACACATACTATCTCTGCCCCCTGGCAGTTCACTGTCTAACTGAACATAATATAACAGATACACCCACACTCACAGGAAGCCAGCTTCTGACTTGCCCAAGACATTGGGGAACAGTTATTCTCTGTCTGGACCATAAATGATGAAATAGTGGTTATCAATAATAAAATGGACTGAGGTTAGACTTGAACCAGTCAGCTAATTTTTCCCAGCAGTGAAATTAAACAGAAACAAACAAACAAACTAAATCAAAACAAAATCATCTAATATTTTTGTTGCCTTCTTTTTGGGGGGGTGGTAGGCAGATGGATAGATATAACTTACAGAACAAATTTTATGGATCTCTAGTGTCCAGCCAGAATGATTTTTACACAGGTGATATATGTATATACTTGGGAAACCCCAACCCAGATCAACATGGAGAGCACTTCCAGGACCCCAGAAGCTTTCTCATACACTCTACCAGAATATACTCTTCCCCTAGGCAGAGGTTACTGCTATATTTAGTTTGCCTGTTCTTGACCTTCATAGAAATGGAATCATATCGTAAGCACACTTTTATGTCTGGCTTCTGAGGTTCATGCTTGTTGCTGTAGGTAGCAGTTTGCTCCTTTTCACTGCTGTATAGAATCTATTCAATTCATTCATCCATTCTCCTACTGATGGGCATTTGGGTTACTTCCAGTTTGGATCTATTATGAATAAAATTGCAATGAACATTCATGTATGTGTCTTTTGGTAAACAGAAACACTAATTTCTCTCTCTTTTTTTTGCTGTTTTTTTTTAAATTTGCTTTCTTTAAGTGCCAGTTTCTATTGATTACATAAAAGAAATAACCTTGCTAAAATAGGCTTATGTAGATTTCTTTAAAAAAATTTTCCAGGTTGGACCAATTTATACTTCCATCAGCAGTATAGGAGAAGTTTCTGTTTTTTTGTTTGTTTGTTTGTTTTTTAGGGAGATGGTAACTAGGTTTATTTATTTTTAGAGGAGGTACTGAGGATTGAACCCAGGACCTCGTGCATGCTAAGCATGAGCTCTACCACTTGAGCTACACCCTACCCTCTTTTTTTTGGTGAGGGAGGTAATTAGGTTTATTTATTTATTTTTAGAGGAGGCACTGGGGATTGAACCCAGGACCTTGTGCACACTAAGCATGAGCGTGCTCACTCTACCAGTGAGCCATACCCTCTCCCAAGAGATAGGATAGTTTTTAAGGTCAGGAATGTGATGCCTTATTCCTCTTCAACTTTCCTTGCCATTTTGCACAAGACAGGACTGGAAATACCGGGTATTGGAGCCAACATCTTCATGTCTTGATGAATCTCTCACGAGACTTAGGGATCAAGGATTCCTCATGGACAGGGAAATATACACAAAATGTTATGGTAGCTCACAGAGAAAAAAATGTGACAATGAGTGTGTATATGTCCATGTATGACTGAAAAATTGTGCTGAACACTGGAATTTGACACAACATTGTAAAATGATCATAAATCAATAAAAAATGTTAAGAAAAAAAAAGGATTTCTCATGGAGCCAGGAGGCCTGGGGGTGGGAGGCTGGGGGTGGTCAGTGACCTGGGTAGGGGTCTGTGGGGTTGGTCCCTGGACAGTCCAGGTGCTCTGAGAGCTGCTCCTAATGCCCTAGCGGGTTGAGCTGGTGTCAGGATGACACCTTCAATCTGCCCACAAATAAAAGGCGGGTGGTGCTATTTATTCTGGAATGGATCTTTGGCTGGAAACTCACCTACCACAGTAGAATATGTCTTGTTCCCTCTTTCCCAATTGTCTCAGCTCCCTACTTCTTCCCTTCTATCAGAATTAATAGCTGCTTCAAGGAGATGGGTCAAGCACTCTGGTCCCAGGGAGAGAGGAAAGGTAGGTAAGATTTCCATGTCTGATGCCCCCATTGAAGAGGCTGAAGAACTAAAAACCCTAAACTCCTGGGAGAGGAAGCAGTAACCAAACAGAGAAAGATGATGGAGGGGGCTGAATGGAAGAGGGGCTTGTCTCAATTAACTCTAAGAGGTGTCTTCCAGGGACACTTGCCCTACTATTGCCACCAGTGTGATGTGATATTGTGATGGTGCCTATAATGTGTCTACAATCAAAAAAAGGAATGGTTAGTGTAAGTTCTTACTCAGTGGGCTCACCTCTGTCATTGTGATCTAGGAGCACTTGGGGAGAATAAGTAAAAAGGAGCCCAAAGTGGTCGCTAAGGAGTCAGTCAAACCCGAATTCCAGCCCTGGCTCTGTCCTTGACTAACAGCGAAGCCTCAGACAAGATACTGGTGCTTTCCAGGCCTTAGTGTGCTCATCTGTAAAATATGGCTGGTTAGAGAGCACACACCTCCCAGGGATGTTCTGCTGATTAACAGGCAAGTCATTTAATGACACTAGCAAAGCTCAGAGTGGGTGCTCACATGTGGCTTATGCTCCAGAAGGGAGAAGTCAGGTGCAGGCAGGCAGATTTCTCTGGAGTGCCCTGTGTGGGTTGACCCAGGAGGTGGTCAATTTAGGGTGGGGAGATCATTTGCCTGATTTTAGCAAGATTCCTTTCAGACTCCGTATTCTCTTTCTTGAGAACAAATAGGAAAAAGGGACTTAGGCTGCAGCTGAAAGCACTATAGTGAGACATAACTGAAGGGTGGGTACCAAGGTAAGCTGCAGGATCCCTGTTCTAAAGGTCTTTGACACATGAAAAGATGCCCAGCATCACTAATCATCAGAGAAATGTAAATCAAAACCACAGTGAGGTATCACCTCACACCTGTCAGAAAAGCTATCATCAAAAAGACCACAAATAACAAGTTCTGGCTAGGATGTGGACAAAAGAGAACCCTCATACACCATTGGTAGGAATGTAAACTGGTGCAGCTACTGTGGAAAAGAGTATGGAGGTTCCTCCAAAAATTTAAACTAGAATTACCATACGATACAGCAATTCCACTCCTAGGTATATACCTGCAAAAAATGAAAACACTAATTTGAAAAGATACGTGCACCCCAATGTTCATAGCAGCAGTATTTACAATAAAGATACAGAAGCAACCTAAGTGTCCATCAACAGATGACTGGATAAAGAAAATGTGGTGTACAGCTATGCAATGGAACACTACTCAGCCATAAAAAAGAACGAAATGCTGCCATTTGCAACAACGTGGATGGACGTGGAGGGTATTATACTTAGTGAAATAAGTCAGACAGAGAAAGGCAAATATTATATGTCATCACTCAGATGTGGAATCTTAAAAATAAAACAAGTGAATGAATATAACAGAATAGAAACAGATTCACAGATATAGAAAACAAACTAGTGGTGACCAGCGGGGAGAGGGGAAGAGGGAAGGGAGGATAGGGGTAGGTGGTTAAGAGGTACAAAGTACTGTGTAAAAAAATAAATAAGCTACAAGGATATACAGTACAGCACAGGGGGTCTAGTCAATATTTTATAATAACTTTAAATGGAGTATAATCTATAAAAATATTGAATCACTATGTTGTGCGCCTGCAATTAATACAATGTTGTAAGTCAACAATACCTCAATGTAAATAAATAAATAAATAAATAAATAAGAGCTTGGAAAGGAAGAGAGAATTTCACCCCTGGGTGTTTGGGGGTAGAATTCTACTTGGCGTCACAGGAATGGTATCCCGAGCTGGGGTCTCTTACAGCTACTGGTCTCCCACCCCTGGAAGCCAGGCCACAGAGATGTGATTCACGAGGGAGCCATGAGTTCAACTGCTCATGAGTGCTGGGCTGAGGGACAGATCTGAGTCCTCCTCACGCTCCCTCTGGACTCGCTGTAGTCCAGCCTGGACAGGGTCTAGGACCCTCTTCTCAAGGCTCCAGGCCTGACATTCTCATTTATTCCATCCTCTGGAAGGACCTTGGCTTGCCCTGGGAACCCACCCGGAGTGGCTTCCTTCCCTTGGCTACAGAACCTTTGAAACTAGCTGAAGCATTTCCTGTCCTGGGCCGAGACAGGCTAATGGGCCCCTGGGCTTCTGTTGCCAGCCCAGTTTGAGTCGGGGCCAAGCTTGGAAAGGCAGTGGGTGTGAGGGCCTTCCTTCCAGTTGGGGGCAGGGGCCGGGGGCCGGGGAGGAGGCAGGGCCAGGCTAAGCTTGCCCTGCTGGGGTCAGTCAGGGACCAAGAATGGGGGCAGAGGCACCCAGCCCGGCACTTTGAGGACAGGGCACAGAGCTCCGTTTCCATTCCTCTAAGGGAGACTGGATGGGCGCAGGGCCCAAGGTGACTCACCAAAGGAACCCAATAAATAGATGAACAAGCCTAATTACTACCCCTACCCTGCAAAAAAAGAAGAACCCACGTGTAAGAAACTACTCCAGGTAACTCAAGGCAATGGTCTCACATTTAACTCTGCAGATGCTAAGTACTAAACGGGGCCAGTTATCTCAGTTCAGGGATGATAGCCACCCTTCTCCTCCTCCTTCTTTTTCAACAACTAAAAATCATCCCTCTTTACGGTCCACAATGCTATGTTTTGATATATGTGTACTTTGTCCATAGTCAAACCCCCTCTGCTCCTTTATCACGCGTCCCGCTCCCTGGGGTTCAGCAGCGCCTTCCGAAGGACAAAACAGCAATGTTAGCAGTAACACAACCACAGGGGTCTGGCCAGGTGAAGGCACAGCCTTGCCATGCCCTGTCTGGAGTCTTTGGACTTCCGGGCAAAGTGCTGAGGGGCCCAAAGCTAGGAATGGGTTCCCAGGGGAGCCTCCTCCTCTCCTGCTCAGCCCCATCACTGTTTTAGGGTCTGAACCCGCAAAGAGGCCCCTTCTGAAGGTGCTGCAGCCAAGGCGGCAAACTCCAAAGGTCAGTCAGTGGGTGGGGTGGGGTGACGATGAGGAAGGATTGGGGTTAAGAGGAGGAAGGGAAGGCAGAATAAAGTTCCTGATGCTGTTAGGTGGAGAGTATAAGAAAGTCTCCCCCTCCAGGGCCTAAAGGATGGTGGGACCCATGCGGGGAGGGGCAGAGAGGATGCACTGGTGGAAGAGGTGCTGATTTGCATCCTATTTTTGCACCGCATTTGCATGCTTTTCATGGACTGTCTAGAGCACAGCCCAGGGAGATTCCCTGAAGCCCCACTCTCCCCTCCCTCCTTCTCTAAGGTGCTGGGGCCCTAAGCCCTGGTAGGGGAGAAGGGGCTGCGCTCCAGTGCCCAGGAGTGGGGACCAGTGCCCTGAGTCTGAGCAGAGGATGGGCCCCATGGGAGGGAAGCCAGAGGGAGGGGAGGGTGTGTGGGGATGAGGAGCTTTCTGGCTCCAGGCTCTTTTCTAGATCAGGGCCCGGAAGGAAGGAAGCCAGATGAGGTGCCTCCCCCTGAATCCCTGTGAAGTTTTGTTTCCTGCTGCAAAGAAGGCTTTGACATCAAACGCCTTTCTTTTCCCAGGCCCTGCACTATCCCGCCCCACCTCCCCCCATCTTTGCCTGGCTTCAGCCAAGCCCACCTCTGTGTTCACCTGGGGGCGGGAGGGGGCCATCTGGGACTGGCCATATCCCTCCAGTGTATTCACAGTGGCTGCTGGGCTCCTGATCAAACAAGAATAGGGGTCCTGAGTGGCCCTGGGGTGCCTGAACCACAGCTGGCTTCTGGCTGGTCAAGGGTGCCCTTGGGCAGGACTGGGGTAACCTAGCGAGAATTCATTACCCCCTCCCCAGCCTGTGGAGAGCCCACCTCTTTGTACTTATTGTTTCTGTCTTTCAGTTTCTCTGCCCACTTTCTTGCCATCTATATGATTTCTTTTTAAAAATCATGAACCTATACTGATGACCCCATAGTCCTGTGAGCCTTTCCAGGGCTCTGACCCACTGACACCCTGGCCCCATTTGTTGCTGCTGCTGCCAGGCTCACTCTGAACCTGCACCAGGTGTATGCTCCTGCAAACGCCACCCAAAAATCAGATGGGGCAGCGGGGCAGCTGGAGCGGGGCAAGAAGGAGCGTGTTGGGCTGGGGAACGCTTGGCACACGGGTGAGGCCTCCACAGGGTCCGGAGAGCTTGAATGGCCTGGCCGAGCCTCGTAAGAGCCTCCCGTGATGGGATGTTGATTCATCTCCTCAGGAAAGGCTGGAGTTCATCTCTCCATAGGAGAGGCCGGCCAGGAGGAAGCAGGAGGCAGTGCCCAGAGCCAGAAAACCAACACCCTCAGGCCTGGCAGACCCCAGAGCTCTTTGTCCCCGCAGCCGGGAGCATTCACAGATGGTGTGCACACTCTCGGGAGCTGGAGGTGCATCTGGGATCTGTGCACGCTCACCAGGCCCTGGGCTCGCCCACAGATCAGGGAGCAGCGGCGGACACTAGCTAGATTGGTGCTCCAGGGTGGTTTGCCTTTTGGTGAAGCTCCATCTTCTCCTGATTTGTACAATTCTGCCACCTCTATGCCGTAGTGCACCTTGGAGTTCACGTGACCCACCCGCTGCCCCCATCTAACACTTGGCTTTTGTCACCTGAGACCAAGTGGGGTCAAGGAACTTAGGGCACACAGCTGACATGCAAATTATGTTTTGAGTTACAGTTTGAAATTTGGAAAGGACAAGGATTTGGGTGACTTGAGGCAACTTGAGCTAGCAGGAAAGGGAGATAGTCCTGAAGTCCTGAACCCACATCCAGACTCTGCCTTTGTCTAAATATGTGTCCTTTGACAAGCTACTGAACTTCTCTGTGCTCTGGCTTCCTCCTCCTTAAAGTAGCAGGGATCAAAACTACTCTGCAAGGTTGTCGTCAGGCTTAGGAATGATCCGCATCAGAGGCTGGCACATAGTAGGTACTCAATCAGTGGTTCTACCACTACTGGTAAGGTGGTTAACCCATTGACCACCATGCCATTTCCTAATACTTCCCATGGGTCAGGCTTTGCGCTTGTCGCTGGGAGACTAGGACAGATGTGGGGTCTAGGTAGGTGCAAGGTGGGGTAAAGACAAGAAAATACTGCTGTGTTACGTTTCTGGTGTCATGGGGAACACAGAGAGAAGCACCGACCCCATTCGGTGTGTGCAGGAAGGCAGGGGTCAGGGTGTGGTGGGGCACTCAGGAAGACTTTCTAGAATCTGGATGATGAGTCAAATTTAACCAGGCAAGGAGGAAGGGAAAGGAGATTCAAGCCGAGAGAAGAGCAAGGACGAAGACCCGGAGGTGAGAGAAAGTCTGACCTGGTCACTGTGGAGGTCACTGTGGGGTCAGAGCAGAGACAGGGCTGCGGCTGGTCTGTGTGTGAAGGGGGGGTGGGGCTTGGACCTGACAGGCTGGGAGCCTTTGAACACAGTCGTGCCGACACCCAAAGTTCTCAACAGAAAAGCAAATTTAGAAAGTAATGAACTTTGCTTCAGTTTACTCTTTTCTTCTCAAAAGTGTTGCTTCATTGTTTGCTAAAAAACCCTTTTGCCTTTACTAAAGGTCACTGGCAAATGCAAGTGTTGGCACAGAGCTCGGCTCCTTGATTTAAAAGGAAGAAATTCAAACCTACCTGAGAAATGCAAGTACCCATCCATTTATTAACGGCTTAATAAACCACTGCCTTGGGCCTTTAACCCGCAGGGTACCCAAGCCCCCCACCTAGAGATTAACTCTATTTATTTGTTTGTTTGTTTATGTATTTATTTATTTTAACCGAAGTATAGTCACATTTACAACATTGTGTTAGTTTCTGGTGTACAGCACAGTGATTTAGTTATACATACAAACAATGCTTTTCATATTCTTTTTCATTATAGTCTATGCAAGATATTGAGTATAATTCCCTGTGCTGTATAGTAGGACCTTGTTGTTTATCAATTTTATATTATTATTTTATATTATTATATTATTCATAGTTAGCACCTATGAATCCCAAACTCCTAATTTATTCCTCTCCCTCTCCCACCGGTAATCATAAGTTTGTTTTCTATGTCTGTGAGTCTATTTCTGTTTTGTAAATAAGTTCATTTGTGTCTTTTTTTTTTTTAGACTCCACATATAAGTGATATCATATGGTATTTGTCTTTCTCTTTCTGGCTTACTTCACTTAGTATGATAATCTCTAGGTCCATCCATATTGCTGCAAATGGCAATATTTCATTCTTTTTTTATGGCTAACTTTCCATTGTATACATATACCCCATCTTTATCCAATCATCTGTGGATGGACATTTAGGCTGCTTCCATGTCTTGGCTACTGTAAATAGTGCTGCTATGAACGAAATTCACTCTCATTCTGCTATTAATGTACTTACACTGTGTGAACTTACACTTGTCAAAGCTGTATCTGGTGATAGTGGGTGAGGAGCAGAGGGGGTTTCAAATTGATTCAACAAATATTTGATGCTGTTCTGGGTGCTTAGGGATGAGGGCTGAATTAGACAAGGTTCCAACACTCCTGGAGCCTCTGTTCTAATTAGATTGGCACCTTGTGGCCAACACCACGTTTTTAGGTGGGAAACACTCAGCCATCCTAACAAAGGTAGCAGAGTAGTGAGAGCTGGGCACACTCAAGTTAGACCACACCTGGGTTTGAACCCCAGTTGTTTGAACTCAGGCAAGCGACTTCCTCTTTTTCAGGCCATTAAGAGAAAAACAGGAGACACTGAACTTACTTTGCAGGTTGTTTTGAAAATTAAATGTGATAAAGGATGTGAAGAGCTTGACACCAAGTCTGGTGTGTAATAAGCCTTCATAAATAATAACCACTGGATCAATGATTTTGGGAGGGCAAACTCAAAAGCTAAGTGAGTGAGCGGAAAAGAAACTTTGATATGGTGAAGAGGCTGGGGATGAATTTAGGGGCAAATAGTCCAGATCCCACTTCAAAACCACTGGAAGGAAGATTTCTCTAGGACCAGGATTGGATTTTGTTAATTTTCTCTCTCCAGTGTCTAAGCACATAACAGCCATTAATAATGAGCCCTGAATGGTTCTTAGCCCTTGGCCAGGACCCAGAAGAGGGAGCTGGGTGTCAAAGAGCTCCAAGAAGGCACTGTTCCATGGGCTACCCTCTCCAAACAAGGTCAGTAGGCCCTGGGACATCATTAGGAACTGGATTGTTTGTGAAATAAGCAAACACAGCATGGAGACCCGGCAACACATTTTTGGGAAGAGTACAGAGAGAAGAAAGTTCAGGGGAGAGCAGGCTGGGGGCAAGAAAGGAGAAGAAAATCTTGGGGACAGTGCCCTGAAGGGTCTGTGGCAAGAAGCATCCTTGTTCCGCAGTTCACGTCTTTGACCTTGACCTTCTTCAGAGGCTCTGCCTCACCATGTCTCAAGGTAGCTCATCTTGTTCCTGCTTCTTTTCAAACAAGGATGGGGGCACCTGGGCTTCCCACCCAAGAATAGGGATCTGGGGTGCTCAGGGTGGTCTACGATCTGACCAGGGAAGCGGCAGCTAGAGTCAAAGCAAGAGCATCCCTATGGCCAGTCTAATGGAGCCAGGAACACTCCCCAAACTGGGAGGCTTCTTTCACTGAATTTGGTGGTGGGAATTTTGAGATATTGGAGCAATGCTTCATCCTCATATGCTCACAGATTCAGAGAATATTAGAGGTGGACAGAGTTTTTGGTCCATCCTCCCTGAACACTTGAGAACACTGGGTCCCAGAGGGTCAGTGATTTGGTCTATGATCCCAGCACAGTGAGCTGGGATCAGAACCCACCCCAGTTGGTTGGTTCACAGGTCAGTACATGCAATTTTCAAATAACTCACACATATTATCTCCAGGCTCCTGACAGAGACATCTAACTGCCTACTTGACACCTCTTTAGGGATGCCTCAAAGGTTCCTACAGCTCACCATGTCTAAGACTGAACACTTAATCTTCTCCCCAGCTGGTTCTCTTACAGCGTTTCCTGGTTCCGTGACTGGTTGCTGCACCTGCCCAGCTGAGCACCAGCAAGCCGGGGAGAAACCCAGGAATCTCTCTTGACACCCATACACCGTCTCTCTCACACCCGCCATATGCAAACGGTTACCAAGTTCTGTTGATTTCATCTCCGAAATACCTCTCAGGTCACCCCTCTTTCCTCTACTTCCTGTATCATTACCCTGGCGCAAGGCATGCTGACCTTTCCCTTCTCAGCTACTACACAAGCCGTCTACCTGCTACACCTGAGCCCATTTTGGACCTGCCCAATCCATTGCTCACAATACAGTCACGTGACATTTACAGACCACAGTTCCAATCACATCACACACACACCTGCTCAGGGAAACTTCGGTGGCTTCCCTTGGTTCTTAGGATAAAGACAAAACTTATTAATGTGATTTCCACGGTCCCACATCATCTGGCTCCTACTCCTCTCTGTTACCTGGTCTCATGTCATATGACACATTGTCCCTCCCTCCCAGCCATGCTGACCGTCACACATACTCACCACGCTCACTCCAGCTACGGCACCCTTCCTGTGCTGTTCCTCTGCATGAAATGCTCACCACTCTCCTTGATCTGGTTCACAACTTTCATCCCTTCAATTCCAGCCCAAACCCTGCTTCCTCAGGAAAGCCTTCCTGAGGGGGTCAAATCCTCCTACATTACAGTTATGCAAGCAGAGCACCTGTTACAGCCCATGTTTTACATTTGTTTGGTGAGCACTTGATGAGTGACTTCTCCTCCCCATCCTATAAGCTCCACGAGAGGAGTGATCATGTCTGGTTTAGTTCATCATACCCAGAACACACAGCACAGAGGCTGGTACATGGCAGGCACTGAAATATCTGCTTGTTGAATGAGTGAATTAATGAATGCTCTGTTGTTTAGACCTCCTCTGAAGGCAACACGCTGGAGAAGAACCCCACTTTTTGTCCACAAATGGCCGCCTGTGCCTCTTCCAGCAACAAGATGGGAGGCAAGGTGGTGAGATGCACGTGAATTCAGTTGTGCCATGAAACTTACCTCCTCGTGGTTTCCTTTATGTGTCCCTAAAGAAGACCACCACGTTCTGGTAAGTGAGGAGAAAAACAGACTAAAGTGTTATGTACAGTGTGACCCTACCGTCATTTTAATTTTTTAACTTGTTTTTGTTTATTTTATTTGTTTGTCTTTTATTTTTGTTTGTTTGTTTACTGGGGATTGAACACAGGACTTTGTGTAAGCTAAGCATGTGCTCTACCACTGAGCTATACCCTCCCCCTCACTGTCATTTTTAAATACATTGAAAAAGAATAACAGTGGTATGCAACTTTTTATTCTTTTTTGGTAAATTTTTTCATTATGAACATGTATTACTCAGTAGAGAAAGTGTAAGAACTTTTCTGAATGTCTATTTCACATACACACACACAGAGAAACACACAGGTTTAAAAAAATGAAAGATCATGTGTTCAGACACCCCCAGAAAGGAAACCATAGTTCCTCTCAGCTTGGGACCTTTCTGGATGTAAAAACCACTTCACTTCCTCTCTTTACTTCTCCCTGCACCCTCCTCTCCCCGATCCAGCCAGCACTCTCACAGTTCCAAGGGACAGCAAATCCAGCTCAAATTAACTTCGGCCGAAAAGGGAACGGAGATTCTTGACAGCTCCAGGCATGGTCGCTCTAGGACCTCAAGGGATGTCCCCAGGAAGTGGTCCTGCTCCGCTCCTTGCCTTGGCCCTCCTCCCGTGGTGGCAAGTTGCCCACCCAGTCCCAGGTTCATATGCAGGGCGTGTCTCCCCGCCACCGGTTCTAGCCAAAGTCTTGATGCCGATCCCTGCGCTGATGGCTGTGGCCAAGAGGGTGCGGTGAAATCTCTTACTGACCAGGCCTGGGCCACGAGCTCGCTTCCTGTGATGGAACCTATGGGAAGGAATCTTACAGACTACAAGTGGGTGGTCCTGGGTTGGAATGCTTCTACCAGAATAAGGGGGAAGGGATGATGGGCAGGCAACACCAGAGAGGACCCCCACACACTGAGCACCAGACTCTGCACACAGTAGGCACTCCACTCCTAAAGCTGACTGGATGACCTCTGGCTGGAACTATCTGGGGAAGGAGGGGAAGTGGCAAATCAGGCAGCACATCAGCTGCGGAACATTGCTGGGTCCCAGCACGTTGCTGGGTCCCACATCAGCTGCGGAACCTCCATTGACTTCCGTCTATGCCGACGGGCTCATCCAGACATCCAGAGAGGGGGATTCTGGGTCCACGCATGGCCCAGAAGGTGAGGAGGAGGCAGACACTGACACTGGATGAGCTACGTGGAAAGTTGCCTGTGAGCTTCTCCCAACACTGCATGCCCAGGAGGATAAGCTTGATAACTGGTCCGACTGGGGCCCAGACTGAGCCACCTAGGATACCGGGAGCACCTGGCGCCCTGCTCCCCTCCCAGCAGGCCTGGCCCATGGGCCAGCAGGTGCTCAGTGAGCGCCCATTAAACTCTAAGGGATACACTTCTTGTGTGGCAGGTTGAGGGTGTCAGATGAAGAGGAAATGTGTGTTTGGGAGGTTCTCAGCCTGATGGGAGGAAGGTAACAGGATGAGGTTGAGTCTGTGCTTTGGGGCATCAGGCTGATGTGTCAGCCTCTGTTAGAGGAAGGCCTGCTAACCACCTAGGACTGGAGATTAGCCTGGCCCCCACCAGCTGGCTTCCCCTGACGGCTCCGTTACCTCTGCCTCTCTGGTCTCTGTTCATTTTGACCGCCTCACCTGGTCCACTCCCCACTGCTCCGAGGGGCCCTGGCCCAGTGCCTGCCCCTGCTGGAATGACTCCGGCCTCTCACCATGGCTCAGCCCCTCATCTGCCTGGAAGGCACCATCAGGTAAGGCTGGTTCAGGCTCTCCAGGTGGACTCTCTGTCAGAAGGACAGGCCCCAGGAAACCTGGACTGGAAATGAGGAGGAAGGTTGGAAGGCGGTTTCCCGCTGGGCCTCTTAGGCCAATTTTCCTCAGGCTTCTCCACTCCCAAACCCTCCTTGCTGAGGCAGGGTGAGGGAGGAGGCAGGCAAGAGAGAAAGTAATGGAGGCCGGGGGTGAGGCAGTGAGAGGAGATGGAGGCAGGCCCGGAGAAGACAGTGCTCTCAGACAGGTGTGGGCTCTCAGGCACACCGAGCTTGACAATCCCCCAGGACCCGCCAGGAGAAACCGGGCAGGCTGTCCCAGCCAGCAGCTCCACCTCCCCCTGAGGAGCTCCCCAGGCCTGAAGAGGCTGTGTGGGTGAGCCAGCCTCCTCCCCATCTCCCCTCCTCCGCCCATGCAGACACGCTCCCCTGCTCCCTCCAGATCTGATCCTCCTCCTAGGCGCTACGTAGTCCTCATCACACAGTTTAAGGCAGGCTGGTGCGGAGCCTGTGCTGGGTCCTGCCACGGGCAGGAACGCTTGAACTTTCTGCCGCCACTGAAAAGACAGTGTCATTTTCCAGGCAAGTTCTCCATAAACGCTTAATGGGTGAACAGATCAATGAATGACATCTGTTACCTGATATGAACCCTACAGTAACCCCTAGAGGCAGCCCGGACAGCTAGTATTAGTGGCATTTACAGCTGGGAAAACTGAGACACAGAGATTATGTGCCATCACATAGCTTTGCAGTAACCAGCGAGGGTCAGAACCCTGGTCCCCTGGCACCCATGACCCCAGTTCCTCACTAATGCCCACTGCCTGTCCCTTTCCCCCATCTGCACCCTCTCAGCTACTCCCCGGGGCTCAGAGGGTCAGACTAGGGGAAGGCACGGGGCTCATGTGGCAGATCTGCACCCCGGGCTCCGGGCTGCCATCTCTGGTTGCTGTTATGGCCTCATCCCCGGGACCACAGCGTTCTGCCGCTGCCCTCCCATTTCACCCCACTCCGCTGACTGCAGGCCAGCGCCGCCGGCGGTCAGCCTGCCGGGTGTAGACACATGAGAGCCCCCACTGCAGTTAAAGTGAAACCTGGCCGGTCATGGACCTATTGGCAGGTAGGTGCCAGATTAAATGTTAAGTGACCTCTTCAACCTCTTGACTGTGGGGAATTAGAGAAAGAATTTCCTGGGATTTGGAGGTGGGAGACACTGGAATTCTGGAGCCTCTCCACTGGTGGTCTTATGGGCAGAATTGGGGGGAGCTCTCCTGGCACCCAAGAAGTCTTTAACCTCTGCAGTGGCCTTCACCGAAGATAGCCTGGAGGTGCTGGAAGAGCCTTCTGCCCCTCCAAACCCTACTACCCATGCTTTGGTGTGAGCCCCTGACTCCCGGGATGGAAGGGTAACTACATTTTATGTTATGTTAGTTACATGCTTCTTATTCTCATGTCATTTATCTGATCTTTTCTAGAACAATTGTGGGGGGTAGGGCTGATGGGGAGAAATGATGGGGCATGCCTAGAGCTACAAGCCACATGTGGCTATTTAAATTTAAGTTCATAAAAATGAAGTGAAATTAAAAATTCCTCAGTTGTGTGATTGAAGCATCTGAAGTTCTCTGTAGCTGCTGTGCTGGTGCTGGCAAATACGGCACATTTCTATCATTGCAGAAAGTTCTACTGGACAGGACTAGGCAAGAGGCCGACCTTCCCCACATTTTGACCTCGGCTCCAGGAATAACCTCACTTTCTGAAACTGGGCGAGTCCGGGGCAGGGGGTGCAGTGTTGGGGGATGAGGCTGAGGTGGCCTAGTCTTCTCAGCGGGGAGGATTATGGTTTGGGGGAAGGCACCACCTCCTTCCTCACTCACTCTCACACCTCACACCACCCAGCGCCCTGCACTCAGGGTGCCGAGGAGCCGCACGCATGGGGGAAGCAGGTAGGGGGTGAGAGGTGCAATGGATGCTGGTGGCCTGAGCTGGGTGAGGTCAGGCTGGGGGGAGCTGGCCAAGGCCACAGCAACTCAGCACCCAGCACCCAGCCGGCTGGCACCGTGGGGAGCTGCAGAGGGCAGCCTGCTCCCCTCTCCCCTCGGGGTCACCCAGACTGGGGCAGCACCCCACTGCTTCCACGCCCAGGCATCCTGTTAACTTGGTGTTTAATTATTAATTTCTCCTCCAGCAGAAAGCGAAAGTTCCACAGGACTAGGATGGGGAGGGAACTCGGAGGTGCATCCCGCTGCTCCTTCTGCCCAGGACGCATTCACTTCTTTCCTCTCCTTCGACTCACACAGCCTCCATCCTGGGCGCCCTCCCACCCCTGCCTCCGGGCACCACATACTGGCCTCTTACCAAGAGTCCACCCGGTGCCGTCTCCCTGTGCCAGACACCACAGGGCACTTTTGCATAAGTGACTGATTTCATCCTCCCCATTTTCCGGATGAACAAACTCAGAATGCCGAGCTGAGGTGCGCTGGGACTCACAGCTCCCAGGCAGAGCTTGGAATCAAACCCAGCTCTTCCAGACACAAGCCCAAGCGTTGCTCTGCCCCCAGACAGCTGCCCACCTCCGGAAATTCTTACACCCCAATCTACCAAGTTACCAACGACCCGAGGAGAGGAAATATGGGTTGGCACTACTCAGGCCTACAGGCACCCTTCTCCACCAGCTCACAAATCATTACTGCAACCTTAACCCATCAGAAAATCCTGCCAAGGATTGATGTCAAGCTACCAGGGATAATAGCTCATGTCATAAAATGCTTCTTGGGGCTGAAAGCAATTGCACAGTGAGGCATTCCGTTCAGGAAATTAGTCTCCCGATTCGGGAGCCATCCGGTCTGTGTCTGAGACTTCCAGGCATTGGTTCACAGGCCTTGGATTTTTACGGTGGATAGGCCGGGAAGGAACTTATTCACACAAATGAGGATGGAAGTATTCTGAAATGAAGCTGGACGTTCCAGGAACAAGATTAGGTTTCCCTGAATCTAGAGTCAAATGAGGCATCAAGGCGCCTGTACACTTCACAGGGCAAGGACTGGGCTTATTAGATTCTATCTGGCGGTGCTGCCCTGGCCCCATCATCCTGGACCCATGGGCACTGCCGGGGCTGAGGTTCTCAGGGAACGGCAGGGTTCGTTCCCGTTCCCTCTCCTCACCACAAGATGGCGCTGCTGCTCACAATTAGAGGGCACTGAGCTGGACCAACTCCCAATCCCGTTGACAAAATCAGAAACTCTGGGGGAGCGCCCAATAATCTGTGTTCTTAACAAGCCCTCTGGGGGATTCTGATGCATGCTCAAGTTTGCGAACTGCTGATATAGGTCCTCCTGCAGGCTCTGCTGCCTCTGAGGTCTTGCTGCTCTTCCCTTCCCGCCACCCACTTCTCCCCATTTGGATTCTTTCTTTAGTAGTAATTCAACTCTGACCTGAAGCCTCTGTTCGCCTAGAGAGCCCTCTGTGCCTTTCCTTGCAACCTCCTATAGAAGTGTGTGAGTTACTGACATGCTCTGACTCCCTCCAAAGAGGGAAAATTAGTGTGCTCACCCTTGTACCGACGATGCAGTATTCTGTCCTTTGCATCTCTCCGTCCAGATTCAAAGTCCCTAGAGAGGGTATGTTCAATCGCCCAGCTGTGTTTTCTGGACAGCCTTGGCCAGAGAAGAGCAGGACACCTCACTGACTATTGTCAATAATTATGAGTGTATACACAGGGGAAAGAGGTCCATCTCCAACAGAAAATAAATCCCAAATAATACTAATAATAAAGTATGGGCAGAGGGGAAATTATACTTGCTCATGAACTCCAAGCTCTGGTTGGTGTGGCAGACAGACTCCAGGTGGACCCCCTTGTCCTCACCTTCTGGTGTTCACAGCTGGAGCCTGGAGGCGAGGGCCCTTGTTTGGGGGGATGTATGCACTGGAGTACTAAAGAGTAATGGGGGCATTTTTGTCAGCAGGTTGTTCTCAAATGATACAGGAAAAAGACCAATGATAATGGAATATATATAAAACTAGAATGATTGAAGGAGTGTGCAAATGATATATTAGCATTTGGGGAATTCAGGTGAGAAGGAAGGCTATGGAGTTTTTTTACAATTCTTGCAGCTTTTCTTTAAATTTGAAAATATTTTTGAAAATATTGAGCAAAAGAAACCATATGCAAAAGAGAGCATACATTATGATTTCATTCATATGAATTTCTAGAACAGGCAAAACTCATCTATGGTGACAGAAATCAAAACACTTAGTGCCTCTGGGGCAGTGGGGGATTAACTGGAAGCGGCAAGAGGGAACTTTCCGGGGTGATAAATGTTTCTATATATTGACTCAGATATTGATTATAGATTATATATATATAATTATTAAAACTCAGAGAACTATGCACTTAAGATCTGTGCACTTTATTATGTGTAAATTATGCCTTGATTAAAAAGGATGTAGGGAAAAAATATATATGAGAGGATAAACAAATCTAGAAACTGGTCCTTGAAAAGACCGTTAAAAATGACAAACCTCTGTTGATATCGATCAAGAAAAAAAGGTCCAATATCAAGCTGACAGCCAGTATCAGGAATGAAAAAGGGCATCCCTCCAGGTAAAGCTGAACATAAAAAAATGATAAGAAGTTGTTAATTATTTGTTAAATAGTATAGTTCGGCTTTATGTCCTTATCTTCTATATTCTAAACCACAATTAAAATATTTTAAATTAGATGAGTCAGAACAGAAGGATAAAGAGGAAATAAAAGTAAGGTGAAAACCTACAAAACAGAAACAGACTCTCAGACTTAGTAAACAGTCTATGGTTACCGGGGAAGGGGGGTGGGAGGGGATAAATTTGGGACTTTGATATTTACAAATGTTAGCCACTATATATAAAAATAGATTTTAAGAGAAGTTTCTTCTGTATAGTAGAGGGAACTATGCTCAATATCTTGTAATAATCTGTAATGGAAAAAATATGAAAACAAATATATGTATGTATATGCAAAACTGGGACATTGGGCTGTGCACCAGAAATTGATACATTGTCATTGAATGTACTTCAATTAAAAAAATAATAATAATAAATAAATAAATAAAAGTAGGGTGAAAATAAAACAAAAGATAAAAAGAAGAGGTTAGCCAGCAGGGTAAGAATGTGTCATTTCTTGTTAAAGGTTGGTAAGCTGTTGGCTTGAGGTTGGAAAAGCTCTTGTTTATTGAGTGTTTGTTCTACACCAGGCCCTTTGTGCTAATCTCCTTTAATTCTCATAGTAACTTACAAGGTACATCATTTTTATTATGATCATGTCGTACAGATGAAGAAATGAAAGTTCAGAGAGGTTAAGTTATTTGTCCAAGGTCACACAGCTAGGAAGAGGCAGACCTGGATTTCAAAGGCCAACAGTCAGGTTTTTGCTATGTGCACCTCCCCAGTGTGGCTGGGTCCTTTGTCAAACCAGCATTGATTCGACATTATCACCCAATCTGAGATCCTAGGTGTCTTTGATGGTTCCTTGCTATGCACTATAAGAAGTTCGAGCTTCAGCTTACACATATCCTGCCTGGACCTGGAATCAGCCTGCTCTCCAAGAAACCCTCATTAGTTTCAGGGATAAATGGGATTTCAAGACTATAGTTTGGACCTTAGCATCTATTTTTTAAAATTTAATTTGATCTTGTATTGCATGCAAGTAAAAATATATACGTATATATAGAATTTCATTAACCAATGTATTGTAGTGCTACTATGCACAAGGCAGTTTCTGGAAGGATCATTTGATATCACCAAATTTCAGGACCCCAATGTGGAGGAAGGCATGCTAGCACATTTGTGCAGTGAGGCCTCAGTGAACCCCCGGGGAAAAGGTGGCTCTGTACAGGATGAGTGGAATCACCCTGTCTTCCGACTGGAGTCCCAGCCTGAATGTCTCAGTGCCCATCTGGCTGTGAGGGAGAGAAGTCTGAGTGCAAGATGACACCTAGTAATGAGGGCAGGTGGCTTTGTTGCCATGTTTGCCAGCTCAGGTGGCCCTGGGGATAGAGGCTGGCAGGAGGAACACAGCTGAGTTTTCGGAGCAGCCTCTCAGGTGTGGCACCCGACTTGGGAGTAAACAGGTAGGAGTCTCAGGGGCCAACAGAGAATTCTGAGCACCACAATTGATTCTGCTCCACTCCCGTCCCTCAGTCAAGGCAGCTGCCGGTGGCTGGCTTTGCCCCAGTGAGTGAGGACTGGGCAAGAGGTATAGATAGAGGCAGGAGATGAGGCACCACTAGGGTGCCTTGGGGCAGCTTGCTGGGCAGTTCTGTGAACAGCAGGGCTCTGGGTCAGGGTGCATGTGGGTGGAGGGAGCATGCCTATAGTTGGCTCCATTTCTCAAAGCCATGGGAATGAGGCCCTGGCCACAGATCCAGGCTCTGTAAGAACCAGGCTCCTTCCCTGTTCCATCAGCGCAAGGGGGCCCCTGATTCAGTGCAGCTGTCAACAGCACCACAGGTGAGAGCTCGGGCCCTGGAGTAATACAAAGGGCTTGGCCATTAAGGTTTTTGCCAATTTCAGCTCTGAGACTCAACAATTACTCCCTGAGCCTCAGTTTTCTCATTGGCAAAATGGGGAGACCAAGAACACCATCAGGGGGCCACAGTGGGAGTGAGATGGGCAGGAATGTCGGTGGTCTTGCGGAGTGCTAGGTGGTGTCAGGGTCTCAAAAAGGGCCAGCCCCTCCCTCCTGTCATTGCATTAGAGAAACTGAGCACCTGTGTCAGCGGCCGGCCCTGGCTCTCTGTGCAGGAATTATAAACTCAGACACCTCCAGGAGCCAGGCAAGTACCCCGCTGTGTGAAGCATTAGCTATAGGAAGGTGGGGTTGGGGGAACAAGGGGAAGGGAGTGTGCCCACAGGCATCCAAGATGTGGTTTCCAGCCTCAGCCTGTCACACGTGGGTTTGCACAAAGGCCAGAGTGATGGTCACCTCAATATTCAGGGAGGACCATGAGGGTAAGTCCGAGCTTCCCCACCCTGAGTCTCACAGAGCCCATAGGTCAGCCCCTGAAAGCAGCCAGGGAACAAAGCTTCTCTCCAGATACACTGTCCAGGACCTCAGAGCTTGGCCGGGGAGTTTGGTGGGTGGTGATGATTTCTGGCAGGACAGGATGGGACCCTGGCTGAGCCCCTCTCCACAGCCAGAAGCTGTCCCTCAGGACAGGTCTGGGTCCTCTCCAGTGGCGCCTCGTTGTCCTGAGGGTTCCAGCCGGGGAGGGGGATAGGAATGAGGGAGCCAGTTTGCCTTCTTGCTGCCCACCCCCAGGACTAAGGTCGGCACTGTTGGGGTGTCTTTTATTAGAGTTAAAGAGACTGGGGCTGAGGACTCTACCCCTAAATGTGCTAGTGCGCTGACACAGAGAAACTGACTCTGGGCTGCCCAGATCTGGGACCAGCTGCTGTTTGTTGAGGGGCTGTTCTGAGCAGGGTCCTGGGCAAGACGCGTTACAGACACATCTCCTTTAATGTTCACAGCACCTCTACCGGGAAGGTATGACTAGCTCCAAATTATAGCTGGGGCTCAGAGAAGTTGGGACATAAAGGTAGGGTCACACAGCAAACAAGTGCTCAGCCTAGATTTGAAACTAGAGAGAAGAGTCTTTAAAGAGTCCCCACTTGTCACCCGTAAGGCCGTCTGCCTGTGTGCTGAGCTCCCCTGAGGATAAGAAAGGTTCTGGGTGACTCACCCCAGACACCAGAGAGCAAATGGTGGCTGAGATTTCCTGAACTCAGAGGGGAAGCCCTGAGAGTTCTGCATAACCCCAGCACACGCACTCTACCAGCCCTCCTCACTGGGCTCTGGTGAGGGAGGATCGATGTTTGTTAATAAAATGAGACAGAGGACATGAAAGCTTTTTGTAAATTGCCACATGCCAGGCAAATACAAGATGATTGCGACTTATTTTCCCTCGTGGGCATAATGACTCTACCAATGAATGATGAGGTTGGATTTCCATGTTTAGTCCTTCTTTGGTGAGGTCATAAAACGGACTGGTCAAGTTCTCTACTCACGGTCTGGTACAACCTGTTTTCACCCAGTACAGTGTAGACCAAATAGCTCACAGTTGCCCGTTCCCTGAGAGATGCCTCCTTAGCTCCAAGGAGAGGCTTTTGTTCTTCCGGATTTAACTGTTCTGCGTATAGCTTTTTTTAGCCTGCTAAGAAAACCTAGATCCGCAGGGAGTCTGAATTCCCCCATCCTTTGAAGAAATGTGCAGTCTCAGAAGAAGCCCTACCATTCTCTCTGAGCTTCAGGGATGTCAGTGAACTCAGTGGAAGCAGCGGAGATGCCGGCTAAGAAATCAATGGATCAACTTCTCTTTTCTTTCCAGAGTCCTTTTTTATATTATACTCCAGTTTCCAAAAGGCAATGGGACTGCAATGGGAACATTTTTAAAAGAATCCCAACACAGGTACAGTCATAGTCTTCACCCAGACAGATAAGGGAATTCCACTGCCACCCAGGTGGGTGTCCACCAAGGTGGGTTCTGCTGTTTCTCACCAGGTGGGAACTTAGAAGCCAGTTTTGTCAGAATTCTTGTCTTACGGCTGGATAAAGTCTGGGATACTGCGGTACCAGAATCTGTATGTGCTTCCTGCTCCATTGTTGGACAGCTAGATTGCTTCTAGTAGGTGTCGGAGCCAGTTTCTGAATCTAAAGTTTTCCATTTCTGTTTCCAGTTTCCTCTCCTCTTCCTTTCTGGAGATTCTAGGCATCTGGCAGCTTCCACAAGGCACTTCGCTTCCACCCAGAAGGGAAGGGGCCTCCTGCCCCTGCGAGGAGCGTGCTGGTGTCCCGTTGCTGGGTCTCAGCCTGCTATGCTTCTTCGTGGTTGGTCCAACGGCGCTGGCCTTTCTTCTTCCCTGATTGGTTTTTGGCAGCAGGTGGTTATAGTGCCTTTTGTCCATCTTCCGGGAAAAGAACCCAGGGCACTGTTAAGAAATCCTGGAGAGCCTGCTGCTGCCTTCTGGAAACTTCCAGCAGCCAGCACAGGGACTGACATAGGACAAGAGCCTGCCTCAGCTCTCAGTGATTCCACAAATCCTGACTCCTCCATCAGCCCCAGATTTCAGGTCCAATCCCATCCCTCCTGTCTCTGGGGTTCCTCCTCCATCAGCCCAACAAGTCCATCTGTCCATTGGAAGATGGCTGAAATACCTCCTTTTCCAAACAGTCTTCCAGGATTCCAGAAAATAAGTAACATGAAACTCCACTCAACAGACACACACACACCCACACACACACACACACACCACCTCCTCACCCCCTTCAGGTAAATACATTCATTGCACATAGAAAATGACAAGCTGTTCAGTGTCTGTGGCTGAGGCTTAGGGCGTATTTGCCAAGGGGCTGCTGTCTGATTTGTGGATGCACCAAAGGCATCAGCGGGCAGGGTGGTGATTTGGAAGGAAAGAGCTTACGTGACCGCCCTGACCTTTGTTACTCACTTGCTGTGCTGTATCAGACAGTTGCTTGCCCTTTCTGAACTCATTATCTCAGCAAATGCAGGAGTAAAGGGCAGCCAAGCCCCTCCTGCTCTGGGATTCTCAGCTGAGCAGCCCAGGGACAGGAGAGAGGTGTGGACGGTGGGGGAGAGAAGGGAACCCGAAGGCCAGGGGCTACTCTCGGGGCAGGTGGGGACATCTCTGGACCTCTGCAGCATCCCCAGCCCTGCAGCACACAGCCGGTTCCCCTCCCCTGGCCAGGAGCCTCTGAGGCGCAGGTGAGCCTGCCTCCTGCACCTCCACCCTTGGCTCCACGCCCTGGGGCTGGCACAAAGCCCGTGCATGGTAATCCTTCATTAAGGAAATAGATGTAGACCGGGAATATGCAGGGAGGGGTGGATGTGGTGAAGGAAAAGCCGAGTACTTGGAGTTCCTAGAGGGAATTCTAACCATTTATGAGCCTATGGGAGAACACCCTGGGGGAAGACTTCCAGAAAGAATTGTTCCCACCCTTCAAGGCAGCCATTCTGATGGGTGGGGAGGATTAGTAGACCAGCTGTCCTTTTGTCCTTGGTTCATCTACTCCATAAAAAGCTGCCGTGGGAGGAAACACATTACTGATATGAGAACCCCAGGAGGACAAGGGCACACTGGCCTCACACTGGGCTCACCTCCCAGCATCACTCAGTGTATGAGCCCAGCCCTCAGGGAGTGGCTGCTGAACGAGGGAGCCCAGCTGTGTGGAGGAGGAGTGTCCTGGAGTGGGAGACAGGACCCAGCAGAAAGGGGGGACCTGGTGGTAGCTGGAGAGAGGGGCTGAGCAGATTCACTGTCCAAAGGAAACTTACAGAGTTTGCAGGGCAGAGCGCCCTCATTCATTCTATCTATAAAATCTGCAGTAAACCCTGGTTCGGGCAATGCTTCTGCCTGGAGGCTGAGGGAGGCACTGAGCCCTGTGTTAAAGGTTGCACAGAGCAGGAACAGACTGTCTGCTGGGATGGCAGCCCCAGGGGGTACTGGTCCCAGCCCCATGCTCCACCGGCAGTGTGACCCAGGGACCTGTGCCACCTCCCTGTTACTAGTGGTTCTTCCTGGGCATTGCTGTACAAGTAGAACAATGAAACCTTGGTGGCATTTACCATCACAGACCACCCCTGTATTCTTGGCTCTTACTCTCTGGTTTTCCCAGAAGCAGAGCCTGGGATGAGGACTTGGGAGGTGATTGAGGAAGCAGGAGTGAGGGCACAAGGAGAGTGAGACAGGAAGGAGGACAAACCAGCCTAAGGGTATGTTATCAAGGCCACTGCTGAGGGCAACAGGGTTCGGTCCCGGAGCCCCCTGGGAATTGTGATCAGGTACCTTCCCAAGACCATCCACCTAACGGGGTGCAGTCTGGAGCTTTTATCTGCAGGCTCCCATCCCCCACTGTGTGAAGATTTCCCCAGTGATACTAACTGCCTCTTGCTTGGGGACAAGTGGGCTCAGTGTGCTTCCTGGGCCTCGGTGGGGGCAGTAAGTCAGCGCTGGGACATTGTCAATTAAAGGACAAACAGAACTGGCTCTCAGAGCTGCCTTCAGAGCAGACGAGGGCTGTGGGGATGTGATGGGGACAGCAGAGGAACCACTGTTCCCCGACCTCCCTCCGTCTCCCCGGATGCTTCCCCTGACCTGCTGTCAGTGGATCTGCTCACTCCACTTGATCCGCACTTCCTTTTCTAAATGCTCACGTGCTGTCTGTTTAATGCAGTCGAGACTGTTGCCAGGGCCCCGGGATCACGTCAGAACGCTAAGGAGACACAGCACTGAAAGATGCTTCCTTAGTTCCCCTTTGCTCCTCTGTCTGACTTTGGCGGAAATGGGGCATGAGGCCCCCTCACCCTTTCTCGGCCAGCTTGCTCCTCCACTGGCCCCATGGGTTGATCCTGGTCTCTCTTCTCTTCCCATCCTGTGTGATCTGAGTTCACCCTTGTATGTCCAAGGTTGAACGTCATCTCGACCCCAGTGATCCCTAGATCTTTGTCTTTAGCCAAACCCACCTTTCCGTGTGTGGGGCTGACCCCTGGGCCTGTCGTCCTAGGAGTCACAAGGACACCTCCACCTCCACACAGCCCACGCTGAGCCCGGCTTCCCCTCCAGTTTACTCCTCCCCCTGGATGTCGTGTCTCTCCACCAGCAAGTCAGAATCCCTGAACAGTTCCAGCCTCTCCCTCACTCTTCACGCCCCGTCCAAGCTGTCTCCCAGGAGCCAGGTACAGACTAACTACCGAGCTGCTACCGTTGCTGTGGACTCACTGGCATTCTTCTCTGGGAACCGATTTCAGCATCTGTTAAGGTCCACGTGCCACATTCAGATCCATCCGGTAAATCACACCTGCTCCCACGTCTCTCACTGATACAATCTCTTTTCCTTCTCAGGTTCCCTCTTCCCATTGACTTGCTCCCAGGAGCACTTCTAGGTTGAGTGGAACGGGCTCCCCTGCTTTCTTACCACCTGGACCTCGACCAGAACTCTGCCCTGTAGAGTGTCCAGGCCCCTGGACCACCATCCAATGCCTCCCCTACCCCCCACTTCTGCTGGCCTGTGCGCACTCTCACCAGTGGGTGATCTCAGTGCCTCCGTGTCTACTCCTGTCTGGCTTAGTCTGTGGTCCGTGGGTCCTTGAGCTGGTGACAGCTCATCTCTCGGGCTCCTGCCGGTTCAGGAGGGTGGGGACAGGCCCACAGATTTGCTGAGTGCCGGCAGCAGGCTCAGTGTGCTCCAGCCATCACCTTCTCTAAATGCGTTTCCCTTTCCCGCGTGCTGGGGCTTGCGCTCCTAGCCCTCGGGAGCCCTTATTCTGCAGGGAGGCTCAGGCAATGGCAGGAAGCTCAGCAGAGGCTTTGTTTGCTGTAGTCATGTTCTAAAAGTCGCTGCCAAAATCCTCTGGATCCCCTAACCATCAAAACAGACCTCACTGTTGTTACATCTTGGGTTTGGTCCCAGGAGGTTTATGAAGTGTCAGCACTTTAAATCAGCTTCATCTAGAACAGTGAGGCAGCACAGATACTAGGAACAGGCCTTCTCTGGGCTTCAGCATCATGCTGTAGCCTCTGGTTGCAAATTATACCTCAATTTACTTCGGTTTTATTTTTTTCTATTTTTGCAGGGTGGGTGGGAGGTAATTAGGTTTCCTTATTAATTTTTAAGTAGCAGTGCTGGGGATGGAACCCAGGACCTCGTGTGAGTTATTCTGAACCCTCCAACCCCCCCGTTTACTTTAACTAGACAGGATGGTGAAGAGATTCATGTTGAATGAGCCCTGGCTCTAAGCCAAGTGGGAAGTTCCTACCCTTTCTTGTATTTTACTTTCTAGTGCCTTTCCCCACAACTTCTAGACACTGTTCAGCAACTGACAACCACAAGTTTATATTTTTTTCGTTCGTTTGTTTGAAAACTACCCCTCAAGTAAATCTGTTAAAAATTAGGGGGGAAAGGTTGCTACCAACACTGAACCACCAGTCTTCGGGGAAATACACAGTTAGGTTCCTGCAAGCCTCTGGTCGTGACGTTTTTGTCAGCCAGTCAATACACAACCTTGTTTAATGTGTGCTTCTGTTCGAAGACACCTTACGTATAGGTATTGTTGATTCATTCACACTGAGCTCACAGCCAACAGCACTGCGGCTCACGCCTGCGTGGAGTTCATCTAACCCACATGTTTGCTCCGGGAGGCACATCACAGCCTTCTTGTGCTTTGAACAGTAGACAGCGCTTTAGCACTGTGCTTGGGGGCCATTTTCCACAGTGAAGTCACCAGCAAAAAGCACGAAGGGTAAAAAGTGTGACACTAAATAGGCCAGGAGGAGCACACTCGTTTGCAGTCTGAGACAGGAAGGCAGAGTACTGCCTCGTTTCACCTGGGCTGGGGGTCCTAAGTTTTTCCATGCTCTGTGCGTGTCCAGAGTGACTGCAAAGGTGCCGCGGGTACTGATTTGGGGATTATAAATACATTTTAATGAGTAGACAACTTTGCAAATATGGAAACCATAAGAAATGAGGATCGACTCTGTATACAGAAGGTAGAGTGAAGCTTCAGAGAGTGGAGAGGAGGGACCAGCTGGGAAGACAGAAAGTTTGCTGAGGTTTTACCATTGGCATTAACTCTGAGGGATACCTGAGACTCCCCTGGGTGGAGGGCACAGGGCAGGGTGAGCCTCATGCACAAAGGCGTGAGACCAGATGGGGTAGAGTGGTGATTTCTTTGGAATGGAGATGGACAAACGGGCAGGGGACATGACAGGAAGATCTCCCATGTCCAGGAACCAAGGAGAGGCAGAAAAGGTCCACACCCATCCTGTCTCACAGGGCTTTGCACTCATTAGAAGAGTGCTAATTGCTGTAACAGAAACCTCGAATCTCAGCGGTCCGACTTAATATGTTTCTTGCTCAGATTAGAGTTCAACGTGGGTGACATATGGGTGGCCTGTCACACAGTAATGTAGGGACCTAGGCCCCTTCAGAGTTGTGGCTCCACCATTCCAGAGTCCTTGCTGACCATCAGCAAGTGGGAGAAAGAGAGAAGGTGAAGAATTGCACCACCCCCAACCCCATTCCATCATCCCAGGGCCCTATCTGGACGTGAGGGAGCCGGGTGATGACGTCCCTGCTTGGGTTGCCGCTTCCCCCAAACACATCTATGCTCTGGAAGAGAGGCACGAATCTTTGGTGGACAGCTGGCCAGTTTTGCCCAGGCCCTCAGAGTAATCAAACCATGGGGCAGAACCTAAAAGAAGTCAGTGGTAAGAAAATTCTACGGAAATGGGGCATAAAGGAAATCTAGCATAGATTAGATGGTCATAAACACTCAGTGAATGAAATGAATGAGGAATGCATTGTGTCTCTCTCCTTTAATTTTATCTGTCTGTCTGTTTGTCTATCTATCTTCTATATCTATCATCTATCTACCTACCTATTTATCTATATTTTAAAAAACAGAATGAAGCTAAGTGAAGAGGGGAAAGAAGGAGAGAGGGAGCAGGGTCTTCAGCAAACCAGCTGGGAGGAGGTGAGGTTCTCATCTTCCTGTAGTCAGGTACAATGCTTCTTCTGGCTGGAGAAGGAAATGTGGCCACAGGAGTGGAAAGAAGGCTCCTGGAGAGAAGAGGCGTGGGTCACTGCAAGTCCCGTCTGTACCCATGACTGTCCTGTCAGTTTCATTCAATCTCAGTCAGGCTACACAAACCTGCAGGGAAACCCAGTGCATGACTGCCTGGTTAGGAGTGGTTTGGTCTGGTTCCCGCAGCCTGGAAGGATGCCAGAGGGAAGGGAGCTGGAGGAGCACCCCCCATGCACAGCCTGACATCTGGTGTCAGAGCTCCCCTCCAATCTCCTTATGGAGTTTAATCCAGCCCTGCACCCAATGGCTTGGTAATTCCACATCTCCTATTTATTAATCACACGCCATCTGTGAGGCAACATCACGGGCCCCGCTGCTGTTTCTCTGTTTGAATGGTTGCTGAATATTTAACTACCCTTCAGCAACTTCCATTGATGCCCAGTCAGAGAAGAAAACCCACCACCACCTTCTCTCCCCAGTACCAGTTCACACGCAGCGTGGATGATCACAAAGCCTCCACAGGCTAATAGAGAAAAATAAATCAGCAGGCAACGCAAACACCAAGCCCTCTGTGCTTTATGGTGTCAAGGCAGCGGGCAGGGGAGGGAGGAAGAGGGTATGATCCCCTCCCCCAATCAACAGTCATGGGCTTCACTGGATAGTGCAGGGAAGGAGATGGCTGTGTCAAGGGGAGGATGCTAAGAATGTGGTCATCTGTGTGCGTGTTCCCCAGAGTCACAGGTCAGGAGTCCTCAGCACATGGCAGCCATAGAATCTTCCTTTTGATGGCTCAGAAGCAGCCTAATCTCATTTACATTAATTAATTGTGTGTGTTTGAGGGTGAAGTTTTAAGAATAATCCATGGGATGAATTTTTTCATTTAAATAGAATGATCTATATTGGACCCAAGATTGTTCAGCAGGAAGATAAATGTCTTTAGCTCTGAACCCTAATACTGTCCCTGCTCCCCCCATCTCCTGCAAGACTTTCCTCTTCTACTGACCTGACCCAGCCTTGTGGGGGCTTGGCTGGGGAGCATGGAGAGGGGAGGGGAACTCAATCATGCATCCTCAGCCAGATAATAGCATCATGCCTGCACAGAATGGTGCTCGAGACACGTGGTGCGTGAGCGAATGTGTGATTTGGTCACGGGCCTCTTCTCCCCATCACTCTAGCAGCTTTCCCAAAGGGACAGCAGAGCTTTCTCATCCCCCTGCTCCCTTCCCCCCAGCGTGGAAATGCCTCGGCATGTCTGCCCTTGGGAAAATGTCAGGATGGCGGTGGGATGCTCAGAGGTGGGGGCTCCTGGTGACCAGCCCCAGGTTTCTCTGGCCTTAACTGGTCCTGGAGTGGAGGCCTCCTGGGAACGATGGGTTGGAGAAGATCAACTTCACTCCTCAAAATGTGGAAGTTTCCCAACCCCAAGTGACCTCACCAATCTTTGGGACTATTGGGCTGTGAACTGGTCAAGAGAGGGGTATGACCCAGCTCATGACTCAAGACCCCTGCTTGAGAAGCTGCTAAGGAGGGAAGGCAGGCATGCTTAAGAGAACCAGCCACGGAGCAAGCACAAAGTGGCCTGTCACCAGGGACAAAATCAAAACTTGGAGGCAGGCGGGTGAGCAACGCAAGTCAGTTCATCAGGCATGGTTTAATTTCTTCTTGGATATGCTTTCTGCTTTCTTTTCAATACAGTCAAGACTAGACATATCCAGACGTCACTTTATCACCTGGTACCTGTACAGCATCACCTGGGATCTATTAAAACAGAGCTTAGTGCCTGTTGGCGCACCCTGATGCCCCCCACAGGGCAGCACGCATCCGTTTCAGTGCTGCTGAGTGTCTCTTAGGTGCAGCCCAGCCCACACAGGGCCCGTAGCTGGAATGGTCTGCAAGTGACAGCGTCCAGGGCACAGGGACACGTAGGAGGCCCGGACGTGAGTGTGGGATTTGGGAGAACAGCAACAGGAGGCTCCTGCCAGCCCCGCACATCACCTCACATGCCTCAAAATCAATCATCACGATCCATCTTCCCTCCTCTCTTTCCTCAGCCTCACCCCTCCTCCAGAATGTCAGAATTTCCTGCACTTGAGAAAAAGAGAGAATGTTGATTAGCAGAGGAGGGCAGGGGAGGATGTGGTGATTCAAGGTGAAGATGTATCTTTTCAGGCCCCAGCCTTCGGCGCCCAGAATCACCCCTCTCCTGGTGGAAGGAGTGGGCAGAAAGAGTCGGCTCTCGCCAAGAACCATCCACCAAGTAGCTGGAAACTTCTGCTTCCAGCAAGTCCGCCTAGGGCTCTGCGGTGGGGTGGGGGGGGTGCGGTGAGCATGTCTGGCTCCCCCAGTTTGCACCACCCCGAGCCCAGCTCTGGGAGGAAGGGGCAGAGAACGCCATCTGGACACACTCGCCATCTCACCCCCTGGGTCTCCTCAGGTGACTGTCAGGTCAGGCAGGCTCCCCCTTCAGATAATACAGCTCAGGTGAAAGAGGCTTAGGTGGGTCTCCAGGGCAACTGCAAATCAGGAGCTGGCCCGCCCCTCGGGGTTCGTTAGGGGAGCTGAGGTTCTAGCCTCTCGGGACACACACATGCGCACGTGCGCACGCGCACACACACACACACACACACACACACACTCCACAAACACCAGCCCTGGCTGGATCGCTCCTCTGGTCAACGTTGTTTTCTCTCAGAACAACTTCTGGGAAATGGAAAGAGAGGAAAAAGCATGAGGCAGCAGCCAGCAGCAGGAGAGGAGTCCGGAGACGGTTAGATGTAGTCTTCCCTCTGCCCCGCTCTCCTGTGCCCGCCGAACTTTCTACATTTCCCTGAAACGATCCAGACACTCTCTTCTCCCAGACTGAGAAGCAGAAAGCAGGACCCCCCCGGACCTTCCACCTCCGCAGACTCTGCCCTCAGCCAGCCAGGTAAGAGTCGTCTCCCCCAGAGACTGTAGCTGCCCCACCAGCACCCCGTCAGGCCGAGTCACGCCTGGCTTGGTGGATTACAGGTTATTTTTCTACGATGCCAGAGGGAATGAACGTCAGTTTGTAATCTAGGAAGTTGGTCTGGGCAGAAACAGGGCCGGGAGGAGGGTCAGTCAGCAGGGGGAGCGCCGGCTCTCTGCACCTGCTGGGAGGCCTCTGCCCAGGCTGAGGGTCCGGCTTCTGCAGTCACCCGCACTGGGGGGCTGCCCAGGGGAGGTGCGGCTCGGCTCCGTGCTGGTGGGCACCGGGAGCCGTGCAGGGCAGCCCTGCCCTGGCCTGCAGATGCCAGCTCGGCCATTAGAGCTCAGCTTCAGACGTGGAGCCTGGGTGGGGCTCCTCTGTATGGAGAAAACAGCTTCCCTGCAGGGACTACACTGCTTTTCCCTGGATGGCGGGAGGCTGGTGGCCTTGGTACCCACCAGAGGCAGATGAACCTTTCACGCCTCCAGCAAGCGGGTCAGAACCTTGTACCTACTCCGAAGGCACCCCCACCCCTGGTCCCCTCCACCGCTAACCGCCTGGAACCATACTCCTCCTGCCCTTGAGGGATGGGGCTGGTTTTTTAGCATATCTAACGAGCCACAGCTGGTGACAGTGTCACTCAGGGAGCCACAGAAAAGGCATTATCCCCAGGGATGTTCAAAAATAAGCTGAAGAGAAAGCTCAGAGCGTGCGGGGGTGGAAGGGGTAATGGAGGGGAAAGAAAGAACAGAGAATGAAAGAAAATCCACTGGGTGAGTGACACCTAGACCATGCGAGGGCTTTCCTGCCGGTCGCTGGGGTCCCGAAGCTCCACCCCTGAGGTTTCCCTCCACCAGCTTTGCCAGCACCAGGGCCCGGCCAGGCCAGGAACAGGGCTGGGGTCAGGTCCAGCTTGCGCCAAGCCAAGGGGGCCTTGATTTCTTGAGCCATAGACCTCTTTGGAAGAGTGTGAAGCCTGTGGACTCCATCTCAGCAATCTATTTCTAAATGCGTACAATTAAGTTCATGCAATTACAAAAGAAACCACTGTACTGAAATGCAGCGATGGAGATATTTTTAAAAATTCAAGGTCAGTGATACAGGTGCCTCTGTATCCACATTACATGTGGATAATAATAACAATAAAAAATAAAATCTAGTGGTAGAGCTAATGAATGCCATGTTGTAGTAGGGATGAGCATAAACAATATTTCAAGAATAACAACATTAAAGCGTTAAGAAAGCATCCATGACCCCTGCAGGAGCTGGTCACAGGTGCCCAGAGGTCTGCACTCACAACTGACAGAAATACTATATTTCGGTTCAAGGTAGTGGAAATAAAGATTTATTTTTTCTATCTGAGTTTGGAAACCTCTGAATTTTCTCTACGGGCACCAGGCTAAGAATCCCTGCGCTGAGAGACAGACAGTCACAGACCTGGACAAACCGGCTTCTTGTTAGTTTATAAAGCACTTATACGGATCTTATCTGATTTGATGTTCACAGTAACTTGAAGTAGGTTCTTTATTACCCCATCTTATAGATGGGGAAACTGAGGCTTGGAGCCTTGAAGGTGACTTGGACAGGAAGCACAGGGCGGGGAGGGGAAGGGCATAGGAGTTGAACTCCGGTTTTTTCTGTTAAAGCTTCGCTGTCCCCCAACCCCGGCCTGCCTCGTCTGAGATGGCAGGGAACCAAGGGCAGAGTGGCTGCCCTTTCCTGGCCTGGATGGCAGCGCCCTCCCAGGCAGTGGGACGGCTCCGCTGCAGGACTGCAATTGCCCGTCTACTCTTTCCCTCCCTGTCTCAAATGCATGCTCTTTGAGGGAGCCCCAGACCTGCGCAGTGAGAGGTACACTGCACACACGCCCACCTGTTGCTGAGTCATGGGTGGTTCAGAGCCCAGGCCTGGGCTTCAGCCTCCAGACCCCAGACCCGCCCAGCACACGTGCCCTGCTCAGTGGAGAAAGGCCACAGCACCACCCACGGGTACACGTGGGCAGAGGTGCTGAGGGGCCAGTTGAACCCACCAGATAGAATGAATTGAGAAGGCTTCCTGCAAAAAGTGAGTTTTAAGCTAGATTTTTCCCAACTCTTTTTTTTTTAACATTTTATTTTATTTTTGTATCTTTGTATTATTTAATTATTTTGTTTTGGCAGTGGGGAGGTAATTAGGCTTATTTAATTTTAGAGGAGCTGCTGGGGATTGAACCCAGGATCTCATGCATGCTAAGCATGTGGTCTACCACTCTCCCACAACTTATAAATTATGAATTGCTCAGACAGGTAATAAAATTGGAAGAAAAGTGCAATAAACAGCCATAAATTCCCCCCTGCACACAAAGATTGTTGCTGTTTTGCCATTTCTGCCCCATCTGTACGTGTGTGTGCATATATACATGCAACATT
Organism: Vicugna pacos; assembly: GCF_048564905.1. Classification (NCBI taxonomy): domain Eukaryota; kingdom Metazoa; phylum Chordata; class Mammalia; order Artiodactyla; family Camelidae; genus Vicugna; species Vicugna pacos. Next base: position 12,390,808 of record NC_133009.1, on the reverse strand, counting down.
TTCTGAATGACTTGACTGTACGACATCACAGGCATCGTGACACATCAGCATCGCCTCCCAAGATTGGGCTGTTTGTCGAGATTACCCTGTAACCATAACATAATTTCTACACCTGGGAAAATCAACACTCCTCCCCTAACTTTCAGCTCACATTCCAATTTCCCCAAATGTCTTTTTTTTTTCAAACAAGGATTCAATTGATGTTCATGAATTGGAGGCAGACTAGACAGGCCATTGACTGAATGAGAAGCAGGCATTCCTCCTGGGGAGGTTCTGGAGTCACCAGGGCCAGGCAGTAGGCAAGAGTGAGGGGCCTCAGCTTACAATACAGAACCTGGCTCTCCCACAGGGGTGAATCCAGCGCAAGGGAGGGGCAGAAGCCTACGGTGCAAAGCACCCAGTGAAGATCACCCTTGCTGTTCTGATGACCTTTCCGGGTGTCTTTATCAGACCACACCCAGCCATCATGAGGTTTCCTAGACACTAGGTCACAACACAGACTCAACGGGGGTCTCACTCAGGTCCTGGGGAGGCCCTGGGACAAGCCAACCACCTCTGGCATCTGTCTGGGCTGCCTACCTCTCTGCCTCTCCGCTCCCTCCCTCCAACCCTCCCTCCATCTCCCCCTCCCTCCTTCTCCCCCTCCCTCCATCTCTCCTCCCTCTCTCCCTCCCTCTTTTGCCTTTAAGAACTTAATCAGACCTACTGAAGGGCCTCGGGGAGAACAGCTGGCACCAGAGACAGAAATAGCCCCAGCAGAAACCTTGTCTCTGTCAAAGCCTCAAGCGAGCCCGGCTGGGAAGCAGGGGCTGCAGCGAGGAGAAAATGCAGAACACCCTCCGCCCCGCTGAGAGTCTGCCCCTGGGCCAGAGAAGCTCAGGGCCAGGACTCAAGTGGGATCACCGCTGAGAGCTGCCATCCACATGCGCTTAGTGCCTGTCTCCAGCGGGAGGCTGGGGTCAGGAGCAAGGCCTTCCACCCGAGAAGGAGGCTTCCCCTACCTGGGATGAGGAGTCTGGGGGGTTCCAGAGACATGCCCACCCTGAGGTCATTTCCCTCCAGGTCAGACCTCAGGTGCTGAGATCCTTGCCTGGACAGCCACCGGCCCACTGCCATGGGCCCGGTCCCCCAAGGGTGGATGAAATCACAGTGTGAGCCAGCCTAGGCCTAAAGGAGGAATGAGGAGCTGTTGGTGAGGGTGTGAGTGGGTCCTAGACATGTCTGCCAGGCCCCACTGGTGTGAGTAGAGGGGACAGGCTGAGGGCCAGAAGCTGGCTCAACCCACGCCTCCACATCCCAGCCAAGAACTCTGTGGAGTCCAAGAATTCTGTTTGACTCGGACCCTCCAAGTTGTGATGAAGGTATATTTGACAAAGAAGGAAGCAGAACATATTTTATTTAATAGTTTGCTAGCTTAATTTGTCACTTACAAATATTTAAACCTATGGTACGTGAGCCTCTGTCTGCAGCCCCTTCAGATGTGAGGTGTGGGCCTGTGGCTCGAGCCTGGTGCCCCCTCCAGGCCGGGAGTGGCCTTTGCGTGGATGTTAGGGGGCCAGTTCATCCTGGAGACAAACCGTGTCCTCAGGCCTCCCACCTCCCCTTTCTGCTGTATTTCCAGCCACAGGAGGACCCTCTATGGCCTCTTTCAGCTTAAATGCAATCCAGACTAAGAAGGAAAGAAGGGAAAAATGCCCTTAAGGAGGGCAGTGCCCGACCCAAAGGCGAATCCATCAAGACGGACCTTAGGCCGGGTGAGCCCCTTTGGAGTAGGTGTGAAGCCCAGCTGCACAGCCGCCAGCGCGCGCGCAGAGTGGGCGGGGGTGGGGAGACAAGGCCTAACGCACCCCGGGTCAGCTCCATCCACTGCTCTGGGACTCATGCAAACAAGGCAGAAAATAGAGGCATCACCCCATCTATTCACGGATATTCATTCACTGAGCACTTGCTGTAGCTAAGGGCGCGGGGGCCTGGGTAGCGTGACGCCCAAGACCTGGGTCCTCGCTCCATCTGGAGAAGGAGATGGGCACACAGGAAATCTCGGTTCTCTGTGACTCTGTGGGGATGGCGTGAGCTCAGGGAGGCTCGAGAAGTCTCCTAAAGGGAGCAGAGTACGAGCTAAGAGCTAAGGAAGGATTTATCCAGGAATTGAGGAATTGAAAGTATTCTAGGAATGTGCCCAGGCTTGGAAGCAAGAGAGAGCAGGGTGTTTTAGGGGAATGGAGTGTGGGGGTGGGGGAGGATGTCTGGGGAGGATTGGGGAAAGGGGAAGTTTGGTGTGAGATGAAGCTGGTCAGAAACAGGATCCACATGACAAAGGGCCTAGAAGCCACTTAAGGGGCCCCGGTCTAATCTTGAGGATAATCAGGAAACACTGAAAGCCTTTAAGCACCCCAGGTCTTAAATATAGGATGATTTGAAGATCTTCACAGGCCTTAGGCCCTTTTACTATTCACAGCCTCACTCCACATCACATCAAACATCAGCAGATAAATCCACGTTACAATTATTTTTTCAGGAAAAAAGTTGAAGGGAGTTTTCTAACTCTGATTTGAAACTATTATTAATTTCTTAATTTCAGTTTTGCAGGTATCTCTTTCTGTTTTGAAGCCAATGACACTTTTTGGTGGAGTAGGGGACAAAGAGTCCTTTTTACTCTTCACAGACCCCATGCATTGTGTTATGGAATCTAATGAAAATGAAATAGTGACATGGTCAGTGTTATGATTTAGAGAGATCACACTTCAGAAAATAGAGCGGAAATTGCTGTTTAATGGGTAGAGGTTTTCAGTTTTGCAAGAGGAAAAAGTTCTAGAGTTCTGTTTCACAACAGCAGGCATATAGTTAACACTACTTTAAACTTAAAAATGCTTCTGATGGTACATATTATGTTTGTTTGTTTTACCACAATAAAAAGAAAATAGCGTGGAGATTGGATCGGGAGGACTAGCCCTGGGTTTCCAGGTAGGAGGCAGCAGATATAATGTAGCTGGAAGATGGTCAAGACTTGAACTAATGGAGGGAGAAAGAGTGCACAGATTTGGGAGAATCCACAGGAACTGGATACAGGATTTGACCGATGAGGCGAAGGGACAAGACCCGATGGTTCATCAGCGGGAGTAACCAAGCTATGCCCCTACCAAGCTGGAGACCAGGGGGAAGCAGCAGCCAAAGGGGAGGAGGATGGGGATCTTGGGTTGAAGATACAAGTGGAACCTACAAAGCAGGTATCCAGGAGGCACCTGGAGACCCTGACCTGGAGCTTGGGGGACAGTTGGGTTATAGATTTCAGTTTGGGAACTATCAATATTCAGGGAGTAACTGGAAGCATGTGAAAGGATGAGGGACATTAAAATGAGGAGACAGCCTCTGGCAGAGTGCCAGGGAAGAGCCACAACTCAAGGAAGGCCAGGGGAAGGGCACCCCCAAGAGTTCTGAGAGGGAGTTTCCAGGAGGTAGACCAAGCTGGGAGGTACACCAAGGAGTGAGATCTAATGGAAACCAGGGAGACGGTATTTCCACTGGAAGGAGAGGTCAGAGGAGTTAAAGCCGCAGATGGGTTGGCACAGATGCTAACCAGTTTCTGGGAGTGCGGTAGTTCCATGGAGGGTGCTCAGAGGTGTATCTGGCAGGATATATTAAGAGCTCATTCAAGAGCATCGCACCCCTCTGTGTGTGTCCCCTTAAATCATAGGGGTGAGATTGTGTTCAGACCCTCAGTATTAGTAAAGGTTAAACTGAGGCATATTACATTTTTTAAGAGTTTATTTGAGAAAAACCTATTCCAACTGGGTAGCATCAAATTGAGCAAATAACAAAGAGCTCCAAAGAGCTGTACAAAATAAAGGACTTTTATAGCCATAAGGGAGCAGGAACAAAGAAGTTATACTAGGCAAAAAGGTGGGTTAGTTATTGCAAAGTTACCTTCCTTTAGGGGACGGCAGGGGTCTGTCTGGCATATAACCTAACTAGTGCTGATCAGGCAATTCCTGACTGACTGGTTTAAGATTCCATTTCTGGAAGAGGCAAAGCTGTAATTAAGTTTACTTGGTTTGGCGACATGGGTCTTAGCATAAGTGACTCCATTTGGGACTTGTCTTGTTTTTAACTCCATTTGGTTTGGAGTTAGCAAGAATTCAGGGGGCAGTTCCTCAGGGCTCAGTCATCTGGATGTCTTAGGGATTGTTAGAACCATGAGAGATTATCTTACTTTTATGTGAGTGCTTGGAGCTTCCCAAGTTTATTCACGACAGCTTCTTGCAACAGCTCTACCTTGTCTTACAGAATTAGAAATGATTGCTCAGAGAGGTTAAGCGACTTACTGGAGGTCACCCAGCTGTGAGGGTCGGAAGCAGTTCTTTTCACTCCGATCCCAGCTCTCTTCCCTCCCGCTTGTTTTCCCCACCCTAACTGACAGAGGAGCCCAAGGAAGATGCATTCCTGCCCTGTCTCGGCAGGGCCTGGTGGTGTCATGTCCCTCATCCCGTGGCTCCGGTGGAACGAGGCCCCACCACGGCTGTCGTCGCGGAGTCCAGCGGAGATGGTGCTGGAGACGCTCATGGTGGAGCTGGCAGGGCAGATGCGAGAGGCTGAGCGGCAGCAGTGGGAGCGCAGCAACGCGGTCAGGAAGATCTGCACCGGCGTGGACTACAGCTGGCTGGCCAGCGCGCCCCGGCCCACCTACGACCTCAGCCCCGGGGAGAGAATGCAACTGGAGGATGTCTGTGCCAAGATCCACCCATCCTACTGCGGGCCTGCCATCCTCAGGTAACCCCGGCAATGACAGGGACCAACGGTTGGACTTCAGACTCTAGGGCGGGTGACCACAGCGGCAAGGGCCTGAGCTACCAGGACAGGAAGCTGGGTCTGAAAGAGGCCCTGGCATGCCAGGCCAGGGCTAGGGGCTCAAAAGGGGGTGGAGGCACGTGGGTTTTGATAGGAAAGAACCCCAGGCCTTTGAGCTTTCTATCCTCCCTGCCTGGACTGTTAGCATCCTGACTGCTTCCTCTCCATCATTAGTTCATCTTCCATATTACCTTCTAAGAGAGGTTTTCCCACATAATCTCTCCAAAATTGGTTTCGCAGTTACTCTATTTCACACTAGTTTATCTAAGGGGTGTGTGTGTGTGTGTGTTTGTGTGCACGCATTCTCAAAGGAATCAGAGCCCTGGGGCATCGGACGTTTATAACTTGAATACAGACCTGTTCCTGAACTTCAATATAACTTTAATAAAGCTGTGAGCCACATGGTCCAGTCTTCGTTGGGTTCAGGGTTAAGGAAGCAGAGTCCAACAGCCAAGAGTAATGTCAAAACTAATTCAAGTTTTTTACCTGCATTTCTTGAACCCTAGTAAAGGAATAAAATTCCACAATAAAACATCTTAAATCCCCCTTAGTCTCCCCAAAGCTTCCCTTACCCATCTCTTTAGCCAATAGATGCATCTATGAGACAGCTTTCTCTTTGAAATTCTGCTTAAAAACTTCTTCTTCAGTCCTGTTCATACTCCTTTGGGTTCTGTGGTCTTATCACCACCCCCTCACACTTATTCCTCTAGGCTGAGAATCTTACCCTCCCCCATTTTTCTTATTCTGCACCATGGAAACCCCTCAAATGTACCTAGTTCCAGAAGCACCCTGGGGACAGGGCTGGGGGTGAGTCATGAGTCATGGGCTATGGGCGGTGCTGATAAAAGAATCTAAGCTGGCAAACCAAAACTCATAAATGGGGGGAGGGCTGCTGGGGACACTCTGGGGACTGTCCCATCACATTTCCTATCTCATTGCTGAGAAGTTGGAGAAGTCCTTACTCTCAATATGGTAGAGGAAACCAGGTACTAAATGGACTTGCTAGCTATTGTTCATTCTTGAGCTCTAAGCCAGAGACCTGTTAGGCAGAGGAAACAGCTTGGGCAGGGATCCAGGAGAACCTGAGGCAGTGGGGTACCACGTGATTCTTCCTGGCTGCCTTGCAGACTGTGGCGGATTAGCAGGGAGCCTGGTGCGCATGGCCAGACAGCTCACTCTCACCCAGCAGGTGGCGGGGAGCTACGGAAGGAATAGCGTGGGACAGTGACAGAAGCAGATACATATTTCAGAGAGATCACACTAGCCAGGGACGGCAGAAGGGTGGGAGAGGGTTAGCCAGAAAAGTCCCTGAGAGCGATGGTCTTCCCTTACTACTACTGCATTGATGACCTGAGGGAAGTGCCAGCATCTTTACATACATCAGCACATTAAATCTTACAAAAGAATAACTATGACCCCAGTTTACAGACGAGGAAGCTGAGTCACATGAAGGCAAGAGGTGGCAGAGCTGGAATTTGAACTCAGGATGGGCTGGGGCACTAAGTAGGTGGGTGGGTGGTTCCTGATTCACTTCAAAAGAAGTGGGGAAGCAGTGGGGTGGGGGGAGGGAATTGCCCACGGAGGTGCACGGAGACGCGCCTGGGGTTAGACACTGGCCAAGCGCCGCGCCCGGGTGACCCGCCCCACCGCGCCCTCTCACCTCTCCCATCTCTGCACCCAGGTTCAGGCAGCTGATAGCGGAGCACGAGCCCGAGGTGCAGGAGGTGTCCGGACTCTTCCGCTCGGTGCTGCAGGAGGTCTTGGAGAGGATGCAGCAGGAGGAGGAGGCGCAAAAGCTGACTAGGCAGTGGAACCTGCGGCCCCGCGCCACCTTCAAGACCCGCGCGCGCATCGCCCCCTTCGCCAGCGACATCCGCACCATCTCGGAGGACGTGGAGCGGGACGCGCCTCCGCCGTCCCGGACCTGGAGCCTGCCCGAGTTCCGGGCGCAGAAAGAGTACTGACCCGCCCTCACCTGCCCAGGAGCGGAGCCACCTGTGGGAGGGCGTGATAGCTCGGGACCGTCCTGGGCCCTGGAACTTCCCCAGCCGCCCTGCCCCTGACGCAGGGGCCAAAGAAACCACCCCATCCCAAGACACTCCTATTAGATGGAGCCACCCTTCACTGCCCTCTCCAGTTGGCCACAAGGCCTAGTCAGGGCTTGGAGCTGCAGCAAGGGCCCCTTCACTCCCCTGCACAAGTCGGCTGGAGCAGCCCATTCCCTGCCTCAGGGAGATTCAGGGTCTTGGAAGACCACCACGCCCTCGCTATCTTCTGCTTCTGTCTGGAATAGGAAGAGTTGCCCTGCTTTTTGCCAAGTCATAAGTTCTCACCTCACCTTAGAGATGTCCCATTCATCCCCTCTCCCTGGGCAATGATGAGGCACCTGTCAGATGGTGTCCATTCTCTGCTGGTGACTGGTCAGTCTCACCCCTGCAGGTGGGTCACAGCCTCGGGGATGGGCAGAGCTGTAAGGGACCCAGGTCTACTCTCCTCCAAGTAGTGAATGAGAGGACTGAGGCTCCAAGAGGTCCAGGCTTCTGCCACCATTAACTGTAGCAAGATCCCCATGGGTGGTGAGATTGTCCCACACACATAAGTCTCTGCCCCTGAGTCCTTGAGTCCTGGGCTATGATGGGACAGGTCCAAGGGCTGGTCTCTGCCTGCCTGTGGTCTGATGCATCTCTTTACCTTGGCACCAGGGTGGGGGTCTGAGGTAGGTCGCCATTCCCCCATCCCACAGTCATCATGTGGGAAGTGGCCAGCCCCCAGCAGCTCCTTCCAGAGGCTAAGCTTCAAGGCCTTCTGACTCGCTGCTCTGGAGAGCCAGCTCTCTGATTCCAGGGTCCTTCTCTATCTGGTTGTGCCTGCTCTTTGATTTTCTTCAGAGAAAATGATGCCCAAGCCTCTAACTGACCTCGAGGCTCCTGAGTGCAATGTCACCCTACAGACTTCTCTGTCCTTCCATTTCTAACACGGTTAGATCTTGATGATGGGCATGTGGATTATCCAGTGCGTGGATCAACAATAGCAAATCTGGAAGATATCAGGCAGCCTCCTCACACACCCTGACTGAGCTGAAGCTGGGTGTGGGGGAATGGGTGGGGAAAGTGTCTGCCCTCAACTGTCAGTGCATGGTCAGAAAATGCAAGTGGGTCTTATTATTAGTCTAAATAAAATGCCAAGAGCAGATAAGTCAATGTGGGGGTATCTATATATTCCTTGACCAAGCTGAGTGGGGAAAAAATTTATAATGATCTGGTTTTGGATATTTTCACTCAAATCTGGACAGAGAATCAAAGGATAGTGGAAAACCTCCATCTAATGGTATCAAGATGAAAGAGTTGATCAGCTCATTAACATAATCAGTGACAGTTGAGACTCACTTAAATAAAAATATACACATTAAATATCTTACATATTTTAACACATAAAAAAGTTCATCCAATTGCCGAACTTTTAATGTAGATCCAAGCTGTGTTCACTTCTTTTGTGACACGTGTGGGTTGTCTGATGGGAGTCCTGCACTTAAGTTTTATTAGCTTGTGTGTACTTTTAGCATAACAATAAGAACAACTGGTACACACAGGGTTTAGCAGGAACAGAAGTGACCTTTGGTAAGCAGACAGCTCAGTTTGGGGAGCAAAAGTGTTGGGAGAGCTAGAAAAGGCTTACTAGCCACGGGCAGTGTGGGCTTTGTGATGCCCTGGATGTGGGTCATGTTTTCCCCAGGGAATGAAGTATCAAGGTCAACTCCGAGGGGACTTCAGAGGAGACCAGTTAAGAAAACATCGACCCTGTTTCCTCTTTTCCACCACCCTGCATGTACCTGTTCTTCCCAAAGAAAAGGAAGACTTGAGCTTTCGTTGTGTTCTTTTAAGTTGCAGTCACTGCCCTCCCACGAAAGCCTTTCTTGCCCACCTCAGTCAAGACAGACAGAAGCCATCAACTTCAGACACCCGTTGTCCCACTGCAGGGAATCCCAGCTGGTGGCACTCAAACCCGGAGTAATGAGGTCTGTCTCAATCTTGAGTTTTAAAAACCCAGTAACAACAAATGAAAGAATAAAACGGTTTGAGAGCCTCCTTGCGAGTGTGATGGAGGCTCCTGGCAGTTTGAGTTTCTCATGCAGCTCAACACCACTGACCACTAGAGGGCGCCAGTGGGTTCTGGACCACTCTGTGATTACGTTATTTTGCTTTGTGGTTTATTCTTTCACTTGTTAAGCCTTATGAACATTTTCAGCCACACAGAAAAGTAGAGGAAAAAGTGTAAGGACCCCGCCCCCTCCAATATGCCCATCATCAAGGTTTAATAGTTATTAACATTTTTCCATATTTACTTTTCTATTTTTTGGTATTTAAAAATAAATCCTAGACATCATTACATTATACCCCTGAATACTTCAGTATGCACTGCAAAGGAATAAGAAAAATTTCCTGTGTATTCCTACAATACAATACTATCACTCCCAACAAAATTAATAATTAATTCCTTAATATCATCTAATACCCAATCTATATTCAATTTCCCCTAACTATTCCCAACAAATGATCTTTGCAGGTTATTCCTTTGAATGAGGATCTAATCAAGCCCGACACATTGACAAGAAAGTTGTAATTTGCTTTATTCTTGGTCATATAGTGTTTACTTAAGTCCACAATAAAGTGTTGGTGAAAAAGAGAGCGCCTGTGAAACATTAGTGTCAGTATACAGTAAGTTAATGACTGCACATAAATTATAACAATTCTGCAAACTAGCTTAAGGATGCTCTTTACTCAGATCCTTGTTATTTTCATTTGATTATAATTCTTCCATGGCAACCAAGATTCTCCAATAGCCTGAAAAAGTAATGTCAATCAATAGTGACAGTATATCTAATTTGACTTTCCATTTAGTGAAAATACTCTCCACATCTATGTATTTTATTTTTTGAGACTTGCATGCAAACAGCAACCTAACATCTTCTCTTCTTTTCTTGCCATTTAGAAGCAAAACACTAACATTTATCAAAATAACTCAAGGGAACTCTCAAGAATTCTAACATTAGGTAATGAAAAAAGTTTATGTCTATTTTTGATGCCATTTTTCAACACAGTGGAATTTCAGTCTGTCTTTACATTCATGTGGCTCCCCAGCAAAACAAAGTATGTTATTTGAAAATTTATTCATCGACAAATCATTTTTAGACAGTTATTTTAAATCAGTTTAACATTTTGCATTGTCTGTTAAATATGGAAATTGACATGTTTCTTTATGAGTATTATTACATAGTGTATTAAATTAGCATCATTATATTTAGTAAGATGCTAATATAAAAATAAAAACACTTGACTAGCAATCATGATTTTATCATAAAGGCAAAAATAGCAAAATGATTTTTTAAAGTTTCTAAAAATGTCCGAGAGTTTCTGTGTTACAGAGAAAGGCATTCACAAGCTAACAGAGGGTGGAGTGTTTTCTAGCAAATTTGATTGTATTTCATTCCAGTTACGATTCCTTTGCTGGAGCAAATGCGACATTCCCAAAGCCCTGCAGTCTAACTTGGAAGTTCTCCAGCCCAATCTCTCCTCCCAGCTGGAATTTGGTGCGGGGAGAATTCCACTCCAGGAACAAGCCATTCCTCTCCGTGTAGCCATGTCCTGAGGCTAACAGTTTTAGAACTACTTCTGGCCCCTACTTGGGGCTGTGGGCTTCTGCTAGGCTCTCATGAAATGTCCAGGCTCCAGAACACGGGACAGAGCGGAGTGAGGTTAGCGTCTCCTAAGGAGAAAAGCAATCAAGCCAGTAGGCAAAGAAGCTGCTCTGAAGTGCAGCTTCAGGGACGGGAAAAAAATAGAGCTTTTATCCAAATGAGCCAGGCCAACAATATTGCTATGGACAGAAGTGGCTTTGTCATCAAGAACATTCCTTTATTAACATTTAAATGGTCCTTTACAGTTTATCCACAGTATCTTATTTGATTGTGACCCTGAGGTGGGGTGCGCTATGTTTTGTCTCAGGTTACAAGCACGTGGCCTGCCTGAAACAGAGCCACGGTTCCTTCCTTATGCAGCACTGCTTCTCAGAGACACAGATCGATCCTAGGTGCTCTTGGAACAGCCTGAAAAGCCCTCATCACTTTACTTACCACACGGTGCTGGAAATGCATGTGGTTTTCAGTTTACTCCTTCCCTCTTCCTGCCAGTCCACTGCCTCCTGTAGTTTGTGAAATCCTTAAGTGTTGGACCAGGTCTTTCATCTCTGGGTCTCCGCCTTCTGGGTGCAGAGTAGGTACTTCACAAATGTGCCTGATGGATGGGTGCATTTGGATCCCATCTTGGATCTTATGCAGGACAGGGGGCAAGTGAAGCTATGCGTGAACATCAAGGCATTTATGATGTATCTGTATCTTTCATTAGATTGTAAGTTCTCCGAGGCCAGGATCCATGTCTGATTTGAGTTTGTATCTCCCAAGATATGCTAGGCACATTGCAAGTGGTCAATACAATTCTTAAGAATTCATTCATTTATTAATCAAATATTTACTGAGTGCCTCATGTGCAGTAACCATAAAGGAGATGGGGCAGGGGCATGGGATCCTGTTAAGTGTTCCAGGCAGATAAGACAAAACTGGGCTTTTGGTTCTTCTCTGAATTACTCTGGAAGGCTTCCTGGAGGAGGTGGGATTTCTCAAGGGCACTTTGGGTCAAAATGATCCAGGTGTGTGTGGTCTTGAAATTAATTCAGAATGCTATAGAGACGGCCCTCTGGATCCATGGGTTTCACATCTGCAGATTCAACCAACCCTGCATCTAGGGGGAAAAAATTCCAGACAGTTCCAAAAAGTAAAACCTGAATTTTCGACACACTGGCAACTACTTACATAGCATTTACATTGTGTGTACAACTACTTACATGGCACTTACATTGTATTAGGTATTTTAAGTAATCTAGAGATGATTTAAAGTGTGTGTAGGTTGCATGCAAGTACTATTATGCCATTTTGTATAAGGGACTTGAGCATCCACAGATTTTGGTATCCCTGGGGAACCACCCCCCTGGGGATACTTGGGACAACTGTAATTCTTTGTTTGCCAGTGTCCTGCCTTCCTCAATGTGGGCCTTGAGAGGTAGAATCCTAGAACCCAAAGAAACTCCTAGCACTCGGCCTGGCCCTGCCTTCTGACTGCCTCCAGGTAAAACTGACAATCAGCACTTAGTGACATCCACTGTATACAGAGCTTCATGCTAGGACTCATGAACACACTACAGATTTATTATTCTTTGCCAAACTGGAGACTTTACAACCTCTTGGGACAGAGTCTAGGGCAATGCTATAGTATTAAACCAGAGTTTTAGCTGCTGGGAAGAGAAATCCAGATCAAACCGGCAGAAGCACCGAAGGGCATCTGTAACCCCAGGGCCAGCTTCATGGGTGTGTGACCTGCCTAGCACCCAGAGAGGCCTCTTATTTGGTTGAATGCTTTGCTGTCCTGAAATTCTTAATTTTTAAAAAATTTTTGTTTGGTTGGTTTTTTGGGGGGCAGAGGGTAATTAGGTTTACTTTATTTATCTATTTGTTTTATTTTAACAGAGGTACTGGGGATTAAACCCAGGATCTCATGCATACTAAGCACACACTCTACCACTGAGCTATACCCTCCTCCCTTGAAGTTCATAATTTTTTAACAACAGGCTCCAAAGTTAATTTTGTACTGATGTAGCTGCAAATTATGTAGCTGGTCCCGATGGCATCCATAACTGAGGAGTCCAGGGTGGTTAGTGACCAAGGGAGCTCATCCAGTGAAACGTGCTCTCTCCCCTCCCCTGGCCTCCCCTCCCCTGTCCTGTCCTCCCCTCTCCTGCCCCCTCCTCCCCTCCCTCTCTCTCCATCCGCTGGCTCTGCCTCCCTCTGGTTTACTTTTCCTCTAGTGGGCTCACCCTCCCTCTTTGCAGCCAGGAAAGATGGCCACTAGTGCTCCAGGCTGACATCACCCCAGTTTAGCACCCCACCCTCCATACACCAATCTTGGAGAAAGACCTTGTGGCAGCGCCTGGCCAGCTGGGCACCAAGCCTGCTTCTTCCTTCTCCTGGGATTGCAATGAGATGAGATTCCAGCTCCCCCTGCCTCAGGAGGGGCCATGTGCACAAGTGAGTTTCGCCAACGAAATGTGAGCAGATGTGGAAGACTCCACTTCCAGTTTGGTCCATAAAAACGTCCCCAAAGTGATTCTCTATCCTCTTTTTCCACCTACAGACTGATGAGAGAGGACTCTGAGGCCCCATAGAGAGTAGAGCCACAAGATAAAAAGGAGCCCGGGTCCCTGAATGACCACATGGACTTCGGTGAATTACAAATACACGTCAATTTGTTAAACCTCTGAGATTTGGGGGTTATCACTGCAAGTGCTAGGGTTACTGATCTGTAACCAGCACACATGGCGATAGCACCTGCTTGGGCTGCACGCCGCCCTCGGGCAGATCATGAGCTCACCTGGGGCCCTGGGGCACAGATTGCAGGCTACATGAAGTTAAGAGGGGGGATGTCGTTGCTAAAAGAAGGTGGATGGGAAAACACATAAAAGGTGGCCCCACAAAACAGTCAGCTTCCAAAATTTACTCTAGCTCTGACTGAGAGCAACCTAAAATCTCAAAGCTCTGGAAGATTGATTCTTTGAAAATTTGAAGAACTTAATATTAAAATGCCTTTCCCTGATACTGACTATTGTAATATCATCTTTGTTCTTTCAAAGAACTTAATATTACCTTCAGTCCCATATCGAGGTAATTCAGTGACTCCCTCCTTCTGGGCCACATATAAGACTCCAGCTGAAGGTCTCATGGATAAGGAAGCTAGAAGGTTCCTTTGATTATCTAAACCTCTGTTGCCATATCAGTCTTCTTCCCTATATAAACAGGAAAACAATAAAGCCATAACCGCTGCTCTTTGCCCCTAGTATGAAGACAGCTCCCTATTATCTGCTTTCTGAGGAACTTTTTATTTTGGTTGGTGTTTCTCTCTGTCGCTCCATCTTCTCTTAAAAGGTTTCCTATCTTTTACCCATGAACATATTTTGCTCTGCCTTGGGGAGGAGAGGGGGAAGGAATTTAACAGTGCAGATAAAATTGTTTGCACTTTTGGGCTGCCAGAAATTCTGGGTAATGGTTCTCCCAAAATGATTCTCCCATTTATATCTTCACAAATCACTCAGCTCTCTGAGGCTCCTGTTTCTCATCTAAGCATGATAACCTTGCCTACCTCCCAGGATTGCAGAGAGGTTAAAATAAGGTCAAATGCTTTGCAAACTATAAAGGAACTTTCCAATTTAAGATCTGACAGTTGTTCCTGACAGTCTTCCCCGCCATTAACACAGATGCCAGAATGTCGCTGGAGCTCACCAGAGAGCAGTCATCACCTTCCTTCCTTGGAATAGCCAGACCCGGCTCTTTAATCATAGTTCTTGAGCCCAATATTTCTAATCTTTTAGGTCTGTGGTTCTCAAGCTTGGCTGCACATTAGATCATCGGGGAGGCTTTTAAACATTCTGGCACCCAGCTGCACTCCAGACAAAGTAAATCAGAAACTTGGGATGGGACCCAGGCATCAGCTTTTCTACAGCTTCCCAGGTGATTTCATCGTGCAACCAAGGCTAAGAACCTGTTTTATGTTACTCTTTCTGGGGAACTCAAGAAATTCAGATGTTGTCTGAATCCATCTGAATCTACTACATGTCTGAATGATTTCATCTCAGTAGGAGATGGGTGCACACTGGAGTTATTACCATGACCTTATGTTATCCTATGTTAGAGACAGATGGTTGCAAGGTTGCTTATGAGGTAGATGTTTATCATCTTTGCTTAGCAGCATCAGGAGATGCCTGGAGATGAGATCAGATGTATCTTGTAAAAAGTGCAGCAAATACCATTTTGTAGCAACTGGAAAGATAGAGTATAATGGAATTAAAGCTGTTTCTTATAAACCTGAAAGTATACAATTGTGTAGGATGACAATTATCTGGTGTCTGTTGTCAAAACTATTTATGAGGCTGTATGTGAGTGAGAGAGAATGAGAGAGAGAGAGAGGGAGAGACAGAGACAGAGAGAGACAGAAAGACAGACAGAGACAGAGTTGGAACCCAGTAGATGGGAATGGCCGGCTGGGGAAGGGCACTACTGACCCTTTCCTTCTTGTGATTTGTGTCATGACCATGAAGAGGCTGGCAAAGGTGAGTGGGAAGATGGAGGTGCTGTCAGCCAGTCCTGACAACCAAGCTCTTTCTGCAGAAGGCTCCCTGAAGGCCCCCCGGCGGTCATGGGAGGCTCAGCTAGAGAGACCCTCCAGCTGGCTGCGGGGGCCCCACGGGTAAGCAGGGTCCTCCCCAGCCCCAAGCAACCTGGCCCTCCTTGGGGGGGTTGGGCTGTAATTTCTTTGATTGTCACGTCATAGTGTGATGATTTTGTGACAACTTTTTTTGTACATAGAGAACTGAAAGATAATTCAGTCCTTCCTCTGTCATGGTTGATCAAAATTTGTTTTTTAAAATGACAGGATGCCAAATAGACAAATGTGTCTTCACACACAGGTACACTGGCTCCAGTAGCTGCTGGAAGTCTGTGTCCTACATAAAAAGGGATTCTGACAAATCCCATTTAGTATGATTCCCACGAACAAGCAAGCATGGTTCATTTGTCCTTGTCTATGCTGCATTATGAAGTGTATTAAGTTTGTGGAGAGAATATTACTTTTGATAGATATTGATGAAAATGAAATCTTCTGCTAACAATTTTATGTATCTGATTATTTGACATTTTCCACAGACTACTCTCCAGCTCCATACATTTCAAACCCGTTTCTCCTCTAACACTCACTGAACTTCCAGTGCCAGGCACCTCGGACACAGTTATCTTGCTGTAGTGAGACCTCTAGCCCTGCAGCTTCCTGTTACAGAAGCATAAGACCAAGTAAGCACAGTGCCAGGGACTCTCCCCCAGCCCCGAAGCTTCCATCAGCCTCTGCCGATGAGGAAAACAGAGGAAAACAGCTTGGTGGGGACAAATCAGCCTGAGGACTCAGGTCTCCTGATTGCAGTCCATAGTTTTTCTACTAGAGTGTAACTTTAACTCTCTTCTCAAATTCATTCCATTAAAACTACATCTTCTCTGAAATGTTTTATATGATTCTTTCAGTAAATTTAACCTTTATCCTAGAGAGTATGACAGTTCTCAAAAGTTAGGTTTTTAAAAATGGTTTGACCCTTTATAAGCACTGTTCATATGGGTAAACCCAGGTTTGCAGGCAGAGAGTGATGCCCCACTTCAGACCTCCATCTGCCCACACACTTCTGTTGTTCTCTCCTCCAAACGGCATGTTCACTACTTTTATCAATCTACTAGTTAAAAAAGAGTTTTGAAGTAACTGTAATGTCTAATGTCTACATTTTTTTGCCCTTTTGAGGAGACTGTGGTTACCCCATAATTATGAATATTAGTTTTCTTAGAAAAAAGAAAATAGTCCATTTGTAAACTAAAATGCCTTCAGTAAATCAAAAGTGAAAGAAAAAAGACCCCAAAACCTATGTCCTCTGCTGGTGCATTTCAGAAATGTCACCATTTCAAATACAAGAAAATAACTTTCTTGATATACAAATACTAGGAGCCGAAGACAGTACGGGGGGGGGGGGAGTGACGGATAGTCACATGTTAAATCTCTCTGTAATCAAAGATAAAGATGCTTAATTTAAGTGCAATCCTATTACAACTGCTCTGAGTTAACAGCACTGAAACTGCACTCGTTAACAACACAACACTACATTACCGTAATGGAATGACGTCGTAAACTCTACCTTCAGCACAGAATGGTATTCAGGATTATTTTTAAGGTGTTTTGCCTAAATAACAACATAATAGTACCTTAACTTCCGTTTTAAAAAATAAACCTGGCCTTCTCTTCCCTCATCCACTTCTAACAGGAGCTTCTTTTAAAGGCAACTATAAAGAACACGGTTAGACTGGACACACAATCACCTATAAACCCAAAGGAGTGAAAAGCCCAGTGACGTGTAAAACCCTACTAGGCAACCCAGAACGCTGACCTGGGGACCTGCTTTCTCCTTCCTTATTTTATCAAATAATGTGATCATCTTTAGAGATGAAAGCTTTTGGTTGGAAACTTATAACCAGTGTACCTGGAGTACCAAGAGTAAAAGAACATTACACATGTTCCAGAACAAATACTGAGATGATGAAAACCGATAACCAAACAAGAAGTGCATGGATAAGACTTTACCTTTTCATGCCATCTCTAAGTCTTCTGCTTTATGCAGGACGTTGGTATAGGTCTTTTAGATGCAATTATTAGGCATAATACTCAAGAGGGCAGACTCAGTCTCCACCCTCCCTACCAAATATGTGAGTACAGGATAAACATCCTAAAATTGCCACAAATGACTTGTGCTTCAGGCTCTCAAGTGTTGGATGTGGACCTTCATAAGCAAAATGTGATTTCCCAACTCTTTATTGTGTGGGTGCAGAGGATGTGAAGATTGGTTCCAGGAGTCCAAACATGGTGGAAAGACATCCCATTCTCCGAGCTCTTTGATGTTTCTGTAGGTTTCATGGTGCTGGGGCTTGGCATCCTCATTTGGCCACCTTACACCGAAAGGCTGAGTTTTGGAAATCAAAAAGTTCAACCTGGTTTCAGCCCCTCTGCAGACAAAAATTAAAATTAAATAAATTTGTTATTTGCAATATTATATATCCTTATACTCTTCTTGATACTTAGAGTAGAAAACAGAAGCTATGGACATCATTGTGTTAAGATGAGAGCACATTAATCCTTGAAAAGTAAGTTAAATTAACACTGGACCTTTACTGCAAACTCACAAGTTAAATTTAAAATTTTAATACTATTAATCATCAAATTTTATCATCAGATTAAATAAATGTTTTATATACAGTGGTTTTATTTTAGGAATTCCATTTTCTGTGGCCTGAAAAAAGGGAGAAAAATAAAGTACAACTATGAAGATTTAAATTTCAAATAAAGGAGTTAGGTTACTGTATGGGTTTAAAAAAAAAACACAAATTCGGATTTATAAAGAATGAGTAGAAATGAATGGCAATGGAAATAATTGATAGAAATCTCTTGGGTTTGCAAATTTCAGATACTTATTTTAAACGTTAGAATGTTCAACAACTTCCAACCTTAAATTATTTCAAATCAATCAAGTGCTTAATATCAGTTTTGCATACATTTTATCAAAGGTAAGCTTACTAGTGAGTTCCTAATTCCACAAAAATCAAATCGAGTGCCAACTACCAGGCGAGATTTTAGAGTTATATATTTTTAAATTATTTTATTTAGCCATATATTGTCTATTTTTAAATTTTTAAAAAATTTTATTGAGATATAATTGACGGAATCATCTTTGCACAGTTGACCACATGTTTTAGTGAGGTACAATAGTTTATAATGGAATACAATACTTTGGACATATTAAATGATCATTCCTATTGTATCTTTATCTTTTTTACTCTTTTTTAGAATTTTAGTTTTATTTACTTTTACTGTATTACACTTCTTTTTTTTCCCCTCAGGAACCAATAAAATATTACAGTGTGGCTTTAGCACACAGGCATGTTTATGCTTCAGCACAGCTATCATTACCCAGTAGCCTCTGATGCCGTCTTCCTGTTAACTCTGCTGTCTGGATTGCCAGACCTCCATCCTCAGTGGGCAAAGGGTGAGAGGATGCTTTGCCTTTGTACCCTATGAGCCCGGTCCAGTGCAATGGGGAAAGGGGAAGAGCCCTGCCCTATAGGCTACCCACACTAAAGCTGGGGACAGGCAGAAGCTTCAGCTATGAGTATTCACTAATTATTAAGGAGAACACTCAAAACTTGGAAATAAAGTTATAAAGTGATGACTGTACGACATTTTAATGTCACACTAGAGCACTGTTTAAGAAGGCTGCGTAGCAGTCATCTAATGCTTCAGGAAGCGTAAATTTGACGCAGTATTTACCTTGGATTAGTGCTCACACATCTACATAACACATAACTCTACACAGCTAGAAGCTAACTTAACATGAATGAAGTGTGATGATTTTCTTTTCTGTCCAGTAGAAAGAATAACCTTAAACCATGGTATAGCCATGGTTTTACTGATCTGTAGAATTTTGACCAATTTTATATCTAATTTAGCAATCTTATCTCAGCATTCCTTTCTTCTACTCACCTCCACTCACAGTGAAAAGAATAAAAGGTTTTAATATTATCTTTTGAACTAACTTTGTCATCCTGCGGGTACCCTCATTAGTGAGTAAACAGAACTTTGGCATATGCCCCCAATAGATTTTCTGGGAATTGCACTTTTAACATTATAAGAATTCTAGACATTTTGGCCTTCATTTCACTGGCCAAAATTGTGCCAAATGGCAATTCTTAGCTGCAAGGGAGGCTTGGGATTTGAAAATTCACTTTTCAGTCTTTAGGCTAAGAAGGACGGAAGGTCTTTCAAAAGAGCAAAAACCTGTAGCAATGGTCACTAACTGAATGTGTTACGTGGCGGTAGTGGTAGAGGAGAGGGGAGAGAGAAAGAAGAATCAAGAATGAACTCAAAAAGAAAAAAAAAAAAGAACAACTCCAGATCATGCTTAGGTTGTAAATTTACTGAGATGAGGAAGACTGGAGGAGAGGCAGGCTTGCATTTTATCAATGTTAAACGCTGAGATGTTAGACTTTATTTTTTATTTTTTGAGATGACATCCATTAATTCACACATGAAACAGATTGTTATGTGCTGGAGATTTTAAAGGAAGGAAAGTCATTTGTAATTATCCAAATCCTTGTAATTGGTCAACTGGGTAGCAAATTTCAACCTGTCAGTTATATAATGGAGTGCCCCATCTCAGTGAAAAATTTGTGACAGAATGCTCACATTCGACATTGCATTGTGGCCTCTGAGAAAATTTTTCAGAAAAAATGACTCCATTTACCTTTAATTTACTACAAAATAAATGTGTTTACAATATAATAATTCTTTAGAACTTTTCACTTGAAGTGTACGTAAAACAAAAATGAAATGTTTTACGGTGCATAGAACTATTAAAATGCCTTTTTATATGCAATATTTATTTTGATATTTAACTTTATAAATACTATCAGAAACAACCTATTCCCTTTTCCTAGGAAATAGACCCTATATATTTAAACCCTTTATCTGTCAAACTTTAATTTTGTAACTTGATAAGGTATAAGTATGTATTAGCCAGATTCTTCCCCTTCTACAATTTAACTAGCTGATTATGTGGCATACAAAGAACTAATCACATCAGCCCATGATGTAGCAGAGTTCTTCACTGAATATGAAAATTTGTATCATGCCAAGTCTGCCTGAAATCTACCAATCTTAATTAAACTTATTTTAAAGGAATCATATACCTTATAAAACTTTTAATATCTAACATGTATACTGTTTAAATTAGAGGACTTTGTGTATTAACAACCATTTGGAATGCTTCTTTACAATGATTTCTCCCACGGAAACAATGCATTTCTACCAAACTATACCTTCTGGACTTTCCATATCCAGCTACTAGGTCATGCAGACTCTGCCTTTCCAATATCTATTCTATCTGTTCTCTCCTTTTCAGCCCCATAATCAATGTCTTTAGCCTGATCTATAATCGGCTATGTTAATGTTTCTCCTCCTGACTAGGCTGCAACAGCTTCCTATAGGTTTCCTCCTTCCCAATCTTTCCAATATTGATATATCTTCCTAGAACAAAGAGAATATCATTCCTCTGTCATAAGATGCTTAAATGTTCCTGTTGCCTACAGAATATAATCCAAACTAGCCCCAAAGTACTTCTCTGGACTAATTTCTTACTATATGCCATTTCTTGTCTTATGCTCCAATTTCAACTATCCTTTCAAATATCCTTACATAAAGTGAACTTGTGTTTCTACATGCCCTTGTTAATGCTTTTCCCTCAGCCTGAGATACTCTTTGTCCTCTTTTTCTGCCTAATAAAAAATTACTCATCCCTCTAGGTTCCACTCAAATACCATCATCTCCTTTAGGGAGGCCTGCACAGTCTACTAATCTGAAACAGAGTAACCATTGCTCTGGGTACCCAAAGAATTTGTACCCTTATGGCAGTATTTCTTCTCTAAGAGTCTGCCTTCTTGAAACCAATAGAAAAGTATGGACAAATATAAAAAGAAATGTAAGCACAAACACAGATATGAACTATTTAAATTTGGACATCATGTTTAGCAAGTTAAAATAATTTCTAAATGTATTTTTAAGGCCCCGATTTGGAAGAGCAGATAATGCCCTAACTATTCCATACAAAGATAGAAGACAAGATGAAAACTCAGCTTTGTCATTTTGATATTTATTTTGAGAGTCACAGGACATCTTTTATTTTCAACAGATTCTTTTTCTTAGGATTTGCAATTCTGTATTTTAATTATACAAAGTGACTCTAATAACATTATATGAAACTATGTTAATATATATTTTAAAAAATAAAATTTGAAAGTGGGCAACTGTTTACTGAGTTTCATCTTTCTTAGAGTATAAAGGTAAAAAGAATTCAATTGGCAATTTTTAATGTTAAAGTATGTGGGTCAGCTCCAGTAATCTGATAGAGATATTTAAGAGATGACAATCTAAATCTAAATTTTAAAGTATATTTACATCGTTACATAACCAATAGGCAAAATTATACACACAATTTGTTTCCTTAACATGTTGGACACTGTGACTGTGATCCTGACAAACCAGTTAAAATGCAAATCTGCTACTAAAAGTACCATAAAATAAACTCCTTAAACATGAAGTACACAGTACCTTGGAAAGGTGATGGCATGTGGTTGTTTCCTCCTTTTCTCCTTCTCTTTTTTTCTTGATATTTCTTCTTTTGTTCTAAAACAAAACAACAAAAAACTAAAACATATTAATGACTGCTTCAATGAAAGAGATGCATAGACTTTATTTAAATTTATTTTTGAGTAGTGATTATATTCACATGATTCAAAATTTTAAAGGTTAAACAGTCTCTTTTCCACTCCTGTCAACTAGCCACCTCATTTTCCCCAGGGGCAACAACAAATCTTACACATTTCTCGTGTTACTTTCCAAAAATATTTGAATGCATTCACAGGCTAACAAGTATATATGTTCTTCCTTCCACCATCACTATTTCTATAAATAGTAATATATTTTACACATCATTCTGTGTGTATATTACTTGAAGGCCATTCCTAATCAGTAAGCAAAGGATTCCTTAATATTTTTATGACTTCAATGTACTCCGTTGTGAGGATATTCCAGGGTCCCCAAGACCATTCTCACTTCTGACATCGATTGCAAATTTGGGGGTTCCTAGCAATGATGTCTGACAATGTGCATAGAGTATGCCAACTAGGAAAGTTCACTAGCCTTGGTGTCTAGAGCTCTTATTAGGGGTCTGTCACATGGGCAGGATTGACTACCCACATGGCTGATATCAATCTCTAGCCCTTCTGGAAGTTCAGCTGCAAACTGAGTGACCCAAAGCCATCACATTAAATCACATTATTAGACCATCTGGTGTGGGCGGACTTACTCTAAATCACATGATCCAAGGCCCCCAAGCAAACAGATGGTATTAGACACGGCATTCTGAGAGCTTAGAGATTGCCTCCCAGAAGTCAAGGGCAAGGGTGGGCAAGGTTAGGTTATTTACTATGCACCTATACTATAATTTATTTATCTATTCTGTTGTTGATTGATCAATATTTGGGTTCTTTCTGTTTTTTGACTATTATGACCAACACTGCCATGAACATTCTTGTATTGGTATACTGGAGTGAAAGTGCATGAGATTCCTCAGAGAACATATCTGGGAGTGGAACTGCTAGGTCATTGGGCTTAAGCTACGTAAGTATTTGATATAATTCATCAATCTCTATTTCATGGCTTTTGCATTTTGTGACATATGTAGAAAGGCCTTCCCCTTCATTTATGATTAAAATTTTTTACATCTCCCAATGGTTTCTTACAATTCTTTCATGGCTTCGTTTCTTTGCACTTAAACCTTTGATCCACCTGGAGGGATGAGTAATTTTTTATTAGGCTAATCTCAGGTTGAAGTATGGGATCAAGTTTTAATTTTTTTTTTCCAGCTAGCTAGTTGTATCAACACTAGTTCTTAAATAAGCCAACTTTTCCCTGATGGTTTGAGGTGACTCATTTTTCACAAATCGAATCTGTATGTATTTTCTCTTTCCTTTGCTGTTCATTGATCTGTGCATTTGCCGTGTATTAGATGTGCATTTTTTCAGCGTTGCATAAGTGTAATTGACAAAGTTGTAAAATATTTAAAGTATATAACATGATTTGATAAATGTACACACTGTGAAAAGATTCTCACCATCGAATTAACTCCCATACATGCATCACCTCTCATATTTATCCCGTTTTTGTGAGAACATTTAAATTCTACCCTCTTAGTAAACTTCAGTTATAGAATATAGCATCATCAACTATAATTACCATGTAATACATTAGATTACATTCTGATGTGTTCCTTGGCTTGTGGCACAGCATAACTCCAATCACTGCGTTGGTGGTCACATGCTCTTCTTCCCTGTTCATTTCTGTGTGCCCTCTCCTAGTCTTATAATACCACCAGTCATTGGATTTAGGTCCCTCCCCATTCCAGTATGATCTTAACTAACTACATCTGCAAGACAGGTCACATTCTGAGGTTCTGGGTGGACCTGAAATTTGAAGAGGATACTATTCAACTCACTACAGTGTGAATACATTTATAATTGTAGTATCATCCTAATACACTGACCCCTTTACCATAATGAAATGTCTCCCTTTATCTACAGTAATATTTCTAAAAATCTAATTCGTGTTTTACAAGCTTCACAAAGTCAATTAAGAGGCATTCCATATCTTTTAATATTCTACAAGAGATTATTACACATATTACGAAACTTGCCTATTCCCTGAAAATCTTAATAAAAACTAAATAGAAAATGTACCTATCAATTGTTTATAACATTTATAATTTCTTTCATGAAGAGTAGTCTAAGTTGGTTTTTTTTTTAACTTTTTGAGTCAATCTTGGCAATTTAGAAGTAGTACAGTACAGTGTAGTGTTTCTTAATAGGAGTTCTATTTACATTTTGGATGGGTCAATTTTTTATTGTTCATGACCATCCCTCACACTACAGGACATTAACATTTTGGGTCTTTATTCACTAACTGCCAGTAACTTTTGCAATCTTTATAAAAACGAGATCCACAACCCCTATGCATTTCAAATGTTCCTTGGGGAGTCATTTGAGAGCCAATGACATAGTTGTTAAGAAGGTGGACTACAGAGCCAGACTTCTTGGGTTTGAATACAAGCTCTGACACTACTGAACAAAACTTGGCTAAATTACTTGATTTATTCTCTGTACCTCAGTTTCCTTATCTACACCTAAATGGTACCTATTTAATTACTGTTGTATAATTACTTGGTATATGTGAAGTTCTTAAAGCAATGGTATGTAGTTTTGATAAATATTAGGAAATATTATTCACAAATTTGTCATCTCAAGTTTTTATGTGACAGGATATTTTTGCAATATTAACTTTTTTTCTCCTATTAGTTCATCTTTTCCTTACCCCTCTTCCCATACTCCCTTCTAAGCAGGTAGGCAGTTGTGAGCTCATTGTTTTAAGGAAGGGATAAACCAGGGTAGCAAACAGAAAAAAAAGAAGTCTTTCTGAACTTGATTTCTTAAAATGTAGGCCATTGGGGACATAGACAAGGTT
This sequence comes from Vicugna pacos, assembly GCF_048564905.1. Lineage (NCBI taxonomy): Eukaryota > Metazoa > Chordata > Mammalia > Artiodactyla > Camelidae > Vicugna > Vicugna pacos. The sequence continues at coordinate 12,366,155 of NC_133009.1, read as the reverse complement.
CCATATATAGGTAAAATATTTGAGAGAAATATAACTGGAAAGAACTGGACTCAATCTCACATCCCTGGAATCCTATCCTGAGCTGCAACAAGACTAGAAAGAAATTTCCCCAGACTAAAGAGGAGGAGGATATAGTGGGGAAGCAATAAGAGTATAGACATTGATAAATCCCCAGAGATAGGCCCTGTACCCTGATTCACAGAGCACCAGGGAAGGATAAAAATCCACATAAATGTGAGTACTCAAAGGTTGGGGGAAAGAGAAACTGTACTCTGAGCCCTGGAATAGTAACATATCAGGGAAGAAATGACTGGGAGGGGAGATTACGCTGACCAGGCTTTAAATAGCTTTGCATTTAGTGCCCCTGCATGGCAATGAGGAGCAGAATTATGGCCATGCCCCTACAGATAACGTGGAAGTAACAGGGAGAGCATCACCATACCTGAAAGGACTAGGCAGACAGGAATAAGGACATCTCAGTGGCAAATGGTGTGGATCAGTGACTGAGGACCAGACAGAATGATGGACATCTCAGAAGATACCTGTGTGAATAGATAACATTGAGGACTAGCTGAGCATCATCCCCTCACCCATGCTTTGGAAACACAAAGACCACCTCCCACTTCCTCACCCCTCTACCTGCTCCCATCCCTGAAATTAGACTCAAAGGAAGAAACTCCAAACTGGCTGAGATCAGGCTTCTATCCTCTTCAATAAGCTAGGGCTTCATAAAGAAAATGAGAAGAATTGTGGGAAAATCGTTACAGTTCTTGTATAACTGTGTTGCGGACAGATTCATACTCATACCTTAGCTGTTCATACTCTCTTTAAATGTTTAGAGCCATGTATCTGTTGATATACCCATCTCCTTTTTACTTTTGTTTGTATTTCCCTTCTTTTTTTTTTTTAAGCAGGTTTGTTAAGGTTTGACCAGTTTATTGAGATTTTTCAAATATCCAACTCTTGGATTAAGCTACAGTCTATTTTTCCTGTTTCTTAAAGTCACTAAAGTTTTTACCTTTCTATTTCCTTTCTCCTACATTCATTTCAGTTGTATTTTAGTTGTTATTTTTCTAATTTCTTGATTTGAAAGTTCATTTCATTTCTCTCATTTTTTAAAATTAAAATATTTACAATAATGAATTAGCTTCTGGTCTGGGGGATAATATTTTGTAGACTTTAAGTGATATATAATTAAAATACATGACACAATGGTGTAAAAGTCAGGAGGAGGGCAAATGAGTCAAAGTGTTCTAAGTTCCTTTTCTTATCTAAGTGGAAGGTAAAGGTGCTAACTAGTATGAGTCTTTGATCAATCAAGAATGTATGTTATCATTTATACGATAATCAATATTAAAATAAACCCAAATTAAAGGAAAAATAAAATGGAGAATATATTAAAAATAAGGCAAAAAAGAAAAAAAAGAAATACAGATTAAGTGGGAGAAACAGAAATCACATATAGTATAATGGTAGGTGTAAAAGAAATATATCAGTAAATACATTAATTCTTAATGTTCAGATTTTTAAAAATTGAAGACTGTCAGACTAGATAAGAAAATAAAACCCAAATATATGCTATTTACAAGAGACATCTCAAACTAAAAATACTGAAAAGTTGAAAATAAAAGAATGGAAAATGATATACTAAACAAACATTAACCCTGGGTGCCCCCCAGAGCTGATATACCTATATTAGTATCAGATAAAATTGACTTTAAGGTAATAAATATTACTAGGTATAAGAAAGTAAGTCCATGATAATACAAAGCATAATTCACCAAAAGAGTTGATGATTCAAAATTTAAGTATACCGAACAACACAGCTTCAAAATGTAAGAAACAAACTTTGGAAATAAGTATAAGAGATAGGCAAATCCACAATCATAATGACAGATTTTAAAACAACTTTTGTAATTGATAGAAAAACAAGATAAAATATCAGTAGGACTATAAATGATTTGAACAACCAAATTGTGTTAGAAAGGATAAGTTGTATTAGAGTATAGTAACAAACAACCCTAAAATCTTAGCAGTTTGAACACATAGCGTGTTTAACATATATCACACTGTGGGTACCACATTGTGCATACTTTACAATATAGCAATTTCATTCTTAGATACTTAATCTAGAGAAATTTACATATGAGCACCAGGAGAAACATAGAACATATTCATAGTAGTATTGTTTGTAATAGAGAAAAAAATTGGAAACATTCTAAATGTCCATCCACAGGACAATGGATAAATAAATTGTGCTTTATTCAAACAATGGAATATTATACAGCAGTGGAAATTAATGAACTACAACTATATGAAAAGATAAATCATAGAAAGTACTTTGTGAAAAAAGCAAGACATAGAAAACTACATTTGATACTATCTTTATAAAGCTCAAAACTAAGCAAAATACATTTAATAATGTTTAAAGATAAATACATTTGTAATAAAAGTACTATCAAAATGTATGGGAAAAGGTGACAAAATTTGGGATAGTATTACTTCTGATGGGAGGCAGGTACATAAAAGAAGGAAGAATAATACAAGTAGATATAATATTGGTAATGTTCTAGTTCTTAAGTTAAATAATAGGTTCATAGAGTAATTTTATTACTATACATCTTTTATATATATTACAAATACTCTTTTGTATGTATAAACTATTATATGAAATAAATTAATTTTAAAGAAGTGAGTTGGCAACCTCTTTTTGTAATATATGACTACATACATTCATATATACATATTGATTTCATTTATTTCCATGTGTATAGATTAAGAACTTAAGGATATATAACAAATGTTTAAGAAGGATAATCCCAGGAAAATGGAAAAAAGAGCGCGGCCATTCACCTTTTATTTCTCTCTCTACTATTTGCATTTTTTTCAAAGCATATATGCTATTTTTATAACTATGTTAACATCAAAAATAAAAAGAATCAAAAGAATTGCAAATATAAGGTTTTACCTATCTGTGTAGTTTTCTAAGTATAGAATCCCCCCTTATCCGAATGAGAGAGTTCACAGACCTCGAGTGGATGCCTGAATCTGGGGATAGTACCCAGACTCTATATATACTGTGTCTTTTCCTATACATACACACTTATGATAAAGTTTAATTTATCAATCAGGCACAGTAAGAGAATATTTGAATTGCCAGCATCACTACCCTTGTGCTTTGGGGCCATTAAGTAACACAAGGTTACTTGAACACAAGCACTTCAATAATGTGACACTAGGGGATCTGATAACTGTGATGGTACTAAGTGACTAATGGGTGGGTAGCATACACAGTGTGGATACGCTGGACAGAGAGATAATTCATGTCCAGGGTTGGGCAGAGCGGGATGGCATGAGATTTCATTACACTACTCAGAATGGACGCACAATTTAAAACTTAGGTGTTACTTATCTCTGGAATTTTCCACTGAATGTTTTTGGACCATGGTGTACTGCAGGTAACTTAAACCTCAGAAAGTGAAACTGTGGATAAGGGGTGACTACAGTATTTGAAAAGAAGGAAAAGGACACTACTAGGTTTGCTCCATGTTAACAACCACGTTAAGCACTCCTTCTCTTACAGCTCCAAAGTTCTCTGTAGATTTTGTTTTCCTTAATTAGGAAGAAAGTGAAAAATCCTCTAAGAGCCAATTTTTATACTTACATTAAATTATTCACAATTACCTACCTTTCTTTCTTTCCTCCACCTACTCCTCTTCTCCCTTCTCTTTCTCTTAATTTTTCCCTTGGTAGCACCTAAAAGTTTTTTAAAGAATTGGAAGTTTTAGATCTATCATTAAAAGTCACTTTTACTGATTAAAAATTTGAGAAAGTAGAATAGTTAAGCTTGATCTTTGGATTGAGGTATAGTTGACTGAGGGGCAGTGGAGGCTGGGGGCAGTGACTCCCCTCTCCTTGCAGCAGGACCGTTGCCCCAGAGTGCGGTAGTTCTGAAGCAAGTGGGATCTATGCAGGCTCCTGGTTCATGTTGGCCAAAGACAGGCACCCGTGACTCTGCTAAGACACAGCCTTGGGTACAAGTCCCCTTTGTCCCTCAGAGCCAATGACTGCCCCCAGCCTCCACTGCCCCTACTCTGCTGTGGGCCCACGAGGATTCTCAGTGTGTAGCGGGGGTGGTCTCTGGTAGAGTGGCTCCTGTCAGAGATCTGGGCTGCTTCTGAGGTGTTACTGGAGTTACTGCTGTCCCACCTAGGCTCTGCCCTGGGACTGGGTCACCTCTGTGGCCCATGGTCTTTTCCCTGGTTATGGCTGCCCCAGACCCAGTGCTGCACTGTGACATGGGGCTGGAGTGTTTGCTTGGCTCGGGCTGAGGCATGTGGTGAAGTGGTTGCAGGAAACCTGGCAGCCTCTAGAGCAGACCTCTCCACACCCTACCTCAAGGCCAAGCCATCATATGCATGCTCCTCATAAGCAGAGTTCCCGCTTCCCACTGCCCTTCTGTTAGTCCCGGAAGTCCTTCAACAAGCCAAGGGGGCTTGTCTCTCTGACACAGGACCCCAGGATTGGGTGTCAAATCTGTGGCTTGAACTACTCACTCCCTAGGGCAGGTGTCCACCTGTGTAAACTTCCTTTTCCTTTGAATCCCTTTCCGGGGCACAGGTCCCAATCTGATCACATTGTTTCACTTCCTATCCAATTCTATGTATATCTTTAATACAGCCTTGGTTGAAAAGGAGTTCTTTTGCCAGTTTCCAGTGAGAATTGTTTCACATTTAGATGTATTTTTCATGTATTCCTTGGGGGGAGGTGAGTTCCAGTTCTCTTACTCTGCCATCTTGATCCAAACTCGACTGATATTTTAATTAACTTTATTATGCTGGTTGGAAAAGTCTTGCAAGATAGAAATAACAGATAAAATGAATTACTTAATTTTAATTCTATCCCAATATTATAAATATCTGCTACTTAGGAGCCCATCTGGAGAAAAATAGTCCTGTGAGTCCACTATAATCAATTTCTGCTTAATCTAGAAAGCAATGTATTACTAAAATAATGTATTACGCTTATTAGCAAGAACTACATGAATGCAACTATTAAATGCTTCACTGGGAAATAAAAAAAGTGAATTATTTTAATGAGAAAATGAGAAAGGAGACCATTAACCTGCTACCATATTAAACACTCTATGTTGTACTAAACAACCATATTCTTGGCTGAAGTGAAAGTTCTCCATGTAATTTTTTTTTTTTTATCTCCAGCTTGGGGGTTTCAAAGTTTCCTGTATGGTTAATGTCTTTCATCTGTTCTGGAAAATATTTGGCCATTATTCTCTTCAAATATTTATTCTTCCTCAGTCTTCTCTCTTTCTTAAATTCCAAGTCTACAGTGAAGTGTCTTACATGTTTCTAATGCTCTCTTCTGTATCTTTCATTCTTTTTTCTCTTGACTTGATTTCCAGTTTGCTAATTCTGTCTTTTGTTGTGTTCAATCTGCTAGCATATCTAAATTGTTAATTTTAGATAATGCATAGATAATTTAGATAATTCAATTTTAGATAAATTGTTATTCCAAAATTTCCATTTGATTATTATTATAGTTTACAAATCTCTGCTTTCTTGAACATACAAATCATAATTACATAAAATTCATTGTCAGTTAACTCAAATATCTGAACTACCTGTAGGCCTAATCTGATTCTTAAATCATCTCAGAATATCTAGTCATTTTTTACTGAAAGGTACTTTTATTACAAAATTATAGAGGCTCTAGATAGTGTTCTCTTTCTCCCAGGATGATTCACCCTTCTTCTAAATAGGCAAATAGAATGATGGATAATCATCTAAACCAATCAGAGGTTCTGCTGAGATGATACTACAGTCTTGGTAAGGCTCAATTTACCTCTGATGATCCCTGCCTTTCTGGGTTTTCAACAGAGGGACTGTTTTATTCTCCAACCCCTGGTGAGTCTCAAATTCTAATCTTTGTATCACTTCACCTCTCCTTAGTTCTTTCCTCTCCAGAATCTTAATCCCTTCAGTTTTTATTGCCTTAGCAGCTCTCCATTCCTTCAAACATAATTTTCTGCAGGTTTCTAATTATTTATGGTGGAATCACTGGTTTGCTGCTAACTAGTCATCTCACGGGAAGCAGAAATCAATAAAGGAAATTTATTTACTAGCACAAACCCAAAAGTACAAACACAATAAGAACTAAATGCCCATCTTTTTCCTAGAAGTTACTAGGAGAGGTGCTCCAATAAAATAAAGGAGAAAACAAAGGAAGAGAAAACCACAGAATCCAGAAAATGGATCAAATTGAAGAGAGAGGTACAAGAAATCCCAGAATGAAGATGAAAGAAAATTTTAATATCACAGCTGCTTAACTCACCTACAGGCCAGCAGTTCCAGGTGGAGCATGTTAAAAGGATCCAGGAAAGAATTCCCAAAATAAAATTAACAGAGCATCTGATATGTTTGAACATTTAAAAAGGTATTTTAGACTACCATTATACGTCAAAAACACAGAACATGAAATAAAATTTCTGAAAGATAATTATTGAGTGAAGAGAAAACAAAAAGTTGTGCTACAAAGGAAACCATTATATGGTTCAGTTGTGAAGAGTACTACAAAGTCATACTAATGATATTATTGAATAGTGAAATTATCAAAGTTATCATAATGAAATCCTATTTAAAAGGATGCGAGGAAGTGAATGTGGGGGGCCAGATGAAAAAAAGCGGCTAAATTCTTCTCTTCCATAGAGCCTAAAACTGAAAAATGAAGATGAAAAGCTTCTTTAAAGGTTATTTAAAGATTGGTATCAAAACATACTGCTGAAAGAGAATGAAGTTACCGCTTCTGGAAACCCCAGAATTAGGGGAAATCGTTTTGAAAACAGTGTGAGGGCAGAATAATGATATTTTGAGTATGCAGAGACTCAGAAATAAGTTCCTTCCAGACACAAATTCTGGCAAAGTTATTTAACATAAATTCTGGAAAAGTTATTTGTCAATGTACACTAACAGTTAAGGCAGAAAGCCAAGAGAGAGGAAGACATGGATCTAGTAAACAATGAACCCAACCCAGTAGACCAGTGAAAGGAAATCCTAGGTTGACAGCTATCTCTCAGGCCTTGGGATTACAAAGTGGTCCAATTTATAACAGGCAGGCAAGAGCATCTCCAGGGAAAAGATACAAACTCGATGGAGCAGCATGATTGAAAGGATAAAAAATCTTTTTATTACGGTGAACTTACATTATCTTTCTGTCAATAATAAAGAAAATGGTAGAACAAGAAAGTCTAAGAAAAATAAAAACTACATAAAAAGTCATAGTTCAAATATGAAACAGTACTAAGACATGGCATGGTTTCAAGCAACTGATGGAATATAAATGTACTTGATGATGTGACTAGAAACATTCTAGAAACATTCTCGTTTAGGAGTTCCAGTAATCATGACATTAGATCATGAAAGGGAAATGTAATCCTAGCACATGACTTGGCACTGCAATAATAATATTTAGATGATAATAATAATGTAAATGCTGATAATTGGCTTTGAATCTTTAAAGTGAATCTATGGACCTAAAAAATGAAACAGTTAGTTCTGATTGTAGATCGGACTATAAATGTTAACTACTGAAAATGATAAAAAAAAAAAAGACAATGGGGAGAAAGGATGGAGGAAACGGTGAGGGTACCTATTTAAAAAAGAATAAAACAATGGACCAAAGTTGATGAAATAAAAAGCAGAACTACAGGTATAACATTTACTGATACCAAATTAACTAACAGAAAAACTATAACGAACAAACACTGAGAAGATAAAGGTAGCTGAGACAAAGGAGTAATTTATGAGGTAGTATAGACATTGTCTAGAGTTGAATGTGGAGAACATTTGCTATATTTTGATTGCTCATTATCTGATTCTCCTTCATATGTTTGATGAATATTCCTCTACGTGCCTCCTGCCATCAATGCTGAAAAGGCCAATGCTTGCTTTCCCAGTTTCCTATCTAGCTACGACATGGACAGGTGATCTAGGTAGGCTCAGTCAGTACTGCCTGAGACCTAGTGACACAAAGAAACAGAGACAGTGAAGAATCCATTCTGCAGTGGGTACATTTAGTGACCAGAGCAATGCCAGTTGAGGCATCCAGTTCAGGAGTGGCAGTGGTGGCAGTGCGCCCTTATCTATGACTTTGCCTATGCTTCTAGCTGCCAGGTTTTACTTTGTTCCTATCCACATTCAGAGATTAGTTCTCTAGGCTTCTTGGCAATTCTGTGAGTTACTCAGTCTCCTTTTAATAAATTCCTTTTCCATTTAAGTCAGCCAGAATCAGTTTTCTTTGCTTATAACCAATAACTTGATTAGTCCTCTGATAAATCAAGAAATAGATATGTAAGCATATTACTTGAGAAAGAATCAGAAACCCAATGTCTACAATGGTTAGCACATGCAATTCCTTTAGCTTGTAATAAATCTTCCTGAATTCTACTTTCCTGACTTTGTCTAGAAAATGCCTACTGATCTTCCAATTTTCAACTTAAATATCATTTCCTCTCCAGAGCCTTTTCTTGTCTTCTTAACATGTGCATACCACGCCACAGAACTCACCTGCACTGTAATGGACTACTTATCTGTCATTATTGCCTTATGTCCTAAAAGTGTCTTGGCCGAAGGGACCATGCCATGTTTACCACATGCCTGGCATATAGTAGGTGTTCTCAATGGATATTGTTAAATAAACAGAATTTATAAAAGTGTTTTAATGAATTTTTTCTAAATTATCTAGGTTATAAATGATAAACATACCTTCGAGACTTGAATCCGTCTGGCTTCCTGAAGATGATAGAGAAAAAGGAAACACACGGTCATCTGAAGAATGAGATGCTGATGATCTATGTCGGGATTGGTGGTGTTTGGGGTTTTGCTTTCCTTTTTTCTTCTGTTTGTGTTTACCTTGAATTGATATAAAATGTAACACAATTATTCTCTCAAGTACCAACACATGAGTGAGAAACAAAATAATTTACAAAATGTACTTGAAATTACTCAAAAGGTCTTAAAGCAGGTAACATTCCTACCTCTTTTTCTGCCAGTCCTGGCATCTCCAGAACTTGTGTGTGTGGACTTCTTATCCATGTTTATAAAACCTGCTTGCCATGTCTGTAAAACCAAAATGTTGACAAATTATTAGAGAATTTAAAAAGCAAAATGATGTTTTTTGGGGACAAAGGAAATAGAAACTATGTTTTATATTCTGAATGGAAAGAGAATATGGTGTCAGTTATTCACACAATGGTTTTATATTTTTATTAAATGGTAATCTTTAATACACCTAATTTGAGTACCTGTCATCACAACAGAAATCAAATATGTATTTCCACAACTTCGGTAAAAATCTCATACACATTTGATCAAAATAAGCACCCTGTTTTGGTTGACTTTTGCTTTATACTCTAAAAGTCTTACAAAGAGTAAGAGTAAGTGGCAGAGTCTTAAAAGTAAAAAAGCCTGAAGTTAACAATCTTCATTCATGTATAAAAAGTTTTGTTACCCTTCATATTCCCTCATTCTTCGATGTGAATAGACAACCAAAGAGCACCAGATTATTTGAAGAAAATCTAGAGCATAATAAAATCTAAGATAAGCAGAGAAACAACCAAAATGAAACAAAAGATAACTTTAAAAATTAGGATCTGTTCCTTCAGAGAGGTTTAGAAGATACTGCACCCATCAAACAAAAACAAGATGCTGAGAAATAAACACTCTCAGAAAATAAGAATATGCTTTTAAGTAAAAAATATTATTCAGAAATAAAAAGCTTAAAAGAGGACATAAAAGATAGTCAGTTTAGAAAAATAAGGAAAAAGAATCACACACACACACACAAAAATCCAAGAGGCCTAATATATAAACAATAAGAATTTCAGAAAGAAGAGAAAATGGAAGAGAGGAAATTTGGTCCTTAAATGTTTGATAAAACTCACCAGTGAAACTATATGGACCTGGAGGGGTTTTTTCCTTCCCTTTTTTTCTTTTTTAGATTTTTAAATACAAATTCAATTTCTTTAATAGTTATAAAACTATTCAGCCTATTTTTTCTTGAATGAGTTATGGTAGTTTTGATAGTGGTCCATTTCTCTCAGTTGTTGAATTTATGAGTATAGAGTTGTTTGTAGACTCCCTTATTACACTTTTTGGTGTCCATCATCAGTAGTGATAGCTTCTCTTGGAGCATGTATATTATAGGAATGACCTAGTATAAGAAAAATCTGAAGACAAAGTAGAGAAAGAACATATCTACTCAGACTTCAAACCTTGTTATCATTGACTCTTTCCTGTCTTTATCCAATTCCATATCCAGTCAGATACCAAGTCCTCATGATTTGTCCTTGCAATATTTCTTGGAATTTCCCCTCATTTCCATTACTGCTTTGTACAGCCGTTTAATATTTCCTGAACTGCCTAAATTATTTCACTTGCCATCTAACAAGTCTCACTGCCTTTCCCACTCTCATCCTCCAAACTGCTGCCAGACTTATCTTCTTAAACCTCCAGTGGTTCCACAGTGCTGTAAGATAAAGGCCCTCCACATCTGGCTTAGTCTTGCCTTTTGAATTGCAGTTCATTTCCTCTCTCTAAATCAGGGGTTTTTAACGTGTAGGCTTTGGAGGGAGGAGTGGGCCATGAATCTCCTAAAAACTGAGTATAAAGTGATGTATGAATGTGAATTTTATTTCCAGAGCAAGGTCTGCAGCCATTATCAGATGTTCAAAGTGCTAAAAGAAGCCTTCAACCTAATCCCTACCCTCTATAATGTATTCAGAACACACTATATACCCTTTCCAACAGTTTCCACCTCAGTGCAGTGAGCAATCCTTTCTCTGAATTTAGATTCACAAAACCTGAACGATCTCGTCAAACCTTAACATTTTACAGGTGAGGAAACAAGTCTAGCACCTAAGTCTGTTGTCCAAAGTTACTCCTGTAGAGTTTGTTTTCTGTGTGAGTGAATTGGTGTTTATCTATTTTCTTGGTCTTCTTGTGAACAAATGTCATATTTCTTCTTGAGGTCAGGAATTATCTTTATTGTCTTACATAAACTACTGCTCAAATGTTTGCTGAGAAGAGCGATAATAACGGTCATAGTGAAGAAGGGGAAGAGGGCCAATTAATGAGTACACACTGGGTTAAGAATACATTTTTAAGGAGGCACACGCACATTTTGGGGATGTAAAATATTAGCAAGCTCAGAGCTTAGATACCCGATAAAATGGCACACTCAAGGGTCTGAGCGAGAGGAGTTCTGTAAAAATTCTTTAGAGATCAAATTTCTGTAAACAAGGACCTTCAGGACAAAATTCTTCAGGAGAAGCAACTAAAAGGGTGATGCCCAGGATTTGGAAAACCGGAAGAGGTGATTGCACCAGCTTTGGAGTGAGCTACACAACGGATTCAAATTTCAACTCCATCAGATGCAAACCAGGTAACCTCGAGCAAATTAACTTTGCTGGGCCTCAGTTTTCTCATCTGTATCTACTTAATGATTGCCGCGATGAATAAATAAAGGAATGCTGTAAAACACTGAGGTCAGTCTTACTCTTAAGGCATTCTTTCGTTAATTGTTGCGATTAACAATTAACCTGGGGAGGATAGAAAGGAGGAAGGGCGCTGCGCTGAGAGGGCTGGTCCTCGGTCGACCTTCGTTACAAGGGGTAAGATTCTGAAGCAGAAAGAATGGGTATAATCCCGAAGGCAGGTGGGGGAAGAAGTGGTGGGAGCATTGCCACGGTGTGACTGCGGTGCCCGACACAATGGCCGGACTGGGAAGAGCAGTGAAGTGTCAGACCAAGGACACAGCCTCCAGAGTATAAAGAGGGTGGGGACCGTTTAAGATGAACGAAGCACTCGAGGAAAAGGACACATCTTCTGGGGAAACCTTGAGAGCTGGGAGGGCCCGTTTGGAGAGTGGTGGCGGATAGTCCAGGAGTGACCCGGGGACAGTGAAGTGCTTACAAGGGGGTTTGGGAGACGGGGGAAGAGAATGCCAGCGCGGCCTCTTTCTAGCCGCAGCTCCGAATGGGATCGTCACTTACTGGAAACCGCAGGGGAAACGACCTTTTGGGGCGGGCTCGGCAGCCCCAGCCCTAAGGTGCTGAGGAACCAGTGCGGCTGACGCCGCGAAGCCTGGCGCCCGGCCGCGCCGTTCTGCGCAGAGTGGGGTCTGCTGGGACGTCGGCGCGCGCACGCGTCAGCGGCCGGAAACGCCCCGCCCACGACACAGAGGTGGGCGGGGCCGGCGTTGAGCTTCCGGCTGCGCGGCCTTCCGCGGGGGATTCGGCGCGGGAGGTGCCTCTCCGTTCGTGGTTTGACTTTTCGCAGCGCGTTCCCACACACGTGAAGAACGTCAAACCAGGTCCAGATTCTGTGACAGGTTGTCGCCAAATGGCAACGTTTTCCCGGCATTTGTTTTTATACATTAATTTGCCCAGATTTGATACCAGTACAATATGGAGACTTCCTATTAAGCATGTTGTTATTTCCCCTTGTATTCAGGTCTTGCCTTGTTAGTCAGGTGAGGTCTTGTAATTTTCTTGGTGTCTTGCACATTTCTTTTTAGGTTTTTTCCTAGCGGTTTTGCTGTTTTCTTAGTTTGCTCCTTCTAATGGAATATTACTGTACCCTAGGATAATTTGGGTTTTGGTATATTGATCTATATGATCACTTCGCTAAACCTTTGTATTCTTAATAATTCTCTTTAATTCTGTAGAAAACTGTTCATCTGTAAACAACAATTTTGGCTTTTTCCAAGAATCCAGTACAACGCTTCATATTAGCCTCGAGGGTACTTAAGTCTCTCTAGAAATTATTTGTATTACATCTTAACGTTTCCTTCATGATGTTTTCTGAAGGTTTGTGGTAAATACCTATTCTTTTTTTTTTAATTAAAGGCTCTTTACCAATTTACCTTTCCACCAGCAATGTGACAGTTTCTATTACTCCCCATCTATGCCATCCCTTGTTTAGGTCTCCCCACCCCAGTTTCTTGTTATTACAAACAATGCTGGAGGGGAGGGTGTACCTCAGTGGTAGAGTGCATGCTTAGCATGCACGAAGTCCTGGGTTCAATCCTCGTACCTCTTAAAAAAATAACTAAACTGAAATACCCCCCATAAACAAACAAATAAGCAAACCTAATTACCTCCCCTAAAACAAAACAAAAATAAACAATGCTGGCAGTAAACTCTTGTGTGTGTCTCCTGATACACTTTTGCAAGGGTATCTCTGAATATATATCTAATAAAGGAGTTATTAGCTCTTGTTTTAGATGTTTGTTTTAAAAGCATATACATGTGCTCCCCACATTTGAGATATTTCCTGTTTTAATAGTAAAATTTAACTCACCCTTATTTATGTGTCTGGGTCTAATTCTAACTTGTTTTTCCTATGTATCATGCTTCCTGTTGTTTTCTTCTCTTTCCTAACTTTGGTTGAATATAGTTTCTTTTTCCAGGTTTTTCTTTAGTGGTTTGGAAGTTATACATTCAATCTTTATTCTAGTGGTTGCTCTATATTTTAATTCATTTAAGTTTATATGTTTATAGAACATATGAGGCAGTCCTACATATCCAAAGCCAGACTGCCTGGATTCAGATCCTGGCTTTACCACATATATTAGCTGTGTAGCCTAGTGCTTATTACATAACCTCTCTGTGCCTGTTGCCTCCCCTGTAAAAATATATATAGTATCATGTCATCTGCATACAGTGATACTTTTATCTCTTCTTTTCCAATTTGGGTCCCTTTTATTTCTCTCTGTTGCTTGATTGCTGTGGCTAGGACTTCCTAAACTATGTTGAATAGGAGTGGTGAGAGTGGGCAGCCTTGTCTTGTCCCAGATTTTAGTGGGAAGCTTTTGAGTTTTTCACCATTGAATACTATGCTGGCTGTAGGTTTGTCATATATAATAGCTTTTATTATGTTGAGGTATGTTCCCTCTATACCCACTTTGGTGAGCGTTTTTATCATAAATGGGTGTTGAATTTTATCAGATGCTTTCTCTGCATCTATTGAGATGATCATGTAGTTTTTGCCCTTTCTCTTGTTAATGTGATGAATTACATTGATTGATTTGCATATGTTGAACCACCCTTATGTCCCTGGGATGAACCCCACTTAGTCATGATGTATAATCTTTTTTATGTGCTGTTGGATTCTATTTGCTAATATTTTGGTAAGGATTTTTGCATCTATGTTCACCAGTGATATTGGTCAGTAATTCTCTTTTTTGATGGTGTCTTTGCCTGGTTTTGATACCAGGGTGATGGTGGCTTCACAGAATGAGTTTGGGAGTATTCCCTCCTTTTCAATCTCCTGGAAGAGTTTGAGAAGGACTGGTATGAGTTCTTCTTTGTATGTTTGGTAGACTGGTGAAGCCATCCAGTCCTGGACTTTTATTTGTAGGGAGGTTTTTCATTGCTAATTCAATATCATTTCTAGTGATTGGTTTGTTCAAGTGGTCAGTTTCTTCTTGGTTCAGTCTTGGTGAACTGTATGTTTCCAGAAACTTGTCCATCTCCTCTAGGTTATCCATTTTGGTTCCATATAGTTTTTCGTAATATTCTCATATGATATTCTGTATTTCTATGTTATTTGTTGTAATTTTTCCATTTTCCTTTCTTATTTTGCTTATTTTTGCTCTCTCTTTTTTCTTCTTTGTGAGTTTGGCCAGAGGTTTGTTGATTTTATTTACTCTTTCAAAAAGCCAGCTTTTGGTTTGATTTTTTCTATTTTTTTAATCAATATTTTATTTATTTCCTCCCTAATCTTTATTTCCTTCCTTCTGCTGACTTTTGGGTTTTTTGGCTCTTCTTTTTCTATTCTTTTAGCTGGTGGGTTAGATTGTTTATTTGAGATTGTTCTTTTTTGAGGAAGGCCTGTATCGCTATAAACTTCCCTCTTGCACTGCCTTTGCTGCGTCCCATAAGTTTTGTGTAGTTGTATTTTCATTTTCATTTATCTCAAGGTATTTTTTAATTTCAACTTTGATTTCATCATTGACCCACTTGTTTTTTAACAGCATGTTGTTTAATCTCGTCTATAAAAATAGATAAAATAGCATATGCCCCATAAGATTGCTGTGAAGATTAGTGTGTTAATGTATATTTAGTGTGCAAAATCCTTACGACAGTGCCTAGCCCATAGCACAAAGATCTCTAATCACCAGTTTTTTTTTCATCTATGAAATAGGCATAATAATAATACCTGCCTAGCAGATTTGTTACAAAGATTCAATGCATAAGTGTTTATATACAGTTCAGTTCAATACAATGAGCACCTTCTGTGCACTCGAATTAGACATAGTTCTTGGCTTCAAGGAGCTTATGATCTAGTAAGGGCACAGACATGTAAACACAACTGCAGTGTGATGTAACCTTAATACTCTTCCCATGTCCTCTCTTGTCCGCTTCTTATCAGTGCTCTACACAAAGCAGTTTTCTTTAGAACACATTAATCAGATCATGCATTCCCTTGCCAAAATCAGGTCAACTTTCATTTCACATTACATAAACCACAAACCCCTTGCTCTAATCTCAGCACTAGATTCTGGACCCTGCCTCCTTTTATAACCTCAGCAAGTGGCACTCTCCCCTCTTCTATTGGACTCCCACTACACTGCAATCTTCTCAGTTCCTTAAACCAACTTTTTTATTCCTCAGTGCCCTCTGCCGGGAATTCTCATCCCACCTGCTCGTCCCACAGTTCACTCGTCTTTCAGGTCTCAGCTTGATTCAGTCCTGTTTAGTTATAAACGCCACAATCTGCCCTGGCTGAGAAAGGGGCTTTTGGCCCTGCTAACATTCTGTTCTCTTCCCACCTCCCTTGGTACTTCTCTTACCTCTGACCTCTTCCAAATGCTTTGCAGTCTCCTCTTCTTCCTCCACTAAAATGTGTTCCCAGGGGATTTCACCACCTGGATCCCCTCCTGTGCATCCATCAAAACTTCATCTCCAGCCCAGAATTCTTGTGTAAGATTGAGACTCATGTCTGCAGCCACTCTCAAGAGAAGAGAGGTAGCCACAGTGTGGACTGATTGTCCAAGGGACCGCACAGAGGGTTCGTGGCTCTCTGTCCCATTTGTGTGCATTTAGGACTGGCAGTGGGAATTCACCTTGTGACTATTCCTTGTTTCTCTGAAAATCTGAAATTTGGAGAGCAGGGGTCAGAATTCAGATGTTGTGTGCATTAATATGTACCCCACCTCACCACCATATTTCAATCCTGCACAGACCTTTCTCAAGATTGTTAACTCCCCTTTTATGTCTAGTGTATTGTTTTCTTTTTATCAGGAACTGAAATCAGACCAAAATGGAAATAAAAATTGAAATCTTACTGATACAGAATAAAAATAACTGTTCAGATAATAAGAGGAAAGATAGTTTACATGTATCCACTTCCTTAAAACAAAAATCACAACTCTTATTTTATGAGAAAGAGGTGCTTTTTATTTGAGAATACCTCGTTCCTTGATCACTGTTTCAGTGATGAAGAGACCCTAAAGTCACAAACCATGCCTTGACTTAAACTTTTTATGTAGAAAAGTTGGTTAAAACACAAATCTCATATTTTGATAAATTCACCTTAAAAATGTTTTTCTCATCAACGACTTAAAACTGGTTACAACGTGTGATCTCCCATTGCTTAGGAGCACAAGGATGACTGGGGCTTGATTAGAGACGCTGAAAACAAGCACACACAGAACCACCTGCGTCCGGCTGTGTGGTCTGAGCTTCCTGAGTTTGTCTGCGGGGAGGTGCTGACCGTCAGCTGTGCCAGAGTTCACCCAGTGTACGTCTTTAGCATATTTCTACTGGGAACTTAGTTCTTTGAATTTAACCCTTTGGGGTGATTTCTGCAGTATGAGTCCTTAGCATCTTGAATTTCATACAAGAGATTTTTAAAGTTCCAATTATTCCAGAAGCCACAGGTATAAATCATGCTGCTTCTCCTTGGTTAACTGGTCATGAGTTGTAAGGTGCGTGGTCATCACTTGAGTGAACGGCACGAAGTGGCCCTCAGCCCACAGCACTCGTCCTTACACGCTCAAGGGAACCAGCCACGTGGGGGGAGTGGGGGCTCAGTGCCATAACGAGTTAGGGCTCGGGAAGACTGGGTGGTTTCTCGTTAAGTCAGAAGGCTTATCAAGAGTCAGAAGGGCTAGTCTCAGCTTGTATTTACCCTCTCAGACCCATACAGGTAAGTGCAGAAGAACATGATCCTTTCTGCTCTTCACAAAGTACTCAGGACTTCAACAAGAAATGTCACAAGTTTATATAAGTGCCTGTTTTCATACCAGTTTATGAATTCAAGATTTCTCCCCCCCAAAACCAGGAAATACTGTTTTTAGCCATCAGTTTTGGATGGGAGTACTCCTAACACCCATAGGAAATTGTAAGAGCATTCTCCCCAGGTCTTAGATTCTTCTTATCCATTTATGATATATTTTTTCCATCACATACTAATTCTGCCCATCCTCACATTAATTTATTATTACCACAATACTTTTAAACTATTTGTATACATGTACATATATTATTTATTAAGTTGAATCTTATGAAACTGCTAATATTTTGTTTGAAAACAATTTTTTTTTGCATGGTTGAACCTAATAAAATCTGAACTTTAGCTGAATGGCTCCTTCTCTCTCATATATATATATATATATATACACACACACATACATACATACATACACTGCAGTACATATATATATAAAATGCAGTATGTATATATAATGCACTATATAGATATACATATATAGCAGTACTTTCTGCTTTACTTCAGCAGGGGAATGAAAATGCTTACTCTATTCACCAGTTCCTATGCAGCCTTGCAAATTTGTTGACTTGCTGACTACTGGTAAATTTCATGAAAATATTAGAGGTATAGTAATTTCCACAAATACAGTATTTAACCAGAAAAAGTCTGGTCCAGACTGGGCATATTGACCTTTGAAGTACACAGCCCATCATTTGAAGTACACTACCAACTAACTGGAACAGCCTACCCTAAAAGATGGTTTTTGCAAGCTTAAGGTCAGGTCTAGAATTAGCAGGCATAAACAATAAAATGCCAAACCATTTCAATTGGAAATTCTACCTCTGTGTCCTCAATAACTCTTAATATTATAGAGGGCCTACACTGAGACCCCATGCTAAGCACCAGTAAAAGAGATATGCCCCAGACCTTACATTCAAGAAAGTTAACATCTTTCAAGTGATACAAAAAAATATAAATAACGAGGAGATATTCTAAGTGTTGTAAGTTTCAAACTGAGACAGAGTGAAATGTAAAAAGAAGACAGCACTTGAGAAATCTTAAACTGACTTCAACCATTAAGGGCAAAAAGCCAAACACAAGTGTGTACTGAGTCTAGATTCAGTCACTACATTAACCAAAGCTTCTGGATCCAGGAAGTCTTTTTATCACCCCAGGAGTGACTAGAGGTCCTCCAGGTCAGTTAAATCCACAGCCACTTTCAAGAACAGGGTGTCATCTTTAATGTAGGTGTTCTTGGCATTCTCCAAAGTGGAATGAGCCACGAAGCGGGGACAGCCAGAAGCAATGTTCATCTCTCCGTCGGGTCTTTTAAAGCTGCTGCTATTGGGGTCAGCTTTGAAGGTCTCCACAATGTGGTTCTTTTTGCCACTCTGGTCCAAAAGCATCAGGGTCACCCTCTGCCTGAATGGCCACTGCAACAGTGAGTCAAACTCGCCCCGCATCACCACAAAGTACAGCGACAGATGCGTCCCCTTCCCGGACCCGTCCCCATTCAGGTATGCTCTAGCACAGAGCCGGTAGCCACAGCGGCTGGTGTAGAAGGGCTGGCTGAAGATGGATACCGTGTGTCCGTCGAGCGCCTCCCTCTTCTTCAGCTTGTAGTCTGTCACCTTCCAGATGAGCTTTCCATTATAGCAGGCACTTTCTAGCAGTTTAAATCGCTCTTCGTTTTTACTCAGCTGTGCTTTATGGATATTAATGTGGGCGTCGTGCTTGTTAGTCTCTCCTTCCAAAACAACTGCAAAGAAAAACAAGGTTCTAAAGGCCTTAAAGTTGTCTTTAGAATTTACCCAAAGTGGAATTTTGTTATCTGAATAGAACCAATAAAATTCTGACATTCTGAAGATGAACTGAATTCAGTGTTCACCAATGGACCATTCATGTTAATAATACCAACTCGGTGAATCTTGTGCCGTGGCAAGGGTGGTACCAAGTGCAGCCTCTTGAACAAAAGCTCTCCAGAGTCTCCAGAAGGCACACTCAGCATTCAGCCAGCAGGTGTTTGCATGATGAGCCCCACCGCTCTTTAACTGGAATGCTTTTAAACAGCCAAACCCTTCTCTATTCTTCTATAATTAAAACAATGTTCCCACCACATCTTTCCCCTAGCCTTCTCACTATTGTCTACTCCTTAAAAACCATCACTCCCTGTTCTTGGAATTTCCTGGCCCATTTCCATCCATTGCCTGTTCCGGCTCCCGCTCATGGCCCTTTGTCATTTTTGCCTGGGTGGCCAGAATCCCATGCTGTTCTGTTTCACAAATACCAGATTCAGCCGTTGTTGATCCTGGACAGCTGTGACTCTCCATCGACCAGGTGTTTGCTTGTTTCATGAACACATGCAGAAGTAATGAATCACCAAAAGAGAAGTAGAAAACATTATACATACGTAATCTCTGATCATTGGTTTCCAGCAGGGTGATTTTCTGCTTCATTGTATCAATCGCTTCCACCAAAGGCCTCAGATCAAATTTACTTTGTTGCTGGTTAGCCATTTGCAATAATTGACGCACCTGAACTTCTAGCCAAGCCGACTTGTCAATGTGACTGGCAAGAACCTTTTAGGACAAGATGGATCAAGTCAAACAAACTTGAGTTAATATCTTAGTAAGTCGTTGAGATTACATTTTTCAGCTCAAACATTTCACCTTTAATTAATCAATGAATGAAATGAAAAAGGCACAGTCCAGAAGAGAAAATGCAGAGAGGATTTCAGAGAGATGAATCACTTAATGCCTTCCTCCTCCTCTGCCGTATCTCAGCTCCTGTTTCTTTGAACTGCTCTTCATCTGACTTTTACTCCTCCCCCAGTTTCTCCCTGCTTGGTTCTCCAACCTGTCTTTATATTTCTGTCCTCTCCTTGTCTTTCCTCTTACTACTTCCTTTTCTTCTTCGATGATACTCTTCCAATCCACTCCTGCTCTTCTGGAAGGCAGGGAATGCTCTGTTCTGGCCTGAGCTCTCCAGGTGGTACAGAAGTGCCCTGAGGTAAGGCCTGCACATTTGGTTGCTCTCTTTACGTGGAAGGGATTAAATAAAACTACAGCTGTTTTCTCCTCCACCCTTTCCCTCAGTGCCTTCACTCTTGACTGGTTTTTGTGTTAGAAAAAAGGTCAGAATTGAGATATAACATGATGGTTTTACACACACACACACACACACACACATACATACAAACACAGGATGCTGGCAATGTGTGAATATATGGCCTACATTTTATGGAATAATCCAGATTTCAAAAATCTTGCCCATGCTACATCTTGAAATCTTTTCACTATACATTTTTTAATCACTATGAAGACGTTATTCATTAGGAAATTTGTTTATGGTTATTTAACATTCATGATTTACAAAGTAATTTTTGCTATATTTTAGTGATGTTTAAAGCATTGTCTTCCCAAGGGAATGAACAGTTTCACTTTGTTGACTACAAAATGCAGAACGACAGATGCTCTCAGTGAATTTGAATTCAAGTGACTAATATTGGCCCAACATTAATTAAAATCCTAATCACCATAAATGATATAAAAGTATTGTACTGTTTCACGTACTGATTTGCTAAGTGTACTGGGGTTCTGTGAAAGAAGATCTTTATTCTTAGGAAATACACACTGAAGTATTTAGGGGGAAAGGGCCATAATATAGGCAGCTTATTCTCAAAGGGTTCAGAAAGAACACCCACACAGAGAGGGAGAGAGGGAGGGAGAGACGAACAGGGACAGAGAAGGCAGAGGAATAAGAACAAGGAGGAGGAGGGGGATGAATGGAGCAAATAGGACAAAATACTGACAGTGGGCAAATCCGGCTGGCGAATATACAGGTGTCCTTTGCACCATCTTATTCTTGCATGTTTGAAATTATTTCCATTGCAAAAGTCAAAAGAAAACCCCTCACGGCCAGTTGAAGGCTAAATCTTGGCTCTGACTAGAAAGGCCAGCTCTCACCTGGGTATTTGAGAGGAAGCTTCCATTTTTGCCAAACAACTGTGCAAACTGCTTGAATTCCTTTTCGAATTTCTTTACAGTTCCTGCTAGCTGCTGGATTTTACTTTCTTTTTGTTCTAGGCTCTTATATAAGTCAGAAATCTAATAACAGGAATATGAATGAGGTCATTTAAAGGCATGCATACAAGTTAAAATAATTTAAATATAATTCTAGGAAAATATTGCAAGTAAAAAAATTATTTCTATGAAAAATATACACATACATTTACAGAAAATACTTACATGTAGGTTACTATATAATCCTAAGAAAATGTTTGCAGGTGCTTCAAAAAAATCCACAGAGTTCTCATCAGCCTTTTCTATATGTGACCCACTTTAAAAGTTCATCTAATGATAGTGGCATCACTTGACTAAATTTACTGAACTAGTTCTCTTCTTTCATTCAGTTTGCACCTATTAAACAACATCTCATGTGGTATGTCAGTCGGTACTTTGTGGTACTCACCTTCACCATCACCACACCCAGTATCTTGCTTCCACCCCGATACTGAACTGCTCATTATGTGCCAGGCACTGTGCTAAGAGCCTATGTATATAATTTGACCCTTACTAAAACTCCATTTTATGAATAAGGAAAATATGGA
Organism: Vicugna pacos; assembly: GCF_048564905.1. NCBI lineage: Eukaryota > Metazoa > Chordata > Mammalia > Artiodactyla > Camelidae > Vicugna > Vicugna pacos. Next base: position 12,344,258 of record NC_133009.1, on the reverse strand, counting down.
AGAGAGAGGGTAAGTAGCTTCTCCAAACTCACATGTGTGGAGCCAGGTCTCGAACTCAGGCATTCCGGCTCCTGAGCCCTCCCTCATCAATTTCCAGGCTCTTCTGCTACCCTGTCTAGTTTATTGCAGCATCTTTCTGCCTGGTCCCTCTGTCCTTGTTCTTGCCTCTCCCTCTATCCATCTTCCATACTACCACCAGCTGTCTTATTTTTAAAGCCAAACAATTAACTGGCCTCTATCAGCCCCTTATTACTGGTAAATACTAGTTCAAACTTTGGCCCTTAAATTCTTTCTGAAATAGGGCAGAATATGAATAAATCACACAAAAAAATCACTGAATGTAGAGTATTTGAAACTCCTTTGCTTATGTGGAAGGCCCCTGCAGGTCTGGACCAAACATACCAGTCTCCACTTCCCTGTCTCACACTCGGTGTCTCTCAGCCCCCAAACCCCAGTTCCTTAAACTTCTCTCATGCCTCTCTGCCTTGGCACAAACTTTCCACTTCTGCAATGTCCTGTTTCCACATTTTCACTGAGAATCCTTCTCTTCCTTCGAGATGCAGCTCAGATGTGCTATCTTAAAAAGCCTTCCCCAACTCCCACAGAGCAAACTGCTAAGGCCTCTGTACTTCGACACAGGGCACCCTCCTCACGTGTCCATGACTCACAGCATCTTATCTGTTTACATTTTGTGAGCTCTTCAAGGGGAGATGCTGTCTTCCTCCACTCAGTATCCCTTGCAAGTAGCCTTGAACCTGACATATGGATGGTATTGTTGAATCAGTGGATGAATGAATGAAGCAAATGTTGCAGAAAGAATATGAAAGTGGTTTCTTGGCAGCATGCCTTCTACCAGTTACAATTGAATCAGTCTTTCAAATTTTCTCCACGATCTGTCCCTGGAACTCACATACCTACTTTAATATGAAATCAGACACCATAAAATAATCTGCAGTAGTAAAATTCAGCTTCCTCTCTGCAGATGTGGGCTTGAAAAGTCTGATCCTCTGACATGTCCTAACAAAATAATGAACTTTTAGAATAATTACTCAATAGAATCAGTATTTATTGAGGTCCACTATGAATACTCCAGGGACTACGGCTGGCATTTGCACACATAATTTCACTTGATCATCACAATTCAGTAAAATAATTAATGTATGTATGTATTTATTAGGTTACAAAGTGAACAAGTTAAGACTTATTACGAAATATATAAAACTCATAGTAGCTAGCACAGAGTCAAATGTTGTTTCATGATAATTACTGATTTCATTGAAAAATGCCAAACACCTACTCGGTACCTATTAGGTGCCAGGTAATAACCAAAAGGTGTGTGGATAGGCTGCAGAGAGGCTGGCTGATATATCACGGGGAGCACTGGACTGAGAATCAGGGGACATGGGTTTGAGATTAAATTCTGCCACTTACAAGTTATAAACATATCACAATTTCTTTGAGCTTAGTTACTTCATCTGTTGGTTGAGCTGATAGGACCCAAAGATCTCAAAGGCACTTTCCAGTTCTAATGCTCTATAATCCTATGAGTCTGGCCACTGGTAGAAAAACATCTTCCTCTAGTTGACATACTGAAGCAGAGGAGAATGTAAAAATACCAACAAGGACAAATCCCAGCAATTCTGTTGCCGCTCTTTATACTTGGGCCCTGGAATATTTACCTGTTCTTCTAATTGGAAGTTCTTTTCTAAAACCAGAAGCATGTGGTCCCGTAAGGCTGACTGTTCATGCTCCTGCAGGTTCCCCCGTTTATCCTTTAATACAAAGAGAAAAATAAGTCAGGTTGTTGAAAGGCTCTAAAAATGGGGAGGGGGCTGGGATATTCTGCTAAAGCAGAACTTTGCTTACTTGTCTCAAGATGGGTTGCAGGGAGAATGACCCTCCTGTGTCCCTTTCCCAGCTCTAGGATTCTACAGTACCCCTGAGACACTGACAGAGTCAGGCCACTATCGAAATTCTCAGCGCTGATCTCCTTCCTTGCCCCGGGAGCATATGACTGTGGGTTAAGGGTAGTTATTATCATTTCTCAATGATTCCCATATAAAACCCATCTCCTTGGTGAGTTATCTCCAGGTCAGTTTTTTTTCTACATTTTTTATTGAGTTATAATCATTTCACAATGTTGTGTCAAATTCCAGTGTAGAGCACAATTTTTCAGTTATACATGAACATATATATATTTATTGTCACATTTTTTTCTCTGTGAGCTACCATAAGATCTTGTATATATTTCCTTGTGCTATACAGTATAATCTTGTTTATCTATTCTACATTTTGAAATCCCAGTCTGACTGGAGTCCAGGTCAGTTTTAAGCATCTGTTAGTTCTCTCTCCTATGAAGCCCACTCCTCTACTGCCTTTAATCACTGTCCTGCTATCAGGGGCAGACGGTATGCAACCTAATTGTAATTTCAGTCCATGCCAATTTGTTACCCACAAAATCAGATTATATGTTTGCAAGAAGAAATTATTTCTTCCCTGATCATTAAAATATTTCATTACAGACTGCGTATATCACTAGCCCAAGCAACGTTATGGGTGGTCCACAGACTCCAAGCAAACATTTATCATCAGTAGCCCTTCAGTTTAGTGTTGGCCCCTCTTCCAGAGAACAACGCCCCCAGCCATCCCTAGCTCTGGTCCTAAGGTAAGTCCTAGAATACAACCCAACTGGGAGTCTGGGCCTACTTGTCGAGAAGATTCCTTTCCAAGCTGGAAAGCAATTCTGAATTTCATGCATGAAAAAGGGAAACCCTATCCTTTTTGTAGCCAAGACAATCAGTGGTTTGATATATGACAAATTTATGGACTCTTCACTGACATTTTTAAAAGGTTTCTTACAATACACCTTTTTTCAAAGAGTTTTTTAAAATAAGAGAAATACATTCTTAGGTCAAACAATACAAAATGATATAAAATGAAAAGTAAAAAAAGCTCCCTTCTCTCCATTCCCACACCCAATTCCCTAGTCTCACTCACCAGAGTCAGTGAAGATATATATACATTTTTAACATAGTGAGATCACACTGTATTTAATTTTAAAAATATATACACCTCATTATTTTTATCAGGTGCATAGTATTCCAAAATATGAACACATAATTATATACTCAGTACTTTAGTGATGGACTTGGGTTGTTTTTCATTTTTTTGTGGTTTTTGTTTTTTGTTTGCTATATACAGTAGTCCCCACTTATCCACAGTTTCACTTTCTGTGGTTTCAGTTACCTGTGGTCAATCATAGTCTGAAAATATTAAATAGAAAATTTCAGAAATGAACAATTTCATAAGTCCCAAATCCATTCTGAATACTGTGATGAACGTCCGTCCTGCCGTCCTGCCCTGTCCTGCTCTGTCCTGTGGTCCAGTGACCTCCCCCACTCCCTCAGGGCCCTGGCACCCACACTTTCTCAGATGTCATCCCGTTGTCTAGGTATCCAGGCCATAGACTGTCCCCACCCAGTAGTCACTTAGCCGTCTACGTGACCAGATAAACTGTTGTGGTATTTCAGTGCTTGTGTTCAAGCAACCCTTATTTTATTCAATAATGGCCCTAAATGATGCTGGCAAGTCAGATGCTCTCTTACTGTGCCTAATTTGTAAACTGAACTTTCTCATAAGTATGTATGAATAGAAAAAAACATAGTATATAGAGTGTGGTACCAGCCAGGGTTTCAGGCATCCACGGGGGGGGTCTTCAAATGTAACCCCCATGGACAAGATGGGACTACTGTAAATATTTTTGTGTGCACGTGTGCTTGTATATGTGTGTAATCACCACACACTTATGAAAGGATATCTGTGAAATAAATTCCTAGCAGTAGAATTACAAGGTCAAAGTGCGGGGTCATGTTTTATTATCATAGACATAGCCAAACCTCAAAAAAGTTGGTATTAGGTATTATAAATTAACTATCTATCTATCTATCTATCTAAGATTAAATTCTTCCACTTACAAGTTACAAACATATCACAATTTCTTTGAGCATAGTTACTTCATCTGTTGGTTGAGGTAACTGGACACATATCTATCTAGATATGTGTATAAATAGATGTGTGTGTGTATGCGTATTTATAGATTATTTGTTCTGTTTCTCTGGAGAACCCTGACTAATTCAATGCTGATCTTGAAGTTTCTCAGAAGCAAATGTCCTTCTGCACCACGAATGGAATCAGAGTAAAATAAACTCGACAAACAAATGATACAGTTGAGTGTAGACAGACACAGTTAGTCCATACCTTAACAGAGCAGCCATAGTGCTTAAAAGGACAGTCTTGATCAGCTTCAGGACACACAGCAAGGTGTTCATCCACCTGCGAAATGGACAGCCTCTGCTATAGAGATTCACCACCGGCTCTGCTGCTACGTGGTGTCACTGCAGCAAGCAGGGCAGCCGGCTGCAAGGCCTAGTGAGGGAGGGGGGACACTTGGGGAGAAGGGAGGAAACAGAAGGCAAAAAGCCACACTGAGGCTGAGGGGAGGGAGGGCTAAGGTGAAAACAGAATTCTCAGGGGAAGGGGAAGGGAAAACAGAAACATGGTTATCAAGAGGATCATTTAAGCCTTGGGCCCCTGCCTTTGGGATTTTATCAAACACACACTACGATGATTACTAAAACGTTATCTTACATACAATCTACTGAGAGAATTATTTAGAGTTACCTCAGTTCTCGGAATAATCTGCAAACACTTGTTGGGACAAGAGACCGGGTACTTGGGACACAAGTTTTCCTCATGATTCTGGAACAGAGAGAGTGGGCTGAGACAAAGTCAATCTCGCTTCCAAAGGTTCCCTCTATGGCCGTGGAGTGTGCACACATGTGTCGCTTTGGGGATCTGTGCTATGTGGTTTACCCTCTACAGGAAGGTATGGCCTAATTCCAAAAAGGATTCTGGATGGCTGCTTTCTTGGTGTAAATCAATTCAGTTCAATTCTACGTTCCTATTGTTTCAAAGAAGGTCAGAGGGCGCGGGACTGACGGGATAGACTGTGGGAGTTCCTGGCATGGCTCCTTTGACGCATGTGAAAGGTACCCCACGCCCTCTTCTTCTGTCTGCATCCTTCCTCTCCAATTAGGTCACAGCATCCTGAGGACAGACAGCGTTGGTCACCCCCCTAGTATCACTGTGGGCACACTCACATTTAGCAAAAACAATATTTTTGCTAATGATAAATGAATAGAGTCCTACCAGCAAGAAGGTATTTAGCCTTTTACAGAACCCTCAGATAAAGTTATTCTTTAGGTCTATTTCTGTACAAGAATAAATCCAGAAAAGTGCTTCTGGCATCCCATCTGATTCACTGTGGCCACGCAGGCAGAATTTAGTCCCATCAAGAGGAGTTTTGGATTTTTTTCTTCTTTTCTTTTACCTTCAGATTGATGACTACCACGTCCTTTTTGCAATAAAGGCATTTTTCCTCTCGAAACGGGCAGTATGCGCTCAAATGCTCTTTCAGATCTTTGCGAAGGACTGGCTCCCGACAGTTCTCATTAGAACACTGCACAGCTTGAAATAAGCACTGCTGAAGGTGGTCCTGGAACAGATCACAACAGGCCGGTGGGGACCCATCAGTCAGGGCAGTGGGGGATGGGGCAGCCGGCTGCAAGGCCTAGTGAGGGAGGGGGGACACTTGGGGCAGCAGGAGGGAGGACTGCAAGGGCTGGGCAGACATCCTCTGCCTGTGGGGTCCCCAGGGCTGCCCCCCTGCTTCTGCTGAGGACAAGGCACAGAGAGGGCTGCCCAAACCAAGCTGAGGCTATGAAAGCCAGCCTTGTTTGGAGGATAGGGGAAGACGGGTGAGGAAGGAGGAATGCCGAGTTTATCTTAGATGCTCGAATAACCTGCCTGTATCCTCAGGCTAGTCCTTGAATATCTCCCTTGGGCTTGCGTATTAATTTACCAGTTCTTCAACGACATTTCTATATTTCTTTTGGGCACCCTCCATCCCCACCCCCAGCAGCAAGGACTGCACAGCAGGTGGTAAAAGCCTGGAACAGAGAGCAAGAAGAGCCAGCCACATCCTGAGTCAGTCAAGGAAGGGGAAGGACCAAAGGAAGAAAAGGGAAGGAGAGGAAGCTGTTCCGAAGCAGAAAAGGAGGTGGAGGAACACAGGACCACAGGCCCAGGAGCAGTGGGGGATGGTCAGCCTTGTAAAGTCGGGAAATATTCTTAACTAGAATATCAGAGAATGATGACAAGCACAGTGTTCAGTCCAGTGTTCTTCATGTTACAGATTTTTAAAAAGCAGGCATGTCTTAACAAAATCTTTGGATAACGCTGCGGGTTACTGTGATGCTGACAAGTCATCAAAATCCTACTGAGCACGTCCTTCTGCAAGATCCTTTAAAATGAGGTTGGCAAGCTTCCGCCCTTGGGCCGAATCTGGCCTGATACTTGCTTCTGTGAGTAAAGATTTATTGAGAAGAGCTCGGCTATTTCTATTTGTTCACATACTAGCTACAGCTGCTTTCGGCCACTTTTCCCCTGAAATGGCAGAGCTGAGCAGCTGCAACAGACGTGGGAGGGCCAGCGAAGCCGCAAATATTTACTATCTGGCTCCTGGCAGAAAAAGTTTGCTGACTCCCTTCTCTGAAGGGAAAAAAAACAGCACAGTTTTCCCATAGGAGGTAAATACTTACAGCTATTCTCCTTGGCGTCTAGTAATAAGAGACACATAGTGACAACTGAAATCTACATCTTCTCCAAAATTCATGGATGCTACCCCTCAGCTCTCACCAAAACTGTCAGCATTCATTAAGACTCTGCTACCTCTGAGATCTCTCGCCTTACCACGCAAAGTGGCAGAGAACAGGGAATGAAAATACGAAAGAAACGGGTGAAGAGAAGAAACCAGCCACTGTTCTGTAGAAGCTGATGATCTGGTCACTAAAGCTGGTCCATGATCCATTTGAGCCTCATTTCCTTTTCGGGCTCGGTGACAACAAAGCAGGTGAAGAGGCCCTGCTCTAGGACCTGACTATCAGAACAAGTGGGGAGGGACTGTCTTAGGAAATCACAAAAATGTTCCATGAACTTCCAAAGAAATCATTCACGAACATTTATGAGCTTGGTGCCTGGGGGGTTGGAGGCAGGATGGGGAAAAGGCTGAATCACCTGAAATACATTCCAAAATGTGTGGGTGGGAGGGGGAAATTGCACAGCCTCCACGCAGTTCCCTGGAAGCTAGAGATGCCGGCCTCATGTTCATTCGTAGTATGATCGAAACTGACAGGGGCCTGCTACGGAAGAGCCACACTCCCTGCTTCACAGTAACAAGGTAGGGCAGTTTCATCTGAAAGGAACTCGACTCCCTTCCACCTCCTTTTCACCTCGTTTGTTTGCATCTCGTACCAGTGCTTGCTACCCGCCTTAGATCACGGCCTCTAAGAAGCCCACAGCGGCTGGGAAACACTCACCCAACACCTGCAAATGCTTCGGGGCCGGGACCCTTACGATCGTGTCATTCTGCAGTCATGCCCTGGCTCCCACCCTAGGGACCCCAGATCCTTCACAGTTTTCCAAAAAATGACATGACCTTGCTTGACTGTTCCTTTTGCCCAGCATGTCCCACATCTCCTCTTATGGATCAATGATCCCTAACCCACAATTTAAGGTCTAGCACACACGGCGTGTCCTGCGTGTGCCCCACACAGAATGCACCTCTTGACTCACACCTTAGCCCTTGGTGGGCCGCACTGTAGCCAACTGTATTGCTAGACAGGAATTCTCTGAGGGTAACCCAATGACATCCCCTTACCATGCTTAGCCCCGTAACTGTCACGTAAAGGGTGTTCAACACATGCAGTGGAAAAATGGCAAAGGCAAATATTGTTCATGGGTAATACCAACCTGGTATCGTCCCAGAATAATCTTGGCATTACATCCAGGAGCATTTTTGCAAAATACATATAAATTGAGGACTTCCCTTTTGCAGCAATTGTCTTTAAACACCTAAAAGATAAACATAATAGGTCTTACTTCAAAGCTTTAGAGCAAAGTGAATGAAGCTATTATTAAATTGATCTTCAAGTACATTTCAGAAGTCAGATGGAAACTTCCAGTCAGTGGTTGGAATGGAAATAAATATCAGCTACACCACCATAAAGGAAAAGGCTGGCTCAGCTACATCTGACAGGCCACCAAACATACAAGCCAGGTAATTGAATGCCTAGTGTAGGAGGCTGAAGCTAGAAGAATCTCATGAACTTGACCCCACATGTGCAAAGGTCAGGAGGTGGGGCTGTGGCTGAGGGTGATGCTTTCAGCTTCCTGTCCCAGGGTAAATGTATTAGTCATCAGGTAGTGTCACCGAAGCCATGCTGCCTTGTATTTAAGCACAAGCCAGGGGTTGGCAAACTTTCTCTATAAAGGGTCAGACAGTAAATATTTTCAGCTTTGCCAGCCACGTTGCAGCCACATAGTTCTCTGTTACAACTATTCAAATCTGCCATACACAATACTTAAATACAACGTTATTCATGGACACTGAAATGTGAATTTCATATAATTCTCACATGTCCCAAACATTATTCTTCTTTTGATTTATAAAACAAATTTTTATTTTGAAATAAAGACTCACAAGAAGTTGCGAAGGTAGTACAGGGTTCCTATGTACCCTTCTTTTGATTGTTTTCAATGATTTAATAATATAAAAACCATGCTTAGCTCACTGGCCATACAAAGACAAGTGGTGGGCTGGATGTGTCCCAACAAATCCCATGTTTTTAAAGTGCCCACCCCTGGCCTGGCGGGTGAGGCAGACACAAGGACAGCACTGTCCTCTGCTAGGAATTTGAAAAATGTCTCATAAGAGCATAGAAAGGGAGCATGGACATCAGACTAGGCACTCAGGGAACTTCCTGGAGGAGGTGATGCTTGAACGTCCTGTAACAAAATTTTGAAGGAAGAAAACTGAGATTAAAAGGAAGTTTTAAGGGAGAGAATCTTCACAACCATGGGTCAGGTAATGGTTTCTTAAATTCAACACTAAAAGAACAGGTGATCAAAACAAATGAACAAAAGGTAAGTAAGACTTCCTAAAAATGAAAAATCTGTGCTTCAAAGGACACTATCAAGGAAGGGAAAAGACAACCACGGAATGGGAGAAAAATGTTTGCAAATCATACATCTGTTAAGAGACACATCCAAAATATATGAAGAACTCCTAGAACTCAACAATAAAAGATAAATCATCCACTTAAAACAATGGGCAAAGGTTTTGAATAGGAATTTCTACAAAAAAAGATAGACAAATGGCCAAGGACATGGAAAAATCCTAACGTCACTAATCATCAGAGAAATGCAAATCAAAACCGTGAGATACCTTTTCATACCTCCTAAAAAGGCTATAATCAAAAAGATGGACAACATCAAATTTTGGCAAGGATCTGGAGAAATTAGAACTCTCATACCTTGCTGGTAGGAATGTAAAATGGTGCAGCTGCTTTGGAAAACATTCCTTAGAATGTTAAACATGGAGTTACCACGTGACCCAGTAATTCCACTCCTAGGCACATACCCAAAAGACTTGTACACTTTAAAGGCAAATTTTATGGCATGTGCATTAGATCTCAATAAAGCTACTGTTAGACATAATAATAATAAAAGAAAGATTCTGAGATTAAACAGATGGGAAAGTGAATTCCAGGACATGGGATGTTTCATTTCTGCAAGCAACTCATTGTAACGAGTTAGTATAGAAGAAGGTAATGAGGAACTGGGAGAAGAAACACGGACTCTGAGGACGGTCCCCCTCCTGCTCTCCTGCTCCAACCTCTCTGTCCAGTTCAACCCAGGACACTGGCCACTCCATCACCCAGAGAGCTGCTAAACCAAAGCAGTGATTGTCTTACCTCCTGAGGTCTAATAACCTCCTTATCTACAGGGCAGAGTGGGACTGCGTTTAATTCTCTGGAAAGAAAAATAAAAATGAAGCCAGAATTAAAGGTTGACCTCAACAGCCCATCCGAGAGCAGCCCCAGCACTTCAGCCACGCTTGACCTCTTGAAGTTCCCCCTGAGCAGGCCAGGCTCTGTCTTTGCTCATGCTGTTCCCTCCTTCCAGAAGGGCCTTCAGCACCCCAATTTCAGCACCTCCCCCGTCCACCTGAGAAACTCCCTTCCATCCTCCAAGATGCAAGTCGAAGAGCGAGTCCCCTAGATAGAGTCAAACGTCCTCTGCCAACGCTCCCAGGGCAGTCCTACACTTATCACACTGTACCACAACCTGTCCCCTTCACAAGAACGGAAGATTCTGGACGGTCCTGTTTCACATCGGACCTCTAGCTCTTCACCTCCGTACATCAGAGCTTAGTTTAGCAAGGTGCCTGGAACACAGGTGCTCAATGAAGAACCCAGGAATGAATGATAACGTGCTGTAATAACTCCCTTTCCAAGATTGGTGGAGTACAACTTCCCTAGTGCCCCTGGATAAGCCCCCGAAGCCTGCTTCCACGTCTCTCCTGGTCTCCACCCACAAAATGGCATGACCCAGGTTTACAGCTGCCCAGGAGCAGACAGCATCCACGGCAGCAAGGAGCCTTCTGGATGCGACAGCATCTCCGCCTTAAGGCAAGGAAAAGTCAAGGTGCCTACAGCAAAGATCCTCCCTAAGATGCAGGTCCTCCCTTCCCCGCACAGACCATGCACCTGGGTTCAAACAGATGTGGGCTGAGTTTTAAGAAAAGGTGACTATCACTGAGAGAGCGGAAAAGATGAAGATCACTCCTCAGGCTCCCAGGGAAGAGCCCTGGGAGAGCCCCTCCTCACATTCATGGTTCTGTGGCCAACCACAGCGATGATTCCCGACACCACGGCTGCAGTGGAGCAGCCGTCCTGCCCACTCACCTCAGGGACAGGATGCAGTGCTGACAGAAGCGATGCCCACAGCCCGTCTGGTGGGGGTTGTGCAGCACCGAGCGGCAGAAGGCGCATTTGTAGCGCTCTTCTAATTGCTCCACGAACTGGTACTCCGTGTCAGGCTCAAAGTCCAAGGAAATGGAGTTGCCGGAGTTCTGGCGGATGAAACCACAGGGGACGCCTCCTTGCTCCTCTGAATAAGCCATTCTGGGGGATCAGAAGAGAAGGAAATTTAGGTGTACGGACACCGAAACCACTACACCCATAAGGTGTTTTAATTATCTGTTTCCTAATTAGTGAACGTCACCCACGTGGTCATTCTGTTATGACCCTGTAACAATAACACCCTCCTGCCACTGGAGGGCTGCTGCAGAGGAGAGGTGTCTTTGGGGTGCTCGGATGGGGTGGGGCTGAACCAGTGACTTCAAGCAAGGTTCTATGAGACCTCAGCCCTTCATCAATTAACCTCTTATAGGATGCTAAATTATCCTGTCAGTGTGGCCACATGCTTGGACAAAATATAACCAGGTGTTAACTACATTCTGAGTAAACACTTGCTGGGGATTTTTATCCCACTCAGTGGAGAGAATCAAAACAAATGTTTTGTTAACATTTTTGGGGAGCAAGAACCTTGCACACCAATACACTTCTCACAAAATAAACAGCTACATCACTGTCACCAAGCCACACCATATCTCACCTGAGCTAAATAAAAGCCCATTAACTGCTTTCCCTTCCAGTCCGTTCTCCATACTATAGCCAGGGTGAAATGTTCAAAATACAAGTATGATGGAAGGTCATCTCCCCTCATCATTCAGTGGCTTCCCAGGGCTCTTAGGGAAAAGTCCATAGTGCTAAGCAGGCTGCAGGGAGGCATCCTCGCCCTCCCCACCCAGCAGCACCCTGTACCACCCCTCCCCTTGCCCTCTGCACTCCAGTTACACAGGCTTTCTTTTAGTTCTTCTAATACATCACGCTGTTTCCTACCACAGGGTCTTTGCACAAACTGTTGCCTCTGTGCCTCCCCTCTTTGTTTCCAGTCCTCTTCATTTAGTTAACTCACATTCATGCTTCAAGTTTCATTTCAAGCTTCATATTTTCAGGTAAATTTTCTCTTCTACCCCTGGTCTAACAGCAGGAGATCTATCTATCAGTCTGTAAAACACTCATGGCTTGCAGGGAGTGGCTGTGGGATAAAGGTAGGCATGGGGGTGGATTTTTGACTACATAATGCTTTTGAATTTTTTGAATGTAAATATATTACCTGTTTAAAAATAAATATACAAAAACAAAAAACTGTTCATCCACTGCTATATCTGTCATAGAACCAGGTTCCTTTCCTTCATAGCAATACTTGATTTGAGATAGGACACACATTTGTGATTATTTTATTTATATCTAGGCTCCTCAGTGACACACAGATAGCATCGGGTCATGCTCACTGTTGCGTTTCCAGCCCTCAGCATTAAGCCAGTATGGAGAACAACTCAGCTTTTTCTTGAATTAATGTTACTAAATGGACTTTTTTCAAAACCCTCAACAGAGCAGCTATAAGTAGTGCTGGCCTCTAAGACAGTGATTCTTAACCTTCTTTGAGCGAGGACTTCCCCGTCTTTGAAAATTTGATGAAAACTCTAGACCTTTTCTCTATCAAACAGCACACACACTTGACATCTGGACCTTTAAGGACGCCCAGGATCCCCACCAGTAGGTCCCCAGATTAACAACAGCCCTGCCTCCCCTGCAGGCATGCTGCTGCTTCTGGCTCAGGGCCAGGAGTGGTGCTTCCAATGTCTGGCAAATGGCCAAAGGATGAGAGGCCATCGGGGTGGTCCATGGGGGTGACATCCTTCCACGTGTCTGTGGTACAGGAAGGCGTGGCCTACAGACTTGCTTGCTTTGGCTTGTTTTTGAGATCCCTCATGAGTCTCCTGCTGCTGACTGGGTCAACTGGGCCTGGGGCAGCTGCGTGGCTTGACCATGTAGGTGAAAGATGGGCGGCCACATTCAACTCTCAGCTCTGCCCAGGTCAGCTGCTGGCCTCTCTTACTGCCCGTGTGGTCTGAGTCAGGGGTGTGGCCTGGCTGAATGGAGCAGAGAAAGCAACCGGCTTCTTTCAACAAATAATGCTTTCTCTCTGGAGGGGCCCAGTAGACCAGCGAATTTTTTTTTTCTTTATCCTGGGGGTTGAGACAAAAGCCCCACCTTTTCCTCTCTTGCATGTGTTTCCTGCAGAACTTCAAGGGTGGTGGGTGAGCAGCACAAGATGTGCTTGTTCCCCCTTAAATATGGTTTACTCTTGGGATTCAACAAAGTTTTTTTGTTTTTAAAAATTTTATTTATTGTTTTTTCCTGAAGGTACTAGGGATTGAACCTAGGACCTCATGCATGCTAAGCATGCACTCTGTCACCAAGCTATACTCTCCCCTCAACATAAGTCTTAATTATGAAGATAAAGGGTCACAGCACTTGATTTACACACACAACCTAATAACCAAGACTCGCCTCTCTCTCAGAGAAGTGCGAGAACCAATTCCAAATTGCCCTAATCTGCCCTGTGTTTCCTTGGCCCAAGGGAGGTGGACAGTTCATGTCCTTTGCCACTACAGGGTTCTTTCACGAGACCAGGCTCATGTCTGTGCCTCATAGCATCTAAATTTGGACACTCAGGGATGTACCCTGAAGCAGCAGCATGTTTAACACCCAGAGCAAGGCGGCAGGATGCCCAAAACTCAGTTCGGGTCCCCTCCATTACATTCTATCTTCTTTCCCAACACAGGGATTTAATGCACTCATCTGTGTCTGTCCATCTTTCTCTGCCTTCTGCTCAATTTTGCTGTGAACTGAAAACTACTTCTAAAAATAACATATTCAAAAAAACCTGAGGAACCCAAAGAGTTTTGTTTATGTGGGTTATATTTATTAATGTTTATCATATTTGAGATGAAAATTGAGGAATTTTAAAACATTTATTAGTTCACTTTAAGATAATAATGAGCCAACTATATGTTATATTTTTATAAAAAATAATCATTTTCCAAAAGAAAAAAATCAGTGAGAAAGGTGCTTTTTTTTTTTTTTAACATTTTTGCACATCTCTGGGCTTAAGAGAAGTTAGCTGGATTCTCCTACCTACTCCTGCATTCAGTCTGTTGCAGTATCACATGTCACACAGCTTCTGGAAAACATCACAGTGCACTCATGAAAGGAGAGTAAAAATGGAAAATGGTATCTTAGTATTATTATGAAGATAGATTTGCCCAGGCAGATCCCCTGAAAGGGTCTCAGAGAGCCCCAGGCAGTGGTGTGGTGGTAAGTGTTTAACAATTATGCTCTCCTTGGGGAAAAGCTCCAGTTTGCAAAATTTGCCGATTCTGTGCCTGAACATCCCTGAACGACGTAGAAGCCCATTGGCTGTAGGAATCCTGTGTCCCGGTTTGGAGCGAGTCTCTTGGGGAATCGCTGCTCCATCAGGCCACCAGGTGGGCCTACGTCTTGTCAGCCTTTGTGCCAGCAGGACCCAGCACGTGTGTGACCTTCACAGAGACCCTCCCTACCCTTGCTGCACAGCCAGCAGAGGACTGGACGCCCCGTCCACACTCTCCTTACCACTGTGTCTTGCCTGGCCCTAGTCAGCATGCTGAAGTCATCCACCACCCTCGTTCATTCTTCAATCTCTGGTCTTGTCAAATATTTGTTTTTACGTAATCAAGGTCTTATCTCATTAGACGTTAAAAAAAAGCACTTATATTCTGCTATACAATACTGACTTGAGATGTTTCAGGGCGGTGTTCTACAGAAACCAAGCAGAGAGGTCTCCCAGGGCAAGGTCTGCCCCCTTCCTCTGAAGCTGCTTTAGGCCTGTAACTCAGCTCTGAAAATGGAATCAATGCATAGTCTTCACTGACATTAGAGAGTCTTAATAATAGAACTACAAGAGTGAATGTTTCTTTGTCTAACAAATACATTTCTCTAAGTAATTCAACATTTCCAGCTGGTACTCTGTCATTCCCAGGCACTTATTTAGTGGAAATGAGTAACAGCTCCATTATATTAAAATCTTTCCCCTCTGGGAATAATAGCTTATGTAACAGGAACAACGAAAGCTTTCAGTTCTTATAAATAAGAAAAAAAATCATCAAAATTACCATCAGAGCTTGTATCTCTCCTTACTGCATTAAATAGTACCTTACTCCTGCCGTTGGTGGAATTACAATGGTCCTCCCACTGAAGAATTATTAACTCAAACCAAAAAACACAACAGAAAATCATATCCCATCTGCTCCCTAAGAACTCTCATTGAGTTTCTTTCCTAAAAATGCCACTTTTAAGCCTCATAAATTGATGCATTTTTCCTCAAGAATTTTCTAGAAATTCCAAAGAAAAGCTGTGAAGTCACGATTTAAATTATTTCCTTTCTTCCCCCCTCTCTTCATCCCTCCCTCCCTTCCTTCCTTTCTTTCTCTGAGCAGCTTTGTCATGTGCTTTAATATCTGGTAGATGTCGGCCCTCAACCCAGCCCCACTTTCTTCTTTACTTACAGTATTTCTTCTGATTCATTTTGGGGGAACATAGAATAAAGAATCTAACATTCTGAAGCAGCATGAGTTTGGCTTTTAGTTACAATAAAAAGGACACATATCTAGCAGAATTCAGTCTCAGGTTTAACAAAAAAGGAAGGTTCTGGTCTGTCCACACTATTTCCACAGACCCTCAACATCTTGTTTAGATTAATAAAGGCTTGGAAAACTCAGGAATGCTTTTATTGTGTTCTACAACATAAGACCTAAGCCCAGGACCAGTCTCCAAGGTTTTCAAGCTCTGATTCTTGGTAGCTACCGGTGATCACAGATCAAATCTCAGAGTGAAATGGGCACGGGGCCAGAGACCTGGGCTCCACCTCTGGTCTGCCACTCACCAGGTGTGACACCGTGGGAAGACGCCCCCACAGCTCCTAGTCTGCTCATCCCTGCACAGACTCAGCATGGACAAGTCCTGGGTTGGGTCAAAAGGATGCAGAGACCTGTGACAACACATTTGCCCTTGCGGGACTCCAAGTGGAGCAGAGGAAATCAGACAGGGGGAGGATACACCACAATACCCTGGTGGCAAGTACCACGAGGAGAGATTTAAACAAATTGCTGGAGCCCAGAGGAGGGGGAACTTACACTTTCGGAGGTGTCTGTGCTGATTCCACAGAGAAGAAAACATCTCTGCTGATCGTGAAGGAGGAAGTGTTTTCTAGATGAAGGTGATAAAACAGTTTCCCAGAAGGTATCATAAAGTTCTGGAACAGTTAGTGATTAACTGTAGCTTAAGTGGAATTAGGGGAACAGGCCAGTCATCCGCCTGTTTGCTCTCAGATTCCACTCCCTCTCTGCCTCTGCCCTGGTCTGGGTCATGAGGTGGGATGAGGGGGGACCTCCCCCTGAAACTCTGTTTCCAGGGTTCCCCAGCTTCTGGTTTGGCTCAGCCAGAGAGAGAGACACCGGCAGGAGACTGCAGGGTGGGAGGAGGGGAGAAGTGGACCCTTCCTCCCTCACCCCTCGGTGGTGGGCATTATCTCAACAGTGCCTGGCTCCTCCACGGCTTTCATCACCACCAGGGGCCCCTCTCTCTCTGGACTAGTTCCCACCAGGCAGGCCCCCAGCTCCCCCGCTCTGAAACACCATCTCCTCTCTTCGTCCCTTCAGCTCTAGAGGGGGCGGGTAGCTTCCTGCTACGAGTGATCTTGGAGTTGCCTCACTCTGAGTCTCGGGTTTGGCTTCCCAGTTTTGCCATCAACTATGTAGCTGATTCCTGTGTAACTCAACTCCCTACTGGGATCAGCTAAACAGGTCTCTGTGAGATACGTGCAGGGGGTCGGGGAGCTCATCGCGAAGAGCCCTGAGTGTCAGGCATCGTCAGGAAGCCCAGTTTTGATCTTTTTAGGGATGACGGACAGAGAGGACAGGCCCATGCGGGGAGCTGAGGGGAAGAGGCTATTACAAAAGACCAAAGGAGGGTGATGGCAGTTGATCTAAGGTGGCGGCACAGAGAAGCCATGCTTGTGAGGCATGTCTGAGAGAAAATGCATAGATTTAGAAATGGGTTCCATGGAAGGGCTGAGACAACAGTGGAGGCTGACTCCCAGGCTCCAGTCTGGAAGACTGAGTAATGATGGCACCAGTGGAAGAGGATGAAGGAGAGAAGCAAGGAGAGCAAAGGATGCGGGGAGGAGACATAGCCAAGCTGGGGGCCTTAGGGACAGTCTTAGGGGAATGGGGGTGAGTAGACCAGCTGACATCTAACATCTCTTCCGGAATAAATTATATGATTCCGAGCAATGGCCACATTTCTTTTGTGGTATCAATAATGGTTATAAAACTGCCTAATTTTTTTTTTTACACTTTGCAAGTAATTTGGTTGTCATCTTAGTGACAGCACTTGACATACTAGGTTTAGACTTACATCAGGAACATAAGATCTGGAGAGAGAAGACATCCCAGAGAGACAGCAGTGGGTGAGCTCCTTGAAGCTAGTACTGAAGTCGGCCGTCTGGGCCTTCCCACACACACCCGCTGCCACAGCTCAGCCCCGTGTTGCTCCTTCCTATCTGGGATTTAATCTGTGCTGCTTCCCCCAAGGAACCCCCATTCAGCCTGTGTGACCCTCCACCCCCTACTAGGTCTGAGAGCCCTCCTGCTAACGGCTGGGTAAGAGCAATTCTTAGGGTCCAGGGGCTGCTGTTAAACGCATGCGTGCCTGCAGGGAGGGGTGGGGCGGAGACTGAGGCCTGTGGCCCTTCCCAAGGCTCTGTGTAAGGGAGGGGACTGAGAGTCGAGAGAGTGCTTTCTCTCATGGTGAAACTTACAGAGCCCAGGTGAGAAGGTGGGGACACAAAGGCTGGTCAGGTCCCCCAGGGAGGTCCTTGAGCCATGGAAACCCGACAGGCAACACCACACCAGCCCAGGAAGCTCCCAGTCATAGGACGGGCTGCTGAAAGGTGAGCTGCCCCCGTTTCTCAGCTCTGTTCAGGCCTTGCCAGGAGCTTAAGGAGTCAACTCCCCGAGGCTCACTTTCAGCCACAGAGGCCAGGTGCAAATACATTACTCCCCAAACCCACCCAAGACCCAGGGACAGGTCCCAGGCTTAAGTTAAAGGTGGGGAGATGGTGGTTAGTGATGAGGAAAAATTAAAATGTGAACTCTCAAGAGGCAGGGACTCAGGAAGATGCTGGAATCTGTGCCTTGGGCAGTGTTCCAGAAGAGAATGGCCCTGGCCCGGACAGCCAGATGCTCACCTCCTGAAGGAAGGCGGTTCCCTTTCTCAGAGTCACATCTGGCCCTTGAATTCTGAGATGCTGCTTTTCCACAAAGAATAGTTACTACCAGGAAAATTAAAAATAAAACAGAAGAAGGAAAAGAAGAAGAAGAGGAGGAGGAGGCGGCGGCAGCAGAAGAGGAAGAAGGAGAAAGGCCCTCTGTCTAGTCCATCCCCGCATGGCGCGGTGAGCAGTGGGACGGCTCAGAAAGCTCCTTCCTCTGAAGGCGCCGACCCTCGAGACAAGGGCTAGGGCTCAGCTCCGACTCATGATCTTCTCTTCCTCCCCGCTGTTCCCACAGCCTCACACAATAACAGAACCACGGCATGACCTCCAGGACAGACTGGTTTTATTTTCATTACCCTTTAACCACACAGGTTAGACAAAGAGGAAAGGCCTCGGAGAAACGCAGGCATAACGAGGCCATTTTCCGTCAGGCCTAACATGACGGAGAGGCCTCGTGGGGACCATGTGACCCCAGAACAGCCAGATGACGTGTGACAGCACGTCCCATCCGTGGGATGACTGGCTTTGGTGCTGCAGAGGCAGAAGGAGGATGTCTGTTTTTTTCCTTGTACTTTCACAAAAGAAGATCTTCTGGGACACGGGATGAAGGATGATGGGGGCATGTTTTTAATTCCTTTGAAGAGAAGTGTGGTTTCTCTCCAAGTTGTCAGGAAACCTGCAGTTCCTCATTTTCTGGGAGTGCAACAAAGCACTGCGGGTGGAGAGGAGGCGGGTTGGGGGCTGAGGGCACCCATCCGCCGCGTGGGCTGTGGCAGCTCCTGCCTTAAAGTCAGTCTCACGCAGGGAAGCCTTGAAGGGAACTCTCTCTCCTGCTCAGAACCATCCAGAGCCCACCCAGCTCCAGGTGATGCCACAGGAGACCTTTGAGATCTACTCTCCGAACTTAGAGCAAGAGGGAAAAAACAACGGCTGCTGAACTTCCCACGCAAGAGCTTCCTCTGCGAGAAGCTCTGACGCCAGTCCTCTCCGCTTCAGCTCCAACTCCCTCGCAAGCCCCACTGCTGTCCGGGGCGGGCTCCTCGAGCTGCTCGAGGGAGGGCTGTCCCCATTAGCCTCCAGCACCCCCTGCAGCCAACCCCGGGCCCAGCACGGAGGGCTCCATCAATGTTTAGTTCGTAAGAGGGGAAACTGAGGATGAATGCGAGGCCTCAGTGGAGAAGGGCTGTTGGAAGGAAGGCCACGAAGACAACTGAGGAAAATCTGGACGAGGCAGACAGAGGGCAAGGGGATGATATGAAAAGATGTGAATGGAACTGGACACGGGTCGGGATTACACTTGCTGAGGCCAGGCTCAGAGCCAGCTAACTTACATGCAACGCTATGAGGTACACATTATTATTAGTGCCCCTGTTTTTCAAATGAGGCATCTTGGCGAGGTCCTACGGCCAGGAAGCAGTGGAGGCCCTCGGGGGATAAGGAAGAGCTGGAGTTCCTCCCCGAGTCACCAAGGTCAGCCAAGAAGCCGCTACCTCTGTGGACGTTGGGTGGACCTGCCTGGACTCAGATCACGGTTCTATCCTGGGGGTCCACAGGCCCGACACTTGAGAAAATTTTAATTTTATCAGAACCAGCCACGCCCACTCATTTATATATCATCTGTGGTCAGTTCTGCACTGTCAGGGCAGCTGAACGGTTGTGCCACAGACAACATGGTCCACAATGCCCAAACTATTCATTATCTGGTTCTTTACAGGAAAAGTGTGCTGGCCCCTCCCCCACAAGCCTGAAGCACTTATAATGGTGATACACAGTGTAGGTACCAGGGTGGTGGTGGTGGTGGTGGTGGTTATTATTATTATTATTATTATTATCATTATCATTATTATTATTAAACATTTGCCCCAGAGCCCCTCCACTCTGAAAATAAACTGTTGCCTAACATGCCAGGCACTGTATCTGGCTCTGGGGCCAGAGAGGCACCAAACAGAGATGGTCCAAGCCTGCTCATGTGGGGCTTACAACCTAATGGAGGAGACAAGGGAGTAACAAAGGGGGTAATTACAGATTGCGATCAGCTCTTTGAAGAAAATAAGGAGGATGTTGAGCCCAAGAAACCAAGGCAGCCACTGTAGCCTGGAAGGCCTCATGGAGGAGGCAGGCCTTGGGCAGCTTTCTGGAGGATGAGAAGGAGCAAGTGCGGGGAATGGCAGGAAGGACATCCCAGCAGGAGGGACAGCATGGGCAGTGGTCAGTTCTGGGAAAGGACTTGCCATGTCTGAGGAACAGAAAGGAGGCCAGTGCTGTCCAAGTGTCGGGGACAAAAGGAAGAGCAGAAGGAGGTGGGGCAGAAGCCAGATCACACAGGCCTGGGGGCCCCCAGGGAGGAGTTAGGGTTTATTCTAAGAGCAGAACAATGGGAAGCAGCATGAGTGTTTTAAGGAGCCAAGGGCAGTGTCTACCTTGGCATCTAAAGCCCACCCCGGATGCTGAGTGCAGAGTGGACTGTGGGGCCTGGGGGCAGCGGGGGGAGCGGCGAAGAGGCTGATGCACGTCCAGGTGGAGATGCTGCAACAGCTGGGGAGAGACGGTGCCGGCCTGGCCTATGGTGGTGGTGGGGTAAGGAAATGGAGCAGACGGAGGCGATTTAGGATATATTTTCACAATAGGATTAAGAGGACTTGGTGACTAAATATGAGCCTTGACAGCAGGAAGGAATTGAGGCTGACTCCAGGATTTGGGGCCCGACACCGGGGAAGAGGTGGTGCTGTTCACCGAGATGAGAAAAGTGAGGTCCAAGGGAGGGAGGTCAGGAGTGGGACCACAGGGAGAAGGCCTGTTCCCTTTTCCAAAGACAGCCCTTCAAGTGAGAAGGCAGCTACCTCGGCCCCTGAGACTGGTCCAAATTCTCCCAGTTCCCTCCTATGTTCTTTTCACGCTTCCATATGTTTCCTCACTCACTTGTTCGCTGGGCATGGACTTCACTTTTCCTATAACCTCGTATTCCTACCCCCGTGCCCTTGCCCAGGCCCAGAAGTGAAAGTGATGAGTAGTCGGTCTGAAGACAGAGTTGAGTCCTGTGAGCCCCACCACCTGCCCCCCATGCCTCCCACGGTCCCCTCCCCTACAGACACTACTCCTACTAAGGTCTTAATAACGGTGCAGGCAGGCACAGCACATTGCTGTCTTTCCTCCCGGTGCACGCACCAAACTGTATCTATTTCCATGGTTTTCCAGATACCTCCCCTCCCCTACACAAGGCACTGCGCCCCCTCTCCTGGGGCCCTTAACTGAGCTAACTGCTCTTTCTCTACCCTGAGCTACCTTTCTGTTGCTGTTTTTCTCATTTCTCTATTTTATTCTCCAAACACATTTTCCTTCCCATTTCACCCAATGTATTATTTTGAATTCATGGTTACATTGGACAATCTCCCACAAGACATTCTGTCAGTCAGTCTGTCACTTTTGTAAATCATTCCTTTGCTGAGAAGTTGCTCCACGCAGACACTGATGGGGAAACAGAAATGCAGTGCGGTGGGTCTGGACTCCTCACACCTCTACCCCACCCCTTCCCACGCCATCACCCACCCTGCAGTCCCCAACCTCAGCCCAGCAACACCAGCCTCTCTCTCCCCTCCCTCGACTTCCACTCCTGGCTCCAGAGCAGGGCCTTCAGACCTGGGTCCCTCATCAGATCCCACTGGCAGCTCGCTGCAGCCTTCCCTCCTCCCTCGAGTCCATCTGCACTCTGCCCTTGAACAAGCTGGGGGCCCAAATCATCTGACTGTTGGGGTGTGAAGTGAGCCCCTACATAGTTTGGAAAAGCATATTCTATTCGTGTGATGATCTAAGCTATAATCATATAATTACTCTCTCCTAAATCACTTCTCCCTTGCACTTTATGTGGCATTTGACACTTCCTTTTGGAAACTCCAAGATCCCTCGGCCCCAGGGACACTGTACTTTTTGGTTCTCCTGTAACCCCTAACCACACCTCTAGGAGGCTCCTGGCAGGGGCCCCTGAAGCTGGGTCAGCCCTCTACCCTTGATTCTTGCCAAAATTCCCACCTCTCCTCCTGTGAAAGTCTCCTTCACCCCTAGCCAGACTGTATTTCCGAGTGTGGGCGGGGATCCCCACTTCATCCTATCACGGGGCTACCATCTCAGATTCAGTCTCTCCCTCTTCCCCCTTCCTGACCATCCTTTTTCTCCATAGACAGGCAGACAGAGCACAGGCTCTCAGAAAGTGATGGAGACTTCAGCATGCTCTCAAGCAACAGCCAGCGGACCACAGTTCAGATCTAGCTTGGAACTTAGAAGCATGTTTAAGTGAGGACTGGGGCTCAGCCCCACCCTCCATGGCCTAAGGGTGCTCCAAGGAAAGGGGAGAGAGTGGAGTCTGCCCTAGACAGGCTACAGAACAGACGTGCCAAGGAGGAGCCAGAAACTGTGGCTTGACCTTTTGATGACTTCTAGCTCCCAAAGGCCAACATCATTCTGGCTGTGCCTCATCTGCCCACAAAGTTCACGCACAGCTGCCGCTGGGTTAGGTTCCCATCTCCAAAGCTGCCCACAGATGTGTGACGTACTGTCAACTGCCAACCGCCCCCCAAGCTGGGAGAGTCTGTGGCTGGGGCATGAGTCGACGTCCCGAGAGAGGCAGATAGGCAATCCCCTCCTGGCCAGTGGTGAGGCCAGCTCGGGCTGAGGCCAGGGGAGGAAGCAGGTGTGACCAAAGGCAGCCCTCCGATCCCAGCCCTCGGGGGAGAAGCTTCCCAGGCACCCCCCGACCCGCCGCAGACCCCCAGCCCACACATGGGCTAGAGTCCAGCTCCCAGAACGCTGTAGCCTTGTAGTCCCTCAATTCAACGCTTGACACCGGGCTGTTGGGTCCTATGTGCCTGATGAGGATGACAGGGGAGGGCAGGCGGGTGGGGAGCCCGGGAGGGGGACCCAAAGGAAGAAGACAGAATCTGCATGGCTTTCCCCCAACAACTGAGCCAGTCAGCTGTGCAAGGACTTAAGGGATCAGCCAGCCAAATGTGTCCCAGTTTTTTAAACACAGTGAATCTTAGTAAACCAAATCTCATGAAGAAACATCAGCAAATAAATGACTGTATAAAGAAACCATTCTGGTTAAGCAAGGCCTGTTGGGTTTCCTACAATCCACATCCCTCAGGCAGCTCTTCTGGGTACCCTTAGGGGTTCCACAGTCTGATTTTTTCAAGTTGATAATCATACCTTCCTTCCGTATACTAGAAATTTGCAACTTGTACTTTCACATGTAACATCACACTCAGGCCTCACATTAACCCCACGGGACTATCATGGTCATATTTCCAATGAAGTACGTGAGGCCCCACGGTGTCAAGTCCCTAGGCCCCAAATGACACAGCTAACACACGTTGGGGCAGGAATTTGAATCTAGGCTTTCTGGCTCCAAATCCAGTGCCCTTGGCTCTGTGTCTTGGCTGGAAAAAAAGGTCTTGATGAGGGGCAGTACAGTCCAATGGTTAGAGATCAGCTCTGGAACCAGGCCACTGGGGCTCAGTCTCTTCTGCCATTCACTTCCCTGTGTCACCTTTTCCTCATCTAGACAATGGGACAATGATTATAGCATCTGTCTCTGAAGCTCAGAGTTAAGAGTAAACATGATGAGCCACATAAATTACTAGCACACAGTGTCTGGCACAAAAATAAGCACTTAATATCCATGCTGGTCCATTCTTCACTCCTGGCCAGCATTTATTCAGTGCTTGCTGCATGCAGAGGTTCTGAACCGCATTCTGTTGTAGGAGAGGGTACAGTGGGACAGGACCTCAAGTTCCTGTTTCTGCTGGGGAGTATGCCCGGGCACAAAGCACGGTGACAGTTTCCCCAGGGGTTGAGTCCCTGGATGCTCTGCTAAGAATGTGCCCTGGAGCATGATGAAAATGCTGGCTTGGACAACTTACCCCAGAGAAGCAGACCTGTTTTGGGAGCCTAGCTGTTACAATAGTTTAGGGTACCCTAATTAATATATTTCAGAATCAGAATCTCTCAGTAGTAGTTAGAAGTCTGCTTTTTTAACAAGTTCCCAGGCTCAACTGTACAGACTGTCACAGTGTGAGATGTGCCGAGCTGGACCACCATGCCAGCTTCCGGGTCCCCTTCTCCTCCCTGGCCCCTCCTCACTCCCCACCCCTCAGGCATCCAGGCTGGTGCTGGATCCCTTCCCTCTTCTGCCTACACTGGTGCTCTTGGTGAGCCCATCTTGGCTCCTGCCTTAGATGCCATCTAAGGCTGACAATGTCCCGGTGTCAATCTGCAGCCTGGACCTCCACCCTGAATGGGAGTCATCCTGACTGCCTAGTCCATAGCACCGTGTTTGTTCACTAAGCATCTCAAACATAACACATCCAGCCCCGTCCAACCTGCTCCTCCTACTGCCTTCCACTACCTTAATAAAACGGTGCCACCAATCATCTGTCTCCCTGCCAGAAACATCCTGTTCCTTGAACCAAAAACTCATCCTTGACTCCTCTTACTCTCTATCTCACAACACCAAATCCTATTGGCTCTTCCTCCAAACATATCTAACTACTTGTCATACTTTCAGCATAACTACCCCAGTCTAAGCCACCACCATCTCCCCAGTGGTTGCAGCCCTTGTCTCCGAGTGGGTCTCCCCCTCTGCTCTGACCTTTTACAGTCTGTTCACAACCTAGCAGTCAGACTGAGCCTTTTAAAAACAGAAGTCAGATATGTCACTCCTCTGTCCCAATGACCCCACCTCACTCAGGGTAAAAGCCAGTGTCCTCAGAGTCCTGTGACCCGGCCTCCATTCTCTGACCCCACTCCCCAGTGCTGTCCTCCTGTTCACACACTCCAGCCACACCAGCCTTGCTTTTCCTTGACGGGTAGAAGAGCCTTCTGCTTGCTGGCCCCCTGCCTGGAATGCTCTCCCCCTGACTCCTGAAGCTGGTTCCTCACCCAGGAATGTGCTCAAATGTTACCTCACAGGTGAGGCCTCCGCTGACCCACGTGGAATCACGACATCCCTGGCGACCCCATCGCCCGCTGCATTTTTCTCCAGAGCACTGATTATCACATGGGACGGTCTATGCTCACTTCTTTACTGTCTGTCTCCCTGCCAGAATACAAGAGGGCAGGAGTGCTTCTTTGGTTTACTGAGCTACCAATACTGAGACACTTGGAACCGGGCATGGGAGAGGCACTCACTAAACAGACGGAAAGACTGAACAGCAGCCTTGTGGTTTCTGCAGAAAGCAGGACAGCCCCTCTCCCCCTGAGAGTGCTTCCCAGTGCCTGACACTTCATCTCCACCAATTCTGAGTCTGGAAATTCTGCCCGTCCCAGCTAGAGAAGGCACAGCTGGCTAACACTGGCTGACTTGGGGCGGGAGGCGGGGGTGGGGGATAGTTCGTGTAAGGAGGGGGAGGGCCCAGCCATACGGGGCTGGAAGGGTGGAGACTGAACAGTGCTCCTTATCCTCCCGACATGGATGGGCCCCTGAGTGAGGTGTCCAGCCCCTGAATGGGCAGCCAGGCACCTGGCAAGGAGAGAAAATGCTGAGAAGGATTTTTAAAGGTAGACGGGCCAACGATTCAATTCAATCAACAGGTGTGGGCCCCTGGTTGAGGTGCCTCAGGAGGTACCAGAGACATAAAATCACACTTGCCAGAGTCCCTTTCCGGAGAATTGGTCACGCGAACGGGCACTGGAGTTCTGGGCCAGGCTTCCCTTTCAATTCACTCTTGTTTTCGTGTCTGTTTCAAACCTTTCTCTCCTCCACAAACCTTGACCATGCCCCCAGGTTCCCTAGGAAACTTCACTTCCTACCGCACAGATCAAAACGGAAGTGTTCAGACCAGGGCTACCTCCACTTCCTGCCACCAAGACTGCACGGCGTCCTGTCTGGGCCCTGCTCTGCCCTCTCCCCCCAAGGCACGGCAGAGATGGCCTCTGAACCAGGCCAGGCTCGCCCACCTGCCCTGGACTCCCACCTCCTGGGGGGTCTCTCCCTCTCAGCAGGCTCCTTCCATCCGCACTCACGCAATCACAAGTCTCTCCCAGATGAAAGCAGCCCAAACAATTTTCACTGTTGTATTTCTCTGAGATGCAAGCCGTCCCTCCTCTCTCAGCTAAACTTCTGCGCCCACCCTCACTCTCACAGAGTGGACTGACTGTCTCCACTGGCCTCTCTTCAATCCAACCCTCAGCCCCCTCTGGCCTGGCTCACACCCCCACCAAGCCACCCAAACTGCTCTCACCCAGGGCCCGGGGAATTCTGGGTCACCCAAGCCAATGGTCAATTTCCAGTCTTCATCTTACCTGGCTTCACAGCAACATCTGACATTAGGGACCCCCAAATCCTACCCCTATCCCAAACACACACTTTAAAACACCCTGTCCCTTTAGCTTTCCTCAAACCACACTGTCCTGACATCAAAGATCACATACGAACTAACAGCTCTCCAGTGTCTCTCTCCACTGTGTCTGGACACACCTGTGTTACTGCCGACCTAGCGTTTCAAAGCCAACTTTGACAATCGGAGAGCAAAGGGAGACCAGCCTTTGGGCGAAGGCTAGAAGGAAGGAAGTTTCCTCCATTCATATGAGGAATGGCAAAAAAAAAAAAAAAACCCAAAAACAAAAACCCAGAGAGGCTGCAGAATGAAGGGTGGAGGGAGATAACCTGGAGAAGATTGCAGGCCCATGGTAGTGTTTATGGGTTTGGAATTGTGAGAGTAATGGGAGGCTGTGGAAAGACTGTGTAAGTGATAACACTATGGCTTTTTCAAAGGCCAGTCAGGCTGCTGTGTGGAGGATGCTTTGCTGGAGTGAGAGGGTGAGGGAGGACCAGTCATAGGAGCAGAGATGAGGTGAATCAGTTAAAGGAGGGCAGATGAGGGAGGAGCAGCTACAGAAGGGAAGACCCGTTACAGGAGACTGTTGCAGAGGCCCAGGGGAGAGGGGATGGTGGCTGGAATCGGGGGTTGGTTGTAGGGGAGGAGAGAAGGTGTTGCCAGGAATGACACCAGTTGTCTGGTGACGACAGCAAGATAAAAAGTGGCCCTTCACTGACAGGGAGCTCTGGAGACAGAGCACCTTAGCAGAGGGGAGGACCACTGGAAGCTTGTGCCCGGTCTCCTCTGGACTTTGTCCCACTTTGCCTTTTCCCTTTGCTGAGTTTGCTTTGCATCCGTTCACTGTGATAAATCTTAGCTGTATTGACTGCATGCTGAATTCTATGAGTTCTCCTAGCAGGTCACTGAACCTGAGCACGCCTGTAGGGACCAGCCTTCCCGACAAGAAATGGATTTTGAGTTTTCTTTGAAAAGAGTGAGAGGGGCATGGATTAGTAGATTAAAACAAGAGGCATCTTAGGCACAAGAAAAGATGTGAAGAAAATTAGGAATAGATAAGTCAGGTGTTTGACATGGCCTAAACAGAGCTGGCACTGAGAAAACACAGCATTACACTTGTGAGGAGGAAGAGGTGGGGGCTGGAGAAGTCACACTTGCTAGAAAGACCCAGTGGCCGGGAACCACTAAAGTCATATGTACAGAGTTGTTAGTATCACGGAAGGATTGAAGGAACTTAGCGTCTGGCCATCCAAAATAAATTCATGACACCGAACTTTTTGAGGTAGGTCTGTGGGAGTGCTGTTGAGAAGCTGAAACAATATCCCAAATTATTAGGTGTTTTTTTTTTTTAATAAAAACCACCTCCACATCAATCTGCGCTAGAATAATCTACTTCCCATTCAGTAAGAGGAACTTCCTTTCATTCCTTCCTTTATCCCTTAGAAATGCCTTTGCCTATGGTCCAACATTCCTTCCCTCCGGTCTGCCTTTCCTCACTTTTTACGAGGACTTCCTGGAATAGTCCGTCCCAGCTGCTTAATCACTTTTTTAATTCTGCATCTCCTCAGCACTGAAGCCTTCACTTTATATTACATTATTTTGCCTTTAACCCAGGGAAGCGTGGTTTTCCTAGGTTGTATCAGAGATCTCTGCCCAGCCTCTTCCTCAGAGTCCCAACGTCCTGAAGGCAGAAGAGGGACTTTCAGGACATGCTCAGCTTAACCTCATCTACCTGCCTCCATCCTCCAGCATCAAGGATCCCTTTAACAGAGGCTCAGGACACAGCCTGGCTGTTTCGAGTCATTCCTCATTCTGCTGACTTCATAGTTGGTCCCCACTGAAGTAACCACTCTGCTCCTGGTAACCAAGCCAATGCCTGTATTCCCCTCCCCTGCTGGGTCCCTCACCTGCCTCCCTGCCCAGCACTATTATTCCTCCAAGGCTGCACTGCTCTGCCCACAAATCCTTCTAAAAGACTGGAAACCTGCCCCTGAAATCCTCCCTCTGGGGCTGGGCCTCCTTTATCCGATGCTGCCAGCCCCCCTCCCTGTCCTCTGCCTGCAGAGAGCCGGGCCCAGCATATCTGCACTGTGCCACGCCCCATCCCAGTTCACCAACCCTGCCCCTGAGGTCAGCCTGGTCTAGAGATTGCAAAGCGGCAGCAATAGACTTGTTTAAATGATGGTCCACCCTGCTATGTGGCAGTTCTTTGTGCTTGTCTGTTTTTTACTTAAATTCGAATGCCTTTAGGCTAGACACACATTTTCTACCTCCCCAGAGACCCCACAACTCCCTATGCTGTCAAACATGGAAGAAGAAAACCAGCTTTATTGAACACCTGCCAGACACTAGGCTCTGTGTATACACTGCTCATTTAATCCTTCCAGCAACCCCAAGGGGGTGACATTACTATCTCTGTTTACCGGTGGGAATACAGAAGCTCAAGGAAGATGGGCAACTTGCCCAAATCATACAACAACAGCCAGCAAGTCATAAACCCAGATTTGAACACAATCTGCCAGATTCTGAAGTCCACACTGCTTCCACTATGCCGTTAGTGGAAGGAGGAGGTCTTGATTAGACCGTGCATTAAGGAGGCCCCTCTGCAACAATGTGGAAAAGAAAACAGAAGGGCAGGAAAGCGAGTGCGTGGACAGTTCAGGCAGTACAGGAAACAGGTCCAGCAGACAGGAACTCATGCGGCTGCCCTGAGAATAGACAGTAGGTCAGGACTGGCTGGGGAGTCAGAACAGAGGTGACTGAGGGACAGCAGTGATCTCCACAAGGGTCAGGGACAATGTGGAGGGAGAGGCTGCTTGGGATGAGTGTCTAAGGGGTTCCTGAAACATCACAGTGAAGATCTTGTGTATCACAAATCAAACTGGCCAAGAAGAGAGCTGGGTGAGAGATGGAGACTTGACTGGCCTTTCTTTAAGAGCATTGGGTAACCTTGGGTGCACAGGGCAGCTCCAGGGAGAGGAGTGCAGGGAACAGCAAGCCAGCCTAAAGACACTGCCTCGGCCCCACTCTGGCACTTGCAGGGCAGGAGGAGGACGAGAAGCTTGAGGTTAAGGAAGGGAATGTCAGTGGGGACAGTGTGGCACCCTCCAGGGAGACGGGCAACAGCTGCAGAGCGGCTGGCGACTGAGGATTACCAGGCCCTGGAGGCCTGCAAAGGGCTATCTGAGCCGCAGAGCAGGTGCACTGCGCTGACTGAGGAAGACAGCGCCAAGTGCAAGGGAAAGCCAGAAGCTGGCAGTGACAGGGAGAGGCAAGAGGCCAGTGTGGGTGTGTAGGTGGAGAAGGTGCCCTCCCGTAGGTCAGGAGAGCACTTTTTCCTTGAGAGAAAAAAATCTGTAGGGGAAATTCCAGGGATGCTCCGAATTGGTGAGGAGGGAGGCTGATGGCGGGTACATCTGCTGGAAGTGAAATGCATCCCGCAAACACCCCCTCCCCCAGGGGCACTCACTGGGCTCCTCCGTTAACACTGGGGCCACATAACGTGCACAGACACTTGGATGCGCATTGCTCCCGCTGCAGCGCGGTCTAAGCCTGCATCATCACCTGCCTCAGAATGTGCTCATCACGGTCACTGCAAATGGACTTTGAATTTTTCTGTGAGGTGAGTATTTTCGCTTTTATTTTCTCCCTGGCCCTCCAGCTCACTTCCGCACAAGGCTTGCCGGGGGCCTCTAGGGAACACCTCTGTCTGACTCTCCAAATAAAACTTCGCTCTGGGCAAAGCAACAAACTCACTGGGGCCTGATCCTGGCCTCAGCAGCCCTGGTGACAGCTTCTGCCCTGCAGCTTGTGACCCCTTTGACCCCAACACACACACACAGAGACCTACCCACTACACTCTGCTAGGGTGACAACTCCTGCCCCAGAGGAACCTCAGAAAAAGCGGCCACCTGGACAGGAAGAGTTGTTCAGAGACTGGGTCTGCCACTGCGTGCCTTCCCCCTGGGCTACCAGCTCTTATTAAAGACCCCCCTTTGGTGACAGAGGTGTCAGGCAGACTTTGATGAATGCTTTTCTGGTTCCCTCCCCCTCAAGCCCTGAATCCTGGCTTCCTCTAGCCAGAATACTATGAAAGGAGCACATGGATTGGAATCAGAAGACTTGGACTGGGGTCCTGGCCAGTCCCTATGTGCTGTGAAGTCCGTCAAGTCACTTCTGAGGCCCAGACTGCAACCAGATAAAATGGAAGTAACAGCACCCACCTTCCCCCACCTCCACCCCCCCTGCTCTCAGGAAGGCAGTGAGAAGTTAATCAGATGAGCTGGGCGATTTGCAAACTGGACGATGCTATTCTGACTCCGGGGGTATAAGCAAGTCTGCTGGCAGCTCAAGCTCTCTCTCCAGAGCCCCACCCAGTACTTGATCCCCAGCCATCAGTCCCTGGCTGCTCAGAGCCCAAGGGAGACAGGGCTCAAATGAATTCAATGCAAACATTTGTTTAGGTCTACATGTGCCAGATTCTAGGACACAAACAAGAACAGACACAAGTCTTGCCCTGGGTCTGCCCAGCTGGGTAAAATTCAGACTGGGTGTCTGTTCATGCAGCAGCCAGGACACAGTCTCCAGGAGAACTTGCTCCACGTTGCTGGGAACGGACCATATGGGCATCACTAGTCTTCGTCCCCTTGACAACCCCTCAGATTGAGGAGGTGGGCGGATTTAGCTCTCTGAGGAACCAGGGTGAGGGGCCTGAAGCAGAGGGGCCAGAGACCTTGGAGACCCAGGCCCGGCCCAGCAGTGGAGGCTGAAGGGTTGTGTCATGCTCAGGGCTTCATCCTCACCATCTGGGAGATGTGACGAATAATCCTCCTTTGGCCTGACTCACAAGGGTATCACGGGGCACAAAGTGAGAACAAAATGACAAGAGTGATGAGAAAATGCTTTGAAAAGGAAAGAGCTTTAAAAACAAGGCATTATTATTTTTTCTTTGGGGCCCTCTCCAGGAAAGCTGAGATAATCGCAGAAGATCTGTTTGTCTAAACGCGGACAAGCCTTTCCCATGGAGAGCCTAGTGGGACTGACTCAGAGGCATCCAGCTCCCTCACTTTGCACAATCTCCACTGAAAAATCCCAGTCGCTACAGTTAGTACTTCCAGTGGGTGACCACCCATCACCTTTCCATATTCTTTCCACCACCCTGCCACCCATGGCCAGTGGGAACTCAGGTGATGCTTGCTGACAGGTGGAAACACGGTCTATCCTACCCCACCTCCTGCCACAGACCTTGGCCCAGAAGACCTGAGAAAGTCATCACCTCCAATGCCTCCCCTCTGGCAGGACTTTTCATAGGCTGACTCAGACAGGAGACTTTCTCCTACCTCTGTCCATGACCCAGGGAGGGAGATTCCAGTATCTGAGAGCCACCCATCTCACTGAGTTCAAAACAATAACAAAAACAACAACAAAAAAAACCATTTTCTGCTTCCATCTCACACCTGTCTTTCCTACAGCAATTTCTGCCTCTCTCATTCAAATGAGAGTAGAGTTGGAGGTGGGAGTGAGCAGTTGATAAGGTTTTCATCCAATCCATCAATTGTGTTAACACCCCTGTCTTCAGCTGTCTGGGTGTAAGGCAGAGCAGGCAGCTGCACTCTGGATTTGAAAGATCCTAATCCAGCCTTTTCTGCCTAAAATTATCTCACACACACCCAGAACTGTTCTATTCCCAGAAGCAAGTCAACCAATTTCTTTACATTTTATGTCTTCCAGTGCCCTTTTAAAATGCAAATATCTCTGAAACAAGGAACATATTCTACTGGCCTTACTCCAGTCCTCATCCAGTGTCTCTGCCCAATAAATATTTACTGAATTCAATCGGTTACTAGAGGCTTGTTCTTCATAAGACACGGGTCAGAGCCCAGGGCTGTGGAGTGTGGGGTGCACAGGGAGCAGCCTGGGCCGGGAGCCACACTGCACTTCACCCGCTTCATCGCTAGCCCGTAGCAACCCTGCGTGCCACAGCGAGCTGAGTTCTGATGAAAGTAAATCTGAAATAGCCAAATATGGAAACTCTGCAGGAGGGGGCAGAACCAGCCGAGAAAGTCGGAGGAGACGCCCAGTGGGGTTACTAACAAGAGTATGGCCCCAGGATTCACTGAATATTCTCAGAACTGCCAACACCCTGCCGAGCAGTAACAAGGGGGAGGCAATGTGGTGTGCAGAACGCATATTCCACCAATTCTCTGGTTGTCCCTGGGCAACTCATTTCAACCTCTGTGAGTCTTGGTTTCCTCCAAGACCCCTTTGAGCTCCCCTCGGGGTGTGTGTGGGGGGAGGGGTGGTACTTCTAAATGAGCGCGCGAAATCGAACAGTTCCTGGAGGTTTTCATTCATTCCAATATTAAAGTTTCATTCCGGAGTGCTCTGGTTGGAAAGTCCTGCAAAAGTGGAGGGAGGGGTTGCCGAAGGGTATGCAGCGGGAGCCAGGGGTTTGCAGTGCGGGGAGCCAAGGGTTTGCAGGGCACGCCTCAAAGTCCTCCCCCATTTGCCCACCCCAACCTGAACCTGGCCCTTGCAGTCCACAGCCGCGCCCTGGAGCCGCTCCCCAGCTCGTGACCCCAGTCCGCACACTCGCCACACCCCTCCTCTGCTAAGAAAACCTGCTCGCAGCCCTGGAACCCAGCTGCCTCGCCACCCCCGCCACCGCACCCACTCGTCCACATCAGGGGACACCTGCCCCTCAGGCATCCCCGACCCTGAGTCCAGGCCCCACCGCTCCTGCCCGCCTGGCCACCGTCTCGCGTCCAGCATCCGCGCCCGTCGAGGACTCGCCCGTGCGACGGGGACTGGAGGCCAGGCCCGGGTCCCCGCAACCCGGCCCGGGGCGTGAGGCAGCGGCTGCGGGGCTTCTATCGCCGCGGCGCTTTCGATTTCACAGTCAACGAGACGAACCGAAAAGCGCTCCTCGGTCCCCTCACTCCAGCCCTACAGCGTGGGGCTCAATCCCCGCGGCGCGGCCGCCCCAGGCGACGATCGGCCGGGACTCACGTGTGGCTCGGTGCGCGGGTGACGGGCTGGCGCCGGTCAGCGGGCGCGCGGCTCCTCCGGCGAATGGGCGGCGGGCGGCGAGGCAGGGGCTCGGCTGTCAACCCCCGAGCCCCGAGCGCGGAGCGCCGCCCTCCGAGGGAGGGCTGCGGGCGTGGGGCCCGGGAGGGCGGGGCTTAAGGCGGGGCCAGGGGAGCGGTCACGGTGAGGGGCTCCGGCCGGCGGGAAGGGCGGACGCACCAGAAGGTGCTGGGCAGGAGGCTGAGAGACTGTTACCCGGCCAGTCAGAAACCTAACCTACCTTCACTAGAATCATGTGTACCTACAAATAAAAATCATCTCTGATTTCCCTCAAGTGCGTTTTGAACTGTACACATCTTACCCTTCAATCAGGCATAACCAATTTCAGCCAGTCCTTTCGTATTTTGATCCAGCAGCCAAAGTCTGAGGTCTGGCTCAAATCTGTCCACCCAGACCTTCCTTCACAGCAGTACAAATTTGCCGGCCCTCCTCCTTGCAGCTGGCCTAGGAATCCCTTGGAGTTGTAGGGCGGGCCATTGTACCAACTTCTCCCCAAGCATCTCTTAACATCTTCAAAACCTTGTGAAGTAGGCCTGGGCATTCCCATTTAGCAGATGAGCAATCTGAGGTCCAGAGAAGTGACATGAATGGACATGCCCAAAGTGAGACACTCAGGAAGTGATGTAGCTACATCTTGAGTCCAGATCTCCCAACTCCCATGTAGGGCTCTTTCTTGCACTACTTCTCTCCATGAGTATATGCTCTGATTGATATTTGTATTCTACATACATCTCTTCTGTGAAGATTGGTGGAGCATAAAGATCATGGAGCTGAGAATGAAATGGACCAGAATTCCAATTCTAGCTCCTTCGCAGAATAAAGCACAATTCAGGTGTGCATATGAGCCAGGCAGGAAACATACAGGAGGGAGGTGAAGGTTGTAGTCACAGGGAAGTGAAGGGACACTGGTACACTAAAGACCACGTGTGGGGTCTAGAGGCTCAGCCAGGCTCCGTGCCAGCCTGTCCTTGTCTGATCTCTTATTTTTCTTTTTTTTTTAACATTTTTTATTGATTTATAATCATTTTACAATGTTTTGTCAAATTGATCTCTTATTTTTCAATAAGAACCAGAAATCCAGATTCAAATCTTTTGGCTGGTGAGCCAGAGTAACCACTCCTTGGGGAGTCTGGGCCTATGGGCACCTTCTCTTATGGTTACCTACGCTCACTTCCTCTCATTATCCACCCCTACCCGCTACCTGCCCAGCATGCTACAAATCAGTACGTTTTGTAAAGGTATATCTCCTTTCACTGGTGAGAAACACAAATGTCTAGTGTGCATATATACAGGTGTGCTCGGGACCCTGGTACTGTCATTGACTATAATTCAGTTGCCTCTCTCCACCCCTCTTCCCCATCAACTGAATGAAACAGCCAATTTGTCTTAAGAATGATATCCAAGCTTTAAATATGATGGAACCAGATGCTGGGATAGGTAGTGAATCTTTTAGTATGGGAAGTGGGGGTTGCATAACTCCAAGGTTAGAAGTCTAAGCAGGAAGGTAGAGGAATTTTAGATGGGTGTTAGTCGGAACTCAAGGACATGTTCCCAGTTCCTCTTGTTGGTCACAGACTCCTGGGCAGGGTGTCTGGGAGAACAGAGAAAACAAACCCTAGGACCCAGTCCAGTCTGATGGAGGAGGCACTATCCCTTTCCTCAAGGACCTTGAAGATGAATGGGAAAAACAAGACATAAATGTACATATAAAACAAACACTAAATACTTTCAGATGGTAACTAACATTAAGTTTTATTATACACCAGTACTGTGCTCAATGCTTCATCCATATTTACTCTATTTAATCACCAGCCCTATTTTATAGCTGGGAAAACTCATGTCTTGAACAATTCGCCCCAAATTGCAAAATTCATAGTATGGGAGAGGTGGGATTTGAACCTAAGTAATCTGGTTCTTGTGTTCTTAGCCACTACACCACCTTGACCCTCAAAAAAAAAAAATGGTTTGTGTGAATTCAAACAAAACAACTTTGAGACAGAGATAAATTTTTAGCAGTTTTAGTGTTCTCAAAATATTTGCAATGTTATAAACAGAACCCAGTCTTCAAGCTAAATTCATCTAAAAGAAATAAGGGCAGGATTGGACAATACACTAAATTTTTGCACAGAAGAGCTACACTTTTAATATGTTTCTTGTAAATACCCTGAGATTACCCCCAGACTTCAGATATGGCTTTCAGCTGTTTAATTTGCTGGATAAATTGATAATGATAAAAGCTGTTTAATTGGCTAGGTAAGAAATGGCAGCCCTGGCTGTCAATGGAATGATGGTGCTGATGGAGTGTGGAGGGCGCCACCTACTGGAATAGTAGATGGATGCATTCTCTTCCTCAGGCTGCCCTTTTGTGAAAATACTGATCAGTATCATGGGTTAGCTACAGCAAGGTAAAAGGTCATATCTTCTATCACCGAGAGATCAGTGAGATCAGATGAAGAGGAATAATCCTCTCCTTGGGTCTTAGAGTGCATCTCTAACTTCAAATGCAAGTTACAGTGGAAAGTCTTTGCCCGTAATGAAACCACACATGGAAAGTGTGATAAAGCAGCAAACCACTCCCAGGCAAAGAGCAGAACCTTAGGGTCCTGAACACATAGAATTCTCGCTTGCCCACTAAGTGGGTCTTGCACTGAGACAATAAGTGAATGAATGTCTGTGAGTTTTGTGTATTTAATTTCTTGATCCAGTGATGTGTGGTCCCTTTGTTTTCATCAAATAAACTTTACCCAGCTCTGCCTGCAACTGTGCTGACCACCACAGGAAAAGAGGCGGGGAGTGCTGGAGGGGACAGGGACTTCCCCCAAGATAGATGTAATTTTTTAAAAAATGTACATGTACCACAGTTTATTCATTCACTTACTGACAGACATCTTGGTTGCTTCCAGGTTTTGGCAATTATAAATAAAGCTGCTATACACATTTGTGTGCACGTTTTGGCATGAACACGCATCTCTTAAGTACATGGATCCAGCAGCTGCACTTTTAGCTTAGTAGTTCAAGAAAGACCCATGTTTCTTTTGTTCTACTGGCTTCACCTTATTCTCACCTGCTACGTCTAGGTTCAGGGCCAATTTGAAAAAAAAACAGACTTATTCTGTCCCTGTGATCATATATTCTGTATTTGTTCCAGGGGCTCCCCCACTCAATACACACAATCACCCAACCCATTCTCTGTTCTTGGTTTGATATTCTGATAGTCAACCTTTTTATGGAAGAAATGAGATTTTTAACATTTTAAAATTAGGCCTGCTGTCTTCATTGTATGCTTGGCTAAATGTGGATTCAGTCCATTTTGACAGTTCATTTCGTAAGATTCACACATGTGATTCCCATCAGTGCTTGGAAAGACATTTTAACATATTAATTCTGCAACAGTCACTGTAAGACATCAAACTATAAATTTGAAGGTTATTATTTAGCCTGAGGAAATGTAAAGAAAAATCAGAGGTTTGATTGGCACAATTTGGTTTTGTTGGACTTATTGTAATAAGTCAATAACAAGGAAGACCGTTGTGGGTTCTTTTTTCCCTGTATTCCTTCTTTTTGGTGCCTACTCTATATGAAGTGATTTTAAACACTGCTCTTGTAACCACATCCTCTGTTTCACAGAAAACAGGACAGAAGGGTGAAGAAGGAAAGACATAGTCTCAGGAAGGGGTTATCCTGGGAAAATCTGACAGAGTTCAAATGTTTTTGACTTCAGCCATGCCTCAGTATTCCATGACCTTGTCCCTCTGTTCTGAGAAATTCCAAGCGATCTTCTGTGGACACAATGAGGGCCTCTCGTTACGGAACACCATCTGGGGCTGCCACACCCACTACACATAATTTTTGTTTCATACTTTTCCCTTTTTAAAACAGTTTTGCTGTTAAACTTTCAATACCATGCACCTAATCAATTAATTTTAGTAAGTGTAGACAGTTATGCAACCATAACCATAATGAAATTTGAGAACAAATCCATCACCCCTTGTGTACTTTGCCATCAATCCCCACCTCAGCCCTGGACTCAGGCCAGAGCAGATCTGCTTCCTGTTTCTATAGTTTTCCACTTTCTGGAAAACTTATATAAATTAGTATGTGGCACTTTGTGTCAACTGGCATCATGTTTTGGAGGCTTATCCATTTTGCTGCATATACTAGTAGTTCTTCTTCCTTTTAACTGCTGCATTGGGTGCCCTTGTATAAATACACTACATTTTGTTTATCCATTCACCAGCTGGTAGATATTTGGATTATTTCTAACTGTGAGCCATTATAAATAATGCTGCTATGAATATTTGAATACAAGTTTTTGTGTGGACAAACATTTTCTTTCTCTTTAGGCAGACCCAGGAATAAAATTACTTGCTTTGAAACCTTTGTCTGACATTAATATAGTCACTCCAGCTTTCTTTTAACTGTTAAAATGGCATATATTTAATCCATTGTATTAGTTTCTATTGCCACATAACAAATTACCCCAAAACTTAGCAGCTCAAAACAACACTTGTTAACTCACAGCTTCTGTGGTGTTAAGAAATCTGGGCATAGCTTAGCCGAATTCTCTGCTTCAGGGCCTCTCACAGGCTGCAGTCAAGGTGTTGGCTGAGCTCTAGTCATCTGAAGGTCCAACTGGGAAAGGATCCACTTCCAAACATACATAGTTGTTGGCAGGATTCAGTTCCTGGCAGATTGTTATTCTGAGGGCCTGATTTTTTGCTGGTTGTTGGCAGGGGGCTTGCCTCAAATGCTTGCCAAGCAAACATGGCAGCTTGTTTCATTAAAGCATGTAAGCCAAGAAGTCTAACAAGACAGAAGTCACGATCTTTTAGCCTAACCACAAAAGTGATATTCCATCACCTCTGCTGTATTCTGTTGGTCAGAAGCAAGTCACTAAGTCCAGCCACACACAAGGGCGTGACAACCAGGAAGCAGGAACTCTTGGTGGCTGCTCCACATCTCTGCCTTGAATTTGAGGTTACTATGGGATCATCTTGAGAATGTCAGTGTTTTCCTGCTCTTTTGCCTTTGTGGAGTGGGGAGGTTCTTTAATTCTGTGAGGTTTTTGTCATTCACCTGTCTCTGCTGGTGGCAATTTCCCTGGCTTTCCAGCACTGCTAAGCGTGATTTTTGTTTTTGTATTTCTTGTCATTTCACTAAGATTCAGGGAGGGAAGAAAAGTAAACAGAGGCACAGAGAAGTGAAGTAATTTGTTCAGTGGAGCTGAAGAGTTATCACAGCAGAGGGAGACTCTTGTATATCAGTCAAGTGACAGGCCCCTCCACGATTCCAGTTGTTTTCAAATTCTCTTTCGGCAAGGGCACAGCATGTGAACAAAAATGGTCTTGGGAATAAAGGCCTTTTGAAGCCAAATCTTGCCAGTTATGAAAGCTGCTCTGGGCAGGGAGCTAAAAAGATACTTCGAGAAACCTGTTGTGCTATTTATTCAGGATCTCCTTAGCGATCACTAACTGTACCTGCCATGTTTAAGTAAGAGATATCAAATAGAATAAAAATTGAAGCTTCCTTAAAATAAAAAAAAAGCATTATATAAAACATTCTGGAAGATTAACCTTTTTGCTCCACTTCACTTTCCCAGCATGTTTTCCTTAGAGACTCGGCTCACTCAAATTCCAGCTTCAGGATTCTAAAGTTTAAGTTACCACATTGCAAAGATTCATTCCCTTATCAATCGTTAAATCTGGTAATGACGATTTGCAAACATCTCAATCCAATACTAATTTCTGGTCTTCATTGTTTCTCCCTTGCAAGTATTCTTCCGAGAGCAGAAACGGGGAAGATAAGGCCACGTGGCCTTTTAGAAAACAGTCACACATCTAGGAGCTTCCTCTTCATGTTTTACTCCCAGACTCCACTGTCAGTAAAATTCATTGCTGAAGAACATTGCTTCCTAAGGCAGTTAATACAGACTTTAAGTTTGGAGGAATTATATGTGACCTATTTTTTTACCTAGGAGAAAGCGGTTTATGGATTCTCTCAAATGTATCAGAAAATGAGGTACTTTCTTGTAGACATCTTATATTATCACATGGTTTCTCAAACTTGATTCTTGGATTCTTTCTGTATTCACTTACTCTGTAATCTCATGAATGATGTATCTATAGTCAATCTCCAAGTTAAAAAAAGAATAAACATTTTCTTATGTCTCCTATAATCAGAATGCACCCATCATTTACATTGGGAAAGCACAAAGAGAGAGAGATCTGCTTTGAGTTCTAGGTCAGATTACTCTTTTTGAGGAGACCCTGGCATCCTAGGGTTAAGTAATTAGCAGTTATTAATATTCGTGGATAATATTCTCTTGATAGCAGGAATAAACAGAATACAACTTATTTAAAAACTAAACTTGGCATTTTAACCAAAGTACTTGCAACATTCTTAATATATTTGAAAATCATGACTGTCAGGTTTTTTTGCTTGTTTTCTGTATCTATTCCTAAAAAGAATGTAGGCCTATATTAAGACAGAATTTGACATTCTTTCATCTTTATTTTACAAATATTTTACTCACTTAATTATAAGATTATGAAGAAAACGTTTTGATCATAACCTACCTTTTACCTCCATCCATATTACACTGGAATTAAATCATATAGAAAAATATTTTTTTCATTAATATTACCAGATGTATCAAGAGCATAATTTATTTTTAGTTATGTAGTGAAAAAAATACTTGGGTGTAGATTTAAAAAATGATAACCTTGAGATTAATGAAATGGTCCTTAAAAGATTTCTAGGTTTTGCTTTTTTTTTTTTTATAAAAATCAGTATTTAAATTTTCACAGTGAAGAGGTCCTAAATTCTTCATACAGCATGAAATTATATAAAGATAGAAGACATAGACATCTTTAACTCTTTAATCCTTTGATTAAGCAGCAAGCATATCACTCTTCCAGGCCAAACACTGCTTAAACAAAAAAGAAAATGATGACGTGCAAAGTATTTACAAAATATGCAAAGCACACGATAAAAGACATCTCACTATATACATGGGTCATATTACTAATGGAGCTAAGATTTTTTCCTACTGTGTGCTCTAGTGTATGTAAATCAAATTACAGCACATCCCTCAGATACAGCACCTTTGCCCATGGTTGGGATAGAACAGATTTCAAATGAATCACAATATACTTAACAGCTGGACAGAGGCTGGCACTGACCAACTTGACTGACGTGTCCCACATACTGTATACTGAAGGTCTACTGACAAGAGACAAGACAATAAAAGCTGTCTAGTATGCACATATGCAAGACAATCTGAATACTTTAAAAAATGCTTTAGATATTTTCCTTTAAGATATATAACTGTCCCCTGTGGCTTTTAAAATAAAAGTAAGTATAAATTCTTGAGTATTTCGAATTTTAAATCATAAGATGATCCAACGAGAAAGAAAGAACACACCCTGGAAAAAGGTTTAGATTACACCAGAACTTAAGGTCCTTATGGAAATAAGTGGTCTAAACGTCAAAATTACAACTAATCAGTGGATTTGTTTGCAGCTCTTTAATGCTTTTACAGCAAAAGGTAGGGACTATTTTTCCAATATTTGGGAAATATATGACATCTCAGAATAGAAATCAGGACCTTAGATGCTGACTATTTCATGAAACAGTCTTAAATGTGAGGAGAATGTGAATGTGCAAACATTTAGCTTAAGTTCCACTAGTATAGTAATCTAAGTGATCTATCTGTCCCTTTGCACAGGTCATGATTCCAATATGAAATAACTGTATCAAAAATATTACTAATACATTGTTGAAATACTATCACTTGTAAAATATTCTTTGTAGGTGCTTAATGATTATGTGTTGCGTTAAGAAGTCTTTAGTTTTTCTGTTTGTTTGTTTCTTTATAAAAAGGGGTCTCAGCATTTTAAGTTAACAGCACAATTGTGACAATATACTGATACATCTTTAGATAACACACAACAAATTCTTAAATTTATTTTATGAAGTAATGTTGATGATTTAACCCTAAACCAAACCCACAAGTACAGGTCGGCTGCAAGGAATACACAAATGTACTCAAATAGTACAATAGAGATTTACCAAGAAAACATCTTTTATATTAAATGCAGACCATATTAATAAGTATGAGGGCAATTTTAAGTCCAGAATCTAAACATAAAAAGGGTATCGTAAATAAATGCTTCCATAACCACTATTTCCACATAACTGACAAAATATAATTCTCTTCTAAAGTCCCCAAATGTAGGCAACTACTAGTTAAAAGCAGATAGCATTTAGAAACATTTAAAAAAAAATCAAAATTAACTTCATTTTTAAGGAACTTAAAGACATTGTACTTTAACAAATTAAGTCCTCATCTGTAGCTAAAATTCTTATTCTGATCCTCTTATCACTGACAGATGGCGGGTCAATGACCTTTAAGCAAGGACTTGCACTAGGACCCTAAACTGTATGTTAAAGGATTAATCGGT
Organism: Vicugna pacos; assembly: GCF_048564905.1. Classification (NCBI taxonomy): domain Eukaryota; kingdom Metazoa; phylum Chordata; class Mammalia; order Artiodactyla; family Camelidae; genus Vicugna; species Vicugna pacos. The sequence continues at coordinate 12,302,197 of NC_133009.1, read as the reverse complement.
TCAGTACATTCTTTATGGTTTCATATAATTGCTTTGCAATTGATTAAACTGCTTTCTTTTAAAGGAATATATTTAAATTCCTTTAGAAAAAAAAGCAAGATTTTTTGAAAAAGGGATATATAGCTATAATTTCTTAAATATGTATTAAATGAACATATGTCAAAATCTGAAATGCAGGCTATTTATTCTTGCACTCCTAACATAGGAAAATGTTGTTAAAATTAAATTAAAGAAAAAAGAGAAAAAGTCAAACATCCTTAACTTAGGAAACTTAAGGAGTTTTCACAATTCCTAAGTCAATATTCCTGTACTAAGAGCCTTGACTATGAAGAGGCAGGAATATAAAGATTCTCAATAAAATAAATACAGTAAAAACAAAACCAAAAAACCTTGATATATAGAATACTTAATCTTTTTTTTCTTTAATGAGATCATGTCGCTGAATGTATACTCAAGAAAGGAGGCTAACTGTAGGCTTTCTGTTGTATTTCATTTCAGTTGCACGAACTAAAAAATTTCTCATCCACCCACTTATGCTAGCCCACTGCCACAAAACTAGGTCGTAGCCTCAGTATCTAGGAAGGATGATTCTTTCCTTTTTTGCATCAGTCAGATGAGCACTGGTATAATGATGGGGTGAAAAGTTACTGCAGCTCTGTCCAATTTAATTTTAGTGCAGTGAGGACTGTGAATCTGTCTGAATTCCGATAAGTGATGGTGGCTGTTGACCACCAACCGTGGACAACACTGGTCTCGGGTTTAGACGGGGCGGCATAGAATTAGCAGGGCGAATGAGAGGTGGTGGAGGCTGATTTAAAGTTGGCCGGGGCTGGATAAACCGAGCCTGCTGCTGGAGTGGAGGAGGCTGCCGGTGAAGAGCAGGGGCAGCAGGCAGTGTTGGACGAAGAAGTGGTGGAGGCTGGTTCAGAGTGGCAATGGGGGCTGTTGGTGTTGGAGTGGATGATGGGGCAGGAGGTGATGGACCCAGAGTCCGAGGAGCCTGTGGGGTCTGTGCCTAGAGGTGAAGAAACAAAAATACATGTATGAGATGATAGTTCCTAACGAATTTAATACAATATAGTTTGGGCTGTCACAGGAAAAACAAAACAAATCAAAACAAAACAAAAACATAACACCAGTGTTTTTTGGAAGCACAAGCTTCTTTTATTTTAAACAAAACAAAACAAAAACCCAAAAACTGAAAAAGCAACGAAGCTACCAAACAGGCATCTTTATTAGTAAACAGCTTAACACTGGAAAAAAAAAAAGACTATGAAAGAACAATACACTCTCCATTCTTCTAGGATCAGAACTCAGCATGTCATTATGACTTAGGAGTCACGAGAGATGCACCTCTGAGTAAGTGTATTGTCAACCTTTCATGCTCATTTAGCCAGTCCTCTGACAATTAACCTTACAGACCACCACACAAAATAGTGATTCCTCAACTCATATTAGCTCAAATTCCATACACAAACACACCTCCTCTTCTTCATCAGTGCTCTTCCCTGATGGCACATTAGAAGCACTTTTTGTCTCCTCCCCTAAAGCAGAAGCATCACCATTAGAAGCCTGGGTTCCTTGTTCTGCTTCCCATTCCTGCAATACCTCCTCTAAGTTAAACCGACGCCTGTAGTTTACAAAGAAGTTCTTCACTTGGCCAACAGTCTTGTTGCCAATTACATCTGCAATAGCTTGAAAATCTTTACCATATTTGCGGACACCTGGAAGGCAAAGTAAATAATACACCTGTGAAGGATCAATAAGGAGAGCTGTGTGTACTATACATCATGCACACACAAAGATACCAGCAATGAAAATCCTTTCTGATAAACTCTGCTCATTTCTCAGTTCTGAGATAGAGGCTAAGATATCAGGGTCACAGATGAAAACTATCAATTATCATGTCATCGAGCCAGCTACTTGCCTTCAACTGAACAATCAGAAACTTACCATTGTTTACATACTCAGTTATTTTCTCCAATCCTTTCTTGAACTCTCAAATACAGTCCATTTATTGTAAAGCATTGAATTCTTTGTTCCATCCTCAATTCCACATTCATTTATTTCCCTAGTAGCCAGTCACCTAAATTTGAGCAACACCGTTTGTAAACAAAGCTGGATGGGAATGAACCATCTCTTTTATCCCCTCAATGGACTGAGCAGGTAGTCTCAGGGTTCCCCCATTAAGAAAAGCATTGTAATTTTGGTCTTAACACCAACTTCAACATAATTACTTGCCTATCTCACCAGGTACCAATGAACAGAAATGAGCTAAGAATTTAAATACAAAAAGCAGGAGAATCATCACAACCTAATGGACAAAAAAAGGGGAGCTATTTTTCAGTCTGTTGGATTTTAACTTATCTAACAGTCCTAAACAGTGTATTTATGAAGGATTCCCAGCTATGCTCTGCAGCGTGAAGACTTAGGTGATAGTAGTGACGATTTATAGACACTCATGCTGATCATCACTACCTTAAATTTAAGAAGGATTGTACTTTCAGTTATTTAAAAATCTAACTTTTCATTATGGAACTTTTATTAGAATGAAGGATAATATTTGATTTACAAACTTGAGATCGTCAATTATGCTACAGAATTTTAAATGACTTTATATAATCAGATGGATAATAATTTGTTCTTAAGGGAATTCTAAAAGAAGTTCAATGACTCATTCTAGAAAGAGATGCACTTAGCTCAAAATATAAAAGCTGTCAAAATTTTGATTTTTACAATTTGATAACTGTTTTTTAAAATACCAGAAAAATAGTAACTTACTAATTAGAGATGAGAAAGGAGAAAAAAAATACTGATGTTTATATTGAAGTCCATAGTTTAACCTGAGCAGCCAGAAATATGGGGATTTAAATAAACTTAACATGTATACAATTACAGATGAAAGAATAATATAAGGATATTAGTACCTCAGCAGAAATGCTAGACATACTCTTACTGATACCTATTTGGATGGTATACTTATTACATAAAAGCACCAGCATGATACAACATAACTCTTGTTTTTAAATTCTGTGTTTATTTTATATTAGAAACTTGGGAATAAGTATCTCATGCTACATTCAACTTGCTAGGCTTGACTCTACGGAGAATTCTTTTATCTTAATGCATTCTGGGTAGGAGGCCTGACATTATTAAGCTATAACCATATCCCACTGTTAATACAGTGTTTTGGGTTTGTAAACTATGTTCATCTGCTGTTCTCAAAGGGGAAAACACGCAGGACAACAAAAGTAATAATGCGACTTAAGCATTGTGTCCAACATTTTGGCAACATAAATGAATTTATATTCTCTTAAATACATGAGCTGATTTCCAGTTTGAATTTCATAACTGAGTCTAAATTTTAATGGTGACTAGGTTCCACCGAGGGTTTATCTGGCTGTACAAACCCAAGGTCATTTCATATGAAGAATAACTGCTATATACTCAAGTACTTCTCTGCTACTTATACTTTGGAAAATGGCAACTCAACTTGTGATGACTGCACTGAAAAACAAATACTAATTAGAAATCACAGAATAACTTTCATAAGGGATATTTAATTTACATTCTAGAAATAACCAAACCTACTGAATACACGAGTTTAGACATGAAAACCTTAAATAAATCTAGAATTAGATCTTCTATATTCTTAGCAAGAAGTCACATTAGAGTAACTCTGATTCCAAGTCTGATGATATTACAATCCTCCAAACACCTATTTGTTTAGCAAAATATATTCCAAAACCTACCAATAAGTTGTCCCCACGTCTGACTCCATTACTGTCCCCTCTTCGTCTGACTTTTTTTTTTTGTGGTCTCTCACTTTATTTTCTCTTGCTTGTCATTAATATTGTTGCATTTTCAGAATTACATGCCCCCAAACCAAAACTACTTCCTATAGGAACTTTAGTTTACCCAGATACTTTGGATGTCAAGGGTTTTCTTCAGGTCACTAGGTAAGTTTGTTATTAACTTGAGTAACCCGGTCTTGTATCAACCACTCTGCAAAATCTAAAGGCTCAGATCACACTGCAGACCTCTGTAGTCTGGCTAAGGATCTCAGTCACATCCTGAGAATAAGTGGGCCCAAATGTTATTGCCCTTAACCTTGCAGGATGGCTGGGCTGGGTATGGGCTAGCTAGCTAGAGCTCCTTGGCAGTCTCCCCTGGACAAACAGCAGCGTTATAGATCTGCCTCAGTGTGTTATGACAAATCCCATAATATTCTCTGTGTGCCACGATGTGAAGAAGATTGGAAAGTACGATCCCATGGAACACAAACTACCATCAGCATTACCACAATGCTGAATGCACAGAAAGTGCTCAGGAAATACAATAGCTTTTTCTTTACTACAGGGCTTCATTCTGCGTTTCTTCCCAAGGCTACAAGAGTCACACGTGGCTGACTTCTTTATCACTTTTACACTCCCATGACTTCGGTCAACAGGATATTTTGGCTAGAAGGTGGAATTCTGAAGCTCTGTACTATGGCTGTAACTGAAGACTTAACAGGACTGACTCCTTCAAAAGAATCCCCAGCTAGGCGTCTGGAGAACACAGCAGGGTAGCAGTGCTGAGCAACTAAACTAACAACCTATGATATCAGAGCTAATTTAGTTACAACTTGTATCTAGGAGAGGGGCGGTCCATTCTTTTTTCACAGTTTATTAAAAACAAGGTCCCTCATATCTACAAGAATTGGTGCTAGGATGACTTAGGAAGTTCTTACTACAAAATCTGAAATTTTTCCTTCTTCATTTTCATCATTAAATACTGTAGGTATGAGAATTTTGCTCTGCTTTAAAAGATGTCTGCCTTGATAAAAATAAGAAACACATAAAATGGGAATGCTAGTATTAATGACCTTGAAAACCCAAATTTGTATTTTAAATGATGGATCAACTTCTCATGGATTTCTTCAATAAATAAAATTTTGTGTTCTGAATCATATCCCGTATCACAGGCTGAATCAATAAAGTAATACCGTGACACAATATCACAACAATTCCTAATTAGTAACTCATGGGGAGTACTATCTCTATGACTTTTGATTAAGTGACATTTCACTAAAGGAATCAAAAAGTAAACAGGTCAAAACCATCTAATCACTCTATCTCATTATTAAATAACAAAGAAATACAGAACACTTTTTAACTCTCTCTCTCAAAAAAAAAAAAGGCCCAAGGTCATCTGAATGACTTCTCAGCAAGGGAGTCAAATACAATGATTAAATCTCTCTCTCTCTGAAAATGTAAAAGGTTTGGGTCCACTTGAACCATTAGTTTTAAATTAAACTTCTGATCTTTATGGCAAGAGGTCAGTTTTCAGTGGGGGGTTAAAAAAAAACAAAACAAACTTCAGAGAACCCTGGAAGAGGGAAATTAAGTATTTCCCAAGGAGAGGAAAACATTGTTTTCAATTTTCTAGATTTCATCTGAAAGTTACAATGAAACAACGTGGCTTCTACACTGGCAGATGATGCCTTATAATCTTTATAAATATGTAATCTTTATAAATATGTACTTTTAAAGTTTTGTTTAAGAATTAACATATAAATATAATTTACTAGGATAGTATGTTATCATTACATTTTATGAAAGTCCACATTTTCCAATCACTATTCTATATTACCCAACCAAAAAAAAAATTCGTATTTTTAGAGTTTTGGCTAGTAAGACAGTAACTTCAGGAGAATTTGTAAATTGGTGTTTCCCAACCCTGGACAAGGAATTTAGACTCTTTCTTCCTTAGATAGAAGGGATATTATAAATCTGTTTTTGGTACATTTAAAAAGTTATTTTTAAAATCTGACTTTGGACTACAAAAAAAAAAGCGCCAAATATTATAGTAGCAAGGCTACTTGTAGGTCTATGTAATGAAAATCTGGGGGATTTTTTTTTCCTGCTTCTTATAGCAAAATGTCTTAAAGTGAGCATGAACTTAGTATAATTGGGAAATGTTAATTTTTGAAAAATCTATTTTTGAAATAAGAACATAGTGACATCTAGAAACTCCCAGTGATATGGCCTTTTCCTATCAATAAGAGATTGATTTTAAACTCAAATCATTTAGAAACATGAATTTCTACCTCCTGTAAATCTCTTCAAGAATCCGTATTAAAGAAGGTAATAAAGATATCAACAGCAGTGGGACGGTGGCGCATCTGAGCAAGGGCTAAAGTCAAAATCATGTATTTCCTTTCCAATGCCTAAATTTTCTGTTCTGAATCTTCCCATTTTCCTTGCTGCAAGTTAAATTTCATCCCAGAAACGTTGTAAATTTTGAATCATTAATAATTTGAAGCAAGTTTACCAGAGGGCTGACATTTATACTTTTCGGCCTCCATTCTTAGGCTACCTGCTATAACTGAAGAAACTCTCTAATGCAAAAAGATGCCTTTTAGATGGGAAGTATGAATCTATCTCCAACTTCCTTTTGATCATGTACTGGATTACAATCCTTATATCTTAAATCAACTGCCAAATCTCCTTTCCCCACCTACTTTAGGGAACATTCTAGCTTTTTTAAAAATAGGAGGTAAAATTAGAAAGAAGACAATTTCTAGACTTGCAACTTCATTTCTCCTAAAAAGGAGTGAATGTATAAACTACAGGGAGAGAAGGTAACATTTAACTGTAAGCATAACTGACTTGAACATAGTTCTGCCATTTCCTGTTTTATATGAGAAGGCAGGCAATATGAAAAAAAAAGTAAAATTTAAAGTTGACATCTTGATAAAATAGAAAAATTCTTTTGTTGTTGTTTATCCTAATATAGCACAATATTTTAGTTGGGGAGCATACTGGGTTTTTTTTTAACCACATGACTATGAAATGAATACATTTAGGAGGAGACTTAAAAAATCAAATATTGTATCCCCCCACCTTCTGTGCCTATATACTTTAAAGAGTGGATGTTTTGCACTATCATTTAAACGTATTGTTATTTTCTTGAAAACAGCTAGTAATTGCTCCATTTTACATGGAAAAAAATACTCCTGGAATCTAATTCTTTTCTTAATTCTTGCTTAATAAGGAACATTTATCATATGACTATCAAGATTGATTTTAGGATAATTTCTAAACACCACAGATTAGGAAAAATATTTATATATATATGACACAAGCTATAAACAGACTATAATTGGTCTTACTGTTAACTTGTTATAATAGAAAATTTAGATACTCAAAGCTGGAACAGATTACAGAAATTGTAGAAATATCTTTCTTGACAAGTATTTTAAGAGGATTAAATTAAAAGCATTTACAATATCCCACTTGGGGACTCTTAAAGAATGTTCCTGAAGTTATGACATAGCTAGAATTAAATTAACATAATAAAGTGATAGATTATACAAGTATAAGCAGACATTCATATCTGGTCTGAGTATGATTTTACCCCCTTCCAAATAAGGAAGAAGGAAGGGAAAATAGCTTATTTATTTACTTAAATATTTGTTGTTAAAATAAAATTTATTTGTTTATTTAAATATCTACTCTTTAAATGGTTAGTACTTAGTTAACAATAATATGAGTAGATGCGAAGTAAAGTGGGAAATAACATTTATTTAAAAGCAGAGTTATAAATCTCACCAGTGACACCAGAGTCAGTATTTCTCTCTCTAGGTCACAGTAATAATCAACTATGAGCAAGATAAAACATGTAACAAATGAATATCAATTCAGAATATATATGTAAAATATCTTGAATATAAAATACTACATAAATTAAAACATGTTAATATCAAAACATAAGTGATTAAAACTGAAGTGGCTTTAAGAATAATATTACATAAAGGCTAATGATAAGGATTAAAAAGAAGGAAAAACAAACAAAAAAAAAACCCAAAAACAATAGCCTGCTACGATAAGTACTTCTGGATAGCAAATTATACATGTTAAAATAAAAGCTGCAATTATGTACCTTAACCACAATGGGACTCAGGTACAGGTGACATTGCTATGATTACACTGTTTATAAGACACACTTCTGAGCATTATATAAATATGTGGGCATACAGGGCAAAATTGGCACTTCTCCCTAAAAATAACTATTTTGGACACAAACAGCTTTATATTGTTTTATTCTATGTAACAAAAACAAAAAGAAAAATCAAAAAACAAAAACAAAAACCCCTAAAAACTCAAAGTGAAAATAAAAATTCCACACACAGAGTTAAAATACATAAATAAAAACAAAGACTTTAACATATTAAGAGAGTGCTTTCAAAATCCTAAGAACATGAACATTTCCATACAAACTGCTGCATTAGTGTAATTTATTTAAGGATTACTTTTCAAATGTGCATAAAAATATAATAGAGAATGTCCCTCAGAGGAGAGGAAATGTTTGATTATTTCCATTACTCCATTCCTACAATATTTATAAGCAGAGATAATGGCCACAAATATAGCTCAGTTCTACATGTACTATTGCCAATGTCCTTCCCTTGAATGAAGCTTTTCATAATATCCAACCCAGCCATAGGAGTCTACTACTTAAGTGGATCCTACCACTTAAAGCAGTCCTGCAGAACAATATCAAATCCTGAGTGCTGTACACATAGAGAAAGATTAACCCAGATTTCCTAGGTGATTCTCCTCAGAAAATCCTTTCACCGGCATAATTTCTTACACTATACTACAGGATTAGTACACTAACCTTTAAGCAACAGAATACTGGAAAACAGGGTTAAATTCTATAGGCTACTGCAATGGAGGGAAACCAGCATTACATCGCCAAAGCAATGCCCACTCAAATAACCACGTTAGAGCTTAAGTCACAGTTCTAAACGAATATGAAACAGCCAATGAGAATACTAATTTTGTCATCAAAAATTTAAAGGGTCAGCTTCTAATTTGAAAACAATTATTGAACATTATAAACTGATTAAACTTCATCCTGATTCATTCAGAAACTTAGTTCTACAATTATAGATGTGCCTTATGCACACTGACACCCTGCCTCCATAGGATCAAGCATTTCTATTTATGAAATGACTGTGCTGTGCTGTAAAGGCCAAAGGGAAGGTCGACATTATCCTGTTGGCACTCTCCTGTGACATTTTCAAATCACACTGGGTGGGTAATTCTTACTCTAAGTCAAACTGCAGAGTCTTATATTAATCAATCTTTAACTACATTATTCTCACATCCGAATGATACTTGCACAGCATTTTTGAGTTAAATATGTTCTCTATGTTTGAATACTTGGAAATATTTTCAAAGGTATACTTATATTTCACTGGGGCCCACCTCTCTTACAGTACTTAATCCAGATGAAAAAAGCTATTAGTACTCAACACAGGGCTCAGCCAGGAAGAAACAAATTATAGACCAAATTTAAATTACAGAATCAGTCCTGCAGATAGTTTATCTTGAAAGGAAAAGAAAATCTACAGCACTGAATTAAAATATACAATGTGCCCTTCTTTAAGTAATTCAAACATGAAAATATCCAGGTTTATTATGCTTTCAATTTGCCCATGCGTATTCATATTACAAAGTGTTCTGCCATACAACTCAAAGTATTCTTATAAATAGTGCATTTAAAATACTACATATATATACATACATATACACATATATATGAACACTTGATGTATCTCTTATGTCTCTTTTGTTTAAATATATATATAGATATTTAAAGTCAGGTTTCAAAGCATTCAGTGGCATATCTCTTAAGTTATGGTACACTGAAAGTTACAATATATCATTAGTAATTTCAGTATCTGACATTTATTAAAAAGTATACAGAGTAATCAGAGAAACCAGAAACACGTAATAGTTTTTGCTTTTAACGATGAGTTACTGCCTGATACAGTAAGAATGAACCCAATTGCAAGAACACTGAAGCAAAAGCAGCGAGAGATCATATGACCTGTTCAAGCTTGTCATCATCATTTATTTAGTGCTGAGAAAGTGTTATGTGCTGTTCAGGACCCAGAATGCACATAGGCTCAGTATGGCACATCCACAAGTACAAAACAGAATTCCTGGTCACCAGGACTTTGTGGTGAACACAAGACCCCTTTCTCGATCGTTTCTACAGGAAGGGAAGAACTATGGTAGTCACCTTTCATGACAAGTTAAATAATTATTAACAACAATAACTGCTTATCTTTAATATACCTTGCACTGCTAGAAGCTGCTCCTCTGTGGTCCAACGGGCATTAATTTTCTGATTTGACTACAAAATTAAAGAGAAGTTTCCTAATGAGGATATGAAGACAGACATTTTTCCAAAGTGCTTATTTTTTTAAACTTTTCACCAAATCACAGACATGAGATCACTAAAACTCTGATTTATGAAGATTTCATTTTTATAAGAATTTAAAAAATACATTCTGAGTTAACTTTTACCAACACAAAAAGATAATGAAAGGGAAATGTACCAATTTGGGAGAATGAACAACATTCACACTTACACTCTAGTCAAAGATATTAAAGCTGAGAAAATCTATTAGTCATCCATTTTCCAACTACAATGTTCCTATTATACATTGTAGGTGTTAATTTTAGCCTAGTTTTAAAAATTTAAGAGACCTTATTTTCTTTAGAGAAGATCTGTGGCTCTCTCTAAAATGTCTTCTCTTCATATTTTCTCTTCATATTAGACTAAACCCATCCTCATCCCATCAAAAATAATGTGTATAAATTAACATAAAACTGTAGATGAGGGATACATTCTAAAATATTTCTTTAAATTTCTGGAGCAGAAAGTGACCCACTATAAGAATAATTTTTTCCTCCAAGGCCTCCCATATTCCTCCCAATAATTTTGTTTAAAAAATTTCTAAATCTCAAACGATTTTTACTATGGCAGTAGTACAATATTTAACACCTAACCAAATTTCATTCGTGGACCCCCACCCCCCGCTTACTAATCAAGGATCTCTGGCAGTAGACGGAGGGACAGATACAAGCATACCAGCGCATAGAGGGCTGCAGCAGAAACTGCCCAGCAAAGTGGCCAATGTGATGCATGCACATGCCGGGCAGAACAGGAAGGGTTCCTTTCAGAAGGGGTGTTTAGGTTTTATCTCATTTGTAGTCCTAGCAATAAGAGCTTCCACAGTACACAGAGGTTCTGGGTAACACCAACTGTCTCACCATGAGCGAAGAGGTATAGTAAGCACTTGGAAGAAAGAATGATACAAAAATTCAAAATTAAAAAAAAAACCTGTTAGAGAAGAAAGGAAAAAATAAAGACAGACCAAGAGTAAAGGGGGTAAAAACCTAAAACAGAAAGCACTGAATTCCAGATTATGAAGGGATTGTGAAGGGACTGCAAGGCCGGCCAGGCACACTGATTAGCCTCAAGGTCAGGATACTGGCAATGACGCAAAGGAGTAACAGTAAACAGGTGAAGAGAAAGAGGGGGGACAGCACACACAGAAGCAGTAATAAGGGTGAACTAAGGCTGAAGAAGTAAAAAGAAAAAGGAAATGGCAGAGGAAAAACTAGAAACTTTAAACATATGTTCCCTAAAAGAGGAGTCAAAAGAATGGAGTAGGAGCTAATATTTGAGTTAATACCCAGACAATCTGATGCTACCCTGGCTGTGAAAGATAGACAGAAGTCATCCTTGGTACCCAAGGATAACTGGTACTGGAACCTATTTAAAACAGGTCCAAATATTTCAGAGTAAATGGTTAAAAAATAAAAGATTGATTGTAACTGAATCTGAAATATGAAACTACAAATTATTAGTTCATTAACAATGGTTATTGATTTCACTTATAGGTTTTAGTTTTATTTTTTGGCATACCATACAATGGTGTAACATTCTCTAGCTTTGTAATTTACATCATGGGCATAGAATAGGTCATTTTTGTTTTGAAGCCTTCAACAGTTTTCTCAAGGACCCCTCTTTGTTACTTAATTCATTCTTTTCTGAAGTGCTTGTCTGAGTCATCATCCTTTTTTCTTTGTTAGTTGTGCTAGTTACCCAACTGTCGACAATTCTGCAAGCAATTAAAGCCATTCTCTTGTACTTTCACAGTTTCACTAAGTTTCACATCTTTTGCAAGGCTTATAATTTCATTTGGGTTTGTGCTGTATTTGTACTGAGAGTAACAGGGAAGGATGTTGCTGTGATGGATGGGAAAGATAACGGCTAGGGTTAATCAGGGAGCATTGGTGATTACAGCCTAATTTTATAGGTGCTCAATTCATTAGTGAATGTCTTCTTGTTTGGCAACTTTTGCTTCTCCGTGTATCCCTTAGATTAATGAACATCTGGATACTGAGGATCTCTTACAGTACTACAGTGCAAGCTGTCCTAGAGATTAAAGTTAGGATAAATGTAAAATATATGTAAGGATATATTTTTAGAATACATGTAAAAAATTTGGCACAGTGTCTGAGCAAACAAATTAATGTTGATCAACTAATATTTGTTAAACCTCAAGGGCAAAAACTGGACAAAAGGGTATCATTCGTGAAAAGGGAACAAAAGGTGAAAGAGAAATAACAAGCACTATGAAGACTTATTTCCAGCTTACAAGTAAATCAGGAGATGGGTGAGCACAAATAACTAGTATTAAAATTAAAATTACAGAGTATACTAGGGATTCAAAGATGAGAGGGAAAAGTCACAATGATTGGAATGGGGAAAAAGGAAAGTTGCAGGGGCTGGAGTTTGAGATGGGCTTAAGAACTGGAGAAGTTTCTGAAAGGCAAAAATGAGAAGGCATACCATGTATAGGGAACAACAAGATGTGTGTCAGGAAGAAGTGACAAATAAGCCTGGAAGGTTGGTGATGTTTAACTAAACCAACATACACTAAGGACTGCTTTGGGAAGGGCAGTAAGTATCAAGGTTGATGAGTTCACACTAGTTTAATAAGCAATTTTTTGAGGGGAGAGACTGTGGGGAGAAGAGTAGGATTACCAGCAGAGTAAGACTTTAAGCCTAGAAAGGTGAGAGAAGGGTGACGCTTACAACTGAAGTTAAGAAATGCTGATTTGGGAGATGTGGGAAGGCAAGGCTAACATGATGAATTTAACTTGGGATACACTGAAAATGAGCTATTAGGCAGGAGGCTAAAATAGATTCCTCTATTCAAATATATATATTTTTAAGTGTCTGGAAAATGTTTATTTTCCAGGGAAAATAATGAAGTCACCTTATTCAGATACAAGGTTCTAAAACTAGGCTATGAATTTTTGTTTGTTTGTTTTCCTTTCAAAACTACTCTTGGAATTTTCTTACAAAGGTAGCCATGGAGATGGGCATAGTCTCTCGAAGTCCACATAGCCAGTTTCTCCTCCAACACTGGAATGGGACACTAGTTTCTCAGTTAAATCCCAGATGGAGCCTTTGGCTCGAATCTAGGATAGTACTGAATGAAAAGTGTAAATAGTTACTTAAGTATTAGAACCTCGTTCAGTTAAAGGAAATGCTCAGGAGGCATGTGGATGAGAACACTGACTAAAGGAATGGTGGACTCACAGCTCCCAGCTCCTAACTGCTCACTCTGGGCACACACAGGGTAACTGGAATTCCGGCAGAACTGCCAGCACTACTGCACTTGCTATTACTAAACATAGTCTCTCTTTTTTCATCTGGCTGAATAGCTATGGTTGAATGTATGTCATTCAAATGTTCATATGATGTGACTTTAATATAGTGAAGTGACGAGATTGTGTATTTCCAAAGAGGAAAGAGAGAAATGAATTTTGAGGGTGAAACTTGGAGAATACCTTTACTATGTATAGAAGGAAAAATTACAGCTGAGAAGGGAAAATTATAGTTATAAAAGAGAGCATAACCTCTCAAAAGTTAAAGGAAGAAAGAAGTCATCATCTACGTGAAGGGCTCAGAAAAGGGCAAGGGGAATGAGTTAGAGCTGTGGAATTTGGTCGTTAGCACCAATGTTGTTAACCTTTAAGAAGCTTCAGTGAAAAAATGCAGAGGGGGAGTTGAAACTGAACGGAATTAAACAGTCTATGTGTGACAAAATGGAAACAGTGGAAGAGAGGGATGATTGAAGGAGAAACAGGATTAACATTTTTAAAATACATAGGATTCCTTAAAGTAACTGATTTTTATATTCTCTTGTAAACCCAAGAAACTTCGGTAGAGATTCATTTCACTTAAGCAAAGTACAACTAGAATGTATCTAGAAATCTAAAACTGTGTGGTAGTTATGGTTTGCTATGAGGTACCACTGAGAACACTCTTTTGCAGCAAACCCCAGTCTGAAATACTGTTGTTTTTAAAATAATAAAATATTAATATAAAATCATACAGAATAGTAATAATAATGTAAAAAGCCCAAAGAGCCTTCAAGAACAATCTATGACATCCTTAGTGAATTCAACATCTTTACTACATCCTTTCCCTGCTAAATTAACTTGTCTTCACATCTTTCCCATTTTTGTCAGTAGTAGATTCATACTATCTCTGACTTGGAAGAGTTAGAAAAGGTTACCAAGTTCAAACTTCCTTCCAATGTTGAAAATTCCATCCAGCATCCTTAATAAAAGGATGCCACACACCTATGCATGAAAACATCCACTTATAGGGAAATTTCCAGGTTTAGAGAGCACTCCTTTTGCAGTTTCCTCCTTCCTGGATTCATTAATCTCCTTGCCCCCTAACTACCTCCACCCAAAACAAATCAAAGCAAAAACAAACACACACCACTACAACACTCTCACATACTTTCAAGGAGATAACATTAATCTCTACTTTGCAGTGTACTCTAGATTTATCACTTGCTATGCATTCCTATGACTAATACCTGACACTACCCAATACCCCTTTCCCATTTACTTATCACTCACACGCTTGATATTTTAGCAGCTATTAAGTTTCTAATTTATCTTGTATAACATTGCCAGGATAAGTTTCCTAAAATTAAAATTTGTCATTATATCCCTCTTATATTAAAGAAGCTAAAGGGTTTTTTCACTTCATTTTAAAGGCAAACTTCTCTTCTTGGCTTTCACAAAGAAATTTTGCTTTCACAATGGCCTTGCCCACTGATCTCTATCACAAAGAAGTACCTGTTAAACTCAGACTTATTGACATCTCTCTCATACACCCTGTTCGTTCATCCTCTGCAACCACGTTTGCCTTCCCAAGTAGATACTATGCTTCTTGAGAAAATATCGTTTTATACGTCCACTGAATTCTCAATAGTAATTAGCACAACAATGAGCACATAAAAAGTGCTCAGGGAATATCCAGTGCTTTTATTTTTCCCCACTGGATTTATATTTTGAATGTATCACTCGACACAAAACCACTGTTCACATTGTTCCTTCTACCTGCCCTTTTTGTATGTGTAAAAATCCTACTCATCCTTCAAACTTCACCTGAAACTTCCCCCTCCAGAAGTCTTTTCTGATTATCCTGGTTGGAATGAATAATAACCACTTGTTTTCCTAAGCTCTTTACTTATAAATCAATCACATAACTAATTAGTTTGTCTTATAACATCTAGACTATAAGTTCTTTTAAAAAGCAGATGTAAAAATCTACCCTTCCTCATTTTTATGTGTCCCCTCTTCACCCTCTCCCACCACAGTGCCCAACACAGTGCCTCACATGAAATAAGTGATAAATAACTACTTAGAAAAGTGAATGGACTTTTTTCATCAATTTTTCCCCTAAATGAAAATAACAAATACAACCAAATGAATAAGTAGAACATCTCAGTAACTGTTTACTTCCAGTTGAGTTACATCATTTAGTTGTCTATTGTTTAAAGGGTTAATGAAATTCTTTACTAGGTATTAGGGAGAAATTTTTTAGGTTAGTTACTAGTGAACCTAAAGGTAAGGGGACAGAGTACATGATTTTTCAAGGTCTTTACTTTGACTATTAATCTAGTACTTTGCTCTCCAGTGCAAAGCAATAGGAATAATATGATAAATATAAATATATTCTGGGCATTTTCTAGATAATAAAACATATACATTTTCCAAGTTAGGCGAGTTCAATAAATCAACCTCAAATATACAAACCTCAATGTATGAATGGTAGAGTGTTAAGATTTTGGTTGTTTCATTTTGATCATTATTTTTATTATAAACAGAGAGATGTAATAAATGTTTGATAATTTCTAACCCAAGAAGTGCATTTAAATGTGGGAATCTAATATATACTTTTACTATTATATGAAAACTTACAAAAGTAAAAGGCAGCATGATATTAATCTAGGACTTCACATGTACTCTAAGAATCTGAAATATAGCCAGAGTTTCACTGTTTACTAGATGTGATCTTGATCAAGTCAGTTAAACTCTGAGGCCCAGGTTCCTCATGTAAAATCACAGTATTTCCTTCATCTACTTCCCTGCATTTATGTGAGCATCAAACAAGGCAGCAAACAGGAGAGTTACAATGCTGCTACTGCACTTTCACACCTTATTTACATAATGTTAATAAGTGAGACTATTCTGCAATTTTCTGGAATATTTGAGAGGAGAATCTCATTTCCTTGAAAATTTGGTAGACTTTTTCTGTAAAGTTGTCTCAGTCTGTTTTCTTATGAGAAAAATATTAATTGTTCCTCCATTTACTTAATGGTTATAAATCATTCAGTTTTCTCTCTTTTTAAGACAATTTTGGTAAGATATATTTTCCTAGGAATTGCTAAGTTTTGCTTAAATTTTCAAACTGACTGGCATAAAAATTCTTCGAGATACCCCCATAATGTTTTCAATGTTGCTGTATTTTTTATTTAATTTGTAAATTATGAAATTATAGTTATGTTTTTTGCTTTTATACATTTTAATAATTATTACATTAATTTCAATGCAAAATTTAAAATAATTTTGGTTGCAATAAATAACAAAATAAAGTAGTATTCTTTGTATTACGTTGTCTTTACTTAAATGTCACCAGAATGTTTGTGAATAGAATACTGGTAGGTTTGGAATGAGATAATAGTCTATGTATATTCCATTCTTTTCCATTACCTAACCTTCTTGAAAGAGATTATTCAAAACAAACAAACAAAAACAACTTGTTTCATAATGATTTTTCCTTTCTGAAAGATTCTAATGAGTAAGGTGGCACATGGTGCATTAGCTCTGAAGCACTACTCTTCTGTCTTCCCCCAGCCCCTCATACATATTTCATTTGTATATATTTCAGTCAACCTATGATTTGGGGGGAAAACATCCCATTAAGACCAAGTAGGATTCTTTGCTTATTACATACATAGCAAGGCAAGTTCAGGATATGAAGCATAAGACAGAAATCTTAAAAAAGAGAGAGAGGGAAAAGAGAAAAGATTTTATAATAGAAACTTCTGTAAAAAGATTTGATTGGATTTTATAAGCATTTAAGTACTACCTTAATCACAAATATCAAAAACATATCAAGTTTTAGCTGAAGTACAAGTAAGACTTGAGAAAGTGGTCAATCTATATCTTGTTTTAGGATTTCATATTTTCTGGAACATGAGTACAAGAATGTAGGTCCACATTCTAAAATTCTAGTTGGAAACCTGAGCCAAAAGACAAATATCCAAAATTAAATTTTGTTAAACCTGTTAAAATGAGCTCTTTTTCTTGTGATCTTTTTCTTCCTGTGTTACCAATTTACACAGTAGAAAGGGCTTTGAACAAACATTGCTACAGACCCAAACATGTACTGGACTATTCATCAGTAGCCTTCTAGTTTCACATGCGCTGGGCCTACCAGTATAGCTATTTTCCCTAATCACTTTGATATGAAGTGCTAAGGGCAGGAAAGAAATGATTTAACTTAAATCACTAGACAAGTCTCAAAAGACTATCTAAATGACAAAATAGAGACATAATAAATTATCCACATTATGAAACCTTCAGAGTATTATTAACAATACACATAACCAAAATAGTAGTTGAATACTGAATAACTCAAAGAAGGTTTTACCATTCTTAGTCATATATATTCTTCAATAACATACCTCAGGAGGTTTGAATTCTTCAATTCCACCTTCCATTTTCTGTTTAAGTGCACTGTTTACTTGCTTAGCATTCTGAACCTTCAACAAAATAACCCAAAATATGAATTAGATCTTGTACTTAGGTGGATTTTTGAGTACTCAATCAATTACAAGGATACATACCAAAACTTTGTTAAACTTTAGTTCAGGAGGATAGAACGCTTATCACACTTAGGGTGTGATATACCACTCACTCAAATACACACACATCAACTATATATATATCTAACAGACTAATTGACACAGTTCATAAATCATGTATTTGAATATCTGTAACAATGTCTCTTATAATCAAAAACTAGTGGTATATGTGGGAATTAAATTCCACCAATATTTCTCATTACCAAATGCTTTGATCGAATAACATTTATTCCAGTAAGACTAATAATGAGTGAATATTTATTAGGTGTTTATTGTATTTAGCATCATTGTTGGTGCTTCATATGTAATAAATCACTTAATTCTCTGAAGTACTCTGTGAAGCAAGAACAATCAGTTCTGCTATAACCCAGTTTATGCATTTCCAAGCCACTGTATGATGCAAAATTGCACAATAAAAACCACAGTGCTTATAAGGAAAAAGGAACTTGGGACACAACACCCAAAAACTTCATCAATGACATGAAAGCCAAGAAAGAAACCTAATAAAAATGACAGCACAGTTTTTACACATTCTAAATGGTAAAGAAATTCACAAACGCTACAACAAAGATGGTACTTTACCTTGGAAGGTTGCTTATGTAAGTGGGTGTCAGAATAGCTGCAGCTTGTGAGTTATTGGGAAGTGGTAGAAGAAGCGTTATTTGAAGTCATGTGAAAAGTTTTCACACCAGATGTGGATGTGGATGGCACACTATACACCGAAAACTGAGGTAGCTGGTATACACCTGAAGTGTGTGGGTATGTACTCAGTTAGCTAGGTGCAGTTTACCACTAACAAAAATTACATGTGAGCAAATGTAAAATTCACCTCATGCTCAAGTTGTTCCCTAGTATATCAACAGTGCTGGAACAAATTCATCTTTTCAAAACAAGCGTTATAGCAGAACTATTTCTATTATAACCACTTTATAGATGAGAAAGGGAAGGCACAGAGAAGAAACTCCCAAGGCTATGGAAACAGGAGGTAGGACCTGAATTTGAACCATGCGAGTTTTAAACTACTCTTCCACTAGCAATACTGTTCATCTCTGTTACTGTTAATGGCATATTAAGAGCTAGGATTTTTTATTTGTTCATGTGTTTACTTTTTCTGTTTTTTTTTTCCAATATGGACAATCAAATATTTACAAAGGGATCTGCAATTCCTCTTTTTTTTTACCTGACATCTGAAAAACACAGTATAAATCTAGGTTGGTTCAAATGTAGTTAGTTGATCAGCCATGTTAGGTTGATATACAGATATAAAATGTAAAGCCACAGTTTTAAAGGATTTCATAGATTCGTGGGGAGATAAAAAAAAGTATAAAAATATGCCAAATGCTAAAACACCTAACCTAGTCTTGGAGAGAGAAAGAAGAGAGTGTGTCTGTATAGGTGTTGGCAGGTGTGGGCAGTGCAGAAGATTAGGGAAAGTTTTCCAAAGGCGATGACACTTAAATCGAGTTTTAAAGGATTAATAACAATCAAGCAGGTAGACAAGATTGTGGGGGAGGAAACGCCTTCCAGGGAGAATAGCATTTAGGAAGAACAGAAAGCCCTAAGCGTGGGCAAGCAGGTAGGCTGGGACCAGACCAAAGGATCTGAATTTTGCTTGAAGACTGAAGGAAACCTAAAGGATTTTTAAGCAAGGGAGCAACATAACCACATCTGCATTTTATAAAGATAATTCCGGTAGTAATCTGGAGAACAGAATAGGGAGAAGAGGATAGAAGTTAATTTAATGATCCAAGTGAGAAATGTTGAGGACTTTGATTTAAACCATAGGCAGGAAGGGGTGGTGGTGGTGGTGTACAGAGATGGGTTAAAGGAGTAACTTGGAAACAAAATTAAGATGTCTTTGTAAACAACTGATTGCAGAGAATCAGAGAGAAGGAGGAATCAAAGATAACTCTATAGTCACTGGCTCGAGTAATTGAGTGTATGTGGTTGCTATTCACCCAGACAGAGAATGCAAAAATAGGAACAGATAACTAGGTGGGCATGGAAGAATTCAGTCTGGACACTGTTTACGAGATGTGTCTGGGATATGAAACTGGTAGAATTTGTAAATCCAAGAGTGCAAGTCTTTTCTGTTACACACCAAATAAATATCCAAGAAAGGAACTTAAAGCTTTAAAAAAGTTCCTTTATAAAAATAAATTTAAAAAGTCTATTAAGTGAAGTAGTAGTGTTTAGGATAAAGTATGATTACAGGTGACTGAGTATGTTTTATTCCTTCATTATTTAAAACATTCTGAGCATTTAAAATACTATAGGCAAAGCATTTTAGAAGTTCTCTAAGAAGAAGTAGCGCTGTGGGTTGGAAGATGGAAGTCTTGCACACATTTATGGTTCGACTAAAGGCAAAACATTCAATCAAATACATATTATATGCACTTGAGAGTCCAGGGTCATAAAAATCAAAAGAAAGGAATTTCAAGAAGGATGAAGTGGTTGTCAAAAGAAGTAAGAACCAAAAAGAGGGCATTAGACCTGGCATTTTGTTCACAAACAATCTTAAGGTAGCCTTTTCAGTCGCAAAACTGGGATGGGATGTGGGACAGAAACCAGAATGGGAAGCCTCTGAGAGGAAGTGAAGGTCAGAAAGCAGAGGAAGCTAATGCAGTAGATATTTATTCAGGGAGTTTGCTGGAGAAGAAAAGAGAAATATAAAAGCAGTTTGGGTGAGTAACCAGGGTTAATGGATAAAGAAGTCTGAATGTTTGGATGTCTGGAATAGAGAAAAACTATCTTGGTCCTGCACTATACTGCTGCAAGGTTCTTGTATTACACGTGAAGTGGAGTAATATTAACTCTAAGAATGCATACTGTAATAGCTAATGTAATAGCTAAGCAAGGATGATATTGTAAGCTAAGGATGCATAATGTAACCCCTACAACAACTACTAAAAAAATACAGAAAGATACAGCTGGAAAATAAAAATATGACCATGTTACACGTCTTTTAAATCCTTCATTGGCTTCCTAACTCATGATGAATTTTAAATTTCTTAACATGACCTTATAAATTCCTGTCTACCTCTGCTGTAACCTGCTAAAGGCAAGCAGAAATTAATGAAGAGCTTTAAGATGAGTGATCTTGATTATACTCGTATTTAAAAAGGATAACGCTGACAACAATGTGTAACCTGGAGCTGAAGAGAGGTAGACAGCAAGGAGAATCAATAAGACAGTTACTGTTAGATACGAGGTGTAAGGGCCTGAACAAGGGTAGTAGGGATGAGATTAAAAATAAGGGGACTGATTAAAAGAAAACTTCAGAGCTAAAACTCACATAATTTACCATTTGGGTTTGTGCATGTTGGGGGAGTGATAAAGGCAAAAGGTGAGTCAAAGATAATTCTGATGTTTCAACAGACAGGGAACAGAATAAAAAATCTTTTGGGGCTTAGGTGTGATGTCTAGCAGGTAGCTGGAAATGTAGCCAAAGAGCCTGAGAGAAAAGCCACAGCTTAAGAGGCAGACTCACGAGTCACTGGCTAATAGTGTGAGGATGGTTAATACAGACCAAGAAGGTACACACTTAGTACCTAAAACAACAACAGAAACAAATTAACAAGAAACAAAAGGAAAAGAAGACTGAGAAAGGCCAGAGACCTAATAACCGTTAACTGAATACATATTATGTGCTAGGCACTGTTTTAAGCACTTACCATATATTATCTTGTTTAATTCCTCCCAACCATGGTATTATTAACCTCATTTCAAGATGAGGAAACTGAAGCTAAGAGAAGTTAAACAGCTCCCCTATGGTTACACAGGAAGTAGACGGTGTTGCTCAGGTTAGAACTTAGGTTCGCTGACTCTAGATCCTAACTCTTAATCACTACCTGACTATGGTAACGATACTTTTACAGTATTGCTGCTCCTGCTACTGGCGTTAATGAGGATGATGAAGAGGGCAGCCATTATTCACTGCACATTCAGAATGTGCCAAGCACTGCTGAACAACCTACATGTATCGTCTCAAATCATTCCCAACAACCTACAAGAGAAGTGTGATTGTTATCTTCAATTTTATAGATAAAAAATTGAAGCTTAGAGAGTCTATTATTTCCCAAGATCACAGAACTAACAGGTAGCAATGCTGGGATTCAAATCTAGAACAGACAGAATAGACAGAGAACAGACAGAGGTATCTTATAATTTAGAAACAAGGTAAACAAAAAAACAAAGCTTATGTAAATGGGTGGCTGAGAAAATCTGCAAAAAAAAAATTTGAGCTTATGAAGGTAAAAGCAGGTAAGCAAAATGGGCAGAATCATTAAAAATACAATTTTTATAAAATACCTGACGTTTTAAAGAAATCAACTCCATGTCCAGTTGCCTCAGGATGGTGTTGGCTGCATTGGGACTACAGGAAACAGCTACCACATCTTCCTGGGTTAAATACATGCCCTTAGGTGGACGGCACTTAGACCGCTGAGAATGATGGCGGTGTTGTAAACTCTGATATTCTCTCCTTCCAAGTCCAATCTTGCTAGTTTGGACAGGTTGGTCAGTATTACCCTGAGAGAGTAAAGAGAATAACAGGTCACTTGGTTTACACATGTACAAACTGAAAACAGTCGATTACTAGTAGAAGTATCTGTTACACTAAGTACACCTATAAAATACTTCTAAACAGTTATATTACATACAAGTCCAAACACACACACAACAACTCATCAATTAGGGGGAAATAAGCATACAACATAAAGTATCTTTGATTAATCCACTCAATAAAACATTTGGTTTCCACGCCCAGAGGACTATGAACAAATGAAAAAATAAGGTGGACTCTAAACTATTTCTGTTTGCTTCAAGATTTCAAGATGGGATATATTTTCTTCTCAGCAATTAAGGGGGGGTAGTGCTATAATTTATTTAGTGTAAAGTTTTTAAAGAGCAAAAAAGCAAAAAAAAGGGGCAAATTAGGAATCATGACAAGTGGCAGATCAGACAAGTGGTTAAAAAAAAATAGCATTTCATTCTCACTTTAGAGTTGTTGAAAGAGAGCTATGTCTCTAAAAACTAAAAAGAGCACAGAATTATTTTAATCCTAACAACACGTCTAAACTCCAAGTCTATTTATCTGTGTAATAAAATAAAATTTCAATTGTGTTTTGGAAGAGGTTAGAAAAGTTCTAATAATGATGACCATGAACTCTTAAGTAGGATTTCATTATTACTTGTAATATTCTTAAAGTGTAATATAAGAATGCAATGTTATTCTGTACTTTTGAGACAGGAATTCATTAGAAACTGTGTCCATTAGGCTGAAGGCTATTTGACTGAACAGACTTAATCATCCAGTTCTTTCAAAAAGGAATTCTAAGTACAAGTCATAAAATAATTGTATACTGAAGTGTAATCCATTTTGATGCTTAAAACTCAACTCAAAGCAACACATGGCAGATACAATGTTCAGGGAAAACCCTTCCCAGTATAGTACTCCTAAAATTGCTGGATCAAGTATTTTTTAAAAAATCTTTAAAAATTCATTTCTGAACTGGCAAAGAAGCGAGGAATTCCTCAGAGACCAGAAATGATGAGAAAGCAGGAATCCAGAGGGATAAGCAAGTTCGCAGCAGCTGACATTTGCCTCAGACCTAGGCTTCAGTGGACAACAGGTGCAGGGCACAGGAGCTAAAGCCAGAACTCTGGAAGGGAACTCCATCGTGCGAAGTAGAAAAAAATGTCCCTGCCCTGTAAAGGGAGAGGATGATTAAAGAAAGTCATGCCTACTTCACCTTTGGCTGAATGGAAAGGAAAGAAACCAAAAAAACTCTCCCCTGAGAATCCCTAACCACAGGCCTATACTCAAGCAGGTTTTGGTACTAAATTTATATGAACTGTCTGGCCCAAAAAACCCAAAATCAAAAATTTATATTTTAAAGTGCCTTAAGCTGGTAAGGTCTTCAGACACTTAGCAGAAGTAAATACAAACTGTTTCTAGAAGAATGCACTTTAAATCCAGGTCTCAAAAATTTTCCACAAATATGTTCCAAGGAAAATGAGCTCACAACCACAAACTGCTAAGCAGAAAGCAAATAACAGAATTATATTTGCAAAGACTGCAGATATTAGAATTACTAGATAAAAGAGAATATAAAAATGTGTTATATGTGTAAAGAAATAAAATGCAGAATAGAAAATATGGGATATTCTTATAAGGAATAAGAGTCCATCAAACCTGACCAAGCAGATATGCAAAAGAACCAAATAGAACATCTAGAAATAAAAATATATATATTATAAATAAGATTAGAAACTCAGTGGATGGGTTACTCAGCAGATCAGACAGAATGCAAAAGAAAACTAGTGACTTTAAATGTACATATGAGAAAAATGCCCACAATGCAGTATAGAAATATAGAAAGACAAAAAGATGGAAAATATAAGTGGTTAACACACGTGAAAGTCCATTATATTTCTAAAAGAATTCCCAAAAGAATAGAGAGAACAAGGGAGAAGCTATACTCAAAGAGGCAACAAACAAGAATTTTACACAATATAAGACAGGATTCAGAAAGTACAAATGAGTCCAAACCAAGTTTAAAAAAAGAAATCCATACTCAGATACATCAAAATGAAACTACAGAACACTAAAAACAAAGAAGAGATCAAAAAAGCAGACTAAGAGAAAAGCTAAACTACCTCCTAAGGAATAATAATTAGCCTGAGAGCAGACCTCTCTAAAACAATGACAGAAATCAGAAGCAGCAGAATATCTTCAAATAATATCTATCAACCTAGGAATCTAACACCAGAAAAACTAAGGTTTCAAGAGCAAGGAAGACACCGACATTTTGCACATTCCAAAGTGTTTAAAACCAACAGACTCTCACTCAATTAACTTGTAAAAGATAACACTTCAGAAAAAAGGAAACTTATTTTCAAAGAAGATTCTAAGATTCAAGAAAGAATGGTGAGCAAAATAAATTTTAAGCATGTGAGTAAATCTAAATTAACACTGACTATATGTTTAATTTGAGGTATTAAAAAAAACAAAATAAAGTTAGACAAAAATAGCATATAAATCAGGAGAGTGGTTGAAGTGAAAGCATTCTAAAGGCTTTATATTAGACAGAAACTCATTAAAAACACCAATATTAGACTTTAAGTTAAATATGCAGAATAAAATTTCCAGAGTACACAACAAGAAGAGAAATACAGAAACATTTTAAACTAACAGAGAGTTAAAAAAAAAAAAAAAAACACGAGATGGATTCTTAATCCCAAAAGAAGGCTATAAAGGAGGGAAAGGAAACTAGAAAAAGCAAGTTGAATAGAAGGTAGAAATAAGAAAGAATAAAAATACAAATATCAATGATCATGATCAATATAAAGTGGCTAAATTCTCTAGATAAAATCCTACCTATATGCTCCTATAAGACACATACTTAAAATGTGAGGACACAGAAATGTTGAAAGTAAATAATAAAGATATACCAAGCAAACATGTAACAAAGAAAGATGGTAGAGTTACATCGTCTGACTAGATAATCTTTAAAGCAGAAGACATTACAAGGATGAAAGGGTCACTACATATTGATAAAAGGTTTAATTCAACAAGATAAAAAAATTCCAGACTTCCATGCACCTGATAACAATAGCTTCAAAATATAAAAAGTATCACTTCTCAATAAGCCATCAGATAAGCACATAAAAACCAACAAAAACCACCCTAGCAAGCAGGCAAGCAGTAACAGAATACTGATTTCAAACACAGAACTGACAAGCTTCAATTAAGACACATAAAAAACCCGTAACCAATAATTAGAGTATGTATTACTCTCAAACACACATGTAAAAAAATTCAACATTCTAGACTTGGAGGGTTTAAAACATGTCATCAAATTCTGGAACACTCCAGTCATTGAGAATTGGGGCTCTCAATCCTGTTCTCCTTGATTCTGGACCAACTTTAGTAACTAACGTATAACAAACAGAAAGAATGCAGTAGATGTGACTTATCAACTACCAGTCATGTGACCAAGTCAAAAACCTTCAATAACATCCTACTTGATGTTGAAACATAAAAATCATTCTCTCTAAAATCAGAAATAAGATAAAAATATTTTGCTATCACAACTTCCCTTCAACATTATACTGGTGACTCTAACCAGTTCAGTAAGGGAAGAAATAAAAGGCATTATAAGGATTGCTATTATTTCCAGATAAATCTCTATATAGGAAATGCAAATCAATCCACAACAAATTAAACAAAGATTTCATTTCTCTCCAGTTTTTATGTAGGTTCAATGGAACATCCAGTAGGGCTTTCCCAGGAATCTGAAGTTTGAAGAGCAAAGGTCCAAGGATAGCCAAGGGCTTATTCCTTAAGTAGCACTACCAAGTAATGGGACTTATCCTAGCAACTATCAAGACTTATTATAAAGTTGTAGTAATTAAGACATTGTGGGACTGACAAGGGATGTTTGACTACAGGAGCCAACTAGAGAGCCATGTATATATAGAAATTTCATACATGGTAAAGCTGACCTGGCAGACCAGTTGAAAGACATGAACTCATTTCCATATTAGAAAACAAACAAATAAAAATGGGTCTCTATCTAACAACATGAAGAAAACCCGGATCAAGGACTTAAGTGTGAAAAGCAAATCTTTAAAGCTTAAAGAAGAAAATATAAAAGAATATTGAAATTTGAATACATGCTTATCTATGAATATCTATTTCATCAAAAGCATGTAAAGAGAGCAAAGAACATAAACCAGGAACTTCTAAAAGATCTCTACAACACATTTAACCAAAGAATTAGTATCAAGAACATATAAAGAATTCAGTAAGAAAAAAATTTTTATATATTGTCTTTAGGAAGACAAAAACAAACCAATAGAAAAGTAGCTAAAAAAGAAAAAACCCACACAAGCAAGCATTAAAAAAAAAGACACTATAACAAACAATAAACAGATGGAAAAATAATCAGCCTCATTAGTAATCTATGAATGAACTGGGAACACAATGAGATACCATTTCATATTATCAGATTTCTAGCATCTTTTTTCTTTCTTTCTTTTTTTAATGGAGGTACTGGGGATTGAACCCAGGACCTCATGCATGCTAAGCATTCACTCAACCATTGAGCTTTACCCTACTCTCCTCTAACATTTTAAAAGTCTGATCTCATAAAGTATTGGCAAGGAAGTGGATAATAAGTACTCTCATGGCCCAATGGAAGTACATCAAATGTAGAAAATGCTTTGCCATCACCTAGGAAAGTTAAACATGGCTATAACCCTAAAATACAGTAACTCCACTCCAAACAATCCTCACTAAGTCACTGCTGGCATTCTGATGGAACAACCTGTGTCATGCATTTTAGGAGAGCTGAAATTCCTTTCCCACTATGGTTGGAGAGCCATAGTAACAACAAAAAAAAACACCTCCATAATTTGTAAATGTAATACTAAACCTAGCTGAGAATCACTGTCCCAAAGAAACCCTTATGTATGTATCAGGATACGTTCTTATCAGTATTGTTCATAATAATAAAAACTAGAAATGATGTCCACTGATTAGAGAATGGATATCTTGTGGCGTATACAGTGGAACACCGTAACATAGTAATGAAATGAACTGCAAAAACATGTTGGACAACAACAACGAAAAATGCAGGTAGCTGGAAAATACATACAGTATGATTCCTCTTAAATAAAGTTTGAAATGGACAAAACTAAATGTGAGCTTCTCACAGATATATAACTTCGTGATAAAACTATTAAAAAAGGGAGTGAATAACTGACAGATTTCAGGATAGAGTTCCTTTTTCAGGATAGAGGTTCCCACTGGCCAGAAGTGGGGGGTACAATAAAGAAAACACACACAGGACTTATGTTTTCTAAGCTCAGTTATGGAAACACTATTGTCCGTCTTATTATTATTCTTTAAACTGAACATAGTCTATACTATGTATAGTTCATCATTTTTTAAAGTTAAAAAAAAACTTTCCACATAATGTGTCAACAACATGCATAAGCAGATATAAAGATCTGTGTTAAAGGCAATAATAGAGCATCATTCCCTGACTGGTGTCCCTATCATTTGCGGAAGAACAGACGTATCATCTTGCATAATTGGACAAAACAGTATCCTGTATACATACATTTTCTAGATAACTAAACCCAAATCATTAATCTCTTGTATTTGCATAGTAATTAAAAGTTTATAATGTGTGTTCGTATTTGCTATAATAAATCTGACAATATCTACTATGTACCAGGCCCTTTAGGTAAGACACAATTCTTGCTCGTTGAGAGCTTACCACCCAGGGATAGGCAGGCAGGTGAGGGGAAACCAGATAGAAACAAGTACCACTCAGCTCAAAGAGTACTGCAATAGATTCAAAGAAAAATAAGGACGTGGTCAATTTAAGATAAGATACGGAGAGTTCAGAGACAAGCTATATCTTGCAGAGTTATGAGGAATTTGCCAGGCAGATTTGGGAAGGGAATTCTAGAAAAAACAGACCAAAGTAGGACAAAAGCTGAGGAACTAAAACACCTGAAATCCTATTAGCAATCTGAAATAAGTTGGGTAGGATGCAGAATGCCTAATTAGAGGGATCATATTTTATCCTATGGACAAAGCCATGGAAGGGTTGCAAGCAAGGGTTCCAAACCAAATTTATGGTTTCAAAAAGACTGCTTTGGCAGCAGGGTAAAGAATGGACTGGAAAGTGTGTTGTCTGGAGGCATGGAGATAAGGTAAATTAAGATAAGTTAAGACAGAACATTTCAGTAATTCAAAGAAGAGATGAAAACCTAAAAATAAAATGGTCACATAGAAGAACAAAGGGAAAAGAACAAAATTTACAGTTATTTGAGAGAGAATTAAAAACAGTAATGACAAAATGAAGAGTAACTGAGAAAGAGAAAAAGAAGTCACTAAAATTGAGACACAATAGTTAAAAAGGTAGACAGAAATCAGAGAATGGTGTTACAAAAGTCAAAAGGAGGTTTCCAGAAGAAGGGAGGGGTCAACAACTTGAAATAATATAGAAAAGCACAAGTAGAGAACCATGAATAACCAATCACTGGACGTGGCAGTCAGGAGGTCACTGCTGATCTCTGTCAGCAGTTCAGTCAAGTAAAGGGACAGAAGTCTGGGTGAAGCAAACTCAAGAATGAAGCAGTGCTAAGGAAGATAATTCTTTCCAGACTGGTTGAGAGACAGTCATGCTTTTAAACGAAAGACTGGAGCATATTTCTGGACTGAATGAAAAGGCTGAAAGTATGACAAACAGAAGGGATAACAGATGGAAAAGGTCCTAGAGGCAATATGAAGGGATAGGTGGGATCAAACAAGCAGTGAAGGTATATAGAACAGGGGAACCTTTCCTGACTGTGACAAACAGGCATTCAGGCACAGGCTGTTCCTTCAGTAATTTCACATTACCGGACTTGTGACATTTTCAAAGTTTGTTTCTATCAAGTTTCCAAGCAAAGAAGCAAACAATGAGTTCTGTGTAAAGGGCGAGGGGATACTAGATGTTACAGTGTTACTGAGTCCCTGACTTCAAAGAGTTCACAGCTTAGTGGGCAAAAATACAGTAATTTTAATATACTGTTCTAAGTGTAAATATGCTCAGATAAAAAGGGTATTGCAGCACAGAGGTCAGGGGAAAGGCTGGAATTTAAGGGAGCTCCTACTTGATATTTCCTCCGTGAAGTAATCTGCTAACTTTTTTAGGAGAGCAGAGAGGTGAAGGCAATGTGTAGAAAGGAATAAATGTTCAAAAAGTTGTTTACATAATAACTTTTATTCAAGATTTATTATGTAGTGGATACTGTAGTAAGTGCTTTTATACATATTACCTCTTTGTCAGAACAGTCCTATTATTTTAATTTTACCAATGGAAAAACTAAAAATTACAGGTTAAAAACTGAGATTGGAAACTATTTTTTGTTAAGTAGCAACAATATACATGATTGTGCAATTTTCTCCTGCTACATTAGAACAAGAATAGCAACTGATCCAGCACTGTGGTTTTGTAGGTTTAAGGGAGGTATACCAGAGGGTAAGAGAAACAGGGAGGTAAAAATACTAGGAAGAGAGCAACTTAAGTAATTGATCACTGGGTCTATGGTTCAGGAAAACAATGAGACTTGGGAAAAAAAATAAAGGAATTAAGGAATCTGAGAATGTTTAGCAGTAGTAAGAAAATCAGAAAAATATCAAGTTGAGGTAAAAGTAGGATTTTAAAAATTTCATTGATGAAAGACAACAAGGGCCAGTAGGGGCCAAAGCATTAAGTTCCTTAAGAGGAGGAATGGGAGTCATTAAATTGGATAAAGTCACATTCTACCTCTAATTTCAATATTATTTTTACTATTCCACACCTGCCTATACATCACAAGCCTTTATCCATCAACTTTGGTCTATTTTTTACAATTATGTAGTTCCTTGCCTTAATAAATAATAAATGTATATTCATTTATATTTTTTCTTTTTAATAATTTTAAGTCATTACTATCACCATACTGAGAATACAAGTGCTTTTCTAGTTGGGAATTCTTCCATGTCTTCCTTGGAGGCAGCTTTCAGTTTTCACTGTTCTTAGTATACCTGCTACTAATTTTTAATTTGCTATATAACACGGAATAAACTAAACCTTCCCCCCCAAAATTTTACACCTAATATTGTATCATCTGAAGGTGGTTTTACTTCTTTTCTGTGGATTAAAGAATAGGAATCATGGCAGGACTTTTATACTTCTGAGTGGATGAGATAATCCCAAAATTGCTTAAATCACTTGCTAACTGGATTCTCGATGTTACTGCTTTTTCAAAACCTCCAATTAACATTGAAATTTACTACCTACTAACCCATTATATAAAAATGTTTTTCCTTAATACAAAGTACTATTCATTTTTTTGGAGTGGATTTGTAGAACAATTGTAAGCACTCTAATGATCATCATTACCTCTTTCTTGGCTTCTTTTTTGGGATCATAATCACTATCATTTCCATCCATTGGGTGTGTTTCTTCCACATCATCATCACTGAAAAGAAACAAAGATTATTAAATTTAATTCACTTATTTTTATTCTATTCCAGTGCTCTTATCAAACTTAATATATCTTGCTAATAATTTTACTAAATATTCCCAAAGAGTTGTCCTTGGGAAGATAAATTTTTATAATTCAGGTTTCTACAGTATTTACAAACATTTATCTTTTTAGGCATACAGAATCATTTTAGCAAAAATTTCTAGCTAAAAAAATAGAGACCCAATAGGAAATATATTTAGAAAGAAATATTATTTGGGAAAGAGAACACATAAATTTGATATAATACTTATTATTTCATTTCTCCAGTTGGAAGATAAAGACAGACAACAACCAGAAAGCAAAATGATCTTATGCTACTAGAAAGATACAGCTATAATAATGTGGACTTCAGTTATTCAGGTAACTGTGAAAAGACCATCTTCCAGAGAATATATTTCTTAATATATTCTAAATATATATATTGAATATATCAATATGAAAAGAAAGCATCTGTGATTAAACACAACTCAAATGTAACTCAGTTGCAAGCTTTACTGGCTATGATTAACAGTTAAAGAGTTAAGAGAGTTCTTATTATTTAGATTTCTGATCACTCAGTTCTTGTCAGAGCAGAAACATGAATATGAGGATAAGAAGTATTTACAATGTGTTGTGATAACTGTTCTGCCTTGAGAAATGTAAGCAATACTATACAGCATGCCTGTAACTATATAAAGGCATCCAACCTACCTGTCACCCTGATTATGTCTATTGGCTAGTTTACGAGCCTGGCGATCCATCAAGCTTGTCCTAGACCGAGTTTTTTTCCAAGAATAGTAATATTTTACAAGGCTAGCAATTGTCTTATCTGGAAGCTTAAAAAAAATCATGTTAATATAAGCAAGTTTTCATAAACTCTGGTTAACAGAATGAGTAATATTTCTGATATTATTCTTTGATACTTAGCAAACAAAGGTATAGACAAAAAATATTTTCCCAGGTACATATATGAATTATAGAGCTAAAAAGTGCAGCTAAGTCATAGCACCCCGCCCCCACACCTGAGTCACTGACATTTCTGAATAAATATCTCTATTCTGAGCAGGGAAAAGGAGAGAAGGATGTCACAAACTCATATGGTAAGAATGGCCCCCAAGTCCCCAGCACAATCAATGTTTATATTCCACATTTCTCTTCCTTAAAGAGTTAATTCTTCTTTTTTCCCCTTTGTAAACTGGACTTTTAAAATTGATTTAAATTCACATACCGTAAAATTCACCAGTTTAAAGTGTACAATTTTGTGGTTTTTAGTATATGCACTAAGTTGTGCAACCATCACTATTTAATTTGACATTTTCATAACGTCAAAAAGAAACCTTATACCCATTAACAGTCATCCCCTATTCTTCCCTTAACCCAGTCCCTGGTAACTACTAATCTACTTTCTGTCTCTATGGATTTGCCTATTCTGGACATTTCATATAAATGGAATCATACAATATGTGGCCTTTTATGTTTGGTTTCTGTTGCTTAGCACAATGTTTTAAAGAAAAGCTATTCAATTCTTAACAATAGATTTTTTAAATCATTTTGTCTTAAATCCAGGTTTTAAAATCATAAATGATGCAAACAGACTTTAGCTACCAAATAAAGTCTTGGGTATTAAAATGACTAATGATCATGCACTGCTTTGTCATACCGGCAAACAAGGACATACGTTCCCAATTCAAAGTGCTCTCTTTGATTTGGAAGACACTTAGATATATTTGCAAACATTATCTAATTTTCAACCATTCAGGTTAAAAGAGTTTAAAGCAGCGACTTCTCAGATTTATATTATTTTGACACATACTAGAAATCTAAGAACTAGAAATAAAGAGCAATTTTTTTTTAAAAGCAACAGCACCTGAACAATGTTAAAATAATAAAGAATTTCAAAAAATTGGCTTTCATATCCCAAGGAATATATATTAGAAAATAAAATCCTAATGTTAAAAAAATGAAACATTTAAAAATAAAATTGAAATTGTGATTTTAATCCTGAAATGACATATTTAATAACTCTATTACACATGTATTTAAATCTAAAAGACAATACATTGCAATGACACATAACTGTCATGCATTAGGGTAATTGCCGAAAATAAGACTGTATGCAAATATACCTATTTCAAAATATTTTTAAAAATTAAAATTAGATTGGAAAACTTTTTTGTATTTAATAAGTAGGAACTGTTTAACAATAGAATAAGGTATCATTCAGGCATGAATCACAGTAAGGGCAAAATTACCATACCATTTGCTGAATCCTGTGAAAGCTCTTCCCGTGAAAACTAAAGGCTTGTTCAAATAGGACTTTATCTTCCACTGTCCACTCATCCGGAAAGGGAGTGAAATTAGGGAGATCAGCAAGGGACTTCTCAATGTTATGTTTATGCCAGAACAACATGCCAAGTGCCTTTGAAGAGAAATCATTCCCTTTTGGTTTTAATGGACTCATGTTCCATCACACTTAAGAGAGTTAAACACAAATTAGGTTAAATGTTAAGCCTATGACTTCAACTGAAGATTCACTCACAGTTTGGGGCTTTTAATTAGGGGTGCCCAAGTAGGAGACCTCATTTATTTATTTCTTTTAAATCAGGGCCTCAGAACAGTAAATGTTCTTACATACCAAATTTGCTGTAGAATCTAGGAAAAAGTGAGCTGAAGAGAGTGACTATAATTACTAAAGCAGGTTTGTTGGCTCATATCAAGATTTTCATTCACATTTATTCATTTGTCAATATGTAGAGAAAAGATACGCTAAAAGGAAAAATAACCTGTAAGTCAATACTTGAATGAAATCATCAATTATAACATAAAACTAAGAGTGCCCAGTTAAGACTCAGAAGAGAAATATTTATGTTTTAATCTATTAGAAGTCTATCATGGGCTAAACACCTCCAAAGAGTACGAGTACCTCAAAGGCAACTTTAACAATACTTTACCACACACAGTTTTTATTCTTCCTTATTATTATAATGCACACAAATAATTACTACGAGGGATATTAATGACTTGATTACTAAATTACAGGAAAGCCTGAAATGGATCATTTCTAACAATTCAACAACTTTCCTTTCTGTTGTAAGTGGTAGGCCTTTATTATAAAGTACTGAGTATCATTTAGGGGATAAAGATTTACTTTTTAAGAAGAGATAATAGCAACTTTTTAAATAGTGAGTTTTAATATCTGTACTTTGGTAATACTTCTTTAAGATGAACATGAAAATGAACATATGTACAGTCACATTTTAAAGAATCAACCTTCTCAAAAAATATTAAAAAGAAAGTCAACGCTTAAAAACAAATACATAATCAAAGTCTTCAAAATCCACACAAAAGTTTAGATAAACATCTCAAAACATTTAGATAAACACCAAAACACTTAAACATCTCAATTTCATAGAAATGATATTCTATTATTTAACCATGTTATTAACTAAAGTTAGCTCTTAATAATCCCAGTTACAGAAAATTCACTTATTTTACTGTTAATGATGATAAAGGTTGATCTTATGCTTAGTTGAAATGAAATTTAAGAATCTCTATTTCATTTTCATTTTTCCATGTTCTCCATTCCCTTATTACTAGGGATAATGAACAACAGGCCATATATATCTCCTTTTAAAGTTATCTAATAGGGGAGTTGGGTGTATCTCAGTGGTAGAGCACATGCTTAGCATGCACAAGGTCCTGGGTTCAAAACCTTGCACCACCATTAAAAAAAAATTTTTTTTAACTAAATAAATAAAATCAAGTTATCTAATTTTTTTTTTAAAAAAAGCCCTTTGTGAATTATCCTTCAAAATTTTAAATCTTAAATACTTCTTTAAATAAAAAGTTTAATTCTTAGGTCTTTTAGATTAAAAAAAAATTTTTCCCTTTTTGGTAAGCATTTGCTAGAGTAATCCTGAAGGCTTTCAGGTACTTTAAGAACTAAAAATAGGTAAGAAACAGAGGTATTGAGAGATAAATGTTCAAGCCCATAAGATAAATAATGTTTATAAAAGCGAAATCCTTAATGTTGAAAGGTCAGACTTTGCTAGAACTTTTGGGGTATCTATAAAGTTGGTTGAACTTATGCACTTTCTTAGGACAGAATCTATCATGAGATGTTCTTTGGATTTGATAAATACTGAAGCAAACCTTAATATTAAAATGCTTTTCTACATACCTGTTCCACATTGTAGCCATGTTTTTCCTTTGCAATTGCAATATATTCATCCACTGTAATGAAACAATGTTATAAAATTAATTATTCTCATTTACTTCATTTTCCCAGTTGTACTTTTTTTTTTTAACAAAGCAAAATTTAAAAAAAAAATTATACTCTGGGGGTAAAAAAATACCAAAGTCATTTTCCATGAAATGTTATAAAAAAGACTTTCACTTCTCTGAATAGGATCAGAAGCTCACTTGGGTTTAAAATTTTACTTAGTATGATTTCTCTCTATAACCATACAGCATATACTTATTAAATTCAGTGACATTACTATAATTATTTTTGTCTACAAAAAAAGACTAATCTGTGGGTAGCTAAAAGAGCCTAATCACAGTGTAAAATATTAGATAATCTCTTGATTTTTCTGTTGCCGTCTTTACTTGAAGAGACTTAGCTATTTAAGACCCCATCTCATGTTTAGTTTTTCCAAAGCTGTTACCTTCCCATTTCTGATTACTATGAAAAGGATGGTTTATGTAGTTTTGCCAGCTATACATAATAACAATTTAAATATCCTTCAGTACCCCTAAAATTTTCTTCAGCTCCTCCTACTAGCTATATAAAAGGTGTCTGAATATTTCATTTTCATTCATCCACAATTACTGGAATCAAGCCAATAGAATCATTCAGATAAGCACAGCTTCAGTGATGATACATATATACTGGCTATTTCATAGCCTCATTGCCAAGAAGTCTGCCATTTCACATTCAGCAGGACTCAGTTTTATGTGGAGTCCTTTTTGATCCTATATAATACATATATATATATATATGAATTCTGTATGCACACTTTTGAGAAGCAGTGGTTGAGAATTCTGATCCTAGAACAGCTAGTCTACCTGGACTTGGTTCTCAGCCTTGTCACCTGTTTTTGGACTCTAGGCAATTAACTTGACTTTTTTGTACTTTACTTTTCTTACCCTAAATGGTGATAAAAATAGTACCTTCCTCTTAGGAGTAAGTGAGCTAATATAGGTAAAGTGCTTGAAACAGCACCTGGTATATTTTAAGTACTTTATAAGAGCTTACTATTATTAATGGTCAGTACAGCATAGTTTAACATATCAGTAAGCTATTATAGTAACAATGCTGTTAGAATAGCAACTAACTTTTATTGACGTTATTATATCTCCCTAAGACTATAAGCTTTTGATGAAGAAAATCCAAATATTATATTTTGCTTAGAATCCACAGTTCTTGAAAGACACATCTAAATACATGCTGATTAACAAAAATGCCTTACAGTCCTATAAATAGAAGACTAAACAATACCAATTAACCAGCGGTTCTCAACTTTGGCTATGCATTAGAATTAGTAGGCGAGCTTTAAAAAGTAAGTCCTGGCTCCACCCTTGAAGATTCTGATTTAATTGGTTTGAGGTAAAAACCAGACATCAATAGCGTTTTTTAAAAGCTCCCCCAAGTGTTTCCAAAGCACAGTCAGGGCTGAAAACCACTGCCCTAGACTTTCAGTTAAATAGTCCAAATGGACACACCACTACTTGGACATACTGGCTTTTTAAGTTTTGTTCCACTCTGCTAAGAAATACACCATTGTATAAAAACAGTGCTAAAACAGAAAAAGTTAATGATATACTGATGTTCAGTTTGTGAATGAAAACCTCTGCCTGTAATGAGACTGAACCAAAAAACCTGATAGTCTCATTCAGGTTTCTCAGCACACAAAATGTACAATTTTGTGTTTTCTGTTAAGAATACCTCAAAGGCATATAATTCCTAGTTTACCAGCTAGACCTTCTGCTGATATTCTAAAGCTCTTAAATAGGAAGAATTATCAAGTATGCAGAATAATACTCAGTTTCCAGTTTTTAGTTATCTTACTGCATCAATAAGTAAGACTAGACTTACAGTGCACATGATATATAGGACACCATTAATTTTCACGGAACTAAATAAACCATCATGGGACATCTTTAAGACTTAGCAAATATTTTAAAAAGACAAGTTTACTTTACAGCAGCTAGAATAGCTATTGAGTGGTTTTTGTTTGTTTGTTTTAAATAAATTAAATGATAACTGAATGGAGGGGTGGGGATCTTAGTTTTGTTACCTGCACGTTTCCTATATCTGATGTGCCGCAAAGGATCAGGTCCGCTACATCACATTGAAGTCTAAAGCCACACCATGATTCAAGAAGTGCATGGTCAATGATCCAGAAGGTCTCCGTCCAGAAATGGAGAGCACAAAGATGACCTGATTGATGGCTGCTGAAGTCAGTTCTTTCCCCTTTCCTCTTTAAAATGGTAATGATAGTGTGCTCTTGGAAGTTTGAAGGCATTTCTTTACAGCTTCATATACTGAGGAAAAGCCTGTGCAGATGTCTACATAGTAACTCCCTCCCCTGCTTGAGGATTTAAGCAGCAATGCCATCAGATCCTAGGTTTTTTCAGTCTTCCTGGGCCTGACACAAATTGGAATGATCAACCCACTATCTTTCAAAAGGAAAAACATTCTAACATAACAAGCTCCATCAGAAAACAAAACAAAACAAAGACAAACTGATTTCTTATAAGAATCTAAGAGACCCAAAAACAAATAAAAGTTGCATTTTGAATTGGTTGAGAGATTGCTATTGACATAAACATTCCATTTCAGAAAACTTACATTTGGCATCTGGGATACTGTGATATGGAGACCATACAAGCATTCCTCCATTGTCTTTATCTGTGTATTTCGTAGCACCTGGGGAAAAAATTAATTATTTTGAATATGATAAATTTTAGTTACATTCAAAATAAGTATAAACAAAGTAAGCTTTATTTCTACTTTAGTACAGTACCTGCAAAAGGACAAAGAAAGTACAGGAC
The DNA here is from genome assembly GCF_048564905.1 of Vicugna pacos. Taxonomy (NCBI): domain Eukaryota; kingdom Metazoa; phylum Chordata; class Mammalia; order Artiodactyla; family Camelidae; genus Vicugna; species Vicugna pacos. Next base: position 12,263,991 of record NC_133009.1, on the reverse strand, counting down.
AACAAAGAGAAGGAAAATAGATTTACATTAAATATAGTAAATATACCATTTACAGAAAGGAAGGAAATTTCACAAACACTGAAGCTTACCCTCTTTAAATTAAAAAGAAAGTCTTCATTAAGCATATTTTATATCCCTACTTCTTGACAGGTAATATATCTAATTTAACCCTTTATACATTACTTAAGAGTCTTGAAAAACTCTGAGTTTAAAACTAGAGTGAATATCTCAGATGGTGAGTAAATTCTGTTTTGCCCCATATCTACATGGGCCAAGATTACTATAATTTTTAAATACTTGCATCTGCTTTTTATGGTTTTTATTTAATCTTATTCCTTCTAGGAGTCAGCCAACTATTTCTTTTTAATTTCATTTATTCCATCTTATATTTATAAAAGTCTGTACTGCGTAAGAGGAAAACAAAGTCAAAAATGTAAAAGTTAATAATGCTATTTCTTCTTGATGTAATCTGAGAGTCTATCTCTAATCTAGAAGCATACTATTGCTGCTTCTGATTTATTTCTAATCTGTTATAATCTAAAAAGTCAGAAAAAAATCAAGCTCTCTTGAAACTGCATATAAATTAAGAACAGACAGAGTGAAAGGCCTGACACAGCTATCCCAGGGCCGAGCACATGCCAGTGTGTTCTGTCTTTTAATTACTTGGTGGTCTTTTTCTGGCTTCTTCCTAGTTCCTAGGTGCATTCAAGTTAATTAAAACTATGAGCTGTTGATGGCCACCACCAATTAATGGATGGAATTCCAAAATTATTCACAGAAAACATCAATAAAATTCTAAGGTTAAACTAATTACTTACAAAGTTATAAGATATTCAGAATAAAGAACATTCATTTCCAAGGGTAAAAGAAACTACTACTCTCACTCTGGAGATGTTATCTATCAAGCAATAATTCAGTATCATTCAGCAGTTTTTATTTTTGAAGAATCATCACATATCACTATTACATACTCAAACAACAAATTTTAGCTAAGAGAATAATATATTGTTAGTAAGATATGAGGCTAAAATTGTTACATTACGTATGTTTTACTATAAAGAAACATTAGGTAGGGATGGAAAAAAACTGAAAAAATATTATGAAAGTATTAGAAAAAGCGTAATTACAAAATAAACCTAAAACCAAAATTTATCGCATTGTGTCATAAATATCGTAAATAAGAGGATGAAGATAGGAGCTGAGAATTTAATAAATGCAAGTTAGGAGTACGTTATCTAAAATTTACATTCAATGAAAATAAATTTCAAGCTGTCTTTAAAAACTTCAGGATTAAGATATATATTTAATTTTTAACCACAAAAGCAAAAAGCTAAACCACTCAGTGGAAATAAAACAGACACCCTCTCTACGCTGGTCAGAAGCCTTTATTTAATCAATAAAATCTATTGCTATTTCTGGTGAGTATCCTAAACTTCAGTCCTTTAACATGGGACTAATTCTTTTCCACAATGGACTGTGACAATAAGATAATTTAAATACTACTTAATAGGACATGAAATGCAATAAAGAAAGGTTTCCATTAAGTCTCAAGTCATAATAGCACATCATGCTTAATATTTAAACATATTTCCTTGCATCTGATTCTTGTATTACAGAAAGTATGAATTAAAATATTTTCATTAAAGGTCTATTTTTCTGTATTCTTCCCCATGAAGAATAAGTTACGTTTCCCTCAAAATTCTTAGCAGTGTAATTAAGGGCCCAATCTTCTGACAGAAAGTGGCATCCAAACTGTGGGAACTAACAGTCCTTCTAATATGGCTTTGAGTGTGTGTGGTGGGGGTGTGCATGTGTGTGTGTAGAATAATTGTGTCTGGTAGCAGAGAATGCATAATTAGGCATTTCACAATGTTCTTTCCCCAACTCTTGAAGTGGACTCCATTATTTTCAACTATATGTGTGTCCAACTAGGCCCAAGAAGTAAGTCATGTTCACAGGAAATGAGAGATATTTTATATAATCATTAAGAGTGCACCCATTAGAGAGCCAGACTCCAGGTCTGAATCCCAGTTCTGCCACTTACTAGCTTTGTCACCTTGGGCAAACTTAATCTGTCTATGCCTCAGTTTAACTCATTTAAAAATAGAGATAATGAGAGCACCTACTTCACAGAGTTGTTCAAAAACTAAGTGAATTAATATACGTAAAGCACTTAGCATATGGTAAGCATTATATAAGACTTAATATTACTATCATATGCTTACTGAAGACAGTTCTCTCTTAAATTTCCTTTTTTCTCTACACTGAAATAGCTGCTTCTCACCTCATCAATCAAATAAAACATAAATGAATAAAATCTCATAGGCTCAAAATCAAACAGCTGATAACCTCTTTTACCAACCCCTTGAAAACCAGTCTGAATAGTTCAAATGACCTTTTTGTTTTACTGACAACTCAGATCTGATTCCTCTCCTACAAAAGAACAGGAAAAAGTAACTTGCATTATTATAAACAATTTACCCCTCAGGACGATTTGCACTCAGTAAAGCTTCACCCTTTCCATTATAAAAGTTGAAATAAACCAAAATATTTAAAGGACATAAACACAATATTTATTTTGCTTTTATCTGTAACAATACTTAAAATTATGCCTCAAAACTGTCTGATATTCAGAAATAATACTGAGAATCAAATACCTGACAAAGCAACAAAATAACCAAGGCCTTAGAAGTAGCCTATCTTCTGAATGGATTAAAAAACAAACTAGCAAACCAAAAGCTAGATGGCAAGCTACCACAATTTTCAAAGACTATAGTAGCATGAGTTATGAAAATAAGTTATTGAACAGTTTGTTAAAGTACTAAATGAAACACTTAGAAGTTTAATGCTTCTGAAATGTTTTAGATCTCCTTAACTGTAGTTAGTAAAGTACATTTATGAGACCAACTGTTGGGAAAACCAACACAAGAAAATCAAAGTATAATTTTGATTAGTATTTCTATACCAATAGCAAATTTCAAAGGAAGTACAAAAATATTAATATTCTATTTAAGATTTCCTTTAAGACATTTAAAAAAGAATTTTGATGGAAATCATGGAACAAATATTCTATATAAAGAACTTAAATATTGAGAATAGTAAGATACTCCAAATATACTTTCTTAATTCTACTATCTATAATAAAGTAGGCTCTGAATTACATACTTAATTCATCAATTTCAAACTGAGATAAAGGCTTTCCAAGGAGTACATGTGCATGAGTAAGTTTAATGGGAATCAATCTTCAGACTTCAACTTCCTTAGGTTTTCTTTCCAACACAATCTGCCTGAGAACTCACCTGCAGTCTAAGCTACATGCTTATTCTACTTCTGACCTTCACAAATGCCCTTCCCTCACTTAAAAAAAGGGCAGATACCTCACCCATCCCAAAATTTACAAGAGTACATTGCCTAACATTTTAAATCTCTATGGTGCCAAAAACAGGTATCAGCAAAGCTCTCCCCCCCACTCAAGGCACTGTGACTATTACAATTTTAATCAATGATGCATTAATTCTAATAACTCAAGCCAGAAGAGATTTAACACTTAGAACCTTATGTTCACAAGAATACATACTATAGTGGTAGAGAATCTGGATAGGTGATCAATACAGCATTTTCAAGCACAAAAATGTAGTATAAAATTCTGTGGGGAAAATGCATGGAAATGATTTCAAAAACAGGAACAATGTTAGGAGCCTGTTCATATATTTTATAAAATGGATGCTATCACATTACCACAGTATTTATATTTAATTGGATGTATTAAAAATAAAGACATAACAACTTTATTTCAAAGTGTTAATATTTTCAATACACCAGAGATTACATTTTTCAACTAACAAACTCAGTGACAAATAGTAGATGTCAACTTAAAAAAATATATGAGAATTTGTTTTTTCAAAATTCTTTTACAAATATGCAAGCAAAATATTTTGAAGACAACTGCTCTGTACACATTAGTTTTCACTTAATCTTGTGGTATGGTTAATAGTATTTCCCTTCTACAAACGAGGAAACTAAGGCCTGGATACACCAGTTATCCAGTACATCCAAGGTCACGCTGCTGTATTAGCTAAAAGGCATATGATAAGAAGTAAGACTCTTAATCACCACTGAGAACTGCTCCTCATGATGTAAGCATAGTCAGTATGCATTAAATGAAAGTTGAGAAGGCCTAGCAAAGAATCAAAAGAAAAAGAGGCACCTGAAAAATAATCAGAAATCCACTTAGTGAAATTTAATGAATGGATTCCTAGCAATGGTCTGTTAATTAACACAAACTGTTCCTAATTGCCTAACTTTAGTAATTCCAATTTAAATCTCAATTCTTTTCATATTTTCTAACATACTCATTTTAATAATTCATTATTTCTGTGCTTAATTTCTAGTATCATCACTATTATCTCCTGCAATAAAAATCTCCACAAAAAAATCCTCTTTCAATTTTCTTACATTCTGATAATAATCTTGACACCTAAAGAATTTTTCTTCCAAATGACTTGGATGGCTGTGGGTGAACAGACAGAGTGGTTTATGAGACTAAAGATAATAGTACGAAAAAGAGAAAAGTAGAGGAGCTGACCATTTCTCAATTTCTACCATTAATAATTAACATCTTTTCCTTTTTCATCTGTTCCAAAGAAATATGTTTAAGTTCTCACCCAATGATACAGAACTGATGTGGAGTAAAAACTTCACACAACAGCACCACACTTAGGACAATATAGAGCAGTGGTACTATGTTGAATGGCATAGAGGGTCAAAATTTCCCAGTAAAAAGTGTCTAATAATTAATACTCTACATTTGCTTGACAAAATTTGCCTGTAACAGCTATGGAAAAGCCCACCTAAGTTTAAATGGTAACTGGTTTTAGTTGTGTCTTTGGGTTCAATATTCTGCACACTGAGAAAATGAATACAGGCATACTTCATCTTATTGTGCTTCACAGATACTGTGTTTTTTTACAAACTGAAGGTTTGTGGCAAGCCTGTGTTGATAAAGTCTATCAGCACCATTTTTCCAATAGCACTTGGTCATTTCGTGTGTGTGTCACATTTTGGTTCAGTCTCCCAATATTACAAACTTTCTCATTATTATATTGTTACAGTGATCTGTGATCAGTGATCTTGAATGTTACTGTTGCAAAAAGACTACAACTCTCTGGAGGGCCAAATGATTGTTAGCATTTTTTAACAATAAAGTATTTTTTTAATTAAGGTATTTACTTTGTTTCTTTAGACCTCATCCTATTGAATGCTTTTATACAAACTGGGGAAAAAAAAAACTCATGTAACTTGCTCTATTGTGGTATCTGCTTTATTGCAGTGGTCTGAAACCAAACCTGCAATTATCTCTTAAGTATGCTTATAGATGAATTTAATGAATATGACATTTGTCCTTATTCTAATAAAAAGCATCAAGTATAGTCTGAGTAAATAAATAAGAAATATAACTAATATTTCAGTGATTTTTTTCCCTCAAATATTCTACTTAGGGAAAATATGCAAAATATGATGATCAAGTAAATTCGATAATCCAAATAGTAGCCATGTGAAACCACCTAAAAAGTATTTTGCACTTTCAATGAATCATTTTTCAAACTTTGAAATTTGTTCTAGTATTTGTTTGAAATTTGCTCCAAAAACTGCTAAAGTGATCAGGTCATAGCATGCATAAATTTGTTGCAGCATGATGAAGTCTGGCTCTTAAACACAAGAGCCCTAATCAACTTGTGTATAGTTGTCTATGAAATATAAAGCTACCTAATGGGGCAAAAAGATAAGTATGTTTATTATGCTACTGAGTTCTAATTTGGAAATAAGTGTACTGATTTCTGAAAAAGGAGTATACCAATGAAAGCCCCAAGTCAGAAAGGTATAAACGTATGCAGAATCGCTCTTTACAACTATGAAATTTAATCTTCACTGAGTAACTGCTATTTATTTGCCCAATTCATACAGTCTTGGCAAGAATGGCACGAAGTAGTTTTATTTTCATTTTACAGCTAGGGAAACTGAGGCTCGGGAAGGGCCTCAGTTGACTTGCTCAAGGCACAAAAATAACAGCTGAGAGATTAATTCAGTCTAAGCCAAAGCAAGTTCTTTCCAAATGTCAAGGTAAAACCTGAGGCGGTACAGTAATGTGAAAATGCCATTCACCTACTAGCTACATTAATACAGAAAACTAGTTTTGCAACATTTAAAATTATTTGAAGCCCTTCAGTACACAGATAGCTTTTGAATAAAATGTATTTACAGCTATGCAATTTAGAAGGCAACTCAGATCTAGTGAGTACTCTTGTATCATCGTTTTCACCTCCTGCAAAATGGCCTGCACTGACAATCCTTTTAATACTCATTATTTCACCCTCTCCCTTGAGGCAAGAGAAGCTGCCTAAACCCTAGAAATCTTTTAATGGTTGGTAAATATCATTTTGCATTGCAGTAATGGGCAAGGGAGGAATGAAAATACCCACTGATACTCTATAATCAAATAAACTTGCTATTTCCTCCCCCAAAATACAAGTAAGCCTTATTAATATCTTTACATAATTCAACAGTCCGACACAGACACATTATTATGAGCGGGCAATGGGCAAAAAACTGACCAAGTGCAAGAAAGAGGTGTGGGGGAAAAGCCCCTTCAAAGTCTGCCCAAAGCGTGAACCGAAGAGGGTCTGGGGTGGGGTGGGGAGACGGAAACACGCTCCACTCGGAGAGGCTCCAACAAGGGTGCCTCCATATGCGGAACTCTCGCCCAATCCCCGTCCAGGCTGAAATCCCGTGACCACCAGGGAGCCTGTTTGGAGAAAAGTAGACAGGGAGCCCGCAAGCTGGGTTGGCAGAGGACGCTGGAACCTGGCTGCTCGGGGAGAAAATGTCTCCTTGGCAGCTGCAGTCACTGTCCTGTGGTCTGACTTCCCAGGGCTGGCTCTGGAGCGAGGTGTGCCTCTGGCTTCTCCCCACCCCCTTCCCCCAATCCCTTTCGCTCCGCGGCTCCTACACTCCGCAAAGCTGTCGCGACCAAAGCTACACCACCTAGCCAAAAAGAAAGAAAGAAGAAAATCCCGTGTGCGCGCGGGTCGGGCAGGGCTCGCCTTCGGCTTCGGCCGGTGATAGCAGCCCGGGGATCCGCCGCCCTTGCGGAGCGCGGCCCTCCGCTCCCGGGCGCCGGTGGTGTGGCAATTGACATTTGCATGGTTCTTCCACATACAGCCCGCACACCCTCTCCTCCAGCTCTCGGCCCCGCAGCCGCTCCACCCCTGGCCTCCGACCCCCGAATCCCCCGAGGGCCATCTTCTTCTGTTTAGCCCGAGCTCAAGGGGCAGAAAGGTGATGCCACCAGCGGGCAAGTGGCCTCCGAAGGAACCATGTTAACCTTGCAATGCACACATCTGCCCACACGCCCTGTGTCACAGCCCTGCCAAGCGTGACAGCCTCCCCGCCAGAGATGCCTGCCCATCCCAGCCCCGCATCTCCTCCCAACCGCACACCCGGACCCCAACCCCGCCCGCCCGCCCTCTACCCTTTCCACCCTAAATTAACAATCCCAGGAAAGGGGAGACAGGATTTTGCTTAAGCAAACAGATCTACCTGGATCAAATTCAGGGATCCGAGCTTGGTATTCAGCTCCGACTCTCATCCCAACATCTGCAAAGCAATGCCAAAAAAGAAAAAAGAGGGGGGAAAAGAAAAAGAAAAGAAAGAAGAAAAAGAAAAAGGAAGAGACACTTAATAAAATATAAAATTTGCTGGAGGGAGGAAAGAAGCGGCGGGTGGATGGGAAGATATTAACTCCGGGCACTCCGGGAGATGGCAGCGATGGGGGTGGGGAGCGGGGGGGGCGAGGGCGGAGGATTGGTCGAGGGCGGAGGGACGGGGGTCGCGGGGGGTGCTGCTGCACTGCACCGGGAGTTCGAGCTACCGCAGCGCCCGGGCTCCGAGGGGAGGGAGGGCGGGAGCACGGCGAGGGGAGGGGGCTGGGGGAGGGGAAGAGGGAGGGGGGCAGGCGGGCTGGCGGGGAGGAGTTCGAGGCTACCACCGTGCTCGTCGTCGCTGCTGCAGCCGCTCTCGGGCTCCGAGAAGTGTAGCCCACCGTTGGTGGACGAGGCGCCGCTGCCACCGCCGCCCGCCGGGCTCTTGGCGCTGCCGCTGGCCGATCGGTTCTTCCCCAGTAACTCGGGCCCTTTCTCCATCATGCCGGGCATGGTAGAAGAGGGGAGGGGGAAAGGTGAGGGGAGAGGCAGGCGTCAGGGTGAAGGGGGAGATGGCTTACGAGTGAGGGCGGGAGGGAAAGGAGGAGGAGTAGGAGACGGCGGTGGCGGCGGCGGCGGAGGAGGAGGAGGAGGAGGGCGTTAATATGGAGCCGCCATAACCGCCCCGGTCCGGCAGTAGCGCAGTCGCCTCACAACAACCCGCCCCGGCCCCGCCTCTCTCCCCTCCTCCTCCTCCGCCGGCCGCCCGCCCCGCGCAGCCCCCGGCGCCCCTCTTGGCCGCGCCGCGCTCTACGCCGCCGCCGGTATCACTCCGCCCCGCAGGGAGGTTCCGGCCGCCGGCGGGGGAGGGCAGGGGGGCGCCGGGGAAGAGGGGGAGGGGCGGGGAAGCCCCGCTTGCCGACGGACCGGGCAACCCCAGCCCAGCGCTCATAAAATCGCCGCAGAGGCGCGGCCGTCTCTCGGGCTTCCTTCCTAGGGGGCGCTCCTGAGCGCGGGCGGAGGCGCCCGCGAGGGAGCGGGACTCTTTGCCCTCTCAGGGCGGAAGGAACGCGGCCGGCCTGAGAAAGGCATGGCGCGACCCGAGGCGCTGGAGCCCCTGGAGCTGCCCCCCTCTCTCTGAGGCGGTTGCGCGGCCGGGAGGCCGGGCGGGTCTCGGCGGGAGCGCGGTCCTCTTCGGCTGGCTTCGGCAGGCCGGCAGCTCGCTTTCGGGGCTTCTCCGCCAGCGTCCGGCTGGGGCCGCACGCTTGCCCGCCGTGGAGTCGGGCAGAGACACAGGGCTGCTAGGCCCCGCGGGCCAGAGAAGTAGGCACTGTGCTAGTCATCTGGACGCTGCAGTTTTGGTTTCTGATTTCAGAACTGGGGCCTGATTCCCTAGAGAGGCTGAGGGTGCCGAGATGACTTTCTAGTGCTGAGCACGCAGCTGTATTTTGCTAAAAGGTGTTTTGGGTTGTCTTTTTTTTTTTTTAAACCTTCCCCCCCTTTCCCTTTTCTCACCTTTTTCTTTTCTTTTGTTTTCTTTTCTTTCCTTTTCTTCCCTATTTTCGTCTTTGCTATTTCATTCGTTAGGGGAGTGGGTGCTGTCAGTGGTGAAGTAAATTTAGGACGGGGTCCTCGCCAAATTGGCGCTTTCTCAGTCCGCGCCTACCTGTAGTCAAGGCTTGGAGCAGAGCTCCAGAGAGGGCGGAGACCCCCAACTAGAGGTGAGGCCAGAGCTGCAGTCTGGCGGGGTTTCCAGCCTGGCAGGAGATGTGCTCTGTAATGTTTTTCTGAATTGCAATAGGCAGAAGGAATTGGAACTGCATATTTCGTTCACCAGATTTGAAGACGTCTGCTCTGTGCCAAGCTGCCTGGCATTGGGGGCTACTTTTGATTTTCCTCGGGGTTTTGTTTTTTGATTTTGCTCACCAGTAAGAAGTGAGGACTTCTCGTGAACATCTAGTATGCAGACGTACGCAGAGCGGTATTAGGGGTCCACAGTAAGGTATTCTTCAACCACTTCAAAGATTGTCCTGGAAGAATTCTATTGTAGGTCAATGCAGAATGAATCAAACCAGAAATAAGCTTCTCTGGCCAGAAGAAGCCTTTACTGAAAGAAATAACATACCTATAGCAGGAATGTCTGAAGCAGGAATTGAGCCAAGAAGAGCCTGGGGAGTAAATATTTGGCAGGATCCCAGTGTAAAGGGAAAGGTATCCTGAGCGGGTATAAAACCTCTCTGGTGCTGGTATTGGAGTAGTTTCGTCTATCAAAGCCTGGTATGATTCAATTAAATATTGGAATCATACAGCTAAACCTTTTATTCTGATCCTTTTCTTAAATACAGCTCTGAGTATTACTTTAATTGCCATATAATTTTATACAAGGAGAGAACATTTGGCCAAATGAAATGAATAGCCATTTCTCTTGATGGTTGACATTTTTCATTGTGAATTAATACATCAGTATTTTGGATTTTATATACAAGTTCTAGTGATCATGATTCAGCATGTGTGGTCCTGTAAGGTAAAGGCCGGACCCTGAACTGAGTAAATTCACAAAGGTAAGTGTCATTCTGAGGCCACTTGGCCAGCCAGCTTTCTAACGCACCAACTTTACAATACCTTCCAGCCACTTTTCTACAGAAAGGAATTTCTGCATGTAGATCAAGAACCAAAACATTGTGAAGATTTAGGGACTTCTGTAACTTACTTCTGTTTACTAGTACAACCCTTAAAACGAGAAGTTTCCATACTTTTCTTGAGTACAGCAAAGAAGGCAGGGCAGGGGAGACTGCATTCCACTCAGAAGAAGAAAGGGTGTTGGGATATGGCATTTTAAAAAAGAAAGGAAAGCAAACGTCTGTTTTGCCCTTGAAGAAAAGGGTTCTGAAAAATAATAATAGGCCTTAAAATGGTATTCCAACAAGTAACAAGGGCAGTATAGGAAAAGGCCAAGGAGAACACTTTGGGAATATCTGTAAGGGGTTACAGGAAGAAAAGAAGAAACTGGAAAAGGAAGAAAAAACTTTAGGAGAGGGTTAATAAACAATGTCCAATGATGCAGAGTCATGAGAGGTGTTTAAGGAAAGGCCTTTGGATTTCTTAAGTAGAAGGATGTTGGTTATTTTGTTTGGCTGCTTTTTTACTATATTAAAACTTCTAAATACTATTTTTATTGTATTTTTAATTTGGAACAGACAGTACATTTTCAGAGGTCCAAAATTAAAAGGTATAAGAAGATATACTTCACCCTTTTACTGGACATCCCAGGGACTGTAAAAAGGCAAGGGAAAAAATGTACAAGGTTGAGAAAGAAGTATGTAAATCTATTATTTGCAGAAAGAGAGATAGTCTATATATAAAATAATAATTTATAAATAATATTAATCATGAATTTAGCAAGTCACTAGATACAGTTAGTAGGTCAATTATATTTTATAAACCAGCACCAATTAGAAAATGAATTTTTTTAAGTGATATATACAAGTGCACCAAAAATATTAAATACCTAGTGTATTCATTTCTCATGGCAGCTGTAACAAATTACCACAAACTCAGTAGCTTAAAACAAATTTATTCTCTCACAGTTTTGGAGACCAAAAGTCTGAAATCAAGATGTCAGCAGGGCCATAATCCCTCCAAAGGCTTTGGGGAGAGTCTGTTCCCTGTCTTTCCAGTTTCTGGTGTCTGCTGGGCCATAATGCCTTCAACCTCTGCTTCCCTCTTCACATTGTTTTCTTCTCTGTCTATGTCTTGGATTTTCCTCTTGCTCTATGCAGACACTGTTCTGGCATTTAGGGACCACCTGGATAGCCCACGATTATCTCCTTGTCTCAGGATCCTTAATCACATCTGCAAAGGTTTTTCCAAATAAGGAAATATTTTATAGGTTCTGGGAGTTAGGACCTAAAGTCTTTGGGGCACTATCCAGCCCATTGCACCTAGGATTAAATCTTAATGAAAGATGTGTGAGAACTCTGTATTGAAAATTATATTATTGAGAGAAATTAGGGTAGACCCAAGTAACTGGACAGATATACTATGCTCATGGATCAGAAGAGTTAATATTGTAAAAATGTCAGTTCTCCCCAAGTGATCTGTAGATTTAGTCTAATCCCTGTTAGAATCCCAGCAGATTTTGTATGTGTGTGTGTAAATTGACAAGATGGTTCTAAAATTTATATGGAAATTCGAAAGATCAAGAACATCGAAGAATAAAGTTGGAGGATTTATGATACCAGATGTTAGAAAGTAGACCAATGGAACTTAATAGGATTCTCAAACAGATGATTATGTGAACATTTTATTTATTGCAAAAGTGACAGTGTAGTGATGTGGAGGGGAAAAAAAAGATATTCCAGTAAATGGTGCTGGGTCAATTGAATATCCATGTGGAAAACCTTGATGCCTATTCATAAAAAAATGGTAAGTTGTAAATAGATTGTGGACCTAATGTAAAAGATGAAACATTACTACTTCTAGAAAATACCATAGGTTCTTTATAAATTTCAGTAGTCAAATATTTCATTAATAAGACATTAAAAGCATGAGTTATAAATGAAAATACTGAGTGTTCCGGGTACAGAACATAGTATGGAAAATGCAAAGAATCTTGAATTATCATGTTATGTCAGGCAACTGCAAGGAAGTTTGTGTTCCTGAAATCTGAAGTGAACTCAGAATGAGGCTAGAGAGTTAGGCAAGGTCTGAATCACGTAAAGCCCTTTAATCTCAAAGGGTTAAGCAATTTAGTCTATAGATAAATGAAAAGAATCAGAGGGTTCTAAGCAAGACTGATTTTGGTTCAATTGATATTTAGATGGAAATTGAATTTGGCAAAGAAATCAATGAGGAAGCTGTTGCAGTCAAGAATTGATGAGGCTTAAATTATGGCAGTGGAAGCAAGAATAGAAGTGGGGACAGACATAAATATTTAGTAGGTAAAATTAGCAAATTTCGGGGATTGATTGAATATGAAAAGGAAAAGGGAAGAGAGGAGTCTAAGCTGATGCCAAGATTTTGGTCTGGGTGTCTGGATGGATGATTATGTCAATTACTGTGGTGGTGAATGCTGAAGACTTGAGAGAAAAAGAGAATAAATTCATTTCCAGATATATTGAGTCCTCAGGAGATATCCAACATGCGGTTGGATATATAATTAAGGTCAGGACTGGAGAGAGCAGAGGAATTTGAGGTAGAACGTGTAAAATGAGTAGAATAAGGAGCTGAGAATGAAAAGCAGAGGGACACCCACAATGAAAGGCCACAAAAAGGGAAAGAAATCCATAACAGAGACTGAGAACAAATAGAGCAGTAAGAAGAGAGCTAGGACAGTGTAACTTACTGATACAAAAAAAAAAAAAAAAGATATCCAAAGAGAAACAGAGTCACCAGGGCAGCTTCAGCAAGTAAGATAAGGCTTCGGCAGGTAAGACGTTGTGAATGATCTTGGTAAGAGCAGTTTTATTGGGATGATGAGTCAAGCTGCAGTGCTTGAGAGGTGAGTCCTTTAAGGAAATGGGAACAACTCACATGAACCTACTCTAGAAAACTTTTCATACGGATTAGAAAAGGAATAAAGAGACAACACTTAGTGTCTTAAAGCAAAGTAACTATAGAGTTCTAGGCAAGAGTGTATATATATATATATGTAATATTTCACAGGTTGAAGCACCAAATGCTGTTACTTCCCCCGCTATTATCAGATGGATATTTTCAGCTGCAACTTTATGCTAAGAAAAAGAGAGAATAAGGTTATCTAGGTCTTTTATCTGTATACATAATCTACTAATACCATCATCACCTTTGGGAGTTAGGATTTTGACATGAATTTGGGGCAGGGGGCACAAACATTCAGACCATAGCAGTATGTATATCTCCTTTATACATATGTACTTTATACGCACGCACGCATGCACGCACGCACATACAGCTGCCTATCCATGCTCAGCATGTTTCTCAGGATACATAAAACCTGTTTACCTTGGAGGATGGGGTGTCAGACTCTGGGTTGGAAGGAGGGCTTTATTTCTTGTGTTGGACTCTTTTGCCATGTGTACATATTACTTTTTTGAGGAGATAAATGTTTAAAGAATCACTGAACAGATAAAACACAGGTAATTATGGTTTAAAAATATTAAGATAATGTAAAAGTACAGTTACAGTTAATAGAAGTTGGGAAGTAGAATGCAAGAGGAAAGATGGAAAGAGAATAGGGGTGTTAATCCTCATTTTACAAAAAAAAATATTTAAGCAGGGTAATGATAGTGGACTACACCTTGATTCATCCACTGCAGTAGGTACACAGGAAGGGTCTCTGTAGAGGTCCTGTTTTATTCAGACCCAGGCTTATAATGATTGTCTTTATGACACTAGTTTTGCTTACAAGTTTATTGATTTGCTCTGTGGTTCTCCTTTATTTTTACTTTAAAAGTGCTTGCCTTTGAATCAGTTTAATTCCGAGACAGAGTCGGGCAGCATGGCCAGAAGACTGCCCACTGTTGAGCCGCCCATGTTGGGCCAAGTCTGGTGGGGACATTTCAAACATATTTACAACAGGGAGAAGGAGCTGTGATTTCTTTGTTTTTGTTTTGTTTTGTTTTTTAGAGCCACTGGTCCCCAAATGGGAGGTGAGGGGAATCATATAATCTTAAGCTGAAAGGAACTTTAGAGTAACCCACTTTTTCTTCACCCCTGGAATATTTACCATTTCTAAAGCTAGTCTTAAAACCTCCATTTAAACAGATAAAGAGACAGATAACTGCATCACAAAGTAAATCATTTCATTTTTTTGAGATGTCTAAGTCTTAGAAAAACTAAATATATTTCTTGGTACTCAAAGTTCAACTACATATGAGAGAAACTCCAAATAATAGTGTCTTAAAATAAAAATTTATTTCTTTTTTCTTTTATTTTAATAAAATTTTATTGAGATAATTGCAGATTCACATGTAGTTGTTAAATATAGTAGAAAGAGATCTCTTGTACCCTTCATCCAGTGTTTCCCAACAGTAACTCTTGCCAAATGATAGTACAGTGTCACAGTCAGGGTAATGACACTGACAACCCACTGATCTTGTTCAAATTATCCCACTTTTACTTGTGTCCATGTGTATGTGTTTACGTGTATGTATAATTATTTCTACAGTTTTATCACGTGGGAAAAATTTATTTCTTTTCATGTAAAAGATACTCAGAAGTAGGCAGTTCTGGTCTGAAACAACAACGGCCATGAAGGTGTCAACGACCCAGGCTCCTGTCCTACCCCTCCACTGTCACTTTTGCCCTTGTGATCCAAAATGGTTACTGGAATGCCAATCATCACGATCACACTCCTCATAGAGGAAGAAAGGCAGAAGGGCACACACCTTCTCTTTAAGGAGATTTTCTGGAAGTACTGCATACCGTTTATGCCGATATATTAATGTTCAGAACTTAGTCACATGGCCCACTAACCTCAAAGGACGCTGGGAAGTGTCAAAGTACTCTGCTAAAAATCAGGGCTCTGTAGCTAAGGATGAAGGAGGAAATGAGTACTGAAAGGCAGCTAGCAAGCTCTGGCACACTGGTTCTTTAACTGTTAGAAAACAGCAATCATGTCCCACTTCAGCTTCTTTTTCAGGATAGACATCATCATTCTCTTTGACAAGTCTTCAGTGATAATTATTTTTAGATCCTTATCCTTTTTGATTGTCTTATTAATATGCTCTAGTTTGTACTTAAAATAAGACACTGCTCCCAACTCTCAAGATCTAATTGGTGCAGAATCAATTGGAAATATTTTGACCCCTTTTCTTTGCACCATATTTTTATTAATCCATCCTAAAGTTAGCTTTCCCAGCAACAACTACACGTGGTTACTAAGTCTGGAACCAATCGCATTCTCCCAGTTTTTGTGTTTGTTATTATTTAGCCTGGTCTCCTCACTTAGACTCCAGGAGGTTTTTTATTTTCCTTTCCCGCCTGCCCCTCTCAGTAAATGAGTATAAACATATTGCCACTTAAGATTCACCTGGCTTATTATAGCTTGTCTGAACCTTTCAAGAACTTTCTGAATTCTAATTTTTTTACTCAACATAATTATATGACTTGGCTGTGGAATTTGCACCTGTGATAAATGAAATTTCTCTTTAAGGGCAGGAAGAGTGTCAGTTTATATCCTCAGCATTGGGTATGATACCTGTGCATAGATGTTTGTTTAATGAATGAATTCTGCAGTTAGAAGTAAAGAACATTTTCTAGAAGAATTTTTTTTTAATTCTGGGATTGTTTATGAAAAGAGACTATGAAATCTCCCTGTCTTTAAAAATAATATGGATGTTTATCTGTCTGGGAGAAGTATATTTGAATGTATATCCAGTCTTTTTAAAGTAGGCAGGTGATTTAAAGTCTTGCTAAACTCCTAAATCATACAACTATGATTTTGTAATGATTTATTTGGCTAAATTTTAAACAAAGAAAAAGAAAGAAAAAGACTAGACAGTGGAAAGTTTAAAGTTTACATTTTAACTGCCCCGATACAGAGTATCCTTTATTAACTCATGCACTTCTTTCCCTGTTTCACAAATTATAGAAGAGAATTCACAAATCATTTTTCCTAATTCAAAAAGGTGTTTAAAAGAACATGTTCATTAACATCAGTCTATGGGAAACTCTAGGACCCACATTATTAGGTAATTTGAAGATCTGGGGATAAGATTAGAAGTGTCAACCTCTGAAAAGGATACAGACAAACATTAAATTGATTTGTGGAAATAATTTTAGAAAGTAACTTGAAAATGTTTCAGAAACATGCTGATCATGAGATTAGTGGCTCCTAAAATATATTCTTGGAGATTGGAGATAGCAACTTAAATATAATGTGGAGAATCTATCAATTTGGCACTTACACATTGACAAAAACACAGTCACTAACACATAGTAAATATTCAGATGTTAATTATTATTATTAAATATAGAGATTCAAAATAAAATCAAAGAGTTTCTCTAGAGTTGACTAATGAGATGGCACCCTGAATCTATAGAATGGTCCTTTATTTAGATAGAAATATTCCTAGAATATTTATAATAAAGAATTTTACTTTGAATATAAGTGGGATTTTAACAAGTAGCTGTTATCAACTGTGCTATGTTTAGTCCCTTTTCCCTCTGGTTACAGGGTATCTTAGTTACATTTTGAGCTAATTCCATTTCCGTTATCAGAATAATGCAATTCTGTTCGGCGTAGACCAAATGTGTGGCTCTCGGTGTTTGCAGTGGGTATGGGACCCTCCCCACTCTTATCCGCCAGCACTTTGATGTGGGTCCAGGGAGGGAGAAGAAGGAAGGCAGATTGTCTTCTTACTTTACTGTTCTTAAGGTGGTAACCTCCATCTGTCGTTACTGCTGTTTCTTTAACACTCACTGGTTGTGACAGACACAAATGCTAGGGGTGTTTTTGTTGTACTTCAGAAGGCCTTTACCTCCTCCATGTCCCTCAGCCCTTACTGGGGGTGACTCGCCCCACAGCTCTTACTACTGTAACCTCATCCAATAAACATCACTTTTAGATGGAGTACTGAAGTACTGGGGTAAGGATGAAGTTTATAATAATGGGAATTATTATTAGACAGTTATTAATTATTACTTCTCATTACTTTTGAGCCATGAATTGCGTTTTGAAACTAAAGCTTTCTAATTATACTTGAAGCCTTTGTGAAGCATCCAACATTTTATAGATTGAGGTATAACAGTAATGGGTGGTTTAGGAAAGAATTTTAGGTTGAATTAAGTAGTGGAGGAAAATTCCAACTTTTGTCTTCAATATTTAATTTTGTTTATGATTTAAGTTAGGAATACTGCAAAGAGATGGATTAGAAACATAATGAATATATGCCAGTGTGAAAACCAGGGCTTAATGCTATTTATAAACACTATTATATCAGTAAGAACTTGCCCCTTAAGTTGCAAGTGACAAAAACCTATCCTGAAGTAGCTTAAGAAAAGTAGGGGATTTATTGGAAGACATAGGGAGAGCTCAAAGAATCAAAGAAAAAGCCACAGGAAACAAGCCAATTTTAGGGACCTCAGGATATAAAATAAGGGCTTGTTGCTATTAAGTCAGTCTCTCTGTCTCTGTCTCTGTCTCTGTCTCTGTCTCTGTCTCTCTCTATCTCATACATGCACACACACACACACACACGCATCTCAGCCCTCGGCTTTGTTTTCTCTGTTTACCTTCATTCTCTATTACCACAAGCAGCTACTCTCAGACAGGAACTTCATTTAAGCACATTAAATAAAAAGGAATGAAGCAGAAACATGGTGCTTTTCTAGACCAGTGGCTTTCAAACCTTTTGTAGCCCACTGCAATACACATTATATTGTCAACCCAGTACAGATATATATAAATGTGTATCAGTCAGTTATTTCTGCATAATAAAACAACCAGAACATCTTAGGGGCATATAACAGTAAGCTTTTCTTTCACTCAGTTGTTGTGTTTTGGTTAGGGTCAGCTGATCTATGCTGGACTCAACTGGGTATTGTGGCTGATCTTGGCAAGGCTTGCTTATATGTCTGCAGGTTGGTGGGTAGTTAGCTGATATACACTGATCCTGGCGGGGGTGGTTAGCTTGGGTGGCTCTGCCTCTTCAGACTTTTGATCATGTCACATCTAACATCACATTGGCTAAATAAAGCATGTCAATGACAAGCCCTAAATTAAGGACAGAAAAGGTACGGGGGATGAATATTTTTGAATAATAATCTGTCAAAAATATGTAAATAAAAATTAATCAAAAATTCCACAAAACAATTCTTACCAAGTAATTTGGGTCAAGATCTGCAGTGCTCTAAATAGATTCTGATTCAAACATACGTGAGCTGTGTCTTAGAAGCTTAATCTGAACACCAGACTGAGGTAATTCTGACAGTTTTTCAGCCTCCCTGACTGGGGTGAGGTGTTAGTGTGGGGACACAGAGAGAACTGCAACGGTGTCACTCCAGTCGGTATTACTCGATGTGTAGTCCACAAACAAGCTAGTCCACAGACTGGTGCCAGTCCGCAAACTGTTCATTAGCCGACAGTAACCACGGTTCCCATAGTTCCCATGGTTCTGATTCATTGAGAAAGTCTTAAAAAAGAAAAGCCTGCTGAATGAAACTTTGTGCTTATTGATGTAGTTGCTCTACACTTGGATGAAAGTTCTTTATCTCAATCTCTGATCAGTAACAAACAGTTCACAGACCAGTATTACCCAAGGAAGGCCCAGAATCTTCTAAACAGGATCCCCCATAAAATAGTTATCTTGTGTATCTGAGACAAAGAAGGGATGTTTTGGAGAAGTAAATTCTTAAGCACTTCCTAAATTTTGTAGGGGAAGAAACCAATAATGAAAAAGGGACTGAAGGAACAAGAGCAGAGAGGGATTAACTGATGGAGCAAGCCTTTAGACAAGGTGGCTGGGTTGGTCTTGACCAAGAGGCAGTACAACTCATCCTCTGAGACTGGAGAAAATGAAAAAGGGGATACTTGCAAGTAAATTTGTAGGAAAGGGTGTTGGACTTTTGGGGTATTTCATTCCTAAAGGTATCATTCTTCTCTGGGAAGTAAGGGTCAAGGTCATCTGCTGAGTTGGCATCTTGTTACTGACATTTTGGAATTGAGGGGATTTGAATTAAACTCTATTTAAAATCCTAGTAAGATTGTTCCACTTTATTTATTTTATAAACATCTTCCCATTTAACATAAATTTTCTTCTCACAACCTATGCATTTTAAATAAATTTCTTTTCCTCAATATTTTTGTTATGAAAATTATCAAACATGCAGAAAAGTAAAAAGAATTATACAGGGAGAATTAATTTATCCACCACCTGGATTCTACAATTTATTTTTATGTTATGTCAGTTTCAATTTGAAGGCCAATTAGGAAATGGAGTGATTATTATTTTGTTTACCAAAGTTAGCAAATACTTGTGAAGACATTGGGAAGGGTATCATTTCTAATTCAACAGGTCAAGTATGAATGTTCTTGGCTTTGTTGTCAAGCTGGAGACCCAGGAGAGTTGATGGTGTAGTTCTAGTCTGAAGAGCCAATGATTCCATTCAAATCTGATGGCATGAAAAATGCCAATGTTCCAGTTCAAAGGCCATCAGGCAGGAGGAGTTCTCTCTTACTTGGGAGAGGATCAGCCTTTTTTTTTCTATTCAAGTCTTCAACTGACTGGATGAGACCCACCCACATTGGAGAGAGCAATCTGCTTCACTCAGTCTAAGGATTTTTTTTTTAATTGAAGTATAGTCAGTTTACAATGTTGTGTCAAGTTCTGATGTACAGCATAATGTTTCAGTCATACATACACACATATATATTCCTTTTCATATTCTTTTTCATTATAGGTTACTACAAGATATTGAATATAGTCTAAGGATTTTAAATGTTAATCTTATCCAGAAATACCTTCACAGAAACACCCAAAATAACTTTTGACCAAATATCTGGGCACCCTGTGGACCAGTCAAGTTGACACCTAAAATTAACCATCACAGCCCTTTATGCAATGTTTTCTTAGGAGAACAGTAATCATCCTCATCTGCCTCTCAAGTTGCTCCTTCCCTAGCCTCTTCCAGGAAAAATTATTGTTAACACTCTTGTTTCTGGAAGATACAGCATATTTACTTTACAGTTTTGTGAACTCCCAGCCCACCACTGAATACCCTTTGGAGTTTAATACCTCACTGTAAATAATACTATTTTAAATAAGAATCTTATGTAATTGTATTTTTTTGCTACAAACACACATAAAGCTATTTCCAATTTGTGTGGAATGGAATAAAATATAAATATACATACAGTTGTTTTTACCAATCAAATGTTTTAAATTTTTACTAGTTTTCTTATAAATTGAAAGCTTTGTTTTAAGGTCTTAAATTGCTATGTTTTCAGTCTTCATATTTTTCTTCCTATTTATTCATAAACCAGAAATGGCTTTCCTGGTTCTTAAATTTTTTTCTACTTTTTTACAATTTCTGAGTTTGAAGGAGCAAATAAGTCATAAACTATGTTCAATGAATCCAAAGGCTTTAAAATTCATTCAATCATTATTCTACACTTATCCAACATAACTTTGAGATATTTGGAACACAAAGATGAATAATGCATAGTCCATGACCTTAAATTCATAATCTTATATTATAAAAGAAAGAGACTTACCAAAAACGTAATCCTGGAATGTCAGAGGTTAGAAGGTCTCTTTGTGTAGTCACATGCCCCTTTGCTTCTCCATTTTACAGGTGGAGAAATAGACAAAAAAAAAATCTATAACCAGTTGTGCAGATTATAACAAGTGACGTAACCGTTAGGAAAGAACCCACCAAGGCGACACCCACTCTTATGAATCTGTACCTGGGTCTGAGCCCAGCTCAGGAGAATCATGCCCCTGGGCAAACTGTCACCCTAGTGATTGAGTGGCACCAGCTTCAATGTGATCCTCTGTACCTCCCAACAATCCTACTGTTTTTTTTTTTTTAAGTCAGCTCACTTTCTCATTCTCAATAAGGCTGTTTCAGATTTTCTCCGTCATTTTCATTTCTCCAACCCTATGACTAGCTTCTATTTATTCTTCATAGATCATCTTTCTTCTGACCTCAACCCCTACCTCCCACCACAAGCCATCAAACACTCTGCCACCAAATTGTGACTCAAGCCTCCACCTCCCCTTCTTTTGCAGAGGTCCATGTAGGAGTCATGAGGAAGGTTCAGTCTCACATTTCCCTTAAGCTGCCCACTCAGTATCTCTTGTAGGTTCCTACACTTTCCCCTGGTCAGCTGTGTATCACCACTCTTTGCATTGCTGGTCACTGAGAGAAAATCCAGGACATGGTGTTCTTCAAGGAAGAGGGACTGGTGTAGACTGCCACTTCAGTTTATCCAAGATCACAGCTGGACTGAAGATATGTGAATCTTTTTACTAATGGATTGGGTTAATTTTAAAAGTGGAATTACAACGTGGGAGAGGAAAAAAGTCTAAAACTCTACACTGAATGAGCTTCTGCCTGAATCCATAGGAAAACTGCCTGTAGCAAATACTATCCTGCCTCCTAGCCCCCAGCTCTCCTGCGTTCCGCACAAAGACGGTTTCCACACACTGAGAGTTTCTCATCTCCGGCCTCCATGTTTCTTCTCTTTGTCTGAAGCTTTCTTCAGCCCAGTGGAAGCTTGTTCAACAGGCAGGGGCACACACAAGTGTGGGAAACGGGGGGTCACACCTATGGGGGCAGTTTCCAACCAGTCTGGGATGGAGTGGGTGAATTCATTCCCCAGCCTCCTCACCCTCCATGGGACAACGCTTAGGTGTGTTCCACATGGTTTCTCAGAGGATCTTCAGTGAGATTGAGCCCTAGGTGCCTGCTCGTTAACACTGGAAACCCACACACTCCCCATCTACTTGTTAACCCGCTCAACAAAGCACGCTTACTGGCTTTTCTCCCTTCCCTGTCTCACCCTTCCCATTTCTTCACCTGTGCTTCATAAGATCACCTCACAAGTAAGTTTTCTGCACCCAGGTCCTTGTCTCCATGTCTGCTTTTTGAAGCCCCAACTAAGTTGCTGAAATAACTTGGGTTCTTCAAAAAGGGTATCCCATGAGTCACCTCCAGTCCCTCCGCTGGCTCTCCAGCTGTCACATTTGTTCTTGTGTCAGACAGACCCCGTTTTGTGAGCCACTTCCCAGTGTCTTGGGCTCACATTTCTTTTATCCCAACTACTGCTGTGGCAACCAGCACTCTGCACACTCTCATCTTCCTCTGGTTGCCCCTGGCAGTACCTCACGTCAGGCCGTGGACCTTGCCCTCACTCTCCGTCTGGGGTTTGTCTGTTGACTCCATGGCGAAGGACACTGTGGAAACCTAATGTGGTTCTCATGCTTATGCAGCCCAGAACCTTTGAGCAATGGGGGATGGGATTTGACTGATGAATATTACCCCCCTTTTGTCCCTAACTGACTGTCCTGAGCTGCATTTCAGGGGACTCCTTGGCAGTCTCCCTGGATCCCACAGTCAGTCACCCCCCGTGGTGGCCAACTTGATGATGCATCTTTGCATCCGTCTTCCATGTTCCCTGCTTCTCACCCTCTTCCTTGTTCCTGCTCCCTGGTTCACATTCCTCAATAAAGAATGTATACTTAAGCCTTTGTTTCAGGCTCTGCTTTCTAAGAAACTAGGCTAACATAGTACCTTTCTTCCTTTCAGCCTCTTTCTTTAATTCTTCTCTGTGAAAGTCTTGCCAACCTTTTGGTAAACCAAGGAAGGTTGTGACTCCCTAGATTCATCCTTCTTGCTTCATTAATACAATTCTGTAAATTTGTATCATTCAATCTGAAGTGCTGCCCTGTGGTTTTAGAGGCTGGTCAGAGATGCCAAGTCCCACAGATTTTTTTTTTCTGTGTAGCAGTGGGGAGATTTGACACACCTGCTCACATAGTGGATCCAAGGTAAGTGTAGGACTTCTGAGTTGGGCCCTCCCTTTGATATACCTATCAGTGTAAATTGCACGGCTATTGCTCTACTTCTCGACCTGATGAGCACGAAAGCACCATTGCATAGGCAGCTTGTAGAACGGCTCCTGGTGATCTGTGCTCCTGACATTCACTCCCATGTAAAATCCCCTCCCCTTGAGTGGGAGTGGGACCCAGTGACTTGATTCTGACAAATAGAATACAGCAAATGTCACTATTGAGATTAGGTTATGAAAGACTGACTCTCATCTGCGTCACACTTTCTGGCTCTTCTCACTTGTCACTCTGATGAAGCTAGCCACCATGTTGTGAGGCACCCTATGGAGAAGCCCACATGATAAGGAACAGAGGGAAGCCAATGGCCAACAGTCAGCGAAGAACTGAGATCTTCAGTCAAATAGCCCGTGAGAAACTAAATTCTGCCAACAACCACATGAGTGAGATTGGAAGCACATTCTTCCCCAGCTCATCCTTGCAATTACCAAGCTTCCACCAATACCCTGACGGCAGTCTTGTGCGAGTCCCTGACCCACAGGCCCCAGCTAAGCCATTCTCTGACTCCTCACCCATGTGAACTGTGAGATAATAAGTGTTATATTACATAATACATTGCCAAAAACAAACATTAATTCTCTGGGACAGCAAACCTACAGCCACAAAGAAGAGGGGTGTATTTGGGATTTGAGATGGGCTACATGGAATCTGAAGTGGGCTGCCTTCCACAAATCACCTTCCCTGGAGTCAATTAGTCACTTTGAATTCTAGAGTATTTAGTGTCTTCTATGCTTTCTCTTTGGGTCTCTAGGTATGATAAAGGAGCTGTAAGTGTTCCTATCTTAGTTAAGCAGAGACCACTAAAATGATGGTTTTATGTATTTTCCTTCAAGAAGAAGACTCCATCCTATTTATATGGTTGTGTAACCACCTCTCCCTCTCTTTAAAGCATTTATTCAATTTTTCAGCAAATGTTAATTGAGAACCTACTACTGTGTGTACCATGTCCTCTGCCTGAGGTTGGGGTTACAAGGATCAACTAGACCTGATCCCCTTTAGTGAAGGGAGTCCACAAGGCCGTTAAATATAGGGGAGAAGACCAAATGAGGATGAGCTTTGGTAGCTATGGAAACATGGAGGAAGGTCCTGTAATGCTTTCTGTAAGACCTGATTTCTGAATTGAATCCTGAAGAATAAGCAGTAGATAGCCCAATGGAGTAAGTGGAAGGGAGTCTCGGGCAAGAGAGGAACAGCATGTGCAAAGCCCTGGCATCATAATCTCTCCGTTATTCTCTTCCATCTTTTCTGTATTTTTAATGTTTCCCTTTCCATTTGACCCCTTCTCCATGTCCTAAAAGCATCTTAATGTTTCTTATATTCAAAAACAATGCAAAAAATATTCCCTCCCTCAATATTATATCCTCCTTGGGCAACTGTTCTATCTTCCTCCTTCTCAATGTAGTCATACTCCTTGGAGAAATATAGGGCTGACCTCAAGCCCCTTACCTCCCATTCCATCTTTACCCTGAGGACTCAGGGGACCTTCATGGGAAAGAGGAGAGGGTTACAAGCAAAAGAACAAATGGTAATTCTGGAAGGTGAAGGTTACTACAAAGACAAGAATTCACCCTCTACAGGTTCAAATGAAAGTTCTAGGAACTTTGGTCATGAACAAAGAAGAAAGACTTTTGAGTAGCTTCCAGATGTATTCCAGGCAATTAGGATAAAGAAAGGGGATTTTGATAAAATTTTAGGCAAGTATTTCTCCTTGGGAATTTTCTTCAGAGGGTATAATAAAGATTTGAATTTTTATTTTAATTACTTCCGGTTTCTGGATTTGTGATTCTTTTAATGCCAGGACTGAACTGCACGTCTGCCTTGTATTATGTGGATTACATTTCACTTTTAGGCTAATAAATGCAGTATCGGTTTTTTAAAAAATTCTACTGTTTTATATACTACGTTTTAAGGTACCAGAAGACCAATAATTTTTGTTGGAATAAAACCATTATGCTAAAAACGTCTGAAATTTGAATTATTTACATATTATACTGCATTACAATTTGTAGTCAAACTGTTTTACATCGTTAGATAAAATTCTACTCTGTCCCCGCAATTCTTAAGAGGAAGAATTAGTAGCAATTGAAAAAAAAGCTTCTGTTGTTAGAATAATACTTTGAGTTCCAGGCACTTCTGAGCAAACAGAACACAAAAATGACACTATTGAAACTAATGCAAGAAACTCTGCATGGAATCCATCATAAAACTACAGAAGTCAAAGGAGAACTATAATATTTCTTTTGAAAGAATTGGAACAACTGCTTGCTATCAATAAAAAGACTACAACTCATGGAAAAAATAGTTATTAGAAATATGTTCTCAAAGTCAGCAAGAAAGAGAGAGAGAGAGACTGAGGTCATTTGAAAATGGACTAAAAAGAAAATATCTGGAGTTAGTTAATAACCACAACGTCCTCTTCCAACTGTCACAGAATTAGAGCTTTCTCAGTAGCTGAAAAAAATGTGCACAAAAATAAGTTCACTATCTAATAAAAGACAATTTTCCACACTTAAACATCTTATTTTTATTTTTTTATTCTTATTTTTTATTGGCATGTAGTTGATTTACAATGTTAGTTTCAGGTGTATAGCAAATTGATGCATATACATACACATATACATATGTATATTTTTAGTTTCTTTTCCATTATGGCTCATTTCAAGAAATTGAATATAGTTCCCTGTGCTATAAAGTAGGTCCTTGTTGTTAATCTATTTTATATATAGTAGTGTGTATCTGTTAATCCCAAACTCCTAATCTATCCCTCCCCCTCCCCTTTCCCCTCTGGTAACCACAGTTCGTTTTCTATGTCAGTGAGTCTATACAAAACTAAAATTTGTATCAACAACCTAAACGTCCATTGAGAGATGAATGGATAAAGATGTGGTGTGTGTGTGTATATATGTATACACACGCGCACGCGTGCGCACACACACACAATGGAATACTACTCAATCATAAAAAAGAATGAAATAATGCCATTTGCAGCAACATGGATGGACCTAGAGATTATTAGATTAACTGAAGTAAGTCAAAGAAAGACAAATGTCATATGTCACTTACATGTGGAATCTAAAAAAAAGAAACATCTTATTTTTTTAAAAAATTATATCATATTTCATCTTTCATTTTTCATGATTAATTGCATTTTGTTGTTTCATGTGGTGTTTATACTAGTTTGTTTCTAAGACTTTATTCATTTTATCTGCCAACAACTGATATTAGACTAACAGTTTATGTTTAATGTTTAGATTTTTACAATTTTTCATTTTACTTAATGTAAAACTATAAAAGTTAAAATGCATTAAATACCTAGTCTTACATTTTTAGTTGTATGAAAATAGTAAGAAAACAGTAAAAAAAGAAAAAGTAATACTTTAGTTATTATTTGAATCAACTATCCCAATTCTGGCATTATTCATGTCCTCTGGTATTGCAATGATTTTTTTAAGATGAAGTTCTCTCCTAAGATCAGCTCTGATCCCACCCCAAGGCAACTATGGATTTACTCCCATGAGTATATTGTGCAGACCCGGTGATAATAATCACAGTATTTCACTGAAATTATGTATTTATCTGTCTCCCTCCGTTGTGTCACAAAGTCCTTGAATATTTATAAAACAGCAACTAGTTTTCTTAATTACCACAGGGGAAATGTTCCTTTCAGGCTTGCTGGGTGTCTGTTTAGTATGAGGAAAGAGCTGAAAACTGCACCAACTCTGGTATTACAACGAAATCAAGTTGTGGACATTCCTGGGGACAGACGGCTTCATGAAGGGACAGCCAGTCAGCCAGCTCTGCCTCATTTTCATTTAACTTCAACCATACCTAAACTGGAAAGCCATCTGTGCTATGTGATAAAAAGTCATCGTCCTTATGCCAGAATAATAATTTTGAAATTTAATAAAGTCAAAATCCCTACTTAGAAAAATCATTGAACAGAAGTGTGTTTAAATCTGATTTAAAATGGAAAAAAACTTTTTTGATTTTTTTTCTTGTTATCTAACCTGTTTGGTGAACAGCTTAGTCATGATCAAAAGAAGATAATGTATATGGAAGCAACGTGTAAATTATTACACAAAAAGAATCTTTCCAAGAGTTAAAGACAGGAAATGTCCTCTTCTACTCTTCCCCCGAGGAAATAATCCTAAATCTGTTAACCTGTCACAGTAAGTTTTCATTTCCAATGATATGAACTCTTGCTACTGTTTTTTGAGACCCCATTAAATTGCAGGCAGATATGTAGCCCTAAGCTGATGCCTTAGATTGGATCACACCAGGCCAGACACGCTTCCCAGGCCTGCCTCGGGCGTCCTGAGCTAACAGGGTTGTTTGAGAGCTAGACTATTGTTTGCTTATTTGCATTTTCCTTAGTGTAGCATTAGGCTTCATCATGCAACCTTTCTTTTTAGCTTTTCTTTAAAGCCCAGGCAAAGTCAGCTTCAAAATTATTTTAAATAACAGAAACTATTGAGCCCTTCCCTCTCACCACCAAGAAAAATAGGGCAAGTTTTAAGTTTAAGAAAGGCTTCATTTCCTTCATGTGCTGCCTTACTGCTCACCTGCAGAAGTTACTTCCAGTGCTCAGAAACCACTATCTACAGACTTCCAAGTAGTTTATTTGTAACTGGAACTTAAAGAGGTTTTGTTATACTTTGTTAGTTACTTCAAAATTCCTTTTCTATAGCAGACGCTACTAAATCAGCATCAACATAGCATCCAGTCTTGAAGCACCCCCCATTAACGATTTATTCTTGATCCACTCACTCTCACTGCACCATCTTCGAGAATAATACCACTTATCTGAATAATGAACAGTTGAGGGGAACAGCATTTATGTGAATGATAAGTGAATAAAGAACAGTTGAAGGAAAGTTTTTATTTTTGCATCATGTTAACTATTGGGGAAGGAGTTTGAGCTGATCACTTGTGGTCTATATAAATGAACAACTCAAATACATGTTGATTAAACCCTTTGCTTAAAGTTATTCCATAACAATATGGATTGTACTATACATTGTTCGTTTAATAGCAAATACTTAGTGAATGCTTACTATGTCCCAGGTACTATTCTTAGTAAATATCCCTGTTCTTGTGGAGCTTACATTTTAGAAAGGGGAGACAATGAACAATAAAGGAATTTTAAAATGTGTGTATATAAAACACTATATAAAGTGTATACATATTATATGTATTATATGTGTTTGTATACATGTTGTAGTATGCAATATTGTGTAATATATAGTGTTATATTAGGTGATATAAGCTGTAGAAAAAACATTTTAAGGTAGAACATGATAAGGGGCATTGAGAGTTCTAGAAGTGGGTAGTTTGCAATTTTAAATAGGATGTTCATGTGAGTCTAGGGGATTTGTTGAATTTGAGAAGATCTGAAGGAGTTAGCCATGAAGCTATCAGGGGAAGAGCATTCCCGGCAGAGGAAACAGCTTGTGCAAAGGCCCCAAGATGTTCACAAGCCTGACGTTTTCCAGGGGAAGCAAAGGAGCCAGGAGGGCTAGAGTGGAGAGTGAGAGGAAGACAGCAGGAGAGGAGGTCACAGAACAGGGTGGGGAGGGGTGGTGGAGGCAGTGGAACAAGATCCTGGAGAAATGCTGGGGGGTGTTTTTTGATAAGGATTTTGTCTTTTTCACTCTGAATGGAATGGGGAAGCACTGGGCAGTTTTGATCAGAGGAGTGACATGTTAGGGCTTAGGTTTTAAAGGAGTTGCAGTGGCTTCTATGTTGAGAACAGCCTGTAAGGAGCAAGGATAACAGGCACAAAGGACCATAGGAGGCCCACGCAGTGATGGCAGCTCAGACCAGGGTGGCAGCAGAGGAGGTGGTGAGAAACAGTTGATGCTGAAGACATGTCTTGAAGAGCCAAATGATGGGCTGACAGGTTGGTTGTGGGACATGACAGAGGCAACAGGATCAAAAATAATTCCAAAGTGTTTATCTGAGTGTGAATGAATTTATGAAGATATCATCAACTGAGACAAGGGAGGCTGGAGGGGGAGCAGGTTTGGGGAAGAAAATTCAAGAGCTGAGTTTTGGTCTGACTGAGTTTGATTTACCTGGTAGATATTCGAGTTGAGATGCAGAGTAGGCAGTTAGCTGTACAGGTCTGGAGAGACTGGCCACTCTGGATATATAAGTTTGAGAGAAGGCTACACGTGTAATTTGCAGGGCCCAATGCAAAATGAACGAGAGAGCCCCTTGTTAAAACAATTAATAAGAATTTTCAAGACCTGACAACAGAGCTTTAACTGAGTGCAGGGTCATTCTGAGAGGGGCACATTTTGCATGCCCATGGAGCTGACCTTGTCTGGGAGTCATGACATTTAAAGCCATGAAATTGGACGAAATCATCAAAGGAGTGAACGTGATGGAGAAGAGGACCAGAAACTGATCCCTGGGGCCCCATGCAATTAAGAGCTTGAAGAAAAGAGGAGGAGCCAGCCAAGGAAACTGAGAGGTAGGAGGAAAACCAGGAAATGTCCTGTCCTGGAAACAAAGAGAGAAGAGGCTGGGAGAGCGACTGCATCAAATGCTGCTGGGCGGTTAAACGAGATGAGCACAGGGAAGTGATCCCTGGATTTAGTGATTCATAAGCTCTTAGCCACAATAAATTTTAATTTTTTTACAAGGAGCTAGACAAAACTGCTGAGGGAATGTTGCAAGCCATAAGATTGTAATTATTGAAAACAATTTCTTGATATTCTGTGACATCAGACATTGGGCCATACGCCACATTTGCAAAAACAAACAAACAAACAAACAAAAACAGTCTCCCCTGAAGTACAGCACATTCCTATAGTCACCGTTATATAAGTAAATTCATTTGGTAGATTTTGGACATATAAAATAATAATACATTTTACATGAGGTCAGAAAAGAATTTTCTGAAGTTTTCCCAATTTGGGGGCAAGAGTAACTTTTTCAGCCAGTATCAGTATTTTAAGGCCCTGGTAACTTGTCTTAAAATAATACTTCATTAAAAATTTAGAATTTAGAAATTTAAAAGGAGAAATTGCTTTTGAAATACCAATTATCCCCCCTTTCTTGGTTTCTGTTGCATTTGTCATCATTATCTCAAGAAGTGTTGGTAAGAGGGTGTTATTGAAGGGCTTTGAAACAAGAAGAAAAGTCTTCCCAACCTTGAAAATTAAGATAATTTTAAGTATCAAATCTGCAGGCATCCAAGGAGTTGTTCAAGAACAAAGCTTCATCTGTTGCCTGCTCTTCCACATTTGAATGCACTGTATGCTAAGACTTAAGGAAAAAAGGTTTAACAAGCTTCTGACTTTTGATTAAAACTCTTTTGCAGGGTTTTTTATAGAAACATTTTATAGCCCAGAGAGTTAAGTAAAACTTTTGTTTGTTTTGTTTTGTTTTGAAAAATGAGCCAGTTTTTGAAAAATGTTCTTCCAGAAACATAAAGCTTTGCTGATTACTTCCAAGTTTTGATATATTTCTGTGGTTAACAGGATACCACAGTAGGGGGCATCAGAGAGATGGTGTTTGAACCTAGAAAATAATTCTATTTTTGCATTGAAAATAGAATTTTCCTTTATAGATAGAATAAATTTACAAAGGAAGTTCTGCAAAGGACCTCTATCACATCAAAATCCAAGTTATTTATAGTCTGCCACCTTCAGTGACTTCTTTGCCAATTATCCTGAACCTGCAGAGATTCTTTTTACACGGACATTTTAAGCACCATGAGGAATGCATGATTAACTTTTAGAGATAAGCAATCTAAAATACAAACCTATAGGTTATATGTCCAAAATATCTTTTTCTGAAGAGCAGAGACTGATCATTGGGGTGAACAGAAACCAGGTAAATGGGTGCGGGAGCTGCTGCTGGCAGTGATGGGAGTTCAAGCTGCGTGAGGGGTGCCCAAAGCCCAGAGTTCTAGGCGATGCCAGGAGATGCCACCCCCAAGCCAGGTAAACCACATGCCTATCACCCTCAAAGAAGCTGTCAGGTATAAATTCATCCTGCCGCTCATCCCTGTTTTCATTAATCAATGTCTAACTTTACTGTCTTTGACGCAGTCTTAAACATAGCCTCCTTCCTCTCCCCAAATCATTTCACTGCATCTTTAGGAACTCCTAGTTCATAAAATTGAACAAACTACCATTTTCTCAAGCTGTGACTGGGAACTTAATCTCCAAGTCTTGCCTTAACTAAAATCTGGCTTTCCTCTGGAGATACCCTCCTCTGTGGACATTTTCAGTAGTGGCTATTCTTTGTTTTCTTTCTCTCTCTCTCTTTTTTTAATTGAAGTATAGTCAGTTACAATGTGTCAGTTTGTGATACACAGCACAATATCCCAGTCATGCATACAGATATATACATATATTTGTTTTCATATTCTTTTTCATTAAAGGTTATTACAAGATATTGAATATAATTTCCTGTGCTATACAGAAGAAATTTGTTTTTTTTTATCTATTTTTATATATAGTGGTTAACCTTTGGAAATCTCAGACTCCCAAATTTATCCCTTCCCACTCCTTTTACCCCCAATAACCATAAAATTGTTTACTATGTCTGTGAGTCTGTTTCTGTTTTGGAGATGAGTTCATTAGTGTCCTCTCTTTTCTTCCTTTTCTTTTCTTTTTTACATTCCACATATGAGTGATACCATATGGTATTTTTCTTTCCCTATCTGGGTATTCTTACACCCAGCTGAAGAGGAAGGCATTTTATCGGCCCATAAATGGGACCTCTGCATTCTTGAAGGTACTAGCAGGTCTCCTTTTCCCGTTCTGACTCTCTTAGCATGCATAACCTCACCCTGCTCAGCACCATCTTTGCAGTGGATCCCCAGAACCTAACTAACCTCTAATCACTCAGGAAGCTTTTCAAATTATTTACACTTCAAAGCTTTATTACTAACTCAAGTCTGTGATGTGGGGTTTAGAAATCAGCATTTTCACCAAGCTCCCAGATAATTTTTATGATAACTCACAATTGGAATCCCTCGGATAGAGCTAGTTTTGTAGAATTTTTCTTGTATCCCCTCTGCAACATAGATGAGAAAAACAGGGGAGGACCTACTGCCCAGAATTGGGGGCGTTAGGAAGATGGAAAAGGTTGAGAATGTTTGGACATGCAGGAAGGGAACTCCACGAGAAAGTGGAGGGAAACCATGGATACGTGCCCTCAGACAAGCTTGTCAAGTTTGTCGCAACATGGAGAAGTAAAATCAAACTACAGACACTTAACAATCTGGACCAGTTTTCAAAATTTCTCTGTGTTACAGTCAAAGGAATTTGAAATTTACAGTGATCCAAGGTAAAGTAATTTTCCTCTCGTATTTCACATGGGTAAAATGTGCTGAGAAAAGTAAACCTAAACCAAAAGTACAAGAATACATATTTCTTGTCCTCTTGCCCTTCTCAAGGGCTGGAAAATTCCACCTCTACCCATTGCATCTCAAACACCTCACTTGCTCAATTTTGGATGGAATCTTATACTCCAGGCTATAAAAGATAAACACAAAGTCCTGTCAGGTACAAGGCATCCCAATTTTTAGCCACAAATTTGACCAATTTGTCCGTGTGTCAATAACTGAGAATGCCAAGAAGAAAGTGCAGAACAAATAGAAATGTGATCAGAATTACAAATGAAAACACAAGCCACCAAACTCAGACTAGAGTCTGGTTCTATTGAAATGTGCTGACTTGGTCTGGGGGAATGCCACTGTCCTGTGGCTAGACCCAAGAGGTTCCAGCGTGGCCCTTTCTCTCCCTCAATTTTTCCATCCATTTTCCTTCCCTCATAGCATGCCTTTCACCACTGCATTAAAGGTGGTGATGTCTTTAAAGAACAAAAACAAGACAAAACTTCTAGTTCTCCAAGAGATATTCCATAAAATACTCCAGGTAAAAGCACTGTCTTGCCTTCTCAAGGGGCAGAAAGTCAACCATATGAACACCACCTCTCTTTAGGTTGTTTTGTGGCCCAGATTTACTCAGTAGGTTTATAGAAACAGCTGCACACTCACTTCCAATTTGAACTGGTAAAGTGCTTTTAAAATCCTTTACATTTATTTGAAGTGCAGTTAAATGCAGTACTCAAATTCTGTAAATGCGTGCAGTTTGTTTTCTGATTTTAATTGTTTCAGTTTTGTTTCAGTATCAGGCTAGGCTCCCACAATTAAAACACTCTTAGGAATAAAAGAATGACTCCAGTTAAAGAAATATTTTTGTACTATATTTGGTCTCACTGAGAGAAGAGGTTTTTTTCTGATAAGGGAAGAGCAGGTTGGGAGGTGCCATGCCAATGATGCTTATGAGTTAAAAAGATGTTAATACAGCCTGTCATCAGATGGTTTGAAATGGAGTGAGAGGGAGCAAGCAGAATGCTTTAGGTGATTATTTTAACAATATGTTAAGCCATATTCTTATTCCAGTTTCCAAGACAGTGACTCAGAAAGAGATAACAGAAGGAAAGGATTCAGCAAAAGAATTATTTTGGAATGTTTGATAATTGAGTTAGACGGTAGCATTCCTCACATCATTCTTCCTAAATTCAAGTCCTCCAATGCATCTTGTTTCTCAAACACAAAACAAAGTTTATTTTGCCTTAAGGGGAGTCCAAGGAGTTTATTTTTTAAATGCTGAGGACTTGACCACAACTCCAGCAATAATAGTAGAGCAATTCAGATTGTTTTCACTGTTTTAAAAGGAATAACGATAGTGTTAGGGACTAACTGTATGTCCGTCCGAAATACCTAATGTGATGGTATTTGGAGGTGGGAGTCTTTGAGAGCTCATTAGGTTTAGATGAGATCAGGAGAGAGGGGTCTGCATGGTGGGGTTACTATCTTTATAAGAAGACGAAGAGATATTTTAGTTCTTTTTCTTTCCAGTCAAGAAGATCAGCCACCTACAAGCAGGAAGAGGGCCCTCACTGGAAACTGAATGTGCCAGCACCTCCAGCTTCCAGAACTGTGAGAAATAAACGTCTGTTGTTCAGGCTATCCAGTCTATGGCATTTTGTTATAACAGCATGAGCTGACTGATCCAGATAGCTTCAAGGGAATAGTAGTCATGGGATGTACAGGGCAATTCTAAAAGTAAATGACAGGACATGTAGCCAGAACAGAAATAAAGGTAGAATGGGTACAAATTAATCAGCTGGTCTTGTGAGAACCAGATTTAAGACAAATGTATAGGACTTCTATTTCCAACCATTACCGGAGTCTTGGATTCCCTCACCCACCTACAATAAGAAAACCAGACATATGCTTTATGTTTTTTTAATTTTTCTTTCTTTTTGATTTTTAGCAGTTTGACTCTAATATGCTAACTAGCCGTGGTCTTCATTGTATTTAAACTACTTGGATTTGTTGAGCTTAGTAGATCTGCAAGTTACTATTTTCCACCAAATTTGGGAAATTTTCAGCTGTGATTCATCCAATATTTTTTGTATTCTGTCCCTGTCTCTTCTCTTATTCTGGGACTTCAATTATATTGTCCCATAGGATTTTGAAATGGTTCAATCCTTTTTCTCTGTTTTCTTCATACTGGATAATTTCTTTTGCTCTCTTTACAGTTCACTGAATCGTCTGCCATCTCAAATGTGACGTTGAGTCCACCTAGTGAACTTTCCATTTCTATCATTCTACTTTGCACTCTTTATTTCTATTTGTTTTTTGGAAAAATTCTTTTCCACATGTGTGTTGAGATTCTCTATCTGTTCACACATGGAGAACACATTTTTCTTTAATTCTTTGAACATAATAAAAAAAATTTTAAATCAATGCTATTTAGCTTTCTCTATTTATTTATTTATTTTTGTTTTTTGTTTTTTGTTGGGAGGGAGGTAATTCAGTTTATTTATTTTAATGGAGGTTCCGGGCATTGAACCCAGGACCTCATGCATGTTAAGCATGAACTCTGCCACTGAGCTATAGCCTCCCCTACTTTGAACATACTTTTTAAATTTCTTAAATAATACTTGCTTTGATAGCTTTGACTTCTATATATAATATCTGGGCCCACTTGGAATCACTGCCTATTGCTTCCTTTTCTCCTGAGTGAGTCATTCTTTCCTGTTTCTCTGTATGGCTAGTAATTTTTGGTTGAAAACTGAATATTCTAGGTACTACATTGTAGCAACACCAGATACACTTACATTCTTCCAAAATTGGTTTCTTTATTTTAACAGGCAGTTAACTAGACTGGGCTAAAATAGTTATCACCCCACTGGTATCTCTCATGCACTCATAAGTTAGTGGTCATCTAGGGATATGGGCAGATTTATTCTCAGATTCTTTTTTTTTTTTTTGGTGTAGGGAGATAATTAGGTTTATTTATTTTTAGAGGAGGTACTAGGGATTAAACCAGGCATTTAAGAGAGTGAATTAGAGCATGCCCATGAGTGTTTCTGCATATGAAGCTCTCTGTTCCAAAACAGATGAACAATTTGGTTTCATTTCACAGTAGCTATTTCTTTTCTCTTCCTTGCAGGGCATGATTAACACTTTAATGGATCTACAAAGTTACCTCAAGAATGTTACTTTCTTATAAAAACATCTTTAACAAAGTTAAAGATTTCTATGACTCACTTCCTTGTCAGAAACTTCATCCTCTACACTGGAATTTGATACAACATTGTAAAACGACTATAACTCAATAAAAAAAAATTTTTTTAAAGAAAACAAAACTTCATGAACAGAAATGAAATCATGAAAAGAAATCACACAATACGCATAGGAAAAAATTCCCTAATATCAGTTAAATAGTTAAATATGTATACAAGTATATACAACACTCTCACCATAAACATTAATGAAAAGAGTATCAAATGGGAGAGAAAAATATCAAGTATGCATTGGAGTCTTGAACCTAAGAGAGCAGATAAGGTTAACTTCTAAGAGTATGCCTTTTTGGGGACAAGAACAATTAAGAGGGCAGATGGGAGAAAGAGAAAGAAGTGGAGGAGAAACTGGGGTGAGGACTTATTTTTAATTTTTATTTCTTTTTAATTGAAATATAGTTGATTTATACTGTTGTGTTAGTTTCTGGTGTACAGCATGTTGATTCAGATATATATATATATGATTTTTCATATTCTTTATCATTATAGGTTATTGCAAGATATTGAACATAGTTCTCTGTGCTAAACAAGACTTTGCTGTTTTTCTGTTTTATATGTAATAGCTAGTATCTGCAAATCCCAGATTCCTAATTTATCCCTCCTCTGCCCTTTCCCACCCCTGGGTACCACAAGCTTGTTTTCTATGGCTGTGAGTCTATTCTATAAATAAGTTCATTTGTGCCATTTTTAAGACTCCACATATAAGTGATATTATATGTTATTTGTCTTTCTCTGTCTGACTTACTTCACTTAGTATAATCTCCAGGTCCATCCATGTTGTTGCAGATGACATTATTTCACTCTTTTTTACAGTTGAATAGTATTCTATTATATACATATATATTATATATAATGCATTATGTATACATAATGCATGTATATATGTATACATAATGCATTATATATAATATATATGTATACCTAGCTCACATTCTCTTTATCCAGTCATCTGTCAGTGGACACTTACATTGCTTCCACATCGTGGCTATTATAAATAGTGCTGCTATGAGCAATGGGGTGCATATATGTTTTTCAAATTAGACTTTCAAGGAGGACTTATTTCTAAGGCATCAGAAACTTGAGCTCATTATTTAAGGGGCGAATGCACCTTTCTTTCATCCTCAACATTTACTGTGCATTGATTTTGTACCAGGTGCTCCACAAGGCTCCGTGACTAGTGAGACAGCCCCTGCCCTTGGAGCCTGGCACTCATCATGGGGATACTGCAGGTGTATAAGTACAAAGTGCTTCATCTTTCTGGACATTTGGGCAACTTCTGTCTTATTAAGTTTGTTCCCTTATGGATCCAAGTACTCCTCCCTCCCACAGTAAGATGTCAAACTCTCATGAAGAAACATGCCACGTCTTGTAATTTCATCTTTTATTTTACACAGCAATTAATGCACTGTAGGCAGCATAGCATTACTGTCCTTAGACTCCAGCACAGGGGACTTTGCCTTGGACCCTTTGTCTCAGAGGGCTCCATTCACCATACACACAAAAATATAAGTGCATTAAGTAACCCATGGGCAATAGTCACTTGGGATTTGGCCTCAGCTGTAGCACAGCGTGGCCTCTAATCCTAAACAGCCCTGCTCAAGACTAACTTGCTCACTGTCCTCAAAATAAAAGGTGACCATGCCTGAGTGCAGTGGAGGTGATAGGTTGTGCCACTGCCAATATCAGAATCAG
This sequence comes from Vicugna pacos, assembly GCF_048564905.1. NCBI lineage: Eukaryota > Metazoa > Chordata > Mammalia > Artiodactyla > Camelidae > Vicugna > Vicugna pacos. The sequence continues at coordinate 12,226,433 of NC_133009.1, read as the reverse complement.
ACATTATTTCTGAGGGAAGGATTCGAGCAGTAAAAGTTTCTAGGTGAGAGAAAAAAAACCCCACCAAATTAACTCTCAGATAATATGAATACAATACACTTTTGTATAATGGATTGTCATATCCCAGTACTGTGTAGCATCCATTTTCTTGGTCACAACAATTGAATGTGGCATCTGGGAAACATGTTGTAATATTAAATGATTCACATTACTCTTAAATTGAAATATATATGTGGGTCTAGATATAAAATGTGTGAAGTGTGATCCTGACTCTGTACACTCATCCATCATCTTCTCGGTCTGCTGGCTTTCCAAATAAAGTCACTATTCCTTGCCCCAACAACTCGTCTCTCAATTTACTGGACTGTCGTGTGGTGAGCAGTATGAGCTTAGACTCAGTAACAGCTGCATTGTTAATCCATTGACCAACTGATTGATTCAACCTGGCTCTGCCATTGACTAGCTGTAAGATCTGGACAAGCCACTCAATCTCTCTATGCCTCAATTTCCTCATATGTAAAATAAGGATAATAATGGTGCCTACCTCATAGGTACTCACAGAACGAACCTTAAATGAGTTAGTACACATACAATGCTCAGGACACTGCCTGGTAAAAACAAGTGCTACATAAAAGTATTACCTATTGTTGTTACTGTTATTAGGAACTCACTCACCAGCAGTACAATTTGCATTCTTCAATATTAATAACAGTGACTCCCTGGTGCATCTCCCTAACCAGGAGTCAAGAGAAACTGCCTGCTGTGGAAATTGCTTATACCAGCCCCCAGCCTCTGTCCCTCTGGCCCCACCTTAATGGCAGGGTGTCAGGACCCAACATGGCCTGACCCCAGCTTTTCACCCTGATCCTAGATCCCCACTGGCTCAGAAGGGTGCCCTTGGCCAGCGTATCTAGGACATATCCTTATATTTTCTGGCAAATGATTCACTGTTTTCCTCCATTTGACTCTGCCTTTAGGATGTTGGCCTCTTCCTTACCTCCTTCTTGAACTAATCAAATTGTCTGGGGCTCCTGACCAAACTCCACCTCCTCCGTGTTCCACAAAGCTTGCCTGTTCACCTTGTTCCATTCTGAAGTCAACACAGTATCGTCAATGCAATTGAAACTTAAATACTTTTGCATTTTTATTTGATGTTTTACATTTCCAATAACCATTCAAAGATTTAGTCCATAAAAGTATAGGATTATGAGCAGGTGGAACACTGACAGAGGATGGCTTGTGTAATTTTCTTAGGATCATGTGCAAAATTCTGAGCATTAATTATTATTATCAATCAATACTTAGATTTCAGTTCTTGTGTGTTTGCATCTGTTTATGGGACTCATTTAGGCATTCTTTTATGGTCTGTGAGCCACTTATTTATGCATTTATTTCTCTGTCACTGGGAAGCACAGATGGCAGTAAATACATTTTGACTTGATTTAAGGACTTGAATTTCCCTCGCATTTATGGATTGCCATTTTTAATGCTGCCTTCTCTTTTAAAGTTGCTTGCTTGTAAACATCTGAGAAGATACAGAAAAAAATCTGTGTCCTTTAGCTCATCTAGCACTTATGCCTAAATGTATACACCCGTGGATGGAATAGGAACTTCAGTCAGTCACAGCTGTGTTTACCACCTGGCTCTTCAAGAGAGTAGTTCATAACAGCTGCATGAGTTTAGGCAAAAGTCTTCATCAAAAAACAGTGATATTGACTGCTGACTCCCCAAAAGACCACTAGAAAAAAAAACCCAACTATCGATCAAACATATCTACGTGTATTGGATTTACTGTGGGTGAACATCACCTTGACAAAGACTTAGGAATATCTCCGAAGCGAGAGGTCAAGGGAGGATATTTATAGGGATAAGGGCGAGGCTGGATAATTTTTAAGGAGAAGTGGTTGAGATTGAGCAGAAGTTATGACATAATAGCTTTGAATTGGTGGGTTCAGTGGGACAAGTGTGTTGTTAATCTTAGAATTAACCCATTTAATTGGTTCATAGTCTTATTTTCCTGGAGCAAGTAGTTGGGTCATTTTTGCTTCTCAGTACTGGCTAACACGGGGACAGGAAGGTATGTCCAGTTCTCGGGCTGTTTAACATAGGTTTAGGAGATGCATTAGTTTCTGTCCGAGTGATCAAATTATGTCATAGGATTGTGAATATTAAATAGAATACTGTATGTAAGTGATACTGACACTAAATGCTCATTAAAATGTTAGTTTCTTTTCTCTACCTTACAGCTGCTCCCCAACCCTTGCACCTATGCTTATATGGGAATCTCATCTTCATATTAATGACATTTAAATCAGTGGCATACCATAGTATTAGTACTCAAAAAAGTTTGTTGAATGAGTAAATGAAAATCAAAAGATAAAATTTAAAAAAATCAAAAGCAAAGTACTTTGCAGAGTTTAATAACAGTTTGAGTCTATGAAATTTGATTTTTCCCAAGCATAAGTAATTTATTGTCTTACCAAATGCAATTTTCTCATTAACTTATTTGAGTTTTGGAAACTTGAAAACCTAAAGGAAAGCACTTAGATTTTGATCCCAACTATTTAGGTAAATTATTTGACTTTGTTAACTCCTGTGAGAAAGAAATTGTCCAAATTAGTTGAGTATCAGATTCCTTTTTTAGTATTTTTTTCCCACTTTGAACAGATAGTGTTTGTTTTTGATCACTTTCATTAGAAAACAATTTCAGTAACTGCTCATTCAGTTTGCATCTACTTTTACTGACAAAGGCACTGACATCCTACAATGCTCTATTTTCCCATAGCACTCGTCTGCTTTCTTCTCCACCCCTGCCCCCAACACAGACACAAGAGGATCCAAACATCAGATGGGAAAGACATTAGGTCAGCAGCTCCCTGATCATTAGAGCCTCTCAGAGCTTCTAAAGGTATTCATATCAGAATCCTATTCTCTCCTCAGCAACCCCCAGGAGCTTCTGAATCAGTTAAGTCTAAACCAAGCATTGAGGAATCTGTTATTTTTAAAAGCTCCTTAGGAGATACTGGGGATCACCCAGGTTTGGGAATCACCCTCTGAAGATGAAGGTCTCAAGGCCTCTCGCAACCCAGGACTCCTGCAGTTTCTAAGGAGCCAGGCATCTTCTGAGAGTGACTCACACACATCAGGTGCCGTTGCTTGGATGTTTTTCTTCTCCACCAGCATCCCAGTTTCAAGCAGGGCACATCTGGTTTCAGCATGCTTCATTAGCTGCAAGGATAATACAACTGTGACTTTTTCTTTTTTGCAGGGACAGCAGGAGGGTAAGATGAACAGGAAAAGGAAACTGAATACAGTAAAATTCTATCCTTCTTTTAAGCACACTAATCCCCTTTATTCATTCATGTGCACTAGATATAAGGAGTTAAGGTGTCAGCAGACAACTGATTATGAAAACCTCACTAAGAAATGTCTGAGTTTCTATAGAATTTAAAACCCCAGACTGATCTATTTTAGTTTCAAGGCAGGTGCTAATTCTTATGGCTACTACAGGCCTGTGGTATTGAAATAATAATAGCTACCATTTATTGGCAGCTGCTATGTTCGGAGAACAAGTTAAGCACCTTTTTCTACTTTGTCTCATTTAATCCTCATGACAACACTGAGATCTGTTATCCTTATATTACATAAGAAGAAATTGAAGCTTGGCGAGATTAAATAACATACCCAAGGTTGGACACCATGTAAATTGCATAGTCAGCATTGAGTCCGGATTTTTTAGCTCTAAGGCATGGATCCTAAAGGATTTACAGACAAGTGGTTAGGACTGTGGGCTTTGAGCCAGCCTGCCTGGGCTCAACCCTAGCTGTGTGACCTTGGGCAATTTGTTGAACCTCTCTGTGCCTTACTTCCCTACATAAAAATGGGGCTTTTAATCCAGTTAATAAATTAGCAAAATATCTGTGCAGACGCCAAATAAGTACATAATAAGATGCTCAAGAACATACGTCGCTAAGGAATGGTGAATCAAAACAATGAGATACCACTACACATCTATTAGAATGGCCAAAGTCTAGAACACTGACAACACTAAATGCTGGGGAGGTTGCGGAGCAACAGGAACTCTCATTCGGGGAAATGCAAATTGGTACAGCCACTTTGGAAGACAGTTTGGAAGCTTCTTACAAAGCTACATACTCTTACCATCTGGTCTAGCCACCATACTCTCTGCATTTACTCAAATCAGTCGAAAACTTCTACCTACACAAAAACTTTCCCACAAATGTTTATAGCAGCTTTATGCATAATTGAGAAAACTTGGAAGCAAACAAGATGTCCTTCAATAAGTAAATGGATAAACAGACTGGCACATCCATACAATGGAATATTATTCAGCAGTATAAAAAAATGAGCTATCAAGTCATGAAAAAACATGGAGGAAACAAATTCATACTGCTGAGTGAAAGAAGCAGCCATTAAACGTCTACACATTGTATGATTTCAATCATACGACATTCTAAAAAAAGCAAACTATGAAGAGAGTAGGAATTGTGGTAGTTGCCAGGGGATCAGGGCTAGGAAGAGCAGGATGAATAGGCAGAGCACAGTGGAATTTTCAGGGAAGTGAAACTCTTCTGTATGATCCTGAAATGGTGGATACATGTCATTATTCATTTGTTCAAACCCACAGAATGTACAACACAAAGAGTCAACCCTAATGCAAAGTATGGGATTTAGTTAATAATAATGTATCAATATTGGCTCATCGTTATAATAAAAGTACTACACTAAAGCAAGATGTTAATAATAGAGAAAACTGAGTATGGTGGTGGGAAGGGGGAGGAGGGAAAGGAGGGCGTGAGGGAACTTTCTGCACTTGACCTACAATTTTTCTGTGAACCTCAAACTGCTCTAAAAAAGAATGTCTATTAATTAAAAAAGAATGTCTACTTAATTTTTTTGATGTTGCCACATGATATAATGATTTATTAAAACAAATTCCATGACAAATCATAAAATAACCATTTTCTGAAAGACCACAAGACCACCTCAGGACAAACGCAAAGGTGCCTCTGAGAAGCCAGACAAATACATTACCGATCCTAAGGGGAAGGCTGGGAGGGAGGGAATATGAATTGGTGAATAAAAAAGTGGTACAATGATCACTGTGGGGTGTGGATGGAGGTGGATGGATGGCCACTGCTTGTTTCCAGGGGACAGGCTGTGGGTAGCTGTTCCAGGCATGGGGTGGGCTCCAGAACCAGCAACTCCTCTGTGTGGACACTGCAAGCTCCCAGGTGGGGCCAGGCGGAGACCCCAATGCCACTCACACAAGTAAACATGGAGTGGGGCACAGGACCCCTGCACTCAACACCGCTTCAGCTACATGTGAACACGGACACACGCATCACCCACCGCGGTCTTGGGTCCAGCCTCGGCGACCCCTCCTCCCCACCTCTCAGCAATGGATACTTAAACGCACACACCAGGCTGAGTCACCCTATACACCAGGACAGTGGAGGCGGGGCAGCCTCGCCCCGCTCCGCAGCCAATGGGGTCTTTGGCTTAGAGGCTCCAGAAACATCTCCGGGGTGGGTAGGGGGTGCATTCTGCTCGCCCGGTATTTTCTCAGTTGAACGAATCTTGAGAAAATTACTGTTCCTGGGGGCCTGTCCCTCGCCCGTCCACGGGACCAGGAGTACAGGGATCTGTGAGAACCCAACTAATGTCCACAGCATCCAAAGAACTGGGGGAGGCGAGGGGCGGGAGGGCTGTTGTCCAGGAGCTTCTGGAAGCCCGGTTCCTAGCCACTTTGGCCCGTCGCTCACCTCCACCTGCTAAGAACTCCCTGGGAGCCAGGTGCAGAGGCTGCGAATCCGGCACTGGACGTGCCTGCGTGTGGAGCCGAACCTGGGCGTGAGCATGGCGTGTGCTTCGCGTGTGCGTGTGCATGGCCTGTGTGCGCGGCCTCCCGGCCACGTGCTCAGCGAGTTTGGCAGTTGTGTTGGCACCAACGGCTCGAAGCGGGGCGGTTCCTGCCCCAAATGTCTCCCAGGTCACTGGCTAAGGCGGCTGGGAGCCGCCAGCCCCGCGACCAGCCTGCGCTCTGCCCTCCTAAGTCCAGGGGCTCCCAGCTCTGCGCCCCCTAATGACCCCACTGCCCAGCCCCTTTCCCTCCGCTTGGTCCCGGCCAGCACAAATGGACAGGCCAATAAGCACGTGTCCCTCAGCCCACGAGGCAGGGCTGGGCCTTTTGGGGCTGGGGAGGCTGCTGCGATGGCACAAACCACTCTTTACTTGAAAGCTAAAGACAAAAATGACAGCGATGGAGAGGGGGCAGGGTTCACGCCGGCGATGCTGGCCCTTGGCATCGGCCACAGCAGAAGCAGGGTGCGAGCTAGATAACATGGCTGGGGCGCTGGCTGGGATCTAAGGAGGGGGCCTGGAACCCCTGGGGTTATGGCATGGGTAGGGGTCTTTGTGGTGAACTGTTTGCCGCCAGGAGGGAAAAGCAGCAGTGGACAGTGTGGGCGGGAGGCACGGGACCCAGGCACAGGGAGGCCGCCCTATCCCCCGCCCCCTAGATCAGGAACCTCTGCTGCGCGGAGGAAGTCGGGGAGGAGGGTGGGGTCTGGGAGGCGGGGCGACCCGCAGTTTGCTTGCTGCTGCGGGAAGCTCCTTTGAAGCAGGGCAGAGGCGGGTGAGGACTGGCTCTGGGCGGCTTGTCGGCCCTTCTCGAGCTGGGCTGTGCCCGCAGGGCCCCTGTTTGCAGGTCCAACCCACGTTCCCACTGGGTTCCAAGATGGCGTTGATGACTCGGGGAGGGGGAGGGTCAGTCCGGCTTCCTTCGCCCACCCAGGGGCCTCCCGCCCAGTGCACTTCCAGCTGCTTCTGCACTTGCCTGAGTTCTTTGAAGATGGAGCTGATTTCTTTGTTGGACGTCTTCAGGATGGGCACCTCGTTCTTGGCATTGATCCTGGCTTCCAGGTCCTCCCACACACGCCCCGAGTTCTGAAAGAGGATCTACTGGGCGAGGTGCTCGGTGTTCTCGCGGATGACGTGGGTCGGACGGCTGGGACACGGGATTCATCATCGGGTTATCCAGTCACCTTCTCACGGTTCCGAGGCGGCGTCCTGTTGGCCAGGGATCCTCACAGCAGTCGTTCGTGTTCTGGTCCAGGTCCGGAGAGCTCAGGGAGCCTGGTGGCACCTTCTGGAAGTTGAGGCTGGCCTCGGGGGTGTGCTGCACCAGTTCCTCGCCGGCGGAGATGGTGGAGGCAGGGGTGCTGGGCCCATCGCTCAGAGAAGGGCTGCGGGCAGGCCCTGAGGAGCCCAGCGAGTCACAGTCTCCAGCCATGTCGTGGATGTCCCGGGCCAGGATGGCCACGTCCTTCACCAGTGTCTGGCTCAGCCTGGCGATCTCAGCAAGGTCGGTTGTCTGGCGACGAAAACATAGGGGTCAGGCTCTTCCTCGTCGTCTGTGTCCCGGAGACCAGGGGTCCGGGGTGGGCCCGGCCAGAGCCACCAGCTCTGGGGTCTGAGCGGCTGTTGAGGCTTGGGAGCGTGTGTGTCTGGGGGAGCCGTGGTGGGAGCCGCACTCCTCCTCGGAAGTGGACGTGCAGTCTGAATCCTGCTGCCGGCGACTCGTGTCTCAGGTGAGTGAATCGGTTCTGGGTGAGGAGTAGCGGTCGCTGCCCGGGCGCACCCTTCTAAAGGGCTGGCAGGGGACGGCGGCAGTGTCGGTGGCCTTCCTGGCAGTGGCCCGAGCCTCGGCCACGGTGGGCTTGCAGCGGGCGCAGTAAAACTTGACCCTGCGGCCGAGAAGTCAGCTTGGGCGGGGGTGGCCTGTAAGTCGCTGGAGCCCGTGAAAGAGCTGGCCTTTTTCCAGGACATAGCCAGAATGTCCAGGTGAGACAGCTGGTCGCCCCAATGGCTCAGGGTTGGCCGGGGGACCCCACTCCACAGCCTCTGTGTCCGAGGCATCTCCCAGTTGGGCCCGTATCTGCCGGGAGGCCAGCGTGGGCTGTGGGGTGGACAGGCTGTTGGAGGGGGTCGGTGCTTGCTGCACCTTCTGGACACTGAGCCGCGGTGCTGTTCTTCCCGGGCAGCAGCAGGGGATGGTGGTGGGGCCGTGGGTCTGCGGCGAAGCCCTGGCCACCCTGCCCCAGTGGCCGTGGGGGGATCGTGTCTGCGCCGGGCGGGTGAGTGAGGCTGGAGCCCCCGGGAACCATAGCCGCAATGCAAGGCCAGGTGCCTTGCCGCTCTCCGCGGCCCATGTCGGTCGGGCCCGGTGGGCAACACTGCTTCTCTGAGAGTCGCTTGACGGCGCTGCTCAGAGGTCTACTTTTAAGAAAAGAACGTTGTTGGGAGCATTTGAATATGTTAATACAAATAAAACAAAACAAATGCTTAGCATATAGTGATTACTGAATAAATGTTTAGTATTTATTCTTATCATCATCATCATCATCTTTATTATCTTTATTAGTCTCTTGGATATGATTCATATTTTTTCTGGAAGCAACCTGAACTTGTGGTGGGAAATTTACTGTGACCTTGGGCACATAACATAAACCCTCTGAACCTCTGTTTCCTCCTCTATAAAATGTGAATAATAATTGTACCTACTTCTCAGGTTGTCGTAAAGATTTAATGAATTGATGCACCTAAAAGGTTTAGAACAGTGCTTGGCGTGTAAGTGTACACTGAATATAGCTACTTGTATTATTGCTTCTGTACTATCTTCCAACCCTTGTTACTCCATGGAACTCTGCTCAAACTCACCACCTAGTTGTTTTTTCTTTTCTTTTCTTTTCTTGTCTTTATTCTTTTTTTTTTTTTTTGGCTTGCTCCTGTTTCTGCCGAAGAGCCGTTGAGCATCTTTTAACTCGTTATCCCTCACCTTAGTATGGGGCACTGCACACTGAGATGCTCAGTATCTGCTGAACAAACAAGTGGACAGAGCTACAGAACTCAAAGCTGGACACCTCACCCTCAAGGAGACGTTTAGCATTCAGTGTTGTGAGAGCACTTCAGTTCCTGGTCTTCCTTGCAGTATGGATGAGAAGTAGTACACTTGCTTTGCTGAGAGTCCCCCTCCTTTATTACATAATGTGTCTTGGGATCTTCTTGGCTCATTCTGACATTGGGCACTTTTCCTGTAATATCTACCTCCCAGCTCTGTATAGTCAGGTTTACTACTTGAACTAGACTGCAGTGAATTTCATCTGTTTTATCATCACAGTCATCATAGGTTCATGGCCCTATGGTTGACTTTGAATTTGAAAGGTATCCTTTCTGGTATATTAACCTCCTTTCTTCAAAGAGCGTATCAGTAGCTTAACTTCACAGTCTAATGTGAATTCTGGATTTCAAATAACCTTTAACCTCTTGGGGGCAGAATGACAAATATTCCACCAAAATTCTTTCTTTTTTTTGTTTTTGTTTTTGTTTTTTTAACATTTTTTATTGATTTATAATCATTTTACAATGTTGTGTCAAATTCCAGTGTTCAGCACAATTTTTCAGTTATACATGAAAATATATATATTCATTGTCACATTTTTTTCTCTGTGAGCTACCATAAGATTTTGTGTTTATTTCCCTGTGCTATACAGTATAATCTTGTTTATCTATTCTACAATTTTGAAATCCTGTCTATCCCTTCCCACCCTCTGCCCCCTTGGCAACCACAAGTTTGTATTCTATATCTATGAGTCTGTTTCTGTTTTGTATTTATGCTTTGTTTGTTTGATTCTTTGTTTGTTTGTTTGTTTTAGATTCCACATATGAGCGATCTCATATGGTATTTTTCTTTCTCTTTCTGGCTTATTTCACTTAGGATGACATTCTCCAGGAGCATCCATGTTGCTGCAAATAGCGTTATGTTGTCGGTTTTTATGGCTGAGTAGTATTCCATTGTATAAATATACCACATCTTCTTTATCCAGTAAGTTATTTCTTTATCTTAAAAGATAGTTGACTCTTCAGACAAAAATAATGAGAATGTGTTGTGGGGCTTACAACATATGTATGAGTAAAACAGATGAAATAGATGAAATAGGAAGAATTGATACCAATTCTACATGAGCTTTTCCAGAAAATTGCAGAGGAGGGATTTCCCAACTCATTTTATGAAGCTAGCATTATTCTGATACCAGGTCAGAAAAACATATTACAGGAAAACTACAGACCTTCTCCCTTGTATACAGTGTAATGTCTATAATCTCTCACGGGACTCTTAATCCTATTTCACTGTCGTATCTTTTGTCTACAGTAATGTTAGAGTTTCCTAGCTGGTTGTGCTGCCTCTCCACTCCTGATTCTTACTCATTCTATATGTCTTTGCTAGATCGAGTTTCCTTGAACATGCTTTGATCATTGCCATTGCTTGATACAGCAATGGCAATGCTGTATTTCCAGCAGCTCCTTACTGCAGACTAAATAGATATACAGTGGAGTTATTGTAGGAAAGGTTGAGGAAATCTCTGCCCTACTAGACCACTAAGTAGAGTGTTCAAGGGTGATAGATCATTGCTATGCACTTTTCCAACATAGAAAAGGTCATGAAGTGACCTCTGGCTGTGACTATCCAAGTTGTGCACTTTGACATCAAGCTCATCTGTAGTAACATGAAAATAATGATAGCTAACGTTTATCATGCCCCCGTGCCAGTCATTGTGTAAGTACTTTACATGCATGATCTCATCTGTAAAATGGGATAATAATAATGCCTGCCTCATAGAGTTTTATAGGGATCAAAAAGTGCTTTATACAATGTTGCAAATATAAAGTGCTTAGCTATTATTATTGTTGTTGTTTAACCTTTATACTCTTAAGAAAGTTACCATTAATTCTTATTTATAGGTGAAAAAGAGGCGCAGAGAGTTTATGTATCTTGCTCAAGATCACAGAACCAGTAAGATGTAGAGTTGGATCTCAACTTGGTTCTGTTTGACCCTGAAGCTTGTATTTTCAACCACCATGCTGAGATTATTTTTTCTCCTTTTCTCTTCAGTACTAAGCTAGCTCTAAATCAACTGGATCTGTCAGAGTGTCTTAGTGTAAGTTGATCCTCAAAAAAATGTGGTTGATAAGAAAGATGGTCCTTCCATAAACCATTTCTGGAAAATGTCGGTATTTCCTGGGGAACAATTCACACATCATTTCCCATTTTCTTTTGCACTAAGGCTAATATGATTTCTTAAATGCTAGCAATACATGAAAAGCTAATTTTAGACTTTCCGTCTCTATTAGAAACTAGAAGTATGAAACAATGAATTGGTGATTTGAACAGCAGTCTTACCTTCTCTTCATTACTTTGTCAGTCACAGCATTGCTCTCTGTCCTGGGCTTTATGATTTTAACTTCCACATGTAAAATAATTTTCCCCATTCACACACTAAGATGCTCAGTAATTTGCAACTCTTTTCCTGTTGCCTTCCCAACCCCCATTGAATGCTTGATTGCCTATTTTCATGTCATTTCCTAACCTCTAGGCATACCTCTCTTGACATGCCGGCAACCTCAGTGGCTCTCTGTCATCTCTAAGATCAAGTAGAAACTTTTTATTCTTGGTTTATGTAACTCACATACCAGCTATAGATCTATTACCCATTGATACCTAAATAATGTCACCTCAAACCCCAGGAAATCCAAGTTCCTCTTCAAGATTTTTGTGTCTGTTTATCTTTTGCATGAATACTCCTACTTCTGGATTTGGGTTTTAGTAGGTAGTGTCTCTGCAGTTATGTAATTCTGCTGCTTTTTAAGTTCTACAAACACTTAAGAAATCCTACAGAATTTGGCCATAAAATTAGCTGACATAAAGCTAATTTTGGAAAAGTTCACATTGCATTAATTCAAATGACTTCAAGTTGAACATTAGACATCCTCTTTTTTTGAAATGCCCTTTAGTTACTTGAACACCAAGAATTTTTACTGGCCCTTCTCCCTACATAGTCTCCAACTGTACATCATATTCTTTTTTTTTTAATAATAATTTCACATTTAAAATTTTTATTTTGGGGGGGTAATTAGGTTTTTTAAAATGTATTTATTAATGGAGGTACTGGAGATTGAACCCAAGACCTTGTGCATGCTAGGCATGCACTCTACCACTGAGCTATACCCTCCCTCCTTCATCAAGTTCTTGTTTCCTCTCTTACCCTTCATTCTCAGGAGCTGAAACATATTTCTTTCTTTGCTTTAGGAAGATAAGTCTAGCCACCTCCTAAAATGTTCATCTTGGTCCCTGTGGACATCCATGGCCTTGTGGTCTACCACCAAGCAGCAGTCCAAGTATTGGCTCACAAATTTTTAGTAACCTCCCTAAGAGGAATTCTGGTGTCAACTGTTAAGATGATATGTTTTTTACTTCCATTACATCACAAAGACCTTTGACCTAATTTTGTTTACCCTTCCAGTCTCATCTCTCCAATACTCCATGTGCCTTTTCTGCTATCAGCACAACACACCACATTCTTCCTCATTTCCATAGTTTAAAGACATGTCACTACTTCATCTGAAAGCCCCTTCCATCCTCCCATGAAAAGGTATGTATATTTTTTTAAAGAGAAAATCGTGCCTCTTGTACAAATATAAAATAAAAACACATCAAAGATTTTATTTAACTCAGTCAGTGAGGAAGCTAGTAAGATGCTGCAACTGGTTCAAAGGAGAATCCAAAGAGTGGAAACATACATAGGCCATCAGGAATATTTAAATCAGTTTTTTTCCAAAAATGCCAAACTGGCTTATTCCACATTCATTAGGGGAAGAGAAAATATTCCATCAGAAAAAAATTCTTTTGTACATCTCTGGACAAGAATCATTTGGACTGCTATAAGTTATCTACAAACTACAGAGTTGTAAATACCTCAAAGATCATGAAAAGCACAGAGAATCCATTAAGCTGACACCTTGGGAGGATGTGCTAGACACTGCCTGGTTTTCATTGAAGACATCCAGCAGTCTTTTCGATCCATTTCTGAGGCTTTCACAATTTTTCTTTATGTTCTCCTTCTTGCTTTCTGCCATCTTCCGCTCCTCTTTTCCCCATTTGATTTACCCATGCTGGTTCCCAGGGGTTAATGATTTTCTTTCTAGATACACCCAACCCATCTCTATAATAACCTATCAGTAGTTTGTTCAGAATCACTATCAAGCTAACCAGTGGTTTTCAGAATAATTCATTTCTTTCTCCTTCTGAACAAAATCAGAAAAATATTTTATTGTGCTTAGGCTTCTGGTGCCTCTAATGTTTCATTCAGCTGGGCTTGGAGACTTCAACTAACTTTAACCAGCTAAACATTTTTAAATATATTTTTTCCATCTCTTAGACTTCAGTTCTTCTTTATGACTTTGGAAAGCTGAGTACAGTTTAAATATTGTTCTCTTTAGCAAAGAAAGTGACAGCTAAAAGGACCTCAAGGAATCCCATTTTCTCTGTCATTTGTTACTTTTACAGGCATGCATATTCTCCAAATGGTGATCCTCTGCCTTATGTATTCATTTACTTGCTCTAAGAATGAGATTTTGGTTGTCTACAGCATTTTCACAATTCTTAGACTATCAAAGGAATCAGTCTCTGGCATTTGGCTCACAGGTTGTTAAAACTCTCTGGCATTCATCTTTTGTCATTTCTGTATTTATGTCCTTCTAAATATGAACTATATGGAGAGCCATAGATGCTCTGGTTTCTTTATGTTCCTCTTCACTGTCTTCCTTATTGGAGCAATTTATAATAGTACTTGTAGGACTGTGTTTTAATAGTCAAAGTACTTTATAGAGGTAAATTGAATTACAGCTCCTGATAATTCATTGTATGTAGTTCTTACCAAAAGGTAATTTACTGACTTACTAGGTGGCCACAGAGGGGGCCTGTTAATGTGGAGACAGTATTTTCAGAAAAGTACAGCTTCAGTGAGTAAACAAAGTGGCATTTGAAGAGCAGAGGTAGAGTAGACCCCATGCTGGTGAGAGAGAAATCCTGTGATAACAAGAACGTATATTATGTAAACAGACCAAAGCTATCTAAAGAGGTCCACAATGATTCCCCAGTGACTTAAAAGCACAAACAGAAGTCCCTGATCAGAGGGATTTTGAGTCCTGAGACATGCCCTACATTAGGCGCAGAGAGGACGATCTTATGCTGCTCTCCGGGATGCTCTGGGAGCAGCTGGATGATCATTTGTGTGGTTTGGGCTATAAAAACTGCTGCTCGCAAGGCTGGGGGTATCGAGGCTGCCTGGCCTGGGGAAGAGGAGGAGGGTAATGCCTGAGGCAGACACTGGGGTGGGTGGAAAGCCAGGGAGTGTAGCTCTTGTCTTAAGCATGTTGTCATCAACAGACACCCTCAAGTCTTCTGCCCACTGCTTCACCCAGGGGACCTCTGCTACGACTTCCGAAAGGATGCTGGGAGGGGGAGACTTTAGCTTCAAGATAAACTCCTAGAATTCATGTTTTTCATTCTTTCTCTTCTCATACAGTGTCCCTTCTATCTGCCTCTGAATTGCAGGCAGTTTAGTTGCATAAACAATGTTTAGAAAAGTGAAAGGGAATGGCAGGGCATGGAGTGTATGACCAAAGACAAATCAACAAACAAGTGAACAGCAGTTCTCATTGTTCATACATTACTCTCAGTGCTTGACATTTATTCATTGAGTTAATCCTCATCACAACCAAGAGAAGCAGGTAAGACATATGTCCATTTTATAGATTGCAGATTATATAAAATCACACTATATTACTCAGTTATTTAGCCTTGCAGAGTAGTAATCCATTAAAAAAGGATTCAACACCTTGTAATAGCCTGTAATGAAAAAGAATATAAAAAGGAATGTATATATATATAATATACATATATGTAACTGAATCACTATGCCGTATACAGGAAATTAACACAACATTGTAAACTGACTATACTTCAATTAAAAAAAAAAAGACTCTCCTTGTTTCACACAATTTACAGTCATGGCTAATGCCAAATCTTGGGTAGGTTTATGGGGAGATGAGGGAGTAGTTCTGGGTAGTTGAGTTAACTTCTGCCCTTATAGTCCAAAGTATCCTTCCCCAGCCTCTTTCCTCTTTTTTTAATTCCTGAGGGAATAAATTCCATGTGTGAAGATTGGCCATGTTTTTCTGCAGCCGGCCATAACCAGAAATACTGATTTAGCATTTGATACCACTGCTGAAATCACCTGGAATCTATTCCCATGGATCATGCCAGATATCTTGATCTGTTTCTTTGTTGATCTATCGTGATCTTCACCAGCAGTGTAGCCACAGAGCAGATCCTCAGATTGCTTTGTGTGTCTTGTATTTGATGAAGATCTTTGGCTGATACAGGTTGATATTAGGACTCAAACATTTCGGGGGGGGGGTTATTTAAAATGCCACACAATAGGGTAATGAGCTATAACTCTGGTTTTTTTTCCTAGGATAACTAAGAATGATTACTGTACTCCAAAAGACTAACAGAAGCTACCACTGTTCCCTTAAGAATAATAATAGCTAACACAGAGTGTTTGCACTGTGCCAGGCACTGTTCTAATTGCTCTATGTATATTACCAAATTCAATCCTCACAACAACCTATGCAAACAAAATGAGTTTGACTTGCTTTCCTGTCATTTTCTTTAATTCCATGTCTCATGTGAATGCAGAAAGTAGTGGGACTTATATTACATGTTCACACTTAGTTGCAGGAGAGGCTGGCAAGGCAGGCCCTGGTCTTTGCGTTGGGAGTTGGAACTCATAATGAAGGAAATGAACACAATATAGAACGTGTTTGAAAGATGCCAAGAAGCCATAAATATAAATAATGCCACTACAGAGACACAGAGGAGGAAAACCAGTTATATGGCAGAAGCCAAGGGAAAAGTGTGTTTTAAAACAAGGTCCTACTGTGTATCACAGGAAACTATTTTCAATACCTTGTAATGGCCTATAATGAAAAAAAAAAGAATATCTATATATACATACACATATACATATATATATGTATTTAAATGAATCACTATGCTGTGCATCAGAAATTAACACAACATTGTAAATCGACTATACTTCAATTTAAAAAAAGTATATTTCAGATGCACCAAGAGGTTCAGGGCTGTGAAGACTGAGAATTGTTCCTTGGCTTTAGTGACATGGACATCACTGGTGACCTTAGTAAGAATCATTTCAGTAGAGTTATGGGAGGGGAAGGAGATGAATTGGAATGAGAAAAGAATAGGAGGAAATGGAAATTGTGAGTTCAGGCAATTCTTCAAAAATCAGCAGTGAAGAAGAGTTGTATGGGACGGCAGCTGACAGTCAGAGTGGGAGTAGGAGCTCAGATGTTCTTTTTTAATTCTAATGTGAAGGACTCAGCAGAGAGGAGATGTTGAAGATATAAAAAAGAAAAGCTATCATCAACGGTAAGCTTCTGGAAGGTGTCAGGGGATGCGATTCAAAACACACTACTATTTCAAAAGGTGGGAAAGATGAGAGACGAGGAGCAATCGTAGACAGGTCTTTGTGGTTAAAACCCAGGGAATTCCCATCATGACTTTCATCTTTTGGGAAGTGGAGAACAACATTGAAGTGGGCAGAAGGAGGGTGTGTTGGTTGAAGGAAGAAGCTTTTAAATGGTGAAGAGTGAAAAGCAAGCTGACTGAAGCAGTATAGCAAGACTGCCTGCAGTGTTGAAGGCTCTGGTGGAGAGGTGATTGCTGAGTTATAGAAAGTAATGCCAATCTGGCCTATTTTACAACTTGCTCCAGCTGCCTGGTGACAGGCACCGACGGAACAGATAATGTGTTCATCCAGGGTTAGGTTGTGAAAAGAGAGAGGCCAGGGAGTTTAAGAGAAAGATGAGTTACTAAAATGATGGATTGTGTAACCTAAGCTGAATAACGTGGAAGTAAAGGCATGGTGGTGGTGTTAATTAATAGGAAGTTCAGCGACCTGACTGTCCTAAAGATTTAGAAGAATGTTTGTGGTGGACCATGGTTGAATAATCAAATTATTGTTCTATCAAAGAGAAGTTTAGAGTGAAAAGCAGATGTGGTTAGCAGCCTCTAAGAAGGTTCCCAATGATTCCTGCCTCCTGGTATTCATGCCCATGAGTAATCCCCTGCCCTGGAGTATGGGTTTTTTGTTTTGTTTTGCTTTTTTGTTTTTTTATTGAAGTACAGTCAATTACAATGTGTCAATTTCTGGTGTGCAGCACGATGTCCCAGTCATGCATATACATACATATATTCATTTTCATATTTTTTATTAAAGGTTATTACAAGACGTTGAACATAGTTCCCTGTGCTATACAGAAGAAACTTTTTTAAAAATCTATTTTTACATGTAATGGCTAACATTTGTAAATCTCAGATTCCCATATTTATCCCTTCCCCACCCCCTTTCCCTGGTAACCGTAAGATTGTTTACTATGACTGCGAGTCTGTTTCTGTTTTGTAGATGAGTTCATAGTGTCCTTTTTTTTTTTTTTTTAAGATTTGTGGAATTTCAGGGTTGTGGAGTGGTTTAACGTAGAGTTTTATGAGAAACTGCCAGCCTATTTTCCAAAGTGGTTTTTAATCATTTTACGTTCTTACAGCAATTTTGGGAGTTCTGATGGCTCCACATCCTTGTCGACATGGTATGCTGTCAGTCTTTTAAGTTCCAGCCACTGTGTTGCATATATTAGGGAATTCATTGCAAATTCCATTGTTTTTTGACTCTTGTTATGTTGAGACTTCTCATGTTTGTATCATTTTCACATCTTTGTAGCTAATCTGTTTTCCCATATGGTAGCTTTTAAGATTTTCTCTTTTTCTTTTATGCTGGAGTTTCACTGCAAGATGTCTTAAGTTTTAGATTTGTTTGTTTTCATTTATCCTGCCTTTTCAGTTTGAGAATTTCTTTAATTGTAAGGTATTTGATTTCTTTAATTCTGGAAAATTCATTCTCATTATCCCTTTGACTATTGCTTCTTCCCCATCCTATGTTTTTATTCCTTAGGGGATTCTTTTTAGACAGATGTTGAAGCCTTTCATTCCGTCCACTTATCATTTACCTTTTCCATCTATTTATTTCTCTAGGTTATGTTCTGTGTAATTTCCTTTCCAGTTAATTGGGTCTAAACTACAGTTTAAATACCCAGGAGATTTTTTTATTTTCATGAATGTTAACGAATTTATATAATTTTTTCAAAATCTGCTTTTTTTTTTCAGATCGTAATGTCTTGTTTTCACCTCAAGGATTACATTTCTTTCTTATTCTCTGACTATTTAAAACACGTATCTTAAAGTCTCTTTCAAGTTGCTCCAGTATACATTGTTGTCATTTTCTCCAATTTCTTACTTGGCCTCATTTGTGGTGTTGAATTATTTTTGGTATAATTTGTTATTATGTCTGTATTCTTACTTTGGGGGTGATTTTTATCAGTTGGACCTTAGGGTGTACTGGTTGGTGTAGGGTTTTCCTGTAGGGGTCGTTTCTTACTGTTTTCTATGTGACATTGCTGTGTACATTTCTTGGCACAAGATTCCCACACTGTGAGGGTGGTTGGGAGAATTCTATCCTATACGTGGAGGACTTGGTCTAGGGATTCTGATTTCTGAGGGTTAACTGTTTCCACCCGGATTCTGGACAAGCTGAGAGCCAGGGCTGGTAAGTTTTTCCAGGTTCCTGGGTCCATCAGGGATTCAGCTCTAGTTTCCCTACCATGAACGGGGTACGTGTCTTCAGTTTCTATCATCACACAAATACTAAAACTGCAGGCCCTAAGATGCCTTTCTTTGGTGGTTCCCCTGCACTCCCACTGACTGCTATGGATTCCTTCCTATTTTGACCTCTGAAATTTCCCCCTTTTGCTTTTGTTCTTGGTAATACATTAAAGATAAGCTTAGCACCAACATCATCGGTATTTCTGTATGTTTGGGGTAGAGAGGCAATACTTACTACTCTGTAGCTCAGCCCACTATCTGGATTGCAAATTTCTACTTACTCTCTAAACCCATAGTAGTGTGTCATTGTCCTCACTATTCTCCTGAAAATGTGTCTATTAAGGCCTCAACTGACCAACTAATTATTCGATCAGGGGACATTTTCCAGCTTTTATAGCACAAAGCACACAATGGTGTTCTTTACTCCTCCCATTTAATGACCCTCTCCCTCTGGGCTTCTGTGAAACTGCTTCTGTCAGTTCTCCCCTCTTCCAAACCGCTGCTTCTCACTCTCTTTGGAAGGCTGTAAGCTGATGATTTCCGATCTCTGGCTCCACCCAGATGTTTCTCTCGGGCTCTGCACCTGTGCATGCAGCTGCCTCCTCGATATTTCTCTGCAATATCCCTCAGGCCTCTCAACCTTTTCAAAACTGAATGCAATTTTCCTTAAATCCCTTTTATGAAGTGAAGAGGAATAGAATTTTTTTTTATTGGTCATGAACCTCAAACGAGAAATTTTACATGAATGTAGAAGAGTAGTTTGGATACGGCAGTGAGGAACGGGGTGAACTCTCACCTCAGTCTCTGGCTTCTAGGTACGTGGGCCACGGCAGGTGACTATCTTCCAAAGGAGTGGGACCTGCGGGACTCCAAGACGTTAGGGGCAAGCCAAGTCTCAGTGAAGAGATCAAGGTGAAATGGCGCTTACTGACAAAGACAGCACGGCTTGGAGGACACAATTGAGAGAGGAAAGTAGCTGAAAGGAGAGAAATCGTTAAGAAGCTAAGCCCGCACTAAGTGTTTACTGAGCTTTTTTGAGGGCAGGTGCCAATCATAACCATCTTTTCATCCTTAGAACCTATTCCAGTGTCTGGTGTATGCTAGACTCGAAGCAAATATTTGTTATAATAAAATGAGACTGCTGTAAATGGCTTTGCATTATTTTCCATGAGAGGGATGTGGCGAAAGATCCTGTTCTCTTTTGGTAAGAGGAAATGAGAAAGAAGGAAAATAGCTTTGGGCATTTAGAAGGATATAACTCAGTTCTACAAACATTTAAAAATGCCTATTAGGTTAGCCACAGTTGAGTGTAACACCCGAATCAGTGCATCTTTCCCCTCCAGGCAGTTAGATTCATGGACTATGATTCTTTTTTGGGGGGGTGTGGCGCGGGGAGGTAATTAGGTTTATTTATATTCATTTTTCTGAAGGAGGTACTGGGGATTGAACCCAGGACCTTGTGCATGCTAGGCATGCGCTCTACCACTGAGCTCTACCCACCCATCGATAATGATTCTTACTGAGGCAGAGTCTCTTCTTTTTCCCAGCACTTGGTGGGTAGATATGTATAACACAGAACAGATCTTTCCAATGGATATGGCCTGCCCAACACTCTTCTGGTACATCTATTAGAAAATATATTTTGTTAACAGAAATTACATAAGATAAACAATGTCAGTCGTTGGGTTACAGAAGCTGACATTCCCCAGGCTGCATATTCCCCCTCTTTTAGGTATTTCACTTACGGTGGCCATGTAGGTGAAGTCACTTCCAAGTTCAGTTTCTCCAAAAGATGTGAGCTGTTTGCTAATGAGGAAGCATCCCTGCTTGCCCGTTCTGGCTGCCAGGACTTCTGGGACTCAGAGGCAACTCTCCTACGTCTGAGGGGTTCTTGGCTTGCTGAAATCTGTCATCTATATCTCATGGTCTTAATGAAAGGAAAAAGTGTAATCCCTGTCTTTGCATGGTGCCATTTGCCCCCTCTGGTTTGTGGCATTGTCTTCCTCTTCATTTCATTGATGTTTTGGTTGGGCATCGAGATCTTTCTGTCCTCTCCTGGATTCCTCCCAGCCAGTCTGTAGACCTCTGTTTATCTCCATGCTCTCTCTCTATAGCATTGTGCCTCCATCACTATCAATCCCTTTAGTGAACTCACTAATTATATCATGGCTTAATTATATTTATGAGAACAGAGGTTGGTAAAGTTCACCTGTGGTTCAGGGAGCTTGCCATCTACTGTAGGATACAGACATAACCATGTGTGAGAATCGAGAGAGAACCACAATACTGAATAGGAGAGGAGGACCAGAGACACTGGCTAGACACGTTGGAGTAAAATTTTAGAAGTTTTTGTTTCAGACTCTATTGTTCTCGGTAGAAGTTCTAGCCAGATGTCTCCCACTTTCTGTAGGGAGGGACAGAGGCAGTTTAATTGGAATTCTGGTCACAGTTATTTAAAGCTGTTCCTTTGTTGGGGGAGGGGTGGGGCTCAGTGGTAGAGCACGTGCTTAGCATGCATGCTTAGCATGTACGAGGTCCTGGGTTCAATCCCCAGTCCCTCCATTAAAAATTTAATAAACAAACAAACAAATCTAATGACCCCTTCCCACCAAAAAAATAAATAAATAAAATAAAGTTGTCCCTTTGAATGAAAAATGGCTTTGCCTGCTATGTGAAAATACAGCAGCTCTTTACTAAGGCACAGTAATGTATTGTGAATCCTTTACAAATGTGTTACCAATTTTGACAAATTTGTAAGATTAAAGTTTGCTCAAGCTGCAATTCCTACATTATAGTGCTAGATCTCAGACAACTTCAAACTGAGCAGTTCCTGGAACAGAATACAGCATAGGGAACAGAAGGTGGGAAGTAAGGGATAATGAAGCATAGTATACAACTGTCAAACCAGCCTCAATGAAGATGATGTGTTCACTAAACACGCGCATCCCAGGCCTGTGAATATCAAAGAGAATGTGGACAGAACACGACTTTATTCCCACGGTGTTGAGGGTCGCCCAAGGGAGGAGGGGAACAGCTTTTGTAGATGCTGTGAGATACTGTCACACTAAAGCAGTGATGGTGGTTAAAAGACTACAGACTTTTAAAGTGTTGTTTTAGGCCTTTTAATCTCTTCAAGTGTGCCACTAAAAATTACAGCATTCAAAACGGTGCTGACACACACACACACACACGGTGCTGCTGAGAACCACTGTAGCAGTACATTTAAAATGAAAATAGAAGATATCTCCTTGTTCCTTTTTCTTATCAGGTAGCCTACCAAGGCTTTAACATCTCACACCTCAAATGAATATCACCTGTTTCCTTTTTATCCGAGCCCCGGAACATGAGAGCTCATTAAAATCTGAGAAATTTTATTAACTCTCTCTGACAGATTCCCCCCCAACCCTGCTTCTTTATCTTTCTTTCACAAACAGGATTATGAGGTTGCTTGATGGGTTTTTAATATTGTCAAGAAAAAAATCTCCCCTTGGGAGATTTGTGCAGTAGATAACATAACCTTAAGAGCCTTATTCAAATGAATTTATTCAAATAAAGTGGGTAGATGCCACCGAACCAGCTCAGCATCAATAAATTTCAAAGCTGTCTTCAACACCGTGTTATCTCATTTGTAATAGAACAAAGAACCACTAGACGGAGCTAGGGTTTAAGAAATCACAGCTCTGAGTTGGGTGACTGATGTGATGGGTCGAATGTTAGTGTATCATCACTTGGATTTCAAAGCCCATGCAAGCCTTCCCTAGCTTGGCTAACAGCTGCCATCTGTTTACTTTGTGTCTACACAAGAGGAGACAAAGGGAGATGTCTGGGACAGCTCAATTTTTTTAGTCACTCTAATGATGACGTCTGACCTTGGTACAGCACTTTTCATTTAGAGTGCTGTCCCCTACATAATTACGTTTGATCCTCACAGCAACTCTGAGAGATTGCTGGGCAAGAATTTGTCCCTCTGTTTTGGAGGTTAATAAACACACAGGGTATTTGTAATACATTAGGATGCATCACAGGATGGTTAACCTGGACAACTGAGGTTGCACAGTTTTTTTTAACTCTTACATTCTTGGGTAGACTGTTGGTTGACCCAGCCTGGAACTAACTAGAAATCAACTCATTCCTTTTATGGGACATTCCTTTAAGTCTCTGGTCACACCCTCTGGGGATACCTAGTAAAAAGACAGTTAAAGCGTATATACGGGTAGAAATCTCCTAAATTAGGTGAACAAAGAAGAGTTGGCTGAGCTCCTACCCAGAAACCATGGTGGATGTGATTCCCCTTATCTCAGGAGGCAGGTGTGAAGACCCGCCTGTCATACAGTGCAGTGTGGCCTGTCCATCAAGCCAAGGTTTTTAATTAATGTTAAAAGTCCAGGAAAGCTGCGTACTCCACCCCAATACCCCAAGCATTTGTCCTCAGAGACAAGCCCCTAGCGTTTAGATTTGTCAGTTTGTTCCTGTTTCCTAACCTTATACACTGATAACAGGTTGTGCTTCAGCAAAAAAAAAAAACAAAAAAAAAACAAACAAAAAAACAAAAACCCACGAAAAACAACCCCCCCAAACCCCAACCCTTTATGTGTAGATACATGTATTTTCTTGGTCTTTCTGGTAAAACATTCGCCACATAAAAGTGGAAATGAGATCAGTCAGCAAATTTTTCAAACGTCTGGAGTCTGTATTTTCGCCTTTGGTCATCTTTAAAAACTACCCAGGACAGCTCTCCTGGAGCTCCACCAGTCAGTCACTCTGCAAGTCTGACCTCTTACAATATTTCATTAGTTAATGGCCAAACACTGGCTTCAGAAGAATCCAGGTGGGGCAACTTCCACAAAGGAGGCTAAGAAATCCTAGCGGCCAGCAGGAAGGTATTCCAAGAGCTTCAGAGGTTCCCAAGGGCTCTGGTCTGAAACCAGGAGCAAAGCAGGAGAGGCAGCGCATCGTGCTCCCCCAGGACTCCATGGGACCTTGTTGGGAGGGAACCCAGCAAGACGGCAGCTCATACCCCTTCTCCTCACAGCCCAAGGCGCATTTCCCGGCTATGCCCAGAAGGTGGCACTGCCCATCCAGCCTTGACCCACCGCCGCCCTCGGTTTCCCCACCGCTGCGAGAGCGCCCAACTCGGTCTCCCGCAGGGCGGCGAGGGGGGACGCGCCCGGTAGGGGGCGCCGCGGGCCCAAACGCGGCGGCTCCCTCCGCCCACCCGGAGGCGGCTGCGGCGAGGCGAGCCCCGCGCGAGTGCACTGCGAGGCGGGCCGCAGGGAGGGAGGCGCGAAGAGGGCGCGAGGGTGGCAGCCGGAGGGAGCTGCCGCCCCTGCCCGCCCGGGTCCCCGTGGGGTGCATGGGGCGCTTCGAGCCGGGATCCCACGCGGGCCCCGCGCCCAGCTTCCTGCTGCCGTGAGAAGCCGCGCCGGGACGCCCCCAGACCCAGAGCTGCCGGGAGGATGACCATGGCCGGGGGCAGGAAGGGACTGGTGGCCCCCCAAAACACGTTTCTGGAGAATATTGTCCGGCGGTCCAATGGTAAGAGGTGCATTCGGGTGTTTGCTGCTCCGGCTTTTTATCCGTGCCTTTATTGCAGACGGCTCCCGCCGCTCGGCGCCAGCAGATGCAGCAGAACCCCCGAGCTCTGCTGGGAGCCGCGGCGCGGGCGCCCGGGGCTGCCTCCCGGAGGCTGGGAAAGGTGGGCAGGGCGGGGCGGGGTCTGATGGGTCCCCATCCCAAGAGAAGCGCTCTCCTGGGGATGCTTTTGGGGCCTTTCTCGCGCCTACTCGGTCTCATCTCCAGAGAGTGTGACAGCCGATGAGCAAAGTACTGGGAAAAGTGATGGGAAGCTGGACGCAGCAGGAACGGCAGCGCGTTCCCCCTCGGTACTGCCCATCCCTCCGCGGAGGCTCTCCGGCCGCTCCGCACGGTGCCGCCTCTCCCCATAGAGAGCCCCAGTAGAGACCGGCAACTCTGAGATCCGGTCCCCGGGGGATGGAAGGATACGGCTGCTTCCATCTTCCACCCCGGCGGCAGCTGAAAAGTCCAGTCTAGGGATGTGGGCACCCAGGGACGTGCCCCAGGCTGCTCAATTTCCACCTCCTCACCCACCCACCCCCTTCGAGGTTAAGGCTCAGGAGGGGCAGAGTTTCCTGGACTCAGGTGGAAAGTGGAGGGGCACAGGTGCAGAGCTGGCCAAGTGATCACATGTATAAACCTGTCTCCGTTCCTCTCTTCCAAACCACAGCAGTGTTTTATGCCTGTAACTCTCACTCACCTATACGTTGCCAAACTCACCAAACCTGTAAGTCTGTCCGTTACTCAATAAACTAGTGCTCCCAGCTCCTCTCTTTCCCAGTGGCACTAAGATGGCATGAAGTGATGGCAGGCGAGAGTCCTAGGAGCAGAGATGGAATTGGAAACATTTCAAACGCCTGTAGTACCCACAGCAGAGCTTCCCCGCTAAAGCGCTTTCAGAGCAAATAGGAGACCCGTGGTTAGAAGATGCAGTGTACACCCGTTCATCAAACGGCTAGAATGAAAGAGGGAAAGCCTCGAGATGCTCTTTCCAGGCTTCTGGACCCCTCTCCTTCCCGAAGCAGACGACATTCTATTAGGAGGAGGTGAAGAGCTAGCTCAGGAAATGGGTTTTTAAAATGTGTAAATATCGTTACAGAGTCTTAAGGAGCTTGTGTTAAAACTACCGGCTTCTGTTCGGATTTAGTTAGGATTCAAGGGAACGGCTTGAAAATGACTTATGCTACTAGGAAATACTCTTTAATTAGAAGTGACTTAAGTTTATCTTACAGTAAAATACTTATCAACTAGGATAGCAAATCATTTATCATTCAAGTACCTTTTAGAAATGATCATTTATCATGTACCCCTTGAAGAATTTCTGGTCAGTCACCTTTCCTTTCAAGGTCTTCCCCACTCAAACTAAGCTGGCTTTTAGATTAAGGTCACAGCCATTATCTGGGGAGGCAAGGGGGTGATAATTATTATAGTGAACAGTCACAACGAACATTTCTGCCATAAAAAAGCTGGAGGTGTTCATGGATTTCTAAGTAAAATCACTAAGAGTTGATCTGTTGTGATTGGTATTGTTATTGGCATCTGGTGGGGGGTTTCTGGAGACAGTCTTGCTATTTGGGGACCCTATTTTTAAGTGACATCAACTTCCTTATAAATATCAATGACAATTCAATTTTTTGGTGAAGAGGCAGTGTCCTTCAAGTTAGAGGGGAAACTGTATCTTACGTATATCTTGTTAGTCTTTGAGTGGGAGAGAGCAGAAGGGGAATCAAATGCAATGATCACAAGGTTCCTTGGGCTTCTCGGAGGAACTTAAGAATCCTGGAGTTAATACCACCATGAAGTCATAAAAATCAGAAATTCTGGAGCTGACACAATTACAAAAAATCCTGGAGCTGAGGAGGCAGAATACCTTCTAGTTTAGTTAATCTTAGAGCCACTTTCCCTCTATAAGCATCCATGGAGTGTCGGTTGAGTAAGTAACTGACAACGTTTTTTTAGCACTGGTGCTTTAATTTCAGCACCATTTCTTCAGTTAACCAACCAACCAAACAACAACAATAAAACCAACACATCTGGAGAGGAGAGTTGGATGAATGTTTAAAATGATCTATTATATCAGAAGGAAAGATTCTGATCTTGAAACGTGGGATTTAAGTTTTTAGTGACCCCTTTTATCATATTTCCTGAACACAAATAGAAACAACAATTTGGACTCTTGGAAAATATCACAATACCTACAAGCATTATGTTGTTTCACTGTGATGGAAAAAGCCTATTTAAAAATATTGATTGTCTCTTAAAATCCACCAGCCCTTTTTCAGAGGGGAGCATTAAAGTATTTAAGTAGCATTTTACCTTAAAATAGCAATACGTTTGGATCACTTTATTAGGCATTTTTTCCCAGTGGTCTTATGCAGTATCATTGTTCCTCTCTTACAGATCCTAAAACTGAGTCCTGGGAATATTAAGTGACTTATTGAAAGTAACAGGCAGACAGGGTGTAAGGCAGGAATTCTTTAGAGGGGATCGTTCATCCTTCTTGTAGGATCATTGTTTCTCCAGCCATGATGACTTAGCCTGTGGAACTGTTTTCATCATCCTTAAAAAAAACTTCTCTCATTATATGCTAATGGGCAGTGGAACTGGCTTTGTTTTTGGGGCATTTGATTATCAGGTGTCTGGGATACAGAACTGTAGGATGAGACAGACCTTAGATGCTACATTGTCTTCCTCTCCTTCCCCATCACTGTAAAAATGATGGCATGGAAGCAAGTGCATTTTCTCAAATGTTTAAGGGCAGAGCTGAAGGGACCCTAAGCCCCTTGACCCCAGTGTCATGTTCCTTACGGTACGCCATGCAGTGACACTCCTACATTACCATTATTTCCTCTAGAGGAACACCTTTTCCCAGTGGAGAGTAAATAAAATGTTATAACAACATGAACAGCATCCATTTTGGCCAACAGCCATCCTACCACATCCAAACAGAATAATAGGGCAAAGGAGAAGCTGATTCTGTTTCAAGGAGGGGCAGTGTTTTCACCTTTGTCAGTGGTTTAGCTGAAGGCACAGGCCAGATAACAGACCCTTAACATCCGCGTGCCAGTTGTAAAGTATGAATTCCCTTTCCATAGACTATCACCTTTGATCCTCGTAAGCCAGCAAAGGAGGTGCCATGTCTCCATTTCAGTTTCAGGATCTAAGACTCCACAGATGAAGTAATTTACCTACAGTTAGTTCGTAAGAGGCAGAGTTAGAAAGAGGCAGTTAGAGGCAGCTCAGGGACTAGTCAGCAGTGGTTACTGGTTTGTTCACTCAACAGAAACTTACTGAGAGTATTGATTGGGCACTGGGGTACAGTGGGAAACAGATCCTCTTTACCCCTAGTGAGTTACATTCCAGTGAATCTCTGTCTAAGGATCTTGCCCCTATTCCACAGCATTTCTTTGCTGCAACTCTTATCTAGACCTGACATTGTACTAAGAAAATTTGTTTTCAGTTTGCTGATCTTGATGGGACTAAAATCTAGTTTAACTTTAATACATTCCGAATACCACTTGAAGGCAAGATTTGATACTTATCTGTTTTATGTATTTTTGTTGCATAGATGTAAGTGGTCAGTGGGAATAATTAGCATCCCAGATTTGGTTTGATTTTGTTTATGATCATTTCCGATCCTTCTATTGACTTTATGGCCAGCCTGTTTCTCTTTATATTCTCTTTATATTGGAAAGTGTTGTTCCAGAATATTTTTTGATGGTTGCTTAAATCTGTAGGCACTCACTGTCAGAATGCTTGCTGAAGCAAATAGATCTGTCTTAGGAAGGCTGGCAGACCTTAATGCCAGGAAACTACAAAAATATTACCCTAAATGGTCCCATTCTAGGCAGAACATATGTTTTAGTGTTCGGAAACCTATGTCAAGCAATTATAGGTGCCAGTTAAGAACCCATGCATGTTAGCAGAAGTGAAACGCAACACATTTTGGTACAGATTTATGTACATGTATAATTTACAGATTGCTAAATCAGCTGTGTTTTTGTATAGCGTTAAGTTGGTTCAGGTTGTTGGTATAAGTAGTTAGCAAACAGGATGAGAGCTGTGGGTATGTTGTGTTTCCTTATAGGGGTGCTGAGCCACGGGAATATTTATACAACAGAAAACTGGTTAAAATCCATTGTTCTGAAAGGGGAGTGGGTGAAAATCTGGAATATTACCAATTCAACAGAGCTTTTTTTTTTTCTCCTTGTAGTATGTGTGCTAAGGTAACTTCAACCCAGGCTCAGCTGTCTCTCTAAAAGAGTCCCACATTTAATCTATTGACTGATAATAGCTGGAGAATGGAGGGGATGAAACCTTGTGATTTAAAAAAGGCCACAAGGTTTCCAAACTCCATGATTTTTATGAAATCCATGTAATTTTAATAATCTACCATAAAAGAATAGATGCATTTGAGGAACACCGTGGCAAATTGAATCTTTGGCTTCATTCTTTCCAACACCAGCTCTCCATTTATGACTGGGCTTCATTTGGCAATGGTTTCTCCAGCATCACCTTGAACCTCCTCCATCCTTTGCTTTCTCTTTAGTTTTGGTCAGATAGTGAATGGCTTGTAAACTAATATTTATGGTATACTTTCATTATTTTTTTCAAAGAAGCCTTTTTCTTTTCTTTTTAAAATTGAAGTATAGTTGGTTTACAATGCTGTGCTAGTTTCTGGTGTACAGCATAGTGATTCAGTTTCACATGTATATTTTCTATTTCATATTCCTTTTCATTATAGGTTATTACAAGCTATTGAATATAGTTCCCTGTGCTGTACAGTAGAACCTTGTTGTTTATCTATTTTATATATAGTGTGTATCTGCTCATCCCAAGCTCCTAATTTATCCCTCCCCTTCCCCCTTGTTTTTGTTTTTTGTTTTTTAATCCCCCCTTGTAACCATAAGTTTATTGTCTATGTCTGTGAGTCTGTTTCTGTTTTGTAAATAAGTTCAAAGAAGCCTTTTTCTAAAGTGAATATCTGCTTTATACTTTCAGGATATTTGGACCTTTTTTTTTTCTCTCTCTCTCTCTCTACGTGGCCACACTTATAACTGGTGAGAAAGAGAAATAGAATCATAGAATCTTAGGTCTGAAGTGATGTGCTTTATAATTCTTTTTCCAGTGTTTGAATCCCTTCCACAACACCCCCCAGTGGTGATCCAGCCCCTGTTTGAGTAGCTTCAGTGATGGGACACTCACTTTCTTATAAGAATGTTCTGTTTTAAGCAACTATGAACTGGTTTCTTCCCTTCCCTGCCTTCCCCTTCTCCTCCTTTCTTGCTGTTGTCCTAATCTGGTCTCACCAAAATCTGCCCTCTCAGAACCCTCGTACACTCCTGGTGGGAATGCAGTTTGGTGCAGCCACTGTGGAAAACAGTATGGAGATTCCTCAAAAGACTAGGAATAGACTTACCATATGTTCCAGGAATCCTGCTCCTGGGCATATATCCAGAATGAACCGTACTTCAAAATGACACCTGCACCCCAGTGTTCATAGCAGCACTATTTACAATAGCCAAGACATGGAAACAGCCTAAATGTCCATCAACAGATGACTAGATAAAAATGTGATATATTTATATAATGGAGTACTATTCAGCCATAAAAATGACAACATAACGCCATTTGCAGCAACATGGATGTCCCTGGAGAATGTCATTCTAAGTGAAGTAAGCCAGAAAGAGAAAGAAAAATACCATATGAGATCGCTCATATGTGGAATCTAAAAAAAAAAAAAAAAAAGAACATAAATACAAAAGAGAAACAGACTCATAGACATAGAATACAAACTTGTGGTTGCCAAGGGGGAGGGGGTGGGAAGGGATATACTGGGACTTCAAAATTTGTAGATACTGACAGGCATATGCAGAAAAGATAAACAAGAATATACTGTATAGCACAGGGAAATAGATACAAGATCTTATGGTAGCTCACAGTGAAAAAGAATGTGACAATGAATATATGTATGTTCATGTATAACTGAAAAATTGTGCTCTACACTGGAATTTGACACAGCATTGTAAAATGACTATAACTCAATAAAAAAACGTTTAAAAAAAAATCTGCTCTCTCACTGATAGCACTCATTCCAAGTCTGCCATGTGGAGCAAAACTGACCTAGCCTATTTCATTTTACACCTGAAAACCATGTTTTGGTAGTTTAAGAACAGTTATCTTGTCTTTATTCTTCTCCCTAGTGTTTTTTTTAAGACCTTTTTATTGTTTAACACCACAATAAAAAAGCACATAAAGTGATTCTCTGCAGCTTAACACATTTGTATAAAGTAAATACTGTGCTGTCACCCCCCAAGTGAGACCTTGCTGGCTCTCCAGAACCCCTGGGGCCCTTCCTGTCCCCAACTCCCTTGCTCTCCAAAGGGAGACATGACCTGAGTTTATGGTGATCATAATTGCCTCATGATTTTCCCCATAATTTTCCCACTTTGTTTTGCATTTCTGAACACTACTTTTTTGGTCTGCCTTTGGGTTATATAGACGTGGGGCCGTACAGCATGGATCCTTTATCAGTTGGAGCTGCATCCCTGTTGTTGTTGCATGTGCTCATTTGCCGGCTGTAAAATGCTTTATGGTATGACCATACCGAGCGCTGTGTTTACCCATTCTGCTCTTGATGGACGTGTGTTGGTTTGCAAACTGGTCCCCTTCCAGGGAGGGTAAGGGGAGACAGAAGAAAGAGGCAGGCCACTTCAGATTGGTAGGTGGCAGGTTTAATAAACAAGGGACCTTACTTAGAAGGCTGGTCTTGGGCGGCTGTGAGATGAGGAGGTCTCTGCCTCCACCTGCCAAATCTTAAAGTGTAAATAGAGGCCTTAACTGGGTTCAGTCACATGTTCAGTCTAGATGGTCTCAACACCACTCAGCTCTTTCCTTGGAAAGGCTCCTACAGTGGGAATGGTGGGCAGAATGTATATTTTGAGGTCAAGGGACCGAGTGAGAGGCCTCTCATTGCCTTGGTCTTGCTCGAGGGTCAACTGGTGGTCGTGTTCTCTCGTTGACCTCCTCCAACAACGTGTGAGTTGTTTCCATTCTTTTGCTGTGAATGCTGCCACACCCACCCTTGCACGTGTCTTCTGGGTCAGGTGGGCCTGTGTGGGGTGTATTCCTAGGATGCTGTGCTTCACTGTGGTCGATGCTGCCAGTTTTCCAAAGGGTTAGTATCAGTTTACACTCCCACCAGCAGTGTGTGAGAGTTTTCATCCCCCACCTCCTTGCCAGCACTTGCAATTTCCTCTTTTAGTAATGACATTGTCCAAACAACCTAGGAGCCAATAAAACAGGGTCATGCGGGGTTATGTTAGCACTGAGCACATGATCAAAATGAAGTGAATATAAAACTTGCCCTGGTCCTTTGGGAGGCTTCACTGTGTGTTTAAACGTTCTCACAGTGTGAACTCCCTCACACAATGGTAAAAGACGTGAAAGACTCGCACAGTTAGAAGTGTGTGCAGAGGACACATGCGAGGGTGTGTGTGTGTGTGTGTGTGTATGTGTGTGTGTGTTTTTAGGAGACATTTTCTTAAACTGAGAAACTCTGAGGCCAGAGATTATGTAGAAATTAGAGCTTCAGAGCTGGAAGTGAGAAAGGAAGTGAATGATATGTTTATTTTAGAGAAAGAAATAAAACAGGATGACTGAAGGAAAGGCACAGATTTCATGGAAGAATCAAAAATCAAAGACAAATTAAAACGAGAAGCCAAGACTAGATTATGGTTTGGCTTCATAAAGATGGCGGACCTCCCATGTGCCACATGCTGTGTTAGAGACTGGGACTCCCCAAATGAGTGAAATATCTGTGATGTTGGGGCTCCCTGAGGAATCCGGGATGAAGACCAACCTTCACTGTAAACCTCTCCAAAGATTTAAGAGATGTTATGCCGGCTCAGTACTTACTACACATTTTTTCCGTTATAAACATCTCACCCCAAATTATTCTTAGATTTTATAGCTCTTTCTTTCTTTCTTTCTTTCTTTCTTCCTTTCTTCCTTTCTTCCTTTCTTCCTTTCTTCCTTTCTTCCTTTCTTCCTTTCTTCCTTTCTTCCTTTCTTCCTTCCTTCCTTCCTTCCTTCCTTCCTTTCTTTCTTTCTTTCTTTCTTTCTTTCTTTCTTTCTTTCTTTCTTTCTTTCTTTCTTTCTTTCTCTCTTTCTCTCTTTCTCTCTTTCTCTCTTTCTTTTCTTTTCTTTTCTTTTCTTTTCTTTTCTTTTCTTTTCTTTTCTTTTCTTTTCTTTTCTTTCTTTTTTTTGTGAGACTGGATGTTGGATGACCAGATCCCTTGCATCCATTTAAAGAAGATTGCAGGATGTATGAAGCTTTGTTTTGCTGGGGTGGGAGTTTTCTTAACAACATCTCATTCCTCTGGGGTGTCCCACTTCTCTGTCTTCCTTGGCATTTTGTCTCAGGTTGCTCACCCATTGTCATGAGTTTCCATCCTGTCTTAGATGCTGGAATTTGATGCTCTGGTTGTTCTCTAAGTAGGCGCCGTCTTGCTGAACAGAAGGCAGGCTGGCCAGCTGCAGCATCTCTCTCAGTTCTCACGGTCTCCGCTCTAAGAGTCAAGCCTGGCCGTTGACGACAATACGACTTAACGCTCTTCTGACTGGGTATTATAGAGTCACGTCAATAATCAGAATCAGTTTGCTTACTCATCCTAAGATTGTTCATTATGTAAATTAAAATGACAACTCTTTTGATTAGTCCTGTGTGGCATACAACTGATATTCTGAAATTAAATGAGTCAATCCTGTCATTATTAATGTAATTATTAACCGAGAGTGCCTCTAAACTCTCATTTCTCATAGCTTTTGAAAGGTTCTGCAATGACATCAGGTGCTTCTATAAAGAAGAGGTGGCCTCTCATTACTGCCTTTTCCCCTTAAAGCGATGGTGTAGGCGCCCTCCACCGGGATTCTCACAGCACTGGCCCACATTTACAAGATGATACTATTTTGGCTAATTTTACTGCTGTTTATCTCCTGCTTAACTTATGATTCTATTAAGAATAAATTTTGAAAAAAACCCAAATTTCTTCTATGTAGCACGAGGAACTATATTCAATTTCTTGTAGTGACCTATAATGAAAAAGAATATGAAAACGAATATATGTATGTGTCTGCATGACTAGGACCTTGTGCTGTACACCAGAAATTGACATATTGTAACTGACTGTACTTCAATTTTAAAAATGTGAATTTGGAAAGCATATTTTATTTTATTTTATTTTGAAGTATAGTCAGTGTACAACGTTGTGTCAATTTCTGGTATACAGCATAATGTTTTACTCATACATATACATATATATATTCGTTTTCATATTCTTTTCCATTATAGGTTACTACAATTAATATAGTTCCCTCTGCTGTGCAGAAGAAACTTGTTGTTTATCTGTTTTATATATAGTAGTTAGTATCTGCAAATCTCAAACACCAGCTTTATCCCTTCCCACCCTCTTTCCCCCTGGTGACCATAAAGTTTGTTTTCTATGTCTCTGAGTCTGTGGAAAGCATATTTTAGACTAGAGCTTTACCACCATGGCCAAGAAAATGGAGTTGATTGATAAGACTATATTTCATCCACATGGGTTTTTAAGTTTTACTTTTCTTTACTTTTGTTTCCTCACAGCATTATTGGTATTGAATTGATGAGAGATCTGTGCTGTAATCGTTAAGGCTGTGCTTTGAGCCTCTACCAGGGTTGGTGTACTGCATATCTTCAGTGCGCCTCCCTCGAGCCATTCTTATTTCTTTGAGCATCACAGGAGGCTGACCCACGTGGCTTATGTCAGTAGGTTCCTTTGCTTCCTGTCTCCTGGCTGGCTTCATACCACCGTGAGATGGGGAACAAGGAGGGGGCAGTTGCAGTATTTATTCTCCTAGTTTCTTCCTGACAAGGTCATCATTGTAGCCTAGCTGTTTTACCTTGATTTAAAGTTACATCATGCTCTCTTTGAGTCTGGGTGAACCTCAAAATTTTCAACAGTTACTAACCCTGGGGGTGCTGCCCTATCCCTGAAGCTCTCCTCCGTGGTGTGCGGGGCAGGCTGCAGCTGGCTGGTACTACCTCTTCAGATCTGGTTGTGCCCATCTTTTCCCTACTCCTGGCTCAGTGACTTCACCTTGGTAGCTCAAACTCTGCAATGTGGGAGTATTTACACCTCAGAAATTGGCAAATGGTGTAAGTCAGGGCTTTTTCTCCCCCAGAGAGTCAGGTTACCAGCATACTACTGCCTGTACCTCACCCATGCTTTTATAAATTGCTCTTTTATTAAGTACTTTTCCAATTACCTATTTAAGTGTGTCATTATTGTCCTGCCAGGACTCTGACCATGGAACAAGTTACTCATTCTCTGGATGAAGTACTTTCTCAATCTGTTGTCCAGACCAGTATCTGTCATGGGTGTGAACCTGGTGAGGGGGTGCACCTCCAGGTGCGCCTCTCACTATACAGAAAAGCACTTGTGTTCTACCTGGTGCCGGCAGCATACACCTGTCTTTGCTTTTCAACTCATCAAGGTGGTTACCTACAGGCTTGATGAGCTATTTTCATGTTCTTTTTCCATCTTTTTTCACTTTCATCATCTCAGAATTCAAGAAATATTAGAAGCCAGCAACTAGTTATAAGCATCGGTTGTAATTATTGGTTATAACCACGACCTTGTGCAAATTAAATAGCCTTTTGCACGTGTGCCTGGCAGTGTGCCAGAGGTTTCCGTGTGCCACTTCATCTCCTCTCACCATGACTCTGTTCTGTGGGCACCCTCATGATTCCCATTTTACAATTGCAGAGACTGAGGTTTGAAAAGCAGATTAAGTAAATTGCCTTCAGTTATTTCTTAGTGGTAGAATCTATAGGAACTTGTTAGGAATGCAAATTCTTGAGCCCCAGCTTATATCTAGTGAATCAGAAACTCTGGGGATGGGGCCCAGTTATCTGCATTTTACCAAGCCCTCCAGGCAATTCTGATGGATGTTGCAGTTCGAGGACCATTGCTCCTGAGCCAGCCCCACATGCTTCTTTACTTCAGAGGTAAATGTGTGGATACCACGGTGTATGCATGGAGGAGGGTGTGTGTCGGAGGTGAGTGGACTTTTTCTCTATAGACTTTCAATTGGTTTCCCCGTTTTTGCTCAAATCCCATTCCTGCCTCAGGTAGTAGCTAGCATTTCAGTGTCCTGTGTCTCTCTCCAGAGCCCCCTCCTTGTCCAGATCCCTCTGGAATTTTTAAATCATGGCTTTCCTTGCCCCATATCATCCTCCATCTACTATTCATCTTCCAGAAACTGAGCTCATGCCAGCTGGCAACCCTTTGCTGTGTTGTTGTGGGGATATTCCTTTGAATGTTTCAGCCACCCGTTCAAGGACGAGGAAGTAAATGCGTGTGCTCCGTCTGCCATTTTGAAATGATAACTGATAGTTTCTAAAGTCAGAGGAGGCCCTAAATTCTAGTCATTCTCCTTCTATCAGATAAAATTCCCCTTGATACTTTCGCCGCCTGCTGGAACATCCAGGGGTTGTGCTCCTGCCCGGCTTCATTCGGTGTGCCACTTTTCTCTATTATCCTTGTCAAACGACAAAACTAAAGCGGTTTGGTAAAGAATCTGCTGGCCTTTATTTAAGGGAAAACAATCCATGGATTAGGGGGTTGTGAGGCCTCCTGGGCCGTGGAACACTCTTCCCGAGCGAGTTTTGTGGAGCCTTAGAAGAGGCAACTCAGACACAGGACATGATTGGCTAGAAGGTCGGGGATTTCCTTCTAAGGTCAGCAGGTCCTGTTTTCTAGGGTCAGGTGAGCCAGCTAAGGGTGAGTTGCAGGATCGTGACCACTGGTGTTAGGTCTCCTTGACAGTGAGCCGTGTCCCGTAAGTGCAGGCTGACTTAGGTTTAGATCCGTGATGTGGACCCGGCCACTGTGGTGGCCTCTGTTTCGTGGATCTTGATACAGGAATTTGTCACTCCCCCAGCTTCCCAATCCCTTCCTCTCGCTTGTCTCTAGTAGTGCCTGCTCTAGGAGTTTTCTGGCTTGCTTCTCTCTTGGTATCGCCCCCTGGCTCTGGGTCTCAGTCTCCCCTGGACGGTCTCCAGTGGTCTTGAGCTCTCTTCTCACTTGCTCTCTAGGTCTTGCTTTAGATCTCTTGCTCTGGGGTGTCCACCCTTCTGCTCTGGCTCATGACCTAGCACTCTCTTTTGGTCCCCAGCCCCTCCCCCCAAGCTCCATGCCCCTCCACCCCATCCCTCTCTTTCCTCTCCCTGTCTCTGTGTCTTTCTGTGCATTGCTTCCTGTCACTGACTGTCTCTGTTGTCCGTCTGCGTTGCTGTGTGCCATCTGTCTTCATTGCTATCTGTCTGTCACCTCTCTCCATCTGTCCCTGTTACTGTCGGTCTTTGTAGTCGCAGCCTCCATCTGTCCATCTCTACCCCTGTCCGTCTGTCTGTCCAGTTCTCCCCTCACGTGCTTCAGTTGCTGCTCCTCTGTCTGAGGTTCCCATTTCTCTCCCTCGATGGCCTTACGCCACCTACTCACCAGTGTGCGCATGCACGAGGTCAGCTCTGCGACCCTCTCAGCTTCAGTGTTTAGTTTTTGTTCTGGAGAGAGAATCTAATTGGCGCAGCCTTGACTGCGGGTTGTTTGGCTACTTGTTCACTCCTGGTCTAGTCGGCTGTGTCTGGGGCCTGGATGGGGGAGTGGGATGTGGAGTTATGTGTTGTGCAGTTAAAGCGAGGCAGGGAAGTTGGGCAGAGCTTTCCAATGGGCGGATGTGGCCCCTGCACTCCCACCATGCCTGGGACAATGTAGATGTTCAAATATTTGTTGTATTAAACTAAGCTACTCTGAGATTCCTTCCATCCGCCCCAATGCTATACCCTATCCTCGCTGAGCCCTTTATTAAGAAAGTGTTAAAATAACACAGGAGGCAAATGTAAAACTAAAAAAACCTTTTCCTCATACCATTCAGTATTTTTATCTAATTTTGAGCCATCATATTTTTTTTTAGTTCTGGAAATGAAATTTTTACTTTATTCAATGATGGTCTAAGATGGTCTAAGGCACTTTAGTTGAAAGTGCCTGTAATATGTGCATATGTGCATCAAGAAATTCTTTTGACTATAAAAATGAGAGTAAAACACCTGGTTAATGTATTGCACCACTTTTTAGTGATTGATCACACAAACAGATGTTTCTTAGCAGTGATTCAGTATATCATTGACTTCTTATTTATTAAGTAAAATATCATTGAGTAAGGAAAAGTCTATATTTCTAACACAATTTCATGTGTATTTTCATTCTCTTCCATCCTACTTATGAAATAGGTCCATCTGTTTTTATTGTTTTAAAATCCTTTAATTTGATGCTGAATGAACATGGAGGTCAGGCTTTTGGAACCATGTTTAGGAGTAACTACCCAGTCAATGAAGTGTTGGAGTTTGCCTTTGAAATTGAAATCTCTCTCCCCATTGTAATTTACTGACTTCATCAAAATGTATTTACGTAGGATATTAAAATCAGAGGCAAAGCAAATAACTTTTGAATCTCTTGGGAGTTCAGTTTGCATTGCGCAAAGATTGGGCCCTTGACAATCGAGAAGAGTCATTTTCATGGGATTTTATTGTTGAGAACCTGTAACAGAGCCACAAAATGACTTTTGCTGATAGTAAGATTTTAGGTGTTTTATGTAGGTATGTCATACTGACTTAGCGTCTCGTTTCTCATCCCATCCTCCGTTCTTCCATGTATCACCAAATCTCAATCTGTCTTTTTTGTTTTTAAGACTTATTTATTTATTCATTTGTTTAGCATTCACATCCCATGCATGCGTGACTGAGGCCCTTTGCAGTGAAATATTAATGTTTCTTAATTAGATGCAGAGCCAGGACTTCTGACTCCCGGTCCCATACTCTTTTTGCTGCCCCAGTTTTACATGAAAGAAGGAAAGCATTATTTGGAAAGCACTTTGGTTTTACTGGGGCGCATTATTGTCCTCTGTCCTCTGCCCTCTGATACTTCCGTTGTTCAGGAGTGAGCCTATAAGTGAAGGGGGAGGTGATCCAAGCCATTAACTGTCTTGGGCCACAGTCTCCCCAATAATGTCACTTCGGGTGCAATGGAAAGACTTCCCTGCCTGCCTCCCCGACTCAGCTTCCAGCATTAGGGATTCAAAGCATCAGGTTAAGCTATTCTCTATCCCTAGTGTCCTATCTTAAAATTCAAACGTCCTGAGAGAGATAATACTTTAAATCACTAACAGCTAACTCTGAATTTGTTTATAAGGCAACTTTTTTCCCCGATGGGAGAAATGAGTTTAAGTGACAGAAAGCTCAGAAAAGAGAGAAAAGTACAGAAAGAAGAGATGAAGTATCCCAAACTTAATCTGCTTCACAGTCTTGCTTAAGCCAAGACTTAACTGTATTACAAACATTGTTAACATACCATAAAATACAAGTGGCAAAATCCATATAAAAATCTAGTTGCCTCTAGAAGCTGTAGATAAAGCATAACTAGGGCCCGCAGGGAACATAAAAATCAGTTGTCATTTCTAATTAAGAATTATTTTTGGCTGCTAATATTTCAGAAACAATCCAGGGGAGGTTATAATTCATGTGAGATAATTATAAAGATGGTGATGATGATGACAACGGGTAACATCAGTTATACCAGGTACTGGTCTAAGTGCATTCATTCACTCATTCATTCATTCATTCAACAAACACTCATTAAGTACTACTTCCTGTGTGTAAGGCACTGTTCTAGATGTTGGAGATTCAGTGGTGAAAGGAAAAAAAAAGGCTCTTGCCCTCATAAAGTCTGCATTCTAGTGGGGAGGCAGATAATAGCAAACGAGTAGCTGCATAACATGCCAGATGGTGTAAAGTGCTTGGAGAACGTGAGGAAGGGAAAGGAAACGTGTGTTGCTGGGTGGAATATTTTTAAAAAATTGATTTATTGGATAGCGATGGGAAAGGAACTAACAATTGGCCAGTATCCTAAGAGTCTTACATTTGGTTAAGTGTTTTTTATTTTTATAAAAATTAACTTCTGGAATGTATTTTATTTAGGTTCAGGCAAATAAAACTGTTTCCTGGTCTTTGTCTAGTGCTGATATACATACCTCTTGTCTCAACGTTCATCTCAATCAGTTGTCTATTCTAAAAGAAAGGAAAATGTATTTTGACTCAAACCCGCTTTTTGTAAGAGCGCTGATATCCTTAATAAATCTGTAACGTTGAAAGTGTCATGAAGACACGTTCTCTTCTAAGAAAAAAATTTCCCGAGTTATTAGAAGCATACTGTGAAATATTTACTGTAGCCCTCAAAGTAATCAGTGTTGGCAGGGAACAGTGAATTTGTGTGAACGGCCTGCTGAATGTAGCTTTTATCTGTGTAATTGCCCAAACTGAGTCACTTTTCTAAGTCATTGCTTTAGTTAGTTTCTCCTTTGTTATTTGTGGTAATTAGGATGAAAAGCAATTTTCTAATAATTTCCTTTTAGAATATCTCTGTGTTATGCTTTATGGGCAAACGGTAGGTGTGGGATGATTTTGACACGTCTTACTCCTGTAGTAGTTTGCCTTGTATCCCATGAGCTGAAGAAACTTTATATGATGAGGGGAGGGGAGCCTTTCAAATTTTTAGAGAATGTTTGTTTTATTCTACCCACTGGAGGAAAACTGTGTGTGGGCCGAGGAAGGTTGAATTGAGGAAGCCTTGCATTTAATTGCATGCGCTCCTACAGCTAAAGACCCTCAGGGGGTAAAAAGGCATAGGAGGGAGGCTGTGGAATTTGGCTAATTTGCATCAAAGACCTAGAGATACCGGGAACTTTCAGATGAGAGCCAATGAATAAATCACAGCAAGGGCAGCCAGGTTGAACCTACACATTTTACTGAATAATGTGGAAGGGACTTGATCAGTTCATAAAATATGAATTTGGAGGCAGGCTTGGTGCTTTAGAATGGCCCACTAGCTGGTTGGAAGTTACACATTCTACCTGAAAAAGCTACATATGTACAAACACACACATACACACACACACACACACACACACGATACATATGTATATGTCAAGAGCATATGTCTTACCTGGATTTTATTCCAGATACATTTAGGCATTTCCTATACTCATGAATGGACACACCACTGTGATTTATTGCTACTGTGGAATCCCTTAACAATACAGTGTACTTTTTCATTAATACTGCACATCACATCATGTCTTCAAGTCCAAACAATTCCACTGAGCAAAAGCCTGTACAACATGGTTCACCTGAAATGTGAGCATCACTTCCCACTTAGTCGAGTTTAGAAGGGGTTTCTGCTATTTTTAAAGTGACCCGGGCTCTGCAGAGTCCAGCATTCGGAGAAGCGCCATTTCTACTGGTTGATCACTCCACGTGGGTGTGAGGCTTGTAGGCTGCAGAGCTGTCATCCGGCTTGCTCTTTGTTTTGAATCCAGTTACTTAGAGAGTCAGATTTTGTCAGTGCCAGAAGCAGGGGGATCTTCTAGTTTGCCGCCATTGAGACCCACGCAGCAGGAGTGACTTATCCACACAGCTCATCAGGGACAGCACTGCCCCTTGAACCCAGCTTGGTGTTGTTCCCACTGTTGCTCTTTCTGATGGTGCTCTGGGAACCCAGGGGTTGCTGGGGAAGGGTGGATTAATAAGGTGGCTCTTACCCCTCGTTCTTCCATTGGTTGTCATTGTTGACTGGGTTGCTAGGTGTTTCTCC
Source organism: Vicugna pacos (assembly GCF_048564905.1). NCBI lineage: Eukaryota > Metazoa > Chordata > Mammalia > Artiodactyla > Camelidae > Vicugna > Vicugna pacos. The sequence goes on along the minus strand of NC_133009.1, from coordinate 12,185,453 downwards.
ATGTAATCTTAGGGCCTCTTTCTCACCGGGTGGCCTCTGCTTGTAGTCCCCTCATGGCCTCTCCAGTAGTACAGGACTTCTCACATGGCAGCTCATGGCTCCCAAGAATGCAGATGCTGCCGGACCTCAGTGTTTAGGCCTGGGATTGGAATGACATCCATTCTACTGCAGTCTGTTGATTGGAGCATATCACAGCCCCACCTAGATTAAAGGGGAGAGGACAAAACAAAAACAGCAAGAATGCAAGGAGGCACGGTTTATTGGGGGCTACCGGTATGATCGCACCTGTTCACAGTGATGCTTTGACTGTACCAGCTACCATGGAGTCGAGGGCCTGAGACATATAAGGGGCTGGTCTCTCTAAAAAACATTTTTTAAGCCGATCAACAACAGGGTTCCTCTGTACAGCACAGAGAACTGTATACAATATCTTGTAATAGCCTATAATGAAAAAGAATAGGAAAAGGAATATATGTATGCTACACACCAGAAATACATGCTACACACCAGAAATCAACACAACGTTGTAAACTGACTATACTTCAATAAAAAAAAAAAAAAAAAGAGGAGAGAGTGTAAAAAGGACTTGCAGCACCAGTGTGCTCTGAAAGGGACCGCATTGTCTCTTCCTTTGTAGGTAGCTTGTAAAGACTCGCACCAATGTGCTTGGGTGGCGCCAGGAGGCAGGAAAGCAGATGACCTCTCGAGACACTTTGGGATATCAGAGATTTGATTCTTGTTAACGAGTCAGAGCCCATTTTACCCTCCGTCCCCCAGGTTTTTACTCAGTTGGAGACTGGCTGAAGGAACGAGATGAGGGTCAAATACAGAATCGGCTCTTTTTCCTGTTAAGCTAGATTGGAGAACGTGGCAGGGCCATCTGTCTCCCTCCTGAAGCCTAGGTTCTGGCTTCTAGGCCGTGAGTCACTGACCCACTCCGAGGCCGAGAAGCAGGATCTGATGGAGCAGAGGGCTGGCAGGCCCTGTAACAAATGGGTTCTGAGTGTCCTAAGGAGACAAGCAGCTCAAGCCCTCTCTTTTCCCACCACACTGGGACAGAGGCAGGTTCGGTTCTGTTCTGCTCTGGTTCTGTTTCTCTGGATAGCCCTGACTAATACGTTAGATGTCAGACAGTACCAGCTCTCCTAGATGCGTGACTTAGGAAAGAGTTCCTCTGATTTGCTGAGCCCTCTTACAATGTCTGTAAAAATGGGCTAATACTAGTGCCTGCCCACCTCATGGGCTAATGATCTAGTGCCTATTAATACATGTGGTCTTGGTGGTGGTGATGCGCTCCTCACGGATGAAGCGTGTCAGACAGCCTAACGTTTCTAAAATCTCCAAATCTCTAGATCCAGATCTGACAAATTCTGATGCAGTCTTAGAGATTTTATATATATAAATATGTAATCTATGTATGTATATATGTATGTGTGTGTGTGTGTGTGTACACACACATATGTAGTCTATGCAGTGGGTTACTTTCCCAATTAAGTTTTGCTTGGCTTCAAAGTAAATTTTCATTTATTGATTTTGGAAAATAGTAAATAAGCCCAGAGTTGTTTATGGTTGGATATGGAATGCACATCCCTTCATTTGGCTGGAAGGTCTGTGTCACTTTGCTGGAGTCCATTCATTTGGCATTCTTAACCAGCGAGGTTACAGCCAGCCACCGGGAGGAATTAAGAAGCCTTGGCTAAACAAAGTTGTTGCCGTGGAGTTCCTGCACCAGAACTTAGGCACTTGTTTCAGGAGATTCCCACTTTCTGAGACCGTCTATCCTTATGGCAGATGTACTTTCTGGAGAACATGGTGGCAAATTGATTCAGACCCACCTTGGTCACTTCTTTATTTTATCTAACATCTTATCTGTCTCCCAAGCTCCAACGCCACTGAACGGGAAGGGGGAATTAGTGAGGGGAGACTCTGAACTTCCCAGTTAGTATCTCAGGCTTTTCCATTTTCAGTAGTCTTTTTGGGTAGCTCCGTCTCTTTTGTGTTCAGATTCCAATTCTGCCCATCCCATTGCTTCTCTCCAAATGGTGTGTGGGGTGGAGGCAAGCCCTTGCATCACCATGGGGGCCTTAGATCCCCAGATGCAAGGCCTGTTTTCCTGCTCCATTTCTTTGGATCCCTGGCAGTGGCCCTGGTCTTCTGGTCACTGGGTGACCAGCTGGTCTATGGGGCTCAAGTCTGCAGTTGGTGGAACTGAATGTTCCATTCTTTGGATTGAACAGAACTTGGTGCTCTGCCCCAACCTGGCATATACTCTGTGTGTGTGTGTGTGTGTGTGTGTGTGTGTGTGTGTGTGTGTGTGTGTGTGTGTGTACCTTGATCTCATCTAGGCTCTCACTGACCCTGTGGCTTAGCTCTGATATTTTCCTGAACTCCCAGGTTGTCCTTAGGCTCCGGCCTTTGTCTATAGGGTTGTCTCATTCCACTGTAATAACTGTCAGCTTAAGCAACTTCAGCAGCAGCGGGGTAGTTGGGACCTTCTGGGTCCTTTCCAGACCCCATAGGGGCTGAGGGAGGCTCAGGACTGAGGGCAAGACCAGCACCTTTGAGGCACTGTGTGGCCCTTCTCTCCCACCCCTGAGTCTCAAGTGGGGGTCCGGGCACAAAGTCTCCCCTCTTCTCCTCCTCTTCCATCATTATGTGAAAGGAAGACTGTTACAGAAGTAGGTCAGCACACTAAGTTTTACAAAGTAAGAGGTGATAGTCTGCAAGTGAGGGAAATGGCAAAACATTGAAAAGACAGACAGGAGAACCCAAGCAGTTTGAGGAGGAACAATTAGTTCTACCCACGTCAGTATTTCCTGAAGGCACGCATCATTGTGTATCACAAGGAAGAATCATAATATATGATGGCAGTAATGGTAATGTTACCTCATCAATTAAAGATCTCATTATACTTAGTATTTTTATAGGAAAGCCCATAAATCTAATGTGTAACAAAGACTTTCATAGAAATGGCCTGATTTCAATATTTAATGGAATAAGAGACTATGTAATTTAGTGATTAAAAGCATGGATTTCAAAGTCAGCTAGACCAGGTTCAAATCTACCCTGCCTATAACCGACTGTATCCTTAGAGAGTTAGTTCTTTCATGGGTAAAATGATAAAAATCCCTGACACTTCATTCGGCAAAGTAATATGTCCTCACAGATTGTTGTAAAGGTTTTTTTTTTTATTAAAAAAAAACCCACTTTGGTATATGATCAAGTTCTTAGTGCAGAGCCTGGCACAGAGGAAGTATCAGTAAATGGTGCCCATTCTCACTAATACCTGGAACATCGCTTATGTAGAATCAGTTAGTTCTTGATGATATGTGATGTTATGGTATTTGTATGGGTAGCCCCCAGTTTTTTAAGTCCAGAGATGGTGTTCTGGAAGGTAATTTGCAGATCACTTATTTGTATCTTCTAAAGTGAAGAGAATCTTTTCCAGCCAACTGCAGCAGAGTACACATGTGTGTGCTGGGGATGGGGCGGGGAAGGGGGAAGAATTTCTAAATGTTCTCCTGTATTGGAAGCACATGGCTTTGTGACTGGAGCTAGAATTCTTTCCTTCATTCACTCCAAGTCCTTGGATAGACAGGGAATTCTTAGCCTTCCTGCTGCATAGTGGCAAAGGAATCTTGCTCTCTGGAAGCTATAATTTCTTGCTTAAGTTAGCAGTGAGAGGAAACTCTTGGAATTTTAAATTCTATGATGCGAGATCCTGTAAGTGGATGATCAATAGGCTGATGATTCTATTTCTACTGCACTTCCTGTTTTTTGTTTCCTTTCTAAAGTCAAAGAAGATGCTAAGTGGACTTGGTTTTTCCTAGATAAGGCTGTAATATGCACCCCAGGGACAGTGGGAAAGCTGGAGGAGCAGTGATTACCTTTAAAGGATGGCCAGAATACTTCTATGAGAAATTGCAGTGATATTTGGAGCTTGAAATAAACCCTGTTCTCATTTTTTTTACTAACTGAAAAATTTAATCAATAAATTAATCTTTTCTGATTAAATTCATTAAAAATTAAGAGTATACTTATTTTTATCAAAGTAGTACATATTCTTGGTTAAAAATAGCAAACTGGAGAACTTATGAGGAAAAACAACCATCCTATGCCTTGCCTTTCACGTGCTCACCAGAGGCCACATGTTCCAATTTTAGCTATTTCGTCATATGGTTTCTGCCATGTTTCTAAGTAACATGCAGTATGGCTATTTCTAGATGTATCCATTTTAGATATTATCTGTTGACTTCTGTTAATTTAGTTGAGTTTTAAGCTCCCTTTATCTACTTCCTACCCCTCCTCCTAATATAATTCTATCACTCTGTTAATGGTTTTCTTTGTAGCTGTAAGTGAACTATTTATACCTTTCCTTTTTTTATTGTATCAGCTCTAGGCACCATCTCATGATTGTTCTCTCTTCTCTATCTAAGTTTATCATTTGTATTTTTAGTGTTGGAGTTGATGAGGTTATATTCAGATGCTTATAGTTAGATAGTCCATGGTTTGACTACATGTTGGTTTTAAGAATTGGAATTTAAAAAGGTGTTTGCATTAAGAACACGATGTGATGTAGAATGATTTGGTTCCCTGTCTTGCACAACTTTTGTTTTCTTTGATGTTTCTTAATTTCCTTTCCTGCCCCCCAAATTATATACCTTTATTGACTTTTTCTGTTGTTCCAAATTATCAAGAATGTCATCAGATCCTGACCTCCTTTATCTCTAGATAACTCTTCTGGAACTTTTGTTCTCTGAACCATTCCATATTGAATGTTTTCTATTAGCTTCCTTCCCTGCTTTATGTATTTGGATCCACATTTTTTCTAGTTCCTACATTGCTTCTTTCTTGCTTTACTCCCTCTTTTTGTTGATACACATCCCCAAGTAACTTGAACAGAAAGAATATATGGGAAATAAATTTCCCTGATCTTTGCATATCTGAAAATATTGTTATTCTGTCCTCATATTTTATTGTATAATATTTTTTTAAATGTTGTTTTCTTCTATTGTTTTTTCTGCTGTTCTTTTTTTTTTTGAAGTACAGTCAGTTACAATGTGTCAATTTCTGGTGTGCAGCACAATGTCCCAGTCATGCATATATATACATATGTTCATTTTCATATTCTTTTTCATTAAAGGTTATTATAAGATATTGAATATAGTTCCCTGTGCTATACAGAAGAAACTTTTAAAAAAAATCTATTTTCATATATGGTGGCTAACATTTGCAAATCTCAAACTCCCAAATTTATCCCTTCTCCACCCTCTTTTCCCGGTAACCATAAGATTGTTTACTATGTCTGCAAGTCTGTATTTCTGTTTTGTAGATGAATTCATAGTTCCTTTTTTTCCCTTTTTTTTTTTAGATTCCACATATGTCTTTCTGCTGTTCTTATTAGGTTATGTGCTGTTCTTCTTGACTGATCTACTGTGTCTAATTTTTTCCTTCTGTTTCTAATCTCTTCCTTTTTCTATACTATACTCTGTGAGACTTTATTTTGTTTTCTAACATTTATGTTGGATTTTTAATTGTTACTCATTTTTAATTTACAGGAACTCATTTTGTTTATTTTTTCCCTATGTGTCTTCCCCACCCCCACCCAGAATCTTGTTTTTGTTTTATGGGTGTATTATCTCTCGAATCTTTCTAAGGATAATAATTAGGGTTTTTTTTTTAAAGTTATCTATTCTCTGGTCATTTATTCTCTCATTTTCACTCTTATTTTGTGTATGTAGGTGTATGGATTTTTACCTTTTTAATTTGTTGATTTTATTTCAGTTGGGCCTGGGATAGGGAAGAAATATAAACACACGGAGTCAAACCATAATCCATATTCTTATCTCTTATCACATAGTCTTAGTGGGGCATTAGCTATGAAAACATTCACTCAGTTTCCCCCTCCTATTCTAGATCTTTTGAAGGAAATTAATTACAGTTTCAAGCATCAACAAGAGAGCTTAGTTAAACTGACTAGACTTCATATACACTCAGGGGTAATTCAGTGAGTTTTGTTTTCTTTTAAGGCTTAGGTGCTCAGTTCAAGAAGTGTGAGTTTTTTTCAGAGAGAGGAGACCAACATGAAGGGTTATCCTGTCTCCAGAATAAAGTCAAATCTCCTTGGACCCTTCCCAGTCTGGTCTCCAGGCTCATCTCCTGTCCATGTTCCTGGCTGCCCTGTCTGTCTGCATCTGTCTGCTCTGTGTCCCACGCTGCTAGACCTTTGCTCACACTCCATCCTCTGCCTGGAATGTTCCCTTCCCTCCACAGCCTTTTGAGTTCACCAAAGGCAAGCATCATATTTTTATTTCTATATCAATTGTTTTCATATCATCTGTGATAGTTATATCTTAGGCATTCAAAATGTTTAAACGAATTTTACTCATCATTCCAGACTAGAGCAAGTTCAAATGTGGCCCTCGGAGACACAGTCCTTTACCTCTCTCAAACGGAGTTAATCATTTTCTTCTGTGTTTCTTTAGTTAGTCGTACATGTGCCTGTTTGCCCTGGTAAGTTCCCGGAGGGCGTGGACCATATCTTATCAAGCTGAATGTCCCATTTTGCATTGTGCATGGTACTTAGTGAGAACTTGGAGTACTTATGTGTGTATGGGAGAGACGGAGGGAAGGACTGGTTGGAGATTTTTATTAAAGGCATATTAATAAGATTAGCAGGTTTACAGATTCACTTCATGAAGCTGATGTTTTTCTGTGCCTTTTCAATTTATCAAAGCATTCTCAAGAAGGGATTACTGTATTTAGCTGTTCCTCCTTCCTCTATTCCTTCCCACATAGATAGGAAAGGATGGTTTGACCATATTGTGAATAAAGTGTAAATGCTGTATTAGAACAAAATTAACCTTTCAATTAAATGAGGGCATTACATGTCACCATTATTTCACTCTACATAGCATACATATATAAACAAAACCCCCTCCAGTTAATAACAAAAGAAGGGTGTGTGTATGTCCTTTCTTTCCTTTCTGGGGGGTGGGGGTAGGGAAGTGGTGATTATTCTGTAGAGAAGAGAGAGCCAAGCCAAAATTATGATTATATTCAAGTTCTGGGTGTTATCTTGCTTAACTTAAGTTCTTGAAAAGAAAAGAGGGATAGTTGATTTCCTGAGCACAGAGAGTACTGACGACTTTTGATCTTTAAAACTGTGGGAAGTGGTGAGAACACGCTAAACAGCCAGACGTATCTGGCTTACTTAATCCCCACATCACAAGTGAACGTGGGCTGGTGCTCTGTGAAAGAGCTCCGAAATGTGCCTTCTGTGGCTCCATAATTTCAAAATCAGTACGAAGGTTTTTGGCATTGCAAACATCTTTTTTTTGTGTGTTTTTTTTTTTTTTTGGCTTGGGGAGGTAATTAGGTTTATTTATTTATTCTAATGGAGGTCCTGGGGATTGAACCCAGGACCTCACGCATGCTAAGCACACACTTTACTGCTGAACTATACTCTCCCCTCCACATTATGAGCATCTTGATCAGGTTCTACAGAGCTCGAGTATTAGGAGGGTCTGGTCACCTCCTTACTGAGAGGAAGGCTCTCTCCGATGCGTGTGATCCAGGAGGCAGCCTCTTGTTCCCCTTCCTCTGCCTCTTTGAGAAAGCCTTCTCCTCCTGGGATCGGCAAACACTAATCAGGCTGAACAAGGCCCATTTGTAGCTTCTGCCCAACAGGCTGACAAGGCTAAGATGCCAGATGGGACCCAGAAGAAATTACTTTTGGGTTCCTTCTTGCTCCACATTGCCAGCATACTTTCCTGAGATGACTTGACTATGTCTTATGGAAATCACTGAGTTTCTGCAGAAAACATTGGTTGATTGGTTAAGCATGCTTCCTTTGCTAACTTCCTCTCAGAGTACAGTAACCTTAGCACTGGCATTCCAAATATTCAACTTTAAGCTCTATTCTTCTGTATTCTTCACAGGGCCATTTTTCTGTTCAAGAGACTATTTTGGAGGGAAGCAAAAATACCTGGGTGGGTTATTATTTATGTCCTCATTGAATCTCACCTAATGTCTTGCCTCATGTGCCCTTTTCTTCTTCTTCTTTTTCTTCTTCTTCTTTTTTTTTTTAACAGATACTAATTTTGTGTTGGGGAATGCCCAGATAGTGGACTGGCCTATCGTGTACAGCAATGATGGATTTTGCAAGCTGTCTGGCTATCACAGGGCGGAAGTGATGCAAAAAAGCAGTACCTGCAGGTATTTATGTTTGGGGTTGTTTTGTCGTACCATCTTTCGTGGTATCTTTTTGGAAAAAAAAATGACTTACTCAGCTTGGAAATTTCCTTTCTCTCACACAGTGTTCAGGAAGGAATATTTATTGCAATATCACCTCTAGTGGACACACTCTACTGGGAAAACCAAAGAAGGCCTAAAACATGATCCCTGCAACTGTTGAACTAGCAGTCAGTCAGATGATGGGGAAAACTCAGGAAAGTCATTTTATCAATAAAATGTGAAATCAAAAGTTTATGAGGTTTTACAGAAATAGACTAAGTGAAAAAAAAAAAAGAAAAGAAAAGAAATAGGCTCACAGACATAGAAAACAAATTGTGGTTACCAGGGGAGAAAGGGGGAGGGGGAAGGGATAGATTAAGAGTTTGGGATTAATAGATACACACTACTATATATAAAACAGATAACAAGGACCTACTATATAACACAGGGAGCTATATTCAGTTTCTTGTAATGAGCATAATGGAAAAGAAACAGAAAATACATAGTATGTATGTATATGTATAACTGAATCGCTTTGTTGTACACCTGAAACTAACATTGCAAATGACTCTGCTTCAATAAAAAGATAAGAATTAAAAAAGAGTTTTTAAGGTTTTAGATGGAAATTATGTGAAAGTTAGAAGATTAAATAAAATTAAGTGAAAATGAATTACAATTTTTAGGTGATTCAATTAATTTTTTTAAAAAAATGTATGACCTTTTTAGAAGGCTAACTGCTATGTTGGAGACAAGGGTCTTGTTCATAGGGCTTTTTCTCAGAAAAAGAAAAGAGAACCATATTTTGCTGCCTTGTTGCTGTCACATCTCTCTCTGATTGCTGACTCAAGACAGAGGCAAAGGGTCCTGCGTGGCTTGTGTGTCTGGTGGCGTTACTCACCAAGCAGCACCCTTGGGCCATGGCACTGGGAAAGCTCTTTTAGATCATCTTCAGGGTATTGAGCTGAGCCTGTGGCCTGGGCCCTGTGCTGCCCCAGTGAGGTCTGGGCTCCACAGCCTTTGGTTCCTCTCACTCCTCACCTTCCTCAGAGTCTTGTGTCTTCAGTGATGTTGGCATGAAGTGGAATCCCTTTCCTAAACATCCTAGATCCAAAAGTGAACTCATGTTCAAAGAGTGGAAAAGCCCACCTGACCCAGGCATAGTCTTTGGTTCTCAGAAGTTGCCTTTTTATGGTATTAAATCAGCCAAGCAACTTGTTTGGTGAAAAGTATTAAATGTTTGGAAAATATCATTTTCTTAAATTTTAAGTTTTGGGGGCTGGGAAAAGGAAAATTCAAGATTCCCCTTTCCCCTCAAAGATTGAGAAATTATGACTTTTAAGTAACACAATAGAATTCTCTTATAGTCTTGGTGTTCTGTTATCTTCTTAAATATCTGTGTCTATATCTGTGTCTGCGTCTCCATCTAAAGGTACACACATGCCATCAGAACAAATTGGGAGAGTGAGTTTCACTTTTTAGCATGACTTAGGCAGCCTTTCCTTCTCTTTCTTGCTTCTTATTGGCTATAATCAGACACTTTGAGAAAATCACATGAGAGAAGTATCTAACTTAGCCACCTCTTCCTTTTGCACACAACTCTTAGAAACTTATTGAATTCCCTGAAGGTGTCTCTTGTCTAGAAATAAAGGCAACATCCCTCTGTGCCAGTTACATCCCTAATAGCTCAGGAGTCTCTCTGGCTTATTTCTTGCATTGCAGGCATCTGAAATCTAATGTCCAGGCAAAGGAAACTTACACCTACCACTGAACTACAGCTTGAAAAAGGACCTGAGAGTAAGGAAAGCTGGGCGTGTTTATAGCCCATCATTTATTTGAAGACTCCATTTTGCAAGGATTGGTTTTACCTTGTGAAGGAAATTGGTGGCATGTCTACCATCAGCACTTAAATGGGGGTCACTTATCTAGCAAATCCACTCAGAAAGGGAAAGTGGGAGGAAGCGGAAAAAGGCCTTTGAGCAACTGGCTAAGTGAAATGGTGGCGGAGCTTAAAAGTTTAATCCCCTTGAAGCATTCCTCTTGTTCTCAGGCATGGCGGAGTTAGTCCTGATCTATCCTTTTCAAAGGCGATTCAACAAGCTTGGTTATCTGTTTTCTCTGTTTACAGATGAAGAGCCCAGCCCCAAAGCAGAGCACACACAGGGCACACGGGGAATCACAGATAATGACATCTCTCCGTGGTCTGGGAAGGGACATAGTAACAGAAGTGACATGGAATTCATCAAGTCAAACAGCTAGGACACATTTCTCAAAGGGTGCTGGAAATTGGAGGCTCGCAGTAAGCCCGTGCCTGTTCTAGTATCACGCTAAGCGTGGCACTTGACTTGGTGGTTTAGGAATTGTCCTTGATAACTTCTGAGGTTCTTGTGAGCTCTGAAATTCTATGATTCTGTAATTCAAGTCATCAAACAAAAGTCCAGTTGCATTCCGTATGCACCGTTTTAGAAGATGAGTTGTGCATTGTTTGAGAACTCATGTGGCTGCTTCTACGTTACCTTATCCTTGAGGGCTGAGCGTGGCTGTCCTTCCCTGTTATTGTCACCTAAAGGCCTGGGGTGGGCAGCTGACGTGCTCCCGGGGTCCATGGGCAGCCTTTGTCAGAGGACTGGCTTTTCCAGCCACATTCTCTCCTCTCGCATGTTGTTAGTGGCCTGTGCCGTGATTCACTCTACCTAGTTGTTGGGGGTGTAGCCATTCCTAGAGGCACAAACCTTGGTCTTCAGACCATACTCAGTGTGGGGCCCAAGAAAACGAATGGTCCCAGCAGTTTTTCTGCCTCTGCTGAGAACCAGTATCAGTAGGGAGGAGCTTCTACTCTCCAGAGATTTTCTCTGATTTTTTTTTCATGCTGGTTATTTACCCTGATGACTTTTCTCCAAATGTGAGCAGTATGGAGATGAATTAGAAAGAATTTATAGAATTTTATCATCTTGATTTTTTCGACTGAGTGCTTTTTTTTTTTCTTTTCTTTTTTGTAGTGGAGGAGGAAAAAGAGCTGCACAGACAGGGGCTCAATCTTCTGTTTGCTGAATCTTCTCTCTCTTTCCTCAGCTATGTCTTGATGTTTAGAGCATCAAATTGCATCCCTTGTTTGGTTGCTGAATTTTTGTGATTTTGCCTATTCTTCTGTTAATTTTGTTGGGAATTAGAAGAAGAAAAAAACCTATGGTCCAAATTTATTCTGCCATCTTTCTCAGAAAGTCTCCCAGAGTTATGTTTCTAAAATGCAAAACTGATCGTGTAACTCTTTTGTCTAAAACCCTCCAGCACCCCTCCCCCCATCGCTTTCGGGATAGAGTTTAAATTACTTTACCTGGCTTAGAATGCTGTGGTCCCCTCCATGATCTGGACTCGGCTTACCTCTCTATATTATCTGTTGCAGAATTCCCCTCATTGTCTATATTCTAGGCATACTGAGCTGAACCACATTCAGGTTCCAGAATTAACCTCACTCTCACTTCTGTGCCTTTGCACATGCTCTTCTTTACCTGAAATGTTCATTTCCCTCCTTTTCTCAACTAATCTTTACCTGCTCTTTAGATCTTATTCGTCCTTGCCTCTGGGAAGCTTTCTCCGACCACGCAGGCAGTGCTCTGTGCCCGTTCTGTGTGTTGTAATTCCTTATGTGTTGATCCTTCTGTTCTTTAATCTACTGTTTTCTGATCTACTGTTTCCTAACGTGTGTCCCTCATTAGATCGTTAGTTTTAGGTGGGGACAGTGATGGGATCTTGATCACAATTGGATCAGTAAAGCTTTTTTGATTGAACAACAATTTTCATTGTGTTTATGTGTGTGTGTGTGTGTGTGTGTGTTCCACAGGGCGTAGCACAGTGCTGGGTATAGAACAGGTATTTAACATATGCTTGTAGAATAGATAATACTTGTTAATCTAACTTGGACTCTTTGGTTGATTTGCAGTTTTATGTATGGGGAGCTGACTGATAAAGACACCATTGAAAAGGTGCGGCAGACATTTGAGAACTATGAGATGAATTCCTTTGAAATCTTGATGTACAAGAAGAACAGTGAGTATTCAGACCATTCTGAACCCTATCTTTATGTGCTTGAAAGACTGGAATACCTCCTCTTTCTTCATTGCTGTCTTGGATCTTCTTTTCTCCAATTGGCTAAATGCTGTTCCATGAAGCTACAGCACGTATTGGGATGAATGGTGTGCATTGTGAGTTACTGTTCCGCACTTGAGCGTTTGTACTTGTCTCTAACCAATTAAGACTTCTTGATCTCTTTTTTTCTGCAGGAGTTAGTGTTTTTCCTATTGGTTTACTTATGGTGAGTTGCTGGTTTAAGGCACTTGTAGACTTTAAGCCTTCTTGGGGGCAGGGAAGAGGTGGGGCAGAATCTCTGTCCAGTTCACCTTTGTATCTGTCTCCCTGCAGCACCTCGTGTGGCAGGTGACACCTGTGCAGTGGATGCCCAGTTAAGAGTTTTCAAACAAAATTGTGTTTCATGGTGACTCTAGTTTTCTGTCAGAGACAGTATTCATAGTCACTGCATAGTGTTAATTTGTATTTGTTTTGTCTACAATCACTTCCACAAAGTATATTAAATGGAGAATCTAGATCAATAGCCGTACACAGTAAAACCTGCCTTTCTCTTAGAGGTTTCCTGTTGAATGTAGGTTAGTTATATTAGAAGTGTGGAAAGTGGGCCATATGGAAAGACGGCCGTAGCCGGGCTGCAGAGGTGTGGAAGAGGGCTTGGTTTCTGCTTTTAAAAACACTGCTTGGTTTGTAAAGAATCCTGTCATAATGTGTAAGATTGAACTAGGTAGGTCAGTGGTTCACTAGAGCACTTCCAGAGTGGCCCAGGTGTCACATGAGGGCAGGTATTTGTGTTGGCCATGTTCAGAATGAAATGTCTTGCTCTGGAAAGCAAAGGACGTGTGTTGCTTTTACCTGGAAGGAGCTGGGACCTTTTTTCAGTCTGCAGTGTTGGAGCGGGCACTTTGCTTGGGGGCCAGTGCAGGTGGTGATCTGAGAGATGAGCTTTGGGCATCAACAACCCAGGGGGCTGGCTCTGGAGCTTTCATGCTGGAGTTGCTGCCCTTCTCTGTTCGTTCCACTCCCTCAACCAGGAGGTGTGGTTCCTACCCCACCCCCTACCCTCAAGACATTTTGCCAAATAGGCCTGACAGGGATGAGGTGAAAGACCGTGACTGGCTCTGTGCCAGCCCTTCCTCTGCGGGGAACACAACTCAACACCAGCTCTTCCCAGGAGCAGGCCAGCAGGGCCTTCTCACGGGGGAGGTGCTCTGCACCAGGGCCACCACCCCCCGCCCCCTCCAGCAGCTTTGTGTCCCGAACAGTGTGGATTTCCCCACGAGGCAGAGTACTCGTTGGGAAGGTGTATGGCAAAAGTAATGCCTTGCCTTTGTATTTTGCTTCAGAGTGTTCAAGCTTCATCAGACTGTGCCTTTAATTTGTCCCAATTCAACTCTACGTGTTTGGCACAAAAGGGAGAGAGGGAGACGTAATTTAATCTGAGCTGGTGATTCCACAAGCTGTTCTCTTCAGGGAGCTTGTCCCCCAGAGTGAGCCTGGGACGGAGCAGAGAAGCTGCTGTCCCCTCAGTTGCCTCCGGGGCTGAAGGCCTCGGGTTGCGAGCACCTCATCGCACTGAAGGTGATTCTGGTGTTTCAGGTTCTGTACTTCAGGTGGACGTGGCCCATGCATGTAAGCCAGTTAGTTCAACTGGTGTTTTTACTGAATCTCTTCCCTCCCTGGAGGTTGTGGTGGGCTCACTGAGAGAGGCACGTGCCAGCCTCCGGACAGCATGTCACCCTGGACCCGGGACTCTGCTTCATGGGTGATGTTAAGGTGTTCCCAAGGGTAATTGTACTTCCAGCTGTGCGGACCAGCTCTCTTGTCCAGCCCCTTCTTGCCCGTATTCTCCTGGGTCACACAGTGGCCGGAGTGCGCCTCAGAGTCCCACCCAATTGCCTCAAGGCCAGAGCCCCCTCAGCTGTTTCTACACCCGCTGTAATCAAGCTCTCACGCTTGTCATTTCAGCAAAGTGCTGAGCTCAAGAACCTTCCATAACTCCAGCTGCCTGCCTCCTGGCACCTGCTGGGTTGCAGTCCCTTGTGTTCCTGCTCATTCTTCTCCCCACCCCCTCCTCCCTAGACCCTCTCCTCCAGTCATCCCAATAGCCCAGCCCCTGGATGGGGTCTGAGAAACCTCAGATAAACATGAACAGACAATAGGTCAACTGACAGGTGAAGAGCTTCTGGAACTCTCCTAAAGGAAACATCTTTACCCTACAGAAAACTACTCCCACCCCAGTACCCCCAGAGTTTGGGGGTTTGTAAGAAGTTAGATGCCTCATAACTTATTTTGAATATCTAGGTGAATACCGTGGTCAAATTCGTAATATCGCACGTTCATTTTAGTACAAAAGCAATTGAAAAGTAATATTTAAATTGACTTATTATCAAGTAAATTGATGCTTCGGGGAAAAAAAAAGAGTAATTGCGGGCCTAACCAGTTTTACCTTACCCTTTGATATTAGAAAATAAACTCTGTGGAATTTATGACTCCACTCTGTTTTAGAATGTTGGTTCTCTAATTCTTCATGGCTGAAGTTACTCATCCCCATTACTTACGAAGGTGAATCGCTTACCCGAGGTCATGCAGAGCCAGAACCTGGTTTCCAGTGCTTGCCCCATTCTTTCCAGGGGCGTAAGACAGGCCCACCACATATAGGGGTGCAGGCCGTGCCCTGCACTGGGGACAACTGGAAACCAGTTTGCTTGCTGAGTCCTTGGCACACCCTGGCCTAGAACTGCATCAGTGCTCAGGGAGGAACTTCTCTAATTTACACAGAGATGTCCAGTGGGCCAGGAGGGTTTCATACCAGGTTAAGCCTGTACATAAAACATGAAGCAGAAATTGACACAGATAGTGTTGGTTTCTTCCTGGGAACCTGACTACGGCCCCCAACTCCTCCAGATCCTACCCTCTCCTGAGGAATTTAGAAACTTTATTATTTATTTATTTGGGGGGATAATTAAGTTTATTTATTCACTTACTTTTTAATAGCAGTACTGGGGATTGAACCCAGGACCTCATGCATGCTAGGCATTCACTCTACCACTGAGCTATACCCTCCTCCCCTAGAAATTTTAAATCATTTTTAAGTGACAGAATTGTATGTGATTCAGAGTGAGGACTCTTGAGCCGAGGAGTGAGATCTGTGGGCTGAACTGACCAGCGATGGCCCCATGGCCGGGGAGCTGCAGACTGAACAGAGATGGATGGGTGGGAGGAGAGGAAGGAGGAGACAGAGTTTGCTTCTACTTTCACAATTCGTAGTTCAACAGGTTGAAACTTTCAGCATTTTAAAGCAGTGTAGGGTCCCATGGGGGAAGAGTTACCCCTTTGAGATTTTAAATGTGAAATGTCATCATCTTAAAAGAATGGTTATTTTTACTCCTGTTTTTAAATTGATACATTTTTACTATGGAGAACACACAGGAAGGCTTAAAGAGGAAAAACAATTACCTGAAGTCTCAAAGACTAGGAGAAATGCTACTATACTATTAACTTTTTGGTGTTTGGTCTTGTACATGTTACATAATTGAGACTTTGACATGTATGCAATTTGAAGCCATACACTTATGTAATCTTTTATCATAAAATATCCTTATCATTAAAATTCCCCATAAATATAATTGAGAAAGAATTTTATTAACACTTCCTTTGTTCTTGGGTATTAATGAGGCTCTAAATTTTCTTGGTTAAACACAATGTGGCAAAGATATTTCTTGACATTCTGAAATGTTTCCTAGAAGTTGAGAATTACTGTATCAAAGAATGTGAACCAAGGCTCCTGAGACATTTTGCCAAATAGTGTTCCAGAACTGAACCCATTTCCAAGTTCACTTGCCGGTTATGAGTGTCTGACTCATTGTCCTGTTCCGGCATTGAATGGTATTACTTTTAAGTTATCAGATTGCTTACAAGTATTTTTTTTTTTTAGTTTAGTGAGTATTTTTAATGCTAGTGAGACTGAAGTATTTTTTCCTATTTACTATCCATTTAAAATGACCTTTTTATGTTAATTGTTCTGATGCTTTGCCCATATGTTCTATTTACCTCTTGTGATTTTCTTATTGATTTTTTAAATAAGCTCTTTCTTTGGGTGGGGAGGTAACTAGGTTTATTTATTTGTTTTAATGGAGGTACTGGGGATTGAACCAAGGACCCTCGTGCATGCTAAGCATGTGCTCTACCCCTCAGCTCTACCCTCCCCCCTTATAAACACTTAATAAATTTTTTGATTCTTACGCCGCCCCCCATTCTTTAGTATTTGCAGGGACAATTTTATAAAAAAGATCTGCTATTGATAAGCATTAATGTCTATTTTACCTTTTGCGGAGTTGAGAGGACTTAGCAGGAGGCTTCATGGTGTGTTTTGGAAAGAGTGTGTGGGGTACTGTTACCTAGCTTGGAGACTGGATTATTTGAAAGACTTCTTTCTATTTATTGGCCAGTCTGACTAATAAACCAAGGTATTTGGGGTTACTATACATTTTGTATTGCTACTTAACTCGTTCTTAGAATGGGAGGTAATTTTCTTACATCAGTGACAGTCATCATTAGTGAACTCATTCAGCAAACATTTAGGTGGTCACTCTGGTGCTGGTCGATTAGTTTTTCCATTTTTCAAACAAGAAAGTCAAGAAGTCTCAGCCCTGAGTGAAAGCAGTCTGCCCTCTGGATAACTTCCTCAGCGTGTGACTGACCCCACAACTCATGGTGTGGCTGGTGGCCCTGGTTTGGGAACTGTTGATCATTCAGCAGCAGAGGCCCAGGGAAAGGCAGCTTAGAGCAAGGAGAAGCTGCCAGCCAAGCCCTTATTGATTACCTACTGCAGGCCTGTGGGTTTGAGCCAAAGAGATCCAGATATAAGACACTGACTCTGCCTTGGAGGAGATGGCAGTCTAGTTGTGGAAGCAAATCTAATAGGAAAACAATCATGTTGCACCTCTTTCCCCAACAGATTGTCTTTTACTCATTCAGTGCTAGAAGCTGCTTTATATGTAAGGGATGTTGATCTTAAATAGGATCCAATATCCTACACATATTGAAAATTATTTTAATTATTTAAATGTTTTCTTTTTAATTAAAGACTTTTAAAATACCCTATAGAAGTAAAAAAAAAAAAAGGCTTGTCGGTCCTTTCCTTTCTGGTTCTGAGCTTTACGTAATGCTTAGGAAGCTCTTCTTGCCTAAATAATAAAAATATTCTTCTACTTTTCCTTCTGGTACTTTGATAACTCTCTTTATAATCATCCAGTTCTTCACTTCTAATTTGAAATGCTTTTTTTTTAATAAGCTAAATTCTCACACATTCTTTTCTTTTTTTCTCCAGGAATCCATTTATAACTTATTAGTTATGTAAGTTTGGTTAAAATGCTTTCCCACTTGGGTTTCCCAGATTTAAAATGGGGATCATGCCATAGTCGCATTCCACCTCACAGAGTTGTTGTCAAAAACAAATCGTGCTGTGTCAGGATTTGGCCCCACTGTAAACACTCAATAAAGTAATATTATTGTTTTCATTGTTACTTGTTTTAGTGCCAGTGACTCTTAATTACTGTCGTAGGTAGTCCCTGTCCTTAGTTTTCTTTTCAAAAATTTCTTGGCTTCTTCTACCTTTATTTTTCTACTTGAATTGAATTTCAATCCATCAAGCTCTGAGAAAAACAAACAGGAAAAAAAAAAAACCAAGAACAATTGAGATCCTGATTGAAATCACACTGAATTTATATATTAAATGGGGAGGTTTGGCATCTTACCAAATTGAATCTTCCCATCTACAAATAATGTAACTCTGTTTATTTAGGTTTTGTTTTTCTCTCTTCAAATTTTAATTACACTGAGGCTTAAGTATTGATTTTTCTAGCTTTTCCCTTGTTGGGCTGAGACTGGCCCTTTTCCTTATGAGCAAGTGGAGGCAGTTTTGGAGTTTCTGTAACACTAAAATACTTTCTCTTTTAAAGTCATCCAAACACCCCTGTGAGGTGAGATGGAACTTTTCAACTGTACAGGTGAGAAATCTAAAAGAAAGGAAGGGGGGAAATTAATAGTTTTAAATACTGATGTATCAGATGTTTCTACTTAATCTAAAGCAGGTCTATTGTCCCTATTTTGCAAGGAAGGAGACTGATTCCGAGAGAAGGTAAAGTGACAAAGTGCACAGTAAATGAAGAGATCTAGTTCAAACCCAGGGCTTGGGATTCCAAATCAGATGTCCTAAACGGCCAGTGGCCACTACTGCCCCCTGATGCGCTCTCATCCTCTCTGCACTTGTCGTTTGTCTCAATGAATTTCACCTCAACCTGTTGGTCTGTTTCCTAGGGCAGACTGCCATTCTCTAGTCTAGTTTCTGGACCCATCCGAATGGCCCAGCACATGCAGCCCTTCCCAAGAGCCAGTGGCTTGGTGGATTCTGTTGCTGTTGAATGTGGTCTGGATGCCTGGCTGCCTGGCTACAGAGAGCACCTGGGAGGATGTCCAGGGTAGGAGGAAGTCTGATGGAGGCCCCAATTCTCTCATACGCCAGAGCCTTGCTATTTTGTTGTCTGACTGTTGTGGCTGAGAAAACGTACAGCCAGGTTAGCTTATCAGGTTCATTACTGCATAACCCAAGGGAGCTACGTAAGGGATGATTGAGACAGGAGGGAAGAGGACAGGGCATAACCATTAAAAGAATGACACAGTCGTTGAGGATAAGACATAAACTGGTTAAAACCCAACTAGGCCCAAGATGGCAGAAGATTCAACTCCCACTAGAACTTGAGCTTCATTATATACTGATTGTAATATACTAGCATGCTAAAAGGCACTCGGGCAGGTGCCATGACAGGTCCAAGACTGGCCATAAAAGGCCACAAACTGGGCAGAGGCCCAGTTCCTGGGAATCCCCACCCCCTCCCCAAAGTAGTTGGAATAATCCTCCCACTTACTAGCATATGAAGTTACCCAGCCCATAAACACTAACAACCTCCCATGCCTTGTAGCCTTTGGAGACAGCTCTTGAATTCTTTCCTGCTTGAAATCAAAGACCCTCACTTGATGGGATGTGTTCCAGGGACTCACCGGAGACCTTGGACATGGCCATCATCTTGTGCCCCCTTTTGCTGCAACATGAGCACCCTAGAGTGACCAGGAGGAGTAGCCTGACCTGGAAGTGCCCTTCCACTGGGCATCTTCAGCCAGGAAAGATCTGCAGCCTTTGCCATCAGTAAGATATGTTTCTCTTGGATTGTGTGTTGATCTTCCTTTAATCGAAAATTTATCATTGACCCTTTGTTGTTTTCGCAGAAATAGGACATTAAATACTTGCTTTTCTTTGTTTTTCCACTATAGCTAGTTGGGTGAGGAGGCAGAATTTTAACCTCTTCCTGATTGTGTGTGTGTGTGTGTGTGTGTGTGTATGAATATTTGTGCAATCGTCTCCCTCGTATCTTGGTGAAATGGATCCTGCGGATCCTGCAGAATCTGGCCCCTCGGGGAGATCCCTGGAGGCCAGCTGCCCAGGCCTCTGTCTCTGGGCAGTCTTCATCTGAATGGAGCCAAAGGGTTTGTGAACATCCTTGGATGCATCCAGAGAGATTTAGGGGAAGCTAGGTGGGTGGGGCTCCAGTCTCTGAATGGTTCATATTTGCTTGAAGGAAATATTTCATATATAGAGACTTTGGATAATGTTTTATTGGTTAAAAATGCTTTGCTCTTAAGAAGTGAAAGGTTGAAATGACTGGTCTTTGTCGCCTAGGAGTGACACATATTCTCTTTGGAAGAATTTCAGAGATGAAAATTTAAGCCCATCCTTCTTGCTTTCCTAGATTTTTTGGTTAGTGATAATTTGGGAGAGAGGCAGTTCTGAGTAACTATGAAGACACTAGAAGTGGGATTTATTTCTTTGAGGCTCAGCAAGCGTCCCCAGAGCTTGCTGAGTTTCACAGCTGCAGGCTGGCACCTTCTGGGGTTGAGCAGTGTAATGGCCTCATGTGGCCCTATGTGTAACACTGCATTGGATGCCATTGGAATTGGGATGCAGGACCAGAGGAAGTACATCAGGTCTCCTGCCCTTGGAGTGCATTATGATCTATTTAAAGAAACAGTCCTCAACTGTTAAGGTTTGAGGGGGCCAGTGCATAGCACTTTCTTTCCCTGCTAGTGATCAGAAGCAATCAGAGAGAGATACAGGGATCAGGCAAATGGAGGTTAAGGTATCACCTTTATGACTAGTAAAGCTGATCCAGGGAATGTATTTGTAGCTGTGGACAGGTGAGTTTCTAAAAGTCAATCCTAGTGATATAGGAAGAATGAAGGGTGTGAGAGGATGTCGGTGTCCCAGGCCTCAGTCGAGTCCCTGGGCACGCCCTGCCAAGTGAGAGTCCTTGGCTTTGCATAGCAAAGAATTCAAGAGCGAACCATAGTTGAGCAAAGGTAGATTTATTTGGAAAGATACATACTCCATAGACATGGAATCCATGTCACTTTACCTTCTCTCGGAATCAGTTTCCGGGGAACAAGGATTGTGAGTTGAAACACAGTCATTGAGCTCGCTCAAGAACTAAGTGATCACAGCCCAAACCCACCTGGGAACCTCCATTTTTGGGAGAATCATTGTGGTGATCCTTTTCCTTCCTTTTGGTGTTGTCATTTGCCATTGTATTGGGCCTCTGGGAATTTTATTTTAGGGAGAGAGATTTAAAAACATAGTTTCTAGCCCATGGTCGATGAAGCATTTGAGCCAAACTGATGGATTCCCAAAATGGATTTTGATACTGGGGCCCTTTAGCAACGCACGCTGGAGTCTCACAGTCTGCTGGCCATGGCTAGCAGTGCCCAATCCAGCCCCTCCTCTGTGCTTGTTCGCTCCATGGTATAAGGTAAGTCTTTAGGTCTCTGTACCTTTGTTACTTCTGTAAGATCAGGAGGGATTTTCAACCCATTTTCTAAATGTTTTACAAGGGTTAGGAAATCTGCACTTACAAAATTATTTGAACATAAGAAACCCCCCACAGAGTAGTTACTATGAAAGTTTTTATTCCAGCAAGACGAGAAATTAATGGTATAATACCCCAGCACCTGAAGGAATGAAACCATTTAAAAAATGAATGAATATTTGTACCTATTCATGCCCAAGTCTTTGCTTCCATAGCCCCTCAGATGAGAATGCAAATGAGTGACCAACCTTTTACTGTTTCTTTCAGGGACACCTGTGTGGTTCTTTGTGAAAATTGCTCCAATTCGAAATGAACAGGACAAAGTGGTTTTATTTCTTTGCACTTTTAGTGACATAACAGCTTTCAAACAGCCGATTGAGGATGACTCATGTAAAGGTTTGTAATTCTGATTCGTACAAATACATTTATGCCTTTTTTTTTTTTTTTGCCTACAGTGTGACTCCTGTTACAGAGAATTTGAGGTTGCCAAGGGAATCGTTCCACAAGGATCGAGAGTTAAACTTTAATTCGTGTTGGGTAAAGCATTGTATCGTTCTGCAGTGTACTGAGGGAAGAGGAGGGGAGAAAAAAAGCTTTGGATAGGGAGGCATTTGAGTCCATTTCATACCTTTGTGATTAAGCCTTTCCAAGTAGACAGAAGAAGATAATTGGGCACTTCTGGTATCACCAGAATCTTTGCATGTTTTCACATGTCAGATGTCAGTCACCCAAATCAAGCAGTTCATGGTCACATTCATCTTATTTATATATCAACTATGTTAGATTTGACTGAGTTCTAGCATTTTTAGAGCGTTAAAGTAGATGTTAATACATCTCTACCTCTGTGGCTAAGTCTATGGCTAGTTCATTCATTTGCAGCATGGTATTAGTGAGGCCAGAGTCTTCAGTAACATCCCTGTAGGGGTCATTTAGTCAGCTGTGGGACCACAGATTTTAGCACTCCCCTCAGGCATGTTACATGCATGTAATTGAATAACGCCAGGGACCTGGGAAAGGAGATGGTTCAGGATTTCTAGAACAACTATACTCCTGAAGAGGTACAGCTCATCAGGAGGTACAAAAAATGTTATTCCCAGAGGTGTGGGATTAGGAGGTGTCACAGCACTTTTTTCCATCCCCTGCAAGATAACCAAGAGGCTGGGAGCTCCTTCGTGTTGCAGTGTTTCCTGGCTCTGCGGCTGGGTTTCCAGCTCTACCCAGAGAACCCTGCTCCTTGCTGTTTCCTGAGATGCAGCAGAGAGATAAGAGTGGAGGTCAGGGGAGAGTCAAACTGGGGCATGTTATCCTTGATGTGACAGAATTGTGATTCCTAAATGGTGAGATGGGGGAAATAAAAAGCATTATGTGGATGCTCCCTCAGGGGCTGTGTCCTCTGAGGGTATTTGAAATCCTACCACATTTGGCCGCTCATGTTTATAGAGTTCAGAGCACAAGGCTGTGTATACCAGTGCATCCTATTTTTTTAACTGTCTATAGCTCAATAAATCAAACGTAGTCTGCCTTTTGGTTTCAAGACTACAGCAGATGTAAACAAATCTCTCTGCTAGTCTCTGCCTCCTGCAGGCTCCTTTTCTCCTGCAGATCTGTGACTCCCTGATTTCTAGTTTCTGACTTGAAGATTTCTCAGTGCAGTAGCTATTACATGGCGATAGACTCACTCATGATTAAGTGTCATCTTGCTCCCATCTAGGAAGGCAGTTTGATTTTTTTAACTGAGTAAACTCCTAAATAGTACTTTGAAGGCAATCTGATATTTTGACAGTTATTTTTGTAAGTTTTCTCTGAAAAATGTGATCTGGTTGAGTCAGAATATTTTCTTATCATCACCCCAGAACAATTTTAGGTGACATGAAAGGGTTGTTCCCTAGGAAGGTCAGATTTAACGGAGAATGCTTCTCACATGCCAGTTGGGTGTCTGCATGTGATGCTCATGAAACCTGAAAGAAGACATAGATCAGAGTGATGCAGTGGCACTCACTCAGGTCTGTGTTCCAGGAATAAAATGCTCCACTTCATTTATCCTACTTCACTGGTGCATTTCCCTTGTGGATAGGAGTTTTGGTGCACACACACACACACACACACACACACACACACACACCCCTATTCCCTGTTAGCCAAGGTAGCCAAGGGAATATTAATTCCCTTTGTCAGTGAAATAAATAAGAGTAATGTGTCTTGATTTCTAAAAATTTAAAACACACACACACTTTAACTCTCAATATAGAAGTGCTCCTAGTGGATCATGCTTAATGTCTCCTCCAAGACATGACTTTATAAGCCTCTCCATTTCAAGTGCTATGGCAGGTATGTTTAGGCCCTCCCACTTGTCATGTCACTGTGCCCCTGACCCACTTTGATGGGGTGGTCTGCTTAGAACAAGGTCAAACTGTATATTAGTCTGTTTACGATGGAAGAGCAAGATAATTCTCCAGGCCTTCTTACTTGTAAGTCTATAAAATGCAGTTCTGGTTAACAGGGACCAGTCTGGTTGGAAAATACGTTGTCATGTGGCTGGATTATTCCCCTGACTTGCCATTTGTTCTCAGGAGTGTGCTGACGTTGTGAGAGTCCCACAGACCCAGCCAGGCTTTCAGCTCAGCACCTCAGTTAGCAGGAAGAATCTTAAGAGTCTTGCTGGGTCAGGCTTCTATAGAATTCACTTTTGAGATAGAAGGGAAGGGTGGGTAACCCCAGAAACTCCCAGAAAATTCCCAGGTAATTGTTCTTGGACGTAGCATTATGAGATGTTTCCCACCATTAGATTAGTCCTTTTAAAGTCTGTTGTGCTCAGATTGTCCCTGAAAATAACTTTGTTTTCTCTGATCATGTGGTGCCTAACTTTGGGGCTTGGGAGTAGGGTGAGTGCATCCTAACAGTGATTCAAGAAGCCGGTTGGTGCCTAACGTTTTCCCACAAATGACCCACAAAGTGGGGAACACACAGGATCCTTGGCAATAGACTATTTCAGCATCTGGCAAAAGTAACTCCCCAGAGCTCCAAGCACACGTGATGGGCCCCGGGGTTGCTCCCTGAGTCCCTCTCTCATCGAGCGTATTAGTTCTCACGAACTTTTTATGAGTTATCCAGACCCCTGATTTCCTCATCTCCTCTTTCCTGTTCATCTTTTGACTACTCCCCTGGCTCTTTGATAAGAAGTGCCCACAGATGGCATGGAGCAGGGGGTGAGGTCGAGCTAGGTTTGCTGTTTGGTAACAGCTCTGGGGTGTGTGTGTGAGTGTGTGTGTGTGTCTGTGTGTCTGTGTGTGTGTCTGTGTGTCTGTCTGTCTGTGTGTGCACACCTGCGAGTGCTGAAAGGCTGAATGAGAGAGTAGGTGGGAATTCTTGGTTGAAATGAGACTCTGATGCTCCGGGGGTTTCATTTGTTCCTTATCTCTTGCTTTTCCGTTCTTGTGGATAATTGAGAGTAGGCTGCAGGGTGTTTTTTCCTGTCCCATCTGCCCTTCTATGCCAGGAGCCTTGAGCAAGTGGGTAGAGAAGAATTAGAGTGCAAGGCTCGGTGTTTTCTCTTCACATCGTTCACCAAAGGATGAGTCACCTCTCTTGTTTTCTCTTTTACCTCACCAAATAACATCACAGTAAAGGAGCAAATTCATTTTCAAAGATCCATATATTTAGTTCTAAATTCAGACTTCAGACTGAGCTAAGAGCAGACAACAAACAGAATGGAAAACTCCAGAGGAGATTTTTTTAAAGCCTAAGATTTAGAATATTCAGGGCTGGAGGCTGGCAAGCTGCTGTAACTGCCAGCCCTTCTCCATGTGTCTCCATGTGGGATCCCAATGAGGTGCTCTTGGGGAAGAAAGAGTGACAGATACAAGCCACAGCCCCCCTCTTCTCCTCCAATAGTGACATTTTATCTCTCTGCCCTTAGGATGACCAAAAGGTGATGGTCTAGTGACTGCTGCTTGAAGGAGCCATCCTAGATTTTTGGTTTCTTATATGTTGATAAGAAAAAGATCTGGGGAAGAAGACTTGAGGACGCCCAGGCAGAGTCCACAGTGACCTGGTTCCCTGTGACCACCGGCCTCTGTCGGAGGTTGGGTTGTGGTACCAGCTCCTCTAAGAGAATCTGTGACTCTAATCTGTGACACAGATTAGGACAAGCCTGGCCTCCTGGTCTCCTGGCCAGGGTTGAGGTGCTTTAAGGAGTCCTCTGAAACTTCTATTCCAAGGGACTTAGCACGGTTTCCCAGGGAGGGGCCTGTAGGTCTGTCTTTTCCAGTATTGGAATGGACTTACCCTGGGAGAAGCTGGGATTCCAAGTCATCCCAGAACCATCTCTTCTGGCCGGGGGAGGATCCAGGGACGTGTGGGCTAAAGCAGCCTAGTTGGGGGGCTCACCCAGTTGAAAGCAGTAGCCAGTGTGGGCTCAAGGAAGGGGAGGAAGTTGTCCTTACGGGGAATGGAGAAAGGACCCAGGAAATAGTTTTTAGCTGTTTTTTAGATTGCAAACCGTGTTCCCCTCCTTCTGTCCATCTTTTACTTTCATGCTTCCTCTTTGCCTCCTGCTCACCCTCCTGATCATGTGATGCTTCCCCGGCACCCATAGCCCTGCCTCTGCTTGGTGGCATTTATGATGCAGCTGGGGGAACCCTGAGTGAGGAGTTTCTTCATTGGAGTCAGTTTACTGTTGAACTCCCAAACGGGATATAATTGGGAACATGGGTGCAGAAATACCTCTGAAAACTTAACAGCTTGTAAAATGGGCTACTTGTCCCTTGGGACTTTATGTCTACTGGAAACCTAGACAGAAGTAGGACAAAGAAAAAACATTTTGCTTTTTGTCCACATTTATTCAGCGTACACACCTACTGGGTGTCTTTGGGGTGTGTGGCCCTATGTTAGACGCTGACCTTAAGGAAATGTCTAAGATAGGGACTCTGCGTGTTACAGTCTGCTTGGGGGATGGGCAGACGGGGCGCAAATAAGAACAGTAAAGCCTAATTACTGGTCTGGGAGAAGGTCTTCCTAAGGCCAGTGCGGGAGCCCAGGAGGGAGCGGGCGGTTCTGCTGGGGGTAAGGCGGTATCAGGGAAAGGCTTCCTTGAGGGCAGAGGGTGTATCGGCTGCCTTATTTTCCTTGTGGAAAATGACCCTGTGGCTTCCTCTAAGCAAGATCATCTTGGGCTGGAGTCTCATTGGGTTATTCTCTCCCAGTGGACCCTTTGGACAATAGGAAATTCACTTTTCCCAGGAAGGTGTCTCCTGATGGCTCTGCTATAAGAGGCATTGTTGGTCTACCTTCCACCAAACCCATTTGCTTCTCTTCCTATGTTCTTAATCTCACTGCATGGCTGTCACCCCAGCCACCCAAACCGGGGACCCAGAGGCCACCTCCATTGCCTCTTCTTCCCCTCTGCAGCCATTGATTCTACCTCTGCAACTGTTCTCAGGTCTCCCTTTGCTGCCTGGCTCCGGCCACAGCACTGGTCCAGGCGCTCATGGTGTCTTGCCTGGGATTCTGACTGGCCTTCTGTTAACCAACTACCCCCCACACCCCTGCCCCAACCACCACCTTTTTTCGTCTGCTATCCACACTGCCGTTCTGTCCTAAAATGCCCCAACCATATTTAAATTCCTTCATTGGATTCCTTCCAGGTTTCAGGTTGAAGTTCAAATTTCTTAACTTGCTGTCTAGGTTCTTACCACCTAAGTTCTTCTTGATCTGGCTCTTGACGACCTCCTTAGCATCACTTCAGGCTACTGTCTGCATCCTCCCCTGTACAGGCCATACCTCATTCATCTGGCCATTTAGAACATCTTACTCTTCACTGACATATTACCCTATTCTATGATTTTCTGGCTTTGTAAGTGCTGTTCCTTTGGCATGGAATGTCTGTCTTTTCCTTTCTGAGTTCAGCTAATGTCTGCTCATTTTTAAGAAGTTTGCTCTAGTGTCACCTCCTCTGGGAAGCCTTCCCTGACTGCCCAGCCTGGATTAGATATGCCTTCCCTGGACAGTATTGGCCACAGCATTCTGTATGCATTCTCTGTTATAGAATTTAACTTACTGTATCATGGCTTTTTATTTATTTGTCAGTCTTCCCTACTAGAGGGCATGATCTTTAAGGCTGGAGTCTGTGTCTTATTCATCTTAGTAGCCCCAGTACTTAGCACTGTGCCTGGTATACAGTAGTTATGTTTATAGAATTAATATATGAATGAATGAAGTTCTTTTATCTGGCTCAGCATGATTCTGATGATAAAGTGTCTATAGTCCAGAAAGGACAATGTGAGGGTGAAACTTGGGAGAGAACTTACTTCATTCCTGCAAATTACGCAGAGCCTGCCCATCCTGGTAGGGATGTGATGGAGGATGTCACACTGCCTCTCTGTCTCCCCATCTAACTCACCTTCCTGTGCCCTTCACTCAGCCAGCTGGGAACCAGCTTCTTTAAGAGCTACATCCTTGGAAGCAGAATCAGGGCTAGAGCAAGGGGCTAGCCTGAGCATGGGGAAATGCCCTGAGGTCCAGGGATCTTTTCTTTTCTTTTTTTTCCCTTCAGTGCTATGTTATCTGATTGACCAGGGCCTTGGGCCCTGCCAGGCAGAGTCAGAGTTGTCTGCCTGTTCCCTTTATAGGTCCCAGAGTATAGGTCGTGGTGGTGGTGGTGATGGTGGTGGGTGAATAGAATGGGATGTGGGGTGCAGAGCCCTTGCTGATGTTTGTGTGTGTTCTCTCCATTTGAAAATGTACTTTCTGCTTCTCTTGGAAAACTTTACAGAATTCAATTCCAGCTTTGTTTTGAGCCTGACTATGAAAGAGACTTCAAAAAATTCTAGTCCACAGTTCACACAAGCATTCCAGTGAGCACTTTCATAAATGGCCCATTTGGAAAAGATGTCAAAGACCCCTGGAGAGTCTGCACTGTCCCCTCCTGTTAACATCAGTGAGACCCCCAGCAGCCTGACCACTGTGTGCCTCTTTTCAAGCTGACTCCCGCAGGCCCCATTTCTCTGCTTAGTCGCATCACGATGGGTGGGAAAGCTACTATCTTTTATTAAAGCCCATAAGTTCTGGGATGAGATAAAAAAGAACTGATTTACTCTTCTTGCTATGTTGACCAAAATTTATACAGATCATGATTCTTAAAGGTTGTGCAAAAAGGAGAAAAAAAAAAAAAACGGGCCAGTCTTCTGCTTGACTCCATTGTCCTTCGGATTCTTGGTCTGTCTCGAAAAGGTGCTCCCGGGGAAAATTTGGTAAATGAGATTTCTATTGCAAGGCAGCTGAATACTTCTAAACTCAAAAGGAAAAAAATAAAATTGCTTAGTCCTGCTTTGAGCTATCATGTAAAAATGGTTGCATGCTCTGGTTTTTTGCTGTCCACCCCACATCCAGGTCTTTGGAAACTCTCAACCCCAAACTCGGCTTGGAGCATCCCTGCTGACTTTCAGGGGTCTCGGGAGACAGTTGCCATGGTCACGTAACCTTGATGCAGATAGGTTATTGGATATTTGAATAGACAATAGTCTTTGAAGATCTTTAAAAGATCACTCCTACATTTTAAATTCTCAGTAAAGATCACTCTTACATCATAGATTTTGTGGTATAGAGTGGGCTAGGTTAGAAAAAGACCAGTGTTTTACTTTCCCTGGAGGAACTAGTCCAGAGGGCCAAGGAGGCCTCAAGACAGCTTTGGCTTTAGCTCACTACTCAGAGCCCATTCAACTTTGCCACTTTGTTTTACTGGGAAAAGGCACCCAGCATTTAGGCATTTTAATTTCCACTTTACAGATGAGATCAATGAGGCCAGACAATGTAAACAACTTGTTGGTGATCACAAGCACACTGGAGGCAGAGAGGGGACTTGTATCCAGATTTGTTAGTTCAGTACTAGGCTTCTTGAGTTTCTTGTTTTCAGGGAGCCTACCTGCCACCAACCGTGCTTCCCCCATCCCAGAGCAGACTAAAATCTGCCAGTATTTTTCCCCCACCTACTCAGGGATTAAATTCATTTCTTATTCGTCAGCTTTGGAGAATGCCTGGAATGGCCATTTGACTAGCTTATCTAGTCATTTAAAACCCAGAACCAGCTTGGTCTCTCCTAGATCAGACGATGTGTGGTTTGAGAACTGCCTGAGCCACAGAGTCAGAGAGACATCTTGATTGCCTGGTATTATCTGGCAGGCTGGGTTCTAGACTCACTAGCTGTCTATGCACCTCTGTGCCTCAGTTTCCCTATTTGTAAAGCAGTGCTAAAACCTTCCTTGCCTACTTCCCAAAGGTATGATTAGCATAAAGTGAAAGTGCGAGAGAAAAGTACATGGCCGCACAGATTTGAGCGTGTCTTGTTGCTCTTTTGAGCAGCGAGTCTTGATTGCAAAGATGCTGAGTGACTCATGGATGCACAGGAGGATAATGTAGGGGGAGGGGGTCTGCTTCTGATAGGGTAGCTTGTGATGTGAATGTCCATGAGCCTTCAGGACCTGGCTGAACCTGTCTCTTCTGTCTTCTACATACTCCAGGCTGGGGGAAGTTTGCTCGGCTGACCAGAGCACTGACAAGCAGCAGGGGCGTCCTGCAGCAGCTGGCTCCCAGCGTACAAAAAGGCGAGAATGTCCACAAGCACTCCCGCCTGGCCGAGGTAAGGACGAGGGTGTAGCTCAACTTAAACCTCACTTCCTTGAGGTCCGTGGGCTGAGAACATGGCACAAAGCAGGTGTGCTGGCTTGGAGGGGACCTTCAGGATCCCAGATTCTTGTCCTGGCTGGGCTTCCCACCATGATGTGGGACTTCGGGTAAGTGACCTAGCCCCTGCCAGCTTTGTACTGCCCCATATGTAAAAGGGACTACAAACAGCTCTATTCCAAATTGGTTGAGATTTCAGGTGTCTGTTGACATTTTGAAGGAGTAGGGAGGGAGTTACATACGTGAAGGTGATTTTACTTATAAACCATAAACAATGTTTGTTATTTGAGCAATACATACTATTATAGGACAAGAAGACACAGGAAACAAAAAGAAGAAAATAAAAATCACCTGGAATCCCACGAACCAGATAGCATTGGTATAATTTTTGTGTGCCTTCCCTAACTCTTTTTTTTAATCAAGTATAGTTGGTTTACAGTGTTGTGTTAGTTTCTGGTGTACAGCATAGTGGTTCATAGATACACCTGAACTTTTCTTTGTATGTAAGAGATATTCTGTTTCCTAATGCCTAAGAAATACATTTTTTCACATGTTCATGAAATTGAGATGTATCTAAGAATCAATGTGTACATTTAAGGTGGTTTATTGCCTTTTCTTTATTTTATATAATTATGAACATCTTTCAAGGTTAATAAATATACTTAAATTCTTGTTGTTACAATAACTTTTATCGTAGGGAAAACTCGTAGCAGTGATATTCTCCCCTTTGCTGGGACAGGTGAGAGGCTGGGAGATCTGGACAAGGTGTTTGACCAAGCTTACTGCACCCAAATTACTATTATTCATCTGTGGTGGTTCTACATCTAAGTGATTATTATCTCCCTTTGGAGATAATAGTGGCTGGTCTTAATTTTTTCAACTAGACCAGGGTAGGACCAATTAAGAGCATTGCATCTTCTATTCAGCAAACTTCCATCTTATTCCAAGATGACAATGTTAGCTGTGTCTCTCTGCCTAGTGGTGGCCAGTCAATTCTTGATCCATGTTCAGATGACAGGTAGCTTTCTGACCTGCCTCCTGGCTCCCATACCCATAAGAGAAGAACTCCCTGCTTGGTGTAGCTCACAGTGGAAGCTCTGCATATGTGCTCCCAATGTCAAATGAGTTGACTGCAGATTTCCTTGTAGCAGCCAAAAGCCTCTGCCAGCAGTGGGACTGGGAGCATTCATTTGGGTCATGTTAGAGAAGGAGAGACACTGGGATGATGGGCAGCATTGTTTTTGTCATGATGTGGGCTCATCCTATGATTAGAAAGAATAATAAAGGAGATCTTTCAGCTCCCAGTGTGCACTTTCCCTGTCCCTGCTACTTCTTTTGGTTCATGAAGTTACCTCCCTTCCTACTGCTCTCCACTTTGCTCACTCTTATCCAGCCACTCCTTGCTGTTCCTCCTACACACCAGGCTTGCACTTCTCACAGATGTCTATGTGGCAACTCCTCCTCCAACTGCAAGTCTTCGCTCAAATGTCATTTCCTCTATGTGGTTACTTGTATCAGTCAGGGTTTTACCAGAGAAATAGAACCAGTCGGATATTTGTAGATTAAGAGATTTATTGCAGGGAATCGGCTTATGTGATTGTTGGGGGCTGGCTGGGCAAGTCCAGAATAGGTAGAGCAGCTCCCTAGGAACTCTTGGGAGGAGCTGATACTGAAGTGCACAGATGGAATTTCTTCTTCTTCAGGGGAACCTCAGTTCTGCTCTTAAGGCCTTTCAGCTGATTAGATGAGGACCACTCAGATTATAGAGTATAACCTCCTTTCTTGAAAGTCAGCTTATGGTAGCTGTTAATCACATCTACAAAATACTTTCACAGGAACATGAAGATCAGTGTTTGATTGAATAACTGGGTACCATGGCCTAGCCAAGTTGACACATGAAACTAACCATCATGGTTTATCCCTTGTCAACTTGGCATCCATATACATTTCCTCAAACCATACTTAAATCTCCAAATAAAGACAACAACAAAGTCATACTTCCTCCTAACACAAGCCAGTTATCCTACATATAACCAAAATGTGCCACCCCTCTCCCCAGAAGAGGATACAAAGTCCTTGGGTGGTGTTTGCTCTTTTCCTTGATACTCTGTAACTTACTGTGATATAAACTTAACTCTTCTCAGTACATCTTATGTTAGATGATAAGGGGGTAAGAGAGGGAAGAAAATAAAAGTATGTGCTATATATATATATATATATATATATATATATATATATACATATATATATATATATATATATATATATACCGTGTATATAGTAAATGTATAACACACACAAACATTCATAACAAAGTAAGAAATACTCATAACTCTTAATCCTCTCCTTAACCTGCTCTCCGTTATTCTCCACTGAACACCTTCTAATGCACCATACAATTTACTTATATGTTATGTTTGTTGTTCACTGATATATCCCAAATATTTAAAATGGTGTCCGGCACATAGTAGATACTCATCAGTAGTAAGTGGTTTTTTAAAAAAATTGATCAAATGGATGAAAGAAAGGAAATGATGTTAATGTTTTTGTCTACCTGTCTGGCATGAGTAGTTGCTCATTGATTATCGATACGAGGCAAACATCTGGGTCCCCTCCCAGGGGCTAGTAAATTTTAATTAGTCTGGCTAGAGGCTTATGGATTTTAATTGATCATTTCAGGGAACCAACTTCTGGTTTTGTGGGTTTTCTCTAATGGTTTCCTGTTTTCAGTTTATTGATTTCTGCTCTAATTTTTATTTTTCTCTTCTGTTTAGTTTGGATTGAATTTACTCTTCTTTTTCTAGCTTCCTAAGGTAGAAGCTTAGTTTATTGATTTTTGATCTTTCTTCTTTACTAATTTATGCATTCAATCCTATAGATCTCCCTTTAAGCACTGCTTTCACTGCATCCCACAAATTGTGATAGGTTGTGTTTTCGTTTTTATTTTGTTCGAAATATTCAGAAATTTCTTTTGAGTCTTCTTCTTTGATCCCATATGCTATTTAGAAGTGTGTCATTTAATCTCCAAGTATTTGGATATTTTACAACTATCTTTCTGTTGCTGATTTCTGGTTTAATTCCATTGTGATCTGAGAGCAGACATTATATGACTTCTATTCTTTTAAATTTGTTAAGATGTGTTTTATGGCCCGGAGTGTGATCTGTCTTGGTAAATGTTGCACATGAGCTTGAGAAGAATGCATTTTCTGCTGTTGCTGCATGAAGTAGTCTATAGTTGTCCATTATATCCATTTTCGTTGGTGTTGTTGAGTTTACCCCAGTCCTTACTGTTTTCTACCTGCTGGATCTGTCCATTTCTGATAGAGGTGTGCTGAAGTCTCCAGTTACAATAGTGGATTCATCTATTTCTCCTTGCAGTTCTATCAGTTTTTGCCTCACATATTTTGATGCTCTGTTGTTTGGTGCATACATATTAAGGATTGTTATGTCTTCTTGAAACATTGACCCCATTATCATTATGTAGTGCCATTCTTTATCCCTGATAACTTTTCTTGCTCTGAAATCTGATCTGCTAGGAGTGGATATAGCAAATCCTACTTTCTTTCGATTAGTGTTAGTATGGTAAATCTTTCTACATCCCTTTATTTTGATCTATATGTGTCTTTATATTTAAAGTGGGTTTCTTGTCGACAACATATAATTCGGTCTTGTTTCTTGATCCACTTCGACAATTGCTGTCTTAACTGGCCTATTTAGACCATGGCATTTAAAGTGATTATTGGTACAGTTGGATTAATATCTACCGTATTTATTGCTGGGTTTTATTTGTTGCCCTTGTTCTGTGTTCCTATTTTGTCTTCCACTCTTTTTCTCCCTTTTGTAGTTATAACTGGGCACTTTATATGATTCTGTTTTTTTCTCCTTCCTTAGCATATCAATTAAACTTCCTTTTTACTTTTATTTTAGTGGTAGCTCTAGAGTTTGCAATATACATCTACAAGTAATCCAAGTCCGCTTCCAAATACAGTCGTCCCTCGGTACCCATGGAGGATTTTTTCCAGGACCCCCACAGATACTGAAATTTATGGATGTTCATCTTTTATTAAAAAAGCATGGTGTTTGCATTTAACCTAGGCACATTCTCTCCTATACTATAAATCATCTCTAGATTACTTATAATACCTAGTACAATGTAAATGCTATGTAAATAGTTGTAAACATCATGTAAATGCTATGTAAATGGTTTCCTTTGCAGCAAACTCATTTTGGCACTTTGAGAATTTTTTTCTCCTGAATATTTTGATCTGCAGTTTTTTGAATCCACAGAGGCAAAGCCCATGGATTTGGAGGGCCGACGTAATACTGTACTGCTTCGTGGGCAGTGCAAGTACCTTGTAATAAACTGCTCCTCAGTCCTCTGTCTTGTCTCTGGTATCATTGCTGTTATTTATTTCACTTACTCATAAACATACATAGGCATGTATATGTGTACATAGTTAAATACATTGTTGTTGTTGTTTTGAACAAACTGTTACATGTTAGACCAATTAGGAATAAGAAAAATAAGAGTTTTTATTTTACCTTCACTTATTCCTTCTCCTCTTTTCATTAAGTGGGTCCAAGTTTCTGACCTATATCATATTCCTCCTCTCTGAAGAAGGCATGTCTGCTGGCAACAAATTCCCTCAATTTTTATGTGAGAAAGTCTTTATTTTCTTCCACTTTGAAATATAATTTTGCAGGGTGCAGAATTCCATGTTGGTGTTTGTTTTCTCAGCACTTTAAATTTTTCACTCTGCTCTCTCTGCTTGTGTGGTTTCTGGGGAGAATCAGGTTATAATTCTTATCTTTTTTTTAAACATTATTTTTACTGAGTTATAGTCAGTTTACAATGTTGTGTCGATTTCCAGCGTAGAGCACAATTTTTCAGTTATACATGAACATACATATATTCATTGTCGCATTCTTTTTCACTGTGAGCTACACAAGATCTTGTATATATTTCCCTGTGCTATGCAGTATAATCTTGTTTATCTATTCTGCATATGCCTGTCAGTATCTACAAATTTCGAACTCCCAGACTTATCTTTGCTTCTGTTAGGTTAGCCGCCCCCACTCCAAGCTTCTCTCAGGACTTTTTCTTTGATTTTTCTGCAGTTTGAATAGGCTATGCCTAAGTGGTGGTGGTGTTGCTTTTTCCCTTTCACTTATCCTACTTGGTGTTCTCTGAGCCTTCTGTATCTGTGGTTTGCTGTCTGACATGAATTCGGAGAAATTACCAATCATTACCGCTTCAAATATTTCTTCTGTTTCCTTCTTCTTCTGGTGTTCCCATTCCACGTATGTTACACCTTCTCGAGTTGTCCTGCGGTCCTTGGACATTCTGTTCTTTTTGTTGTTGTTTTGTTTTTGGTCCTTTTTTCTCTTTGCTTTTCAGTTTTGGATATTTCTAATGACATATCCTCAAGCTTGGAAATTCTTTCCTCTGCTGTGTCCTTTCCACTAAGGAGCCCATCAAAGGCTTCCTGTGTTTGTTTCTGCTATAGTGCTTTTGATCTCTGGCTTTTCTTTTTGGTTCCTTCTTAGAATTTCCATCTCTCTGCTTCCATTATCCACCTGTTCTTGCACGCTATCCATTTTATCCATGAGAGCCCTTAGCGGTATTAACTGTAGTTGTTTAAAATTCCCCGTCTGGTAATTTGGTATCTCTGCCATGTCTAGGTCTGGTTCTGATGCTTGTTCTGTTTCTTCAAACATTGTTTTTTGCCTTTTAGCATGCCTTGCAGCTTTTTGTTGAAAGCTGGACATGATACACTATATAAAAGGAACTCCAGAAAAAGGCCCTTAGTGTGGTGTAAGGTGTCTGGGGAGAGGAATCATTCTGTAATCCCATGATTTCGTCTCAGTATTTTAGTGAGACCTGTGCCTCTGGGCTGTGAATTACACAAGAGCTTCTCAGTCCCCACCCTCCCGCCCCATTTAGACCAGACAAGATGGGTAGAACAGCCTGGAGTGGCATATTTCTCAGGGTAGGAGACCAAGCCCACCTCATGTGGCTCTTCAGCACTTTAGTCCTCTTTCCTCAGTCTAGTGTGAGTACCTGTTCTTTTGGAGGGCCAGTTATTTTCAGATCTTAAAAGTATCTTATGTCAGTACATAGATCAGGCTGGAGGACCTTTGTCACAGGTTGAGTTCTCTGGGATGCAGGTGTTGAGTAACAGCTGTGAAAGAAAAGGAGGAGGAAGCAGCACTGGGCAGGTGGGGGGCATCAGACACAGAGCGGATCGGGTAGAGGCTCTGCAACCCTATAGAGAGCCACCTAGAGGAGCCCCACACAGGGTAGACAGGGCTGGGCCCCCAAGCCCCTTTCTGATCAGTCACTGGTGGGTACCTCCCTAGGAATCTCCAGTTTCTGTCCCTTAGGAAGCTAACAGGAGGCTGTCAGCTAACTGCACACCCCACAACTGGGCAGAGAATCCTTTCTCGAAGCAGGATCTAAGTCCACCACTACCTTGCCACTCTAACCCTTCCTGCCTTTATGGGAAGGAAAGGCACGGTCGGTGTATGAGAGAGCATTGCTCCCGCTCAGCAGGATTCACTCTGTGGTTTTCATGTAGGAGTGACTGTGCTGGGCTTTGATCTGGCTGGGACCTCTCTTTGCTGCTGGCTTTTCTCTTCATGGGACGACCAGGGGAATCCGTGGAGGGGCAACCATCTTTTCCCCTCACATTTCTCACTGTTCTCTATGAGGGACTCAGGGGAAGATAAAATTGAGATATGCAGTTGGGATGCCTGGGGAACAGGCACACCCATTCAGCCATGTCACGGGGAGTGAGTGGTACCCAGCTCACAGCTCGTGATAACTCACCATCTCACTGCAAGGGGATCAGGTAAGTGCCTCATGTGCTCTGTTTTTCATGGGTGACAGGAGAAGTGGACTGAAACAGCATTAAAGGCTACAACCCACTGATGATTTACTGTGTGATTTTGGGCAAGTTGTTTCACCTCTAAGAGCCTCCATTTCTTCCTCTTTCTTCTTTTCAAATGGAGGAATGAGTTCAAATGAGAATAGTGTGTACTCACAGATTTGTGAAGAGTAAAGGAGGTTTTCAATGGGAGCACTTTGGTATATAGTAAATGCTCAACAATGTTAGTTTGATATTAAATTTTGATTTTTGGTTCTTTATACTGCTTTTAAAATTTTTCTCAAGAGAAGGAAACCTTGCCATTTGCAGTAACATGGATGGACTGCAAGAGCATTATGCTAAATGAAATATGTCAGACAGAGAAAGACAGTTACTGTATGATCTCATTTTTATGTGGAATCTAAAACAAAACAAAACAAGGCCCTGATCTCATAGATAACAGAAGACAGACTGGTGGTTACCAGAGGTAGGGGGTGGGGTAAGTGAAATTGCTGAAGGGGGCAAAGGTACAAACTAACACTTATACATAAGTTCTGCTGTTGTAAAGCATGGTGCCCATAGTTAATAATACTGTGTTGTATATTTAAAAGTTGCTAAGAGAGTAGTTAAAAGTTCTCATTACAAGAAAAAAAATTTGTAACTGCATGTGGTGATGAATCTTAACTAAGCAGACTTATTGTGGTGATCATTTTGCAGTTATACAAATAATGAATCATTATGTTGTGCACCTGAAACTAGAGGAATGGTATATGTCAGTCATAGCTCAAAAAGAAAAAGTTCTCAAATTTCAGAAACAAAACAGTTTCTTTAATGGATTTTAAAACATAGACATATATAAGATAAAAAGTAAAGTGTTCACTGTTTCTTGAAAGTAACCATTTTTAAACAATGTATGTGTTTTATTACAAGCGTTTCTGTGTATTTATATTGATTTTTTTAATGAAAATGTGGTACTATGTATATTATTTTCCAATTTGCTTTTTTCCCCCACTTACTAATGTATTTGTGGTATTTTCTTAAAAGTACATTTCCCCTTCATTCTATTTAATTGTTGATTTGCATTTATTGCATGACTATATTCATACCTACTCAGCTATTCCCCTATATATACATATTTAGATTGTTACCAATCTTTAGTTATTACAGATAATGGTTCAGTGAACCTTCTTGTATGTGTATTTTTGCTTTTAACTTAGAAATGTTTAAAACATTCAGAGTAGTAGAGAGTAATTTAACAAGCATTCATTTATCTATACTGTTTATGTAGTACATGCTGACAATTTCTCACTTCAAACCCCTTTTTAAAAAATTAAAATATTGCAGGTAAAGCTGAGGTCCTCTTAGAACTTGTTCCCAGAGGTAATCACTACCCTAAATTTGTGTGTCTCCTTGCTAATGATATTTTTTTTAACATTTTTTATTGATTTATAATCATTTTACAATGTTGTGTCAAATTCCAGTGTTCAGCACAATTTTTCAGTCATTCATGGACATATACACACTCATTGTCACATGCTAATGATATTTTGATATTTTTGTTACCTATATGCTTATCCATGAAAAGATATCGTTATGTGTGGTTTTAAAAAATATATCTGCACAATATATCATATTGTGATATTTTACAAATTACGTTTTACACTCAACATTGATTTTTTAGAACTTTTCATTTTGAAAATATAGACTCACAGAAAGTTGCAAAACTAGTACAGCAGGTGTTCTGTATTCTTCACTCGGCTTCCCTCAGTGGTAACATCTTATATAACTACAGTATAACAGCAGATCAGGAAATCAACAAGTGCAGAGTATTGTTCATTAAACTAAAAATCGTATTCAGATTTCACCGGGCTTTACATGCACTCATTTGTGCACACAAGTGTGTGTTTGTATGTACATGTAAGTGTGTATCTGTTAATCCCAAGCTCCTAATTTATCCCTCCCCTCCAATTCCCTTTTGGTAATCATAAATTTGTTTTCTCTGACTGTGAGTCTATTTCTGTTTTGTAAGTAAGTTCATTTATGTCATTTTTTTAGATTCCACATATAAGTGATATTATATGGTATTTATCTTTCTCTATCTGACTTACTTCACTTAGTATGATAATCTCTAGGTCCATCCATGTTGTTGCAACTGGCATTATTTCACTCTTTTTTATGGCTGAGTAGTAGTCCATCGTGTGTATATGTATCCAGTCATCTGTCAATGGACAATTAAGTTGCTTCCATGCCTTGGCTATTGTAAATAGTGCTGCTGTGAACATTGGGATGCATGGATCTTTTTGAGTTATAGATTTCTCTCGATATACGCCCAGGAGTGGGATTGCTGGATCATATGGTAACGCTATTTTTAGTTTTGTATGGAACTTCGATACTGTTCTCCATAGTGGCTGCACTAATTTATATTCCCACCAACAGTGTAGGAGGGTTCCCTTTTCTCCACACCCTCTCCAGCATTTATCATTTGTGGACTTTTGAATGATTGCCATTTTGACTGGTGTAAGGTTATACCTCATTGTAGGTTTGATTTGCATTTCTCTGATAATTAGCAATATTGAACATTTTTTCATGTGCCTGTTGACCATCTGTATGTCTTTTTTGAAGAAATGTCTAGATCTTCTGCCCATTTTTGATTGGATTGTTGGTTTTTTGATATTGAGTTGTAAGTGCATCGTGATCTTACTTTGCATTTTAGTAATGGACAAAGATGTTGAACATCTTTTCATGAGTTTGTTTTCCAACCGTATTTCCAACTGGTGAAATGCCAGTTCATGTCTCTTGCCCATTTTCTAACTGAGTTCTGTTAACATTTCTCCCTTTTTTTCCTATAGTTTAGAAGTGTCAGCTTACTTTAAATCCTCTCTCTCGGTGTTTAATTTCCTCTTGTAGTGAGCGTATCTCCAATCTGAGGATTTTAGTGGGAGTCCATTGGGTCCCCAGCTGATGAGGCATC
The DNA here is from genome assembly GCF_048564905.1 of Vicugna pacos. Taxonomy (NCBI): domain Eukaryota; kingdom Metazoa; phylum Chordata; class Mammalia; order Artiodactyla; family Camelidae; genus Vicugna; species Vicugna pacos. Next base: position 12,145,707 of record NC_133009.1, on the reverse strand, counting down.
TGGATGTGGTGGTTGAGTTTGCCTGTGCCATATTCCATCAACTTTTACCTGGTTAAGACCAACTTTCCTGTAAATATTTTGGCCCTGGGGCTCCCAACCATGTGAACAGTGTGAGTTCTGGCTCCACACTTACATATGGTACATATGTGCGGTTTTGATCTCTTACAGATAATTCTTTTTCTACTGAAAAGTCCAGACAGATGGCCGGTTTATTTTTTATGTCTCTGAGAGGGGTAGAGGTTTCCTGTTCCCTGTCTCTCTGTCAGGGCAGCTGTTTGTCACCCCAGCAAGACCATGTGGGTTCCCCTCCTGTCCCCCACAGTACGCACCCGGTTCTGATAATCGCTGCTTCTGAAAAACTCCTGAGCTGTTTGGTTTCAGCTCCTACTGGCTGGTTTGGTTTTGGGTTCCTGTTCTGTTTCTGATACCTGAGATTTTGAACTTTAATATTTCTTTTTAAATGTTTGTTTTAGTTTTTAGACAATATCTCAGTGTTTGGTATACATGGATGGTTTACCATATTTACTTAGTCATCTGTTGATTGTTAGCTCCCTAAATACTTGCGCTAGTAAACAGGATAGATTACTAGAAGTGGAATTAAGGAGACAGAAGGTACAGACATTTCAAACTGGGGAGAAATTGCCAAAGTGCACACAACAAGGCTGTACGCATTTCCTCTGCCAATTTCTTTCTTCTCTCATCATTACGAGTATTAATTGCGATTAATCGTTTTACTCCATCCTAAGTTTTAACATTTCAATTAATTTTTAAAGGAAGAGCATCTTTTTTATGAACTGCGTAAGGATTTGGTCTGGTTAATACAGTGACTGGCTTCCTTACTTGTATGAAAGTGCTACCTGTCAGTAGGACATGCACGAGGAGCACCAGGTGGTCCCGCCCCACCCACCTCCGCAGGCAGCTGGACCAAGATGCAGAGACCTGAAGCTTACTTACTGAGCACACGCACAGCCAGGCTTGCTCTCCACATTTGCAGGTGATGAGCAGGTGTCTGTCCTCTGCTGAGGGAGAGCAGAAGGTGGGTACATCCAGGCTGAACCTGTGTTAGAGTCCCTAGGTTTTTGAACCCTCAAGCCAGGATCACTGGTAGAGGCTGCCAGGAGGTACAGGAACAAAGATGTTATCTTTCTTCCTAGAAACAGGCTCTGTATGCCTTGAACTTGAGATTTCCTGCTCCACTTTTTCTTTTCTTTTCTTTTCTTTTCTTTTCTTTTCTTTCTTTCTTTCTTTCTTTCTTTCTTTCTTTCTTTCTTTCTTTCTTTCTTTCTTTCTTTCTTTCTCTTGCTTGCTTGCTTGCTTGCTTTTTTTACTTTTTAGGTGTTGACTTCATTTGACTCTCCAGACCCAGGGAGAAGTGGCAACACTCCAGGGGTGCCCCACCACCCACATAGTGTTCACTTGCTTTGCACAGGAAAGTAACTTGGGTAACAGGCACTTCTGCTACAAGTGCCTGGGTTTGGAGCTCCTTTTGCCTCTCAGAAGAGTCTTCTAAATACTCAGAACTATCTCAGTATGGAGTAGGCTGTGCCAGAGTAGTAAGTTGATCATTCGCGAAGGTGGCTTGGATGACCACTTGATGGCACACTGAAGGTGAGCTTTGACGTGTGGCTGGACTAATGGCCTCCTCACTGCTGCCCAGCCCTGGAGGCCAGCCTTGCCTGGTCACTCCATGTGCACTCAGGACCATGGGGTTCCTTCTGGTCGGCGCACTCTTGTCTGAGGGCTGGAGTCTTGTAGGGGGCGGTTCTTTGTTTTTTTCCCTAGGAGGGCCATTTTGTTTCTTCAAGGCAGACGGGAAAACTCAAATATTCATTGATGCCAGGGATCAATTCTACACTTGATTTTGGTTAAAAAAAAGTTGTAAATGAATAGCTGAAATGAGGTTTAAGGATTTTCTGAAGGCTCCCCCACCCCAGCCTTGCAACAGGATGATGTAGTAGAAAGAGGAGATTTGGAGTCATACTGACCCGAGTCCTGTCCAAAACTCCACTACATTCCAGTTGTGTGGCTTTACAAAAGTTACTTAGCCTCACTCATCTTCCCTTATCCTCATGAAGTGAAGATCCTACCTGTCCGGAAAGACGGCTGTGAGGACTTGCCATGCTTTAAAAGGTACATCTGATCTTGTTACTCCCTGCTTAAAATTCCTTTAACGTTGTCTTCTTTCTTTGGATAAATTTAAAATGGACATCGTGGCTTATCAGACCTCACTCACCCCTCCCTCCTCACTGGGTGGCTTTCCGCTCACCCTCAGTGTCATCCAGGTGGCACTCACACCTGTCAGACTCTCTCTTTTCCCTGGGCCTTGGAAATGCCTTTCCTCTGCTTGCAGGATCTTGCCGTGTCTCTTGGCTGGGCTGATCCCCATCCATCCTCCAAGTTCCAGTGTAGACAGCAGATCTCCCCTGTGAGGCCTGCCCAACTGCCCCCACCCTGCCTCAGGCCAGGAAATCCTCCCTTTCAGAGTCCCTCCTTGCCATATGCGGTTTCCTCTCTGAGAACCCGTGCCCCTGGGGACACTGTTGTTTAACGTTTGCCTCCTTCAATAGCGGAAAGGTCCATGAAGGCAGGCGCAGTGCGTCTCTTGTTTATTCTACCACTGGACACGATACCAGCACATAGTAAGTGATGGATAAATGCTCCTTAAGTGCATGAAGGAAGAAGGCAGCAGGCACCTAGTTCAGTGCCTGACACTCAGTAGGTCCTCAGGAAATACTGATTCCCTTTCGCATTTAACCCCCTCCTCCCCTTGTGAAAATTGTCTGCCACAATCATGGATAACGGACAACTGTTTGGAGCTGATTTGATAATGATGGCAGCGTTTCCATGACTCAGTCTCATAATGAAGTCTCCATGCTTGAGTTTTAAAAATGTAGCTGAAGTTTTGAAAACAAGAAGCGAAGGGAACGTGACTGAAGTACTTCTTGGCAAAAGGGGAGGAAAACAAGACTGTTGCCCAATTGCTTTCCAATGTGGGCTTCTATTTGTGAAGGTGTCCTGTGGGCTGGTACTCTGCTGTGACTTCAAGTATATGAGTTAATATTTTTAATTGCTTCTCACTGCCTTTATCGCTTCCATTAAAGAACAAGTGCATCATGGAAAAAGTTCTAAAAATAGAGCCTGCCTGGTTTATGGAGAAGGGTGTTTATGACGGGAATTAGGCACTTGTTTAGTTCAGATGTCTGAAGCCCCAAATCAGGCTTTATTTTGTGGCTAGAGCTTCATTCACAGCCTCGTTAACATCCAGCTCTCCCTTTTTATTTGAATATGCTTTTTCTGGTGGGAACAGAGTCTGTCCTCACTCTGTGGTCATAAAAACCCATGCTGTTTCTAAATGGGGGAGAGGCCTCCTCTTGGAGCTGTGCTTGAGGAAGTTGGAGAGAGACGTGCGTGCCGGCGCCAAAGGAGGGGTTGTACCTGTTGTGCCTGGAGTGAGGCTTCTCTTTACTCCCAGAGGGAGGGTGTTTGAGGCAGTTGTGGTAGATGAGGGTCATGGTGGTGTCTGTGGGAGGTGCTCCCTCTGTGGCCTTCAGTGATGAATGAAACCTGTTTGGTGGGCAAAGTGGTGAGTACCCCGGGACCACCCTTGAAAGAGGAAGTTCTCTGTGTTTGGCTCTGGTTTCTTCTTCTGCCATCAGCCGGGGAGATGACGGCTGATACTCCCCATGAAACTGTGGTCTTGAGGTGGCTGGCTTCTCTGACTCCTGTTGGGGGACCTCCTGGCTGTGGGGGATTGGCTAGGTCTTCAGGCTCCCAGGGAGACCTTAGAGTTTGAGCGCAACCTCTTCCAATGCTGCTGCCAGTTCAAGCCCACATCCTCTCTTTCCTGGCCTTCTGCAGCACTGTGTCACAGGTCTCCCTGCACTTCCAGGCTTGCCTCTTTTGGTCCTTCTTCAACACTGCTGCCCGGTTACCCTCACACAGAGCAATCTGATTATGTACCTCCTTTACTTCAAATTCTTACCTTTGCATAAAGGGCACATCTGAGGCTGGCCCTCCCCTGCCTTATATTTAGCTTCATTTCTCAATATTGCCCTCCATAGATATCTCCCCCAATCCCGAATATGAAATTAACCACCACCACAAAAAGCAAAAAGCCCCTGCACCTCAGCCACACCAGCTCCTCCCACACTGGGCTCTTCCACCACCTCCTTATACATCCCAGCTTGTATGCACTGCCTGCTGGAAACGCCCTGCCTGAGTTCTGTCTGTCTGTGGCCCGTCCTTTAAGGGAGATTGTCATAGTCACCTCACATCAATATTAAATGGATAAAGAAGTTGTGGTATACAGTATAATCTTGTTTATCTATGGAATTTGACATAACGTTCTGAAATAACTGTAACTCAATAAAAAATGTTTAAAAAAATTTAAAAAAAAGAAGTTGTGGTATATATATGCAATGGAATATTACTCAGTCATAAAAAGAATCAAATAATGAAAAATTTACAAATGTCATTTGTAGCAACATGGATGGACCTAGAGATTAGCATATTAAGTGAAGTAAGTCAGACAAAGACAAATATATGATATCATTTATATATGGAATCTAAGAAAAATGATATAAATGAACTTATTTACAAACCAGAAAGAGACTCACAGACAAAGAAAACAAACTTTGGTTACAAAAGGGGAAAGGGAGGAGAAGGGATAAATTAGGAGTTTGGGATTAGCAGATATAAAATATTATATATAAAATAGGTAAATAACAAGGATCAACTCTATAGCACAGGGAACTATAGTCAATATCTTGTAATAACCTATAATGGAAAAGAATCTGAAAAAGAATAAATGTATATATAAAGAATTTATTAAATAATAAAGGGAAAAACTCAAAAATACTAGTATTTGAATACTGCTTAACTGTTTACAAGAAGAATTTATAGATTTATTCTTATGCATATACATATATTTACATATGCATATATATCTATAGTCACTGTCTCTGTCTGGTATGAATGGTATTAGCTTCATTTTTCAGGTGAGGAAACGAAGGCATGGAGGCCTTGCCTTGCTTAAGGTGGATCAGCTATGAAGTCAAGACTAGGGATTCCAGGCTGAGGCTCTGCCAGGTTCAGCCTGCAAGAGCTGTGTCCTGATTGACTTACTGTGTTTGCCACCCCCATCTCTAATGGTTTCCCCAGCCATCTCTTTGTTTTCTGACATGTCCTCCCTTCTCCCCACCTTGCACACAGTTACATGTACACATATGTTTGTGATTCATGTTTTTTAATCTGCTTTTTTGGTTGGCTGGTGTGTGGATAGTTTATCCTTTCCAAATCTACTTTTTTAAAAATTGAAGTATAGTTGGTTTACAATGCTGTGTCAGTTTCTGGTGTACAGCATAATGTTTCAGTCATACATGAACATACATATATTTATTTTCATATTCTTTTCACTGTAGGTTACTATAAGATTCTGAATATAGATCCCTATGCTATACAGTATAAACCTGTTGTTTATCTATTTTTTATATAGTAGTTAGTATCTGCAAATCTCAAACTCCCAATTTATCTCTTTCTACCCCCTTTACTCCCTGGTGACCGTAAGTTTGTTTATGTCTGTGAATCTGTTTCTGTTTTGTGTAAGTTCATTTGTGTCTCTTTTTTAGATTCCACATATAAGTGATATCATATGCTATTTTTCTTTCTCTTTCCAGATTACTTCATTTAGAACGACGATCTCCAGGTCCATCCATGTTGTTGCAAATAGCATTATTTCATTATTTTTAATGGCCGAGTAGTATTCCATTGTGTATATATACCACATCTTCTTTATCCATTCATCTGTCAATGGACATTTAGGTTGCTTCCATGTCTTGGCTGTTGTAAATAGTGCTACTGTGAACAATGGGATGCATGTGTCTTTTTGAGTTATAGTTTTCTCTGGATATATGCCCAGGAATTGGATTGCTGGATCATATAGTAACTCTATTTTTAGTTTGTTAAGGAACCACCATACTGTCCTCCATAGTGGCTCCACCAATTTACATTTCCACCAACAGTATAATAGGGTTCCTTTTTCTCCACACCCTCTCCAGCATTTATTATTTGTAGATTTTTTAATGATGACCATTTTGACTGGTGTGAGGTGATACCCCATTGTAATTTTGATTTGTATTTCTCTAATAATTAGCGATGTCAAGCATCCTTTCATGTGCCTGTTGGCCATCTGGATGTCTTCTTTGGGGAAATGTCTAGATCTTCTGCCCATTTTTTGATTGGGTTGCTTGTTTTCTTTATATTAAGCTGTATGAGCTGTTTGTATATTTTGGAAATTAGTCCCTTGTCAGTCCCATCATTTGCAAATATTTTCCTTCATTCTGTAGGTTGTCTTTTCATTTTGTTTATGGTTGCCTTAGCTGTGCAAAAGCTTTTAAGTTTAATTGGGTCCCATTTGTTTATTTTTGCTTTTATTTCCATTATCGTAGGAGATGGTTCAAAAAAATATTGCTGTGATTTATGTCAAAGAGTATTCTGCCTATGTTTTCCTCTAGGAGTTTTATAGTGTTTGGTCTTACATTTAGGTCTTTAATCCATTTTGAGTTGATTTTTGTGTATAGTGTTAGAGAATGTTCTAATTTCATTTTTTTACATGTAGCTGTCCGGTTTTCACAGCACCACTTATTGAAGAGACTGTCTTTTTTCCATTGTATATTCTTGCCTCCTTGACCATAAGTGTGTGGAGTTATTTCTGGACTTTCTATCCTGTTCCGTTAATCTATGTGTCTGTTTTTGTGCCAGTACCTTACTGTTTTGATCACTGTAGCTTTATAATATAGTCTGAAATCAGGGAAGATGATTCCCCCAGCTCAATTCTTCTTTCTCAAGATTATTTTAGCTGTTTGGGGTCTTTTGTGTTTCCATACAAATTATAACGTTTTTTGTTCCAGTTCTATGAAAAACATCATTAGTAATTTGATAGCGATTGCATTGAATCTGTACATTTCCGGGGGTAATATGGCCATTTGAATGCTATTGATTCATCCAATCCACGAACATGGTGTATCTTTCCATCTATTTGTGTCATCTTCAATTTCTTTCATCAATGTCTTATAGTTTTTGGAGTACAGGTCCTTTGCCTCCTGAGGTAGGTTTATTCCTAGGTATTTTACTCTTTTTGATGCAATGGTCAATGGGATTGTTTCCTTAATTTCTTTTTCTGTTATTTTCTTGTTAGTGTAAGGAAATGCAACTGATTTCTGCACATTAATTTTGTATCCTGCAACTTTACTGAATTCATTGATGAGCTCTAGTAGCCTCTTTAGGATTTTCTATGTATAGTATCATGTCACCTGCAAACAGTGACAATTTTACTTCTTCTTTTCCAATTTGGATTCCTTTTTATTTCTTTTTCTTCTCTGATTGCTGTATCTAGGACTTCTAAAACTGTGTTGAATAAAATTGGTAAGAGTGGTCATCCTTGTCTTTTTCCTGATCTTAGAGGAAATACTTTCAGCTTTTCACCATTAAGTATAATGTTAGCTATGGGTTTGTCATATATGGCCTTTGTTATGTCGAAATACGTTCCCTCTATGCCCACTTTCTGGAGAGTTTTGTTTTTTTTTTAATCACAAATAGATGTTGAATTTTATCAAAAGCTTTTTCTGCATCTATTAAGATGATCTTACGGTTTTTATTCTTCAATTTGTTAATGTGGTGTATCATATTGATTGATTTGTGGATACTGAAAAACCCTTGCATCCCTGAATCTACTTTTGAGAGCAATGCCTACATTTAAATTGGTTCAGGGCATTCCTAAGGTGCATTCATGGTTTAGATTTGTGCTGTCCGTTTTGGTTACCTTATGTGGCTATGGAACAACTGGAATGGGGTTCATCTGAATTGAGAGGTGTAGTAAGTTACACTGTACTTACTGGATTTAAATCATATCTGTAATAAAAGCAATGTAGAATATCTCAATAATTTTCTATATTGTTTGCATGTTGAAGTGATAATACTTCCAATATATTGAATTAAATTATTGGGTTGAAATATTAAACTTAATTTGATCGGTTTTCTTTTTTTTTAATTTTATTTTGGTTTACTTATTATCTATTTTTTGAGGAGGTACTGGGGATTGAACCCAGGACCTTGTGCACTCTACCACTTGAGCTATACTCTGCCCCCGTGTTTCACTTTTTTAATGTGGTTATTAAATTTTTTTTACGTACTTATGAGACCCACATCTGTGATTTGCATTTTATTTCCATTGGTTAATGGCTATGGGCTTTCAGATCAGATTTGTGTTTGAATCTCAGCTTCACTACTTAGTTCACTTTGTGGTTTTGGGCAATTTAGCCTCTCTGGAATAATTTTTCTTACCTATAAAATAGAGACCAGTATCTACCTCATATGGTTATTGTAAGGATTAAATTGTATTTTTTGCATAAAGTGCTCAGTCAGGAACTTGGCATGGCAGCATAGTGGTTAAATACATGGACCTTGGAGTTAAACTGGACAAGATTTTCAACACCAGCTGCACTGCTTAAAACGTCTGTGGCCTTGGACAAGTTACTTTACTTCCCCAAGCTTCAATGTCTTTATTGTAAAATAGAGATGATAATAATATGTACCTCATAGTTGTGAGCATTGAGTGCAGGACTTTCTAGCTCAGGGTAGGGCGTACCTTAAGCACTTAGTAAATGATAGCTGATGCCATAATACTCTGGGAGAAGGGCACCTGCTGGAAACTTTCGTGATATTAAATGGTATATGTGGACTCTGGTTTTTATTTTTATTTCTTCATGACAGTACACATGATTGGAATATGGCCCTAAGGTATAACATATTCTCTTTTGTCCATATCATGGTTATTATTGTGTTTGCGGAACATTCTTGATACTACAGTTTTGTCAAGACTTCTACTTTGATTGGAGTCTTCTTTTCTCAGCTCTTATTTGGCTGTATTTGTTCAGTCAGTCATTCATTTCTTCAGGTGGTTTTATTAAGCATTCACTCTGTAGCAGGCACTGTGCTAAGGGCAGAGTATCTGATGGTGAGAAGACAGACAAACACTTCGACCTCATGGAGCCTACAGTCTAGTGGGAGAGACATCTGTGAACAAATAAATCAATAGATACATGTTTTATTGCAATTCCTGATGAGAGCTGTGAGAGGAACAAACCTTGTAATATGACAGGAAGTAATAGAGGAAGGAGGTGGTAGAGAGTCTATTTCAGAAGGTGATCAGGGATGGCCTCTATGTGGAGATGAGGCTGATACCAAGACCCAGTGGTTGAGAAGAGCCCACCCGTGTGGAGTGTAGAGGAGGAACCTTTTGAGCTGCCCCAAGGTGAGAAAAGAGCTTCGGTATTTTTTCAGAAAGCAGTGGGATGACGTGGTTGGAATGGCGATGAAGGGCTTAGGTAGGGTTGGAAAGGTAGCCAGAAGCTTGTAGTTTACAGCAAGAATATTGATCTTCTTTGAAGTTCAGTGTAACGAGTTGATTTTGATCAGGGGAGTGATGTAATGCAATCTGAGTTGCTGTATGGTGTATGAATTTGAGGAGGGTCAGAATGGAAACGGGGAGAGGTTGGGAAGCTACTGCCAGGTGCAGTGAAAGGGGGTGGTGCATTGGAGAGGGTCGTAGAAGTTGGAGAATGGGGAATGGATTTATGTGTTTGGTGATAGAACCAACAGAACTCCCTGATGGGTTAGTTCTGGAGATTGTCTTGAAGGGAGATCTCGGCTAGACACCTTGTAGTACCATAGCAGGACAGCGGCATTAAGAAAGCCAAGCAAGGAGAGTGCTTCAGGAAGGAAGAAATGTGAACATCTGTAAACAGCTCCTGAGAGCATGAGTTAGATCAGGATGGAAGCGTCCATTGTATTTAGCAATGTTGAGATTGTTGGTGACCTTGAAAATAGATAATCTGATTAGAGAGTGCAGGCAGTAGTTAGATTGGGGTGTGTTGAAGGTGGTTAGAGGGGAGAAAATGGAGATGTTGTGTTTAGATTACTCTTTCAAAAAGCCTGGCTATAAAGAGCAACAGCAAAAGGAACTGAGCAAGAAAGTGGAGTTGACTGATGTCTAAAGATGCTGATGGAATGATACTGTGTCCAAGGAGAGGCTGATGGAAATAAAAGAGTGGGAATCATGGGGGTGTAAGGCCCTTGAGGAGGGGCATCAGGATGAAGTTCAGAAAACATGAGAGGAATTGGCCTTTCATAGGAAGAAGGCCCTTTCTCTGTTGAAACCGGAAGGAGGTAGGTGGATGAAGGGTGAAGGCTGATTGGTAGATACATGACTATTGGAAGACTGGCTCTATTTTTTTTTTCAGTGATTTTTTAGATAAAAACGTAAGCTAAGAACGAGGTGTAGCAGAGATGCACTTAAGAGCTTAAAGTGAAGTATCTCTGATCCATTTCAGCAAAAATCACTGTGCGTCGTGACATTCGCTTGACACAGAAGGGTTTCAGGATAAGTGCAATTTGGTCCTGCTTCTTTCTTCATCTAGTGAGGTATGACTTGGGGAGTGGGGTAGTTACTCTTCAGGGAGACAGACTCTGGCCAGTGTGGGTGGTTCAGGACTTTAATTGGGAAGTCCTTGAAAAGACCCACAATGGGAGATGGTGCCTTCAACTGGAAGCTGGTTTCATAAGACGACAGGTGACATGTTTAGAAGTCTTATGGAGAAATAGTAGTTTATGAATAATCAGGTACAACAGAAGACAAGGATTGAATTGAATTAGGAAACTGGACTTGCGCTTATGGTCCTGTTTTATCATCAGCTGTATGACTGTGAACAAATCATTTACTTTCTGGGTTCATTTTCCCAGTCTGTAAATTAAGAAAAATACCAGCCTTCCCATCTCACGAGGTTGCGTGAGATGGGATGACGTGTGTCAGTGTTCTGTGGAAGGCACTTCAGGCTGTACAAGTAGATTAGTGAGAAGGCTCAGAGGCTTGGAGCTGGCAGCCTGGCTTAGACTCCAAGCTCTCTGCTTACTCACCCCGGGTATGACTCAGGGTGAGTCACTTAGCCTCTCTGAACCTACATTTTTCCATCTGTAGAACACCCTCCTGGGGTGAATCTAAGGATTCAAAAGTACCGTAGAGGACTTCGGCAGTGAAAGTGCTAGAGAAACGTGGTACGTCAGTCTGATTTCCCTGTTCTTCATTGAGGGGAAAGCCCTCATCTGTTTTCCTTCCAGAATCAGCCTTCCCATTGAGCCTTCTTTGACTCCATCAATAATAGCCTGTAGTTTGTGGTAGCTCACGGCAAAAAAAAATGTGACAATGAATATATGTATGTTCATGTATAACTGAAAAATTGTGCTCTACACTGGAAATTGACACAACATTATAAAATGACTATAACTTAATAAAAAATGTTTTAAAAAAATAATAGCCTGTAGTGAGCCCTTCCTGTGGGCAGAGCCTGGATGTTGTAGGCAGAGGGATGGAGAAAGTGTGAACTAACAACTCTACACTGGGAGAAGAGGTATCTGCGTTTGGGGTCTCCTGTCTGGTTGGGCATGCAGGACAGACACATTGCATTCTGGAAGGCTGTGAGCTCTCTGCCTTTGGAAGCTTCCATTGTACAAGCCTTATCAAACAGAAGAAACTAGAAGCACATACTCATGCTGGTGACCATAGAAAAGAGGTGAGGGAGAGGACTGACTGTGCAGTGCTCATCAGGACCACTACACTGGGTCATTCTCCTGTCTCCACTTCTGGTGAAGCTGTTTCCCTGCAAATTCAGAAGCATCACCGAGCATCTGATGCTGAGCACACTTGTTACGGCTGGACGCAAGGTCGGTTTCCCATCTCTTTTAACCCTGTACCCAGAGGCTTCTCCCTTTGGAGGACACTAGCCCCTTTCCAGTTGGGAATATTCTGAATGACCCTGAGAATGCTTTTTCTCCTGATGGTGGCAGTCGTGGGGCTCATCAGAACCAGGCTTGAACCTGCTATTCTGGTCTGAATCCATGGCTGTACGCACTTCTGAGGAAGGTGGAACAGTCTCATGGGAATTGTTCTGATAAACATGAATAATTAGTCATTTGTCATTGCACTCTAAAAAGACTCTTGGTTGACTACACTATACTTAAGTGTAAATACTTAAGACTTAAAGACTATACTTAACTGGGTGCAAAATACTCTCTTGATCTGGGAAGTTTTCTTAAAAATACTGATTTTCTGTAATGAAACACTCATTCCTTGGAATTGTCCTCTTACTTCTGTTTTCCATATAATTGCTAAAGAGTTGATACCAGAGTGAAATACATAAGATCTCACGTCAGACTCTCAGTGCTTGGCCTTAGGGGAATAATTCATGGCCTTTTAACGTAAAGATTTGGAAAAAGAATGTGTCACAGTTCTCCTGATCAAATGTCCTGGCTTCCAAGTCTACTTGCAGAATGCAGAAACCCCATGATTTCAGTGTGGGAGGCTGCATCCCAGAGATGGGAAGAGGAAACTGAACACAAGTCCCAACAACCCTCTGAGTCTAGCCTCGCACCTCTGTCCATACCCTTCAGACACATGTTGTTGGAACAGCAGCAGAGGGAGTGTCTGTGGTCAACCTGGCACTGCTGGGAGGGATGGAGACATTGTTGACTCAGGCCTCGGTAACACAGGGCCTGACAGTGTCCTGGAAAGCATCAGAATGGGAAATTCACTTGTAAATAACTGTGGATTATAGTAAACTGTCACAGGAACAGTCATTTTTCTCTGAAAGGGCATTTCCTCCATTGAGCTCCAGGTGACTTTGGTGTGCCATCAGCCGGTGACCGCTTACTTGTGGATTCTTTTGAATTCTTGCTGAATAGTTTTATCGCCCAGACTATATTTTGTAAACATACGATGAGTTACAAAATAGCTCAGACCTCCCTTTCCCCTGCCCTTCCCTTAGCTCAGTGCCCAGGACTCCTTCCTTAAATATAATGCTTGTAATTCATCTGTGTTCAGTTCATTTTTTAAAATTAAACTTGTTTTGAGATAATTGTAGATTCACATGCGGTTTTAAGAACGAATACAAAGAGATCCCATGTGCTTTTTACTTAGTTTCCCCTGATGGTAACTTCCTGCAAAACTACAACACAATATCACAGCCAAGGTACTGACATTGGTGCAGTCAAGATACAGAACATTTCCCTCACCAGGAGAACACCTCTTGTTGCCTTTTTATAGCCTTCCTACCCTTATCCCCTCCTTAAGCCCTGGCAAACTCTGATCTTTTCTCTATTCCTATAATTTTGTCATTTCAAGGATGTTATATAAATGGAATCATACAGTGTGTTGTCTTTGGGGACTGGCTTTATAAACCTCTGGAGATTCACCCAGGTTGTTGGTTGTATCAGTAGTTGGTATGTTTTCATGGCTGAGTAGTTTTCTCTGGTTTGGATGTACCACAGTTTACTTACCATTCATCTGTTGAAGGACATCCGGGTCAATCCTAATTTTTGATATTACAGATACACTTGCTCTGAGCATTCATGTACTGGTTTTTGCATGAACATGAGTTTTCATTTTTCTGGGATAAATGCCCAGAAGTGTAATTGTTGTTGCATATTTAGTTGTTTAATAAATTGCCAAACTCTTTTCTGGAGTGGCTGTACCATTTTACATTTCCATTAGCAGTATATGAGAAATCTGGTTTATCTGCATTCTCACCAGCATTTGATGTTGTCACTGTTTTTTATGTTGGCTATTTTGATAGGTACATAGTGTTATCTCATTATAGTTTTAATTTGCATTTTCCTGATAGCTAATGATGTCAAACATCTTTTCATGTGCTTATTTGCCATCTGTATACCTTCTTGGCTGAAATGTCCGTTCATAACTTTTCCTCATTTTCTGATTGGATTGTTTATTTTTTTGTTAAGCTTTGAGATTATACATTATAAAGTATGTATTCTAGATCCTATTTATTTGTTGGATATGTGGTTTGTAAACATTTTCTCCAAATCATAGCTTGGCTTTTCATCCTTCTAGAGTCTTTTGTGAAACAAAAGTTTTAAATTTTGATGATGTCCAGTTTATCAGTTTTTTCCTTTATGGATTGTGCTTGGGGTTTAGTCTAAGAATACTTTGCCTAGACCTAGGTTCCAAAGTTATTCATCTATGTTTTTTTCCCTAAAACTTCTATGTTTTACATTTAAGCCTGCAATCCAATTTTTGTGTAAGATGTAAGAGTTCTATTGAGGTTCTTTTTGGTTCTTTTTTTTTTTTTAAACCTATGAATGTTTTTTGCTCCAGCAGCATTTGTTGAAAAGGCTGTCTTTCCTCCACTGAATTGCTTTTTGTGCCACTGTCAAAAATCAGTTTGGCATTTGTGTGGGTCTATTTCTGGGTTCTCTATTCTGTTCCATTAATCTATAAGTCTGTTTTTCTATCAGTATCATACAGTCTTAATTACTGTGCTATATATCAGGTCTTGAAATTGGCTAGACTGATGCCTCCCGCTTTATTCTTATTCAGAATTATTTTAGCTCTGCCTATTCCTTTGCCTTTCCATATAAATTTTAGAATAATCTTGTATATATCTACAAAAACTCTTGCTGGCATTCTGATAGGAATTCTGGTAAACTTGTATATCAGTTTGGAGAGAATGGAAATCTTTAGTGTGTTGAGTCTTCTAATTTACCAACAGTGCATGTTTCCATTTATTTATATCTTCTTTGATTTCCTTTATCAGCACTTTTTAAATTTTTAGCATATAAGTTCTGTGCATGTTTTACTATACCTATACCTAAGTAGTTTTTGAGTGATTATAAATGGTATTATGTAATTTTGGTGTTCATTTCTAGTATATGGAAATACAGTGATTTTTGTTGGTTTATCTTGTATCATGTGACCTTGCAGAACTCATTTGTTAGTTCTAGGAGTTTATATGGAATATTTGATGTACACCATTATGTCATTTTCAAATAGGGATATTTTTATTTCTTCCTTTCTAATCTGGATGCCTTTTATTGTCCTCCTTTTCTTTCTTCCCCACCTCCTTTTTTTTTTTTTTTTGCCTTATTGCAATGGCAGAGCTTTACTGAATAAGAGTAGTGAAAGCTGGTATGTTGCCTTCTTCTTGATCTTGAAAGGAAAGCCTTCAGTCTTTCTCCAAGTATGTCAGCTGTAGTTTTTTTTAATATATGCTTTTTATCAAGTTGAAGTTCCTCTCTACTCTTTTTTTTCTGAGTTTTTATCTTGAATAGATGTTGAATTTTGTCAGATTTTTTTTTCTGTATCAGTTGATAAGATCATGTGATTTTTCTTCTTTAGCCTGTTACTATGGTGAATTACATTGATTCATTTTTGAATACTGAATTACTTTCCACCCTTGGAATATACCCCACTTGGTCATTTCTTTATCTATTGGTGAAATCCATCTGCTACTATTTGTTAAGGATTTTTTGCATCTATATTTATAAAAGATATTGGTTTGTAATTGTCTTGTGTGTGTGTGTGTGTGTGTGTGTGTGTGTGTGTATGCTGTCTTTGACTGGTTTTGGAATCAAGGTAATACTAGCTTCACAAAATGAATTGAGAAATATTCCCTCTGCTTTTATTTTCTGGAAGAGACTGCATAGAATTGTTGTTAATTCTTTGTTAAATTTTGGTACCATTATCCATTAAACCACCTGGGCCTGGAGATTTCTCTTTTGGGGGTTTTAAAATTATGAATTCAATTTTCTTATTGTTTATAGGGCTGTGAATTGTGGTAGTTTGTGTTTTTCGAGGACCATTTCATCTAAGTAGGCAAATTTATATATGCAGAGTTGTTTGTAGCATTCCTGTTACCTTTTTGGTATCTACATGGTTTATTGTTATATCTCTTATTTCATTCCTGATTCTTCTGGTAATCTGTGGCTTTTCTACTTTTTTTTTCTTTTTCAGTCTTGCTATAGGTTTTCAATTTTATTGATTTTTCAAAGATCACTGGTTTTCTCTACCATTTTCCTATTTTCAATTTCACTGATGTCTGTTCTTAGCTTTATTTCCTTCCTTCTGCTTGCTAATTTACTTTTATTTTGTTCTTTTTTAGGTCCTTGAGATGAGATTGCACATTATTGTTTGAGACTTTTGTCTTTTTTCTTACGCAAACATCTCGTGCTGTAAATTTCCCTTTCAGTACTGCTTTAGCGGCATTTTGATATGTTGTATTTTGATTTTCATTGAGTTCAGTGTATGTTTAAATTTCCCTTGAGACTTCTTCTTTGGCTCATGGATTATTTAGAAGTGTGTTGTTTTCAAGTGTTTGGGTATTTCATTTCCAAGTATTTGAATATTTTCCTGTTATCTTTCTGTTATTGATTTCTAGTTTGATTTCACTGTAGTCAGAGAACACACCTGTGTGATTTAAATTCTGTTAAACTTGTCAAAATTTGTTTTATGGGCTTGTACATGGTCTATCCTAGGTAGGGTCCCACGTGCACTTGAAAAGAATGTGCACTCTGCTCTTGCTGGGTGGAGTGCGTTATAAATATTGACGAAGTCCTGCTGGTTTATGTTGTCACTGAGTTCTTCTATATCCTTGCTTATTTTCTGTATTGTTGTTCTGTCAGAGGTTGAGAGAGGAATATGGATTTGTCTATTTCATCTTTCAGTAAGTTTTGGCTTCACATATATTTGGAGCTCTTTTGTTTGGTGCATACACGTTAGGATGTTTTTGTGGTGAACTGACCCTTTCACCATTAGGTAGTGTGTCTTTCTGTCTGTTGTTTAGGTTGGGTAATTCCTATTGTTTTGTCTTTAAGTTCACTGATTCTTTCCTCTGTCTCCTCCCTTCTGCTGAACCTATCTACTGAATTTTTAAAATCAGTTATTATATTTTTGGTTCTAAAGTTTTCGATAGTTGATCTTTAGATCTTCTCTTTCTGTGCTGAGACCTTCTATTTCTTTGCTATTTGTTTTCTATTTCTTTGCTATTTGAGACTTTCTATTTTTTTGTTTCAAGTGTGTCTGTAATTGCTCATTCAAGCGTTTTTATGATGGCTATTTTAAACCCTTTGTCAGATATTTCTCACATCTCTGTCATCCTGATTGTTGGCATCAACTGATTTTATGTTTTTCAATCAGTTTGATGCTTTCCTGGTTCTTGATATAATGAGTGATTTTTTTGTTGTTTAAATGGGCATTTGGATATTATTCTGTTGTTATGCTATGAGACGCTGGGTCTTTAAATTTAAACATTTTGTTTTAGGTGGCCACTTTTGACACAAATATGGCAGAGGAAGGGTAGACATCCCCTCGTTTCTTCCAGGTTGGGACAGCAGTTCAGGTTTCCAACTCAGCCTCCATTGACACTTGATAGTGATGGGTAAGAGTGGGAGTTACGGCTCCGCACAAAGCTTACATTGATACCTCTCTGCATTGTGGGGGTGGGGGCCTCATTTCTGCCTCGTGGAGGGGAAAGGAAGTCCAGGCTTCCTACTGGGCCTTCTCTGGTAATAGTCCTGTAGGCAGGAGGCTGGGGCTGGGTGCTTCATTACAGTCTTGAGAAGGGGGAAGTCCTGGCTTCCTAGTAGCCTTTGCTGACCTGGATGGGACTGGGGCCACAGCCTTTTCTGTAGCGGTTAGCCAATAGAGTGGTTATTATCTAAAATGTTCTGTCTTTTGAGGTTGCCCCCTTCCCAGTCTTTGAGAGTGGGCTTTTGTTGGAACTCTTTTTGTCTGCACCCACTGGCGTTTCCAGGTTGCTGACTTCTTCAGTTCCAAGACTAGGAATATATGAGGCAAAAAGAAAACCCAGAGAACTCACTGCAGGGAACTGTAGTATTCCTAGCCAGTTTTCTTTCCTGTTTCCACCTTTTAGTGTCTTCTGATGTTTGTTTTCCATATAACGTTGAAGGTGAAAACCATCCATGATACTTTCTTGGAACCAAGCTTCTCTGTACTTCATTGTTTGCTAAGTCTGCTTGCTTAGAAGCCTGTTATTTAGGGAAACATAACCTTGATGTGAAACAGCATGTGTTTTCAATCCAACTAGACCTAGTTTGGAATCCTGGTTCCATCTTGTGCTAGCTGTATGACTTTGAAGTTTAGTCATTCACTTAAAAACTGTCCTGTAGTGCCTATTCTGGACCATGCTGGGCTGTGGGAATTAAGTGAGGAGTACCTTTCAGTGCTCCCTTTTCTTCGTTTTCTAGTCATTAGCAAGTCTAGTTGGTTTTACTTGAAAAATATATCCAGAATCGGACTACTTTTCTCCATCACCCCAACTTTTCCCCATGCTTTTGTAATAAGTTCCCTGATTCTGTTCTTCCTTCTCATCCTTTGCCTCAATTCATTATCTACACAGCAGGCATGGTGATCTTTTAAAAGCATGCATCAAATTATTATTCTCTTACTTAAAACCCTATACTCAGACATACTGAGAATAAAAAAACACACCTCCCTATGGCCCACTAGGGTCTGTGTGGTTCCCCCCTGAGTTCATCCCGCATGCCTTCCCCCTTCATTTAGTGTGCTTTAGTCATACCAGACTTTTTTCTTTTCCTGAAAATATCAAAGTTATCCCACCCTGGCGTCATTATACCAGTTATCCCCTCTAACTTGGATAACTTTTTCCTGCAAAGTTTGAATGGCTGGTGTCTTGTTTTCATCCAGGCTGTAGTTCAAACGCTCTCCTTCCCCTTCTCCTCAAGTCATATTCTATCAAATCCCCTTGTGCCCCATCCCAGCCTCTTATTTAGCTCTTCTTACGCTTTGAAATTATCTTGATTTGTCTGCTGGACTGAGCTCCACCAGGGCAGGGATCATGCTGTTTCCTTCATTGCTGTACACCCCATGTCTAGAACAATTCCTGGCACAGAGCAATCAGTATTTGTTGAGTAAAGTTACTTAATTCTCTTGCACCTCAGTTTCTCACTTGTCACACAGAATAATAATTGGCTAATAAAACAAGCTTGTATTTAGAATTAAGTGAGATAAGACATGTAGGTGAAGTACTTAATACAGTGATTGGCTCACAGTAAGCCAAATAATGGTTTGTTATTGTTTCATTCCGACTGTTTGTGTTACAGTGTTCACTTCCTTTCTCCCGTACTCCTCTGGTACCTGTTCTTGCACCTGGATCCGTCCGAAGTGTCATGAGTGTTTATCAGTGACAGATGCTGACTGGTTAGACGCTTACAATGAAACCCTAACTTAGTTCTCTCTTGGCCATGTTTTTCTGTACAGGTTCTGCAGCTGGGCTCAGACATCCTTCCCCAATACAAGCAAGAGGCACCAAAGACTCCCCCTCACATCATCTTACATTACTGTGTTTTTAAGACCACGTGGGATTGGATTATCTTGATCTTAACCTTCTACACAGCCATCTTGGTCCCTTACAATGTCTCCTTTAAGACCAGACAGAACAACGTGGCCTGGCTGGTTGTGGATAGCATCGTGGACGTCATCTTTTTGGTGGACATTGTGCTGAATTTTCATACCACCTTTGTTGGACCAGCTGGGGAGGTGATTTCTGACCCCAAACTCATCCGCATGAACTACCTGAAGACGTGGTTTGTGATTGACCTTCTGTCCTGTTTGCCATATGATGTCATCAACGCTTTTGAGAACGTGGATGAGGTTAGTGCCTTTATGGGTGATCCAGGGAAGATTGGTTTTGCTGATCAGATTCCACCACCCCTGGAGGGGAGAGAGAGTCAGGTACATCCCTCAAATCTCAGACCTTGTTGTCATGTCTTTAACTTAACTGTGGGTGGTCAGCAGAAGAGTAATTAAATGGATGGGAACTAGCATGACTGATGTCCGGAACTGAGGGAGCATGATGCTTGCTCGATACCCTCGCCTGCTGTTCTTGTCCTTTGTAGTTTCGGGGGCATCCTGCATGGCAGTGGATGAATGTGGAGGAGACCAAAGGCTTCCCTCCTTTGGAGTGCAAGCCACTGGCTCGGGTGGTGGGGCTGCAGAAGCAGGCATGCGTTGTTACTGCATTGGTGAATCTTTCACTTGTATGCAATTGCTGAATGCCTACCTGTTGGTTATTCTAATTATGGGGACTTTTCTATCACCTGCTGCTGAACTCTGGCTCTTTCAAAGCTAATTAACTTCTGGCAACAGGGATGCTATTTCGCTCCAAGTTTGCTTGCCTTCCCTGCCCCGCCCGTGGTAAATGGTTGGGGAAGAATGAGTTATTTCTTTGCTAACGTGAGTTTTGGAGGTGACTGGTGACATTCGCTTGTCCCTGTTCTCCCTGGCCTACATTTGCTGAGATAGTCAGGCTGTGGTTCATTCTGGCTCTTGTGGCTACAGGGAGTAGTGCTGTTACTGGATTATACTGATTCTGGATTGTTAGTCCTACAGGCCGAGGGAGGAACTGAAAGAAGATAAATGCTCTGTAAATGTGCTGGAATCAGGACTTGCTTAAACAGTCAGTGATTGGGTGCCTGGGACACGTCACAGCAGGAAGGGGGCCACTGGGCTGGTTAAAGTGATTTCCTCCTTTGAAAAACCAAGAATGTCACATCATTGCGAAGGGAAATGTCAGGTTCTTATCTAGTTTAAGTGTTCTATGGGAATTGTTCTTCTAGTTGACACGTTAGTTGAATTAAGATAAGGCAGTTCATCTGGTAAGTCTTCAGCCTCGGATAGTGGTGGCCCTCATTGTCTTCTATTATGGAGGGTCCCAGAGGTCTCAGTCTGGCTGGGCTGCTAACTGAGTGGGTCCTCCAGGAAGCCACTGGGAGGCTGAGTTGGGGCAGGATACACTCTTGGGACTAAAGGGAGCTAGTGAGACTCAGCCTTGAGATCGTTGGTAGGAACAGCCAGCTCCTTGCCAAGACACAAGACCTGTAGGATACAAGAATTGATGTCTTGCTGGTGGCGTAACGATGCCTCTCTGTCTTCAGATCAGTACCAGCAGTGGGGGAGGACTTCAGCCCCTTCCTCTGAGAGCATCCAGCTGCCTACTACTTTGCTTTCCAGTAGAGAGGAGCTGATTTTCAGATGCTCTAGACTCAGAACAACCCCTGCTTTGATCTGTGTGGTGTGTTTTTTTTTTTTTAAATGTACTTTAAAATCCCAAGGAATAATTCTCTGCATGGCTTGTGTGGATTTTGTAGGGGGATTAAATGAGTCGAGACTGATCATTTAAGAGAACAAAATCATCCCTGAAGTGAAATATTGAGATTCTTAAATGTGAGTTTTAGTACATGTTAGGAATATTTTTCTCTGTGAGCACATTTCTAGAAAACTTTATGTTAGTTAGGAAAATATGATCATTTTGGCTTAGATAACTCAACTGATTTGTTTCAACCTAAAAGAGCTTCTTAAACACATATGGGAAATTAAATTTAACTTTAAAAAAACTGGTTGAGTTTTTTAAAATAAACCATTTGCTACTTATAGCAATGGCCTTGAAAGTTTGCAAATAAATAGAACAGTTCTTTGGCTTCCACAGTTTCTTATTAATATTGGCAGAGCTGTAAACACAGATGTAAATGTGTCAAGATCACCTTGGAGGTTAGCAGAGCAGAGAGCTTCTTCCCGGGCACTGTGTATGCTGGGTTGGAACTCCTTTGCCGTTAATTGTGAGCACCCCTGATTTCTGATTTCCAGAGTCATGAAATAGACTGTAGTTAGGAAATTCATAATTCCTCTGTAGCTTTCTAGTTGGCAAAGGGTTTAGCATCAAAGCTCTCACTACCATGCCTTGATCCTAAATAATGATATGAATATCAAGGGGTTATACCTACAATTTGCTTCTGTAAAGACTTGATTTTATTTTATTTTATTTTTTATTGAAGTATAGTCAGTTTACAACATTGTGTCAAATTCTGGTGTACAGCATAATGTTTCAGTCATATATATACATGCATATATTCCTTTTCATATTCTTTTTCATTATGAGTTACTCTAAAATATTAAATATAGTTCCCTGTGCTATGTTTAATATTTATATAATATCTGCAAATCTCGAGCTCCCAATTTACCCCTTCCCAGCCCCTCCCCCCTTGGTAATGATAAATTTGTTTTGTATGTCTGTGAGTCTGTTTCTGTTTTGTAAATAAGTTTATTTGTGTAAAGACTTGATTTTATGCTTAGTAACTCCTTTTAAAGCTTTGGCTCACACCTGAAAGAATGCCATTCTCTAACCTTGATAGTGGAGTTGGGGGAGAGCAACATGAGGAGACTGAAGAGTTGGCTGCTGGTCCTCTTGGTCTCACCCATTAGGCTGGCTGAGAACCCTGTGCACATCATTTAGCCCTTCTGGATCACAGTCTTCCTGTCTACATCCTGGGGGTGACAGTACCTTACCTGTCTGAAGGCATGGCATTTGGGCAGTGGATTTTGAGTTTCTGGCCAGCTGCAAAATCTGGGAGTTCTAAAAATCTCTTTTGTGTTAGTCTCACCTCCAGACTGACTATAAAAATGGACTAACCTCCTCCCTGTGATGGGAGGGGGTGGAAGGTGGGGTGGGTTGGGAGCAGTTAGCAGGCTATGATAAGTAGACCTCTTGGAGGTCAGAGCCCAGTAGCCCTGTGGAGGTTCAACCCTCTTAACTCACAAATAGGGAAACAGACCCGGGGGGAATATGACTCACTCAAGAGGGCACAACAAATCATGCAGTCCCAGTAATATTCTGTCCCCTTCTGACTCTTCTCTATTCTGAATAGTGACAGATTTGATAAAATAGGGACGAAACACTGAAGGATACACTGATTCAAACTGAGTCGAAACTGACCAAGAAGCTCCCGTGCGTGGCTCACCCGTTGGCTTGGTGGTTGTGGTAGGGAGGTTGGGCACTGGCTACGGGGAGGTGGGCGGCTGCATTTTCCCCCAGGCATCTGAGGTGGTGATGAGATAGGAGGTTTAAGGTGCTGGCCAGGGGACAGATCCAGCACAGTTTTCCAGGCACAGGCCTTTTTGTTAAAAGGCACCATTCAGTCAGTGGGCGTGAAGGGCTGGTAGGGCTGAGAGGAGGTTGGGGGGCCGTGAAGGGCACCCCATCTGTTGAACCTGGATTAGGCTGTGAAAATCCCCTCGGGAGGAGAACTCTGATTAACAGCTCAGCAGGTTCACCGTCGCCATGCACTGTCTTCTTACCCATGCTCTAAGGTTGCGGCTCCCTCTGCCCTTGGCCCTTTCTCTGAGAGTGTGGGGAGAAATAGGAAATTATTGACTTACTTCTCATAAAAAATACAAGGAACCGACCTCTCTCTGGTGTCCTCCTGATTACACCAATGGAATTGTGCCACAGGGGAGACCACCAACTAGGTGGAGAGTGAGCCATGGTGGCTTGGCCATGTGTGTGTGTGGGGTTGGGGTGTGGACGTGGGTTTTGGTGTGGGAGCTCTTGAAGTGAGAGGATCAGACCCTCCCAAGGCTTGGGTCAAGAAAGAGCTAGGTTAAATTGCGAAAGCCAGCAATTGTGAATTCAGTCCCGTGGATGTAGCCTGGGTCTGTGAATTAAGCCGCACAGATGACCCCTTTTGGCTCAACTTGTTTCACTTATGTAGATGGCCTACATTTGCGTCATTCTTCACCCTGTTGGTAATCATCTGTTTTGTAGGCTGTTTGGGAATATGTTTGCACATTAGTTAAACTGGTAAGAGGACAAAAGGGCTGGAAATGGAGCGAACGGAGCTTGGCATGCGTCTGCCGAAGCAAAGCCAGCGGGATCTCTTTCAAGCACTTTGTGGATTATTGGCCTGGTGTGCTTCATGGATTAAAGATGGAGTTATTATTCACAAAACATATTCCCTCTCTTAGGAACCCTTATTGCTGATGGCCAGTGGAGTGTGAAAGTGCAAAGGGGAGGATGGAGCCAATCTTGCCATCTCCAGGGTGACAATTCTGGTGCCCTGCGGCCTGGGGCCAAGAGCATCCTTCTGTCCTTGGTTCTGTAGCCTCAGACAGCAGCACCACTGACTAGTGCCGGTCACAGCTGACACTTGCCAAGGAGATGATCACCCAGCGCAGAACAGGACCGAGGTGTGCTGTTGGAGAGAGAGAGCACCGACAGCTTTCCTTTATCTAGTGCTTCTAACTTTCCAAAATACTTTTGCACAGATTATCTTTCGCATTATTGAAATACAGATGATGTACAATGTTATGTTAGTTTCAGGTGTATTCCATAGTAATTTGTGGAAACGTTCACCACACCAAGTCTAGTAACCATTTGTCTGCATACAACACTATTACATATGATTGACCATATTCCTTGTTGCATAGATTATCTTTATTCTAGCTTTGTGGCGGTGAAGAAACTGTACTGAGCAGGGAGGAAGGTGGTTTGTCAGCTAGGTGTGATTGCCCCCCAGCTGTGCAAATTTAGGGAAGTCATTTCATCTCCCTGGACTTTGCTTACCTTACCCATAAGTTGGGTTCATCCCAGCTCTAACCATCTGTGGCTCTGGGGCAAGTATTATCCCTGCTTTGCAGATGAGGGAAAAGGGCCAGGTTGTCCAGGGAAGGAAACTGGACTCTGGTCTCCTGACCTCTGGATCTGTGCTTCTCCCTGCAGATCATGCTCCCTTATCACAGATCTGGAGATGGAATGAACCACGCCGTGCATTTCATTCCTCGGGTCCCCCTCTCTGAATCATTCCCTCCCTGGCCTCTTCTGACCCCTCTCACACAGCTGAGGGGTGAGAAAGTTTGGGTGGTCAGCCTGGCTGACCCTAAGCTGAGGTTGCTGCTGCGTGTGTGTAGGGCTAGGCAGGGAGCACGGGGTCGGAAGTGACTCCAGGGGCTGGTTGTCCACCCTGCTTCTCTCTCCTGGGCAGATAGTCACCCTTCTGGGTTCTTCTGGGTTCACTATTCCCAGCTCTTCCATGATTTCCTCATCACTGGTGCTGAAAGCAAATTGGACTCATGTACGTTCCTCATTCATCCTGTTGATTTGTAGTTGTCAGTCCTCACTGTGGTTTCTATTTAGGTGGATGGACACCATTTCAGTTTTCAAACAGATGACTCTGCTGCCCAGCTGAATGATGGTAGGAAGCTGTCAGCTAGAAGGCATGAGATGACCAGGGCTTTTCTTTCCTAGACGTCCAGTGATACAGGCAGTCCCCGTGGCTTCTCGTGGCATTTTTTTTTATTACTAGACACTTTTTTTTCAGAGCAGTTTTAGGATTCTAGAATAGAGCAGAAATACAGACCCTCCTTTCACCACCCAGTTTCCCTCTTATTGACATCTTGCATTAGGGCAGTACACTTACTACACCAACACCGATACATTATTACCACTTAAAGCCCAAAGTTTCCATTAGGGTTCACCCTGTGCATTATACATTCTGTGGGTTTTGACAAATGGGTATTGACACTGTATGTCACACAGGGTAGTCTCCCTGCTCTAAACATCCTCTGTGCTCTGCCTGTTCATCCATCTCTCCCCTCTAACTCTTGGCATCTACGGATCTTTTTACTATCTCCATAATTTTGCCTTTTCCAGAATGTCATAATGTTGGAATCACATAGTATGTAGCCTTTTCAGATTGGCTTCTTTTACTTGGAAGTTTGTTTCCTCCAGGTATATCTGAAAGCTTCTTTCTTTTTATTTCTGAATAATATTCCATTGTATGGATATACCATAATTTGTTTATCTATTCCATAATAGCAATTTAAAAAATCACTGAATAGGAGTGGAATAGCATTGGTTATTTAAGCCTGATCAGCAAGCCTTCTCCTGGGGGTTCCTCCTCCTGCGGGTCCCTTGGACATGGAGAGTGGGGCGGAGCTGAGACACTGGCATGCAGACCAGCCCTTCTTAGCAGCCTGGGGTATCTCCTTGATAAAAACCGAAAAATATTTAATTCAAGTTATTATGTCTAATACAGCAGACAGAAAGGTGAGATTGTATTGTAGTATCCTCACATTTCATGCTCTTTTCCTTGGCATTGCTATTTCTTATGTTTATGCTGAGTATTTCTACCATTCAGTTGTTTTGGTAAAAAGAGGACAAAAGCAGACACCTGGCAGTCACCATCTAAGTGTCTTGTTAGCAGCAGGAACTGCTGCTGATGGGTGTGTTTCTCTTCTGGTAATCGGGACTTCCCAGCAGTGGCCACTGGCTGAGGTCTGATTTCAGTGCTAGTATCAGTTTTGCCGCTGTCCCCAGATTGTGAGAAGAATCCATCATAGAACGTTCCCTCTTATTTTAATTAAAAAAAAAAAAAAGTCAGCCTTCTTCCTGATTTGAGCTCACAGTGTGTGAAGGATTGTGGAAGTGACGGGCCTCTTGTTCAAGGAGGGGCTTCAAATAGAAGACCGGGCTGCAAATAGAAGACCGGGCTACAGGTGCTGTACCCTACACTGACACCTGACTCATGATCGTTCTTGTTGGGGGGGGTGTGGGATCAAGGGAGTGGCTTGGGGGAGCATTTTTAACAAGAGGAAGTTGATTCTGGGTGGCTTCCAGGCAGCAGTGATTTACTGTGAAACTGTGATTCCAGAGTTTTAAAAAAAATGTAAAGGCTTCCTGATGCTCGGCGGTAATGCAAGAGCATTACGCTTTGGAGCAAAACAGTTTCAGCTCATGTGCCTGATTGCCCTCTGCTCTCACACTGTCCGTTTCCTCCCGGCTCCTTTTTGGCCAATCCAAGTTCTACTTTTATTTTAGTTCTCCATCAGTATATTTTGGTGTCCTGTTTACAGTGTTCTTCTTTAAAGAATGCTTACCAACTTAGGTGGTAGGGGATGGGAATACAGCTATTCAGTCTGCTCCCAGTCTAGTGGGGGCCACAGGTGATTGACACTGGCACAGAATGTGAGAGGTGCTGTTCCAGGGGGTCAGCTCAGGGTGTTCTGGCTTACTAACTAGTGAGAGAATCTAGGAGGGCTTCCTGGAGGAGGTGACTGGGGTTAGTCTGGTGAGGAGTAAGGAGGGCAGTCTTGTAAGTGAAGAGATGATATGCAGAGCAGTGTGCTCTGGGGGACTAGCAAGGCATTCCTTATGTCTAAAGCAGAGTCAGCATCAGGAGAAGGAGGAGTGGTGAGAGAGAGAGGCAAGATCCAGGGATATAGAGTACCAGGGTCTTGCCAAGGAGTTCACATTTTGTCATGTGGGCAAAAAGAAGCCATCAAGAGTTTTCATTAGGTGCGTGACATGATCTTACTTTGATTTTTGCAAGTGCACCCAGACAGCAGTGGTGAGAATGGGAGGGAAATGACATGTGTCTCCATTTTCCCTCCTCTTATTTCATTGAACCTGCGTCAGTCAGGCTGTCACCTCCACCACTGCACTGAGCCTTGGTCACAAATCAAGTGACTGTGCATGCTCAGGTTTATTTTTGGATTCTATTATGTTCCGCTGCTTTATTTGTTTATTCTTATGTCAATACTACACTGTGTTAATTGGCATAGCATAACTGTAAACATTAAAATCAGTTACCGCCTTTGTCCTTTTTCTTCCAGACTGCCACGCCTGTTCTAGGTCCTTGCACATACATTTAAATTTTAGAGTCAATTTCCACCCAAACACCTTCCCTCCAAAAAAAAAAAAATCTGTAGGGATTTTGATCAGGATTATATTGAATCTAAAAACCAATTTGGAGAGAATGAAACTTGTAATATTGAGTTTTCCAGTTCATGACCATTGAACAGCCATATCATATTTTAGGTCTTCTTTAATTTCTTATTTTGTAGTTCTCAGTGTCAAGATCTTACAGCTGATTTTTTTTTTGGTGCTTTGTCAGTGGGATTTAAAATTTTTTTACTCTTAAATTGTTTATTGTTAATATAAACTATTTATTGACTTTTGTGCTTGCTTTGGCAAAACATGTTAAAATTGTTTCCTAACTTTGCAGCGAAGTTGCTGAATTTGCTTATTAACTGGAATATTTTGTAGGTTCTTTTGGATTTTACATATATAATCATATTTTTGTGAATTAAAAGTATTTTATTTATTTTCTTTCTCAAATCTATATCTGTTATTTCTTTTTCTTGAATTAGTGCTGGCTAGGATCTCCAATGTAACGTCAAATGGAAGTGGAGACAGTAGACATTCTTGTCATTATTAACCTCAGGGGAATATATTCAGTATTTCACTGTTAAGTATTTTGTTGACTTTAATTGTTTTTACTTTGGAAACACTCCTTATTAGATTAAGAAAGGCCTCTAATATTCCTAGTTTTATGAGAATTTTTATCATTAACAGGTTTTAAATTTTACCAAATACCTTTTCTGCATGTATTGAAATAGTATTTTTTTCTTCTTACTTCTGTGAATGTGGCGAATTATATTGATTGACTTTTGCATGTTGAATTAACTTTGCATTCCTGGAATAAATCCTACTTGGTCATGATGTATTGTCCTTTTTGAATATACGTATGATTTTCTAATATTTTGTTTAGGAATTTTGCATCTTTGTTCATGGAAGATATTGGCCTTTCACTGTTTTCCTTGTGATGTCCTTGGCAGGGATATGTAGGAGAGTGTACTCTTTTCCACTAGTCTCTGAAAGAATTTCTGTAACATTAGTATTATTTATTACTTAAGTAATTCATCAATGAAGCTTTCTGGCTCTGAAATTTTCTTTGTGGAAAGATTTTAAATTATTATTTCAGTTTCTTTATCAGATATATGACTATTCAAATGCTCTTTTTTTTCTTGTTTTATATTGTTGAAGATTTCCATTTCATCTAGTGTGCCAAATTTGTTAGCAAAAAGTTACACATAATACACAATTATTATTTTTAAAATACTTAATGAATATACACTGATTTTATTCTTCATTGGTCATTTGAGTCTTCTCTCTGCTCATTATGATCAGTGTGGTAGGGTTTTGTCAATTTTATTAATCTTTTAAAGGACTAACTTTTGACTTTGTTAATTGTCTGTTTTCTGTTTCACTGATTTTTGCTCTTATTTGTATTATTTCCTTTCCTGTACAGTTCTTTGGGGAGGATTTAGTCTACTAGAAATTTTTATCCTAGCTTATTGGGATGAAATCTTTGATCATTCAAGCAAAGATTTAATATATGAATTTAAAGCTAGTTTATCCTCTAAAGCCTTTTAAAAAATCCCAGAAATTTTAGTATGTCATCATCCCATTATTTCAGTTCAAAATACTTTCTTATTTCCACTGTGATCTCTTCTATTTAAAAATGTGTTGCCTAATTTCTAAACATTTGGTAAGTTTCTAGTTATCATTTTATTTTTGATTTCTAGATTAATTCCTCGGTAATAACAAAATATACTATATGATTTTAATCCTTTGAATTTTGTTAAGACTTGCTTTCTGGCTCAGTATCTGGTCTATTTTTGTAAATATTTTGTGTGAATTTGCAAAAAACGTGTATTTTGCAGTTGTTGGTGTTGTATTTTCTATATGCTAATTAGATCAAGTAGATGAATAGCTTAAGCATCTGTATATTAAGACTTTTTTTTTTTTGGTCTGCTTTTTCTGTCAGTTACTGAGAGGTGAGAGGTATGTGAAATCTTCAGCTGTGATTCTGGAATTGTTTACTTCTCCTCTTAGTTCTGTTAATTTTTGCTTCATATATTTTGGAGCTATGTTGCTAGATGTGTACACATGTAGGATTGCTGTGTCTTCCTCTGAATGGGTCCTTTTGTTATTATGACATATCCTTGTTTTTATTTGATAATTTTTGTTGCATTTATATTTAATTTGTCTGATATTAATGTAGACATCCAACTTTCTTTTAGACAGTATTTTCATGGCATGTCTTTTTCCATCACTTTTTTTAAACTATCCTGTGTCCTTATTTTTAAAGGATATTTCTTGTAAATAAAAACCAAGTGACTGGGTCTTTTCAGTTTTTGAAAACCTGGTTCATCAGTATTTGCCTTATAGTTGGAATATTCGTCCACTTATTTTTATCATAATTGCTATCATTGTGTTATAGTCTACCATCTTTCTATTTGTTTTCTGTCTCTCTTACCTGTTTGTAGTTTCCTTGCATCTTCCTTTGCCACCTTCTTTGGATTAACCAAGTATTTATTATTCATTTGATTTCCGATTAGCTTTCTATTTGTCTCTTTTTGTATTCTTTTAGTGCTTATTGTAGAGTTCACAACTGCATTCTCCACATATTAAAAGCTATTTAAATGAGTGCTTTTACCACTTTTCAAATAACGTAAGATCCGTACAACAGTTTAATTCTACTCATCCCCTTTCTTGCACTTCGTGTTATTTTTATTATAAACCTACAGGCCTTTGTTATCATTATTGCATTAAATGGCCAATATCTTTTGATTTATGTATTTTTCACTCTTCCCTTTATTCTCATTTCCTTCTGGGATCATTTTTCTTTCAGCCTAAAGATCTCCTTTAGTCTTTTTCCGTAGTGTTGTTCTTTGGTGATGAACTTTTTAATCATTTGATTGAAATGTCTTTATTTTGCGTTATTTCCCCTGTGCATAGAATTACAGATTTACTTTTTCTTTTTAACTTTTAGCAGTTCAAATTTGTTACTGCTTTTGATGAGAATCCAGATGCTATTTCATTGTTCTCCTGAATGTGATGTTTTCCCCCTGAGGCTTCTTTTAAATTTTTCTATTTATTTATTTTTTTGTTTGTTTTCAACATTTATTAAAAGTTTCTAGGTAGGGTGTTTTTTTTTTTTAATCTTGCTTCATATTTGCTGAGCTTCGTGAATTTGTGGATTGATGGCTTTGATAATTTTTGGAGAAACTTTAACTGTTATATTTTTCTATAGCACTTCTGCTCCATTCTCTCTCTTCTTTGCTTCTAGGACTCCAGTTTTACGAATGTTAGATGATTTGACTATTCCGCATGTCTGTAATGTTCTGTTCTTCATTCTTTTTTCCTATCTATGGTTCAGGCTAGTTTTTGTTGACATATTTTCTAATTCACCAATTCTATCTTCTGCTGTGACCAGTCTGCTGTTAAACCCATCCAAATAGTTCTTAATTTCAAGGAGCGTTTTCAATTCTAGAATGTCCATTTGATTCCCTTTTTCATTTTGTAACAGGTTAATTGAGATATAATTCACACACCATACAAGCCACCTATTTAAAATGTATAATTCAGTGGATTTTACTATATGCATGGAGTTGTGCAACCAGGACCAAAATGAATGTTAGAATTTAAAAAATTAATTGTGGTAAAATACACATTACGTAAAATTCGCCATCTTAACCATTTTTAAGTTGGCAGTTCTGTGTTTACATTGCTGTGGTACCATCACTACTGTTCAGCCACAAACTGTTTGCACCTTGCAAAAGTGAAATTCTATACCTATTAAACAATGACTCTCCATTCCCTCTGCACCATAGCCTCTGGAAACCACCATTTTCTTTCTGTCTCTGTGAGTTTGACTACTGTAGGTGCCACATTATTGGAATTATACAGTAGTTATCTGCTTGTGACTGACTTTTTTCACTTTGCATAATGTCTTCAAGGTTCATTCACACTGTAGCATATGTCAGCATTTCTTTTTTTGGCTGAATAATATTCCATTGTATAGATATACCACATTTTAATATATTCATCCATCAGTAGAACTTGGGTTGCTTTCACTTTTTGGATGTTGTTAATAATGCTGTTGTGAACATGGGTGTACACATACCTATTTAATTCCCTGCTTTCAGTTCTTTTGCTATATACCCAGAAGTGGAATTGCTGGATCATATGATATGTTTAATTTTTTGAGGAACCACTATACTGTTTTCCACGGTGGCTGCACCATTTTACATTCCCACCATTAATACATAAGGGTTCCAATTTCTTCACATCCTCACCAGCACTTGTCATTTTCTATATATAGCCATCGTAACGGATGTGAGTAGACATCCTTATGAGTGTGAGGTGGCTTTTGATTCCTTTTATGAAAAACAGATTTTCTTTACTAGTTTTTCTTCATCCTCATATATCTAAATACAGGCAGAGGAAAGTATTCAGAGAGGTAAGAGAATGAGAACACTGCAAGTTAGAGGAGCCAGTGGAAGATGAAGTTGTTGCAAAGGAGGAATGATCTGCTGAAAGACATTGGTGGTCTGTGGCGGAGCTGTGCAGATATCTTATGATTTCTTCCTCTGTTATCTTTCAATGTTTAACTATGGAGTCCACATATGTTAGCTTATAACAAAGAATGCTTCAGGCTTCAGAGGAGAAATATTCTGTTTCAGTGATGTGCTATCAAGGGAAGCCAGACTAATAGCTAAATTTGAGAATTTCAGGGCAATTTTTAGAAAAAATTTTTTATTTCAATTCTTACATGTTACCTATAACAATTTGGAAAATATAGATGAAGAAATAAAGATTACCAATAATTTTATCTCATTGTTAACATTTTGACATCTATTGTTTCAAGTCTTTTCTTCCCCCTTAGAATATATGCATATATATGTTTACATATGTTTTATTAAAATGGAATTATACTGTATATAGTGAGTTTTAACCCACTGAATTGTCTAAACAAGAGTTATCTTTCTATGACAGTAAATATTCTTTTATAACAGAATTTAAATGATTAAATGATAGTCTATTATATAGACATATCATAATTTACTTAGTGTGTGACATCTAGCTAACCCCCCCTTTTAAAAATTTCTAAAAATGATAACAAACAATGCCACAGAGAATATCTTTGTAAATAAATCTGTATCATACTCTTGATTATTCTTTTCCTGTTCTTTTTTTTTTATTGTATGGTACAACATATGTAGGAAAGTACTCAAAATAGTTTTAACATTGGTTTTATTGTTCCTGAAATATGTGGTACAATTTACCAATGGGGCAATCTGGCCCTGGAATTTTCTTTTTCTGAGGAGGTTTATAATTATGAATTTAATGGCTTTAATAATCAAAGACTTCTTAAAATTATCTATTACTTCTGGAGTTAGTTTTATAAACTATATTTTTCTAGAAATAAAAAAAAATGAGTTTAAATTTGCAAAGTTATTAGTGTGCAGTTGTCCGTAAATAATATCCTTTTATTTTTTAATGTCTGTAGGATATATAGTGCTGTCTCTTTTTCATTCTTGATTTTTAATATTGGTTATATTCTCTCATTTTCATTTTCTTGCTCTCTCTCTTTCTTCCTAGTCAGCATTGCCAGGGGTTATTAACTTTATTATTAAGTGTTTTCGAAGAAACAACTTTTGTTCTAGAATTTTGGAATTTTTATATCTTTCTGGTGATTAATGCCTTTTAGTATTATGAAATGTGTATGTCTATTAGTAATTTTCCTTTGAAGTCTATTTTGTGCAATATTTATAAAACTATACCAGTTTTTGTTTGTTTTTAGCATTTACATGGTATATTTTTCTATCCTTTAACATAAATACTGCTATATTTTTATATTTTGGATATAGCTCTTCTTAAAGGCCTATTTTTAATCCAGTCTGACACATTTGCATTGAAGGATTGAATTAACTGCCTTTCATTAATGTGATATTTTGGTTTATATATTGTTATTTCGCTCTTTTTTGTCCTACTTGTTGTTTTTGTTTTTGTTTTTGTTTTTTTATCTCATTTATTACTTCTTTTGGGTTATTCCAACCCTATATTTACCTTTTATTTTCTTTCACTATTCCTTTAATGGGTATCCTGAAAAATACAACATGATTTTTCCAATTATTATAAATTAATACTTATGCCTCTTCCTAGATGTTGCAAGGATTTTAAAACACTTTAATAATTTTACCATCTTCACTTATGAGCTGTTATTGTCAAGGGTAAATATATGGTATTTTCATTGTTGTTTTATGCAACCAATACTCATGTGTATCTGTTATCCCTTTCATTGTTCCTTAGCCCTTCTACCATCCCTAACTTCCATCTGGTAAATTTTTCCTTCTAGCTGGAGAACACCTTTTAGTATTTAATTTAGTCTGTGGGTGATGAATTTTTGAGTTTTGCTTGTTTGAGAATGTCTTTATGTTGCTTTAATTCTTGAAAGATGTTCGCACTGGATATTGAATTCTAGATTAGAAATTACTTTCTTTTGGTTATTTGGATATATTTTCCCATAATTATCTGACTTCTATTATTTTTTGTGAATTCAGCTCTTGGGCTAACTGTTGTTTCATTGTAGGAATTCTTTTTTTATGTGATTGCTTTTAAGATATTTTCTTTTTGTTTTCTTTTTTTCCTTTCTTATCCTTCTTTTTTTCTCCCTCTCCTTTTCCCTTTTCTTCTCTCCACCCCCTTCTCCTCCTCCTTCTTCTAGCAGTTTTGTTACAGTACACCTAGGTATGGCCACCATCTGTCAGGGACCTTGTGGGTAAGAGATCATTAATGAAAGAGTGATTGATAAAGGCTTTGGGCAATATATAGCAAAACAGCAGGGGATCATGCAGACCTGGGGCTAGTAATAGCAGGAAGCTGAATTAAGATCAGAATTAGGATTATTGCATGAAGGAGTAAGAGGAGCTTTTACTAAAAGCTGGAATCAGAGAGACAGTATGGAGAAAGCTGCTTTACAGGAACTGGCACTTTTGGTCAAGAGATGCAGGCAGCCTATATGGTGACCTGGAAGTTAGCTGGGAAAATAAATAATCTCACTTTCCTTTCTTCTCCCTCTAATCTCTATTGGTTTTTCTCATGACAACGTGGGATACTGAGCATGAGAGTGGATTTAGAGGAGTGTATGGGGTTCATAGGGATTCTTGAATCTGTGACTCAGATGTCACAAATATTTTCCATAAAGGAGCAAGTGCAAATTTTAGACTGTGTTGACTGCATATGATCTCTTCTCTGTCTCTTCTTTTATGACCCTTTAAAAATGTAAAAACCATCCTTAACTCACAGGCTGTATCAAAATAGGCAGCTGACCAAACCTGGCTAACCCCTGTTATGGACTGAGGGGGTTTTGAGGGGATCAATTTTAGGGAATTTGCAGCCACGACCTTTTTATAATTTTATTTCTATTTTCTCTTTCCTCCGCTCTGGAATTCCCAGGACACATATGTTAACCCTTCTCACTGAATCCTGCCTCTTCCAGTTGCTTTTGTATTTTCTAAATTTTTGTCATATTTTTCTTTTCTGATTCATCTCCCAGTTTCCTAATATACTCTTTAGCTCTGCCTAACTAGTCTTAAAATCTATTGCATCCTTAGTTTTGCTTATTGTGTTTTTTAGTGTTAGAATTGCCATAACCTTGTTTTGTAGTTTCCAGTCTTCTGTTGAAATTCTTGATCTTGCCTTTTATCTTGTCAAATACATTAAGGAGAATTATTTTAATGTTTATTCAGTAGCTTCACAATCTGGAGTCTCTGTGGGTCTAGTCTAGTTGTTATTCTGTCGTTTCTCTTCATTTTCTTACATATTGTTTCATATCCTCTTGTGCCTGGTTATTTTTGATTGTGTAGTGGACATTCTATGTGAAAAATTGTAAAATATTGTGGGTCTTAGGATGGTGTTGTTTTCCTCCAGAGAATATTAAAATTTGCTTCTTACAGGTAACTGTAAGAGCACAAGCATCCAGGCTCAGCTGAATATAAACCCAAGGATTGAGGCCATTTGAAGCCGCATTTCAAAACTTTTTCTGGTTTACTTTGCTCTGAAGAATAGCCATTGTGTTTCCAGCCAAAAGCAGGATTACCTGGGCCCCTTTCTTTGGTAGCCTCCAGACTGTTCCTTTTGTTCTCTTAAATCCAGGAGGCTGTCAAAAACAATGCTTAGATCTTCAGCCTCTTAGCTGGCTCTATAGAGTTGGCAAGTACTCTAGGGGAAGGCTGTTTCAAATGTTGGACTTACTCTTTGGGTTTCCATCATCTTCGGGATTTACTTTCGTAATTCTTCAGTGCTTTGCTAGCTTACTGATGCATTCAAGCTGATTAAAAAAGAAAAAAAGTCTGTCCTCACGAATGGAACTGGTACCCTTATAAGAAGAGACTCCAGAGAGCTAACTAGTTCTCTTTCTACCACGTGAGGATGCAATGAGAAATCAGTTGTCTGCAACCTGGAAGGGGGTCCTCACTACAACTCCACCATGCTGGCAGCCCAGTTTTGGACTTCCAGCCTCCCAAAGTGTGGGAACTAAATTTCTGTGGTTGATAAGCCACCCAGTCTATGGTGCTTTGTTATAACAGCTCAAACTGACACTATTCAACCCTCATAGAGTATTATTAGACTTGGATTATAGCTAAATTCTGTCTTGGACTACAGATCCATAGTGCATTATCCACAAGTCTAAAATCCAAAAAAGCTGTGAAAGTTGAGTTTTCATAACCTATTTCTTTGCAGCATCTCCACTGACCTGAATGTACTTGGAGAAAGCTGACCTGAATGGATGTGTAGTACTTATGGGCTTCATGTGTCCAATTTAGTCTAAACATTCAGACATTCCTCTACAGAAATATTAATGTACTTGAGGATAGGGTGCTCTCTAGCTCTAATCAGGGGTATCTGGTCATATATGGTATATGGACTCTATTACCTGTCTGGATTCTGAAGCCCATCTGGGCATAAGGGGTTTAGGTAGGGCATTTCGGACCTGTTTAGGTAATTGTGTATATTGTAAGTTCAAGAAATGTGTCTCAGTCCTCATAGAACTAAGTTCAGTTTATTATTCTTGGAAGGTGTTTTTTCTGTACATTTTTAATTGGGCTATGAGTAACAGAAAACCCAAACAACAGTGGCTTATCTGTCTCTCCCACCATTACAAATCTATTGATAGCCAATTGCCAGTTTTGATTCAGTGACGTAAGTTTGTCTGGACTGAGATTTCTGTGATTCTCTTGTTCTTCCCATGTGGCCACAGGATGGCCACTCCAGCTCTAGCCATCAAGATCATGCTCCGAGTAGGAAAAAGGAATAATGGCAAAAGACAAAACAGCATGTACTGTCTGAACCTGTTCCCCTTTTAAAAGAGTTTTTTGGAAGTCTATCCAATGATTCCTGCTTATATCTCCTTGGTCAGAATTGTATCCTATTGTTACCCCCTCTCTGTAAGGGAATGAGGGCAGTATCGTTTTTAGCTTGGTACACTGTGCCATCCCCCACCCCTGCCCCAAATAGAGAGTCCGTAGTAGAAGAAAGGGGAAATGGGAATTGGATAGATAATTTACTGTCTTGGCTACAATAACAAACATCTTTTGAGAACTAATTAAGTAGTGTATTAAGTAATGTAACTTAAGAAATGTTTAATAAGTGACACACCTTAGGTCTTGAACTCCTCCCAAGAATCTTACGAATTTGGCATCTCAGCATCCCGTCTTACATAGGAGGAAAGAGAGGCTCAAGTCGTTTGCCCAAGGTAATCAAGTAATCTTAGAGCGGGACTTGAATAAAGGCTTGTTTGGGTCTAGAATACACTTTCAGCCAGTAGGCTATACATCTACTAGAGTATACTGTTGAAAGGTTAGGCAGAAGCCAGATTGTGCAGGGCTTTGATTGTAAAAAAAAAAGAAAGAAAAAAAATTAAGTGTTTAGACTATTCCCAGGCCTGCATCATTGTTTCTAAGTGGCTTGGATTATGTGTCTGTGCCAGTCAGATCTCTTGACTTCCCGCTATGCGTTTCTTCTGTTATTGTCGAACCTTGTGCTTTTCCTTAGCAAAAGCTTGGAAAAGAGCCCATTCTTTAAGATCCTGCAGAGACGGCATCTTCTCCATGAAGCCTCTTCCAGGTTGACGTGTTCCTTCCTTTTCTGCATTCTTACAATATTTTATTCACACACAAACCTAAATATCTTTATGTTACAGTCGTGTCATTTTCTTACATGGTTAATTTGACTGGAGAAAAGGGACTGTGTCTTGTTCCTCTGCAGTTTGTGGCACTTGGCATAGTTTCTGGCACATAACAGGCACCCAGATATTGGCAGAATAAGCAAGACAATGAAAGAGTGAATTAAGATCACACAATTCAGGATAGTAAGGAAAAAAGAGTCTGCAGAAAGTGTGTTTTTATTTTAACTAAAATGCTGGACAGTTGGTGGTATCATCATTTGAATGTGATTGATAGCAGCTGTTCATGGATGGATATCATATGGTAACAGGAGAATGTTGGCAGTGTTGTCAGTTAATTAAAATTCGCTTTTAATTCTTTTATTGCCTTTTAAAGTTTAGAAGAGACTTTTCCCCATAATACTTCAGAAGACTTTCTTTCCTGATACTAATATAATTACTTCGTATTTCTATAATGTTGTGTTGTTTATTTTGATATCTTTTCTTTGAATCTCACAAAACCTTTATAAATACATTTTTGTATGTATTACATCTGACTATTGAGGAATCCAAGACACAAAGAGGTTGGTGCCATTGCTGGAATGCATATAACTAATAAGTGACAGAACAAATCGGATCTTCTCAGTGGAGATTCCAGAATCATCAACTGTTTGGATGATGAGTTGTTTAACTTTGACTTCACTGCAGACTGGGGACCCCAGTTGGCTTAGACAGTGGTGACTTCTGTTGGATTATCCATACCAACAATAGCATGCCATAGCCGCAATTTATAGAAAAGGGAGTCCATAGAATGTGGAAACTCCACTAAAGGGTTATGAGAATTAAGACTTCCTGGGGAATTAGTGTCAAACATATTCCTTTAAGCACAGGAAAGCTCTGTAGATAAAACATGAGGTTTGGGGATTAGCTGAGGTGTATCTCAGGGTGCTGGTTAGGAGACTAGTAATCATTGACTATCAGATAGCAGAGGCTTTTGTAAGAACGAAAGAGTAAACGTTCCTTTAAGAAACAATAGTATCTGTGTGTGTGTGTGTGTGTGCGTACGCACGTGCGCGTGTTGTTACCTTCTTAATATGTGGAAGTTTCTGAAGGCAGAGATAATACTCAGTGCTTATTAACCGACTATGTGAGTATCACTGTATACATACTGGAAATTAGAGGATGTGAAAAGCACTCCTTTTAGGTTGAATGAGAAACCCCCTAGTAGAGTGATCTGTGATGGTCAAGAAAAGTCCCTTAAAAAACCATCTCTCCCACTAGGCTCCTCAAAATTCTTGAACTTTTTTTTTTTTTTTTTTTGCTGCTTGTTACTTATTGTATGTTTTCGTATTAAGCAAAGTAACATAAATCAAAATAGTGCATGAATTTTCAGTCATTATAATTGTGAGGGTAGTGGTGGAGGCCTGATCTCATAAACTTTGGCGAACAGGACAGAAGAGTGTGTGCTCCACCCTCAGACCCCGGCCATGTGGGACAAGGGCCTTGCCTGGGGCTTTTGAAAGTGTGGGCTGCCTCAGAGACATGGATGCTGGTGCCAGAGATGGTCCCAGTGGTCCAAAGATGGACCCATGAAAGTAGCACAAATAGTGAGTGTAGACTTACAGATTGCTGGACTATTTGGGGCCATATAGGAAAGAGAGATGACACCTCATTACAGGGAAGCATAAAGAAAGAAATAGAAAATAAAGAGTGCTGAGCAATAGCAGAGAATTCCTTTTTTAGTTGCGTTTTGATGTAACCAGATTTCTTTGAAATGGATGTAAAAAGATAAAAAGATTCTATTTGAAGAGAAAAAGCAACAAACAGCATGGTAACACTTAGAGGAAAGAATGGGACCTTGTAAAAGATGTTATTTCAGATATTTTATAGAACCCCTTATTTATGTCTCAATCCAATAAAAGTATTTTTTTAAAGCAACCACTAGAACAGATGAGATAGTAAATATGAATGCATTTTCTGCTCTTCGGGGAAAAGGTATGACAGAAACATACTACCTCACTGCTATTTATTCACTGAGTATCGATTGAACAGCACCAGAAATAGAGCTCTGTGTTTAGGGCTTTGGGCATTTTAGAAAAAAATATAATTTCTTTAGGCTGAGGGTTTCGAGCCAGGTCTACAAGAAAGGGGTAGCCAGAGATGAGCAAAGAGAATGGTCATTCGGTCAAACAGCAGCACCCTTCATCAGGAACGAACCAACTGCTTGCTTGAGTCTGTCTTTTACTAGCTGTGTGACCTTGGGCATGATAGGTACCCTCTCTGAACCTGGGTTTTCTTACCTTAAGTGAGGGTGGTGTCTATCTTGCAGCTGTTGAAATTAAATGGGATAACATGTGGAGACGAGTGCAGTGCCTGGCGCATCGTTGGCACTTGGTAACTAGTGCTGTTGCTACGATTTTTGTTGTCGTCATTGGCCTTGGAAATGATCTAAAAGAGTGATGACTAGCCCCAGCAAGATGCTTGGCCTTGGAGGGTACTGCTGGTGGGAAGCTCACGTTTATGCCTGAGGTTGTAGACTGGAACCACCTGAGGATCACTCACACTCAGCCCCTCACGGCACCTTGGCTAAAAGCGAGAGGCCCCAGTTGCAGGAGAGATTTTGCCCAGACCAGAATGGCAGCTGGAGAATTTTATGGCGAGTCTGGCAGATGGCTCTGCCTTGAGGGAGAAGTCCTGTTTGGACAGATGACCCCGTAACCGAGCAGACTTACTCCACTGCCACGGCTGTGCTGATTTTGAATTATGATGCCAACAATCCACTGAAGACTTTAATATCACAACACATCTGAGTGGGGCTTAGCCTGCCTCTGATAATCTATTGATATGATTTAGCTAATTTTGACAATTGACTTCCTTTGAGTCAAGGTTTACCAAGTGGAGCTTCAAATACGGAAAACATAGGGAGATGTTTAGAATGCCGATGATGAGGAAGTTTTAACCAAGGGAAAAGTAGCATCAGGAGGCAGGAGTGAAGAGAGACCCTCAAGGCTGAGCAAATGGTATAACCACGGCCCGGAGCATGAACAGTTGGGTGTGGGAGCTGCATGGGAGCTGCATGGGAGCTGCCCTGGAGAGGGTGGGGGGATAGTGTGTAAGGAAGGAAGTGGGAGCTGAGGCTTGAGGATGGGGGTTGGGCTAGACCGTGGAGGGCTCTGAATTCAGGGTACCCTTTTGATGGTGGTACCCACAATATTCCTTCTAGACTTTAAGTCCAGCAATGGGAATTGATTTTATATCATCTTGTCCAGCAGGGGCCAAGGTAAGGGCCTTTGGGGAGCCTCCCACATACTTATCTTGCCTGTTTTCCCGTAATCCGTTTTGGTATAACCAAATATTGGTTGTCTGGGTTATTGTGGAGTTCTAACTACATATTCTAATGCTTTAGCACTTTAAGTTTTTTACCGTAGCTTTTTTCCCCTATGAAATCTCATTTTTGAGTCTCATGATCAAAATGGATGGAATATTGATCTTGGAACCAAAACAGTTATCACTTACTGAGTTCCTAATATGTGTTGGGCAGCGTGCCAGTGGTCCATAAACATCTGAATGAATCCTCCCAGTTGTGCAAGGTGGTCCTTATTTTTTTGCTGATGAGGAAACCAAGGCTTAGAAGGTTAAGTAACTGACTCTCTCATAGACCCCCTAGGGGTGAAGCCAGGGTTGGAAACCACATTTGTCTGATTACTGAGTCCATGTTCTTTCCACCAAACTCTGCTGCCACCCCTCCTTCTTAATGGGGTACCTAACATCCAGAGAGGGGACTTTGCCCAAGGTCACACTTGGGATGGTAAAACAGTATCTTGTCCACATTATTGTGAGTCTTTTCTTGACCTGTGAGGACCCTGCTGGCTGCCAGGTTTCCCTAGTGTAACACTTAGCATGACATGAGTAAATGGCCAGCTGGCCCCTCTGGAATGTGGCAATGTTCATCCTTCTTCATCTGTGACAAGGATCCACCGTCCTCCCTTCCTTAATAGTTAGGACTCAAAGCTCCTCGTATTGGCAGCTTACTCATTATACCCTCTTCCCATATTTACGATTGAATTCACCCATACTTGCTGTGTAAATCTCCAGATACAGGGTGTTTATTAAGGGTGCTTTGACAGGGCTGTAACTCCAGCCTGATTTAAGGATGCTGCTGTGATGGGTTATAGTTTGGTATTAGCTAAATTGAATATAATCCATCATGCTTATTAGATGTGGTGGGGGACATTTGCACCCTGAAAGGATCAGCAGGAAAGACACATTAAATATAGATGAGCTGAGTCTTTTCCTAGGCAGCTGGATAGACAGAGCAGGGCCATGTGTTCCTAACACGGCAGCTTTTCTGCAGTGACACAGAAGTAGTCGGGACTGGGAAAGAGAAAGCACTTAGAAGCTTTAAAAATAAATCGGGCGAGTTACCAAGTGCCCCTTGTAAAAGCCAAACAGCAGAACGTGAGTGGAAAACAGGTAATTACTGAAGATTTTTCAGGTAGCTTGGAGTGTTGTCCAGGCACAGGTATCTGACATCTATGGATTATCCTAGTAGCCTGCTAGTTTTCACAGTGTTTGGGAACTTTGTTTCAGTCTCCTGAAGTGCGGCGTGTGAGAAACTCTGGGTCACAATTACTTTGCAGCTTGTTTCCATTTTTGTTCCTTAATATCAAAGCAAACCTTTGTTAATAGCCCAATTTTAAGAGGCACTGGGGCATAGAAGGTATAAGGCTCTGTTTACTCAATATTTTGGAGGATGAGCCCTTGAAGACAGCACTGTTGTGGCTGGCTACATAGACGTCAGAGACCGCCTAATATTTAAGTATCTAAATGGATAGATGCTAATATTAGGTTTGTTTGTATATATGGCAGCTGAGGGGCAAATCTCAGCTCATGGCTATAACAGGAAAATTCACAGACCTGTTTTGATACCTGTTTCTGTTCACAAAATTAGTTTTTGGTATCTTTTACCTTTGTTCTTGCTTCATAAACACATTGGATGTTTGTCAGAGATTTCACCCACAGTACAAGTTAACGTCTGTAAGAATCCTGAACTTAAGAGCGCAGCCATCGTGTGGGGAGGATGCGATGAGAACACGTAAAGCTTGGCCCTACTGTGTTTTCTTTTTATCACTGGTGGGCTGGCCCATGATCCCAGGAGCATGTACAGAGAATGTGAAAGTGCCACTGTTTGGCCCAATTCATTACTAGAAAAGCCATCTAAAAGGCATGACAGCAGCTCCATTCTTGTAAAAACAAAGAAGAGAGAAAAAAAAAAGAACAAGGAGAAAGAAACAGAGCTACCTAGTTTTCATTTCCTGTTGGACACCTTGCTGTATTTATTCCACATCTCCCCAGGTTGCAGCTAAAACCTAAGGAGATACATTGACCATCTTTTATGTTCATCCTGCTAAGCATGTCGGTCTCCAAGGCTCACGTGATAGACACACACCCCGCTGGCTGGAGAGCACTGCCGCTGGGTGAACAAAATTTACTTGCTTTATTGACTGTTGTCCAGTCTAACCTCAAGCAGGCAGCACAACATAAAGCATAGCTTCTATTTTATTTTGTTTCTCTCCTAGAGTAAGAATCTGATTTTTTTGTTGTTGTTTTGTTTTCACTCTGCTAGAACATGGGCACTGCCTCCCTGCTGAGCCCCATATATTAAACAGAGTTATTTGTATAAAGTTCTTATGGGTCTTCTGTTCTCACAGAATCCAATTCCAAGTTCTTGTTCCCAAAATTAATCATTATGATCATTTATTATGTCTTGGGGTAGCACTTTCAAATATGTTACTTCTAAATATTTATCCCGCCATCAGGGGGAGGATTTCTCAGGTGATGACTTACTGCTGTGGCGCTGGCTTATGTTACTGTGCTTAGTTTATTTTAGGTTCATCTGAATTTTTAAACAGTTCTCAGCCTATCTTGCAATAATAAAGCCTTTATTAGTTTTCACATCCTTTCCCTATCTGTTACTTAATTTTATTTTTAACATCCCTGTGTGGATGTTGAAAATTTTATGAAAGAGGAAAGTGGAGGTCAGGAGCAATTGACTTGTGCAAAGTCTTATTGCTGGTGGGAATAAGGATCAGATTTCTTGACATCTGGGGCCATTTTCGAGTCCTTTCCTTTAATTGGTTCCTGAGCTTTTCCTTGTGATTGATAGGATCTTTATTTAGACTCCATCTCCTCCCCAACCTACACACTTATCCACACACTACAGCCTTATATACACATGTTCACACCTGCACATGTCCACACATATGGATTCCCTCTCCCCCTCGCTCCCCATCACACCTTGAAAATGTTAGCTCCTTGCTCTGTCCCCATCAGTCTGTACTTCTAGAACAAAGCGGGACAAAGGAAAGGGTTCTGGTATGGGGGGAAAAAGTCTCAAGAAGTTTCCCAGGAAGTTTTGCCTGAGTCTCTGAAGTACTGGCCCCATTTCTGCTTCACTTTGACAGTACAGATGGACTTTGGGCAATTTGAACATATTTATAGAGAAAGAGAACCTTGTTTAAGAACATGTCGCTCCTAATTGAGATAGTATTTATAGCTAGCCAACGGAGGAATTTTTTATGTTGAAAAAGTTTCCCCTGTATTAATGACCCAATTC
This sequence comes from Vicugna pacos, assembly GCF_048564905.1. Taxonomy (NCBI): domain Eukaryota; kingdom Metazoa; phylum Chordata; class Mammalia; order Artiodactyla; family Camelidae; genus Vicugna; species Vicugna pacos. Next base: position 12,101,585 of record NC_133009.1, on the reverse strand, counting down.
ACTTTGGGACAGCTGCACAGTCACTCTGACTCAGGCGTTAAGAAAGCCAAACACTGGCTTTTCTCTTGTCATGCTGGTGGTTTTCTTTGTATGGCTGTGGTGTGATAAGGAATGATTCATTTTTGTTTGTTTGTTTCTTCTGTGATTCATTCATAGACTGAGGAGTCCCTTGGACTAGATGTAGTTCCTGCAGCGATCGTATCTCTAATGCCCAGCTTTCTTTTTGGTTATCAGTTCTCTGGCATATCAGTCTAACATGGTCAATGTGTACAGTGAGACATGCGTTAGACTCCCTGTCTGTTTCCATCTGGCCTAAATATGCCATAAACACCATCTGCCTGGAATGGGAAAAATCTTGAGTGGCCTTATCTGAGTGACTGTAGCATGTTTCCCATTCATGAGAAGGATTTGTTCCAGAAAACCAAAGGATTATTTAGACAGAAGGATACAACACTTCCAACTATGGGATGTCAATGAATCCTTCTCCCCAGTTTCCAGATACTTAATGAAGATTCACAAAATTGTCATAGTGGAAATGCCTAGGCCCTGGAACTAAGGGGCCAGAGTAACTTCCATAACTAAGCCTCCTCTTTATGTGTAAAATGTAGTCAGCAGTATCTGCCTCGTCATACATGTCCGTGTACATAAACATGCTTATATACGTGTCTGTGTATATGCGCACATACACATTGCCTAATACGTTGTGATGCCTGTTCTCATAGCTTCTTATGTTGTTGCTTCTCAGTATATACCCGGTGCCATCTCCCTATGGAGAGCCTAGGGTGAGAGTAGAGAACCAGATGGACTCCCTCTGCCTGTTACTGCTTCTACCTTTTCCATGACCAGATAATTCAACTGCAACAGACAGAATCTCTTTCAGCCAAGATTGTATCAGAAAACTGCACGTTATTCTTTTCTCTGGGCTTCCTGCTGACACATCTGTTTGTTTGCACATGCCACTTCTATGTCATCTTTCATCAGTGTGCATTTGTAATGTCACAGTTTCTTAGTTTGCAAGACATTTACCCCAGCCACCACCTAGGGTGATTGCTCCCTGGTAGCACATTGGAGGGTAGAGACTTTGAGCTGTCAACAACGTGCTGCCTGTAAATTCAGTATTAGGGTCAGTTAATTATGGGAAGATTACTTGAAGCAGCAAGCCCTGTGATCAGTGAAGATCATTGGGAGCCCCCAGTATAGAAGGTGATTCTCTCTGACCTACAGACCCCACCCCATTTTTTCCATTATGATAATCTCTAGGTCCATCTGTGTTACTACAAATGGCTTTATTTCATCCTCTTTCATGGCTGAGTAGTATTCCATTGTATGTATGCATACCACATCTTCTCTATCCATTCATCTATCAATCGACATTTAGGTTGTTTTCATGTCTTGGCCATTTAAATAGTGCTGCTGTGAACATTGGGGTGCATGTGTCTTTTTGAATTATAATTTTCTTCAGATACATGCTCAGGAGTGGGATTGCTGGATCATATGGTAAGTCTATTTTTAATTTTTTAAAGAACCTCCATACTTTCCTCCATAGTGGCTGCACCAATTTACATTCCCACTAACAGTGTAGGAGGGTTCCTTTTTCTCCACACCCTCTCCAGCATTTATTATTTGTAGATTTTTTTAATGATGGGCATTCTGACTGGTGTGAGGTGATAACTCATTGTAATTTTGTTTTGCATTTCTCTAATAATTAGTGATATTGAGCATCTTGTTGGCGATCTGTATGTCTTCTTTGGAGAAATGTCTGTTTAGGTCTTCTGCCCATTTTTTGATTGGGTTGCTTGTTTCTTGATATTAAGCTGTATGAGCTGTCTGGAAACTGTCTTTTCTCTATTGTATATTCTTGTCTCCTTTGTCACAGATTAATTGACCATAAGTGCATTGGTTTGTTTCTGGACTTTCTATCCTGTTCCATTGATCTATGTTTCTTTTTTGTTGGTACCATGCTGCTTTAACTACTGTAGCTTTGTAGTATAGTTTGGAGACAGGGAGCATGATTCCTCCAGCTCAAGTCTTCTTTCTCAAGATTCTTTTGGCTGTTCAAGGTCTTTTGTGTTTCCATATAAACTTAAAACATTTTTTGTTACAGTTCTGTGAAAAATATCTTGGGTGATTTGATAGAAATTGCTTTGAATCTGTATATTGCCTTGAGTAGTATGGTTATTTTAACAATATTGATTCTTCCAATCCAAGAACATGTTACATCTTTCATCTGTTTGAGTCATCTTTAATTTCTTTCATCAATGTCTTATAGTTTTCAGAGTACAGGTCTTTTGCCTCCTTAGGAAGGTTTATTCCTAGGTATTTTATTCTTTCTGATGTGATGGTGAATGGCATTGTTTCCTTAATTTCTCTTTCTGATATTTCATTATTAGTGTATAACAATGCAACAGACTTCTGTGTATTAATTTTGTATCTTGCAACTTTACTGAATTCATTAATGAACTCTGTTAATTTTCTTGTTGTGTCTTTAGGATTTTCTCTGTGTAGTTTCATGTCATCTGTAAACAGTGACAGTTTTACTTCTTCTTTTCCAATTTGGATTCTTTTTATTTCCTTTCCTTCTGTGATTGCTGTGGCTTGGACTTCCAAAACTATGTTGAATAAAAGTGGTGAGAGTAGGCCTCCTTGTCTTGTTCCTGATTTTACAGGAAATTCTTTTAGCTTTTCCCTGTTGAGTGTGATGTTAGCTGTGGGTTTGTCATAATATAGTCTTTATTATGTTGAAGTGTGTTCTCTCTGTTCACTTTCTGGAGAGTTTTTTTTTTTATCATAAATGGATGTTGAATTTTATCAAAAGCTTTTTCTGCATCTATTGAGATGGTCCTATGGTCTTTATTCTTCATTTTGTTAGTGTGCTGTATCACACTGATTGATTTGCAGATACTGAAAAATCCTTACATCCCTGGAATAAATCTCACTTGATCAGGGCGGTATTATGATCCTTTTAATGTATTGTTGGAGTCATTTTGCTAGTATCTTTTTGAGGATTGTTGTGTCTATGTTCATTAGTGAGATTGGCCTGCAATTTTCTTTTTTGGTGAAAACTTTGGTTTTGATATCAGGGTGATGGTGGCCTTACAGAATGATTTCAGAAGTGTTCCTTCTTCTGCTGTTTTTGCAATAGTTTCAGAAGGACAGGTATTAACTCTTACCTAGATGTTTGGTGTAGAATTCACCTGTGAAGCCATCTTGTCCTGGATTTGTGTTAGTTAGGAGATTTTGAATTAGTGATTCAATTTCAGTACAGGTAATTGATTTGTTCATATTTTCTGTTTCTCCCTGGCTCAGTCGTGGGAAATTGTACCTTTCTGAGATTTTGTCCATTTATCCTAAGTTGTCCATTGTATTGGCATATAGTTGCTTGTAGTAGTCTCTTACAATCATTTGTATTTCTGTGGTGTCAGTTGTAACTTCTCTTTTTTTTATTTTCTAATTTTATTGATTTGTGCCCCCTCTCTTTTTTTCTCAATAGTCTGGCTAAAGGTTTATGAATTTTTTTTATCTTTTCAAAGAACCAGCTTTCAGTTTTATTGATCTTTTCTGCTGTTCTTTATTTCATCTCTATTTCATTTGTTGGTGCTCTGATCTTTATGATTTCTTTCCTTCTACTAACTTTGAGTTTTATTTGTTCTTCTTTCTCTAATTGCTTTAGGTGTAAGGTTAGGGTATTTATTTGAGTTTTTCTTGTTTCTTGAGGTAAGCTTGTATTGCTATAAACTTTCCTCTTAGAACTTCTTTTGCTGCATCCCATGAGCTTTGGATCATTGTGTTTTTGTTTTCGTTTGTCTCTAGGCATGTCTTGATTATAATAATAACTGAAAGCCTAGAAACAAGTTAGATGTTCAGCTGGTGAGTGAACAAGGTTTTGGAGGCGACTAGAAATACATTAAAGCTGAATTGTGGTGATGGTTGCACAACCTTGTGTACCTACTAGTCATCATTGAACTGTGCACTTAATCCCAAGTAGTGCTCAATTCTTGGGAGGTTGTAGTGAAACTAATTTTCAAACTCATACTTTGAAAATGGTTATGAACCTTTGGGAAAGTAATGTACTAATAGATGGCTAGGGAAAATATATTAATATATTAATGTAAACATTCAGACTGAATTTACTCTTAAAAATATTCATTGGAAATAATTCAAAGGAAGGGAAAAAGTCCCATGTGTGTGAAATATTCCTTGCAACATTATCTCTAAACATTGACACTGACATGTTTAATACATCATTTGGGTAAAATATGATGTTTTCAATTGAAAAAGACTACAAAGACTGACATGGATAAATACAAATGGTAATTTTTAAAATTTAATTAATTAATTAATTGAAGTGCAGTCAGTTACAGTGTGTCCATGTCTGATGTACAACACAATGTCCCAGTCCCACATATACACATGTATACCTGTTTTCACTTTTTTTTATGAAAGGTATTCCTATAATCAAAACAAGCTTTAAAATTAAATGTTTGCTATAAATGTATACTGGAAGGGGATGTTAACTGTATAGCTGAATTTTTTTTTACCTTTAAAAAAATTCCATCCTCTTGCTATGAAATTGTCAAAGTAAAACAAATATGGCACTATAAGGAAAAGACAATGACCAATGGTATTGGAGGCATTTAAATGTAAATACTAAAGAAGGGATGAATGGCTGGATGGATAGGAGTTTTGTTTTATAGGTTCAGTTGACATGATTTGTGGTTGATTAGGATATGGGGTTGAAAGAGAGTCCCTGTTGAGAGTGAATTTCTATCTGTCTCAGAAGATGGTGATTCCATGAATAGAAAAGGAGTACAGATACAAAGAGAATAGGTCTTGGGGCCAAAGGCATATTTCACAGAATTAGAACATATCATAATAAAATTTATATGGAACCACAAAAGACCTAGAACTGCCAAAACATTACTGAAGAGAAAGAAAGAGGCTGGAGGAATAACTCTCCCAGACTTCAGACAATGTTATAGAGCTACAGTAATCAAAACAGCATGGTATTGGTACAAAAATAGACATATGGACCAATGGAACAGAACAGAGAGCCCAGAAATGAACCCACAAACTTTTGGTCAACTAATCGTTGACAAAGGAGGCAAGAATATACAATGGAATAAACACAGTCTCTTCAGCAAATGGTGTTGGGAAAACTGGACAGCAGCATGTAAATCAGTGAAGCTAGAACACTCCCTTACACCATACACAAAAATAAACTCAAAATAGATCAAAGACTTAAACATAAGACAAGATACAATAAACCTCCTAGAAGAAAATATAGGCAAAACATTATATGACATACATCTCAAAAATGTTCTCCTAGGGCAGTCTACCCAGTCAATAGAAATAAAAGCAAGAATAAACAAATGGGACCTAATGAAACTTATAAGCTTCTTCACAGCAAAGGAAACCATAAGTAAAACAAAAAGACAACCTACGGAATGGGAGAAAATTTTGGCAAATGATGAAACCGACAAAGGCTTGATCTCCAGAATATATAAGCAGCTCATACGACTTAATAAGAAAAAAACAAACAGCCCAATCCAAAAATGGGCAGAAGACCTAAACAAGCAATTCTCCAAGGAAGTAATACAAATGATCAATAGGCACATGAAAAAATGCTCTGTATCACTAATTATCAGAGAAATGCAAATCAAAACTACAATGAGGTATCACCTCACACCAGTCAGAATGGCCATCATTCAAAAGTCCACAAATGACAAATGCTGGAGAGGCTGTGGACAAAAGGGAACCCTCCTACACTGCTGGTGGGAATGAAGTTTGGTGCAGCCACTGTGGAAAACAGTATAGAGATTCCTCATAAGACTAGGAATAGACTTACCATATGACCCAGGAATCCTGCTCCTGGGTGTATATCCAGAAGGAACCCTATTTCAGAATGACACCTGCATCCCAATGTTCATAGTAGCACTATTTACAATAGCCAAGACATGGAAACAGCCTAAATGTCCATTGACAGATGACTGGATAAAGAAGAAGTGGTATATTTATACAATGGAATACTATTCAACCATAAAAATGACAACATAACGCCATTTGCAGCAACATGGATGTTACTGGAGAATGTCATTCTAAGTGAAGTAAGCCAGAAAGAGAAAGAAAAATACCATATGAGATCACTCATATGTGGAATCTAAAAAAAAGAACATAAATACAAAACAGAAACAGACTCATAGACATAGAATACAAACTTGTGGTTGCCAAGGGAGAGGGGAGTGGGAAGAGATAGACTGGGAGTTCAAAATTTGTAGATACTGACAGGCATATGCAGAATAGATAAATAAGATTATACTGTATAGCACAGGGAAATATATACAAGATCTTGTGGTAGCTCACGGTGAAAAAATGTGACAATGAATATATGTACATTCATGTATAACTGAAAAATTGTGCTCTACACTGGAAATTAACACAGCATTGTAAAATGACTATAACTCCATAAAAAATGTTTAAAAAAACAAAACAAAGGTGAAGAAAGTGATCCTATTTTATGTTACGGTACTGAGCATGGACCTGAAATAAATGAATTCAATTAATATTATTTCCCTTTGGATACATTGAATTTGAAGAGCTGCTGTGATTTCTGGTTGATATATCCAAAGGTCAGAATGAATTAGTATATAGACGTTTAGAGAGAAGTTGAATAGAAAGAATAGATATGGGAACCATATGCATGTGGGTGCTAGGAAATGGGGAAGTCATCAGAGTTGATGATCAGGCATCATTGTGACACGTAAGGGAGAAGATGAAGTCGATGATAGATATCGGATGTCAAAGGGTAGAGAACTAAGTAGATGGGAGGCAGGCAATTTGTTTTGAGACATTTGGCAGTGAGTAGAAGCAGAGAAATGAGACAAAACTCAAGTCAGTAGTAAGACTGTGGAAAGCATTTGCCCTAGAAGATTGTAGGCTTAAGATTGTAGGCTGAAATGTATTGTTGCTTGAAGAACCCACCTAGATTTATTACTGCTGTGAATGTGCTTCAGCCTCTGACTTTAATGCACACTTGCCCAGCAGATAGAGACCTTTCCCGATGAAGCAAACACAATTTCATTGTGTTTTGTAACTGAAATGATTGTTACCCTAATAATAATTTTCTACTGCAGTGAGGAAAAGAATTTTGAAAATCAATTTCTCATTTTCCTGCCTCTTACAATGACTGTCTTCATCAGAAAACAAACTAGCTTGCCAATTTTGACAGCTTCTTTGTTAAAAGCAGGGTTTTGTCTTTTCTCTTCTCCCAGTGTATAAATAAGCCCTTTAAAGAATAACTTTGGGGCAACTGAAAATCATTACAGAGACGGAGAGTTTTCCAAATGAGGACCGACAAAAAGATTAAAACTCCTTAGTCTGAAATTGCAAAGCTGGAGGAGGATGGAATTGGGGTCTAAATTGACAAAGGCTATAAGGAAACAGTCTGGTCTGCAAGTCTGAGGCACAAAATGGGAGACAGTCTTCTAGCTGATAATACATACCTCATGAGCTCTTTGCTAGTATTAAGAGATGCTGTATATAAAAATGCTTTGTAATCCATCAAGCACTATTCAAATGTATAATATTGTCATTAGAACTTGGTGGGTTGTGTTTTGGGAAAAATAATAGAAAAAAATGCTTTATAGTTGGATAGGGAGCATGAGCCAGTAAAATTTAGACAAACTACATAAGGTCACTAGCATTTGCCCCTCAGTGGATTTTTAAGGACCAGTGGGTCTTGTCTGTACCTACCCTGGACCCTGAAGTTGAACTATCACATCTTTCTCATCACATCTATTTGTTAAAGCCCAGTAATGGATTTGGTGGATACTAAACCCACCATTTCTCTCAGTGTATAACATTTGTTAAAAGTTTATTTCACATTTAAGGATCAGTTTTTACTAAGATTTTTAAAATTGAGATATAGTTTATTTACAGTATTATATTAGTTTCAGGTGTACAACATAGTGATTTAAAATGTTTATAGATTATTCTCCATTCAAAGTTATAAAATATTGGCTATATCTTCTGTTCTGTACAGTATATCCTTGAAACTTATTTCTTTTATATGTAATAGTTTGTACCTCTAAATCCACTGCCCACATCTTCCACATCATTCCCCTTCTCTTTCCCTCTCCCCACTGGTAATCACTAGTTCATTTATTTTAATTTTTAGATTCCACGTATAAGTGATGATGTAGAGTAGTTGTCTTTCTTTGTATGACTTATTTCACTAAGCATAATACCCTCAGATCCATTCATGTTGTTGCAAATGGCAACATTTCATTCTTTTTCATGGCCGAGTAATATTCCACTCTCTATATATCATCTTTATATACTCATCTGTTGATGGAGACTTAGGTTACTTCCATATTTTGGCTATTGTAAATAACGTTGCTATGAACATTGAGATACATGTATCTTTTTAAATTAGTGTTTTTATTTTCATTGGATATATACCTAGGAGTGGAATTGCTAGATCATTTTTAGTTTTCTGAGGTAGCTCTAGGTTTAGTTTTTTGAGGAGCCTCCATACTGTTTTCCCTAGTGGCTGCACTAATCTGCATTCCCATCAACTGTGTACAAGGGTTCTCTTTTCTCCACATCCTCTCTGATGTTTGTTATTTGTGGTCTTTTTGATGATAGCCATTTTGACAAGATGTACTGTCTCATTGTGGCTTTGATTTGCATTTTTTTGATGACTAGAGATGATATCTTTTCATGTGCCCATTGACCCTCTGAATGTCTTCTTTAGGTCTTCTGCCCATCTTTTAATTGGGTTGTTTGGTTTTTTGATACTGAGTTGTATGAACTGTTTATGTATTTTTGGATATTAACCCCTTACTGGTCATATCATTTGCGAATATTTTTCTGCCATTCAGTAGGCTTTTTGTTTTGTCAGTGGTTTCCTTTGCTGTACAAAAAGCTCTTTGGTTTAGTTAGGTCTCATTTGTTTATTTTTGCTTTCATTTCCTTTGCCTTAGGAGACTGATCCAAAAAAATGTTGCAGAGATTTATGTCAAACAGCGTTCTGCCTGTGTTTTCTTCTAGGAGTTTTAAGGTTTCTGGTGTTACATTTGGGTCTTTAATCCATTTTGAGTTTATTTTTGTATATGGTGTGAGAAACTGTTCTGATTTGATTATTTTACATGTAGATTTCACCTGTAGAGCCATCTAGCCCTGGACTTTTGTTTATGGGGAGTTTTTAAAATTATAGATTCAATTTCATTACTGGTAATGAATTCATTGCATTAACAAATAAGTGGAGACAACCAAACCAGTTATCTTAAAGGTGCAGAAAAGGCAGTTTGTTAAAAATCAACACCCATTCATGGTCAAAACTCTTAGCATATTAGAAATAAAAGAGAACATTCTTTAATCTGGTAGATAGTTTGTACTTAAAACTTCTGAAATCGTCATTCTAATGGGGGCATTTATGAAGCATTTTCTTTAAAATCACGATAATGATGCTCACCATCACAGCTTCAAATCATCATTGGAGTGGACGTCCTTACCAATACAGTAAGAGAAAAAGAAGAAATAGTATAAGGGTTGGAGAGAAGCAAAAGTAGAAAAATTAAGTGGGGGGAATATTCTCTAGCATATATCCAGACTTTCTTATAACAACATAATAATTAGGACAGTGTCATATCAATGCAAGATAGACAAATTGGCTGATGAAACTTAGAAACAGGCCCGCACATGTGGAAATCTGATAAAGGACAAAGGTGGCATGACAAGTCACTGGGGAAGTAAGTAGCTCTTAGACATTTGATTATTTGTTTGGGCAAAATGATTTTAGTTCTTTTCCTTATACCACACATAAAAATAAACACTGGATAAATTGTTGACTTAAATGTAAAAGACAGAAAAGGGAACCCTTTTACATTGCTAGTGGGAATGTAGTTTGGTGCAGCCATTATGGAAAACAGTATGGAGATTCCTCAAAAAACTAAAAATAGACTTACCATATGATCCAGCAATCCCACTTCTGGGTATATATCTGGAGGGAGCCCTAATTCAAAAAGATACATGCACCCCAATGTTCATAGCAGCACTATTTACAACAGCCAAGACATGGAAGTAACCTAAATGGCCATCGACAAATGATTGAATAAAGAAGTTGTGGTATATATGTATACAATGGAATACTGCTCAGCCATAAAAAGAATAAAATAATGCCATTTGCAGCAATATGGATGGACCTGGAGATCATCATTCTAAGTGAAGTAAGCCAGAAAGAGAAAGAAAAATACCATATGATATCACTCATATGTGGAATCAAAAAAAAAAAAAGAAAGAAAAAAGAGGACACAAATGAACTTATCTACAAAATAGGAACAGATTCGGAAACTTAGTAAACAATCTTATGGTTACCGGGGAAAGGGGGTGGGAAAGGATAAATTTGGGAGTTTGAGATTTACAAATGTTAGCCACTATATATAAAAATGGATTTTAAGGTTTCTTCTGTATAGCACAGGGAACTATGTTCAATATCTTGTAATAACCTTTAATGAAAAAAATACGAAAATGAATATATGTGTGTATATGCATGATTGGGACGTTGTGCTGTACACCAGAAATCAACACATTGTAATTGACTGTACTGCAAGAAAAAAATGTAAAAGGCAAAACTTTATAACTTTTAGAAGAAAGTATAGAAAAACCTCTATGCCCTTTGGAGAGCAAAGAATTTCTTTAAAAAAAAGTTAACCACAAAAGTTTCATAAAAAGACAACCATAAATGTTTGATGTGTTTGACTACATTAAAATTAAGAATTTCTATTCAGGAAAGATAGCATGAGGAAAATGAAAAAACAAATTACCCGTTGAGAGAAGATCTATGCAAAACTTATAATCTTAAAGTATAAGTACCTAGAATATATATTTTTAAAAGATGCAACAAAGCAATAAGAAAAAGTTACAATACTCAGTAAATTAATAGACAAAACACATGAACAGGTATTACACAGAAAAGACAAATGATCAACAATATAGGAAATGATGCTTTATCTCATATATAACAAGAGAAATAGAGATAAAACTGTGATGAGATATTCTTACATACTTGATATCTCATAAAATTTAAGATGTTTTACAATATCAAGTGGCAGGAACGTGATGGGACAGGATAAAATTCAGCAATAATATTACTAGGATCCTAGAGCCTCTGGAATCCCATGCAGAGGTGCATCAAGGGACATGTTCAAGAATGTTCTTAGCAGCATTGTTTCTAACAGTAAAAACCTGAAAACAGCCGAAATCTCCATCAGTGGGAGAGTAAATAAATATACTGTGGAATATTCACCCAAATGGAATGTTATTCAGTGGTAATAATGAATGAATTTCATTTATCTGCAGTAACATGGCTGAATGTTAAAAATATAATGTTTACTAAAATAAAATTAAAACTCAGAATGCATAAAGTCTACCTATTATGATTATAAAGCTCAAGAATAAGCAAAGCTAAGTAACAAATTATTTAGGAATCCCTGTACTTGCTAAAAGTAGAGAGAGAGAATGAGAGAGAGAGAATAGGAAGAAAGAGAGAGAATATTAGCCCTAGCACAAACGTTGCTCTGGTCATGCCTCATAAATCTTAAAAGAGACCTGAAGAGATCAAAGTACATCCAAGTAACTTAATGGTGTCATAGAACAAAGCTCAGTAATATTTATAGGAACACAAAATATCCAGCATCCAATGAGGTAAATTCACAATGTCTGGCATCAAATTAAGAATTACCAGTCATGCAAAGATAGGAAAATATGACGTACAATGAAGAGAAAATTCAGTTAATCAAAACCTACCCAGAAATGACACAGATGATAAAATTAGCCGACAAGGCACTAAAGCAATTATTATAATTATTTCATATGTTCAAGAAACAAAAGACTGAGCATGTTAAGTGGAGTCATGAAAGATATAAAAAGACGTGCATCAAACTTCTAGAGATGAAAACTACTACATCTGAAGTGAAAAATATGTTGGATGGACTTAATAGTAGATGAGAAAAGATTCGTAATCTTAAGGATATTCCAGTAGAAACAATCCATAATAACATAGAGAGAGGAGAAGAGCGCCTGAAAAGAACTGCTTTTTGAAAGTTTCTGTTAAGAGAATGAATAGATAAGCCACATACTGGGAAAAAATATTTGCGAGTCACATACCAAATAAAGGATTCATACCAAAATATAGAAAGAACTCTTAAAACTTAGCAATAATAAGACAAACACTCAATAAATATGGGCAAAGGCTTTTAACATACACTTGATCAAAGCAGCTATAAAGATGAAAAATTAACATTTGAAAAGATGAGCAACATCATTAATTATCAGGATTTGAAACTAAAACTCTAATGAGGTATCACGACATACCTATAGATGACAAAAATTAAAGACTGATCATACCAAGTGGTGATGAGGTTGTGGAGGACCTGGAACTCTCATACACTGATGGTAGGAATGTAAAGTAGACCAATCATTTTGGAAGACAGTTTGGAAGTTTCTTAAAAAGTTAAATAGTATATCTATTATATGACTCAGCTGTTTATCTTTCATTTACCAAGTAGAAAAGACAGCATATGATCATATAAAGATTTGTACACAAATCTTTTTGGTAGCTTTATTTAATTGGACCATCTAAAGAAGTCCATCAATAGATAATGCATAAGCAAATTGTGGTACATTCATGTAATAGAATACCACTTAGCAACAGAAAAAAATGAATTATTTTATTTTATATTGAAGTGTATTTGATTTACAGTATTAGTTTTAGGTATACAGCAAAGTGATAAGAAATGAACTATTGATGTATGCAACAACAGAGTTAAATTTCAAAATATTTTGCTGAGTGAAAGAAGCCAGAGTATATATTGCATGATTCCATTTTTATATAAATTCTAGAAAATGTGAACCAATGTATATTGGGAAAAAGCAGATCAGTGGTTGCCTGGGGGAAGAGGTAGGGAGTGCAGGCTGTGGGATGGGAGATTATAAAAATAAACTTTTGGGGTGACGAATATGTTCATTATCCTGATTGTGGTGATGGTTTGATGGACATGCAAAAATTCATTATGCCTCAGTAAATTTTTGTGTGAAAAGCAAGAGAATAAATAATCTATAGTTATCATAGTAGTTTCTTCCGGGGAAAGTTGAGAAGGGGCACATAGGTAGATGCAATGGGATTGTTTATGTTCTGGTTCTTAGATTGGGTGGTTTGTTGTTTTTATGTAACACGTGTATTTTAAAAATTATTTTATATATATGTAAAAATTAAATAATAAATTTAACAAAATGCTGCTGGTGGTGAAGAACCCTCCTGGCAGGGAAAGCCTTTTATGTTAAGTTCTAAAGGCAAGGGAAAGCGTAGCCCATAAGGAAAACTGCAAGTAGTCCAGGGTATGTGGCGCTGGGAGCAGAAGAGGTCAGTAGGAAGAGAGAAGATGTTGCAGGTTGACAGGTTCCAGGTTAGAGAGGGCCTTGGATACTAAAATGAGGGACTCGAACTTTATTTGTAGACACTAGGACACCACTGAAGAATTTCATGCATGGAAAAGATGGGATTAGATTTGAACTTTAGAAAGAATTCTGACTTTCTCCTTGTGGAGGCTAGATTGAAGGGGGTTACACCTGAGCTGGGGAACCAGCTGAAGTGCTGTAGGAGAAACCCGAGTGAGAGAAGATGAGGGCTGCGGTGATGGAGAGGAAGGGCTGGAGGCAAGAGATTTCCAGAAAAGTGGGAGAAAACCAAGAGAGAGTCATTATAGAAGCCAGGGAGGGAGGAATTTTAAGAAAGACATGACTATCGACAATAGTACATAATGCAGGGAGATCAGATACACAGGACTAAAAAGCTATCAGTAGATCTGGTAGGAGTCATATGGTGAGTCCAGGTCGGGTCCTGAAGATGGATGCCCGCTTACCTGAGATGCAGCTTGAGTGGTGAGAAAGTGAACACCTGGAGTAAGAACTTCTATTTCCAGAAACTAGTCTGTGCCTGGAGGGAGGGAAAGACTTTCTCTAAGCCTCTGAGAAAGAGGCAAAGGTGGCTCCAGGTATAGATATAATTATAGATGTAGGAGATGGAATTTGAGGGAGATGGTATTTGATAATTTTGGTTATCTGGGTCAAATAAGAGCTGAGTTTACTTTTGAAATTGGGTATGGAAGTTTAGTACAGTTATAATAGCGTGTTAGTGAAGGAATTAACCAACCAACAAATCAAAAACAAACGACACACATAAAATTATTGCATGTTAGGGCTATTGCATATACTTGTCTGGCTTACATATAGTACAAGTCTAGACGCTCCAGTATACTCATGATAGTCTATGTGAATGGTACCCTGGAGGGTTGCAAAGTATACAACCTGAACAGCAGTACCTGGCAGTCTTAGCTACAGGCTAGACTGAGATTAGAAACCGTAAGTTTGCGGTAAGAAGAATTGGCATGTTTGTGTGATTTTTTCCCTAAGAGTGAATTTTTGGACTGACCCCAGATATCCAAGGTTGTGGACTTTGAGGGGCATGGAGTACCAAGACAAAGGGCTAGATATTTAAGATGATTGTTTGAGGGCAATGGGGATGCTAAACTTTACTCTCTGTTCTAGCACAGACGTGTATGTGTTCTCATCCCCTCCCTGTACTTTGAGTCTTATTAGTTTGTCTGTCTCCTCCCAAAAGCTGTAATCTCCATAAAGAAGTGGCCAGTGTTAACGTCCCCTATATGCCATGCCCAGGTCACACTTGTACATAGTCAGGACTCCATAAGTATCTGTTGGATGGACTGATGGCTCAATGAGGTCAAGGCTAAGTGGGGAATGAAGTTACGTCATCAGAGTGTTATGGACCAGGGTGAAAAGAAAGAGGTAGGGTATATTTGATGTGTTTAAGGACAAGTGAAGTAGGCATAAAAGTGTGAAGCAGCTGGAAGGGGTTTGTGGCCAGAGGTAAGGCAGTGTTTGAGATGTTAGAATGAGTGCAACCCTGTGAAGTGAAACAGCCTCAGATACGGCCCTGGGAGTGGGTGCTGGGGGAGAGGGAAGGGGGACCAAGGCAGCACTGCATAGCATAGAGCTGATTTCATTTAAAAGGATGCAGGGGAGGGGCCCTGAGTTCAATTGGGGGGTATTCTGCTTGTACTGGGGTAGCTATGTTGCTTTGGCCCTTTCCCTGAACATCCTGTCTCTTTTTATATACAATAACTAGTTGATAGTTACAAAAATGCTTTGATATTTTAATAAAATTACACCATTACAGAAAAAAAGCTGGACTTTATCCCATTACCAATAGAAAACCTGTTTATCCCACTTCTGTGCCTGAGGAAAACTTACCCCATTAACCCCTAGAACTGTGACCAGTAGAAACGGCTTCTGCCAGGCCGCTTAAACCAACAAGTGACAAGCAGATGTCACTCAGTAGCATCACACAGCAGCCCTGCCTTGGTACATGAATTACATGTAAGGCAGGTTCAAATGCTCTTAAAGCATCAAGGACATTCTCTTTGACGTGCATTAACATTAATGTCTCTATTTCACTTTTTCCACTGGATCCTGTGCTTTACAAACTCTCTCTGTATTTTCCTCTGAATGTTTTCCCAGTTTTCCTGGACATACGCAAACCTCTGTTTCTCCCCCTTTTCATGTTGCATACACGTACAGGGGTCTTGCCCCTCGTGGGGTTTCTGTACTAGTCCTGAGGACAGAGCAGCCTCATTCCCCACCCTCCTGAGTGTGCTGTTTGAGTCTGCAGGGATTCTCACTTTGTGTTTAGGCTGAGGCTGTCTGGGGAAACTCCCCTTCCCTTTTCATTAAAAATAGTCCTTTACCCATGTAACCACGTTCTGTCCTTTATAGCACTTTACACATTTAGATATTATTTTGTTAACCTATTTTTTAAAAAATTTGCTTATTTTTGGTCTCTCCCACTAGAAGTTAGAGCTTGTCTGATTTGCTTAACATTGAGTCCCCGGGGCCTTGCACCGTGCCTGGCATGTTGCGGCCACTCAATGAGTAGATCTCTCAAACCCATGTTTGTCAGCTGTTCGTACATCTTTGTTGAAATGAGGATAAATGTGCCAATGTCATGGAGGTACTATGAAAATAAAATGAGATGATGTATGCAAGCACTGAGCACAGTATTTGGCACTCTAGTTATTAGTCTCAGTATGCAGCAGCTAGAACAAGGAGCTGGTTGCATTCTGGGTACTTGTTTAGGACCTGCCCCTGAGACATCTCAGTTCCTGAGACATGAGAGATAGTAGCTGTCAGCTTCCCACTGGCCCTCCCCGTGCTGAGCAGTAGGTGGCGCTCTAGAGGGAGAACAACAAAGGATTCTGGTACCTGGAGCCAGGAGTACATACACAAGAGGAAGAAAGTCACCTCTTGCTTATACATCTGTCGAGGGAAAAATTAATTGTCAATCTAAGAAAGAAGTAAAAAATTTTATTTGAGGCCACCTGAGGATTTTAACCTTGAAGAGAATCTCCAAGAGAGCCCTGAGGACTGTCACGAAGAGGTAATGGGGGAGGCCAGGATATATGTGGCTTTGACAAGGGGTATGTGCCATCAAGCACACATCTTGGTAGAAGGTTACTGCTATTAGTGAGGAAGAGACTTCTTGGTTAATTGTTTTAGTGCTTTTCTAAGTATGTGAGAAACTGGGTTCATAAAATTTTCTCCTGGAAATACCTAACGAAGGCCTGTTCTGCCAGCTTTTCTCTGATCTTGAGTGCCTCATTCCCGATCTCCACTCCAGACTCCTTTCGGGGCGTGTTGAAGGTCAGCGACTGCAGTGACTCACGACTTCATCCTTGCAGGAGGCAGATGACAGGTACCAGTTTTTAGTTGGCAGGGCCCCCTCGTGGTCAAAATTCAACCATGGTTTGGAAGGCATTTCATGACCGTTTTGTCCCGCGGTGCTAGGAATGCTCATTCCTAGGTCAGGCGAGGATTTCGCTGACGGGTCACTCAATGTGCTATTCCTGGGTTAGGCCTTGTTAACAGTAGCCAAAAGTCTCTGGGCCACCTGTCTTACTAGTCTGTTATGGTCCAGGGAATGGTTCCCTCCAGTGGCTTCTTCCCATATCTACAGTTACACCATTACAATCATTGATCTTATGGAATTATGTATTTGGTTGATCTTTTCAGGTCACCTAGGCATCATTATTTTTATTGGAGGCTCAGTCACACAGCTGATAATGCAAGAGACAATAATCTTGTAAAATAGACAGAATACAAGTAATATAGCTAGCAGCATTAAGAAGGTCATAAGCAAGTATTTAGGCTAAGAACATTCATCAGGTGCAGCCCAGTATCTCCCCAGGTTGTCTGACCCAGCCTGTTCTGTATCAGTCGCTGTCTTTAAGGGAAGTGATATACTGACATTATAAATGAAGTTCACCAAAGATGTCTACACCCACATACAAGGCAAGTGGTAGATCATCATGACCCCTTGCAGGATTAAGAAAGGACTGTTATCTTCTAAAGTGTTACGTAGGTGATTCCAGAGGAAAAAAAATTGATCTTTGTGGTTGAACAGGTGTGTCTGCTGTTGGGGAGTCTGGTTAAGGCATAAAGCAGATGCACAGTGCACACTGGAGGGGAGGGACGGGCCCGAATGGGCAGAGAAAGCTTTTATGTTTAAATTTTTCTTGTCTTGCCTTAAAATATGAATTTTATTTCATCACATCTGTTTTCATTCTTGTTCTTCTGTGTCTGTGTGGCTTGATAATCTTTTTCTTACTGACTTCTGATTTCAGAAGAATACTGTGTTTGATTAAACAGGCTTCACATGGTTGGTTCACCATTCTTTTCTTTTAAAAAGCCTCCTTATACCCAGCCGACTGATTCATAGCATCTTTATAGAATGTTATCTCATAATGTTGCTGAGGCCTATAATTGAGGTGAGTGGCTCCATGCATAGAACATAATTACTTTTGCAGCAGCTTGGAATGTGCCAAAATAATGACCAGATGAACAATTATAATAGGAGATATGGCTCATTGTGAGAGATCTGCAGAGAGTGCTAATCATATCGTTACTAAAATCAGCAGCAGAAACCTGGACCATCTGCTGGTGCATGCCATTCATTGACTGGCTTCTCACCACTTACAGTCAACTAGCATTTGTGAAGTCATATTGTATGTACAGCCCTCTAGGAGGCGCTGTGGGAGGTGGAAACGTAACAGAAGACATGGGTCCTGCCCTTGATTTTGCTGTCTTATTTGGGAGAGAGCACACATCAGGATATAACAATTGGGAACAGTCTAAAAAAATCTATAGTCAGATTACCTAATAAAGAAAAAAAGAGTGATCTTCTTGGACTGTGGTCACCCAGGAAAGACTCCTTGGTGAAGGTGAGTCTGGAGTTTGGTCTTGAAGAAATGCATCAGATTTGGGTTAAGACCTTGGAAGAGAGCTTGAAATACCAGAGCTGAGGAGTCAGCAGGTCATGTACTAGGGCCTCCAAGGAGAGATGAGGCTAGACTTCTGGGGCTTGTCGTGGGGCATGAGTTCACAGAGGAAGTGAGGTTTAGCTGACTCATGTTTGAATCTGAGCTGGGTCAGACTTTGAATGGCTCTGGCAGACCCCAGGGAATTCATGATATCTTCTTTTTTTTCCCTTTAACTATAAAACTCATGTAACAACATGAAAGAAAATTCCATTAAAAGAAAAAAGTTCACTGTGTTATCATCCTAACCCAGGGGTCAGCAAACTGTGACCATTTGGCCAAATCCTGCCCACCACCTGTTTTCGTATTGCCCATGAGCTAAGAATGGTTTTTACATTTTTAAATGGTTGAAGAAAGTCAAAAGAGAAGAATGGTGTTTTGTGACCTGGGAAAATGACATGAAATTCAAATTTTGGTACCCATAAATAAAGTTTTATTGAAACATAGTCATGCTCATTCATTAATGTACTGTCTGTGGCTGCTTTGGGCTGCCACAGACAGAGCTGAGTAGTTGTGATGGGCCTTATGGCTTCCAGAACCTGAAATATTTACTCTGTGGCCCTTTACAGAAAGTGTTTGCTGACCCCTGCCCCCTTTTAATACTTTTTAATTTCTGCTTAATTTCCTTCCCATCTTTATCTAAGTGTACACATCATTTACGTGGTTGTACACATATTTATATACAGTTTTTCTCCCATTTGGGGCCATAAGCATTAGTCTGTACTAGTCCTCATAATTATAATTGGAATGAGCTTGTATTGGTGTAGTGCTTTAAAAACATGAAAATGCCTTGTGCCCATTTTTTTATTTTATTATCACAACAACCCATGTGATAAGAGGGAGGCTTAGTAATGCAGTGATGTGCTCAAGGTCACACACATAGCAAGCGAGTAAAGCCAGGACCTCCGACCCCAGATGCCCTATTCATTTTACTTCACAATACTGTCTACTGAAAATTATATAATTGTCCCCAAGTTAAGGTAAGTATTTTTATTCTTTTCTTGTTAGATATGTAGGTTGTCCCCAGTTCTTCCCTTTTCTCAGTAGTGTCTCAGTGAACATCATGTGTATGACTTGTCTTTTATTTTAAGGGGAAGAATTTAGATTTGTTTTAAATTTGCTTTCCAGCATACCAGTGGTATGAATAGGGGTAGGGACTGAGCTGTTGGTGTTCTCACCCTTGTTCAGAAGCTGCCTCCTCAGAGGCTGATCTGATTTCCAAGATTATTTTGTAGTTACATATGGGGTTTCTGTTAGCACCAGGCACGGGGCCAGGTAGGTGCTGGGGACTTGGTCCCTGCCGTCAAGAAGCTAAGTCGTGTATGGGATGGGGAGGGGACAGGTAAGCAGGCTGTGATATCACATGGGGGTGCCATACACAGGGATGCCAGCTGGATGCTTGGCATCAGGCCACCTTGGCTGCGAGCTCAGGGAAGAGTCTGAAAATGCAGGATAAGTAGGGAGCTGGCCGGGTGTAGAGGGAGAAGAGGAGGACAGTGGGAGGATCCAGGCAGGGGGACAGTCTAAGTGGAGGGTAGGCAGGAAGACAGCCCTGGCACGTCTGGGGAAGTTGGGTCGTTCAGTGTGGCTGGAGTCTAGGTGTGAGGAGGCAGGGAGAGGGAAGGCAGGAGGAGGAGGTAGGGGCCGGATCCCCAGGGCCTTGTGTGCCCCAGGGATGGGTACAGACTGTACATCATGAGGGTGTTGAAGAGCCTGAGCAGGAGAGGGGTGTGATCAGAATTGCCTTTCAGAGAGAGTAATGGAGTTGCAGCTTGGAGAATGAATTCGATCAGGGTGAGCTTGGAGGCAGGGGTGCAGTTAGGGCAGCTGGGGCAGCAATTCTGGTGAGAGACGACCGTGTCAGTGACGACGGAGAAAGTTGGGCTGGTTCCAGAAACAGGTGGAGAAGCAAAAAAATAGAAATCCGTGACTGCCTGTGTGTGGGGAATGAGAGAGAAGGAGGAACCAAACCAAAGATAACATCCAGGGTTCTGGAGTGGCTGTTTTTTGTCTTAGAGATTTTTGCCCATCTATTAATGTCCAGTAAAGAGATTATTCAGACAGAGGATAACAACTTTTGAAGGCTCTTGATATAATTTGAGGGCAGTTCATTCTCAAAGAGGCAATCAGTTTACAAAAACCAACAAACGACTTTTTGTGCAGGAGGGTAATTTGATAAAAATAGTGTAAGATGGTAGAAATGGGTGGGTCAGATTCAGCCAGAGAGCTCTGGATGGATGAATGGCTGTTATCTGAATCCAGACCTGAGGGTGAGGGTAGGGTTTTAGCCATAACTCATCTTGTTTCTCCCAGCAGCTGATCATTTGTTCGTTTATTCAGAAATCAATTACTGTGTGCCCGCTATGTACTGGGACTGCTGGATGCCTCAGGGACATATCTCGGTGAAAGAAACATGTTTTGTTGCTAAGAAAAGGTTTATATATGTAATTGGAGATCAAAATAGACAATAAAAACCTTGGTAAAAGGTAGGACATGAGGAATGTAATGATAATGGTACCAAATGCTGCCGGAATTGAATGAGAAGAGATTAATTACAGAGGGGGGCAGGGGGGCAGGGGAAGGGGTAGATTCAGATTAGGCTCATAGAGGAGGTGTTGCTGGAGCTGGATTTTATTGCAAATGGGTGGAAATTTTGGACAGGTGGGGGAGAGTAGTCTAGGTGGAGAATAAAACACAAATGTGGGGACATGATGCCCCTTGTTTATTGTGAGATCTGTCCTTTGGGCTGAAGCTGATGCCCCAGAGAAGGCAGTGCAGGATATCCTGCATCTCAGGCTGGATGAGTAATACAAGAGTTTCTAAACCCAGGAATGTCTCAGAGATTGTCCACCCCACCAACCAGTGCTCTGGTCTTGGCCCTGAGTGAAGCAAATGGGAAAGGATTTATGATGCTGAAACATGGTTTTGCCTCTGACCTTTCACCAGGGTAGGGCAGGGCATCTTGCCTCCCTCAGGCAGGCTGGTCTGCTTCTGGGTGTCCAGGACAGATGGGTTTCCTGGGGCTGCTGTCTGGCCCGGTTTCCCCCTAATTCTCCCAGGAAAATACAAGTCCTGCCTCAGGCCACCGGGACCTGCTCCTGCACCCGGGGAAGATAGAAAGTCTGACCTTCATGGTACTACTCCTCTGGGACATGGTCGATTTTTGTATGAAAATCAAGGGATAATATTTGTGCAAAAGCTTTGTAAGCTGTTAAGTGCTGGGTGGATGCAATAGATTCATTCATTCATTTATCTCATCATTATTGAGAGCCTGCTGCAACGTTCTAGGTGCTGAGGATACATCAGTGCCTCTCAGCGTGTTTACCTCCTACTGTGTGGGACAGTCAACAAACAAGCATAAAGTCTCTAGTATGTTAAATTCAAAGCCTATACAGTAGTGCCCACCCTCCCCCCGTCTGTGGTTTTGTTTTCTGTGGTTGCAGGTACCCTCAGTCAACTGTGGTCCAAAAATATTAAATGGAAAACTCCAGAAATAAACAATTCTTTCTAAGTTCTAAACTGTGCACTGTTCTGAGTGGTGTGATGAAATCTCACGCCATCCCACTCCATCCTACCTGGGGCATGAGTCATCCCTTTGTCCAGAGCACCCCGCCCATTACTCACTCAGGAGCCATCTCAGTTATCAGACTGACTCTCATAGCATCATAGTATCCCAGTGCTTGTGTTCAGGTAACCCTTTTTTTAACTTAATGATGACCCCAATGTGCGAAAGTGGTGATGTTGGCAATTTGGATATTTTCTTACTGTGCCTAATTTATAAATTAAACTTTATCATAGGTATGTATGTGTCAGAAAAAATATAGTATATGGAGTTGATACAGTTGATCCTTGATTTGAACTGTGCGGGTCCACTATATGAGGATTTTAAAAAACAAATACTACAGTATTACCCAATCCCCAGTTGGTTAAATCTGCCAGTGTGAAACCATGGATATGGAAGGCCATCTGTGGAGATTTTTGACTGCTCAGGAGGTTGATGCCCCTAACCCCTGTGTTTTTCAAGGGTCAGCTGGATAGGGTTTGGTACTGTCTGCAGTTTCAGGCATTCACTTAGGGTCTTGGAGTTGTATCCCTGCTGATAAGGAGGATTTACTATAAATGCTCTGGAGAAAAATGAAACATGGAAGGGGAAGCGGTATGTTACAGAGAGACAGAGGTAAATTTGAGGTGACTCGGGGCAGGGGAGCAGAGAATGTAGAATCCTTGTTTCATGGGTACAGTGAGCTCTCCTTGCACCTTTGTTTTCTTATCTGTAAGCTGATGAGTGTGGTCCCTGGGGTCCCCTCCAGATCCAGAGTTCTGTGATCCCAGGACTCCTGAGCTGAGGCTTATGCCCTGGGTCCTCCATTCAGATCTGGGCCACTGAGTGGAGCGAGCCTTTGGCAGCTTCCTTCGGCCATCTGCTTTCCAAGCTGGAGAGCTGGGGCTCTGATCGCTTGCCTGGAGGGCGTTTGCAGCAGAGAGCTGTGTTCTGTGTAAATGTGGGACTGTGTCCTAGTATCACCAGGAAGGGACTTAAATTACCATCCATAAATGCATCATGACTTTAAAAATCATTTCTAAATAATACCACCAGGGCCACCAGCACTCACGTGTAGAGCTTTTGATTTTAACTTTCCAAAAGATGTCCTTCTGAATTATCTGGCTGTGGCCTCAGTATAGCTCTGTGAATCAGGTGAGAGTTGGGAGACCTGCAGAGTGGCCCCAGCTTGGCCACTGGCTTTTGGGTATCTTCCCCTCTTGGGGCATCGGTGGTCTTGGTGAAGTGATTTGAATAATTAACAGCACTTAGCTGTCACTGGGCCGGGTGTGTGTGGGGAACCAAATCCCAAGGAACATACATGAGACACTGCCCCGGCTGGTTCTGGGATGCCATCCTGCTTATCTGCAGGTCACCTTTTAAGAGCCCAGAGTCCTCAGTCTGTGCAAATCCAGCACAGTTTAAATCTAAGCTTTCTCATGGCTTTCGTCTTTAAGCGATGGAAGGAGCATCATCGTTTTATTCTACCACTGCTTTTTTGTGCTTTCTTTTTTTTTTACTTTTTCATTCTGCTACTTGCTGTATGTACACACAGCTGACTCGCTGCTTGAAGAGAAAGTGGCAACCATCAGTCTCTTCTGCTGTAGCCAGGCTGGCTTTGTGGGGGGGGGGCACTTCCTGAGTGAATGGAGGTAACCAGCAGCCTGGTTTGTGTCTTTGGAACAGCCACAGAACAGTTTGATTTTATTGCTTATTTTTGAAAAGCTGATTGTAGTCAACTCTCAACAATCAACACACAACAGTCAAAACACAGAACTCATCATCCCTCATGGCTGCTTGTCCATCAGTTAATTCATTAAAAAATTCGTGTATTTGTATAAAATGGGGAGAAGTGTGCTATAGGATGATTATAAAAATTGAGTGAGTTAATGCATGTACGACTAAGCGTTAGGGCTGCTTGGCGTACTGCAAGTGCCTAGTAAATTATTGTGGTTATTATTTGTATTATTTAGCAATGGGGTTGACGGGCCAGGATCTGTGTACCACTTTTCCATCAAAAGAAACTTCCAAGTGGCACGTTTGTTATTTTAATAATTTCTAATCATTGCTAAGAAGGGCTGGATCTCGTAAAGCGAGTTTAGAAATACAAATACCTAGGTATAAAGCATATTCTATTAGTTTCCCTTGGCCTTTTGTATCCTTATCAGGCATGAGGTCAGGCCACTCAAGATGGCGGTTCTCTTGCCCTTTGTGCGTCCCCCTCAGCCCGTCCCTTCGTCTGCACCGTGCTCACGGAGACGTGCTTGCCCCCGCCCCAGCTAGTGATTGTTCTAACCCTTAGGCCAGAAGAGCTCCACCTGCTAGTTAATTAAGAGGAAGCACCTGCCCTTGTGACACCGGAGGGGCTGTTCGGGACTTGCCCCAGCTGCTCGTTTCCTTGGTAACTCATGCGCCAACCTGACGTCACTTCCCCCTATAAATGGTCGTCCACGCGCGCCGCCGTGGCCTGCCTGCTGTCTGCTGTCGGGGGTAGCGTGTCGCTCCGGGACTCTTTGCTTCCGTCGTGTAAGATCCTCCCCCCACATCCAACAAACCGTTGGCGTCTCGTGTCACTGTCTCCGGCTCTTTCTTCGGTCTCCACGCTGGTGTTTACAAGGCTTGCAGGCCTGCAAAGTGCAGGCCAACGTCAGGTGAGACTGGCTTTCAGCTCCCCGTCACTTCCCCCTGGGGCTCGGAGTGTCCAGCAGCACAAGGCCAGGCTCCCTCCCTGCGTTCCTTCAGCTTGCACAGCCCTGCTGGTTGAATGCCCTTGGCTGCTTGTTTGCAACATGTCAGAGGTGGGGGGCGTTGTTTTTTTCTTTATTAATCCTCACCTAGAGAGGACTTCTTTCCGGCGCTTCAGATCCTTTCTCGAAATCCTTTTCGCTGAGGGCAAATAGTTTCTCCCCGTTGTGACTCTTTTTTGGCTGAATTTTTCCAGCTGAGGGTAAACAAGGTGACCACCTTTAGAGTAACAATAACCGATACTTTCGGGAGTGTTAACGCTGTGCAAATGCAGTTCCCTCACTTTACAGGTGAAGTAAATGAGGCTCAGAAAGGTTGCGGAACCTACTAGGGTTACAGAGCTAGAAAGCGCCAGAGGCAGGGCCTGGCCCCGAGCCCGAGCCCCGCGTGGGGCTCTGCTTGTGCCTGGGACTCCTCATGGTGGCCTTTTTCATCCTGATGAGAAGACAGTTTATTTTCTTGGTGGCTCTCCTATTCCAAAAAGTTGTAGTTACTGATTATTTTAACCATACCGAATGATGATTATCCTTACTTCTGCCTGCATCCAGAGAGTTTAGAACTCTATTTACCAGAAGCCTCTTAAAGGAGCCATAATTTTTCCTTAGAATATCCCTGCAGAGACTTATCCCCAGAGGGCCAGATGGTAGTTGGGTGAGGCTCTGTGTATGTCAGTTGCTCCAGGGAGTGCAAAAGTCTAGAATGATTAGTGTGGTCCTATCACCATTCACTGCCAAGGCTGCAAGGAGCAGTAGCCCTCGAGGGCGTTCAGTCTACTTGTGAAGATGGAACAGAGTTAAAACCATGAACAATACTAAAGGCGAAGCACCGACCCTCCTTCTAGCTGGGAGGGAGTTCTTATTACTTTAAACCAAGGAATCCCTGAGGCTGTGGCCACGCTGAGCATCTTCTGTCTCTCCCTGTCCCTTTCCCAGTGCCCCGGGGGTTAGTCACACTGAGAAGGGGCCTGGGGCTGAGCCCACCCCCATAGCCTGCTCCAGCAACTCTGCTCTGAGTTCCCTTGTGGTCCCTCAGAAGTCTGCCCAGCAGCTTGAGCAGCTCTTGTCCTGAAGCTGCTCTGCCCCCGTCCCCCCAGGCTTTTGCTTGCCCGTCGCAGGTGAGCTAGTTCCTGAGTGATGGTGATACTTCACACCTGTCCCAGTTCTCGCTGATAACAGCCCAAGTGTCTGGCCTACTGGTCTGCAATTTGCTAGGTCAGGTTCCCCAAATCTGGGGAACCTTCCACACATCCAAACCAGCTGCATGACTCTTCCCTCCCTCCACCCTGGTGGAGGCCTCGAGGCCATACCCCACATTCCTAGTGCTTGTCAGGAGGCCACACATTTGGGGGCTACTTGATAGCTTCTGGGGGCGTCCACTGTCTTGCTTGAAGCTTGGTTTTGAGTGAGGACAAGACTGAAGTGGATCATGTTTAGGGCGGAGGGGGTGTCTTTGAAGCCAAATTAGACTGCTTGGGGGGATCAGGGTGGGTGTAGCTCAGTGGTAGAGCGCATGCTTAGCATGCACAAGGTCCTGGGTTCAATCTCCAGTACCTTTATAAATAAATAAGTAAATAAGAATAGACTGTCTAGTGGATGCTCTGCACCTGTCCTCTTCATTAGTGTTGTCGCATGTGATCGGGCGGCCCCACCGAGTCCTCCCACATTGCTAGCTGAGGTGATGCTTTCATAATGTCAGTGCTGTTTCACATCAAGAGCTATGGCCGGGCGGTGCTGAGTGGCCCAATGACTGGTTCAGGCCCCAGTGCTGAAAACTTCTACGAGTAGGACCCTCCTTGTAGTTTCTGGGATTTTCACCTGCGCCCTTTGATTTTACTTAAATTCTTGGATAATTCAGCCTCACGCAGATCCAGGGCATGGCTAATTCCACATCAGTGTCAGAGCTGCAGGCACAGTGTGGTTGGATTGTTTCCTTCGGTGGTGGAGGAAGTCCAGTCTAGGCTACTTGGATTCATTTCACTTCCCTGGAGGAAGAAAAGCTGAGATTAGTATTCTGAGAAAGACAGAGACATAACTTGATAAAACCGGATTCTCCATTCTGTACCCTTTGGGTTTTATTTGACCAGTGGTAAAGATTTCCGTTTTCAGCACATCTAGAAGGAAAGAGAGCCTGATGGTATAACAGCACAGCCAAATACACAGTTTATTTTATGGTTTGAACTGTAAACTAAAAGAAAGTGGATGGTTTTAAGCAAAATTCCTTAACTTCTTTCAGTGTTTTCTAAGGAGACTGCAGGTGTGCCTTTTGGATATATTATTGGTTTAAACAAATGGAAGGTTGCAAGCTGTCCCATTTTTCTGATTAAAAGCTCCTCTACTCTTGGTAACTGCATCCTTTCCCTGAATGTGGTCAACGGACCTGTTAAATAAGCTAGAAAAAAACTCCCTTTATGCATAGCCGTAAGACTTGTGCTCGGTCAACTTTTTTTTTATTTAAATTGCTGTATAGTCAGTTTACAATGTGTCAATTTCTGGTGTACAGGGTAATGTTTCAGTCATACATATACATACATAATATTCATTTTTATATTCTTTTTTCATTGTAAGTTGCTATAAGATTGAATATAGTTCCCTGTGCTATACAGAAGAAACTTGTTGTGTATTTATTTTATATAGAGTAGCTAATATTTGCAGATCTCAGCCTTAATAGTGGCAGCTAACTTGTGTTTGCTGCTGCGTCGCAATCATTTGCAGGCTGTGTTTTCTCTGTGGCCTGACCGTGGGTAATATGAGGGCAGAGGATTGCATCTCCCTTAGTTTTGTATCACTGGTAGCTCTTGGCTATGTCTTTTGGTACTAAGTTTTCAGGAAATGACCGCTGAATCGAATTAAATGAGACTAAGATAAAATACTGAGACCACGAGAGGGAAGCAAGTTGTTTTCACATTTCAGTGAGTAACTTCCAATAAGATCTGGTAAGCCAATTTATTCCATTGTAGAGTTGTAATGGGTCTGCAGTTCTCAGAGTGGTGGGATCATCATGGAACAGTTATTCTTGAAGTCATCTCCGTTTTAAAGACAGCAAACAAGCCAAGCTCTGTTAATAAAATAGTAAATCCTTATAACAGACCACTAGATACAGCACTGTCACAACTTCTCCATGGCTGTAATATACTGACCTCACAAGACTGTGAAGATTAAGTGAGGTAATGCTTGTCAAGTCCTTACTGTGTCTGGCACCCAATAAGTACTCAATAAATTGTTATTTCTATTCAGTTAAAATAATTATTGCTCTCATGGAAGGTGTGATTCCTGACCTCAAGGGCCTGCCAGCCTAATATAAGGGCCATATGATCGTCCTACCTCAGGACATTTGCACTTGCTGACCCCTCTGTCTGGAGCACATGCTTCCCTCAGCTGCTCTGGTGGCTCACATTCTCATTTCCACTGGCTTTTCCCGAAATGCCAAGATCTTGATGAAGTTTTCCTTCCCAACCCTACTAAACACTGACTGTCACCTCCTCTTTCTGACACTCCTTATTTTCAGTTCCTGCTTAATTTTCCAGCTTCTTGTCATAGAACATACCATTTATTTTTCTTACTTATTTAGCTTATTGTCTGTCTTTCACAATTGAATGACAGTTCCAAAAGGGTGAGGGTATTGGTCTAGTTCACCACGGGTGTATTACCAGTGCTTGAAACCAGGTTTGCCTCATAAGTATTTGTGGGAAGAATGAATCAAGGACCAGTTGTGGGCCCTAGTGGATGGCATGTTGAACTCTGCCTGTGGGCATCAGGGGAGGCATCACAGAGAGATGACTCTGTGTAATGTCTTAAACTAGCAGTTCTCAATCTTTCTGCCATTAAGACCCTATATTAGTGAGGGTCTTACAGAAAAACAGAACCAGGATTTATATATATTACAAACATAAATAAATATATGTATATATGTATATAAATATATCTATCTATAATCAGTAGGATTATTGGATTATGGTGATTATGTAGGTTGAGAAGCCCCATAATCCACCGTCTGGATGACCCAGGAGAGGTGGTGGTTAAGTTCTAGTCTGAGCACAGAAGACCGATGTCCCAGATTGAAAACTGAGCGTGCATTCTCCCTTATCCCACTTTTTGGTCAGTTCAGGCCTCCAGTCAATTGGATGAGGCCCACCCACACTAAGGAGGGTGATCTGTGGTAATCTATTGATTCAGATGTTAATCTCACTCCAGAAACGCTCTCAGACACACGCTCAGAATAATGTTTAACCAGATATCTGAGCACCCTGTGTCCAGTCAAGTTGACACATAAAATGAACCATCACAGACACGTGGTGGATTGTGTCCCCTGTGTATGACATCTGAGCCACAGTTTCTAGGGTCCTGTCGTATCCCTCCTCCTTTCTCTCTAGGTCAAGAAAGCAAATTGGATTTCAAATGAGAGTAAGTTTGAATTCACTCTAATACTTATTTTAAAAAGTAAACTGTTGTTATACTTGATGCAGTCACGATTTTAGTAACAAATATGTGACTCATCCTGCCACTGGGTGATGAGAAGTGTCTTTAAGGATGGGGGAGGGTTTTCCTAATTGTCAAACTAGGGGAATAGTGCTTGAGGCAGAAGGAACAGCATATGTGAAGGCATGAGGGCATAGTGTGATGGTGGAACCACAAGTAATTTGGTATCATTAAAGCAGAGGATGCCCTGAAGGAAAGCAGTGAGTGATGGAGCTACGGGAGACAAAGGCCTTTTTAAACTAAACTAATGGAATTTTATTCAGAAGTCAGTGGAAGCCATTGAATGGTTCTAAGTGGGATTGGATCATATTTTAAAACTTACATTTAATTATTTTATAATTTAATTTTTTAAAATTTTGGATAAATAAAAATTCAAATGGTGTAACATTCAAAAAGGTATGTATATGACAGAGAAGAGTCTCACTCCCTGGGACAGTCAGTGTTTCCAGTATCTTACGTGTACATCCAGATATGCATAGACAAGAAAATATGCATGTTTCCTATTTTTATCCAAATGGCAGCAAAATTGTTGGGATACTGATAGGCCTTAACAGCACCCTTCTGCAAAGAACATTCAGTTAAGAAAAGCTTACATGGCCAACTAAGATGGTGACACCTAGGTTTTCACTTGGGAGACTGCATAGCTAGGGCACAGTCTCCAGGTTGGAGAATAGGAGATGGGCTGAGGGTTAGACATGTCACACTGAGGAACCCATGGGATATCCCAGTGACATGCCCATGGGGGTCTTAAGGTCAGAAGAAATGTCTGGTTTGGAAAAGTTGACTTGCAGATGATTAGTATATAGATGGTGGTGAAAGCCATATTAGTGGATGCAGCTGCTCAGGAAAAAGGATATATTGAGGAAAAAAAAAGGCCAAGAACAACACCTTGGGGAATAATTAGTTGTTGTGGGGACCAAGGGAGGAGAGTCTAGTCCACATTGTGACAGTGGTCAGGGTTCAAGTCTGGCTAATGTAAGGAGGAAAAAGTTTATTAAAAGGTTATTAATATATTAGGTACTCACAGAATTTTTGGAGAGACTGGGAAAACATTGGGAGGCTATGCTGCTGGGAACAATGCCCAAAAATAATATGGCAGAACTGGTCCAGTGAACATACCACTGCTGTTACTACTGGACGGGGACTCACAACATGCAGTGCTGATACCACCATCCACGGACCCCGGGTTTCACTTTCTGAACTGCTCCTGCTGCCTCTGGGAGCTGGGTGATGCTGCCAGGCTCTTGTAAAAGGGGCTCTGCATAGTTCCTTCCTTAGGGACCATTCTGTGATGGGGGTGGGTGTCTCCAATGGGCAGATTCTAGGTCATGTGCTTGGACATTAGCTACCAGGGAGGCTGCAGAAGGAAGATTCATGGTGTCTTCAGCTTGTGGGTGGAAGACAAGCTCTACTTTGTAAGGTGGTGATTCCCTAAACACAGGGAGACAGTGTAGACACTATATGGCCATGAAGAATGTCACATGCCCATTACAAGTGTCAAACTGATGATATGACAACTAGAAGGTAGTGACTTTTGAGGCAGTAGATTCTGGGAAGTGGTGGGAATGGACGTTTGAGTACAGTGGGTTAAGGAATGAATGGGGAATGAGGACGCTGAGCTGTTGTGTATTGATTGTTTCGGGAAGAGAAGGAGAGTTAATATATCTGGAGAGGGGCATTGGACTTGAAATAGTAGTATGATGATAATCTAAGAGAAATAAGTCTGTGAAAGGGAGAGCTGAAGACAAAGGGAGGGGATAGAGAGAAGGGTGGATAGTTGATGGAATGATGTTCCTGAGTGGATGGAGAGATGGATTTGGGATGTTGCCGGTGCATATGCTTGTGTTTGTGGAGGTGGCGTGTAAATGAGAGTTGATGCTAATGGCCTTTTGTTTCTCTGAGTGGAGAGATGATGTTGGCTGAAAATAATAAGGGCGCAGGTCGGGTGAGATCTGAAAAGAGTGGTGAAGATTCGGTGTAGCTGTCAATGGGAAGGGAAAAGAAAGTGCTTCAAGGAAGAGGAAAAGGATGGGTGAGAAGCATCTAGGGGACCAGCTGAGAATGGAAATGAGCACAGTCTCTGCTGTTGGGTCCGTGCAGTGCTGGGTTTGGCAGGTCAAGTATGAACAGCAGGGCAAGGAGAGAGATTGTTCAGGTGGTGGGGAAAGGGTACTGGAAGTGACGTAACAGGGTCTAGTATAATGGGAAAGGAAGTGAAATCTGGAGAGAATTGATGGTTGGGGGAAAAAAAAGATGAGGGTAAGGAGATCAAAGAGAAGCCCAAGAGCAGTTTGGGGTAAAGGAGAGGGTGGGAGGAGTGGAAGTGTGTGATCATCGTGTCGAAGGCTGGTATGTAAAAGTTAGAGATGGAGCAGCTCTCAGTAATGACCAGGCCCAGGTTGTGGGCAGAAGGCAAAGGCCACTGGGAATGGAGAGGCTGGAGTGTTGAATGGTTTTCCCTCATGAACATTAAAATTTCCCATTCTGATAGCAGGAGGTGGGCTGGAAAGCCAGGTGCAAAGATTTAAGGGATGAAAGGGAGGGACCAAGCAGTTGATAAATGGGATGATCCATGAAAAATTAAGCCCAAGTTCTGGCATATTTCTAAGCATTCAATAGATGTTGACCATCAATAATCAGATGACAGTAATGAGGAGGTGGTACTGCTGGATGGCCTGAATCCATGGGGAATTTATTTTTTTTCTTTTGAGTGTCAAATAACTCTTGTTTGGAAGATGAAAATGTGGAGATTGAAAACTCCCTACTGCTAAGTCCAGGATGTCGGGGCATGGGGAAAAACAGAGTGCTCAGGGAGAGCTGGTTTCAACTAAAACAAGAGGGTGATGGGAACAATCCATGAAGAAGCTGAGGCTGGGAATTTCTCTCTGCATGAGGATAGGTTCCTGAGGATTCAGAGGAAGCATGTGAAGGAGACCTTTAGCTGGAGGAGGATGAAGGAGAAGAGTAATGGTGAGTCACGTGAGGTTGAAGGTGCTGGCTTTAAACCTTATATAGCTATATGAGTTACCTAGGGCTGCCGTGACAAATTACCACACACTGGGTGGCTTAATACAACAGAAACTTTATTCCCTCACAGTTCTGGAGGCTAGAAATCTAAAATCAAGGTGTCAGCAGGGCCACGCTCTCTTTGCAGGCTCTAAAAGAGAATCTGTTCCATGCCTTTCTCTTAGCTTCTGCTGTTGGTGGTAATCCTTGGCCTTAATGCATGTCAGTCCAGTCTTTGCATTGGTAGTCACACGTGTGTCTCTGTCACTGTCTCTTCTCTTCTTATAAGGACACCAGTCATGTTGGATTAAAGGCCCACCATATCCCAGTATTTCCTCCCCTCAACTAGCTATACCTGTGATGGCCCTGTTTCTACATAAGGTTACATTCTGAGGTTCTGAGAAAGACACAAAGTTGGTGGGGGAGGTTATTCAACCCAATAAAAGAGGCTTCTAAAATGAATGGCAAATGGCTTCTGTCTTCAGGAAGATGTAGTTCCTGGTGTAGCTGGGGAACTAGCTACAGGAAACTTTCATGCAAATCAAACAGAATACCGTGGACACACGGAGGGTTGAGTGGCTGGTTGTGACAACAGGGCAGTTGCGGAAGGCTATAAGGTGGAGGCATAGGCAGGCCTGAAGATAACTGGGGTACCGGCAGGCACAAATGGGGAAGCTGGGCATTCTGGACTGTGGCGCAGAGATGTAGGTGTGTGCCCACTATGTGGGATGCTTGAGTTGTCTGGTGTGTGTGGCTAGAGGAGGGCATGGCCTTCGGGTACTGGTCCCATGTGTTGTGGTGGCCACTGAGAAGGGATGGAGAAGGGAGGAGGGATGAAGTGCAGATGGAGCCCAGGGGATGAAGGGAGGTGGAGCACAAGGGAGATAAGAAAGGTGATGGGAGCCCAGTCGTTCATCTCTGTGAATGGTGATCTTCAAGAGGTAGGTTAAGGGGAGAGTTCAAGCAGAGGCCGAATGACCATTCCTTAAGGGAGCTCTAGAGACATTGCTGGGCTCAGAGAAGCTGGACTGGATGACTCCTGTGCTCCCTCTCAGCTGTCAAGTTCTGTCACATTAGGTGGAAGTGTCTTTTCACTCATCACATCTTGCCTCTTTCACTGGCTACTCTGCTTTTTCTTCCTCCTTTCTCTCAAGTATTTTCCATGTGCCAGGCACCGAAGATACAACAGTGAGCAAGAAGACAAAGACGGCACCATTTTAATCACTTCCCTGTGGCATCAGCCCCAGGAGTACATAGTAAGGTCTCCGTAAATGTTGCTTTGAGTTGAATTCAGGTGAGGAAGAATGACAAGGCAGTTTTGCCCTGGGTAACAAGTTCTTCTTCAGAGTAGAAATGCTTTGAAGGACGATTTCAGGAACCTCCTTAGGAAGAGGTGGAGAGTGGGTGGCTGCTTACATGTGTTTGATTTCTGAGTCATCAGGAAGGCTCCTTTGCCTCCCAAGATAGCTCCTTCATCCAGGCTGTGAGTGCTTTTAATTCCACTACTAGAAGCCGGTTTCCCTCAGTTAAGATGCGAATGCCCTACGGAGAGAGGATATCCATTTACCCCCTTCAGTCTTTTGCCTCTTAACGTGGGACATTTTGTTCAGCCTTTTCTCATGACAGATTTTTAAGAAAAGCACATGGAGGGAAGCAGGGACCCAGGGCATGAATACTGGACATGCCAAAGGTAACCTTTGGCAGAGTCAACAGTTTGGATGAACTGACCCTGGAGATGTCCTCTGGCCTAGAAAAATCCATTATTATCTGTTTGCTGGTGTATGCTGGGCCAGAAATGATTATTTCTGTTGTAAGGTTTATGGCTACAAAACTGTCACTTGTTTTTTTTTTAAACAGGCAACAAATCCCACTTCCTTCACCCTAACCTTAATGAAATAATTTATTGACAAGGCTCATATTTTATTGACATGTTTTATATGGTTTGTGTGTTCATTTGTCATGGAAGGCTAATGATAGCTATTGTCACAAATATCCCCCAAAATGTCAGTGGCTTATTTCAGAGATTTCTGTCTTCATTGACATCACAGTAGGGTTGAAGCTGATTTCGGAGGAGGGGAAGGAATACTGTGTAACTTTTCAGGGACCCAGGCCCCTTCCGTGCTGTACATCTTCCACCTTCAATAGTTGGACAAAAGCACATTTACTTTTAACTACCTCGGCTTGGAAGTGACACTCATTTCAGCTCACATTCCATTGGCCAGAACTAGGTCCAGAGACCCACCCAGATGGAGAGAGGCTGGGGTGTGTGGTTAGCTGTGCGCCCAGGACGGGGAAGCAGCCTTGGCGAGTCTGACACAGACTCATCAGAAAGCATTTGCACGTTTGCCTTCTGTCTGTGACATAATGGACCCTTGGGGGCTGACATTAAGTGTACTGGGGACAAGAGAGCATAGTGGTGACCTGGAAAGAGACCAGTGTTTAGAATTAAGTGAGAAGCCGTTCATTCTGCCTGGTGAAGGGCATCATCCTGCTGTTGGATTTTTGCTATGAAAGGGACACCGAGAGAAGTCTTGATTCAAAGAAATGTCTCTGTATTTTCCTGTTGATTTGCTTTTAAATGGAAGGAGGAAAAGTTAATGGAAAGCTCCTTTCCTTACACCTGAAGTCACTTTGAAACAGGAGGTTTGAGGTCTTGAATGGTACAGCTTCTGCACTGCGTTTCAGAGGGCATTAGTGTTGGAGAAGACGTGGAGATCCTCCAGTCCACCTCCCGCATTGTCTGGGCAAGGAAACTGAGAATAACTGAATTGGCCAAATTCACATAGCTAGTTAGTGGCTTACCTGAGTGTCAGACCCCATTTTCCAGATGTCTAGACTGGCCTCCCTGCCCCTCCTACAGTGTTGCTCCCTAGAGAACTACTATTTGGACCTGGCCTGGTAGGACAGGCAGAGAGGAGGCTTGACCAGGTAAAACCAGAGCTTCTAGCTCTGAGATTCCTTGACTGATTGTGATTAAGCACATGGTGTCTGATTGTACAATCCCTGGCCTGACAGAAGTGATGTAGCCTTCCAAACATTGGTAACTTTCCTGAGAAAACAGAATCTCAGTTCTTTATTTTCCTCATCTATTTCTTTAATCTATTTTTAGCTTAAAAAAACTTTTTTAAACCTGTTTTTTCTAATTATAAAGGTAACAACTTTAATTATAGAAATTAAGTAAATCTATGTAAGTGTAACAAGACTATATACAAATATAACAAAAAATTGCCTGCAATTCCATAACTTGGCAATGGAGCAATGATCACTGTTCATGTTTTACATGCCTTTCCATGTGTGTTTCCTGACCCTTTTTCAACACAGAAATATTTGTATGTTTATGCACAGTATAATAAGAATGAAATATGCAATATGAAATAAATGTGCAACTCTTAAGATATTTCATATTACTTAATATGAAATATTACACAACTGTTAATATTGTCTTAAAATGAGTAGTGATATGGAAAAATGCTCATATATACTTGTATGCTTATATGCAATACAATTAGAATTCAAATTTTGTCTGTCTTACTTGCTTTTTAAAGGTAGTAGGAAAAAGCCAATGAAAATCTCCCTTCCATACACCTTGGAATAAAATTCTAATTATGTTGTGCATAAGGATACAAATATATATGAGCATTTCTCTATATCATGACTTATTTTGAAACAAATTTTAAAGAGTTGCATAATATTGCATCTCGTGGAATACATGGTGCCGAAGGAGGCAGCCAGGGTGGGTGGAGGGAAGGCGTCATCAGTATCTTCGGTTCTTGGCCCTGACCCTGAGCTCCTCTTCTCCCAGGGCATCAGCAGTCTGTTCAGCTCTCTGAAAGTTGTCCGGCTGCTCCGTCTGGGGCGGGTGGCCCGGAAGCTGGACCACTACATCGAATACGGAGCTGCCGTGCTGGTCCTGCTGGTGTGTGTGTTCGGGCTGGCTGCTCACTGGATGGCCTGCATTTGGTACAGCATCGGGGACTATGAGATCTTTGATGAGGACACCAAGACCATCCGCAACAACAGCTGGCTCTACCAGCTGGCGATGGACATTGGCACCCCTTACCAGTTTAATGGGTCCGGCTCAGGGAAGTGGGAAGGTGGTCCCAGCAAGAATTCCGTCTACATCTCCTCGTTGTATTTCACCATGACCAGCCTCACCAGCGTGGGCTTTGGGAACATCGCTCCATCCACGGACATCGAGAAGATCTTTGCCGTGGCCATCATGATGATTGGCTGTAAGTATGACGCGGGCTGGGGCTGGGGTAAGGGGCAGGCGGCATCATGTTTGTCCATCCTTTCTATTAGCTGGAAATAGGGCAATGACTACAGTGCAGGCAGGATCAGGTGTGTTATAGCTTAAAACAAGGGAGAGATTTTTTTTAAAAGACTAGTTTCATAGTTTTCCTGGTAATTGAAGTGGTACATATTTACTGCAGAGAAATTTAGAAAATACAAAAGAGCACAAAGTAGAAAATGAAGACCAACTGTAATTCCACTTCTTAGGGAGATAACTACTATTGCTTTTTGGTGTTTCCCTTACAGATTGTTTTCTTTCCATATCTGAATATATAGATACAGATTTTTATGAAGTTAAGAGGAGGTGATGCTATACATACAACTTGGTAAACTGCTTGCTCACTGAAGAGTGAATCGTGGAAGCCTTTGTGTCAGTTTAGACATAGCTCTAGACCTGCACAGTCCAATATGGTACCAGAAAAAGAATGCATGAAAACAAAGTCTGAAATATCTCATGAATAATCTTTTATATTGATTATGTTTAGAAATAGTAATATTTTTGATATTGTGGGTTAAGTAAAATATTCTATTACAACTGTTATGTTTCCTTTTGCTTTTTTAATGTGGTTCCCAGGAAGATTTTAAATCTTCTTACTTTTGGGCAGTCCTGACCTAGATCAACATTTCTGATGTCTGCTTGGTGACTGAGAGGTTTTTCAAGTCCCCCCTCCACCCCAGAAAACCCACAGGTTAAAAAAAAAGGGCTCTTGTTCAGTTGAGAAGTAATGGGGTTTTGGATTAACTTGACTGAAAAACAGAGACAACCCTAGTTTTTGAGGAAGGTACAGTTGGCCCTCTGTATTCATGAATTCTATATTTTTGGATTCAGCCAACCATGGATTGAAAATATTTTTTAAAAAAATTCCAGAAAGTTCCAAAAATTTGCATTTGCTGCATGCCAGCTACTATTTATAGTATTTACATAGTATTTACAACTATTTACATACTACTTACATTGTATTAGGTATTATAAGTAATCTAAAGATCACTTAACTGTATTGGAGGATGTGCTGTAGGTTATATGCAAATGCTTTGCCAATTTATATAAAGGACTTAAGCACTGTGGACCTTGGTATCTGTGGGGGATCCTTGGAGCCCATTGCCTGAGGGCACAGGGATGCCTACTTAAATTTCAAGCACTTAGCACTGATTATTGTGTAGCTGTTGCTGTTGCCAGGTCTGGGAACAACAATGAACTCCCTTCACTAAAGGGAGCCCTAGGGAGGACTAGGCCTCACTGGGCTCGGGGAAGCACATGAGCTTGAATGGACTGGACTCATCGAGAACCTGCCAAATGCACCCTGTTGGTGCCTTAATGACACACTGTGACATGGGAGAGGACAGTCCTGTTGAAGCATCGGCCTGGACAGTAGTCTGGGCACACGCGGTGAAGCTGGGCTCTGCTCCCAGCGGGCAGAAGCAGTTCGGCTTGACGTGCTCCTTCAGGGTGGAGTTGACACATTGATTGTTACACCAGCGAGGGGATTCTGAGACCAGGGAAACTGAGGCTTCAGTTTGTCTTGCTTTGTCCCATCTGTCCAGGATCCGGCGTCCTCCTCTGCAAGTGGGTTTTGTCACCACCGATTTTCCTGTTCGCTGCTTGCCTCCTCCTTTTTCGGCAACCACCTGATTGTGTCTGATGCAGTATTTTCGTAAAAGCTTGCCTCTGAGTGTTTACTGAATGTGTCTAAGGCGTAATTGATTTGTGGAAAGTGTGTGTGGTGGAGCTTTTGGGTCTGCTCCTTTCTTTAAAATGAGTTTTAATAGAGATGATTGCCTGACCCTGGGAAGCAGAATTAAGTATCTGTGGGTGGTTAATTGCTTTAGCTTAATTAGAACTTGAGGTGCTTTCTCATGTCATGTAACAGGATTTAAGACCTTTGCTCTTCTAGAACGATTTCAGCCTTAACATCTGCAGTTTTCTAGGCAGTGCTCATGGCATTTTCAGAGCCCTGGGGCACCAGTAAACAACCAGATGCCCCATACTCAGGGCACGATTTCTGTCTCTTAGAGGGAAATGAGACACTCTGTCAATCAAAATATCCCATTATATGCATTACAGAAAATTTGCCAAGAGTGGTCAGTTAGCAAATGGGCTCCATTTCATGAGCTCCCTGAAGGCTTTTGAGTATGAGACTTCCTTGCAACTTTTTATCTGGAAGAAAAGAAAAAAGAAAACAGCCCTGGTGGCGTATAAGTATAAGCAAGTTTGTTTTTTTTTTAAACCATTCTCTACAGAGAGCAGAATTTCCCAGGTATAGTCTCCAAGGAAAACCCAAACAATTATCACCTCTTTTCTTTCCCCACCTTTCCAAAGCTTTGTGATGTTTCCATTTCTCTTTTAAATAGTATAATACCGAGGTGATCACCCTGCGTTATGCAGCCAGCTATGATGCTTTGGTCGGCAAGTCTGCTGAACAGTTTTCTGAACACTTGTTATTTGCCAAGGGCTGTGCTAAGAGCTCTGCGCACAGTGCACAGTTTCTACTATCTGCAACAGCTCTGTGCCTTAGGGGTTATTATCTCCATCTTACAGGGAAATGGAAATTCAGAGACGTTAAGTCCTTTCCCGAGAATGCAGGGCTGGTAAGAAGGAGGGATAGGATTCGTGTCCAGGACTCTGAAATTAAATGCCCGGCTCTCCCCACGGTACCCACCTGCAGTGGCTTCACCTGAGATCACGGATTCCATCAGCCTCTCCTCACTGATACACTCACACTTGGAAAATTCTTTCCACAAACTTTAACAAGCTGGCAATTTCTGCAGTGGAAAGTTTTTGTATGCTCGCCTGTTGTTGTTGTTTTAATTTAAGAACAAGTTTATGGTACAGACTCAAGGGACCAGGTGCTTCGGAAACCAACCATTTTTTTTTTTTTTTGGCAACCTGTCACTTACAGTTACAGCTGTTCCCCCTTCTATGTGACACGTCTGACAGCTTCCTGTGCTAACAGCCAAGTTGTTGCACCGTGTAATGCGGTGGTAATTATCCTTGTAAACTCACGTTCCGAACAACCTTTGTTCAGGACAGCTGCTGATGTCTTGTTAGATTTACGGGGTTCTCTCTTACCTTGCTTTGCCTGTGTGTGCCCGTGTGCGTGCTTGACGCCCTGACTACATGGCTCACGGGATTGGATGACCCTAGAATTGGGATCTCTGGTGACAGGGAGCTTTGACCACAGCCTGAGTTTATGCCAAGGGGTCAATGCCCCTTCCTCCCCGGGCACCCCCGCCGTCAGGCCAGCGTTCCTCAAGGAGTGCAGAAGTCACAAAGCCAGCGGGCTTTGAAGTACTGTTTACAGTGTGGTTTTTTTTTTCTTTAATCCCTCTTTGCATTGGATTTTACATATATTGGTAAAAGTATTTCTTGGCTATTCTGTTGCAGTGTTTTCACCATAATATTGATTATCCAGAAGCCTTCTGTTGCTTCTCCTCTCTATTCTTGGTCACTGAATATCTTATTATAACTTGGCTAATTCCCTAGAGAATGCCAGGAAGCAGGAAAACTAAGTATTTTCAAGTTTGCCCGCCTTTGTCTGTTCTTTGTGTGTGTGTGTGTATATATATATATATATATATATGTATGTATATACACACTTTTTTATTGAAGTACAGTTTACAATGTGTCAATTTCTGGTGTACAGCACACTGCTTCAGTCCTACATGAACATACATACGTTCATTTTCATATTCTTTTTCACAGTAAGTTACTACAAGATATTGAATATAATTCCCTGTGCTATACAGTATGAACTTATTATTTATCTATTTTGTATATATTGGTGTCTGCAAATCTCAAAACTACCTTTCTCAGTTCTGATGAAAAAAACTGAAACAAGAAGAGGTGAAGACTGCTGGCTGAAATGAGCATTTGTGATTAGTTGTGGACGTAGGGGATCTTCGGTGTCTCTAACTGCTTGGTTTTATGTCTGGCTTCTGTTCTGGGGTCTTGACTCAGGCCAGGGGCAAGTGAGTCCTGCCCTGATCCCCCGCCCTCCTTGGGTGGTCTTTGGTGGTCTCCTGCAGGGTCGGCTCCCTCTTCTGTCCGTCTGGTTCTCCTGTGTGGTGGTGATGCTGAGAGAAGCCCAGGGCCACTCTGGCCCTCAGTGTGACACCTGGGAGAGTATGTCTGCGTTCAACAGGTGCATACAGAGCGCCTTCCTCCAGAGACCTCTGAGGATTCAGAGACTATCGCTGGGGGCCACGTTCTCAGGTAGTCAGAGGTCTGCTGGTGGTGGGGCCTAGGGGTAGGACGGGGACAGGCCCTGTCGCCCACCAGCTAGTGACTGAGGCCTGGAGGTGGAGCCTTCACTGGGGGCTGAGCCTTGCCCGGACCTCCGAGGGACCCCACGGGGGAAAGTGTTGCTGGAAGTGGGGAGAGAGTCCCTTTACCTGGTGGGGGGGTCTCTGTCTCAGATTAGGGACATGACCCTGTCTTGGGGAGTCTCCAGGGAGAATTGAATGGTAAAGCGACAGTTTCCATTTTCTTAATATGGGCTTTGCGCTTTTCTGATTCTCTCCTCATAATGTCATTGCTGTCCTCCTGTCATTACAATTAAGCCACATTCACTTTCTCTCGATAATGGCAGGGGGTCTAGACTTTGTCATCCTCCTCCAGACTCTCTACACCCCAAGCTGAACATTGGGTTTTCTACTTCAGCCTTTCACAACACCTGTCTCTTTGAATTCATGTCTTTTTTACCTCATCCTCCTCCACCTCAGCTGCTTAAAACCAGAAGGCCAGGACCGTTGTGAGCATCTATTTAATCCACAGCAGCCCCTCCTTCCAGTTCTCTGGCTGGGCCGGATCTCATCCTGATCAATGCTTCGGTGCACCTCCCCCCGGGGTGGGGGCTGGGAGCTCCAAGCGAGTCACTGGGCTCAACCCTAGGGATTCCTTATACCACGTTCTTTCCTGGGGGGACGGGTCACTCGTAACCTGTACCCTGCACGTTTGACCGTGCCACCTCACCCGTGCAGTGTGCTTTGTGGCCCCCTTCCAGCTTAGCTTGTTATCTGCAAGCAAACATGGACTTTTCTCTGGCTCCTTCATGATTTTATTTCAATGTTCCTATTTCTTTTCATTCACCTTTCCTGCATATTCCCTTCTGCATTCTGTGCTAGTAGACTGGTTTTTCAAAACTGACTGGGCACACATCTCCTTGGAGGCTGTAAAATTCTTTTAGGAGACTTCAAACCCACAGCAGGCTCTTAATAAATGTTTGTGGTTGAATCTGAACAACTGGGAAGGCTCTGGAGTTTGGGAAGCGGTCTTCAGTGCTATTGACAAAGCTGCTTTATTAGAATACAGGCCCCGTTGCTGGACAGAGACTCAGTAACAGTAGCCTCAACAGGGCATATGGTTCCTAAAAGCTTAGCGCTGGGCTGGCTGCTCTGTAGTCATCAGAAACCATGTTTCTCTACTGGCTTAAATACATGACTTCCACATTGGGATCCCATATGGCTGTTCCAGCTTTAGCCATATGTTCTTTTTCTAGAAAATGGGAAGGAGAAGGCTGGCTGAACTCTTTCCTGTTGAGAAGAGGGCCAGAAGTCGTGTGTACTGCCTTTGTTCATAACACATTGGCTGGGGACTTGGTAACCTGGCCACAAGTCTAGCTGCAAAGGAGGCTGGGAAATGTAGTCTTACTCTGGGTGGTTGTGTATACAGGTGGAAATACAGTAATATAGACAAGCTGAACAGTTAGTGAGGGATGAGCAGCTGTGTCTGCCCCAGCTTTCCTCCTTCTCATCCCCCCTCGATTGATACCAGGAAACATGACAGGCAGACCCTGTTGGAGCATCATCCTTGAATTGCTGGTTAAAATATTTTGGTTCGAGTCCTAGATCTGCTTTGTGCCTTAGGTTATATCCTTTAATTTCTGTGGACTAGGGGCGAGAAGCTCTCCTGATACCTGACAGTCTCACTTAGTTGAAGTGAGAACTAAATGAGATAATGATGTGTGATAGCTCTTTGACAATCTTACATTCAGGTATTGGGGTTGTGGTGGTATTAATAACAGCGGTGGTTTCTTGCTCTTCCCTGTTGATTTTTTTCCTTCCAGTTCTTAGGAAAAAGAAAATAATCATTGCTGCTCCCTTCTCAGGAGTGTGGGAATGATGTTTCATTTCATTTTTGGTTTATGTTTTTTTGGGAAATGGGGCAGTGTCCAGAATGCTATGGCAGAAATAACTATTCATTTCTCATTTATTCTTAGTATTTTTTTTTGTAGTTAGAAAATTGGCTTATTTTTCTCTAGAACCTGCTTTTTTTAAGTTCTGTCTGCCACTGTGCATTTCAGGTAGATATCCCCATCTGTAACACAGCCTCAGGCTACTTTATGTCTTCTGCATCCCTGCCTCCTCTCATCCAGGAGACTATCTCTGATTCCTCCCTCCTGCTTCTCAACCTTTCACTGTCTTCATACTGATAAGGTTGATGGACCCTGGGTTTTGTGTTTTGGGTTTCCTTACTTGCACTTAGAATTACACTGCTCTGTAACCATTCTTATAACTTCATAGTTATCTTCTTGCCTTAAATGTGTTTTGTCTAGCTCCAGTGAGAGTCTAGCCTTCCAGAGAGCAGGACCTGTGTGTCCCCCTTGTACCTGGGTACGTGCTTTTGGAATGTGGGAAAGACTGCAGGCTTTAGAGCCAGCCAGTTCTTTAGAACTCAACTCTTGATTGATACTTTGACCTTGGAAGTTTCCTCCTTTGGTCAAGTTCCTTTGACCTTGGAGATATCAGGCCCTCCTTGATCACATTTTGAGGTTGGAAAAAATAAAATGATGCAGTGTACCAAGCTCAGTGCTTCACACCTGGGGTGTTCAAACCATGGTAGTTCATTCCCTGGCTCTCTCTTCCCTTTCTTGCAGCTCATTTCTAGAGCTCATCAAACGATGATGCTTCTCAATCTTTGGTTAGTCCTTTGGGTGTGCTCCACTTTACTCAAATTTGAACTTGCATAAAATATCAGGTGAATTGCAGTGTTTAATGTACAGCCCATAAAGTATGTATCTGGATGCAAGGTTCCCTAGATACAAAGCTTCTTTAAAAAAAAAAAAACAAAACTTGGCCTGACTGCAGAGCAAGTTAGAGGAAGCTCTTAAAGGAGGAGAAAGTCATTTGTGTGGTCAGGAGGCATCACTATCCCAGCCTGACTGGCAGGATCTTCCTTGGGTGGGAAATGATACCCCGTGGAGTGAGAGTGCTCTCCCTGGAGGAGAAGGGACTAGAAACACTCAGACACAGAGCACCACGACGTGCCAATGTCACACTGGGAGCTTCTCTTTACTCAACAACCCAATAGATAGGCTTTGTTATTCATGCCTTGCAGATAAGAGAAAAATGAAGTTTATAAAAACAAACTAAATTATCTGCGGTCACAGTTTAAGAGGTGACTGAGCTGGGCTTTGAAGTTTCACTCTGACATCAAAGTTTCACTCTGTTTTGTTGCTTCTCTTGCTGATTATTTGGGGTGTGTTTGTGTGGGGTGTTCTCTTCAGTGTGTGTGGTGTTGGGGAGCAGGGAAAAGTTGGAGGAGAAAAGACGGATGTAGAAGTTGCTTCCCCTGGAAGCCTTGCCTATTGTTCTAAATGATAATGATGGTGATAAAATATCTGATGATGTGTGTTGTGGGAAGACATGATCCTTGTACGTGGCTGGATTACTGCACCAGGCAGAAGAGTTACAGCAAGAGTCTTAGGTGTTAGGGAAGCTCTGCCAGTGGGAAGCCACCTGGATGAGCGATATTGTCTCTGACCTTGTAGATACCCATGTCATTGGTAAAATTCTTTTCTTTCTCTTTAAAAACGTAATTTCCATCCAAGTGGGAGCCATCATGTGGCGGTGTTGCAGTCATCAAGTCTTATTTCTATTTTGTTTCCATATCTATCATCTCCTCTGAAACTCTCAATACTCCGCGGCACAGGTAGCATTCTCTCCATTTTGGGGGATAAGGAAATTGTGGAGTCACTTGCCAAAGGTCACACAGCTAGTTGGAAGCAAAGCTGGACTCAAGCCCCTGTCACCACTCCCAGCTCAGTGCTTTGCCCACATTTCCAGATCACCATGGGAGCAGCTGGTCCTGGTAGCCACGGATCACAGGTTACGCCAGCAGACTGTAGCAGCTGGTCCCCTTGTGGGACGTCCTCAGAGCTTGTGAAGGTGGCTGAAGAGTGGTTTACCTCGATTCTGTTTTCAGCAAAGGAACTTGATTAATCCAGTTTCCCACCTCCTCAGCTGCTTTTTATCAAGCCTTTATTGTGGCTCTCCACTGCTGGGCTGACAACGACAGCCAGCCAGAGAGAAATCACACAGAGGAGAAAATAATGTTCCTTTCCTCCTTTAAAACTGAGAGGAGGAAAAGA
The DNA here is from genome assembly GCF_048564905.1 of Vicugna pacos. NCBI lineage: Eukaryota > Metazoa > Chordata > Mammalia > Artiodactyla > Camelidae > Vicugna > Vicugna pacos. The sequence goes on along the minus strand of NC_133009.1, from coordinate 12,056,713 downwards.
GAGAGGAGGAAAGCCCATCAGGGAAATGTTTTCTAAAAAAATACATCAGTAAGTATGGGCCCTGAGAAGACAAACGTTTGATTTACCTGCCAGTTCCCCGAAGCCTCAATCCATCAGGTTTATCCGAGTACCTCTTTCTTTATTTAACAAACATTTGTTGTGTCTGCCATGTGCCAGGCCTTGTGAGTACTGAGGATGGAGCATTGAATGAGAGAGGCGTAGCTCTGCCCACACATTGCTGAAGGTCTGCTCGGGGAGCCAGATGAGTCAATAAGAAATGGCTGTGAAGGCGATGAGTCTCTACCAAGGAAAGGGCAGGTTGTTATGGGAACAGGTACAGGAACCCCTCATCCAGGTAGGGGTCAAGGAGGAGGTCAGGGAGTGCATACCCTATTTATTTGGGAAGAGCTCTGGGCCAAGTATACCTCCCCAGTTGGACTTCAAGTCAGGGACTGAGCCTTAGGTCAGGGACTGAGCCATTAGCTGCTCCACGGTGGGCTCAGTAAATATTAAATAAATGCAGGAAGGGAGGAGAAAATAAGACATCATCCCTTCCTCAATTTGCTTACAATCTGGTTTGGGAAATACAAGTGCAAACAGGAGAAACCATGTGAAGCTGGAAAGCTGGGGATGTTCATGGAATAGGTAGCAGGTGCTTTCAGACTCCTGGGAAGACTGTGATCATTTCTGTAAAGTGCAGGTGAGAGTGACATTTGTCAGGTGGCTGTTCTCTTCTCTCTGTCCATCCCCTGCTCCACCAGCTCCTGCCTCACCTACACCCTGCTCCCCTGACTGACCTTCCTACATGCTTGTCCCAGGCCCCAGGTAGTGATTGGTCTAACTTTAGCCACCATGTTTACTTATCAGAGGGGCAGAGAGGGGCATGCCCCTTGGCTGGTTTCCGGGTAACTGATGAGCCAACCAGATGTCAGTTCCCCCTATGACTGGTACACTCCCCTCTCCCCGGGAGCTAAGACTGCCTCCAAGTCCTCCTGTCTGTCCAGTTCACCGCAAGCAATGAGGTGTCGCTCCAAGACCTTGCTTCAGGCATGTAAGATCCCTCTAGCCATGAAACCAGTGATGTGTGTCTGTCGCTGACTGGGCTCTTTCTTTGGTCTTGAAGCTGGGCAAGTAAAGGCCTTGGAGGCCTGTGGGGTGCAGCCCGACATATTAAAGAGATTTTACTTGGCCAGTGGGTAATGGGTAGGACTTGTGTGACATACAGATGGAGAAGCACGAACAGTACTAATAATGATAAGCTAGTGGGCATATGCTGCGTGTAGGGCGCCTGATACACATTCTTCATTAACTCTAACACTGCTGTGTCACAGGTGTTTTTATCCCAGTATTACAGGTGAGGAAACCGAAGCTCAGAGAGTTCAATTCCTTTCTCCTGGGTCAACCTTATCTTACGGGTGGAGTCAGAATTCAAACCCCGATCTCCAACCTCAACCGTTGTCTGTCCACCAGTCTGCACTGCCACCCCATGGGGGTGGCCCTGGAGCAGAGGCTCCAGGGAAAGCAGCACCACCCCTTCCTGCCAAATGGGACAGCAGAAAGGAAGGGAGCAAGACGGATGGGTGGGTGGATGGACGGATGTGCTGATCTCAGAGGGCTGAGTGCCCGCTCTGTGCCTCCTGGCTTACCAGCATCTCAGACGCCTTCCTGCAGTAGGCCAGTGCTGGGGGATCCCCTCCGACAGTCCATCACCTGCCAGGGGACCGGGACTGCAGCAAGTTGCAGTAAGGCTTGTCTGCCGAGTTTTTGGAACCGGTCTCAATCCTTTAGTCTGTCATTTAGAAAAAATCCCTGGGATGCAGACTTTTTTTTTTTTTTTTTTTTTGCTTGAAAGATACTGCTAGTGATTTCTGGATTATATGACTCAGTTTGTTAGACTAAAGAGGCCACAGCCACACAATTGGTCGGCTCGTTTCCATCAAAGGCTTCCCCCTTCTTCTGGATGGCCTCCTTTTGAATTGATGCTCCTAGAGAAGGGACTGACTCGGTAATGAAGGTGGTTTCTGAAAGCTCTCTTCACTGCCATCAAAACTAGTCAGGCCACACATGCAAATGTCATTAGGTCAGAAACATGATTTTAAAATCATTATAACAGAGGGAATCCGTGGGACCAAGAGAGAGAAGCGTGGGTACAAATCCTGGCTCCACTACTTAATAGTCCAGTGAACAAGCTACTTAATTCCTGAGCCTGTTTCTTCATTGGTAAATGGGGATGATGCAAATTCAATGCCGCAAATGAATGTAAAGATCTTCCGTTTCAGTATGTTTATTTCTGTCTGGTGCCCAGCGTGGAGTCACAGATGGTGGGTGAGTTGATGATTAGGCCCCTCTCCCAGCGCCCTTGGTCTGCACGTTTGCCCAGCAGTTCAGCGAGGGACCTCGGTGGGCATTGTCGGGGGAGGGGGGTTTAGAGGAGGAGGTGGTGTGTGCTAAGGCGCTAATGGAACAGGGGCAGCACAGTGCTTTGCCTGCAGAAGAGCTCGATAAGGGTTTGTTTGTGAAACTGAACATCAAGACAAAAATCTGGTGAGGATGCTGCCGAATGAGGAGCTGTCGGGGCCAACTCCGTGCATCCTCACCTGATAGTGACTTTGCAGACTTGAAAAATGCTTCCATTTTCACTTTTCCCCATTGTGGTCCTCTGTGCCTGTGTGAGTGAGAATCATTTTAGCTCTCATCAGCCAGAGGTCTGGCTCCGAATCATAGCTACATGTTGATAAAACCCCACTGTCACTGCAAGAAAGCTTGGCAGAGAGAGAGGTCTTGGTAGGAAGAACAAAATGAAAGAGCAGGAGGCTGAGAAAAAATCCCAGTGGGTTCTGCAGAGCTGCGGGCTCCCTGCTTGTAGGGCCCGCCCTGCTTAGGGAAAGCCTCTCTTCCTCCTGGGGTGGGGAAGAGGGGCTGGGCTGGGCGGGAACAGGGGTGTTGAAGCTAGAGCAGGGAAGGGGTCCCTCCTCTGACCATAGCTGGCAGCACTGAGGGCCAGGCCCCCTTCCTAGAGCTCCCTGGGTTAGGTATGAGGGAAGCAGAACGCATGCATTGGAAAAACAACAGTAAACAGTAAAGGATGCCTACAAAGCAAGGCACCGGTGCACAGCTTCACAGAAAACAGCGGACTTACTGCAGCTCTGCGGGGACAGCACAAAGCCAGGGGGACTCTCTGGCCACGGTACTACCCGTCAGCCCCAGCCTTGCCAGGAAGCAAACAGGAAGGCAGGGGAAGAGGCAGAAGCCACAGGTTCTCCCTGGGTTGTCATTTTGATTACATCCCTCCAGGGAAACTCAGGTGTTTAATTATACTGAGCTACGCTCACCGGCTGCACTGGAGGCCTTGGCTGGAATCCAGCACCTGAAGGAGTAGACAGGAGGCGAGTTTCTGAGCACCGATCTTTCTGAGCACACGGTGGAATGTGTGATGAAGGCTTTAGATCGTTGGCTCTCTCTGTCTCCCCCTTCCACCCAAATTTATTAACCCCCTACTGTGTGTGTGAACCACTTGGAAATGAAGATGTGTGGATAATCAGCCGTTCGTGTTCTATGATAATTGACCAGATCTCCAATTATCTCGGTACCTACAGAATTTGGGGATTGAGAAGGACCTAAATTGTCATCGAGGTCACCTACTGGGTAGATCCTTGAATCTCTTGCCTGAAGTTTGCCTCCAGGGTGGGGCTAGTCCACTTCCAAGTAAGCTCAAGGGTGAGAATTGCCCTCTTACAGAAAACTAGAATTCCCTCCCTGTGGACTCTGCCTCATGTTCCTGGCTCTTCACTCTGGGGACTTTGTGGGAGAAATCTAGTTTCTCTCTTACACAACAATGCTTTAAATATTTGAGAACTATTCTGTCTGCCTTGAGGCTTCATCTCTTCAAGATGGAAAAAACCAACTCCTATGTGGTTCTCAGAACTTTCTCCTTCTAGGTAATGATGGTCTCCCCTTTTTTGTGCCTCTCTTATGAGGGGCCCAGAACTAAGCTCCGTCGTCTGCCTGAGGTTTGATGAGAGCGGAACTGAGCAGGACCATTGCCTTCCTCATTTTGAAACCACATTTATCGATTGAAAGAGCATCAGAACTAGAAGGGGTCTTAAGAGACTATCTGTCCTAACAGCATCATCGTGTCCATGAAAAGGTGAGGCCCGGAGAGAGGAGGTGGTTCAACTTGCTAGTGGCAGAGGGTGAAAAGGATGTACGTCTCCCCAGACCCCAATCCTCCAAGATTTAAGCACTTTCCATCACTCCTCACCACATCTACACATCTCTCTAGTCTGCTCTTAATTCAAATTTGTGTTTTTTGACTGTTACATCATACTGTCAATTAAAATTCACTGGCACCCAGCTAGAAGTCCTAAGTTATTCCATAGGTTCAACTCTGAACTGGGTTTCTACCATCTCCTGCTTTTCCAGGTGGCTTCTTAGATCCAAGTCCATGATTTGACATTTATCCAAATGTGTCTCCCCATTGTCCTTGGCTGCACCAATATGGGGATACAGTCATGAGACAGAGTCACAGAAGTAGGAACAAAATGACGATTCCTTTCTCTATCCCTTTCCAGCAAGATCGTTGGAGCCTGGCTTTTGGTTTAAGAGGCATTAATGATGTCTCATGTTCACTCAGGAGTGACTATAGATGCCCTCTGCTTCCACCCGGCAGTATCCATTGTCCTTCCCTGGTTCCACCTTCCTGTCACTTAACCACGTGGCTCCCCAGTTGTGACCGCCACCCTCCTGAGCTGTGGATCTTTTTCTCTTCCAAAGCGCCGATGTTCCTTTTTCCATGTTTCCCACAGTGACATTTAGAAGCTCTTGTACTTTGCTCCAGTGTGAGCAAAATGCCCCCCCTCCCACCTGTGCTAAACTCTGGCAACAGGACAGAACAGGATCACATCAAGTTGGCCAGTAAATAGAACACTTTCATTTGACTTGCTTTAAAAAATTTTTTTTTAATTCCAGTTTCTTTCCTTAAACCCTGACTTGGATTCTTTTGAGTTCCCTTTCCTGTTTTCTCACACAATCTCACCCTACCCAAAGTTCCTAGACATCGCTTATGCTTGGCAAGCATCTACATTTGGAGAAACCACATTTCTACCATTCTTTGCTTTTGCAATTGGTTTTTTGGATCCAACTCCATGACTACCAGCAGGCGGGCCCTTCCCTCCTGGGGTACAACTTTTTGACACTTAAGGAGGGCCACTGTTCCCTGGCTACTTGGAGTTCTTAACCCTGGGAAGCACCATTATTAGTTCCCTGTACCACTCTCCTCTGAGTGGCCCTTGCAGCCTTGCAGTAAATGAATTCCGGCCTTTATGCCCCGGCATGCTTGGATACAGCTCTGACCAAGTTACAGTTTTAGATTTATTTTTGATTATTTGACTGTCATCTACATGATTTGCAAATATTTCCTTCCATTCTGTGGATTGCCTTTGCACTTTATTGATAGTGTCCTTTGCACAAAGTTTTTAATTTTGATGAAATCCAGTTTTTCTGATTTTTTTCCTTTTGTTGCTTTTGCCATATTTAAGGATGGTGATCTTTAATCTAGATTATGGTTATTACAGTTATTGCCTCCTTTGGGTCAAGTCATTCATGAATTTGATCAATATGTCATCAATTTGAGGATGTTCTGACCCACTTGATCATTCCTTCACGTTACATCATGTAATAGCAGTACATGCTCTGGAATCACTCCCTCCTCCCACTACTTCAGAACCTTGCAGGGAGCTTCCTAAATCTATCCATGAGAGAACCAGAGCAAACGTGATGAAAACGTTGAATTAACAGCAAGACACATTGCTCATAAATTCACAGCTTTATTATGGATAGGGTACTTGGAAACACTGACTTGTGAATCGCACCCATTGCATGTCTCTTATTCCCATGAATAAGAGGAGACATAGGAAGTGGTTATGAAAATATCTTCATTTTTCTGGGGTATGCTGAAGGCTGCAGCTGAGACGGTCATTGGGTGGAAAGACAGTCAACACTGCTGTCCAGTGGAGTCTGGGATGGGGCACGTGGTGTTGAGCAGGGATATCTGAACCTGCAGCATCTTGTCTCTGGTTCCCTAGGAGCATGGCTGCCACGATGCTCTGGCAACCCCAAATGCAGCTGCTCGCTCAGTATTGAATCACAGACCTGCTCCTTACAGTCAGCGTGGCCCTGGAGACTCGGCTGTTTCTAATCCCCAGGCTTAGAGGCTGAGCACGAGGCTTGGGGCTGGGAGAGCACTCGCATGAGGTCATGTGCTGACCTTTCCACAACCAGCCCTGTTGAAAATAGCACCCGGGGCTTGTATCTCCAGGAGTTCAGACCTGACTGTGCATCACTGCCCCTTCAGCCAGCAGCTCCCCTGAGACCCTGAAACCAGCTGAGAGAGAGAGGCAGGTTGGGAGAGCATGAGTGTACGGGTGAGGCCTGACTTGAGGGAAATGAGTACTTGTGCTGGAGTTTGTGGGTCTGATTCAGGGACAATGAAATATTGTCATTCCCCACATCGCTCTAATGCTTTGTAGCAGAGGGTATTGTACGCATTATGCCACTTAACCTTCATAGTAGCACGGTTGAGAAAGGCTCAGAGTGGCTGACCGACTTTCCTGACATGACACAATGACTGAGTGGAAGAACCAGAGCTTACATCCAAGTCATCAGAGGCGTCCCCTCGGCACCCCACAGCTGCCCCTTGGGGGAAGCCCACTGAGAACACGGAGAGACTGGGCAGGGCCACCTTGCTCTTTCTTCACTGAGATGACAGGCTTGAGACTCACACAGCTCTCTTGCTCGAAACTCTCAATGTGAACAGTTTATTAGCAATAGTCTCAGTCCGCTGGGCAGAATATCTGACCGTAGAGGAGAACCAGTGCTTTGCTTTGGGAAGGTGTCTATGCTGGCCGTTTGCACCATGGTAAACCTAAGGGAGGAGAATTGACCACAGGCCCCTGGGGCTCTGTGTCTGGAAGCTCAGCAGTACCAGGATGTCCTGGTTTTTTATGTTTGAATCAGCCAGAATAATGACACTGATGATGCTATTACGAGCTAAGCTTTGTTGAGCAATAACTATGGGCTAGGTTCTTTTTTTTTTTTTCAGTGCTTGGCACCTGGTTAGTGCTATTTAATATTTTTGTTGAACTATAATCAGTTGACTATGTTGTGTCAATTTCTGGTGTACAGCATAATGTTTCAGTCAGACATATACATACATATATTCCTTTTTATATTCTTTTTCACTGTAGGTTACTATAAGATATTGAATACAGTTCCTTGTGCTATACAGTATGAACTTGTTGTTTATCTGCTTTATATATAATAGTATCTGTAAATTCTAAACTCCCAATATATATCCCTCCAACACCCCTTCCCCTCCTGGTAACCATAAGTTTGTTTTCTATGTCTGTGACTCTGTTATTTCTATGAATAAGTTCATTTGTCTTTTTTTTAAGATTCCACATATAAGTGATACCATATGTATGGTATTTTTCTTTCTCATCTGGCTTACTTCACTTAGTATGACGATCTCCAGGTCCATCCATGTTGCTGCAAATGGCATTATTTTATTCTTTTTTATGGCTGAATAATATTCCATTGTATAGATACCACAACTTCTTTATCCAGTCATCTGTTAATGGACATTTAGGTTGTTTCCATGTCTCGACTGTTGTCAATAGTGCTGCTGTGAACACTGGGGTGCATGAATCTTTTCAAATTAAATTTCCCTCTAGATAGATGCCCAGGAGTGGGATTGCTGGATCATATAGTAAGTCTGTTTTTAATCTTTTGAGGAATTTCCATACTGTTTTCCATAATGGCTGCACTAAACTACATTCCCACCAACAGTGTAGGCATTTGTGGACTTTTGAATGATGGCCATTCTTACTGGTGTGAGGTGATATCTGATTGTAGTTTCGATTTGCATTTCCCTGATAATTAACGATATTGAGCATTTTTTCCATGTGTCTATTGGTGATTTGTATGTCTTCATTGGAGAATTGCTTGTTTAGGTCTTCTGCCCATTTTTGGATTGGATTGTTTTGGAAATAACAAAATCTTTGTTCACAGATTAATATTTTTATCTCTAACATAATCCAGAAAATATTTTAATTTTATTTATTATTTTCCATTTTTATTGAGATATAGTTGACATACATCCCTGAATAAGTTTAAAATGTGCAGCCTAATGGTTTGAATTACATATATAGTGAAATGATTATCACAGTAAGTTTAGCATCCATCATCTCATATACATACAATTAAAAAAATCATAAAAAAGAAAAAAATAGTAAGGGCTGAGGCTATGCATCACTCCTTCCTCCTTCCTGTTCCCACCCCAGGCAGAGATGTGGGTGTTGCCTAGTGAGCAAAAAGTTATCTGACCCAAGGCCCTCTTGCATAAAGGGTACAGCAGCCCATGAAGTGTGAGAAGCTGGCCTTCTCCTGTGATGAAATGGAGGCATTAGTCACTTATTCATACCATTGGCCTTTGGGATAAATTAAATGACAGTGCCCCAAAGAGAATTTCTCCATATCTTCCACCGTTGGTCAACCCTCCCTCCCTCCCCAGCTGTGAGTCCACTAGAGATGGAGGCCCTGAGTGGTGAGAATGGGGAGAGGAGAGGCCTGGCAAGATGCTCGTGGGACCAGCAGAGAGAGAGCCTAAGAAGGATGCTCTCCTGTGCTGCGTGGAGGCTGCTGTGAGGTCACCGCGCTGCAGGGCTTACTCGGCTGCTGCTTTCCCCCTTTAATCAGGCTTCTTGCAAAGCATTTATCTCATGATTTTAATAACCTCCAGTCGAACGTTCTCACGCTCATAACTTAATGACCTTAATTATGCATACTAGTGAGAAAAGTGCTTGGCATTGCTTTGCCTCTGCTGCTAGCATTCCACAGTTCCTCAGAGGCCATGAGGTGGGCTTAGAGGTGCACATTTTCAGGTGCATAAAGGGTTCCCAGAACAAGAGAACAGCTGAAGTGCCATTGGCCTTTCCATGCCGACTGCAGCTCACTGTCGCCAGAGGCTGGGTCCTTGGCCCTGCTGCCTCCCTCTTAGGGGTGGAGACGAGGAGAGACAGGTGTTTGCGGTGGACCCCCTTCCATGTCTTACCCCTAGGGAGCAGTTCTGCTTTTTTGTGCCTCTGTGATCCACCACCTAGAGACAGGAAAAGTAACCTCCATCTCTCCCTTCCTGAGAAAGACAGACATTTGGGTAAATTTGAGATGGACTCTGTAAATTTGGTCCAGAACTTTCCAGAAAGGACTTTAGTGGGGAAAACCTCAAGGGTTGACTTGTGTGTGTTATTCTAAGCAGGAGGTAGATAGGGGCTTAATCTCTTGACTACGGCATTCCATTTTTTCTAAACTGGTATTGAATGCCTACTGTATGCAAGGTGCATCAGACGTGTTTCCAGGTATCAAATAGACCTTTCTTTGCACTCAGCTTACATATCAATGACACATTTTCCTATTTGCTGATGTAATGAAATATATGCTGTGTCTCCCATCCATGCTTGGAGTTGGTGGTGGGGATGTTGCTGAGCTATTCAAGTAGAGACAAATCCTTTTGCCTAATTGTGCTTCCAAAGGCTTGACATTGTCCCACGGTGCCATCAGCCCTTCCCGATCCTCTCAGAGAGACTGCCGATGTACTGCCTGTGATTGATGAGAATATTTTATTCATTTGATTGTTCAGTCAAAAGATTGAGCAGCTAGAAGCTGAGAATAAATAAAACAATACGTACAGTTGCAAGGAGGTGACAGTAAACGGGGACAGACAAGTACACAGACAATTTCAGTGCAGGTGAGAAGTCCTATGATTGTACTTAAATACGGAGTTCTAAGGGAGGACATAGGTAAGAGATTACTTATACCAGTCTTAGGGGTCAAGGAACAATGGATGTTTACTGTAACCTGAAGGCTGATGAGATTTAGTCAGCTGGAAAAAAAAAAAAGAGAGAGAGAGAGAGATGGGAGGGCGTGGAGGCAGTCCAAAGAAGAGGGTGCATTTGAAGAGAATGAAATGAATTCACCCAGCTGAAATGGAGGGGGGAAGAGAGCAACTAGCAAGCATCAAGGCTCCAGCGGAAAGTAGGGGTTAATTTTAAATAGCCGTAAGTGCTAAAGAGCTTGCACTTTGGGCTGAGGGCAGGAGGAGCTATCCACAAATTCTCAGCAGGGACTTTTAACGTGGGAGAATGAATTGGAGGGGAACAAGACCAAAGGCAGAAACAGTAAGATGTCTCTGTATTATTTTAGTGGAGAAATGTTGACTCTTTGAGCTAAGGCTGTGGCAGTGAGGATGGAGAGAGATGGAGGATTTCCAAAAATATTAAGAAAGTAGCTGGACAGCTCTTGGCAATGTCCCTGCCTGGGGCTGGGGACAGAGTGTGCCACTGCACTGCTTCTTTCCCTGGGCTTCCCTCCCAACCAGGCAGGTAGATGCGAGATTATAACAATGCCCAAAAGCACCACTTCCAGCCATATGGAGGGTCTGTGGGCGGCTGGGCAGCGACAATGGCGAGCAGCTGGCTGGCCCAGCAATGATGGTTGAGCGCGGCTCCCGAAGCCAAGTCTTCCCTCTCGGCCTCCCACCCATCCCCACCCACACCACTGTGTGCCAGGGCCTGGGGGTTACCAGGGTGGAGAGACACAGTGGTCAACAGCACAGCAGCATTTTCATTTGCTTTTTCCTGCAGTATCCTCTGCTTAAACTCCTCTGGGGCAAAACTGAAAAAACGCTCTGTCTTTATGGGATTATTTTACCAAAGGAACAGTTGATCAGATTCCAAGTCTCACTCCCCAGCCCAGCACCGCATGTCGATCTTGTCCACTCCTGGGGTAGGGCATGTGGGTGGGGTGCTGGCCCTCTCTGCCCTCCACTCTCCCCTCACTGGTTCGTGTACTCTTGGTTAATTTTTTTTAAATTGAAGTATAGTTGATTTATAATATTGTGTTTTTTCTGGTATACAGCACAGTGATTCAGTTATACAAGTATACATGTTCTTTTTCATCTCTTTTTTTTTTTGTAGGGGGGAAGGTAATTAGGTTTATTTTTTTATTTTTATTTTTTAGAGGAGGTACTGGGGATTGAACCTGGACTTCATGCATGCTAAGCACGCACTCTAGGGCTTGTGCTATACCCTCCCTCATATTCTTTTTCATATTCTTTTCCATTATGGCTTATTACAGGATATTGAGAATAGTTCCCTGTGCTATACAGTAGGATCTTGTTGTTTATCTGTTTTCTTTATAGTAGTTTGTATCTACTGATCCTAAACTCCTAATGTAGCCCTCCCCTAACCTGTTTCCCCTTTGGTGACTATAAGTTTGTCTTCTATGTCAGTCTTTCTGTTTTGTAAATAAGTTCATTTATGTCATGTTTTAGATTCCGCATTTAAGTGACATCAAACGGTGTTTTTTTTTTCTCTTTCTGACTTACTTCACTTAGTATGATAATCTCCAGATCCATCCATGTTGCTGCATATGGCATTATTTCCTTCTTTTTTATGGCTAAGTAGTATTCCATTGTGTATATACACATTTTCTTTATACATTCATCGTTGATGGACATTTAGATTGCTTCCATATCTTGGCTTTTGTAAATAGTGCTGCTATAAACATTGGGGTGCATGTATCTTTTCAATTAGAGTCTTCTCCAGACATAAGCCCAGGAGTGGGATTGCTGGATCATACGGTAACTCTAGTTTTAGTTCTTTAAGGAATCTCCATACTGTTTTCTGTAGTGCCTCATGTGCTCATGGTTGATGTTTCCTCAGGGTCTGTTCATCATGGTTTCTCCAGGGCTCCCTGCCCCGCTGGGCCACCCATGTGTATTCCTTGGACGGTGCCCAGCACCCTTAGGAAGGCCAGCCCTCAGTGCTGGCTGAGAGGTGGTGGTATTCGGAAGAGGGAAGGCTCCCTTCTGTCCTTCAAATGCCTGAGTTTGGGAGGTCTAAGTGCCTAGATGTTTGTACTGCTGAAATCACTACCCTTTTTTTTTTTTTAATCCTTTGTTTTTCTTATTTGGGGCCCTAGGACTTTGCTGCTAGGCTGCAGGCCCACTGATCTAACCCCCACTTATCTTCCTCACCCACCTCACCCCCCGTCCTCCTCCCCACTCCTGTCTGTGGAAATGACCACCCTCATAACCTGCTCCTGTCCCCAAGCGTTGAATTCCTTCCTTCTGGCCTTTTGCCTGTCTTTCTCTGCTGTCTTTCATTCTCCTCTTTGTAAATAAGGCCGGACCATTTCCTCAGCTGCAGAAGTGTTTCCCGGCAGCTTCACTGAGTTGTGAAGGAAGGGTTCACTCCCCCCTGCTAGGTTTTGGGCCCCAAGCTTTGCTCAAAGCTGAATGTGGTGCCGGGGCAGCTGGCTGTGAACTGAAAGACGCTGCAGGGATCAAAGCCTCTCCCCTGGGGGCCTCTCCTAGAAGAGTCCAGATCCCTGCCTCTGAAAGCAGCCTGTCTGCGGGCAGGCCCGACCCTTGGTTAGTCGTGGGAGAAACCGCCTCGGGGAGAGGACCCCTCCTGTTCCCGAAAGATTGGCCCCATCCCTGAGGAGCCGGATAACTCAGAGCCAAGGTCTTGGAACTTAGAAGAGAAGAGGCAGCTTTGTTGCTTTGCCAGGCAAAGGGGCCAGACAACAGCCTAATGCCTTCAAAGCTGTGAGCCTGTCTTAGGGTTAGGGCTTAGTGATTATATAGTGAATAAATTGGGGTGTAAAAGGGGATACTTATTAACAAAAGTCTCTGGTAAAGCTTCCTCTGAAATCTTGGCGTGTTCGTCTGGTGTCATGGGGCTGTCCGGTGGTCTGGAGGGTTAACAGCCCATGACCTTCTGTATCTGATCAGACTCATCAGGCATCAGGAGGAACTTTGGAGGGTCTGGTCATTCTCCTGAGGTTGTCTATCGTCTTGTGACTCCCTTCCTGGGGGAATGACTCAAAATCCAAACATGGTTGTAAATTTCAGTTACCAGGGTAAGCTAAAGCAAACAGGGAAGCCAGCAGCTCGGACTCTGACCGTGGGTCTGGGCTGGGAGCAGCGTCCGGTCAGGTTTGCTGACCTCTCTGAAAGCAAACAGTAAGTATAAGGCCAAGGGTTAGTCGGCCTGAGCACGGCCATTGTGTTATTTCTCCTTCACTCCTTCCTGGGCTCCTTATCATTGGACACAGGGGCTGCTGCTGCGGATGTGGAGAGGAGCACAGGGGCCGCATTCTTGCGGAAACTCCTCGTGTGCCCCGCCACCCTGTCCCACTCCAGCCCTGAAGTCGCCAGGCAGAGAGAGGGCTAGATCCACTTTAAGGGGATTATCTCTTCTAGTGTGAGGAGACGGGGATGATGGTGGGGGATCTGTGTGTCGACCTTGTCTACTTAAAAAAAAAAAATCACAACCTAAAAGGTGAGAATTATGTTTTATGAGGCAGGCTTTCCAAGAACTTCAAGCCTGGGAGCCAGCCTTTCAGGACAGCTCTGAGGGACTGCTCCGAAGAGGTAAGGGAGGAGCCAGGATGTATAGAAGTTTTTGCAACCTCTAGGTAGTAAGAGTATCAAAGCATGACTGTTAATTAAAGAAAACCAGACATCTCAGGTTAAGGAACTTAGCGCTGTTCTAGGTGTGGGAAGACCCGGGAGTCCGGGCTCATTGGAGTCATTCCTTTGACGTGCACCTTAGCTTCTAGGGCCAGTGTCCTGTGCTTTCCCCTCCTGAGTCCCCGTGGGGTGCACCTTCAGCGGGGTGGCTGTCGTGGCCTGATGGCTGTAACCTCCTTGTTCACTGGGATGGCAGGCAACATTCTTCATTCACATCCTGCTCCTGCTAATCTCAGCAGCTGCAGTGACAGGACTTTGTAGCCCTTTGAGGCCCAGGAATCCAGAGGGAAGGACCGGTTAAATCGAGTTCTCTGGCTTTGGCTGAGGCCCGGCTGCAGCAGCCTGGCCAGAGCAGAGGGGTGAACTCCCAGATGCGGGCAGCAGCATCTCCCGAAGGCCCACTGGAGCTCTTTGGCCCTCAGACTGCCTCAAACAGTCTGCTCTCTGCCTTCCTCCATGTCTCTTCTTTGCAGGTCCTTATTGATGTTTGTCTTGGAGTTGGTTCCATCCCAATGCATTGGAAGTCAGATTAGTGCCCTTCTCTCCGTGGACTGGGGTGGAAGGAGGGGACCCTGGCCCTGGAGGACTCTGCCGCCTCCTCTCTGCACCCACCCCATGGGCATGATAACGGGCGGCCCAGGGACCTGGAGTAACTGCCCTGTGATGTGCTCCTCTTTACTAGGCTTATTTTGCATCATAGTATCACTGTGTGTTTATCTGGTGGCATTGTTTCCAAGCTTCTGAACATGACTCAGGTTGTAAAATCCACAGGGAGAGCTGTCTGTGTGAATGGTGCTTTCCTCATTCCTTTGTGGACCACCTGTGCGTGGGGGGTTGGGCCAGGCTGTGGGGTGAGGGACGGGGTGGATCCTGGCGAGGAATCCCTCTCAGAGGCTGCAGGCAAGATGCTGATAACCTGTGGGTTCAACATATAACTCTCAATCCAAGTGGGCATGGTAAATGCTGCAAAAAGTTTTCTAGAGAAAGGACTACAAGTGTTTAGAAATGAGAAATGACTTTCAGGAAGAAATGCCTTCTGTGATTATGAGAGTTGGTCTGTGAGGACACCGTGTTAATGGTACAGAGCTCCTCAGAGGTTTGGCATTCTCATTACCGGGGAAGCAGGAAGTGAGTCGTGCACCCTGCAGCATTTGATGCGGGTGTTGAAGAAGGCTCTGTATAATTTAGATATGGGCATGGGCACTTCTGTGTCCATCTGGCCCACAGAGATGTACCACGGACCGTAAGCATCCAGAAGGGAAGTGTCAGGGCTTCTGCCTGCTAGGGAAGACCTTACTGAGTGGGCTTAGTGGAAAGTTTAATAGATTCGCTGCTATAGCAACAGCGGGCCACACAGGTGAGAGGTGCCTGTGTGAGCACTGAGGGTGAGCGTGTGAGGTCTTTTATTAGGTGGGAAGGGGCTGTGAACGCAAGGAGTAGGGGGCTGCGTGATCGAGTTGTGCACAGGTACCTGACTGGTTGTCAGTGAGCTAAGACTTGTCAGGGCTACTGTGAGTAGTGGGATTTATGAGCGATGTGGGCAGGATGTAGGCTGCTGTGCGCCGGGCTACTTCCCGGGGTGGTTAGTTTTGTTAGGGTGAACACACATGAAGGGAAGATGGTTTTATTTTGCAGAAGTGCAGGTATGTGAAGGGTCCTTGCCGAGGGGAGTGGGCATTAAGGTGCCAGTCGGCTCCAGGCACACAGAGAGCCCAGGAGTGTGGGTTTTTATGAACTTTAGAGCAGCTCCAGAGAGCGCCAGTCAGCTCTGCACTTAGCAGACATATTCAAACAAAATAACTGGAAAATATGGGTAGCTCACACCCAAGGGTTGCCAGTTTGTAGGACAAGTGGGGCCAGGGGACCTGGGCAGAATGATCCGATGTATGAAGCTGTGTAGAAGAGGCAGGGAAAGGCCTCTTTCTATTTTCTAATTTTGAAAATAAGCAGTGGCATTCAGAGGTCAGGGATTCCACGTCACAGGAGATGTGGTCCTGGCCGCACGTGGCTGTTATCCCTTCACACAAAGCACATACATGGGGCGGCAGGTGCTGTGAGAGACTGTTCTCCACCATCGCAGGGTCAGCAGGGGGACACGAACCTCTAAAGCCACTCTCCCTCCTGGCTTTCTTACCTCTCTTAAAACCACTACCATACTTGCAGCTACCAAGCCCCAACCTCAGCCCCTGGCCTTTCCCCTCTCTTTCTGTGTCACCTGCTCCCTGGAGAGCCTAGAGGGTCACCTCCACAAGAATTCAGGGTCTGCCTACTCCATTGGTTTTCATTACCCACCCCACTCCTGGCCCCATCACGCTTCCTCCACAAGAGCCTCCCCATTTGATCCCCCTGCTTCTTGCTTTTCCCTCTTCCAGCCATCCTACACCTGGTCATCTGACCCACCTCCTCTCTGCCATGTGGAGGATGAACTAGGGGCTGCAGGTGGACTGGGTGTGGAGCCCTGTAAGGAGGGGAGGGTGGTTGTCCAGGCGAGAGCTGAGGCGGGCTCTGATGATGGCTGTGGAGGTGGAGAGGGGTGGGAGGATCCTGGATGGACTTCAGAGGTGCAGCCAATAGGAGTAGGAGATGGATTGGCTGTGGGAGGGTTAGGGGGTTGGGGCCAGCGGGTGGCTGGGTTGATGGAGGTGGACCAGGTGTGGAAGGGGGTGGTGGGAGTGTTGTTGAGGGGTAGATCTAGAGTTTGGGTTCAGATACATTGAGTCTGAGCTAACCACGAGGTCTAAGTCGAGAGCTGACGTAAGGGGCGGGGGGCTAAGGAGAGAGGTTTGGCCCAGAGATACAAATCTGGGAGCCGCCGGCATTTGTCTCCGCAGTTCGATCAGGATTTTAATAGCGTGCGTGCTGTTACACGCAGCTGCCCTCCTGAAGGCCGTGGAGGGGTGTGTGTGTTCTATTTGGATGCAGGTAGTATGAGCTGCGTATGACTATACAGTCCTGAGGCTGGCCTCTTTCTCGCCAACTAGGTAGAGGAGGAGGATGGGAATAATGGAGAACAAAGGACCATCTGTGGTTAAAAAGAAAAAAAAAATGCCCATCAGTGAGGGAGCTCTGTTGTTCCTTTAATTAAGGTCTGTGACGGTGACCACGGCCCTTCTCTTAGCTCCGTGGAGAGGCAGTTTGTGTGAGCCATTCTCAGCCTCTCCCTGCTCCCCTGTGATCTTGGCCCAGTGTTTGCACACCAAGTGCATCCACCCCCCTCAGTACCACCCACCCGCCTAGTTATTATTTCTGCTTCCACCCAGAGTCTTGTTGCAGAAATTCTCGACACAGACCAAACATACTCAAGCGCTTCACACCTCCCACAGCCTTCCCCAGCCCACCAGGCCTCACAAAACATAATTGTCCTTTCAAGTGAAACAGTCATCTTGGCTTATCTAGAGTCCATCGTCCAGGGATGTCTGTGGCTGGAAGATGAAGGAAGAATCTAAGGAACTTTGACATGACATCCAGCTAGGATCTGACTGGAGCAGAGATGTGACTTATGCCAGATGTGTGCTTGTCGTCTCAGCTCTGTTGGGACACTGATGGGGGCTTTTCCAAGCAAGTTCAATTCCCATTCAGACATCACTGTATTTTTGAACTGCTTTATATTTGTGTAATTATCCGTTAAAGGTCTGTCCTCTCCTCTGTAAGCGCCTTAAAGGAGAGGGGAAAAAATAATCTGTCTAGCTTATTGCTGAATTCTTGGGGCACAGGACAGTGCCTGGCAGGAAACAGGTGTTTAGGGTTAAAGGTTAAGAAAAAGGTGTTTAGGGTTAAAGGTTAAAAAATATATACATTCATTTCCTACGCCTTTATCCCAAAGTTTCCTCCTTCCTGTGGGGGGGCTTCTCTGCTTCTACCATGATGGGCTTGGTTTTATTTTAAAAAATCCATTTTTAACATGTATGCCTTTGCAGTATTGATTTTTTTTTTAAGAATATGATAGTGGTTAACAGCCTGGGCCTTAGCATTTGACAGATGTGGGCTTGAATCCTGTACTGCTCACCTAATACCTGTGTGACCTGGGGCAAGCTGCTTAACCTCTCTGTGTCTTGTTTTCCTCACCTGCAAAATGGGGACAAGTTTCCTACCTTAAAGTGTTGTTGCAAAGATCAAAGGAGGTTACAACTATAAACATCCTAGTACAATGCCTGGTCCACCAGTGGGTGGTAAACAGAAATACATTTTGAGTTTATCTTTACCACTCTTCTTTTAGATCAGTGGTTCTCAAACTTTGTGGTCTCAAGAATCCTGTATAATCTTGAAAATTGTCCCGAACCCCAAAGAGCTTTTGTTTGTATGTGTTATAGCTATTAATACTTATTGTTTTAGAAATTAAAACTGAGAAATTAAAAATATTTTTTAAAATTCATTTAAAAATAAGAATAGCAAACCCTCTGAGTGTTGCCTGTAGCTGTATTTTCCAAAATGAAGATATGTAGTGTCAAGAGCAGCATTGTTTTACTTCTTTGCCAATCTCGCTAATCTTGCCTTAACAGATGACAGCTGGATCTGCGCTCTGCCTCTGCGTTCAGTCCAGTGCTCTGTCGCACAGCATGCAGCCTCGGGAAACTCCACCCACTGTACCCTTGTGAGAGAGCGAGGGTGGAAAAGGAAAGTCATGTCTTAGTATTACTCTGAAAATAATTTTGAACCTAAGGACCCTATGAAAGGGTCTCAGGGACTCTCAGGGGTTCCTGGTCACATTTTAAGAATTGCTCTTCTAGGTACTGGGTTCTCAAAATTAGGATCCTAGTCAGATATTTGGGGCTAATCTGAGCGAGGAAATCGATGAGGCTGATTGAAAACCATTGTGAGCTAAGCCATGGAAGGCGCTGCATGAAACTCAAAGCCTGAACCTCTTCAAGTCAGTCTTTCTCCTCCTCTGGCATCCGGTCATGTAGCAAGCTCTCTGAAGAGTTTTCTGGCACCCTTGTCTTTATGTCTGCACCCAAGTCCAGGCTCTAATCACCACCTCCTGAGTGTCAGCTCCAGGAGTCTCTCCTGGTTATGACCACAGGGTATAGGAGAAAGAACATGAATTCTGGAGTCATCCAGACCTGGCTACACATTCTAGGTTTATTTTCCATGAGGTATGGAAAATGCCTCACCTATTTAAGGGGCTTGCCAGGGCTCTCCTCGGATCTTGTAGTTCTAAGTGAGATCAACACCACACACCTGGCACAGTGCCTGGCTTACAGTGGGTACCATACCCACTGCGTTCTGCCAGCTGACTCCCTGAGCATCACCAGATCCCCTTCCTCCAAACCCCTGTGGTGCCTCAAGTCAATACTATCAGCATCTACCAATCACCTGCAGGCTGTGTTTCTTAACAAGTTTCTCAAGATGGTAAGACACAGGAGACAGAACCGTGCCTCTTAATGTTCCTGTACCGTCCATGGGGCTGAGGTTTATGAATATTTATTACAATATGTAAAAGAAGTAGAGGGTGCATTTTCTGCCCTTGCCAGATGAACAGTTTAGTGGGTGACACATTGCATTTGTACAAGGAAATATTGTCGTACTGAGAAAGTGGTGTTAGCAACAAGTGACAGTCAGCAGGTGGGTGAGATCTATGGACAAGAGACGGCTGCTACAAACACATCTGGTTAACAAAGGAGATTTCCAAGCCTTTGCCAATAGTGGACACGTTTTGAGTATTTTTCAAAATAATGAAATTCACAGAGAGAAAAAAAAAAAGAATGTAGGGGCTTAGAGTTATTTAGAAAGGCATTAGACTAAGCCACATGTCACTGGAAGAGGCATCTGAAAGGCAGGCCTGTCCAGTCACTGTGCAGCCACTCCCACCGGCCTCCCCATGGCCCCAGCCCTGTGAAGAAACCCTTTCTTCTTAGGGCCTGCAAACTTGTGTCCCCTTCTGGTCTTGCTGCCTTGGCTTTCTTTGCTGTTCACTCTTGGCTTCTGTAACATGACCTCCTAAAAGTCCTCAGGATGGCAGAAGCAAAAGCCCAGGAAGAGGTGTTTGAAGGCAGGTTTTGCTTTTTGCACTTCTGAGTACACTGCCCCCTCCCCCCACATACCTGCAAAGGCAGGTGTGCACGCAGGGCCTGCACCTCCTTGAAGCAAGGAAGAGGAACCATAGCAAAAGCAATGCAGAGTCCAGATATCTCAGTAAACAATCTTGTCTCAGAAAATCATGGCAGGGCTCTTGTTTGACTTCCCACTCCACCGGAGCCTGCAGGAGCCCCAGATAGGGGACTGGGGTGTCATCATCACATGTCTGGGAGAGAACAGTGATCTCCTTGGCCACCCATGCAGGGTACCACAGAGTGAGATGGAGATAGTCCCTAAAGTGGATCCCTTCTAAGCTCTTGCCTCCTGATGTGATATTAGCAGCTCGGCCAGAATGGGTAATTATTTATCTTGGGTTTAAAAGATTTTTAGCCAGACATTCCATGATCTTCTTTCCTGCCCAATTTCGTGTTCAGTTCGTGTAGCTTCATCTCCTCTTCCCAGAGTAGAGGATTTCCACTTCTCTTTTCTACTGAAGGAAGCACAACTTGGTTGGCATTTTGCTCATAATGGCCCTTTGCTGGCTTGGACACCAACCCCCTCTGTCCTCTCCATCACTGTGGTCAAGTTGCCTTTGAGTCATCTGGGTGTTAGTCCCTGTGGTTCTGGCTCAGCCAGAGCTCATTTCGATCCGATGGTGATAGTACAAACCCCAGGGCCATGGAAGGTTCTTCCTGAAGAAGACCATTGCATTGAAAGATGTGGACTGGTTATGGGCAAGGGTTTGCTCGCCAAAACCAAAAATGCTTGTTTAGAAATGCTTCAGGGGAGGGTATGGCTCAGTGGTAGAGCTCGTGCTTAACATGCACAAGGTCCTGGTTTCAATCCCCAGTACCTTCATTAAAACTAACTAACTAAATAAACCTGATTATTTCCCCACCCCAGCACCCCACCAAAAAAAACCAGAATCAAATAAAGAAACGAATGGGACCTAATTAAACTTACTTTTTTTTTAAAAAGGAAATGCTTCAGGGACATGCTCTCAGGGGGATCCTATGCTACTCCTGTTTGTTTGATGGAAGAACCCAGGAGAAGATGGGATTTTATTACTGTGCTGTTATCCACAACCCCTCCATGGAGTGATAGGAATAGGAAAGCAAAGCCTGGCTTCTTCCTTTTTCTTTTTCCTTCTTTTCGTCTTCTGTTCCTGTTCTTCCCTCCTCCCTACTTCGCTGCTTAATCATCCCCTGCCATTCTTCCTTCTTATCTTCTTTCTTTGTGTATCAGCATGAATTCTCCTAGAGAAAGCTGGACTTGACCCTGGGATGCTGGACACAGGAACCCAGAATGTTTCCCTAGCAGGTTGCTAGGCAGGTTCAACGAAGCTTTCTGGAAAAGGCATTCAATTTTAGCCATAGATCCTTGATTGATAGGTCAGATAAACTCAGTTCCTCAGAGATTTAACTGAGGTTCTGGGGTCCAGGACCCTATTCTTTCTTATTCTATCTGTTCACTGGCCAAATTCTGCTTCTCAGCCAGTCTGTCTAAAGTGGAGACAGAAAAATGAAAGGAGAAAAAACCTTCAGTCTTTTTGAGGGGGCAGGCTGTGAGCTCACGTCTGTCGTAGCTCAGGGCTTTGAAGGCAGCTGCCTGCAGCCTGGTTACTGGTTAGGCTTGCTCTAGGGCTTCTGGTTTTGTTTGTCTTTTAAAGGCTTCCGTTTTTGGTGGCAGCGGTTTGTTTGGTAACATTTTAAAAAGATCTCATACATTGATGACATCAACTCCGTCAGTTACCTGGAGTAGTTGAGGCCAAGATCTTAGAATTCAGGACTGGGGAAACTAGTTCTAGACTTTGTCATTTAATCATTTTGGACTTTAATTTCTGTATGTAAAATGAGGGAGCACAGTCCTATCTGAACTAAGGTCCAGGAATGGGGAGGATTCACTGAGATTCTTGGTATAAATGCTCACATTAAGTTTCTTCTCACACACGCTGCTCGTGATAAGCAGTACCAGTACCAGCTGTTGACATCCTGCGTCACCCAGGATCTCTGCTGGCTGTCTGCAGTACTACAGTAGGATTGCCTGTCTGGTGATCTATGTTAATCTCAGCTGCACGATGTGGTTTGGGGGGTGTGTGTGTGTGTGTGTGTGCCTAAGCCTGCATGTGATTTGGCTCTGTTGGGAAAATGAAGGGCAAGAGATGGTACTGCTAAGTTAGAACAACATGAGAACCAAGGAGGAATATGAACCAGGAAATAAGGAGCCCCTGCCCTTCTCCCCTTTCAGCAGCCTCCTCTAAAGAGCCTGTTTCTTTGATTTGGGCTGTTTCTCTTCTCTGATACCATTACTACCCTGTCTTCTACTCTCAACTTTTTTTCCTTTCCTATGTTTGGTGGTCCTGATGTCTTTGACTCCAGACTTCTGTTGGTAGTGGGTGTGTGGTGAGATAATTATGAGCTTGAAAGGCCTTCTACTGCTTCCTGCATGCAGCTGAGATATGGTCCCTCATCTCTCATCTTCTTCCTTCCCCACCTAAACACAGTATCAGCTTCTAATGCCTTGTTAGGGATGTATTATTAGAGGACTTCATGTTTCATAAAGAGGTAACACAGAGGTCCTGTGTAGTCCGTTTCAACCCTGAGATGCTGTAAGTGTCCTGTGGATCACCCTGCCACTCCTTGTTGTGGTTGAAGCAGTGACAGCAGGCAGCATACATCTATGACACTGAACTAACCTTTACCAGTTACTGTGCCAGGCATGTGTGAAGATATGAGGATGAATAAAGCACAGACCTTATCATGAAGGAGCTCAGACTCCAGAGGGATGATAGATAAACCCAGTGTTACAGATACTCACTACTAGATATGAAATAGATAAACAACAAGTTTCTACTGTCTAGCACAAGGAGCTATATTCAATATCTTGTAGTAACCTATAATGAAAAAGAACATGAAAATGAATATAGGTATGTATGTGTATGACTGAAACTTTATGCTGTACACCAGAAGTTGACACAACACTGTAAACTGACTTGACTTCAGTAAAGCAAACAAACAAAAATACGGTGTGGTTGATTGGGCCAAGATTGAGTAACAAGGCTGGATCTACCCTCTTTCCTGGAAACAAAATAAAGCGAAAAAACAAAACAAAACAAAAAACCGTAAGAAACAGTACTTTGCAAGATACTAGACATCAAGCAATGAAGGCCAGTGATCCTTGAGAGGATCCTGGACAGGAAATAAATGTGGTTAACCCTGTGGTTCTCCCAGCTTACTGCCTTGGGAGAATTTCCAGGCTGTGGCAGCAGGAAGGGGAAGCTCAGGTAGAGGCAGAGCCTGAGGAGGTGAGCTGAGAGTCTGGGGCAGGCCAAGAACAGAGTATCAAACAGGAGAGGGCTGCACAGAGAGAGAACTCTGGAGATGCGCAAAGTGCCTCCCATGAGTCTTCAGTAGGCCATTCATTAGTGGATGAGAATGATGAAACTACTCAAGACTAGGGAAAGGACTACCCGAAAGGACAAAGAAGATAGTGCTTGGAGCTCACACGGGCTGAGAACAGGGACTATTCCCACCAGCAAGACTGAATTCCTAGGCATTGGGTTGAATTCTCAGGGGGGTCTTTCCTCAGTAGTGGGGAGTAATTAGCTTTAGACTAAACACTGCTCTGGTCCAACCTAGCGCATCTCAAAAGCAGGACTTGTAAGGATCAAACTATTTCTATGTAACTAATTTGTGTCTCAGAACAAATCTCAAGAATATGTATAGGAATACAGAAATATCCAGTGCCCCCAAACCTCAACTTCACAGAACTCTGACATTCAATATAAAACTACCAGTTACACAAAGAAGGAAGAAGATACAATGCATCATGAGGCAAAAAATCAATTAATCGAAACTGACCCAGAACTGATACAGATGTTAGAATTGGTAGACAAAGACATTACATTAGTTATTCTAACTATAGTCTGTAAGTTACAAAAGTTAGAGACTTGGAAGGGTTTTTTGTTTTTTTGTTTTGTTTTGTTTTTTTGTTTTTGATCCATATCAAGCTTCTAGTTGAGAAATACAATGTCTGAGGTTAAAAAAAATGCACTGGATAGGATTAATGGCAGAAGAAGATGCTAGACGCTGCAGAAGAGAAGATTGATGAACTTTAAGGCATGGCAATGAAAGTATCCAAAGTGAAACTCAGAACTTTAAAAAGTGAGCAGAGCATCCGTGAGCTATGGCACGACTTCAGGGGGCTAATGTACACATAACTGGAGTCCTTGAAACAGAGGAGGGGACAGAAGCAGTATTTGAAGAAATAATGGCTGAAAAATTTCCAAACTTCAGATGAAAACTATGAATTCACAGAGCCAAGAAGCCAGGAAACTCCCTGTACAAGAAATGTGGAGGAAAACAACCTACACCAAGGCACAGAATAATCAAATTGCTCAAAATCAGTGATAAAAGGAAAATCTTAAGAGCAACCAGAGAGAAAAACATGTTGCATACCACGAAACAAAGACAACAGATTTCTCACTGGAAAAGATGCAAATAGAAGATAGTGGAGCATCATCTTTAAAGTAGTGAAAGGGCGGGAGGGAGGAAGGAAGCAAGTCCTACCAACCTAGAGTTCTATATCCAGCAAAAATGTCTTTCAAAAATAAATATGAAATGAAGACATTTAAGACATACACAATCTGAAAAAAATTACTACCAGTTTACCAGCACTGTAAAAAATATGAATAGAAGTCTTTCAGACAAAAATGAAAATGGTACTGGTTAGAAATATGGGTCTACATTAAGGGATGAAGAACACCAAAAATAGGCATCTCCTCAGGCAGGAAGTGTGCCTGGCAGAGGGCACTGCATTTGCAAAAGCAGTGAGCCTGGTTTGCAGTTGAGTCCCAGGCATCAGGGAATGACAAGTGTGACTGGGGGTAGAGGGCAGGGGCTTACGATGAGAGTATGTTCTTGACTTCAGTCTTGGTCTGTGCTCAGTAGTGTCTCCCAAAGGCAAATAGAAAATGGTGTTGGCTTCAGATACTTAGTTAAACTGAGATATTGCCCTTCAGAGGTTTCAGTAATTGCCTGGGACTGAGGAGGTGAACTTGTGTCCTGATCTGGTCCTGGAGGAGTGAGGCTCACTGGCACTAGGCCAGGGACCGACTTCTTCCCCTCTGCCTGGGGTCTCCTCCAGATGGGATGAAAGACATTCATCTGAAAATACCGTTAAGCCTCAGCTCAGGAGTTGTGATACAAACTGGCATGAACGCCTGGAAGGGAGCAGGGCAGTTTGTGAACAGACATCTGCAGCTCTTCCCCAGCAGGTTGGTCTGGAATGACTGCCTCCCTGAGGCAAGCCTGGCTCCAGGCCAGGCCTGAGGAGTGAGGGCAGGGATGGAGGGTGGCGGGCAGCTTTCCTGGCTGCTGCTGCTGCTTTCTCCCACCAGCAGGGGGAGTGACCATGAGGTTGAAGAGAGAACAGTCCAGGGTCTTTCTGGCCTGGATTTGAGGACCCACTTCCAAGGCTCCTGAGGTTATGAGCCCTCAGGCAAAGATACTTAAATCTCCCTGAATTTTAGATTCTTCATCTATATGATAGAGCTGGGAAGAACTCGTCTACCTACCTTGGGCCTCCTGAGACTCGTACAGTGATAGGTGCGGGAGTACTTTGTGAACCCCCAGATGCTCTGCAGACACTAATTGTTCCTCTGGGGAAGAGGAGTCCTGTCAAGTAGCTTTTGAGAAAGAGTCTGCCTTTGCTGTAAATACCGTATTGTTGGACTTGATGCTGTTGAAGCTTGATGGCCAGGCACGGTCCTTGCCTGGTGTTGGAGTGAGACTTGTTGAAGACTCTGTCCTATTCTAAGAGTAATAGCCCTGGCTCTATGCATGCATGTGCCTGTGGGCACAACAATTTCTCTGTCCTCTTTGCTGCTCCCTGTTTTATTTTTCTGTCCATAACTGTCCCGAGATCTGATGTAGCCATCCAAGGGCACGACTTAGGGTTGTTAGTGGCTGCAGAACTAAAGAGCTGTTGGATCATTGTCCAGAGATGTGCTGGGATGAAGAGGTTTGCATCAGACCAGATCCAACTCAGGCCTTTGGTTTAACCATCTCTATTTAATCCTTAGATGAACCTTGTCCACCAGTCATTCATCAGTGCCATACATTTCTCTTCAATCTCGTTCATTTTAGGCTCTGAACTAAGTTCTGTTTCCTTTTCCTGAATAGCCCAACTTCTGCTAAACTTGCTTGGAATTGATGAAACTGGGCTGGCCGAGACAGAATATGAATTTGTGTTGCTCTTGCTTAATACATTACAAAGCTCTTCTCCTGGCCTTTTTTAATACTCTCAACACACTGGGAAGTAGGCGGTATAATTAATGTGCACTTGAAGACAGGCTGGCTGGAATGAAGAGAGATTAAGCAGCTTGCTCAAGGTTGCATAGCTAGTAAGTATGGGCTCAGGACTCAGTCCTAGCTTTGGATTCTAGAATCCCAGTGTCATTCATCACAGGACACCTTGTGCCTCATCCACGAGGAAGGCCTACAGCTGCTAGAACGTGTGCTTTGTGTTGTTCTTGTGCCTAGAGTAGGTTTGGACGGAAACTCCTTGATCCCTGGATCTGATCTGGTCTTTCTGGTGATCGAGCACCAACATGCAGGATTCAGGCTGACTAGGCTGGCCTCCCACATGTCGGCCAAAAGAAGAGCTTTCCTCTGTCGGAAGCAAATCCCTGATGACATCCTTTGTGTTCATTAGCACAAATGCACTGCTCTGTGGCACCTCCCAGCTTACCACCTGTGACTGAATTCATTTACATTCATTTCTCTGCAAAGACCTAGACTCTTACTGAAAGTTTCTCTAAATGCCCCTCCCCCCACCTTCATACCTGGTGCTTGTTTCTGGTCTACTGGATTTGTAATTTAGAAAGAAAATGAGGTGACTTTATTTTTTAGGGCAGGATTTACTCGTTTAACCCCCATCACCGCTCCTGGAGCTTGTTACTCATTCCCGCTAAATACTGGTGGCTGCCTGCCTCGCAGTCTTTTTCACAGTTTCTGTGTTTTACTGGGTATTAATGACTCCATTTTGCAGAGTGATAATGTGGTGATGCTTTTTCTTTTCAGGGCTGAAATCTTTAGAGGTTCTGCCTGATGTGTCTCCTAATTAGGATGGAGTTTAGATACAAGCATCGATTTCTTTTTTCCAAACGAAGAGAAACACCTCAGCAATCTTCCTGCAAGCACATTCAGCCTGAAATGGGAATGATTTCCCCTCCTACTCCTCACCCTCTTTCTGTTTGTGTTTTCTTCCGTCTTGGGCTGCTCACAAGTACACCAAAAGCTTCTCTGACTCTTAACAAAGGAGTCAGCAAGTTCCTCTTCTAACCCTGAATTTTTCATGCTTTTGAGTAACGGGGCAGCCAATGGGTTTGCCATGTGAGCCTGTTCTGGTCTCTGCAAATCCAGGTCTCAGCACTCAAGATTCTTGGGAGCAATTTTTGATCTTGCCATCTGGGGAACGAGGTCAGGTGTGTTCATAAGGGGGTAGGGTCAGATGATTCCTTCCAGAGCTAGCTTTCCCTGAACCTCTCCTGAGGACTTCTTCTTCTTCAATAGGAATTTAACTTCTTTCTCTCATATTCACATGGAGATGGACTTTGCCCAATCGCTATTTTGTAAGAATATTGCTTAATTGCTTGATATGTGTGCCAATGACTAAATATAGCCAGGAAAACCACCTCTTTTGGGCACTGCTTCTTAACGGTGTCTGAAGGAGTTCTTTTAGCTGGAGATTACATAAAGTCCAAAGATGCCAACATATATAAGTAACTGAATACAGTATTAAATTTATGTACCAGATTATAATTCAGGAACAGAATGAAGTGACTTCATTATTTATGCATTTTATTAATTTTCATGTATTTGTATGTTTGGTTTATATTGTCAATAACAAGAGGAAAGGGATTGTTCATTCATTCATTACCACCTGTGTCCCAGGCAGTCTCTTTACTGGGAATTCAGTGATGAGCAAGACAGACAAGGTCCCTGCCATCTGGTAGTGAAAGAAAATTAAATAAGTAGTAACGAGAGGAAGATCAAGATGGCAGAGTAGAAGGACAAAGAACTTACCTCCTCCCGTGAACACATCAAAAATGCATCTACATGTGGAATAATTCTCACTGAAAAATTAATGGGGACTGGAACTTTTCCACTTAACACTTCTGTACATTTTTGTACAACCAAGGCTGTAAGAAGGATCCACACCGAGATGGATATAGAAGATATGTTGTGTGTGTGTGTATCCATACAATGAAATATTACTCAGCCACAAAAAAGAATGAAATGTCACCATTTGCAACAACATGTTTGAACCTGTAGAGAATTATGCTAAGTGAAATAAGTCAGAGAAAGACAGCTACTGTATATTATCATTCATATGTGGAATCTAAAAAATAAAATAAATGAATGTATATATAACAAACCAGAAACAGACTCACAGATAAAGAGAACAAACTAGTGGTTACCAATGAGAGAAGGTAGGGGCAAGATAGGGGTATGGGATTAAGAGATACAAACTACTATGTATAAAATAGGTAAGCAACAAGGATATATTGAAGCATAGAGAAATATGGCCACTCTTTGTAATGACTTTAAATGGAGTGTAATCTATAAAAAAAAAAATTGAATCACTCTGTTGTGTACCTGGAACTAACAAGTCCTGTAAATGAACTGTACTTCAATGGAAATAAACAAATACATAAATACATAAGTAGTAACTATTCCCATTGGTGGGTTTCCGGTGGGTACACAGGCTCTAAACATCTTGTATATGTTCCTTAGAAGGTAATATAGCAATAAGCACCTTGAAGTTGTGCAGTTATTTGCAGAAGAAATAAATAATGTGTGTGGAATGATGCAGTGAGAAAATGGGCATAGATGGGGGGAGGAACTCTTGGGTGGTGATGAGGTCCCCTCATTGTCAGTGCTGTTGCCAGTGAAGCTGGTGGGTCTTGATGCAGGTGTGGGAAATGGGGCATCTGGTGTCCTGCTTAGCTGAAGACTTTGATGGCCACTGCAGCTCCTTCATGCCCCCATGGAGCTGGGCCGCGGAGCTGCTTTCGTGGTTGATTTATGTACTGATGAGACTCTCTGCAAGGCTGCACTCAGTGTCCTGCTTCTGATTCTGCAGCCCCAGCTCCTGCCCTCCCTCATGCCCCTTCCCATGCCCCCTTCTCTCTTCTTCTCATGCAAATGAGTAGATCAATTACACCTCTAATTAGGGATGACATAACTAAACTTTAAGAAAGCACCTTTCTGCCTCTAATAGCAAGTAGCACGTCCTGCAGGTCGTTCATCTTGACTCGCAAGTTGCGGAAATCAAGCTTAGTGGTGCTAGCCATTTTTACCCTGAAGTTCAGGGGGGAAGGTGCATCCTAAATTGACTTAGAATTTCCCTCAGGAAAGAGGAATCCCCCAGTGATTTGGCAACTTTAACTCAGGCTGAGAGCTCGGGGTTAAGTGCTGGGGAAGGAGGGATGGAGAGGACGAGCTGGTGCACTTAATCCATTTTGAGTTGATTTTTACTGTGACCCTCTGGAGGCACAGCAAATTGTGCCTGCATTTGGCCAGGCACTTAGAGGGGTGTAATGATGCTAAGTTACAGTAAGGGCACTGAAGGGTTTCAAGAGAAAGCTAGATGTCCTTCGCATGGAGCTGGGGACTTTGTGCTCCGGGTTGCCTTGATGCTCCTTGAAATTGCACTGATTTCCTTCTTTTGTTTGTGGACGTTAAGTGCTGCTGCCTTTCATGCCTCTCCAGAGAAGCCCGTAAAATCAAAGGGCCCACAGAGATGGGGGAGCCTAAGGGAACCTCTTTGGTTGTGGGGAGAAGAGCACTGAGGAGATGTCAGTTTTCCCCATGGGCCCCGTTACCCCTGGCTATCCCAGTACAATGTTAGGGGATGGAATAGATGGTCCATCCCCATCTGCGGCGGAGTGAGGAATTGAATCTTAGGGAATTGGGGGAAACCCATTTTAGGCAAGAATAGGTTTAGGATAGCAGGGAGGGAAGGATAGATGAGGAGTTCAGTTTTGTACTTGTTATATTTGAGATTCCAAACAGTTGTTTCCAGGGTTCTTCGATCTACCAATCTGTGTGTCTGTCAGTGCATAAACATGTTTCATGTAGATGTTCAGTATGTTTTAAACAGCAGTTCAGTTTTCTTTGCTGTTCTTAAAACATTTCTTAAAAAGTTATCTTCATTATTCAGCTACTGTTTTTCTTACATTGAAATTTTAAAATCAGTTAAACTGTCCTAAAAACTCGTGGGAGTTTGCTTAATGTTTTAATAATTTGAGTCTTATCATAATGTTTTATTTCCCCATTTATTCAAGAATTTAAGCAAATTTCTTGTGATACAGATTTGGTAATTTTTCCCATAAATGTTCTCCCCATTTTTATGAGATTTATTCCTAGATGTTTTATACTGTTTATTTGTAGTGTGAATGTCTCTTTTTTTTAACTTATTAAATTTTCTAATTGATATTGCTTCTCGAAATAATGTTATTTATTTTTGCATATAGGTTTTATATCCAGCAACCTTCCTGAACCCTTCTATTAGTTCTAGCATCTTCTGATGATTTTCCTGGACTTTCTCTGTAGATATATATGTATATATAATCTACACATACAGTTTTAACTCTTATTTTCTAATCATTATTGCTCTGTGTTCTTACTGAATTTTTAGGACATTCAGTATACTGTTCAATGGTAGTAGTCATATTTTATTCCTTTGTTCCTGATTTTAAAGATAAAGCTTTTTAGGTTTTACTGTTGAGAATAATGTTGACTCTAGGTTTTGGATAGATGCCCTTTATAGGTTAAAGCAGTGCTTTTCTCATCTTGGCTTCTTAAGAGTAATTCGTGGTAAGTTTTATTGAATGCTGATTCTGTATCTCTTGAGAAGAATATATATTTCAGTCTATTAATGTGATGAATTACATTGACAGGTGTTTGTTCCGCTTCCTTCCTTCATTCACTCCCTTCTTCCTCCCTCTCCTCCTTCTCTCTTTCTCCTTATCTCAGGTAGAGAGAGTTGAGTTACTCAAACTCCCAGAGTATGGAGTACTCGCAGCCTTGATACGTCAAGGTCCTCTTTTGATTATTGTTATTTTTCCCCTTTAACCCCCATTTTACCTTCTACGTGTGTATCTAGATATGTGTGTCCTTGAGAAGCACATAGCAGGGATTGTGTGTATGTTGGGGTGTGTTTATCTGTTTAATTTACGTGAAAGGTATTGTGCTATAAATGTCATGTTTTCTTTTTGTTTTATTCAACACTGTGGTCTTTGGCAGTATATCTTTGCTGCTATATATAAATATATGGAAATTTTTTTAATTAATTAAAAAATTTTAGTAATGTGATAGAAATCTATTGCTTCTGATGTAATTCTGCAGAGATGCGGTGCTACACAAAATTGCATTTTACTTATCTAGTCCCCGAGTGATGGACTTAGGTTACCTCCCATGGTTTGATACCACAAGCAGTGCTGTGGTGAATATCCTTGTTTGTGTTTCCATAGGATCTTTGGGAGAGTTTTTCTGGAGTACATATAGATGGAAGTGTGGTGTGTTTGCTAGGTTATCTAATATTGACGAGTTCTTACATTTCTGTGATAAATCCTATTTGGTCATCAGTTAGGACGCTTCCAGCTATAAGTAAAAATTTCTAACTCCAATTGGGTTAAACACTGGGAAAGTTTATCATTTCACGTTATAAGATGCCCTAACATCATAGAGCTTCTGCAACACTGTTTAATTCCATGGCTCATTGGCAGTATCAGGTTCCTTCCATCTTTCTGCTTTGTTATCTTCCACATTGGCATCACCCTCTGCCAAAATTCCAGGGTTCACATGCGAGGTACTACAGTGCCCAGCGGAAATAGAAGACAACTTTTTTTCCTTTGACACCTTTTAAAAGAGAAGAAATTTTCCCCCAGAGCGTCCACCTCCACCCTCAGCAGACTTTCTTTTGTGCCTCATTGGCTAGAATCATATTACATGCTGAAGCCTAGCCCACCCCCCATCCAGGGGAGTAAAACCATTGCAAGTGATTTAGAGGAGTGACTCTTACACCTGGCTGCACATGAGAATCACCTGGAAGCTTTAAAAAAAAATGAATCAGAAGCTATCAATTCTGCTTATCTGAATGATATTTACTACTATTTTATCTAAACTTTTTACTACTACCTCAGTGTTTTTTGTGGTTGTTGGTCTATTTGAATTTTTAAAATTCTCTGATTTTAATCTTTCATGATCACAAATCTCTTTATGATTATATACCATCTGCTGTATCTGGAGGGATTTCTCCTTAATCATTTCATATATTATTTTTGTCTTCCCTTTTCTTTGCATGCCTTTGAACCAGTGGCATGTTCCTTTCATGGCAAAAGACAGGGGTGCAAAAGGGAAATCCCAGCTATGCAAGCACATTTCAAGCCTTTGTTCATGGTAAATGTTTTAGTATATTACTTTTCAAATAAAGTCACATGGTCAAGTCCAAAGAGAAGGAGTAGACAACTTCATTACCCCATCATAAGGCCATTGTAGAGGTGCGGATAATAATACTGCTCAGGAGAATGAAGGAATAAGACCAGTGATTCCCAAAATGTTCATGCCATTTTGCACACCTACCAGCAATGTGTGAGGGTTGAAGTCTTTGATTTTAGCCATCCTAGTGGGTATCTCATTGTGATTTTAAATTACATTCCCTTGATGACTAAGTAAATTGAGCATCTTTTCATGTGCTTTTTTTGGCCATTGATGGATCTCTTGTGAAATGTCTGTCCAAATCTTTTGCCTATTTAAAAAATTGAACTGACTTTTTATTACTGAGTTGTATGAGTTCTTTATATATCCTGGATGCAAATCCTTTATCAGCCACATTATCCTAATCTGTGGCTAGAACATTTTGGGAATCAGTTTGACAGTTTTTTTATTAAGTTAAGCATACACTTACCATAATACTCAGTGTTTCCACGTCTATGCATTTACCAAAGAGCATTGAAAACAGATGTTCACACAGAAACTTGTACATTAAAGTTCACAATAACCCAAATCAGGAAAATATCAAATGTTCATAAGCAGATGAATGGATAAAGAAATAGTAATATATTCATATGGGGTAATACTATCAACAATAAAAAAGCAATAAACTGGAGGTACACATGGCAACAGGGCTAAATATGAAATATATTAGGTTGTGTTTGTTTAAAAGCCAAAGTAGTGCACACTGTGTAATTTAGTTTATATAAAATTATAGAAAAGACAAAACTATCTTACAATGACCTAAAGCAGATCAGTAGTTGCCAGGGGCTGGGCACCGGGGCATAGATAAAGATGCACAAGGGAACTTTTGGAGATAAAAATGTTCTCCATCTTGATTGTGCTGGTGGTTTCATTTGTCAAAACTCATCAAACCCTAAACTTCAAATGGGAACATTTTGTCACATGTAAATGATACCCCAATAAAGTGTTTTTTTTTAAATCAGGATTTAGTTGCTTTTCAGTCTACCTCTGGCACACAAACCGTACGGCAGGCTGAAGCAGAGCGCCTGTAGGTGCTTCATTCCATTCTTGATAGTGTCCAGATTTTATATGAAATGTTTATACAAGTATACATATGTGTAATATACACACATATGTATATATGCTTTATTGAAATAAAACTCACCATACAGTTCCCACATTTAAAGCATACAATTAAATGGTATTTAGACTGTTCACTGAGTTGTGAAACCACCACTATTATTAATTTTAGAACATCTTCATAACCCCAAAAAGAAATCCTATACCCATTTGCAGTCACTTCCTATTTCATCCCACATCTTTTAGCCCTAATTAGATTAATAGGGCTACTACTAACCCACTTCCCCTCTTTCTCTCTCTCTCCCTCCCTCTCCCCCTTTTCCTCTGCCTATTCTGGACATTTTATATGAATTAAGCCATACAAAATATAGCTTTCTGACTGGTTTATTTCACTTAGAATACTGTTTTCAAAGTTCATCCATGTTGTAGCATGTATCTGTACTTCATTTCTTTTTATTGCTGACTAATATTCCATTGTACGGATATACCACATCTTATTTATCCTTTCATCAGTTGATGGACATACAAGCAGTTTACATTTTATCTGGATATTATGAATCATGCTGCTATGAACACTCATGGACAAGTTTTTGAGTAGACATATGTTTCCAGTTCTTTGAGGTATAAACCTAGGAGTGGAATTGATGGGTCATAGGATAACTCTGTGGTTAACAGTTTGAGAACCTACCACACTGTTTCCCACTTGCACCATTTTGCATTCCTTCCAGCAATTTACACTGTCTCCACATCACCAGCACTTGCCTTTTGATTATCACCATTCCAGTGGTGTAAAGTGGTATCTCATTGTGGTTTTGATTTGCATTTCCCTGATGATTAATGATGTTGAACAGCTCTTCATGTGTTTATTGATCACTGGCTTATCTTTTTTGGGAGAAATGTCTACTCAGTTCCTTTGCCTGTTTTGTAACTAAGTTGTCATTTTTTATTATTGAGTTGTAAGAGTTCTTTATATATTATTAATATAAATCCCTTATCAGATATGTGATTCACAGATATTTTCTTCCATTCTGTGGGTTGTGTTTTCACTTGCTTGATGGCATTTTTTGCAGCACAAAAGTTTTAGTTTTCATATAATCTAGTTTTTTTTTTACTTATACACTAGGTGTCATAGTTAAGAAGTCTTTGCCTAACCCAAGGTCATGAAGATATACACTGATATTTTTTTCTAAGAGTTTAATTTTCACTCTTATTGTTAGGTCTGTGATCCATTTGAGTAATTTTTGATTATGGTATGAGGAAAGGGTCCAGCTTCATTCTTTTCTATGTGACTATCCAGTGGTCCCAGCACCATTTGTTGAAAAAAGGCTCTTCTTTCCCCATTGAATTTTATTGGTATATATGCATTTTAAAAAATGAAATATGGGCTTTAAAATACTTACTTGATTCATATTTAGCATCTGTCAGCTTCCTGAGAGGGAGAGTAACAGTAAAGATCAAAATGGGCCTTCCTTCCCTCCTCTTACTTGATTGTGCTTTGCCCCACACACTAAATTTCAAAATAAAAAGTATCTAAAGGGGTTGAGGGAAATAAGAGAGGCGCCTTGTTCCACTTTGAGAAACAGAGATTCTTAGCTGTGTCCTTCTTCCCACTCTGAGAAACGTGACGAGGGCAGAGAGAGCCAGGGAGGGACCAGCAGGGTAGCCCCCACATGTTGCTTCCATCCCATCTGGATGGCATGGGACTGCTTTGCAAAGCCTTTCTTTATTTCACAAAATGCATTCATTAGCAAGAGAAACAGCATTTATGAGTTGCAAGGCTTAGCTGTGTCCTTGTGTGTACACTGTGAACATTGAGGCATCAAATGAACAATTTCTGTTGAATAAAAGGCTGCCTTTTTCTCTAAAACCTTGTTCCTGCTACCCTAGAACTGAAGATCATTTTGTATGCCACATAATGTTCTGGAAAGATGATCAATTCTGAGTCTGAGTGAGTTGTTAACAGATTTAGATCTGGATTTGATACTGTTTCTGTGCTTAAAAACTGCATGACTGTGGGCAAGTTATCTAAACTCTTTGAGCTCCATTTCAGATACAAAATGGAATAATGATAAACTACCTTGTAGTATTATTGTGAGGATAAATTAATGAGCTGTCATATGAAAATACTTGGTCCAGACCTGGCACATATAGCTCTGCAGTGGTAGAGCATGTGCCCGGGACCCTGCTGGGTAGAGAGCATAGCTCAGGGGATGCACTGATAGGCTCACCAGGTAACTCAGATCAGGCCTCTCTGCCCCTTGGCAGATCTGAAATTAGAATTTCCTTTCCTGGAAGCTCTCCATGGATTCAAAGAAGTTCTCTTGGCCATCCCTTACTTTCATGGGAAATTGGTATTGCTGGCTGCTTCCTTTGTGAACCTTCCAACCTAGGTCATCACAGCCTAACTCAACACGCATACCCTGAAAGTCCCTTCTCCCACCTTCCATTAGCATTTTGTTTTCTTGCCAGACAGCCCCCATTGGCTCCAGGGAATCTGAGTAGAGGAAGGAGACACTCCTGTCGGGTTATATGTTTTAGAGGTTCAGCCAGTCGGCAGTGAGCTGAGGCCTCCCCAAGCTAGGATAATGACCTCTCCTCTCTGTTCCCTCAGTGCTTCTTTAATGTCGCCCTTCCCACAAGAGGAGGGACTAGGTCTTATTCCTATTTGTATGCCAAACACCTAGCACAGTATACCTATCACATAAGTGAATGCTCATGGATGGATGTTTAGGTAAAGCATGAAGGAACGCTCACTAGCCCTGTCTCTTAACTATTGAAAATATCCCAGCAAACCTTCTTGATCTAGGCTCGGATCTCTGGGTGGTACATGTTGGTTTCATCCAAAGGTCTGGCCTCATGCATAAATAAAGTAGGCATCCATTCTCATGGTGTGATTTGTGGAGTGCTGGGAAGGCCTCAGACCTTCATTTATTCCTTTTTAAAAAATTGAAGTACAGTTGATTTACAATGTTTTGTTAGTTTCAGGTGTACAACATAGTGATCCAATATTTTTATAGATTATATGTCATTCAGAGTTATTATCATATTGGTTATATTCTCTGTTCTGTACATTACATCCTCGTATCTTATTTATTTTATACCTAGTAGTTGGAACCTCGGGTCAGGTCAAAATGAATAAGGAGGGCAGCCTTTTCAAGAGAAACTGCAAAGGTAGGCTAGGGGTGATTCCAAGGCATTTTTAGCATTAGCTAAGAGTCTGTTCTTTGAGTTAGCACTTCCCCTCCTTGAGTTTGTCATAATGCTAAAGCCAGGGCTAAGGATAATTGCTCAGTTCCCTCTACCCATATATGTACAGGCTGGTAGGAGGTACAACTTGGACTGTGATGGACTGGCGCCAGGTCAGTGATACACTCAGTTGTCTCTGGTTATGACTGGTGTTCAGCCACCAGTTGCCAGTCTGGTCTCCAGGCCTCCCAGATGTAAGCTCTGCCATCGTCCTTCTCATTCTGCAATGGTTGTGGATGGTCCAGCCCCATTTCCTTTTCATTGTTCTTGACCAGACTGAAATCCAGCCATGATCATTTCCCTCTCCTCTTGGACTAGATGAATTAGCTGAGCCTTGATTCCCTCATTTGTAAGTTGAGGGGCAGCTCCTCCTATTTTTGTTATTCTGTGAAATGAAGTAAAAATTCTCTCACTATGACTTGATAATAAATGGAGATTGGGAGGAGAGTCAATTGTTTTATTATATAGAATCAGGTTTGTAGATTTCAAGTTAATGTGAATTCCAAATGTAATTGCTCCTTTCTTCCAGTTATTGATCGTTTGCTAAATTTTTCCTATATTACATAGAATCATATAAATAAGTCGCACATTTCTGGAATAACGTGATTTTTTAAAATTGAAGTATAGTCAGTTTACAATGTTGTGTCAGTTTCTAGTGCACAGCACAATGTTTCAATCATACATGTACCTTTTCATATTCTTTTTCTGGAATAATGTGATTTTTCACCCTTGGTTATTTTACCAAGAATATAAAACACATTAGACCACTAAATAAGACTTCTGGTCTCTTTTTTTTTTGACTATTACAGAAGTTTATTTAACAAAAAGTTCAATAAGAAAATGTACATGACCCAGTTTTTATTGTCGTAAAATGTGGGGAGGGGACATGTGGAAGCAGCTGATCTCTCTGGTGAACACAGCCATTGTTCATACTCGATCCAAGGCTTCTAACATGATGTTACCATTTCCTTGTGTTACCACATTCCAGTGTTGTTCTGTTGCCCACCAGCTGCCGTCTCCACACACCCATCTATCACAAGATTCAGGAAAGGATCAAATTCCTGCAATATTCCTTGGACATATTTGCTTCCATTTAATTTCAGTGATAACTTCTTGTCCATAAATATCTTCAACTCGAGAGGGTGAGCTTTGCTCATGATGGCTGCTCAGCAAGTTGTGGACTCATTTTTTAACTAGATCAACCCCTTTAGTGTTAGGGATATTAAAATGATATGGACTCAGACTCATCCATCACCAGGAGGAAGAATGGAAATGCTAGATGAAGGATTCACAAGAGGCAAAAGAGAATTGGACTGACTTTAACCAGGATGATTTGGGTCTGTCAGCAGAATTTAGACGGGGTATTGGTCAGAAAGACAGGAATAACAAACAGTGGATTCATCTGGCAAAAGAGATGTGAGCCAGGGTGGTAGCAAAACCTGAGAATCTCCCCAAAATTGTGTCTCTCTGACATGGGGCTAGGGACAGTTATAGCTTTATAAGCTCTTAAAGGTAAATGCTTCTCTGGTTCTCAGTGAGGCTGAGTCTGGGCTCTGGGGGGTTCCCTGGTGCCCTTGCCCACCCAGGAGCCCTTGGTCCCCCTGTTGTCCCGTAGGACAGAGTCCCCGGGAGATTTGAGGTCTGGTGGAAAATTCCTGACACTGGTGAGCTCTGCGGGCTTGGTCTCTCATGGTGAGCTCTCATCCTTCCTACTTGTCACCTGTGTTGGTGGCCAGGCCTCTAGGGAGCAGTCCTGCTGGGAAGGGCTTTGCTATGTCCCAAATGTGTGCCTCCTTCCAAACCTGGCCTTTTGTTGTTTTGTGCCTGTTATGCTCCATACACAGGGCTAGGGCCTTTTAGACACGATCTTTTTTTAAAGCCACAGAGGCCCTGCCAGCTAGGTGTTATCTCTGTGTGCCAGAAAAGGAAACCGAGACTCAGAAGGGAACAGAAGTTCATGTGGTCAGTCAGTGGCAGAGCTGCAGGTTGGATCTCGCTGTGTCTCACTCCGAATCCCTTGCTCTATCACAGCTGACAGACGTTTCCCTGGCAAAATGAATGTTTTATTGGTTTTTAATCCTGCGTTTTCAGTGGCTCTGCATTCATGGTTGATAACCACCAGTGGAGCCACTGAATGATGGACGTGTTACAACTAGAGAAAGAAGACATGGTTCCCCAAAGAGGACACATCACTCAGATAAGAAGTGGTTGTGAAGCTTTATTCTTTTGAGCATAAATGAATGCTGTTGTGCCTAGAATGATCTAACTTGCTTTTGACTGAGTCTTCTTAATGGGATACCTAAGAATTTTCACCATTTTTTCTTGATGTGTGAGGTTAATGTTTCTTCATGAAAGAAAGGGACCTGGGAAATGCTGTTAACCTTGCAGGATGCTGGGAGATGTAGAAGCGTTTGTTGCCTCCCTTGGACCAGGCATGTTTGCCCAAAGAGCATTTAAATAGTGCATGCTTACTCTGGGTGGATGGAATAGTGGCTCTAAGGGTGGAGTTCCCTTTCCACAAGGGTTCTGTTAGCTTTTTGTTTTCTTTCTTTTCTTTCTTTATTTTTTTTGTATTTGTAATTTGTGGTTTATAAAGGACAAGGGACTCTTAGATTTTTTTTCTCAGTAAATTGAGGACCAGAATCATTTAACTAGAAGGGTTCTTAGAAATCAATTAGATTATAAATTAAAATGTACTCTATCAGCCAGACAAAGCATTTATGTGGAACTCGTATTAACTGAGGGCCTACTCTGTGCTCAGCACAGCACTGGGTCTTCAAGGAGTTACCTCACTCAGCCAGCCAGCTCCCCAGCCTTCTGTCTCATAGTCTCCTTATTCCCCAAGCTCCCAGCTCCACACACCTGAGCCTTTTTGAGTTCTTAAATGTGCCAAGCCCTTCCTTCCCTCTGAGCCTTTGCCAGTGATGCTCCTTTGGCCTGGAATCCCCTTCTCCACTGTCGTCTTAGCGGCTTTTCCTCATCCCTCCCCTCAGAGATGCTTTCTATTACTTCCTAGGTGGAGGAGAGTCCACCCTCTACCCCGTCTTGCTTTCTTTCTAACACACTGTTTTTTATCCTTCTGAACACATCAAATTTATAATTATACATTTGTTTTTTACTGATTTAGTTTCTTTCTCCCTTGCTAGTCTTTAAGCTGTGTGGGGACAAAGGCCAAGTCTGATTTGTTCACCAGAGCATCCTTAGCCTTTAGCATGATTCCTGACACATAGGAGGCAGGCACTCAATAAATCTTTATTGATTTGGGGGTGGGTATTGTAATCCCAGTTGAGGCCACTGAAGGGTGATGTGACTGCTCCAAGTCACCCACCTGGTGAATGGCAGGAGCTAGGATGCTAATCTCGTTCCTGACTCTCAAATGCAGTGCTCACTTCACTTTCCAGTTCTGGTGACTTCTATTTAGAGAACACAGCTTTCTTACCTCACTGATGGGCTGACAGATTTTTTTTTGCTGTTAGAGTTATGGCTTAGGTCAGGATTAGAGAAAGTACCAAATGAGGTACCTGGTCACACCAGACTGAGAACACTGTAAAGGAAAAGACAGCATGTCCTCTGTTAACTGGGAGCTCCTGGGGCTCAAGAGTCACAGATGTCCACAGGCCGGCAGCACCATGACCAGAGAGAGGGCTGGGCTGACACCTTTCTCTGTGTCCCAGAGCAGGCAGCACATGGCTTTGTCTTATGGGGCTATGTGGGCCTGGAAGACTGCTTTTATTTTTCTTTTTTTAAATTGAAGTATAGTTGATTTATAGTATTTCAGGCATACAGCAAAGTGACCCAGTATGTATGTGTGTGTGTGTGTGTGTGTGTGT
This sequence comes from Vicugna pacos, assembly GCF_048564905.1. Taxonomy (NCBI): domain Eukaryota; kingdom Metazoa; phylum Chordata; class Mammalia; order Artiodactyla; family Camelidae; genus Vicugna; species Vicugna pacos. The sequence continues at coordinate 12,016,427 of NC_133009.1, read as the reverse complement.
GTATTCTTTTTCAGATTCTTTTCCATTATAGGTTATTATACAATATTGAGTATAGTTCCCTGTGCTATACAGTAGGTTCTTGTTTTTTATCTATTTTATATATATATATATATATATATATATATATATATATGCTAATCCCAAATCCCTAGTTTATCCCTACCCCACTTTCCTCTTTGGTAACCATAACTTTGTTTTCTGTGTCTGTGAGTCTGTTTCTGTTTTGTAAATAAATTCTTTGTATTATTTTTTGATTCTGCACATAAGTGATAGCATATGATATTTGTCTTTCTCTGTCTGATGTCACTTGGTATGATAATTTCTAGGTCCATCCATATTGCTGCAAATGGGATTATTTCATTTCTCTTTATGGCTGAATAATATTCCACTGTGTTGTATATGTGTGTGTGTGTATACACACCAGATCTTCTTTAATCGTTCATCTGTCAGTGGACACTTAGGTTGCTTCCATGTCTTGGCTATTGTTAATAGTGCTGCTATGAATGTTGGAAGTGCAGGTATCTTTTCAAATTAGAGTTTTCTTTGGATATGTGGCCAGGAGTGGGATTGCTGGATCATATGGTAGCTCTATTTTTAGTTTTTAAAGTAACTTCCATACTGTTCTCCATAGTGGCTGCACCAGTTTGCGTTCCTACCAACAGTGTAGGAGGAGGGTTCCCTTTCAGGAAGACTGATTTTAAACAGCCCTGTAGGTGAGCAAGAAGGTCAATTTGGTAGGCATTAGAAGGCAGAAAGCTGTCTCTCACTTCCTGGATTTGAAATGACCTCTTTGTGCATGAAAGGAGAGACTCTGAACATGGCTGTTGGAGGCCAGTAGGCTCTAAAGAGCTGGAATAGGCTCTAGAAAGTGGGCTTTCGCTCTGCTCCTGGACGCTGACAAGCAATGCCCATTTTCCCTTTCTTCCCATGAGAAGCTGCTATTGTGGTTTTGACTCACTGCAAATCACTGATATTAGAGCGGCGTTGTTCTGCCTCTTGGCTTGCTGTTGGCGCTGCCGCATCGGACCTGAGCTAGTGTCCTGAAGCCCCTCAGAAATCCCTGCTTTGCCTAGGCCCAGCTAGCAGAGCTGCCTTTGGGTGATGTGCCTGCCTGTATTTAGAGCGCGTTTCTTTTTTTTCCCTTCCTTTTCGTTCTTTCTTTCTTTTTTTTTTATTGAAATATAGTCAGTTTACAGAGGGTTAATTTCTGGTGGACAGCATAATGTTTCAGTCATACATATACATACATATATTCGGTTTCATATTTTTCACTGTAGGTTCCTACGAGATATTGAATATTGTTCCTTGTACTATACAAGTATAAACTTGTTGTTTATTTTATATATATAGTTAATATTTGCAAATCTCCAACTCCCAATTTATCCCTTCTCACCCTCTTTCACCCAGTAGCCATAGGTTTGTTTACTATGTCTGTCTGTTTCTGTTTTGTAGATGAGTTCATTAGTGCCTTCTTCTTACTTTTTTTTACATTCAACGTATAAGTGATATCATATGGTATTTTTATTTCTCTTTCTGGCTTACTTCACTTAGACTAACATTCTCCAGGTTCATTCATGTTGCTACAAATGACATTATTTTATCCTTTTTGTGGCTGAGTAGTACTCCATTGTATAAATATACAACAGCTTCTTTATCTAGTCATCTGTTGATGAACATTTAGGTTGTTTCCATGTAGTGGCTATTGTAAATAGTGCTGCTGTGCACATTGGAGTGCATATATCTTTTCCAATTAGAATTACCTCTGGATATATGCCCAGGAGTGGGATTGCTGGATCATATGGTAAGTCTGTTTTTAGTTTTTTGAGGAATCTCTGTACTGTTTTCCATAATGGCTGCACCAAACTACATTTCCACCAGCAGTGTAGGAGGGTTCCCTTTTCTCCACACCCTCTCCAGCATTTATCATTTGTGGACTTTTGAATGATGGCCATTCGATTGGCATGAGGTGATACCTCATTGTAGTTTTGATTTGCATTTCTCTGATAATTAGCAATATTGAGCATTTTTTTTCATGTTCCTGTTGGCCATTTGTATGTCTTCATTGGAGAATTGCTTGTTTAGGTCTTCTGCCCATTTTTGGATTGGGTTGTTTATTTTTTTGTTATTAAGTTGTATGAACTATTTATATATTCTGGAAATTAAGCCCTTGTCAGTTGCATCATTTGCAAATATTTTCTCCCATTCCATAGGCTGCAAAATAGCTTATAGTTTTCTTTGCTATGTAAAAGCTTGTAAGTTTAATTAGATTCCATTTGTCTATTTTTGCTCTTAGTTCTCTTGCCTCGGTAGACTGCCCTAGGAGAACATTGCTAAGACTTATATCAGAGAGTGTTTTGCCTATGTTCTCTTCTAGGAAGTTCATCATGTCTTGTCTTATATTTAAGACTTTAAGCTGTTTTGAGTTTATTTTTGTGTATGGAGTGAGGGAGTGTTCTAACTTCATTGACTTACATGCAGCTGTCAGTTCTCCCAACACCACTTGCTAAAGAGACTGCCTTTTCTCTATTTTATATTCTTGCCTCCTTTGTTGAAGATTAATTGACTATAAGTCTGTGGACTTATTTATGGGCTCTCTGTTCTATTCCATTGATCCATATGTCTATTTTCTTGCCAGTACCATGCTGTTTTGATTACTGTAGCTCTCTAGTATTGTCTGAAGTCTGGGAGGGTTATTCCTCCAGTTTTGTTCCTTTTCTTCAGTCTTGTGGAGCCCACTTTCAATTCAGCAGTTAATCTCTGGATTCTGCATTCAATCATGATCCAAATGCTCTTAGATAAAAACACATGACTTTCTTTCCTCCCTTGCTGCTGATGTCTTCCTTGACTTCTTCTCTTCTTCCTTTTCCAAAAGCCTTTCTTTCTGGGCCTTGAACAAATGATCTGCTTTCCTCCTTCTCACATGGTTCAGCTTCCTCCCCCAGTACAAGGAATACTCCCATGGATGATTCTCAGTCTCATACAACATGCTGTTCCTTCTAGACTCTGCAGCATTCCGTGGAGACTTAGACTTGAATCATAGACAGTGACACAGGAAGAGACTTGGTGATCATCTCGAGGGGTTTCCACCCTGGGCTCTGTAGAGCCCAGGGGTCTTTGGGAAGCGGAAAGAAAGCTCAGGGCAGATGGGGCTCCCTTCAGTTCCCATCTAAGCCACTATTCTTTATTTGTTTGACATATTGAACTACTATCTAAAATACTGCTTGATCATGCTTAAAACCATGGTTTGACAAACTCTGGTCTAGTTCAAATCCTCTAGGAAGGTAATAATGATTAGAATGTGTTCTCATAGAAATTCTTCATCTCAGTGGAGATGTGTAGCTTTTGGTGTATACCCTATTATTTTAAATTCTATCTGATTGGATTCATGTAGTAGAATGTTAATAGGATTCTGTACAAGTGTATGTGTATTTTAATATGCACGCATAACACACAGACACACATGTTTGTATATGTATAAGACCAGGCTCCAATGCCCATATCTTTAAAGAAGCAGTTGGCATCCTCCAATCTGGAAGTAATCTTGCATTGCCTTTCAACATGCTACTTAAACATTTTTTTTTCCTCTCAGAGTTACTTCCCTCTGCCTTGAATTGTAATTACTTGTGAGCATTTCTTTCTCCTGCTAAACTCTAAGTTCTTTAAGGCTTGAAACTCTTAACTATTTATCTTTGTACCCTCCATAACACCTAGCAAGGCACTCTGACATGCAATTAAGGAATCACTATTTTATCTGAGAAGAATCATAAAGTAGAAAAAATATTGACTAGGGGGCCCAGTTAGTAAGAATTCAGTATACTATTATAAAGCCAAAATTTCATGCTTGGGCCTCATAAGGACCTAGTTAACTTTTCATAGAGAAAAGTACCGCATGGCTACAGACTGTACTCTGGCCATCCATCTCTCAGATGTATGTTGTTATCCACAAGGTGAGGAAGAGAAGGTCCTGACTGCTCAGTGAAATTGAGTTCCATCACTGAAAAAATAACTAACTATGGGGCTTATTATAGATGGCCGAGAATGTCAGTTTTATAAGGAAATTCCTGGAAATAGATATGATAGCTGAATTTTATGCATTAACTTGCCCGGGCCACTGGGCACCCAGATATTTGGTCAAACGTTGTTCTGGGTTGCCTTTGAGGGTGTTTTTGGATAAAAGTAACCTTTGAATCAGTAGACTGAGTAAAGCAGATGACTTTCTCCAGCGTGGGTGGCCCTCTCCAATCAGTTGAAAGCCTGAACAGACCAAAAAGGTTGACCTTCCCCTGAATAAGAAGGAATTCCTCTCAGCTTGACTGCATGAGCTGAGACATTGGCAGTCTTTTCCTGACTTTGGACCAGAACTGAAAAGACAGCTCTTCTTGAGTCTTGATTGCGCCAGCTTTTGGATTGGACCTGACACCAACAGCTCTCCTGGTTCTCAGGCCCGCAGACCTGGACTGGAACTACACGTTGGCTCTCTGGGTCTCCAGCTTGCTGATTGCAGATCTTGGGACTTCTTAGACTCAATAATTGTGTGAGCCAACCCCTTATAATAAATCTCTTTCTATCTATCTATCTTATTGGCTTTATTTCTTTTGAGAACCCTGACCAGTACAGATTTTGGTACTGAGAAATGGGGTGCTGCTCTAACAGGTGTTTAAAAATGTGGAAGTAGCTTTGGAACTGGGTAATGGGTAGAGGCTGGAAGAGTTTTGAGGTGCATGCTAGAAATACGGGTATTAAGGGCAGTTCTGGTGAGGTGTCAGACAGAAATGAGCAACATGCTATTGGAAACTGGAGGAAAGGAATTCCTTGTCATCAAGTGGCAAAAACTTAACTGAACTGTGTTCTAGAGTTTTGTGGAAGATAGAAATTGGAAACAACAAAACTGGATATTTAGCCGAGAAGATTTCTAAGCAAAGCGTTGAAGAAGTGTTTTGTTCCTCTTGACTGCTTATAGTTAAAAGAAAGGAGAGAGATGAATTGAAGAAGGAATTAAGAGTAAAGGAACTATATCCTGAAGATTTAGAAAATTCTCAGCCTATCCATATTGCAAAAAATGAGAAAGAATTTGAAGTGAACATCAAAAATAGGGCTGGACTGTCACTCACTCAGAGTTTTGGGGATTGTATGAGCAGAAACACCAGCAGCTTGAACCAAAGGGAACAGATAATGGGCAAAATGAAGGAAGGCTGTTGTACTTCTTGGATTTGAAGACAGAATGATAGTTATTTGGCTACAAATGTGTGCTGTTCTTCAAGAAGAAAAATGACCCTAAAGGCAATTCAGAGGTCACCAGGGCCACCACCTCAGTTTGACCAGGTCAGATGTCCTCTGCCTAAAGCTTTGTGGGTGGGTCTGTCCTGCAAAACCCATGGGTGCAGGGCCTCCCAGAAACTTGGGGGCAGGACCTGGCTTAGCAGATCCTCAGGGGTAGGACTCCCATCCTGAGCTGGGGCTGCCTAGAGGGCACAGCATTTAACCAAAGAGAATTACTTTTGGGCTAGTGGAATTTGCTTTACTAGGTTTTGGACTTGATTGGGACCCACCACCCCTCTTTTTTCTGATTTCTCCCTTTGGGAATGGGAATGTCTGTCCTATGCCTGTCCCACCATTGTGTTTGGGAAGCACATAGCTTATCTGGTTTCACAGGTTCAGAGCTGAAGAGAAATTTTTCTCGGGATGAATTGTATCTCAAGTCCCACTCATATCTGATTTAGATAGTATTTTGATAAGACTTTGGACTTTAAACTTTAGAGTTGATGGCTGGAGTGAGTTAAGATGTTCAGGGCCATAGGAATGGAATTGATGTATTTTGATGCAAGAAGATAAATTTTGCAGGGCTAGTGGTGGAATGTTACAGGCTGAATTATGTGCTCCCAAAACTCATATGCTGAAACCTTATTCCCCAGTGTGACTGTATTTATAGACAACACTCTTAGGGGGTACTTAGAGTTATAAGAGGTCGTAAAGATGGGGTCCTAATCTGATAGAATTGGTGGTTTTATAAAAAGAGGACAAGAGATCATTCTTTCTCTACATACATGTGCTGAAGAAAGGCCATGTGAACCAGAAAGAGAGCTCTCACCAGAAACTGTGCTGGACCTTGATTTTGGGCTTTCCAACCTCCAGAACTATAATAAAATAAATTTCTGTTCTGTTCTGTTCTACCACCCAGTCTTTGGTGTTTGTTTTGGCAGCCCGAGCTGACTAATACATTGGGATATTGGAGATCACTCTTGGCACTAATGATCGCTCACTCTTGTACTGGTGGGTGGTTAGTATGGACTGTTGAATCTTGTCAGAACTCAAATCAAATACTTACTGCATTGAATTGAATTTATTAAGACAAAGATCAGGCGAAAGCAGATATATGACCATGTGACCCAGTGACACAAACCTTGGAAGATTTGTATCATTTATGCCTCCAATTCTTTATGTCAGATCATCTTCTAGGTGTAAAATGATTGGCAGGAGAAATCTGCTATTGAGTAATGTAATTCAACAAACATTTATTGAATGTCTGCTATCTATAAAGTACCTTGCTAAGCCTGATTAGAAAGTATTAAGATTCATGAGATGTGGCCTCTGCCTTCCATGAACCTGTAATTCTGTGGTATTCCTGACTCAATAATTCTTAGCCACATTGGTGGACATTGTCAACCTTGAATGCCCTTCGGGTTGAGATTACCCAGTGATTTTACCCACTGTTCATCTTCAAGGACAGTTGCCTTCCAGCATCTAGCCCAGCCTATCATTCGGTCTTAAACTCCTCATCCCTGACCTGTACCCTTAGAGCTTGGGGACTGGCTACACTCTACACTCTAACATTGGTAAATGTGAATATTAATGGAATGGTTTGTTCCTGGTCATCTTGATCACCAGCAGGATGGCAAAACGTTTCTAAACGACGGATAGGTTCATGTGTTAAAAGAACTATTGCATGAACTTGACTTAATTTTGGCCCCTGTGGGAGATGTTAGAAGATAAAATTTAAATTTAGGTGTATTGTAATTTCATGATAGGCACTAACAATTGTAATGAAACTTTCCTTCTAACTAGTGATTATGATTTGCAGTGAGAATATCTTAACCCTGATCAATGGAGGCATTTATTGTGCTCCCTCACTGTTGCTTGCATTTGCTCTCTAGCCATGACGTTGAACTACAGGCCATTTTAACTTTCGAATTGGGTGTTACTCTGTACGTAAATGATGAGATTTTTTCTGACCTAGCTTTAAAACCTAGTACCTATCTCATAGACGTATTTCAAGGAGCAGGGATGACTTTTGACCCCCTCCAAAAATAAGGAAAGAACTTGCCTTTCTTGTTGACACTGCCTTTGCTTCCTTCCATAGTGGAAAAGCTGTAATTTTTAAATTTGTGGGAAAGTTGGGCATTTGTGGGTTAATTGGCAATATTTGCATGCTACCATTGGTCTCATTATGCTTTGATTATATGAATTAAACTCTTGTCCTGGAGAGTAGGCATTCAGTCATTTTTCTTCCCTACATCTCTCCAAATGTGCATCTGGAAGCTGCTTGCCTGTGGTTTTGTGAGCACATGGGACAGGGTCCCTGCTTGTTCATCCTTATACTCCCCAGCCCAGGTCTGACTTAGGATATCTAAGTGCTTACAAATGTTTGTTAAATTGAATCAAATAGGTAGGGACAGAGTTTGGAAAAAAATCCATGATGGTGACTAGTGGCTTCTAAACTTGTTCTTCATGTAAAACAAATGTCTACCTTAGCTAGCCCACACAAATGCTCTGGAAGTCTGCTCATTACCATCCATTTTACTGCATTAGCAAAATAAATAAAACAATAATCTACATGTAAGGTGAGAGATTGGAGAAAGGGGGAAACTTATATTTCAATGCCAAATTTTATGCCAGGCACTGTGTTAGGAACTTTCACATGCATTATCTTATATGATCACCAAAGTTTTTTTCCCTTGCCCCAGCTGGTTGTTTTGAGCAAAAGCTCGCTGAAGCAGAAAGGAAATTGCATCTTGGCTTGCCGGAAATCCCTAAAGGCATCAGATAGTGCTGAAGGGGACTGATGAAAATGGGTTTAGCAGAAGTCCTTCTTTGTGGTCTCATCATTAAATCATCACCAGTTGGGAAAACAATTTTCTAGATGATATACTGATGGTAAGCCATATTGATCTACCGAATCCTTATTAGTTCTTACCTACTCAGGGTCAATTGCTCTTCACCTGGACAAGGCAGCTGACTGTTTCTCAAACAGGGCTGTGTGTGAGGCAGAGATGGGAGGCAAGCTGCCTCCTTAGTATCCACCTCCTTTAAAAGCGGATGAGATGGGATGCACTGTGGTAAATGTACTCCTAGAACAAAATGTGATTATAGATAGTGAGTAGTGGCCTTTCATCCCTGACAGTAAATGTGAACATTAACGGAGTGCTCTTTCAGACACAAACATGAATTCAATGAATGTGGTCCTGTGACTCTCTGGTAAATACTGTCTGCCGTTTGGTTATTTTTAATTAGCCTTGGCCTCCCCAGGCCTACCTTGGTGTGGGCCAAGGCATAAGAATACATAAGGGGCCAAATAATGTCCACTTAAGTGCAGTTCATCCCCACTATGTTAGGTGCTGGGGGATGTTATTGCAGAGACAAGAATTCCAACCTGAAGACCTGCTGATAACAAGAAACCAGAGTAAAGTTACAACGTGGAAAGATCAGTGTTCAGCAAGAATGGGGGAGGGCGTAAATGTTTTTCAGGTGGTCAACTGGTCCTTCCACCTTCTAAAGAGGTAAGCATTTCGGTGGTTGGTTTCCTAATAAATTATACAACGGGATGCTGCAGGGGGTCCATTTCCTGAAGGTGGTTACTCACCATCGTGGAACACTGAGCACTGTTAACACCATTAATGGTCCATCAGAATTGTCCAGTGGTCTAGGAGTGCCACTCCTCTGTTTCTTGAAAGCACATTAACCAACCTGAGAGGAAGCCGCGCTATGTATGCACCACACAGTTGATGCACTGTTAATATCACCACTTTTTCTCGCTTTCTTCTAAGAGAGCTCCCCCTACCTTCTGCAGGTCTGGTGATGGATCATTGTTGGATGATTCTGAATATTTTGTAGCCATATTCCTTATTTGTTTCGCTTATGGCGTTTTTGAGGAGAAGCTACTTTCTTCTTAACTCTGGCATCCTGGCTTGTTACTAGATGTGATAAATGAGGGAATGTGGGTGGTGGGTCACCCATCCCCAGCTGGGAAACAGCAGCTTCTTAGAGTTCTTGGAATCTATCAGGGTTGTCAACCTCATCAGCACTGAGGGGTTTTTCAGGCTGTCTTACTTAAACTCCAGCTCTTTTGTCACCTGAAATCTGAAAACAGTGACACCGCACAAGGGTGGTTATGACAATAAATACCATGATGAAAGGAGCTAGCCCTGTGCCTGGCACCTAGGAGCCACTCAGTATATATTTGTTGAATTTGAATTCCCCGTCATTCCAGGAGCATCACCTCATTAAAGGCATTGTACCTTTGGCTGGTATAGAATAGATTTTTGTGTATGTGTGTGTCAGGTCCATTCGTTAGCTCAATCCCTCACCATCTGTTCCTTGTTCATCTGCCAACCTAGAAAAAAACTTCATACGTCTAAATGAAGAGTTCGATTTTTTCAGACAACACTTTTTATATTTGGGGTTTTATTAAGGTGGAGTGCTGTAGAGTATTATTATTTCCAAAGAATAATTTAATGGCTTATCAAGATAATTAAGACATTGTGTGATCTGTAAATGAGCTTCCCTGGTCATGGAAGGGAAGAAAAAGTGTACTCTTGGGCTCTCATGCTATTTTTAGGTAACAGAGCAAATGGGAAATCCAGGGCTGGTGGGTATAAAGCCAGATTGCACATATGTTAGATTTACTGGGTAGGTGCATTTTGGGTCAGTGTCCACAGCCAGCCTTCAGTAAGTAGAGCTAGGGCACTCAATGGGGGTATTTCTTTGGAGGGGTTTGTTAAAGAAGTTCACGTTGTATCCAATTTAAAACCTGTTTTTCAGAAGTGTTCAGGATTCTCTCACACCCTGTCATTCCGCATATCTATTTTTTTAATTAAAATTTTTTTTCTTAAAGTGTAGTTGATTTATAGTGTTAGTTTCAGATATACAGCAAATTAATTCGGTTATACATATACATACGTATTTTTTTTCTTTTCAGATTCTTTTCCATTATGTTATTACAGGAAATTGAATATAGTTCCCTGTGCTATACAGTAGGTCCTTGTTTATTTTTGTGTATAGTAACCACATATCTTTCTTAGTCCCCACCAGAGTATGCATGGGGATCTGAGGATACCAAGTCCCTGTCCTTGCACCTCCTGCCCCCTCCACCCCAAAGCTTGTGCTCATATCCCAGCAGTACTTACAGTTCACTAGGGTCACTTCTAGAGTCACTGGGTCTTAAGAAAAAAAGAGCACCTCATAATATATACAGGGGAAAAAGCCTATTAGTGGACAGTTTCTCCTGTGTTAAAATAAGGCAAGAGATTGTGGAAGCCTTGAGGGTATAATATATTGACAGTTATTATTCCAACAAAGATTCAAGAATCTGGACCTGAATGGCCCTAGTACCTTTTCCTCATGTCCAAGAAGGTTGGTTAAGTTGTCAAGTGGGTGGTGAAGAGAAATGTGTGAATTTCTTAAGTGGTCGTAAGAGCGTCTGCATTTAATCCCGCTTTATAGGGGAGTAAAAGTCACCATCTCACAATTATTATTTTTCCCAGCCTGACTCATATTCTAAAATTCATTTTTAGAGGGAGGATATAGCTCAGTGGCAGAGTGTGTGCCTAGCACGCACAAGGTCCTGGGTTCAGTCCCTAGTACCTCCATTAAAAAAATAAATAAAAATAAATAAACCTAATTATTCCCCCCCCCAAAAAGGAGAAATTTATTTTAAAATAAAAAAATAAATAAAATTCATCTTTCCTGTGTGGGGAGTAAAGTAAATTTCCCATTCCCTGATGGCTCCCCTTACAATGCAGAGGATTCCTGAGGGTTTAGAGGGAACTAGCCAAGAGGTTCTAGTCCACTGCGCATTACAGTGGGCCTTGCAGGCTGGTCTCTTACAGTATTAACGATGCTGAACCATTATGGCCTCCTTTTAGAAGAGGACAGATATAAATATGTTTAACTAACTAAGATGGGAGTAGCTGGAAGGAGCATGAAGCATAGCTAATGAATCTCTTGAATTCTTAAATAGTATTAAACAGGCAAGAGCCCCGCCATGCGATCCCATTAAAGACTGACCATTACAGGGACTCAGGCTTTGAGTCCTTTTTTAACTAGCGGGGACAGATTTTTGCAGATGTTAATGTTGTATTTCACTTGGTCACCTTTCTGTTTACTGGCCCACGTTGCAGGGCAGCTGGCCTGGTGTCCATTTATGGGGAGAAAGGTAACAGGCCAACATAAGATTCCAAACCTCAAGTCTGGCTTCACTGGAAGTGCGCTTACAGTGGCATAAACCATGACATTATTCCTTCTGTTGGTTTGGGTGAGCTTGTGACTTGTTTGAATTGTGTTCCTTAAACAGTAGCAGGGAGGCAGCTGTTAGAAGACCTGAGGGGTCTTTTGTGTTTGAAATGATATCCACATAGAAATTTTTGAATACTGACTCAGACCATCCCTCTGCCTTTGGACCATCCCTTGAAAACAGACTTCAGCTTTCCTCAGTGTTGCTAGAAAAGACTCCAGACTTGCTTTTGCAACTCCAGTTTGCAAAATGCTAGAAGCAAGTGCTTCCAAATATCTCACCCCGGGCCCACGTGGTGTGATGTTATCATTTCCATCTCATCATTTCATCACACCCAGTGTCCCCCCCGCCTTGCCCCCAGCCTGTGTGCAGTAACCCTGAGGAGCTGCCTAAATCAATTTTGGTATTCATGGGTTTGTGTTTTTCCCTTATTTTCTTCTTCATATTTCTTCTTTCTCATGGTGTATTTTTTTTCCCCTGGCCCTTTGTTTAACCCTCTCAAAGACTGGAAACACTCAGGAGAATGGCTGCTATGTTTTTTCAGATTTAGGCTGCTTTTCTGGAAGCAAAACAACTCCAGAGCCATTATGGGTAAGGTGTGTATGTTGCCTTTACTGAAACAAAAGTGCCGTAATTCAGTTAATGCTGTGGATGAGAGACATCTATTCTATGATCCATGTTGTCACAGACTGAGAAAAGTAAATACATGATTAAGTATTCCTGGAGAATCTTCTAAGAAAACATCAGTGCACCCGCACACACACACACACACTCTCTCTCCCCTCTCTGCTCTCCCTGCCCCAGTTAGCTTGCTTATGGGTTCTTGGGTCATTCCCTTATTCCAGATAGATCCCCCTTTCGACAGACAGTCAAGAGAGTCTTCATTTGTTCCAGAGAAGATAGAGCTAAACCTGCGTGCTAAGTCAATTCCTTCTGCTATAAATACAGATTTTTTTTCTTTAAAGTCTATTTTCTGAGTTTTAAAAGATACACAGACTATTTCCAAATGAAACTGAGTAGAAGATCACTTTAAAACTGGAGTCAAATTTGATATAAAGCTGTGCTGTCTCATAGCCCTCTGGGGACTTTTCTTACTGTAAACTTGGAAGGACTTCATGAAAATGTAATTTTACTTTTAAGATAGTATGCGTTGGTTTAGCTCTTTACAGAGCATTCTCACAAAGTACTAACAGCAAATAACAGTATCTGGTGTTTATCAGTCGCTGACTATGTGATACACACTTCGAAGTGCTTTCCAGGCTCATTTAATCCTCTCAGTATATGTATCAGTTGTTATCATCCCCATTTTCAGATGTGGAAACTGAGGCATCAAGGGGCTAACTGATTTTCCCCAGATCACATAACTAGTAAGGCTAAGGCAAAGGATTCAACTCAAGGTATGGCTGATTCCAAGGTTTTTGTGCTTCCCACAACCTTGTGTGCCCTTTAAATCATCAGTGTCAAGTGCAAATTTTAAGTTTCAGAGCAATTAGGTAACTTGATTCTGGCATCCCAACTAGAAGTGACAGATAAAGTTTTAACATTTTTCCTTTTCCTTTTCCTTTTACTGGATTTCCCTTCTATGTCATGAGTCTCAATGTCAGTATCATTGAGTTGCTATGATGGACCAGGTGCTGCATAACCTTTGATGGTACAAAGATAATGAACATTTTGCCCTTAAGAAATTCACAGTCTGAGTTTGGGGAGTTTTACAGATAAAACACAGTGACAAATGCAAGCAGTGTGAACAAGGCTTAAATAGAGCTAAATGCATGGTGTTTTGGGAACACTAACCCAGTCTAGGGACAGCCCAGAAAAGTTTTGTAAGGGAACTGAGTCTCCAGGAACAAATGGGAGTTAGCCAGATAGACAAGGAAGATGTTCTGGACGGAAGTAACACTTTTTGCTAAGGCTCAGATATATTTGACAGCACAGAGCCTTTGGGAACCACCAAGAACTCTTACGTGACCTTGAGTTTAGAGGAAAAGAAGCCAGAGAGATGGGCAGGATTTTGATCATGAAGAACACTGTTAAGTCATTATAAGCAGTGTTGGCTTCTGCAGTTGGCTGGATGTCACTGAAGAATTTTAAGCAGGTGCTGTAAAGAATGGGATAAAATAGATGAAGTAAGCTTAGAGGAAGGAAGACCCATTTAAGAGGCTATTAGAATTGTATAGATAAGAAAAGATGAGGGTTCTGACCTAAGGCAGAGGCAGCAAGTCTAGCTTTTTCTGCCTCTCCAGGATACACTTAATTGATTCATTTGTTGCCTTCAGCCGCCAGGGTGTCTGCCTGGCTGTCTATTCAGCCACTGAACCTTCATCCCTTTCTTTGTCTTTCTGCACTGCAATTCATGTACCTGTCTCTCCTATTACACCTCAGCTCCTCAAGGGCAGCCAGTATATCTTTTTAATCTTATTCTCATGGTAAAAGTAATGTGCCTGGTACACATTTTGCCAGTTGGGTAGGGATCAGTTTAGCATAGCTGTAGTCGAGGGTCCTTTTTGAGAAGGACTAAAGGAGCTGTTGGAAAGGAAGAATGAGGGAGGAGAACCCTTTTGCTCTACAGTAAATTGAACGATGTTGACAGATGAGATTTGCATCTGGCTTTACTTGGACTCAGCCAAAGTGCATCAGCATTCTTCTGAGACTTAAGGAAATTTCCTGGCAGGCTTAATATTTACTCTCAGTAATATCACACAACTTCTGTGCCATCTCTTAGAAACAAATTGGACATCAACACAAATAATTAAAGATGGGACTGGCATCTGCTGGTTCTATTACCTGCGTCCCCGAGTACGAACCTGCCCTCTACCCTGTGACATCCTGCTCTGCTCCCTGTGAGTTGTGTGGGGGATGACCACTTAGCTAAGAAGCTTGCAAAATTTCTTTATCTTATTAAACACAAAAGTTTCCATGGACTTTGGACCTAGAAATCAAAATTTTACAAAGAGCTGTTCTTGCGGAAGCCAGAGCCAATTTGGGGGGCCTGAAGCCTTGTCCAATTGTCTTCTTCTTCACCCCTCCCCACCTCTAAATAAAGGGATTGTGAAAAGCACTAATTAAGACCATCCACAGTTTCCCTTTAACTGTTCATGTTGATCCAGTTTCTCTTAAGTTTCAAACTGTTATTGCATGTAGCTTTTCATAGGCACTCAGTGGTTTTGTTTTTGCAGGCTAAAATGTTCCACCACTTTGGGACCCTAGTGTCTTCCAACAAGAGGGAGATTTGGCTTCTCTTCTGCCTTCCTCTCAGGTTCTTATATACCCTGGACTGACTGGAAGACATTCTTGCACCTAGCAGTAGGTGCCTACCAAGACCTTAAGTCAGAGATAATCATCATTTAGATAAAAGATTTCCTTGAAAGGATAAATGTTAAGAAGGTGACATTCCCCTTGAATTCATGCAGTTTATTGTTCTTGTTAAAATGTAGTTATACTTCATGGAGCTGTGACACATGAGTATATTTAATGGCCTTCGTACTTTTACCAAATGTATTAAAATTAATACTTGGCCTTACGGAATAAGAGGCTGAACTCTGTGCCTAAAGATTTTTCAGGATTAATAAGAGGCTTCGAGAGATCAAAGAAACCTCAGCTTGTCTGTGCCTACGTGTGAAAATGTAGTCATTTATTTTTCTTGAGCATACAGAGAAAGGATTTGCGTACATGAAGTGTGGTAAAGGATTACTTATTAAAAGAAACAAAAGGCATTCTATGGGTGTGAGTTTTTAGGCGCTTGGTTGAGGATGATCAGCTCAGTCCTTTCTTCTGTCTTGGTCCAGTCCTCCCCTTCTGTTTTTTGGAAGACTCTACTGCGCATGTACAGAAGCGCACCAAGGGTTGGGATGAGGGTCTGTCTGTCGCCCATGTTAGGTGGCTATGAAATGAATTCTTTCTGCCCAATAAAGTAATGCTGATGTTGTGCCCCACTTAGGAAATCTGATTTATAAACACCATGTATTCAGTAATTCTCAGCTCTGTTAAGGGTAATTATTGGAAAAAGGTCTTCGCAAGTAAGTGTATTTACCCAAATTCCTGAAAATAGCCCTCTCTTAGTGTTTCCCAGTAAGAACCCTAGTCTGAGGAGGCCTCTTCTCTGGTTTTGACAATTCAGTTCTGGCCCCAAACCGCAGCTCCCACTCAGCAAAACAGAAAGCCTACGGCTAACGAGACCCACGGTCCTCAGAAGGCCTTCAGTGGATATCTTTGTTACCCAACCAGATATGTCTGTGATTAAGTTTCACTGACACGTACTTGAGTAACAGAAGAAGCAGAGTAGGAAGCTCTCTGAGAGGGGGAATATTGCCTCTTGGTGACCCTTGTTAAGGATGCTGGAGAGGAAGTATGAACAGATAACTCCCGCAGCGTCCCAGCTGTCCAACTTTGTCTGCTTGACCTTGTCAGGCCCTGAGCCACAGCCCAGCCAGCCCACTCAGGTGTCTCTTCAGACCTCTCTGCAGCTTCCCCCATTATTTGTGATAGTGGCTTGGCTGAGATCAAACTCAGCTCTCTCCCCTGGTTGGGTCTTAATCTGATTTGACCCCTCCTTGGGAGGTTGGTAATTTACAAAGCTCATGAAAATCTTTCAATGAAATTATGCCTAGAAAAAATTTGTTTCTGGAAATCTGAACATGGGGATATATTTTCTGAATATAAATCTTGGTGGATGATGGGTGATGGGAAGACCTTGTTTTCTAACCCTATGTAGGCTTGAGTTATCCAACATCCTATATAGTCAGACACTTAGACTTCAGAATAAAATATCAATGAACAGTTGGCAACAGTTTTTCCTTGGATAAGCCAAAAAGCAAATAGTTGGCCTGTGTTTGGAGAAATCTGTGTTTGCAGGGTGTCTTTATGGCAAAGTCATGCTTTCTCAAATACTTGGTTGAATTTACAGAGGATTGAGGGACATAATTAGTAGGTATTTATAAAGCTCTTTAGTACTTTTTGAAGAGACTGGGCCTGAGTACTCAGAGAATGATTTCTGGAAATCTGAAACCAGGGCTGGTTACCTGAGCATATTCCTTAATTGAAGCTTGATGGTGTGGCCTTGCATAAGAATCTCAATTCTGGTCAAGCCTGGGCAGTTTTATTGGTCTTTTAGAGTTCTGAAACGACACTCTCAAACCGCCTGAGAGCACCAGAGGAAGAAAATGACACTCATTAAATACATTCGGGTCGTGTCTCTAAGAAGTGGAGAGAGAAAAAGACTTTCAGTTCTACAGGGCCACTGGAGGTGGATTGTGGTCTGAATACCTTGGCTATCCTGGATTGACCTTGCCATTTTCCAGACTCTCTGTGGGAAGTCATTGTCTACTTTTTTTTTTAACCTTAGTTGTTTACATTTCAGTGTCTTAATTTGATCCTTTGGATGGTGGACGGTATAAACAGCCAGTCTCTCTTCTTCCTCTTCTCACCTCTCCTATTCAACACAGAATCTGGTTTACTCCTATCCAGTGGATGGGGATACAAAATACTCTAGGCAAATGTTTGATCATTGATGTTTTCCAACCCACCCTGTGCTTGAAATTTAGGTATTCTGTGCTCTGACCCTCTGAGAACATGTCTCCTCCAGGCCAACACAGATGATTTGTTTGCCAAAAGTAGGTTTCTTTGGGAAGGCACCCTTGGTTTGATCTGGCTACACTGAGAAAGGAGCTCCTGACCATGTCGGACACAGACAAGACAAAGTTTTCATGGGCAGTGATGCTTATATGAAATTAAAGGATGAGCAGCAGTTTGTGGCATGGATGAGGGGGGAAAGAATTCCAGGGAACGGGGGGGGGTGACTCATGCCAATTCACCAGAGCTTGAGATATTCAAAGGAAACTCAAAGATGGTTCTGTGAAGAGAATGAGTGGGAGAATCATTCATTTATTAACAAATGTTCATTGCGCACCCATGATGTGCTGGGCACTGTTCTTAGCACCAGAAATACAGTAGTAGTAGTAGTAATAATAATAAATAATAATAATAATAACAACAACAACAACAACAATAAAATTACATTATTATTATTATTTAAAAATTCCTGCCCTGATGGAACAGATATGCCAGAAAATAATCAATACGTACAATCAAAGTATTAAATTAGTTATTTCTAAATTGCTTAGAACAATTCTTGGACCCTTAAAAGGGCCATACGAGTGTTTGATAAACTGAATAATTTTATGTGTGTGTCAGAAGGCAGTAAGTGCTGTGTCAGGGGTTGGGGACTGGATCACAGAGTTTGGTAAAGGAAACTGGAAGTACCAAAGGGAGGGTTGTAATGTTACAACCTCATCGAGAAGCCTTTTTGAAAAAGCACCATTGAGCAAAGACTTAAAAAGGACACCGAGTTAACAATACAGTTATTTTGGTAAAGAAATCCTGTGCAGGCAACAGCCAGTGCAAAGACCACGAGGCAGGGGAGTGTCTCCAGGAAATAGTAAGGATGCCAGGGTGGAAGACTGACTTTGGGGAGATGGGAGGGGACAGACAGAAGGTCATCCTAAGGGCTTTGCTTTCATTCTGAGTAAAATGAAGAGCTGTAAAATCTGACTTAGATTTTAAGAAGCCAGTCTGGCTGCTCTATTGAGAATAGAATTTAAGGGGGTAACACTAATGGCCACATGAGACAGCAGCCAGCTGGACAGCCACACAGGGTACCAACCTGTAAAAGGCACTGAAATAGCACTTTTAGAAAAGAGAGATTGTTCCAACCAGAACTCACTTCAGGGAAAGTACAGTACATGTCAGTGAAACTTAAGGGCATGATTGGGTAGCAAAGATACTCATTCAACGCCTTCTGAGGACTGTGGGTCTCGTTAACTGTAGGGTTTTTGTTTTGCTGAGTGGGAACTGCAGTTTGGGGCCAGAGCTGAATTGTCAAAATCAGAGAAGAGAGGCCTCCCTAGGCTAGGGTTCTTGCTGAATGAGCCCACCCAGAGAGCCGTGCTTCAGTCCCACTGCCCGAAGGGGAGACCCAGGGCCAGATCTGAAATGACCTTGAGTGCCCTTCATGAAATACTAGTTACATAAGCTATGCACACTTCCATGATGGCCTTCTTTTCCCACCTCCTGACCCCATAGGAGAATGTTCTGTTCCTTCATCCTGGGAGCAGTTTTATTCCACTCTTCAGTAATGATGATTCCCTGTTACTCAAAAGACATTGCAAATCATTTCTGAAAGCGTCTGCTCTTGAACAGTGGGGTTTAGCTGAGGATAGCTCAGCGGATGAGCTGCTGCTGTCCTGAAGATGTGGACCCTACCTGGGAGCAGAGCCCTGGGGATCATTGACACGGATGAGGCGTTCCCAGAACCACAGTTCAGAAAGGGCTGTCCAGTCACCAGCAACCTGCTTTAATTCAACACCCTTTTGTTGACTGCCTGCTTGTGTCCTGGATGGACTCAGTCCTGGCTCCATCATCTGTCCCCTGAGAATAGCATTGTTGTCAGTCCCACCTAGATCAGATCAATGAGCAAACAAGAAGCAAGCTCCTGTGTGCGTGGCGTTCATTCAGAGCGTGCATCTAGACGTTTAATGTGAAGAATTGCTATTTCACTTGTAACTGTTGAATTATGATTGTGAAATGACAAAGTACAAGGGTCGTAGGAATTTTCTACATTAATCACCTGTGTGTACATGCCAAATAAAAAGTGTACACAATGTCTGTAATTCTTCCTTTTTCTCTGTGTTTGCTCTGAATACATTTACTGATATATATATATATGTCTATTGAATCTAATTTAAAAATTGTGGCTTGTATTTTATTCATTGTTATAAAATGTAATTTTTCTAAATTTAACATTACATTTGACAAAAGTATTAATGTGAGATAGATTGAATAGTTTAAAAAATTAAAAACCAGTTCTTTACCAGAGATAGCTTAAGAAGCACTCACCTAGAAAACTAAGAGGGCATATGCTACTATTTTTATTTCTTATTTGTGGAGACTCTCCAGACCCATCGTCAGAAGGTGTGCTCAGAACTGTTTCCTACTTGCAACAAGGAGTTTATGGGGCGCCATTTGCACCCATTCTCCTGGTCCGCTCCTGTCTGTACACCCATGACTTTACAGCGCAGTTCCCTATGGAGTTAGTAATGCTGCCCACAAAGAATAAAGTGAAAATAATAAAGACAGAGCCTCATACCAGCCCAGCTCGTCTTAGACAACAAAACCGACTATAAAAGAGTCGACTGAAAAGGTCAAACAATGTAGGGGGCACGGCATCTTACCCCTCACGGGAAGGAGAGCTCGAAGTTTATTTTTCTTTTCCTTCTTTCTAAAAAGAACACAGGCATCAAAAGAAGAAAGCTGACAACCTCCAGTTCAGCTTTCAGGATTGCAGTTGAGAATATCTAAGAAGTCTTTTTCTTCTCACCATGAGATTCTCTGCAAAAGCAAGCCTGCAGTCACTCTGAATCCATACCAACTACAATGACTGATACTTCTGAGGGTTTCATTTCTAACTGACGATGCACGAAGAAACAGCTTTGCAGAATGTGCCTTTGTGTGCAGAGCCCAGTGAGGCAAAGAACTAGCCCTCCTGACCAAGCTGGCCCGGCACAGAACCAAGTCTGCCCCGGGCCTGCCTCGCAGTCTGGTGGAAACACATTCACCATCAAAAAGCCAGTTTCTCAAATCAGGACGGAATGTAAATTCACTTTTTTCAGATTCATAAATACAATTCTAACCTTTGAAAACTAACAACTGGCAAACCCTTCATGAATATATATTCTCTCCTTAACTCGTAATTTTATCATGTGACAAACATTAACAGGTACTACTATATCTCAGGGATCTAGGTAGAAAATTGGGAAGGCCAAAGATGAATTAGACAATTTCTAAGCTAAAGGAGCATTTGTAATACAGTAAACAAGTAATTATTTTAGTATCTTGTATTTGTACATCACAGTTGACATTTGGACATCACAACTGCCCTCATCCCAGGGAAATAGGCAGGGATGAATTAGAGCTGTTTTCCCGGAGAGGAACTGGGGAATAGGATGTATTAAAGCATCTTCTTACATGCACACCACAAAGGGCAGATCCAGAACGCAGTGGTGGCTAAGAGCACATCTTTGGGGTCAGGTGGATCTGGGCTCACAAACCAGTCCCTTTAGTCATCACCTTAGCTGGTTATTCTGGACATAGCCCATTTGTGCTTCTGTTGTCTATAAAATAACATCTGCCTCATAGGCTATTGTAGGTTAATTGAGGAAATGCAAAGATGGGAGGAACTCAGCGATGGTAGATATCATTACTTCATCAAGAATCCTTTATTAAGCTCCCACTTGTATGCACTGCACTGTGTGAAAGATAACATAGACACAGGAACTCACGATATAACACAAGAAGAAACAGACAAAGGATGTAACGTACTACAACAAATGCGACAACTCAGGCACTGATGAGGAACCCCTCCTCAGTGTTCCCATAGTAACGTCTGGATCGCAGAGCACGTGTGGAATATGCTGTCATTGTCAGGGTCTCTGGTCATCCCTTGCCCACCCCTCGTCAGTAGATTGTGAATTCTGGGCAAGTTTTACTCTTCTGCTGAAACCTTACTTATTTGCTGCATAAGGACTGACGGAGATCACAGAGTCCAGGAATGAGTGCACTAAGGACACAGCCATGATTCTCACCCTTGGGGACCTGCCGTGTAGCTGGCGCTCAACAAAGGCATGCTGAGTAAAAGAAGGTGGTTGATGGTTAGATTGTTCTTTCTAGGATTTTTCCAGTTTGTCTTTCTTGTATTGATTTCTGGTGTAATTCCATTGTGGTCTGAGAGCAGACACTGTATGGTTTTTATTCCTTTAAATTTGTTAAAGTGTGTTTCATGGCTGAGAATTTGGTCTGTCTTGGTGAATGTCCCATGTGAGCTTGAGATGAATGTGTGTTGTGCTGTTGTTGGATGAAGTAGTCTGCAGATGTCCATTATATCTGGGTGATTGATGGTGGTGCTGAGTTCACCTAGGTCCTTGCTGATTTCCTCCTTGCTGGATCTGTCCATTTCTGATAGACCGGTGTTAATGTTACCAGTTGTGATAGTGGATTCGCCTGTTACTCCTTGAAGCTCTCTCAGCTCTTGCCTCTTGTAGTTTGACACTCTGTTATTAGGTGCACACACAGTAAGAACTGTTATGACTTCTTGGAGAATTGACTCCTTTATTTTATTTTATTATTTATTTTATTCAATTTCAGTTTTTATCTAAATGAAGCAAGTGGTGCTGAGTTTTCAAAATTCACCTTCAGTTCTTCATCAGTAGCCAGTTGAAAAATATTAGTTAAATCTAAATTCTCTTTTGATAAAAAATGAATTGATAGACTTTTTCATGCCTAAATCTAGGAAAAACAGATTCAAAATATTCTATCAAATTCAGAAAATACTTGATGATACCTTTTGGCAGATGTGCTATATCAGTATTATCACCTCTTTCACTGATAATTGTTAAATTCTGGAATGTGCTGTAAACATGGAAACTGTTCTTTTATGCTCCAGCTTTTGGTTTTGGTCTTCAGTCTTATCTACTGTTGAAGAAAATGTGTTCCTCCCTTCCATGCAATTATTAAGATCATTAAAATAGCAAGGGTAGACAAATAAACGTCCAGCTCCAGTTTCATATCTTCATGAAGTTGGGACCAAGCTGACTTCTTATCTTGTAAAACATTAAGAGTTTATCCCATACCACCGACATTCTTGACAGAGCTTTTCCTCTTGATAACCATCGAACATCAACATGCAATTCTGTTGTTTATGATTAGCTTCCTTCTCAGTTATTCTTTCAGAGTCATCATGAATTTAACTCATTTACCTTTCCGTAATTCACAATTTTTACTACGTCACTAAGTGCAATGTTTAGTTTAGCTGACTTCTTCTTGAAGCAAAGCTTTCCCAGCAAAGGCAGCAGTGCATTAATTTACATTCTGGTATAAGTTTATTAATCTGGGTAATCGCTCCAGAATGTTTTCCTATCATTGCAGCTGTGCTATCAGAACATGCTTTGTACACAAATCTTGAACTCCAAACCACATCCGTTGACAGTGTAATTCTTTTTAGCTTGATATATTTGAAAGCTACTTGTGTCTTTTGGCAATGAGCATGAAAAAAAAATAAAAGCAGGATACTTCCTTCATATCACCATCATGTTCAAATCATGTATGTACTGAAAGAGGGCCAAACCAGCAGTATCAGTGCATTTGTCAAATTGCAATGAAAAATGCTTTGCTTGCTTTATTTGGTCTATGAGCTGGTCTTCCTTATCTTTAGTCTGATATGTTAATCTGTGGTGTCCTTTGGAAGTGGTAGTGGAGCTACCAGATTCACCCAGTGTTTCCAAACAAACACCTCTGTTTCAGATTTTCACTAATGTCTCACCAGTTGCATAGATTTTTTTTGTCTTAGCAACCCAAAGTACTATTTTAATAGATGCTCACAAAGTGTTAATATGTAAAATATTGAACATATTTGTTTCTGTGGCTTTCTAATGCAATACTTTTTCCCCCCAAATTCTTTTGGTTTTGAGGTGTTTTTTGTTTGAGCATTTTTTAAGTAAATTGCTGCCCCAAAAAGTTTTGAAGGTATCATTAGTTGAAACATCTTTGCCAACAACACATTCTCTATCTACCTTGTCTTCTGTGGCCTTTCTCATCTGACTTCCTGGTTGACTATCTGGCATTTCTCACCTGAGTTGGTGAGGAGATGGGGAGGGAAGACATTTCTCTAGTAATTGCTGTTTAAAATCCCCCTGTAGCCTAATTCATGGAAAAAAATAGGGAGACCAGGGTTTTATGGCTTGTGTTTTACATTTCATGTCATCTCCTAAGGAGTGTGGCAGTATCCAATTCTGTCCTGGAGGAATGAAATATTTCCCCCATTCCACGGGTAAGATCCATGATTATACTGATTATGTTTAACTAGATATGTGGCATCAAAAAAAAAAGTGCTGGCTTCAGGTCAATAAATACATTTTGAGCACCTATGATTTGTAAGGCCCTGTGAATGATGTAGTAGGGAAAACTGGAGTAAGTGAATTACAGCTTCTGTCTTCTATGACCTGGCACATATAAGGAATATTGATTATCTGTCACTGCATAACAGATTACTCAAAGCTTAGTGATTTAAAACAATAACACTTTTTTATTTAGCTCATCAATCTGCAGCTGGGCAGTGGTTCATCAAGGTGTCTCATTTCTGCTTCATAGGTTGTCAGTAGGCTCGGCTCAACTGGGGACTGGGTGATCCTCTTTCAAGATGGCTCACTCACATGAGCAGAAAATTGGTGCTTGGATGCAGGCTAGGAACTTAGCTGGGGCTGTGAGCCAGGGACTCAGATTCCTTTCCATGTAGGCCTCTGCACAGGCTGCTTGAACTTGCTCACAGTAGGATGACTGGGTTCCAAATGTGAGTGTCCCAAGAGATCAAGGTAGAAATGCATGGTGCTTTTAAGACTTAGCCTCAGAAGTCCCGCAGCATCTCTTCTCCCATGCTCTATAGGTTTTTGCAGTCACGAAGACCTCCCAGGTTAGAAGGGAACGGACCTATTGATGGATATATGGCAAGATTATAGAAGAGTGTATGTGATGGGGCATATTGTTGTAACCATCTTGGGAAAATACAGTCTACCATACAGGTCATTCATTCATTCATTCAATGAATTTATCAAGCACCTTCTATGTGCCTGGTACTGTTAAGAGCTGAGTATTCAAAGATAAATAAGACATGGTTTCTTCCCTAAAGGAACTGACAGTTGTAGGAGAGAAAGATGATCTAACTAACTATATGTAATATAAGTTCTGTGCCGAAAGTTTATGCAAATTACAGTGGTGGCACAGAAGAGGGAGAGGTGGTAAAATATCTCAGAGAAGTAATTTTATGTTGGTTCTAAAAAGGTGTGCAGGGCAATAGTTCTCAAAGGGTGATCTTTGTGTCTATGGGGATCCACAGGACCTTTTCAGGGAGTTTGTGAGGTCAAACTATTTACATCATAATACGAAGACATTTTTATCTGAGTGTGTTGATGTGTGCATTAACAGTACAACAGCAATGATATGTGAAACAGCTGGTACCTTAGCATGAATAGAAGCATTTCCAAACTGTATTTGTAGTCATCATAATCTTCATTGCCATGCACTCATTAAAAAAAAGAAAAAAATTGATTTCACTTGAGAATGCCTAGGATGAAATAAAAAATGATTAAATTTATTAAATTTCGACCCTTGAGTACATATTTTAATATCCTGTTGTAACAGAATCAGAGCTATACAGAAAGCACTTCTGCATACTGAAATACTGTGGTGGTTTCAAGGAAAAGATTTGGTGCAGTCAGATTCCTAGCTGCTGCCCTCAGTGCTGTTTTTACTTGAGAGAACACTGACAAACGACGGTTATTCAGACTTGGGTCTTTGGCGGACATTTTCTTGAAAATCAGTGAGGTGAACCAGTCATTTCAAGGAAAACAACTGACAGTATTTGTTGCCAATTATAAAATTAAAGCTTTCAAGCAGAAATTAGAATTATGAAAAGCTGGTATCTGCCACCATGAATTTGACAGTTTCCAAAGACTGATGCAATTAGCAAATACGATATTTTAGATACTTTTTAATGAAATGTGTCAGTCTGGCACAAAGAAATGTGATTTTTAGAAGAGCTTTATAACCCATGTTTTCCAAATGACCAATGCATGATGTTACAAAATCACGCCTGAGTTAAAAGATACATTTAAAGTGTGAGGAAGACCAGCTGATTAATGTAACAGAGTAGGAAAATTTCATTGATGTGGTTTCAGATTCCATATTAAAGTGTAAGAAGCTACAACTTACTGGATTTTAGATAATATCAAAGAATGTCTTCATGGGTGGGGGGTAACGCTCAGTGGTAGAGCACATGCTTAGCTTGCACGAGGTCCTGGGTTCAATCCCCAGCACTTCCATTTAAAAAAAAGAAGCAGAATGTCCTCAGTTACCTGAAAAGTCCTCCCTTTTCCAACTGCATATCTGTGTGAAACTGGATTTTCTTTATATACTTCTAAATAACATACCACTTCAGACTGCGTGCAGAACCAGGTATACAAACCAACCTAGCTGTCATCTCTGAAGCCAGACAGTAAAAAGATTTGGAAAAATGTAAAGCAATAACACTCTTCTTACTAACTTTTTTTTACCTTTTGGGTAGTATTGATATTTTCATAAAGTACATTATCTATGTTAACATATAACAAGTTGATTATTTTTTAAATGGATGAGTAAATATTTTTAATTTCTAGGATGGTGAATAGTGGTAGATGTAATCCACATCAACAAAAGCTCTTTGTTGTCCACCATCTTTTAAGAGTGGAAAGGAAGCCTCAGGCCCAAATTTGAAACTCTTTGGAAGGCGGTCACATTCGCCAGAATGACGAACATGCTGGAAACAGGGCTCAGGAGCCCGGGAGAGAACGGGCACGTTTAGACTGCTGTGCAGGCGCACACGGGCGCCGGTGCGGGGCTGGAGACAGAGGGCAGGTGGGAGAGAGGAGGCTGGCTGGGTGGACCAGGGCCCAGGCAGCGATGAACTGCTCAGGCCTCAGACTGCCGGGTTCAGATCTTGTTCTACCACTTGGTTCCTGTGTGATTTGGGGCAAATTACTTAACTTCTCTGTATCTCAATTTTCAAATATTTCAAATAGGGGCAATCACAGCACCTATTTGTCTAAGTCTGAGGATTTAATGAAATAATCTCTGTAAAAGACTTACGTGGTATTTGGCACAAAGAAAGCTCTCAGTATGTTGGCTGTTTTTTCACTAAGGTGTTAGGACTCTGTTCTCCAGTGAGGAGAGTATTGAGAGAGTTTTAAGCCAGAAAAAGACATGACTGGATTGAGATGTGCTGTAATTCAGAGAAAGTGCATGTAGTTTTGACTTTCCCTTTTTTTTCTTAAGAATAAATCACGTTTTATTTATGTAAAGATGTTTGTTACTATATTATGTCTATAAATAGATTTTTACATGTTTCCAGGGCTAGGGGCATTTAACACATGTTTTTGAATCTTTAAGGTGCAATCTGGGAAACTCGTTGAGTTAAAAGTAAATATTATTGAATGTACTTTAAAACAGTGTAAAAGAAAACTTAAATTCAGAAGCTATCACTTCAGCAAAACCCATTTTCATTTCTTCCTATTCTTTGCCCATTTCTAATCTCATAAATATAGTTTGAATATATACTATAACCTCATCAGTTATAATTTTATTTTTGGCTTTATTCACTTTTCATTATAAAACATACTCATGTTTCTACACAGGCATGGCGTTTGTTCATTTCTTGGCTACACAGTATAACAATATATTGATGCAGTTTACCTAAATCTTTCTCCCATAATCATATCATAGTTTGTAGCAGTTCAAGTTTATGAATAACATGCCTGTAAATACATTGGCACATGCAGATTTTTTTCTCTTTTTGAATATAGCTTTCCTGGGTTAATTATTTTCTGTGAGATTAGTGACTTGGGAGAATGAAAAAGTAGTACCTTTAAAACGTATTTCCACTAAGTGCCTGTCAGTGCTCTCATGATGCAGCACTGTCTTCAGAAGAAAACTTCAGAGTCCCACCCACGTGTGGGTGGGTGGGTGTCTTCAGCCCCAGGAAGCCTCTGGGCAGCCCAGTGCCCCACTTACTTTAGGAGCAATTTTAAATACAACTGGGAATCAGTTCTCTTCTGTGGAAAATTTTGCTGGTCTGTTAACTTGCAAATTTGGGTTGATTTTTTTTTTCCTGCTTTTCAAACAGATCTTTATGGGTGTTCCTAGTTACAAAATCACTTCACTCTCCCCAAGTAATTGGCTGCCTGGCACTCATTCTTAACCTTATCATAGTTTCTGAGATGGCCAAACGTTGCCATGGGCACAGTCAGCAGAACTCAGCTGGGCTGGGAGCAGCCCACGGAGAGAAGAGGCAGCGGTGGCCAAGAAATCACTGGGTTATTACGGAGAGTGACAGTCAGTTTATCAATAATGTATTGCGAGTTTACTCTGTGCCAGGTACTGAGAAGCAACAGAGGTAACAGGATATGCCTTCCACCCCACCTTCAAGAAGCTTGCCTGTCCGTCTGGTAGGGAGGATGAGGCACGTTTGCAAACAACTACATGCATGACAAGTGCTAAAACAGAAGTAAAAGCAAAGTGCTTTGGCAGCCTGGAGGAGAGCCGGTTTCATGCTGGCTAAGACGTGATGGCATCGGAGCTCGGCCTTGAAAGCGGGGTCAGGTTCTAGCGGGTGGGAAAGGGCACATAAAGGTCTTCCTATGGGGAGAACAATGTGAGTAAAGATAGGCTGTAAAGCAGGCAGCATCCATAGCATCATTCATGCGGCCCGGTGCAAAGTGAAAAATGCTAGGCTCCTTACTCACTAATCACTAAGAATTTCAAGTCAGCGACAGCAGAGCATTTAACCAAGTGTGGGACCTTCTAGGGGCAGAAGCCATGTGACTGTGCAAGATGTAGGTCTGTGGAGCTAATCCTCAGTGCAGGGTGCACACAAGGAAGAGGGAGGACTCACGGTTGCCTGAAGCACAGCTGTGTGCAAGTGAATGGAGGAAGACAGGTGTGCAAAGGCAGGGTGGACCACAGGCTTGGGCACCATGCTTAGGAGGATGGGCTGGATGCTGGGTCCAGTGGGGAAACACCTGAAGTTTGGAGCTGGGGGTTGATGTGACCAAAAGAATGTTTTGGAAACTTGGC
Organism: Vicugna pacos; assembly: GCF_048564905.1. NCBI lineage: Eukaryota > Metazoa > Chordata > Mammalia > Artiodactyla > Camelidae > Vicugna > Vicugna pacos. The sequence goes on along the minus strand of NC_133009.1, from coordinate 11,988,214 downwards.
TCCTGCAGTGTAGAGGCAGGACTTGAGGTGGTTTGGGAGGGACTGGAGAAAGGAAGAGGGCTTGTGAAGCAATTGGAATGTGGACCTTTGAGAAGGAGAGGTTCTGGACATCAGAAGTAGCAGCAGGACGGAATGGAGGAAGTGGACACCAGAGACAGAACAGAAGTAGAGATTTCAGGTAACGGAATTGAGAAGGGTGAGAAAAGGAGTCTGCAGAAATGAGACCAAAAGGTTTAGCCTCCATGATAGGACTGATCAGAAAAGTCAAAGGAGAGTCACTGGGTAAGGCAGTCAGGCATTCAACCCGTGCTCTTTGGCTGACTGGCCAATGATTGGCTGTGCTGAGAGACTGAGGCTGACAGTTCTTCAGTCAAGATTTGTTCTCTCAACCTTCCCACCTTGGCCACACTATTTTCTTTGCCTGGAATTTTCCGTTTATCCCTGGTCTCTCATTTATCAGAATAATTCAGGATGGAGGGCTGGCATCTTCTCAGGCAGGAGGTCTGTCTTTGTGCAGTTCCCAAGTGGAGCAGTTGGATGCAGGCTCGGTTTCCATGTACTTAAGTTGTAGCTACAGAACCTCGTCTGTCCTCGAGCCCACGTTGCCCTGTCCCCACCTTCAGCACCTCTGCAGACATTGTTTCTCTTGTCTGGAACACCTTCTCAAGTGCTTCCTTCTAACCTTGGCCCTGACCCTCCAGCAGAATTCTCTGGGGGTTCTTTCTTCTGCTTATCCCAAGGCTGACTATGTTCCTGGAAGCACTATTCTCACAGTCTCTGATAGCTTCCGCCAAGTCAACTGTTCCGTGGTCTTACTGTGGTGAAACTCAGTCAGAAATCCAGAGGAATTCACCATTCAGGCCTTTGCTATTAACAACAACACGATCAACAAAGCAGTAGAATCCAGTCACTTCTGATTGCTATTTTTGGGACAAGTTTATCAAGGTATGTAATATGTTATTAAATAAGCTAAATACAAATTGAATGTTGTTTTTTTTCCCTCCCTAACCTCAACCTGTCCACCACTGTAAGTTTTCTCTCTACCTTCAGGGTAACCTTGGCTGTCTTGCAGCCCCAGTGAGTCAGGGCAGGAAGCCAGGGCCTCTGGCCTGTCCAGAGTGTCACGGTAGACACCCAAAGCTTGGCTGTTCCAGGCCCTGGTGAGGTCTCCGTTAGCTCCGCCCGACCCTTGGGGAATCTCCTTTAACCATCTCTGTTCATGAAACTTAATGGCCTTGCTAATTTCAAGGCTTAAGGGTACCTTCTTCTCTACACGTTATTTCTTAAATTTTCCTCTTTCAAGTGAGAAAAGAGGAAAAAAAAGAGAGAGTCTGCGATATTTTCTTAGTCTCTGTAAAATCTAAATCCAGCCTAGAGTTATTTTCTTCTCGACTGGGAAAAAGTTCATTTATCAACTTCGTTACTAATTTCTTCAATTAACTACTCCTTCTCTTGTATTTTTTTGATCTTGAGTCCCCAGTTAGCACTAAGTATTTCTTGGCTAAAGCCTGTTGTTTTATAATCCATTTCATAAAGACATCACACTCTTTTGCTTAAACATTTTAAAAATAGTTGAACATAATCAGACTTTTTCAAGACAAGACATCTAGTGGTTACTCACAGATGAATTTAGAGGTTTCCAGATGGGGATGAGATAATGGTGCTTAGAAGAATCACGAGAAGTTTAAAAAGATCTACTTACTCACCGTCTCCTCACCCCACATCACCCCTGAGTATAACTGAACCTAGGAAACTGTACTTTTTAAAAGCTTTTTTGGTGATGCTATTATGGCGATGTCTGGAGACATTTTTCATTGCCCCTGGTTGAGAATCATGGTGATAGTGGTCCTAGGTGAGCAGGGCCCATCTGAGAGTTGTCAGTTTCACATATGAGTGGTACTGGGGAGCAGAGAGGGGGAGTCAGGTGTGTTGGCTCCAGGAGGCTTCTGGAGGAGTTATGTTTCAAGTTGGATCTTGAATGATAATAACATAGCAATAACTGACATGTATTCAGCATGTACTGCATGCAGCACGTCACGCATGTCATCACATTTAATCCTCACCAAGATTCTACTGTAAGGCAAATGGTATTATCCCCTTTTTATGGATGGGGAAAGTGGAGCTCAGAGAGATGAAGTACTTTGCCCAGAGTCACACAGCAAGGAAGTAGCAGAGCTGGTATTGAACCCTTCCATTTTGTGACTCCAAAGCTCTGACTGCTGTGATGTGGCAGACTTAGTGGGAGGAAAGCAGCAGAGACTCAAGGTGTGGGTAATGGCAAGAGAATTCTTTCCTACCTGAGCAAAATCTGCGTGGAAGACAAATATCTGGGCTCATAAGAAGTCCTCAAAAGCAATTATAGACATCACCGTTAGACCGGAAATTGTCTTTATGTCTCTAAGAAGATGAGAAAGGCCAAATTTTTATCATCAGGAATAGGCCTCGTGTATCATCACCCACTTCAGTGTTTCTTTCTAATTCCATATTCATAATTCATAAAACATAGTCATTTTTTGCAGATCAGAAGGACTTTGGGTCCCATGCAGTCCTGTTTCTTCTCCAACTCCCTCATTTGGCAGATTTATTTAAGGAAAGGCAGCAGAGTGTAGAGCAGTGGTTCTCAACAAGGGGTGAATTTGTCTGCCAAGGGACATGTGGCGATGTCTGGAAACATTTTTTCATTGCCACAACTGGGAGGTGCTACTGGCACCAGCAGGTAGAGGCTAGAGATTCTGCTAAACATTCTATAACAAGTAAGACAGCTTCCCACAGCAAAGAATTAGCTAGCCCAACGTATCAATGATGCTGAGGCTGAAAAACTCTGGTATAAAGTTTCAGGGCATGGACTTTGTATTCGCACTGCCTGGGTTTGAATCCAGTTTCGTACTTGCTGGCTGTGTGACCTTGACCGAGTTACTTAACCTCTCAGTGCCTATATGCAAATAAATCTAGTCCCTATTTCATAGTCCGTAGCCCATAGGGCTGTTACAATATTTAAATAGTCAGTATATATGAAGCATTCGAACAGTAGCTGGCACCCAGCAGACATGTGTTTAGAGAGGCGTCTGGTACAGTGGTGGAGTCAGTTCCCGAGCCAGCCTACCAGGGTATGAATCCTCCATCTGCCACTTAGCAGCTGCGCGACTTTGGGCAAGTCAAACTTTGTTGACTGAGATTCTTTATCAGTAAAATGAAGATAATAATAGTATCTATTAAGATAGATCATGTATTATGCAAAGTGATTACAACAGTAGCTCTTACATCATAAATACTAAATAAGCACCAGCTGTCATTATTATTGCTATTCATTTATCCATTCATCAAACAAATATTTGGGCCTCCTGTGCCCAAAGGGTTGGAGTCACTTGCCTTACAGCTCTTAGATGGCAGAGTCAGGATGAGGACCACTGACTCGTGAGAGGAGGCTGGCTCTGTCCAGTATGATGGTTTACAACGCTCTGCTTCTTGGCATCGTGAGGTAGAAAGCTGAGGGAGCTGTCATTCTGGGTAATTCATACTTTGGAGGGAATGTGAAGAGAGGCACTCTGACCTGCAGTGTCACTTAGCAACTAAATACCTCCAATTGTGCTTTTGAAAAACTAAGAGACTGATGGCTGCTCAGTGCGGAAAATCAACAGATGCTGGAGGCGCTGAGATCAGAGTTGTCAAGTGATTTTAGTTTCTATTATTACGATTAGAGGAGGTATTTCTTTAAAAGGCACTGTCTGCGATCATTGTGCTGGTCCAATTTAGTTTACCGTGGTGATAGTAGTGCCTTCTGAAAAGTTTTATTTTTCCATTTTGAGATGTAAAAAAGAAAAAATTAAGTTTGAGCTTCATGTGAGGTTATAACTTTAGGAGTAGACGTACTACCATTGGAAAATGAGCCCAGTTAAGGTTAACACGCTTGTTTAAATGGCTTTAAAAAGTACGTGTTATTTTAGATGGCTTTCTGAATTAGATTCTCTTCAATGACTCATACTGGAAAAATATAAACTTAGGACGCTTATTATGAAGTAGAGCAAGACCTGGGTTTGCAAACCTGCAAGCCCGTCTTCCTTTGACCAGGTGTGGCTGTAACTAAGTGGTCGTCTCTTTGCAATCAAGGACTCAGCAGGCACAAAATAAGTAAAAGCAGCACGTTAGAGACCTTTCCAACCTGCGTCTGACCTTCTTGATTCATTTGCAGAAGTAATTGCCTGTGGAAATTGCTGTGCCTTTATCTGTGTGGTGCTATTAAAACATGGGTTGAAGTGAGGAGGCACAGGCTGCATGGTTAATGGGTTACCGTGGAGTGGGAGCTGTTGTTTTATTCGACAGATGAGAAATAGCTGAAAATAACCTTCTGTCCCCCCTGTAAGAATTTTGCTTGTTAAGTGACAGTCACCAACATGGCAGACTTTCAGCGTGGTATAGGAATTTGTGCTATTTTTAGCAAGATATTAAATGAAACTTTGCAGGCTTCTCTTGTTATAAAATAGGGAATGTAAGAGTGGTTTATATTCTCTGACTTGGGGGGCACTTTCTGTGCCCAGGGCAATAGCTGTCCAACTTGAGGAGGAGTGAGGACATAGTGCTGGCAGGAAATTCAGAGCTGAGGGTAACCTTTTCCATCAGTGTCCCACACATTCCAGCATTACAGACCTGTGGGATCGCTCTTTCATTCTCTCCTGGGTTTATGCCCGTTGTTCTGTCTGGTGGAGTAAGGTTAGCTGCCTTTGTAACCCCTTTGTGCTTCCTCAGTATGGCCCAGTGTCTTTTCTTTTTCCCTGTGAACATCCTTCTCCCTTGGGGTAGAGTATTATACTCAGAACTTATTAGGGAAACACTGAGGATGAGTGTGATGTAAAGCAGTACTTCTCAAATGTCAAGATGCCTCAAAATCACCTGAAGAGCTTGAAAAAATACGAATTCCTGGGCCTCACTCCCTGAGATTCTGATCCAGTAGGTCTGGGGTGGGCTGAACATTTGCCTTTCTGCCAAATGCCCAAGACCAAACATGGAGAGGCTCTCCTGTGATAGTATGATTAATAGTAAGAAATATATATTTAGTCTTCACCCATATTTCTGGCACAGAGCTCAAAAATCCTTGGAACTTCATGCAATGAAAGCAATAATGGTCTCTCGTTATGTCAGTGAAGTGACTTGCAGATCCACCAAAGGATGGGGGCTGGTTGCCAGTGAAGCCAACTATGTGATTAGAAGATCGGAAATTTTCGTCCCAGCCCTGACCTCCTGGGAGGGGAGAGAGACGAGAGATTGAGTTCAGCCACCGGTGGCCACTGACTTGATCTATCACATCTATGTAATGCAGCCTCCATGAAGACCCAGAAGGATGGGTTTGGAGAGCTTTCCGGTTGGCGAACCAGAACATTTCCATGTGCCGTCATGCTAGACCCCACACTCCATAAGGACAGAAGCTTCTTTGTTTGGAGCCTCACCCAGTGTATCTCCTCATCTGGTTGTGGATTCCTATCCCTTAATATCCTTTGTAATAAACCAGTAATCCAGTGAGTAAATGGGTTTCCTGAGTTCTCTGAGCCACTCTAGTAAGTTAATCACACCTGAAGAAGGGGTTGTGGTGACCTCTGATTTACAGCCACACAGTCAGGAGCGCAAGTGACCACCTAGACTTGCAGTTGGCATCCGGAGGGGAGGGCAGTCTGTGGGACTGAGCCCTCAGCTTGTTGGAATCAGTGCTATCAGAATTGAGCTGATTTTTAGGACATTAGTGTGGTGTCGGAGAATTGGTGATGGTGTGTGGGAAAAGCCCACCCACATAGGATTTGAATCAGGAACCCTCGCTTAGTAGAATTGAACCTGGGCAAACTCAGCTCTTTGGAACAGTCTCTTCAATTGTTAGTCAAGTGGATTTACTGAGCACCTACTTAATGCAAAGGAAGATGTCCCTGAAATGACACCACCATGATTCCTGCATTCCAGAAAGTCTTCTGTTTAAGGAAAAGCACAGGACTGTATATTACAGGAGGAGGCACCCTTTCAAAGCCAAGGGCTGAAGGGACTAGAGTCCAGGGGTGATTGATGGGGGCATGTTAATACTGGGTGGTTCAAGCAAGAAAACTAAGATTCTATCCCATGCCAGGATTGTGGCATTCGTCATGTTAATTCATTGACTTGAAACCCTGAGAGGTGGAGATTACCCTCTCTTTCATAAGTGAGAAAACTGAGGCTCTTAGATTTGAGTTATTGGCCCTGCCACTAATTCAAACCCAGGGTTCCTTGTCTTCAGAGCCCAAGCTCTTTTCACTATACTGTATTGCCTCTCAGCACAATACATGACTCACCTGAGTATTGAGTTAATGTTTGTTGAATTAAAACATCTGATGATTAAGTTAGTGAGAGAATGTTTCCAGGAAAGGATAACCTAGAAATGGTTCTTAACCATCCTGCAATTAATTCTCATTAGTATTTATTGAGCACTTATTACATACCAGATACTGTGATAAGGATTTTATATACATTATACCTCTTATTAGAAAATCAACTAAAAGGTAGCTATTAACTCCATTATATACGATGACATTTAGAGGCTGAACAATCGTCGTGAGGTTGGGAGTGGAACCAGGATTCCAGATTGTGGCTTTTTGTCTCCGAAGCACAGACTTTCTGCATTCTCTTGTGCGAACTTGTTCCGGTAGCACATCAATGAGCAGTTACTTCTTTTTCTTCCGTTGTCACTGCCCATTTCTTCCCAGGTGCGGAGATAAACAGCTATGGATTTCAAGTCACAGGAAATGAGATTTTAAAAGCTACTTGCCTGTTACCATGCCAATAGAAACAGCCTCACACCCACTCCATCATGATCACATTAGAATAAGCAAAAGCAATTACAGCAGCAAAGACCAAAAATACTGTATTAACAAAATTTGTGCTGCAGTCATGTGGGCCGGTGACTTGCAATAAGGACTAGATGTAGTTCCCTGCCTTATGCCCTCCACTCTCTCTTCCCCATCTTACCCTTACCCTTCAGTTCCTCCTGATCCACGAACAGCTTCATTCCGAATCACTACATAGTCACCGTTTCAGCTGATCTGTCAAAGTTCTTGGCATTTATGGATGTTAGAGATTCCTTTGAAGGCCTCTGTACATGATAAGTTGGTTTCAGACATCTCACTTTTGGACTCCAATATTTTTCTGTAACGATGCAGTTGAAAGACAAGAGCCCCTATTCAGGCTAGTGTTCTAGGTTGTTGAAATGCAGCTCTCTGGGATGTGTGTTCTTGACAGCTGGCCACAAGACAATGAACTGGAAGCAGAGGTGCATTGAGGGAGACCCTGTGTTTCAGCTCCACACTCCAGGCACTTCCACACAGTATCTTGTTCCCCTAACAACCCCGGGAGGTGAGTGGGCTTTTTTCCTTTTGTCAGACTGACAGAAATGGGGGGAAAGAAGTAATTTGCCTCCAGCTACACAGCTCTAAGTGGCTGAGCTGGGATCTGAACCCAGGAGGGTATAACTCTGAAGACGGCTTCTTTTTTTCCTTATTGGATAATGTGAGTGTGCAAGTCACTGGGTTCACGTATCAGAATTTGCTGGGGCTGCGCTTAACATAAAAAGCAGAGGATTCAACTTCTGAGCTCCTTCTCTGCCTTTTTAGACTCTACTTGCTGTATCTCATTAATGCCTTGGAAGTGAGAGTGTCTCTGGGCTGCTTTGAGGTCCCAATGCCAGTGTCACGTGTGCTAATAACCTTCCCCCTAAACCTACCCGCACAGCTACCTGACTTAAGGAGCAGTTCATCCTCATCAGATGGCTGGCTAATGGGCAGTAAGGATCATTAGACTGGTGATTTTGTTTTAAGGGAAATTCATATAAGAGTTTCTCTTTTTACCTTCCAAAAAAAAGAAGAAATCAAATCTCGTTAAAATAAGCAGTGGTAACGCGTAATCTTAATGGATACTGAATTTCAGGCACGATCTGCTGTAAAAGCAGGGATTGGAAAGGACTTCTACGTCCTCAATTTTTCCTGTTGGTATTTATGAAATGTAGGGGTGCAGGGTAGCTGGGGGTGTAGATTAAAGACGGGGGAGAGGAAAGAGGGAGAGAAAATGTTATAGTTTATATTCAGGAAATGGGGTTTTTATAGATAAGCAACTCTTTCCTTTTGATCTATCCCTCCTCTTAAAAAAAAAAATACAGAAATTAGTGAATAATCCAGCCAGCCAACTGAAGATGAAATCTAAAACCAATGTTTATGTCCATAGAATTTCACGACATATTGTAAGATAAAACATGAATTATAATAATTACATTTGAGAAAATGCTTCTCAAAGTTCCCAGCAGTAGCAGTATCCCCTGGGAACTTGTTAGAAATGAAAATTCTCTTGGGCCCTCCCAAGACCTACTGGATCAGAAACTGGAAGTAAGGCTCAAAAACTATTTTAAAAGCCCTAATGATCTTTTGCTGGAAATTAAGAGTACAGAAACAAACATAGTTTTGAGGGTAGAGTCTTTTTAAAATTCTATTTTAATATATCATCCAGAATTCTGCATAGAACAAAGTCAGTTTGGGTAGACCTATAAACTACCAATAGAGGGCAATGACTTTTTAATTATAAAAATGGAAAGGATTCATGCTAATTCTTTCTTTATTTCTAAGCTTTGATACACCAGCAGAAGTGACAACTTATTTTTCTTCTTAAGTTTAGGGGTCAGTTGTGCTCTGCAAGTTTGTTTATTAGAAGTTGGGGTACATTTCCCAACAGAATAATGACCAACTTCCTAGAGATGCCCACAAGTCTGTTTAACCACCGATTATTAAAAATGTGCTGGTGACAGTCTAACAGCTCGGCATGCCAGAGATGCCTTCTAACAAAAGAGGATTCTTCCCTTCTTCACTTCCCTTTGGTAGCAGGCAGATTAGGTGTGCCTGGAGTAGATGTCCCAAAGACACAGAGATGGGAGAGCAGAGAGGAGTGTGACTGATGGCTCTCAAGACCAGGGTGCTCAGGAGAATGGGGAGCTAGAGAGCCTGTTAAACATAGCAGAGAATAGCCAGGGGCTTAGGACCTTAGGACCTGTGGCTTGCTCAATACACTTCTTAGTTCCAGACTCACTCCTCAAACATCTCCTTTCTGTCCCACCAAGTATCCTGGGGGTTGCACTGCCTGCTTCCCTTTTCCATTGCCCTTAGTGGGCTGCTTCTGACTAGGGCTTCCTTCTGTCTTGGATCCACAGAACAGAACAGTCTGTCAATTTCCCTTCTCCCTTGCCTTTTGAGACACTGTGAAGAATTTCATTCCAAGTGATGAAAGAAAATTGACGAGAAATAAAAATTGTCCTTGTTAGTTTGTATCCTTCTCTCACTCCATCTCGTGACCACTGACAACCCTTGTCATCCCCTCTCCTCTCTTCTCTTTTTCTTGTCACTTTGATCTGCTGGAGGTAAGTTTTAAAAAAGAAAGAATGGAAGAAGAGAACAAGAAATTACCCAAGAAAATTTTCTTGAAACGAAGGACATAAATTCTTGGGTTGAAAGCGCTTATTGAAAGCCTAGCACAATGGATGAAAACGGAACCACAGCAAAAGATACATCCTTTTGAGTTCTCAGAACATTGTTATAAAGGAGTTTCTAGGAGAAAAAAGTCGGGTTCAATATGAAGAATGAAGGATCTGAATGCTTTTGACTTCTCAACAGCAGGACAATGGAGAAATGCTTCCAAAATTCTGAGAGAAATGATTTCTAATCCAGAATTCTGCACCCAGGCAAGCTATTAACTGAGTATAAGCGTGAACTTGTTAGGTCTCAAAGGTTGAGAAAGCTGCTAGAAGATGTCTTCTACCAGCAAAAAGGAGCAAACCAAGACAGCAGAAGACATGGGGTGCAGGAATCAGGGGATCTAACCCAAATAAGTGGCATGACTTCTCAGGAGGCTGGGGCAGAGACATTCACAGAGCTGGCAATGGAACAGTTCAGGAGCCTCCAGGAAGGACTTCTTTATGGAAATGAGATGGATAGACTAATGTGTTTTAATATATTAAGAAGAGGCTAATTTGTGGGAGAGTTTGGAGTCAAATTAATGATAAGTAAACTAAGCAAGTGAAAAGACCAAGTCTATTATGAGGAAACATTGCAGAAAAGGAAGAGTAATCACAATATACTACATGACTTAGCTGTGAATAGCATTCATCTAGTTGTAATAATATAAACAGAGACTTATCTAACCAAAGTGATGACACAAATATATGGGGAAGATGGGGCAGTGGGAAAAGGCATGGAGTTTTGTGAGTGTGAGATTGGGAGTAAAGGATGGGGGAGTGGGAGGATGCTAAAATCTCAGAGATCCATGGATAATGCCCGAAACTGAGGTATCAGGACATAGTGATTTGAACATCACACTCACACATGGAGATTGACAGCAGTGCAGTCAGCCAATTGCAGAACAGGAAATTGGGTGAAAAGGAAGAAGGCCTAGGGGTCTAAGGATTTTAATAATTTTCTTGGCCATTTTATTCTTTAAACTATGTGTGTGTATAGTGTATACACAAAGAAACACTGAATTTTCTGAAGAGAAACAAAGACTTTTGCCACCCTTCCCCCTAAATTCCAGACAGTAATTTCTAATTAAGGGCCAGATTAGTACTATCTTATTTTTTTCTGGGAGGGCCCCAGAGCTCTTGGTATGATACAGTACTCAACTCCTCAAATGAAGAAGGAAAACTCCTCTTAATCCAAATCAGCATTTTGCTTGGGGATGGGGAAGGCCTTCTTAGTCCTTCCCCGTTTGCAAGGACCCAGCAAGTCCACACTGAGAGCCGTCCAGGGCATCCTTGCACTGTGGGTTCAGTCAAGACAGTGTAGCTACAACCTCCCTCTCTCCCACCCCGCATCTCACCCGAATATCTGTTCAAGTGGTAGCTGGACTTTATATCTTCCCTCCTAGTTAGATTTTGAGTATTTAAGGCCATAATGTCTCATATGTAGATATCAATAAAAATATACATGAAAAACATATAACCCTACTTCACATAAAATTAGAGAAGGGACATTGAAAGAATTATGCATTTTAACAATCATAATACTTCATAATTGTAGTAATAATTGAATGAGGCCCTCCTGTGGGCCCTTGACCTTCTAGAATGCCTTAGGAGCAGAGCAGCCCTGCTCTGGGGTGGGAGCAGCCCTGGGCTGTTGATGGATGTGGCATCACCACCTTAACTGACCAGCACACCAGTGTCTCAGATCTGTGCCAGGCTCTCAGATCACGGACAAGAGAGCTATTCTTACTGTATTGATTTGTTGTAACTATTTTTTAAGCTCAAGATTAGATTAATCTTTGGCAGCCATACTGAGGAAGGCACCTCTGCTCTTCATGCAGGACCTCTGGCTCACTGTGGACCAGAAAACACAGCTGAAGCAGGACTGCCATGCAGGCTTGTTGGATGAGGGTCAGACTCACTGAGAGCAAGGCAGTTTCCCAGGCCCTGGAGGCTGGTCCTGAACACATTCGGTGGCGTTACTGGGCTGGAGGAGGAGGGGCTTCGACCCCGTCCTGTGTGAGATAGGGTGTCTGCGTTATTCAGGCTTGATGACTTCTGCTTTTCATCTGGCTCCTTTTGTTCAGATTGGCACCACTCCTGGTACCTTTCCAGAGCTAGCAGCCCTCTTTTCCATCCTGATTTACAATTCTCATCCAGTACCTTCAGTTTTTCAGGCAGCCGTGTCCAGTGCTGCTGGACAGATTTAACCTAAGATTTCTTTCCCTTTCCCCTGGATCTGTTCCTTTCTTATCTTCTCCCTCTCTTAGTCTGTCAGCTAAACCTGAGTAAGATTATTGGGAAGGAATGACTGGGGTATATCCAGACAATGGGTTATATTCATCAATGTAAAGGAGTGAACTGTTGATACACACGACACTGTGGATGGATCTCAAGGGCATTTTGCTAAGTGGGAAAAGCCAGTCTCCAAAGATCATATGCTATATGATCCTATTTATATAATGTTCTTGAAATGACATCATTATAAAAAAAGGAGAAGAGATTAGTGGTTGCTGGAGGGAGTGTGAGTGTAAAAGTGTAGCATAAGGGAGATCACTGTGGTGATGGAACAGTTCTGTGTTTTGAATGTGATACTCAGTACATGAATCTACACATGGGATAAAATGTGTTATGCAGAATTATACATACACTTTATAGCAATGTAAATCTTCTGGTGTTGATACTGTGTTTCATTTATATAAGATGTAACCAGTCAGGAATCTGGGTGAAGGGTACACACATGGAATCTCTGTGCATTATCTTTACAGCTTTCTGTGAATTTATAAGTATTATAAAATAAAACTTTTTCTTAAAATAACAAACTATTATACATGTAACAATATGGATGAATCGCAAAATAATTACATGGAATGAAATAAGCCAGTCAAAAAAGGAAACAAAAGAAAAATAGAAATAATTAGACTACATCAAAACTAAAAACTGTAATGCAAACCGTACCATAAAGAAAGTGTGTATAGCACAGAGAACTATATTCAATAGCTTGTAATAACCTGTAATGAAAAAGAATATATATATATGTATAACTGAATCAGTATGCTGTACACCAGAAATTAACATAACATTGTAATTCAACTATAGTTCAACATTAAGAAATTTTTTTAGAAGGAAGTGAAAAAATAACCCACAAGATGTGAGAAAGTCATTGCAAATCATATATCTGATAAAGGATTCATACCCAAAATATATAAAGCACTCTTGTAACTCAATAATAAAAAGACAGACCCAATTGAAAAATGGGCAAAGGATTTGAGTGGAAATTTCTCCAAAGAAGGTATGCAGATGGTCATCAAGCACGTGAAAAGATGTTCAACATCATCAGTCACGTGAGAAACGCAAATCAAAGCTACGTAAGATAGCAGTTCTCACTTACTAGGATGGTGATAATCAAGAAGACAGGTAATAGCGAGTGTTGATAGGATGTGGAGACATTTGGAACCCTCATTCACCACTGGTGGGAATGTAAAATGGTGCAGCTACTTTGGAAAAGAGTTTGGCAGTTCTTCAAAATGTTGACCATAGTTACCATATGATACAGTAATTTCACTCCAAGAGAACTGAAAACATGTCCGTACAAATACTTGCACACGAATGTTCATAGCAGCAATATTCATCAGAGTGACTCAAATGCCCATGAACTGATGAATGGAGGAGTGAAATACGGACTATCCATACAATGGGATATTAGTCAACAGTAAAGCCGAATGGAGTACCGATACATGCTACAACATGGATGAACCTTGAAAACCTTATGCTAAATGAAGGAGGCTCGCCACTGAAGGCCACATATCATGTTGTTTAATTTATGTAAAATTGGTTGTCCGGAATAGGCAAATCGATAGGGACAGAAAGTAGATTGGCAGTTGCCTAGGGGATTATGGGCATGACTGATAGTGAGTACATAGTTTCTTTTTGGGGCATGGAAATATTCTAAACTTAGATTGTGCTAATAATGGTTGCACAACTCTGTAAGTGTGCTGAAAGTTATTAAATTGTACACTTTAAATGGATGCCTTTTATGGTGTATGGATTTTATCTTTAAAAAGATATTTTAAAAGGTATATACTCTGATTCCATCTATGTAAGATTTTTGAAAATGCATGCTAATCTATGGAGACAGAGAATAGCAGTTGCTTGGGGATGGAAGGATAGGGAGGTAGGGATTATAAAGGCATATGACAAAACTTTTAGGGGTGATGGATATGCTTACTAACTTGTGGTAATTGACCTATACATATGTCAAAACTTAACAAGTTGTATGCTTTAACAGGTACAGTTTATTGTATATTGATAATGATGCATTTTTTAAATGGGCCATAGCAGAAATGTGTGAAATTCACTAATACTACAAGTATCTTTTGGGTACTGGTAAATCGTTAGCTCCCAGGGTTACAGTGGCGAGGAAGAGCCAAGTCCAGTCTTTAAGCACACCCTGTAAGAGTCCAGGCAAAGAAGAAAGCTTCAGACTGCAAAATGGTTGCAAAAAAACATGAGCTCTACGGAAATACAGATAG